>NC_138992.1:42837609-44065109 GCF_964341445.2 Mesoplodon mirus | reverse complement strand
TTTTCTAAGGATTTGTCCATTTGTTCCAGGTTGTCCATTTTATTGGCATATAGTTGCCTTGTAGTAATCTCTCATGATCCTTTGTATTTCTGCCATGTCAGTTGTTAACTTCTTTTTTGTTTCTTATTCTATTGATTTGAGTCTTCTCCCTTTTTTTCTTGATGAGTCTGGTTAATGGTTTATCAATTTTGTTTGTGTTCTCAAAGAACCAGCTTTTAGTTTTATTGATCTTTGCTATCACTTCTTTCATTGTTTTTTCATTTATTTCTGATCTGATCATAATTATTTCTTTCCTTCTGCTAACTTTGGGTTTTTTTTTTTCTTCTTACTCTACTTGCTATATGTGTGAGGTTAGGTTGTTCATTTCAGATGTCTCTTGTTTCTTGAGGTACGATTGCATTGCTATAAACTTCCCTCTTACAACTGCTTTTGCTGCATCTCATAGGTTTTGGGTCATCGTATTTCCATTGTCATTTGTTTCTAGGTATTTTTTTATTTCCTGTTTGATTTCTTCAGTGTTCACTTGGTTAGTCAGTAGGATATCATTTCACCTCCATGTGTTTGTATGTTTTACAGTTTTTTCCCTGTAATTGATATGTAGTCTTATAGTGTTGCGGTCAGAAAAGATACTTGATATGATGTCAATTTTCTTAATTTTACCAAGGCTTGATTTGTGACCCAAGATATGATCTGTCCTCGAGAATGTTCCATGAGCACTTGAGAAGAAACTGTATTCTGTTGTTTTCGGAGGGAATGTCCTAAAAGTATCAATTAAGTCCATCTTGTTTAATGTGTCATTTAAAACTTGTGTTTTCTTATTTATTTTGATTTTGGATGATCTGTCCAATGGTGAAAGTGAGATATTAAAGTTCCCTGCTATATTGTGTTACCATTGATTTCCCCTTTAATGGCTGTTAGCATTTGCCTTATGTATTGAGGTGCTCCTATATTGGGTGCATAAATATTTACAATTGTTATATCTTCTTCTTGGATTGATCCCTTGATCATTATGTAGTGTCCTTTGTCTCTTGTGATAGTCTTTATTTTAAAGTCTAATTTGTCTGATATGAGAATTGCTACTCCAGCTTTCTTTTCATTTCCATTTGCATGGAATATCTTTTTCCATCCCCTCACTTTCAGGTGTATGTGTCCTTAAGTCTGAATTGGGTCTCTTGTAGACAACATATATATGGGTCTTGTTTTTGTATCCATTCATCCAGTCTATGTCTTTGGGCAGGAGGATTTAACCATTTACATTTGAGGTAATTATTGATATGTATGTTCCTATTACCATTTTCTTAATTGTTCTGGGTTTGTTATTGTAGGCCTTTTCCTTGTCTTGTGTTTCCTGCCTAGACAAGTTCCTTTAGCGTTTGTTGTAAAGCTGGTGTGCTGGTGCTGAATTCTCTTAGCTTTTGCTTGTCTGTAAAGGTTTTAATTTCTCTGTCGAATCTGAATGAGATCCTTGCTGGGTAGAGTAATCCTGGTTGTAGGTTTTTCCTTTGCATCATTTTAAATATGTCCTGCCACTCCATTCTGGCTTGCAGAGTTTCTGCTGAAAGATCAGCTGTTAACCTTATGGGGATTCCCTTGTATGTTATTTGTTTTTTTTTTTTTTCCCTTGCTGCATTAATACTTTTTCTTTGTATTTAATTTTTGTGTGTGTGCATGTGGTATGCGGGCTTCTCACTCTTGGGGCCTCTCCCATTGCAGAGCACAGGCTCTGGACACGCAAGCTTAGCAGCCATGGCTCACGGGCCCAGCCGCTCCGCGGCATGTGGGATCCTCCTGGACCGGGGCACGAACCCGCTTCCCCTGCATCGGCAGGTGGACTCTCAACCACTGCGCCACCAGGGAAGCCCTGTATTTAATTTTTGATAGTTTGATTAATATGTGTTTTGTTGTGTTTCTCCTTGGATTTATCCTTTATGCATCTCTCTGTGCTTCCTGGACTTGATTGACTATATCCTTTCCCATATTTGGGAAGTTTTCAACTATAATCTCTTCAAATATTTTCTCAGTCCCTTTCTTTTTCTTTTCTTCTTCTGGGGCCCCTATAATTTGAATGTTGGGGTATTTAATGTTGCCCCAGATCTCTCTGAGACTGTCCTCAATGCTTTTCTTTCTTTTTTTTTCTTTATTCCTCTCTGTGGTAGTTATTTCCAATGTTTTATCTTCCTGGTCACTTATCTGTTCTTCTGCCTCAGTTATTCTTCTATTGATTCCTTCTAGGCAATTTTTAATTTAATTTATTGTGTTGTTCACCATAGTTTGCTTGCTGTTTATTTCTTCTAGGTCATTTTTAAAAGTTTCTTGTATTTTCTCCATTCTGCTTCCAAGATTTTATATCATCTTTACCATCATTAGTCTGAAATCTTTTTCAGGTAGACTGCCTATTTCCTCTTCATTTGTTTGATCTGGTGTGTTTTTACGTTGCTCCTTCATCTGCTGCATATTTCTCTTTCTTCCCATTTTGCTTAACTTACTGTGTTTGGGGTCTCCTTTTCACAGGCTGCAGGTTCGTAGTTCCTATTGTTTTTGGTGTCTGCCCCCAGTGGGTAAGGTTGTTTCAGTTGCTTCTGTAGGCTTTCTGATTGAGGGGACTGGTGCCTTTGTTCTTCGTGTTGGGGCTGGATCTTGTCCTTATGGTTGGCAGGGCTGCATCTGGTGGTGTGTTTTGGGGTGTCTGTGAACTTAGTATTATTTTAGGCAGCCTGTCTTCTAAGTATGACAGAGTGTCTGCCCCTACTTGCCCCCAGCCTGTCTTCTAAAGTGTGGGATTGTGTGCCTGACTTTCTACTTGTTTGGCATTGGCTGTCGAGCCCTGGAATTCGCTGGCCATTTGGTGGAGCTGGGTCTTAGCATTGAGACACAGATATCTGGGGGGGCTCTCGCTGATTGATATTGCATGGGCCTGGGAGGTCTCTGATGGTCCAATGTCCTGATCCCGGCTCTCCCACCTCAGAGGCTCTGGCCCTGGCCTGACAGCAGGCCAGATCACCAAGACCCTTTCAGCCATATGGCAGATGAGTGGTTTATTACCAAGGATATTATACCACTGGAACCAAGAGCCAGATGAAGAGATTCATAGGGTGAGGTCGAGAACAAAGAAACTTCTGTCCTCTTGGAGTTTTGAGTCCAGCACAGTGGCACGTGGAGGCATGCTGCTTCACCAACCTGGGAGCTCTCTGAAACCCCTCCTTTTGGATTGTAATGGTGACTTCACTACACAGGCATGTTTGATTAAATCCTTAGGCCTGATTGATCTTTTTTAAAGATTTTTTTTAATTCTTTTTTTTTCCTAGCTGGTATATCTCCAGTGGTCTCTCCTCCTATAACACCACCCTCTTCTCACCTGGCTCTTTAAAGTTATCGAGAATTCAAGTAGGGAAGGCAGGTCGAATGGGTCACCTGTATAATACCAGTCTTAGCAAAACCAAAGCCTCAGTACAGCCTGAAATGCCTTAAGACTTGCCCTAGAGGCAGGACTGCCAAAATAGATCCTTTAAAGGAAGGAAATTCACACAATCTGCTATCAAAAGCAGCATTTCAAGAAAACTTTGTTCTCTTAAAAGAGAGAGCCAAATTTAGTCTTGCACCTGCTTACTTTTAACAACAGAATTAATTTTACTGAATTAAATTCAATCTAAACCTAACCAATCCCAACCATGCACAAAACTTCCATCACTTTCTGTATCCATATAAGTTTGTCCCTTCTTTTTTCCATCCAGAAACAATCAGCTCTATGAGAAACCTACTTTCTTTTCCCTTAATATATGCAATTCCATTCCTTATGCCTTCTTTACTGAAAACACACATCCTAATTTCCTTAAGCAACCATTGGTAGGAAACATCTCAGGGTGTCACCAAACATATACATTAATTGTTCTATATCTCTTTAGTTTTTCTGGTTAGTAATTGATATCTTGGTATCTTATTTGGGAATGATCTAGCTATTCAACAAACTTGTATCATTTAACTTAATACAGCTTCAAGTTACCAAAATCTGAAGGAGCTATTTTAGATGGACATTTCCAAAACAACATTATTCCTCTAGAGTTTACCAAAAAGCTCTTATCTCAGTTACATTTACTTAAAAGTTTAATCATATCTGGTTATTTTACTTGTTGACAAACTTCATAACAGAAACAATGTGCACTTATTGACTTTCAGTAACCCTTGGTACAATAAAAGTATTATACCTGATGTTGATGACTCTAAAGACAAGTCTGTATTAATTAAACTACAAGTTTAAGCTAGATTTAATACCAGATATAAATTCAATATTGAGTATTTCCCAGATCACATGAAACTGAAATGTATTCTGGTGAGTTTCTTTTATATTTCTGAGAATGTATATAAGTGACCAATTTCCTTTAAGCCAGTTAAATGCAGCTCATTTTCAAGCTAATTTTTACATAAAGACAGACAGAACTAAAGATCTCATAGTTTTCCTGCCTGAGTTTAATAAGGCCTCTTTCTTTCCCCCTTTGTCTGGGTGACTACAATTGGATCAAATATTTCCTGAGAGCCCAGGCAGGATAGTTACATTGCAAAGGCGATGGAGAGAAATGCAAGCTCCTCCCTCTCTCTCTCTTTATTTTTTTCTCTTTAAAATTCCACTAAGTAGCTCAAGGCTGGAGTCTCAGGCAATGTGGACTGTGTTTTTATTTTAACACTTAATGTTTAAGTGTTCCATCATGCCCACAATTTTGGCAGAGACTTGCAGGAGCAGTTGGACAGACAAAACTACATAAGACAAAGATCATTTTACTCAACATGTACCAATGACAGAAACTTAAAGACACAAACAAGAAGTTTTCAGGATAAAGGGGATGGATGGGAGTACAAGCATAAAGATCAAGGGAAAGGTAAAGGGAGGAGGGACAAAAAAGACTGAAAAAAAGAAAGAGACAGGAGAAAAATAAAGGTGAGAATACTGGGACTATCAGACTTCCAGCCACTACACAATATGAGGATAAACATGTATCACTCTCATAAATCTCCCATCAGGGACAGCCCACTGGACCAAGATCTGCATGGTGTGAGGCAAGCCTTTCCCACCTCTGCTTGTCACTCATCAAGGTGAGCCATTGCCAGCCAGAGGGAGCAGTTCTCACAAGCTGAGAGGAGAGATGGTGTAGCTGCCTGACATCCACTCTCTCAGAAGGATAGGACAGGGAAGTAGGAGAGGACAGAGAAAGGAGAAGAAAACAGATAGTAGGAGAGGGAAAGGGACAAATGGGAGGAGGGAATCTTTGCTTGAGCAAGGATACCGAGGCCCTCAGGCACCAGGAAGGCAGACTTACCAAACGTGGTGATGCTGAAACAAGAGGTTCAGGTGGCCGCTTGTCACCCACAGGGAAACCTCATTCAGTTGTCCCAGAGGTACCCAGATCCTCTCCAAGGAAGGAGACAAATGCCCCATGTTGGGTGCCACAAAGTCTGTTATTGACCAGGGTTCTTGGCCTTCCTTAATCAACAGAAATTAATAAGAGGCCAGACAAGAAATTCAGGCAAAGATTTACTGGGGTTCCTGCTGCAGCTGGAGGGGACAAAAACAAGTAACATATTCCCTTGCTCACTCCCCAAGGTGTGTGTGGGGAGCTGGTTCCTTATATGGGGAGAGGGTAGGGGCAGGTCCAGGGGTCAGACCAGAGGGGTCTTAGCTGGTTTGCCATCCCCTTGATGGTGCTGTGTGCAGGGTTCAAGCACAGTACCCTGCTTTTACTCCCAACACCCTGATTTTGCTCCTGTCTCTTCAGAAGTGGCAGTTGGATTTCTGGTCTTTTTGTATCTTACTGTCCATAATTCACCCCAACTGCACATGCCCACAGCTATTTTCAGTCCCATATACTTTCTTGGTATTTTGTTGCTTGAGGAGACATTTGTCCAGTTGCAAGCATTGCAGCAAATGGTCCCAGGTCCCAGATCCCAGCCTGTCTCATACACATTTTAATTTATAAATATATTTTTAAATGTTTAATTAATATTAAAATTTTTAATACACTTTTTGGTATGTCTCAATAGAAGACATACAATGGCCAACAGGTACACAAAAAGATGCTCAATATCACTAATTATCAAGGAAATGCAAGTCAAAACAACAATGAGATATATCATCTCACACTGTTAGGATGGATTTTATTTAAAAAAAAAAGACAAAGAATAACAAATGTTCTTAATGATGCAGAGAAAAGGAAACCCTTGTTCATTATTTGGAAGTTAGTTGGTAGTGCCACTATGGAAAACATGATGGAGGTTCCCAAAAAAATTAAAAATAGAACTACCAGATGATCCAGCAATCCCACTTCTGAATATATATCTGTAGGAAAACAATCAGTGTCTCAGAGATATCTGCACCCCTAAGTCCACTGCAGCATTGTTCACAAAAGCCAAGATATGGAAACAACCTAATTGTCCAGAAAAAGAAGATAACATACACACACACACACACACACACACACACACACACACACAAATGGAATATTATTCAGCCATGAGAAAGAAGGACATCCTGCCATTTGTGACAAAATGACCATGGAGGACGTTATACTAAGGAAATAAGCCAGACACAAAAACAATTACTGAATGATTGTATTTACATGTGAAATATAGAATATATAAAAATAACTCTTAGAAATATAGAGTAGAATTGTGGGTACAAGCCTTCAATTATAAGATGAATAAGTTGTGGGGATCAAATACACAGCATGGTGACCATAGTTAGTAATACTGTATTGTATGCTTGAAATTGGCTAAGAGTGGATCTCAAAAGTTTTCAACACACACACACATAAGTATGTGAGGTGACAGATGTGTTAATTACCATGATTGTGGCAATCATTTAACAATGTATATATATATATCCATTCCTCATGTTTTGTACTTTAAATATATATAATTTTGTCAGTTATACCTCAATAAAGCTGATAAAAATCATGAATGTTATTAAAAATAAATACTATATGGTAAAACAGTTTCATATAATGTTTTAAAGATGATTTCAATATTGAAAAATTAAACTATAATACAATGATAACAGAGTGGAATTATCTGAGGAAATATGTAAATAGACTAGAATTAACTAGACAAATTGTTATAGCAAACATTTTGATACAGCTAAAAAATAATACTATAATTTTCTTTTAAATTTTTTATTGGAGTATCATTGATTTACAATGTTGTGTTGGTTTCAGACGTACAGCAAAGTGAATTGATTATACATTTACATATATCCACTCTTTTTTAGATTCTTTACCCATAGTGTCTGCCAATGGACACTTAGGTTGCTTCCATGTCCTGGCTATCATAAATAGTGCTGCAATGAGCACTGTGGTACATGTCACTTTTTGAATTATGGTTTTCTGAGTATATGCCCAGTAGTGGGATTGCTGAGTCATATGGTAGTTCTATTTTTAGTTTTTAATAAACCTCCATACTGTTCTCCATAGTGGCTGTATCAAGTTACATTCCCACCAACAATGCAAGAGGGTTCCCTTTTCTCCACACCCTCACCACCATTTATTGTTTGTAGATATTTTGATGATGGCCATTCTGACCAGTGTGAGGTGATACCTCATTGTAGTTTTGATTTGCATTTCTCGAATGATTAGTGATGTTGAGCATCCTTTATGTGTTTGTTAGCAATCTGTATGTCTTCTTTGGAGAAACGTCTATTTAGGTCTTCTGCCCATTTAGGATTGGGTTTTTTGGGTTTTTTTGGTTGTTGTTGTTCTTTTAATATTGAGCTGCATGAGCTGCTTGTATATTTTGGAGATTAAACCTTTGTCAGTTGCTTCATTTGCAAATATTTTCTCCCATTCTGTGGGCTGTCTTTTCATCTTATTTATGGTTTTCTTTGCTGTACAAGCTTTTAAGTTTCATTAGGTCCCATTTGTTTATTTTTGTTTTTATTTCCATTTCTCTAGGAGGTGGGTCATAAAGTATCCTGCTGTGATTTACATCATAGAGTGTTCTGCCTCTGTTTTCCTATAAGAGTGTTATAGTGTCTGGCCTTACATTGAGGTCTTCAATCCATTTTTAGTTTATTTTTGGGTATGGTGTTAGGAAGTGTTTTAATTTCATTCTGTTACATGTAGCTGTCCAGTTTTCCCAGTACCACTTGTTGAAGAGGATGTCTTTTCTCCATTGTATATTCTTGCCTCTTTTATCAAAAATACGGTGACCATATGTGTGTGGGTTTATCTCTGGGCTATCTATCCTGTTCCATTAATCTATATTTCTGTTTTTGTGCCAGTACCATACTGTCTTGATTACTGTAGCTTTGTAGTATATTGTGAAGACACAGAGCTTGACTCTTCCAGCTCAGTTTTCTTTCTCAAGACTGCTTTGGCTATTTGGGGTCTTTTCTGTTTCCATACAAATTGTGAAATTTTTTATTCTAGTTCTGTGAAAAATGCCATTGGTAGTTTGATAAGGATTGCATTGAATCTGTAGATTGCTTTCGATATTATAGTCATTTTCACAATGTTGATTCCTCCAATCCAAAAACATGGTATATCTCTCCAACTGTTTGTATCATCTTTAATTTCTTTCATCATGTTTTATAATTTTCTGCATACAGGTCTTTTGTCTACTTAGCTAGGTTTATTCCTAGATATTTTATTCTTTATATCACAATGGTAAAGGGCAGTGTTTCATTATTCCTTTTCTGATTTTTTTTGTTTGTTTTTAGTGTATAGGAGTCCAAGAGATTTCTGTGCATTAATTTTGTATCCTGATACTTTACCAAATTCCTTAATTAGTCCTAGTAGTTTTCTGGTAGCATCTTTAGGATTCTCTATGAATAGTATCATGTCATCTGCAAAAAGTGACAGTTTTACTTCTTCTCTGCCAATTTGCATTACTTTATTTCTTTTTCTCCTCTGATTGCCATAGCTACAATTTCCAAAACTATGTTGAATAATAGTGGTGAGAGTGGGCAAACCTTGTCTTGTTCCTGATCTTAGGGGAAATAGTTTCATTTTTTCACCATTGAGAACAATGTTGGCTGTGGGTTTGTTGTGTGTGGCCTTTATTATGTTGAGGTTGGTTCCTCCAGTGCATACATTCTGGAGCGTTTTTATCATAAATGGGCATTGAATTTTGTCAAAAGCTTTTTCTGCATCTAATGATCATATAGTTTTTATCCTTCAGTTGGTTAATATGGTTTATCACATTGATTGATTTGCATATGTTGAAGAATCCTTGTATTCGTGTGATAAACCCCACTTGATCATGGTGGATGACCCCTTTAATGTGATGTTGGATTCTGTTTGCTAGTATTTTGCTGAGGATTTTGCATCTATGTTCATCAGTGATATTTTGTGTTGTATTTCTGCAGTGTCAGTTGTTACTTATCTTTTTTCATTTCTAATTCTGTTGATTTGAGTCTTCTCTCTTTTTTTTCTTGATGAGTCTGGCTAATGGTTTATCAATTTTGTTTATCTTCTCAAAGAACCAGCTTTTAATGTTATTGATCTTTGCTATCACTTCCTTCATTTCTTTTTCATTTATTTTGGATCTAATCTTTTTGATTTCTTTCCTTCTGCTAATTGTTTTGTTGTTGTTGTTGTTGTTGTTTTGTTGTTGTTCTTTCTCTAACTGCTTTAGGTTTAGGGTTAGCTTGTTTAGTTGAGATGTTTCTTATTTCTTGAGGTATGAATGTGTTGCTAAAAACTTCCCTCTTAGAACTGTTTTTGCTGCATCCCATAGGTTTTGGGTCATTGTGTTTTCATTGTCATTTTTTTCTAGGTATTTTCTGATTTCCTCTTTGATTTCTTCAGTGATCTCTTGGTTATTTAGTAGTGTACTGTTTAACCTCCATGTGTTTGTATCTTTTACAGATTTTTTTCCTGTAATTGATATCTAGTCTCATAGCATTGTGGTCAGAGAAGATACTTGATAAGATTTCAATTTTCTTAAATTTACGAAGGCTTGATTTGTGACCCAAGAGATGATCTATCCTGGAGAATGTTCCATAAGCACTTGAGAAGAAAGTGCATTCTGTTGTTTTTGGTTGGAATGTCCTATAAATATCAATTAATTCCATCTTGTTTAATGTATCATTTAAAGCTTGTGTTTCTTATTTATTTTCATTTTTGATCATCCATCCAATGGTGAAATTGGGATGTTAAAGTCCCCTTCTATGATTGTGATACTGTCAATTTCCTGTTTTATGGCTGTTAGCATTTGCTTTATGTATTGAGGTGCTCCTTTATTGGGTGCATAAATATTTACAATTGTTATATCTTCTTCTTTGATTGATCCCTTGATCATTATGTAGTGTCCTTCTTTGTCTCTTGTAACAGTCTTTATTTTAACGTCTATTTTGTCTGATATGAGAATTGCTGCTCCAGCTTTCTTTTGATCTCCATCTGCATGGAATACCTTTTTCCATCCCCTCACTTTCAGTCATATGTGTCCCTACTTCTGAAGTGGGTATGTTGTAGACAGCATATCTAAAGGTCTTGTGTTTGTATCCATTTGTCCAGTCAATGTCTTTTGGTTGGAGCATTTAATCTATTTACATTAAAGGTAATTATCGATATGTATGTTCCTATTACCATTTTCTTAATTGTTCTGGGTTTGTTATTGTAGGTCTTTTCCTTCTTTTCTGTTTCCTGCCTAGAGAAGTTCCTTTATCATTTGTTGTAAAGCTGGTTTGCTGGTTCTGAGTTCTCTTATGTTTTGCTTTTCTGTAAAGGTTTTAATTTCTCTGTCGAATCTGAATGAGACCCTTGTTGTGTAGAGTAATCCTGGTTGTAGGTTTTTCCCTTTCATCATTTTAAATATGTCCTGCCACTCCCTTCTGGCTTGCAGAGTTTCTGCTGAAAGATCAGCTGTTAACTTTATGGGGATTCCCTTGTATGTTATTTGTTGTTTTTCCCTTGTTGCTTTTAATATTTTTTCTTTGTATTTAATTTTTGATAGTTTCATTAATATGTGTCTTGGTGTGTTTCTCCTTGGATTTATCCTGTATGGGACTCTCTGTCCTTCCTGTTCTTGATTGACTATTTCCTTTCCCATATTAGGGAAGTTTTCAACTCTAATATCTTTAAATATTTTCTCAGTCCCTTTCTTTTTTACTTCTTCTTCCCGGACCCCTATAATTCAAATGTTGGTGCATTTAATTTTGCCACAGTGGTCTCTGAGACTGTCCTCAATTATTTTCATTCTTTTTACCTTATTCTGCTCTGTGGTAGTTATTTCAACTATTTTATCTTCCAGGTCACTAATCCTTTCTTATGCCTCAGTTATTCTGCTATTGATTCTTTCTAGAGAATTTTTAGTTTCATTTATTGTGTTGTTCATCATTGTTTGTTTGCTCTTTAGTTCTTGATAAATGTTTCTTGTATTTTCTCCATTCTATTTCCAAGACTTTTGATCATCTTTAGTATCTTTACTCTGAATTCTTTTTCAAGGAGACTGCCTATTTCATCTTCATTTGTTTGGTCTGGTGTGTTTTTACCTGGCTCCTTCATCTGCTGTATGTTTCTCTGTCTTCTCATTTTGCTTAAATTACTGTGTTTGGGGTCTCCTTTTTGCAGGCTGCAGGTTCGTAGTTCCCGTTGATTTTGATGTCTGCCCACAGTGGGTAGGGTTGGTTCAGTGGGTTGTGTAGGCTTCCTGGTCGAAGGGGCTGGTGTCTGTGTTCTTGTGGATGACGCTGGATCTTGTCTTTCAGGTGTGCAGGATTGCATCCAGAGGTGTGTTTTGGGGTGTCTGTTAGCTTATTATGATTCTAGGCAGTCTCTCTGCTAATGGGTGAGGTCGTGTTCCTGTCTTGTTAGTTGTTTGGCATAGGGGTTCCATCACAGTAACTTGCTGGTTCTTGAGTTGAGCAGACTCTTAGCATTGAGATGGAGATCTCTGGGAGAGCATTTGTTGTTTGATATTATGTGCAGCCGGGAGGTATCTGGTGGACCAATGTCCTGAACTTGGCTCTCTCACCTCAGAGCCATGGGCCTGACACCCGGCAAGAGCATGAAGACACTGTCAGCCACACGGCTCAGCAGAAAAGGGAAAAGAAAAGGAAGAAGGAAAGAAAGAAAGAAAGAAAGAAAGAAAGAGAGAGAGAAAGAAAGAGAGAAAGAAAAGTTATTAAAATTAAAAAAATATTATAAATAAAAAAATTAAAAAGTAATTAAAAAAGAAAGAAATACGATAACATCCAAACCAAAAAACACATCCACCACTGATAACAAGTGCTAAAAACTATATGAAAAAAACAAAACAAACAAAAAGGACAGACAGAACCCTAAGACCAATGGTAAATGCAAAACTATACTGACAAATTCACCCAGAGAAGCATACATATACACACTCACAAAAAGGGAAAAAGGAAAAAAAAATATATATATATATATCTTTTGGGAAGTCTGAGGTCTTCTGCCAGCATTCAATAGGTGTTCTGTAGGAGTTGTTCCACATGTAGATGTATTTCTGATGTATTCATGGGGAGAAAGGTGATCTCCACATCTTACTTCTCTGTCATCTTGAAGGTCTCCTCCATGTATCTTTTTGAATAATAGTTTCCTCTGGATATATTCTCAGGAGTGGGATTGCAGGATCATATGTTAGCTCTACTTTTAGTTTTAAAGAAACCTCCATACTCTTCTCCAGAGCATTTGTACCAGTTTACATTCCCACCAACAGTGTAGGAGGGTTGCCTTTTCTCCACACCCTCTCATGCATTTACTGTTTGTAGGTTTTTTGATGATAAGCATTCTGGCTTGTGTGAGGTGATACCTCTTTGTAGTTTTGATTTGCATTTCTCTTATAACTAGCGATGCTGAGCACCTTTTCATGTGCTTTTCAGCCATCTGTATGTCTTCTATGGAGAAATTTCTATTTATATTTTTGCCCATTTTTTGATTGGGTTCATTGTTTTGTAGATATTGAGCTTCATGAGCTGTTTGTATAGTTTGGAGATTAATCCCTTGTTGGTTGTTTCATTTGCAAATATTTTCTGTCATTCTGAGGGTTGTCTTTTGATTTTGTTAATGGTTTCCTTTGCTGTGCAAAAGCTTTTAAGTTTATTTAGGCCCCATTTGTTTATTTTTATTTTCATTACTCAAGGAGGTGGATTGAAAAAGATCTTGCTGAGATTTATGCCAGAGTGTTCTACCTATGTTTTCCTCTTAGAGTTTTAGTGTCTGGTCTTAGATTGAGGTCTTTATTCCTTTTTGAGTTTATTTTTATGTATGGTTTTAGGGAGTGTTCTGATTTCTTTCTTTTACATATAGCTCTCCAGTTTTCCAAGCACCATTTATTGAAGAGACCGTCTTTCCTCTATTGTATATTTTTGCCTCTTTTGACATAGATTAGGTGAGTGCATGGGTTATCTCTGGCCTTTCTATCCTGTTCCATTGATGAATATTTGTGTTTTTGTGCCAGTACCATGACTGTACATTTGTAGAATAGTCTGAAGTCAGGGACCCTAATTCCTCCAGCTCCATTTTTCTTTCTCAAGATGCTTTGGCTATTCATGGTCTTTAGTGTCTTCATACAAATTGTAAAATATTTTGTTCTAATTCTGTGAAAAATGCTGTTGGTAATTTGATAGGGATTGCATTGAATCTGTATATTGCTTTGAGTGGTAGAGTCATTTTCACAATATTGATTCTTCCAATCCAGAAACATAGTATATCTCTCCATATGTTTGTGTCATCTTTTATTTCTTTAATCAGTACCTTATAGTTATTTGACTGTAGGTCTTTTGCCTCCTTAGGAAGGTATTCCTAGGTATTTTATTCTTTTAGATGTGATTTTAAATGGGATTGTTTCCTTGATTTCTCTTTCTGATCCTTCTTTGTTAGTGTATAGGAATGTGAGAGATGTGTATTAATATTGTATCCTGCAGCTTTACCAAACTCATTCATGAGCTCTAGTAGTTTTCTGGTAGCATCTTCAGGTTTTTCTATGTATAGTATCATATCATCTGCAAACAGTGACAGTTTTACTTCTTCTTTACCAGTTTGGATTCCTTTTATTTCTTTTTCTTTTCTGATTGCCCTTGCTAGGACTTCCTAAAGTATTTTGAATAAGAGTGGCAAGAGTGGACATCCTTGTCTTCTTCCTGATCTTAGAGAAAATGCTTTCTGTTTTTCACCACTGAGAATGATGTTTGCTGTGAGTTTGTCATATATGGCCTTTATTATGTTTGAGGAAAGTTCCCTCTATACCCAGTTTCTGGAGAGTTTTTTTTTTTTTTTTTTTTTTTTGCTGTACGTGGGCCTCTCACTGCCGCGGCCTCTCCCGTTGCGGAGCACAGGCTCCGGACACACAGGCTCCGCGGCCATGGCCCGCGGGCCCAACCGCTCCGCGGCACGTGGGATCCTCCGGGACCGGGGCACGAACCCGTGTCCCCCGCATCGGCAGGCGGACTCTCAACCACTGCGCCACCAGGGAAGCCCAGGAGAGTTTTTAATCATAACTGAGTGTTGAATTTTGTCAAAAACTTTTTCTGCATCTATTGCAATGATTATATAGTTTTTATTCTTCAATTGCTTGATGTGGTGTATCACCGTGATTGATTTGCAGATATTGAAACATCCTTGCATGCCTGGGATAAATCCGACTTGATCATGATGTTTGATCCTTTTAATGTGTTGTTGTACTCAGTTTCCTAGTATTTTGTTTATGATTTTTGCATCTATGTTCATCAGTGATATTGGGCTGTAGTTTTCTGTTTTTGTGATATCTTTGTCTGGTTTTGGTATCAGGGTGATGGTGGCCTCGTAGAATAAGCTTGGGTGTGTTTCTTCCTCTGCAATGTTTTGGAAGAGTTTCAGAAGGATAAGGATTAACTCTTCTCTAAATGATAGAATTCGCCTGTGAAGCCATCTGCTCCTGGACTTTTGTTTGCTGGAAGATTTTTAATCACAGTTTCAATTTCAGTACTTGTGATTAGTTTGTTCATATTTTCTATTTCTGCCTGCTTCAATCTTGGAATGTTGTACATTTCTAAGAATTTGTCCATTTCTTCCAGGTTATCGATTTTATTCATATATAGTTGCTTGTACTAGTCTCTTATGATACTTTGTATTTCTGTGGTGTCTGTTGCAACTTCTTTTTCATTTCTAATTTTATTGATTTGGACCCTTTCCTTTTCTTCTTGATGAGTCTGGCTAAAGTTTCAACAATTTTGGTAATCTTCTCAAAGAACCAGCTTTTAGTTTCATTGAACTTTGCTATTGTTTTCTTCATCTTTATTTCACTTATTTCTGCTCTGATTTTTATGATTTCTTTCCTTCTACAAAGATTTTTTTTTTCTTTCTCTAGTTGCTTTACGTGTAAGGTCAGTTTGTTTTTTTTGTGATTTTTCTTGTTTCTTGAGGTGAGATTGTATTGTTGTAAACTTCCCTCTTAGAACTTCTTTTGCTGCATTCCATAGGTTCTGGATCTCTGTGTTTTCATTGTCATTTGTCTCTAGGCATTTTTTTATTTGCTCTTTGATTTATTCAGTTATCTATTTGTTATTTAATAACATATTGTTTAGCCTCCATGTGTTTGTGTCTTTTACATCTTTTTTTCCCTGTAATTGATTTGTAATCTCATAGCACTGTGGTTGGAAAAAATGCTTGGTATAATTTCAATTTTCTTAAATTTACTGAGGCTTGATTTGTGACACATGATATGATCTACCATGGAGAATGATCTGTGTGCACTTGAGAAGAAAGTGTATTCTACTGCTTTCAGATGTAATGACCTATAAATATAAATTAAGTCTATTTGGTCTAAAGTGTCATTTAAGGCTTGTGTTTCCTTATTAATTTTCTGTCCTAATGATCTGTCCATTGATGTAAGTGAGGTGTTAAAGTCCCCCATTATTGTGTTACCATCAATTTCCCCTTTTATGGTCATCAGCAGTTGCCTCATATCATGAGGTGCTCCTATGTTGGGTGCATATATACACCCATATATATTACAATTGCTATGTCTTCTTCTTGGATTGATCCCTTGATCATTATGTAGTGTCCTTCATTGTCTCTCGTAACAGTCTTTATTTTAAAGCCTGTTTTGGCTGTTATGAGTATTACTACTCTAGCTTTCTTTTGATTTCCATTTGCATGGAATATCTTTTTCCATCCCCTCACTTTCAGACTGTATGTGTCCCTAGGTCTGAAGTGGGTCTCTTGTAGATAGCATATTTATGGGTCTTGTTTTTGTATCCATTCAACCAGTCTGTGTCTTTTGGTCAGAGCATTTAATGCATTTACATTTAAGGTAATTATTGATACATATGTTCTTATTGCCCTTGTCATATGAAACTACCAATTCCCTATGTTGTACACCTGAAACTAATATAATATTGTAAGTCAATTATACTTTAATTAAAAACATGTGGCTGTCAACTATATTTCAAAAAAAATAAAACCTAAAAATAATAAAAACATTCTTATTGGTTGTCTAAAAAATAAATATGTGGAAATACTGTGTAGGTCAAACACATATTCTGTTACAATAGATGCATCCCTCAAAATGTCTGTTTCCTCCATCTTAATGGATATTTCTCAGTTTCAGCTGATAGAACCTTTGATCACGTATACTTGGGATATTTAAGGAGAGAATGACTATTGAGTTCCTTTCACATTACATACCAGGTACTTAATAAATTTTGTTGACTAGGCTAAATGAAGAACTCATCCACACTTTGTTATATGGTTCAAAATTCAGAGTTATTGTGGTGGGATGAATTGGGATATTCGGATTGACATATATCCATTATATGTATAAAATAGATAACTAATAAGAACCTGCTGTATAAAAATAAATAAAATTAAAAAAAATCTGTTATTAAATTATATGAAGAGAGAAAACTGAATACGTTTACTGCCATATTTGGTAACCATAATAGTTTTTTAAATTGATTTATAGTTGATTTATAATATTAGTTTCAGTTGTACATAATAGTGATTCGTTATTTTTACAGATTATAATCTATTAAAAGTTATTACAAGATAATGGCTATAATTCCCTGTACTGTCTTATATATCTTTGTTGCTTATTTATTTTATATATAGTAGTTTGTATCTCAATCCCATACCCCTATCTTTCTCCCCTTTCCTAATCCTAGTGGTAACCACAAGTTTGTTTTATATATCTTTCTGTTTTATTATGTATATTTGTTTTATTTTTTAGATTCCACATACAAGTGAAATCATATGGTATTTTTTATTCTCTGTCTGACTCTTTTTCACTTAGCACAATATTTTCTAGGTCTATCCATGCTGCTGCAAATGGCATATTTCATTCTATTTTATGGCTGAGTAATATTCCACACCACATCTTATTTATTTGCCTCTTAATGGATATTTGGCTTGCTTCCATATCTTGATTATTGTAAATAGTGCTATGAGCTTTAGGGTGTATGTGTCTTTTTGAAGTAGTGGTTTCATTTTTTCTGGATATATACCTAGGATTGGAATTGCTGGATCATATGGTATTTCAATTTTTAGTATTTTGAGGAATCTCTGTATTGTTTTCCACAGTGGCTTCACCAATTTACATTTCCTCCAGTGGTGTACAAGGATTCCCTTTTCTCCATATCCTCGCCAACATTTGTTATTTTTAGACTTTTTGATGATAGCCATTCTGATAGATGTGTGGTGTTATCTCATTGTCATTTTGATTCACTTTTCTCTATATAATTAGCAATGTTGAGCATCTTTTCATGTGTCTGATAGCCATCTATGGGGTTTTTTTTTAAAGTATCTCTTTAGATCTTCTGCCCTTTTTTTGATTGGGGTTGTTTGTTTTTTTGATATTGAGTTATATGAGCTGTTTATATATTTATCTTTATATGACCTTGTTGGTTATATCATTTGTGAACATTTTCTCCCATTCCATAGGTTGTCTTTTCATTTTGTTGATGGTTTTTGTTGCTCTGCAAAAACTTTTGAGTTTAATTAGGTCCCATTTATTCATTTTTGCTTTTATTTCTTTTGCCTTAGGAGACAGATCAAAAAGGTATTGTTACAGTGTATGTCAAAGAATGTTCTGCCTGTGTCCTCTTCTAGGAGATTTATGGTTTAAGGTCTCACACATATGTCTTTAATTCACTTTATTTTTGTATACAGTGTGAAGAATATTCTAATCTCATTCTTTTACAAGTAGCTGTCCTATTTTCCTAGCACCACTTATTGAAGTGACTGTCTTTTCTCCATTGTACATTGTTGCCTCCTCTATTGTAGACTAACTGACTGTGGGTGTGAGGGTTCATTTCTTATTCTATATTGTCTTCCATTGAGCTATGTTTACCAGTACCATGATGTTTTGAGAACTGTAGCTTTGTAGTGTAGTCTGAATTCTAGGAGGGTGATACCTCCAGCTTTGTTCTTTTTTTTTCAAGATTTCCTTGAAAATTTGGGGTCTTTGTGGTTCCATATGAATTTTTAGGATTATTTGTTCAAGTTTGTGAAAAATGTTATGGGTATTTTTATAGGAATTGCACTAAATGTGTAACATTTTTTGAGTAGTATGGCAATTTTAACAATATTAATTCTTTCAATTCAAGAGCATAGGTTAGCTTTCTATTTCTTTGTATTATCTTCAATTTCTTTCATCAATGTTTTATAGTTTTCAAAGTATAGGTCTTTCACTTCCTTAGTTAAGTTTATTCATAGACATTTTATTCTTTGATGTGGTTTTAAACAGGATTTCTTTTTTACTTTCTCTTTCTGTTAGTTCATTATTAGTGTATAGAAAAGCAAAGATTTCTGTATATTAATCTTATATCCTGCAATACTGCTGAATTCATTTACTAGTTCTAATAGTTTTTGTGGTGGATACTTTAGGAGTATCATGTCATCTGCAAGTAGAGACAGTTTTACTTCTTCCCTTCCAATCTGAATGCCTTTTATTTCTTTTTCTTGTGTGATTGCTATGGTTATGACTTTCAATACTATATTGAATAGAAGTGGCAAAAGTGGGCATTCTTTTCTTCTTCCTGAATTTAGTGGAGAGGCTTTCAGCTTTTCACTGCTGAGTATGATGTTAGCTGTGTGTTTGTCATTAATGGCCTTTATTATGTTGAGATATGTTCCCTCTATACCCACTTCAATGAGAGTTTATATCATGAATTGATGTGGAATTTTTTCAAATGTTTTTTCTGCATCTATTGAAATAAGCATGTGATTTTTATCCTTCCTTTTGTTAATGTGGTGTATCACATTGATTGATTTGTGAATATTAAAACATTGTTGCATCCCTGGAATAAATCCAACTTGATCATGGTGTATGTTTTATATATTGTTGGATTTGGTTTGCTAACATTGTGTTGAAGATGTTTCAGTAAAAGATATTGACATGTAATTTTTTCTTTAAGTGTCTTTGTTTCAGTATTAGAGTAATGGGGCATGATAGAATGAATTTAGGAGTGTTCTGTCCTCTTCAATTTTTTGAATAGTTTGAGAAGGATATGTATTTGCTCTTCTTTATATGTTTGGTAGAATTTCCCTGTGAAGTCATCCAGTCCTGGACTTTTTTTTGGTGGGATTTTTTTTAACATCTTTATTGGATTATAATTGCTTTAAAATGTTGTGTTACTTTCTGCTGTATAACAAAGTGAATCAGCTATATGTATACATATATCCCCATATCCCCTCCCTCTTGCATCTCCCTCCCACTCTCCTTATCCCACCCCTCTAGGTGGTCATAAAGCACTGAGCAGATCTCCCTGTGCTATGCAGCTGCTTCCCACTAGCTATCTATTTTACATTTGGTATATATGTGTATATATGTCAATGTTACTCTCTCACTTCATCCCAGCTTACCCTTCCCCATCCCCGTGTCTTTAAGTCCATTCTCTACATCTGCATCTTTATTCCTGTCCTGCCCCTAGGTTCATCAGAACTATTTTTTTTTTAGATTCCATATATGTGTGTTAGCATATGGTATTTGTTTTTCTCTTTCTGACTTACTTCACTCTGTATGAAAGACTCTATGCCCATCCACCTCACTACAGATAACTCAATTTTGTTTCATTTTATGGCTGAGTAATATTCCATTGTATATATATGCCACATCTTCTTTATCCATTCATCTGTTGATGGACACTTAGGTTGCTTCCATGTCCTGGCTATTTTAAATGGTGCTGCAATGAACATTGTGGTACATGACTCTTTTTGAATTATGGTTCTCTCAGGGTATATGCCCAGTAGTGAGGTTGCTGGGTCATAGTCCTATTTTTAGCTTTTTAAGAAACATCCATACTGTTCTCCATAGTGGATGTATCAATTTACATTCCCACCAATAGTGGAAGAGTGTCTGGTGGGAATTTTTTTATTAAAAATTCAGTTTCAGTTCTAGTAATTGGTCTCTTAAGATTATCTGTTGCTTCTTAATTCAGTCTTAGTAGGTTGTATGTTTCTAGAAATTTGCTCATTTCTTCCAGGTTGCCTAATTTGTTGGTATATAACTGTTCATATTATTCTCATGTTTTTTTGTATCTCTGTGGTATTGGTTGTTATTTCTCCTCTTTCATTTTTTATTTTGTTTATTTGGGTCCTCTGTTTTCTTCTTAATGAGCCTGGCTAAAGATTTATTAATTTTTTTTATCCTTTCAAAAAACCACCTCTTGTTTTCTTTGATCTATTCTATTGCCTTTTTGGTCTCTAGTTCAGTTATTTACTCTCTGGTCTTCATTATTTCCTTTCTTCTTCTTACTTTGAGCTTGTTTGTTATTTTTCTAATTTCTTTAGGTGGTAGGTTAGCTTGTTTGAGATTTCTTATTTCTTTCTTTCTTTTTCTTTTTTAGATTTCCTTATTTCTTGATGAAGGCCTGTATTGCTATAAACTTCCCTCTTAGAACTGTTTTTTTGTGAATGTCATAGATTTTGGACTTAGTTTTGACATATTTTCTGATTTTGTCTTTTATTTCTTCATTGATCCATTGGCTTTTTGATAGCATGCTGTTTAGTTTCCATGTTTATTCTTTTCCCATTTTTCATTCTGTAATTCATTTCTAGTTTCATACAGTTCTGGTTGGAAAAATGCTTGATATAATTTTAATCCTCTTAAATTTGCTGAGACATGTTTTGTGACCCATGATGTGATCTATCCTCGAGAGTGTTCCATGTACCCTTGAAAAGAATGTATTCTGCTGTTTTTGGATTGAATGTTCTGTAGCTATCTTTTAAGTCCATCTGTTCTCTTGTGTCATTTAAGGCCACTTGTGCCTTATTGATTTCCTGTCTGGATGATCCGTCTATTAATGTAAATGGGGTGTTAAAGTCCCCTTTTATTTTTGTATTATTTTCAGTTTTTCCCTTTATGTCTATTAGTATTTGCTTTATATATTTAGGTGCTCCTGTATTGGGTACATACATGTTAATGAGTGTAATATCCTCTTCTGGTATTTATTCCTTTATAGTTATATAATACCCTTCTTTGTCTTTTGTTACAGCCTTTGTTTTAAAGTCTATTTTGTCTGATATCAGTATTGCTACCCCTGCTTTCTTGTTATTTCTGTTTGGATAAAATATTTTTTCTATCTCCACACTTTCAGTGTGTGTGTGTCTTTAGCTCTGAAGTGAGTCTCTTTTATGCAGCATAGAGAAGGGTCTTGTTTTTTTGTTTGTTTGTTTTTTGTGGTATGCAGGCCTCTCACTGTTATGGCCTCTCCCGTTGCAGAGCACATGCTCCAGATGCACAGGCTCAGTGGCCATGGCTCATGGGTCTAGCTGCTCCGCGGCATGTGGGATCTTCCTGGACCAGGTCATCAACCCGTGTCCCCTACATCGGCAGGTGGACTCTCAACCACTGTGCCACCAGGGAAGCCCGGGTCTTGTTTTTTTTTTATTCCAATCAGACACCTTTTGTCTCACTCTTTTTCTTTTGATTGGAGCATTTAGTATGGGAACCACTGTTAACAATCTGAGCACTTTCCATGTGCTAGTCACCATGCAAACAATTTGTAGGCCTCACCCTATCAAATTCTTATGATAATTCTATGTAGTACTACTATCACTTTTCCCTAACTTGTCCAAAGAGTTGTAAGCTTTAGAGTTAATATGAGGAAGAGATATAAAATAACTCAACCCTAACTTGAAGGCTCATCTTCTAATAATTAAATAATTATTCTATGTATTTGTATGAAGAACAACAAGATCATAATAAAGCCTAAGAAACAGTGTTTTGTTTTGGAATATGATGCTGGTTTGGGATAAGTTAGGTAACAAAGAATAGAGGTATAATGGAATATAAGAATTTGGGGAAATCCAAGGGCTTTTGGAGAAGTTGTAGGTGGAGGAAGCAAAATAAGGACCCAGATTGAGATGAGAGACTTGGCTTAATGAAAATCAGTGAAAAGACAAGCACTCAGAATCAGGAACACTCTATCCAGAGACATTATTTCCAATCCTATTAGTCACTGGAGAGTTTCTTAAAAGAATATACCTGCCTGTTCTCATAGCTGACTTTTTGGGAGAGAGACCAGGACATCAGTATTAGAAATAAAACTAATCAAACAAAGAACTTCATTTGATTCCAAAGTACAGCTGATTAAAAACTTCTGCCTTAGATTTACCCAGTGATATTCAAACTAAACTTCTATAGGTTCCACAAGGTGCCTGAAGTTTATTGAAGCGTAGGTAGGAGTCCACACTATCCATTCTTTTTAGTTTCATTGTCTCCATTTTAATCAGTTTTATATATTGGACCCCTGTATAAGATTTCATTCAAAAAATAGTTTTACAGTTAAAAATACTTCAAAACAGATGGCTTTTCATCTTTCTACCTTCTCAGTTTAAAATAGGACACAGGTATAAAGAGGCTAATACAGAGGCTGCCACAAGATATGTTCAATTTAAGAACCCATAGCTGTGGCTTTGATCAGAGATCCTAAAGATACCTAGAGATGAGGCTAAAGCACTGGACACTGCAACACTGTTGCAGTTCCACCCAAGTTTTCCATACATGTCCTAATTAGTAATGACAGCTGAAATAACAGAAGAAAGAGCACACCTCATTTAGTCTTGGACAAGTGTCTCTAATAGATGGAAATTTGCATCCAGAAGCCTATATGAGAAGAAGTACAGTATTTAACTTTCAAGTCTTTGAAAACTTCTTTCATATCTAG
This sequence comes from Mesoplodon mirus, assembly GCF_964341445.2. Lineage (NCBI taxonomy): Eukaryota > Metazoa > Chordata > Mammalia > Artiodactyla > Ziphiidae > Mesoplodon > Mesoplodon mirus. Next base: position 44,042,023 of record NC_138992.1, on the reverse strand, counting down.
GGAGAAGATGGAATGGATGCTAAGCACAAGTTTGCCATATCCACCACACCAGCTTTCACCATGTTACAATTCTTGCTCAATGTCACATAATTTTTTATAACAGGCAAAAAAAGATTCATGAAAAAAGAAGAAAAATAACTTAGCAAAAATGATTTGGAAATGGGTGAGAAAACAAAAATGAGAGATTTTAAAACATTGCAACTGAAAATATTTGAAGAAAGTGAAACAGAATATAAATTAAGAGACATACTAGAAAGTTAAAAGGGCAAAATAGAAAGTTCTGTAAGGTGTTTATTTTCATTTACTCGTATTCTGTTATTTGCCATTGGGTAAAACCTCATCCCAGGGACAAGATCTGATCTTTCATCTTATAATTACCACTGAGAAATATTGAAGATAAAATGTAAGACAATATTTCCATAACTGTATAGTTCAAAGATGAAATGAACCTTAAATGCTCTTTTATCTGCCTTTACTATTTCTAAATGTGTATCCTGTCCATGCTTGATTTATTTAAATGTTTACTGAAGGAATTCTATATGTTAAGCACCATATTAGGTATTGAGGACACAAATGTGAAGAAGACAGATCTAGTTAGTACTTTGGCTTGAATTTTTAAAGATAACTCTTATTGTTTATAAAGAATAAACTTGAGAGAGGCATGTTTTTGTAATACAGGTGAATAATGATTCAGGCTTGGACCTAGAGTGGTGCCAGTGGAACTGGAGGTAAGTGGATTGATATAAGATATATTTAAAAGGTAGGACTTAATGATTTGTTACAAGTAAAGGGTAAGGGAAAAAATGTAGTCGAGAATGATACCCAGGTTTTTGATGTAAGCAACTGTCCTCTCAACGGTGGTGCCGTTTATTGGTTGATTGGTTGTAATTTATTGTATGTCAATTATACCTCAATAGATAAAAATTTAAAAAGATAAAAGGTTAAAAGAAGATGCTATTAGAGAGTAATTAGGGCTATGACAGTGATATAGCAGGTAAAGTGATTGGCAGTGCCTTGAGAGAGGTGTTATATACTTGATGGCAGGGGTGCCATGTAGGCTGTTGAGTAGTTGAGGCAACTTTGATAAAGTGAAACATATGAATTTTTACCTGAATGATGATAAAAGGCCAGTTTTACAAAATTTGATGAGTATTTTTCCCAAGTTGAAAAAGCACCTAGGGAAAAACTGTGGCAAGAAGAAACAGAAATAAAGACCAAAATTGCTGAAGTCTGGGGTTGGGAGTAGATGAGATCAGACATAAATGTAGGAACAAAAACAGGTGGGGTCTTCTAGGATGTGGAGTGATGCCATTTACTGAGATTTAAAAAAAAATCTGTAAATATGTAAATTTTTTCAAAAAAAGAACAAAACCCAAAACAAACAAAAAATCTGGAGAACAAATTTAGATGAACTTAATCATGTTAAGTCCAAAGTAACTGAGGGGCAATCCAAGTGAAGTCACCCAGGGGGCTGTATATGTATGTATGACCCTGGCACTTGGAAGAAGGGTCCAATTGGCGCATAGATGTAGTAATTAAACCATGGGAATCGAAATTGGCAGAAAGTGTATAGAGTGACAAATATTCCTGGGACAGAGCCCTGAGGGATCCAGCAAATTTCAGTGAGTGATAGAGGAACAGCCCAAATCAAAGGAGAAAAAGCAGGAGAGGGTGTGTCATGGAAGCTAAGGGAGGAGAGAGACAACACTCAGCTTAAGAAGAATATATATATCAGATGGTGATAACTGTTATGGAGAGACATTAAGCAGGTTAAAGAGGGAAATAGGAAAGCTGGGTGGGGAGAGCACATTGTTTTCTTTTTATATGCAGGGATAAGGCAGGCTTCACTCACATTTGAGTAGAAATGTGGACAGAAGCGATAGTCAATAGTGTCCAATATTACTGAGAAATTAAGCAAGTTATAGGTTGAAAAGTGGTGATTTTGACAACTGTTTTATGTGATAGGAAAATATGCAGGAGTTAAAAATGCTTTTGAAGAGTAAATGACTTAGAGAAATTACTATAATTGAAAGTGAACAAAAAGCAGAAATTTATATATAGTATTATTTTAAATATGAAAAGTAATTTAATTTCCAGAAAGAAATATCCTGTTCTCAGGACATCTCTGCATGGTGGTATAATGGATAACACTTATCATCATCTATACTTTGTTCAAAATTTCTGCAGAAATGTTTTAATTAAAAAGAGTAAAATAGCTTTATTTTTCTGTTAACAAGAACATGCTAATGAAAGATAAAGAAGAAAATAATTATCCAAAAAGCTACCACTCAGATGTAAGTACTGTTAACATTGTAATATCCAAATATTTTTCTACATTTTCTAGATAGATGGAGAGATAAAGATATATGAGCACAAAAAAACATGTAAAAATAGTATTATTACATTTGCTGTTGACTGGCTTTTTTCCTTCCTACATGTCATGAGGCCCTTTACATTATCAACCAGTATAGATCTTACTCTTATTAATAGTTATAAATTAATGTATTTAACTAAGTCCTTATAACTGGACATAAACATTGTTTCCAATTTTTCCAAATTTTGTATGTTCTTTTATTGTTTTCCAGGATAAATTTCTAGAAAGTAAATTGTTGGTTTTGGTATGAATTATTAAGCTGCCTTCAAAAAATGTAAACGGTTAATCACATTGAATGAATTTATTGATCATTTCATCACTGTTATATTATTTGCTCCATTTTGAACCTCTTGGACCTTATTTTCTTTATCTCTAACATAGGGTTGATGAAGGTAGTAGTTTTTTCTTATCTTAATGAGTTGAGGTTTTAAAATAGTAATAATATATAAGGATTTTTTAATCATAAAGCAGTGTCCATTTTTGCAATCGTAGAAGGTATATTATGGAAATAAATTGAATATTTCAGCTCTTCTTTAAAAGAAAACAATGTAGAAGTCCAGTTAAAATATTTTCTTTTTTCAGTAGCCAAGAAGCTCTTAAACTCACACTTCCAAGTTGATTTTCATTCAACATTTTATTATTTTAAAATATTTAGCATATAATAGCTGAGTAAAACGGTGCTGCCTAAGAGCTCAGTGTTGGTAAACTAGCAGTTGTTTTAGGCTTCATGTCTCAAAATGTATTATTGCCTTCCCATATTGCTGTAGGTTGAATTATGTCTCCCCCAAAATTCATATACTGAAGCTCTAACACCAGTACGGCTGCATAAGGATGTAATTAAGGTTAAATGAGGTCATAAGGGTGTAACCCTAATTCAATAGAATTAGTATCCTCCTAAGCAGATGCCAGAGAGCACTCTCTCTCCCATTCCCACACCTTGCCCTCCCTGCCCCCCCACCCCCAAACATATGAGGAAACAATGAGAAGGCAGTTGTCTACAAACGAGGGAGAGAGCCCTCATCGGAAACAGAATCTGTTGGCATCTTGACCTTGGACTTCTCAGCCTCTAGAACAGTGAGAAGTATATGTATGTTGTTTAAGCTACCCAATCCATGGTATTTTGTTATGGCAGCCCACATAGACTAAGAAACATATTTCTTTTTTTATCATTATGATAGCCTTTAGGATGAGAGGCTCAAAATTGCCAGTTAATCAAAATTGAGGCCCGATTTCCTTCTGCTGTGTGTGTAACCCTGCTGAGGTAACTTGTCACTGTTGAATATCAATCTTGTTTCATAAATGGTTGCATGATATCTCTCAAATATGCAATCCTGTCAAACAAACAGAAAATGGAAATCCTCAATTTTCCTGTATCTGTTTTGGCATATAGATTCGTACCATCCTTTAGTCTTGTTGAGAGTTCTTTGAAATTAACGTTTGGGACAGGTATTCTAGATTTCAATTTGTCCTGTTTTACGTTGGGAATATTCTCCTTCTGTCCCAGAGAGGACAACAAAATAATGGTTACTGGCAATCTAGACTTTCTGGCTCAGTGCCAACAGAAAGGAACACAGCAGAGTCTTCTGAGCAGTTCATGGTAACCATGTATAAGTCCTTCAGAACCTTTGTAACAATCCTTAATTCTATGGGAGTCATCAGTGTTGTTGTACACTCTCAAAAAAAAAGCCAGAATTCTTAGGCGTCATTAGTGGAAACATGGCTTCCCAAACTCAAGTTGGAAAAATTCTGAACAAAACATAGTGAATGAATTAGTCCATACTTATTTTTCACAGTTTCTGTATTTGTGAATTCACTTACTAAGATTAGTAACCCCCAAATCAAAACTAATGGCCTGTTCATGGGTATGTGCATGTGCAGAGCAGCAAAAAAATTTTGTCATCTGACATGTATAATCCCTGATGAAGTGGAACAAGGTGACACCTTATCTTGCCTCAGTTCTCATACTGTAAACTAGTGTCCTTTTCAGGATATATTTAGTGTGGTTTTTGCAATTTTGTGCTTTTTTTGGGTGATTTTGCTCTTTAAAATGGTCTCTAAGTATGGTGCTGTGTATTGTTCCTAAGTACCTGACAGAGAAAATATGTGTTAGATAAGATTCATTCAGGCTATGAATTATAGTTCTGTTGGCCATGAGTTCAATGTTAGTAAATGAATGACAGATATTAAATAAGGTATCTTAAAATAAGGTGACACCCTAAGGTTATGTAGTCATCAGTTGGTGACAATAATGTGACCAGAGTTTTGCAGAAACCTAATTCTGTATTTCTCCTAGGGACAATGATATAGTATTCACTAATTCAGTGTTTGAGAAACTTTAAAGAACATAACTACCACCAGTAACAAAAATCAACTAGATGTAGATATGTAGCAGTGAACTAAAAAATTAGAATCTATAATGGAATAATGTGTGCTATTACAGACTTTTTTATAGTTTGCAAATTATAAGTTAAAAAAAAATTAGTACAAAGATAAAAGACCCTCCTGCTCATTATTCAACTCAAAGTATAGGGTTGACTGTAGTGCTTTTTTTTTAGACCAAATTAAAATTTAATATGACACCAAGTTGCCACCAAACATGTAAATATCAGTTATTTAATTAACACCCGAACCTGATTAGACAGGGCTACTTAGAGAAATACTCCAGAAGACAGGCATACAACTCAAGTTCACAACAATGACCTCATTGAAGGGTGAGTGAGCCCTGCTGTAAAGCTCCTGCAACTGGTTACTGGTAGGTCCAGTCACAGGGGAGAAAGCAGCTGGGTCTCTGGCTGGTTCCCATCCCTTGGACAAGTCCTGTTTCTGGGTGTCTGGACAGGAGATTGGAAAGTAGAGGGAGCCATAGAGAGAGACAGTGACAGAAACAGACATAGAGGGAGAGGGAGAAGGGGAGAGAGAGAGAGAGAAATAAACTGAGAAGCTAAGGCCTAAATAGAGTCAAAGAAGCAGAAATACAGACAGGAAGATATCAAGCAGGAAGAGAGAACATACAGAAGAAGATAGAGTCAACAGAGAGAGACAGAGAAAGAATGAGGAAGCCAGACTTATTTTTAAAAGGAGAGAGAGTTAATCCAGGAGAGAAGATGACAGGTAAGGACACAGAAAGAAATAAAAACCAAGAGAACAGGGAGATGGCAAGACAGATCAAGAGATACAGAGAGGTAGAGAGAGAGTCAAAGAGAAATACAGAAGGAGAGGCATCCCTCTGACCCAGGGATGCCTGCTGTCAACATCCTGCAGTGCCCTGGGCTCCCTGGAGGACCACTGGCCCATTCACACCTGGAACTAAGTGCTCTCTGACTGGCCAGCCAAGGCTGAGTCACCTGGGCCCCAACACTGGGGCCCATCCTTACCCAGCCCCATTTAAGCTGCATTCCCAGGGCTCTTCCAGGTATCTGGCATGTAATAGATACTCAACAGATGGAAGAAAGGGGGAGAGAGAGGGATAGAGAAACAGAGAAACACAAAGAAAAGGGATTCTCACAAACTCCTGGGTGGGAGGCCACTTGCCCATCCCACTTTGTGAAGGAGCTGAGGTTCAGAGGGGCTTGATTATCTGTCCCCAAGTCATATGGTGGGTGAGTCACACATATTCCAATCCTTGGGCAGATGAGATGCACACACTTTCTTCAACCATTCATGTTTCATTAGATTTCTCTCTCTTTCCAGACACTTCTTCTTGGAAGTGCCTTATTTTTGATGTTTAATTCAGTTGGAACTATAAATCTAAATATTCCATTCCTCTGTAACACCTACCCATCAAATATAGGTGTGGCCCTTAAGGTTTAACCTCCTTTCCTTTTTTCTTCTATTTCCTATCATTCTTTCCAGGGTGATTTCTCATGGCCTCAAATACCACCTTTAAGTCAGAAAACTAAAACTGAAATTTCCAATCATGACATCTCTTCTGGCTCTGGACCTGAATCTCTAAATACCTGTCTGACTTACCCACAAATGTCCCTGTCACAAATCATGCTCAACATGTTACAAACAAAACTCATTTTACCCTGCATGAGCCATTTTTTTTCTGCAATATGTAACTTACCTGAAGTAATGAGCTTTCTTCCTTATTATATAAAGTTTATCCTCACAACAATCTTCTAAGTAGGTGTTGTAGTATGGATGAGGGCAGGATTGTACAGATGACATGAATTAGTCTTGAAATTATATTTGGTTCTGATACTTACTGTGTGGTCTTAAGCCAATTACTTTTTTTTTTTTGAGCCTCACTTTCATGGACAGTAGATACAATATAGGTTTTATTATTGTTCTGCTTGAAAGTGTGGTAGGTACCCAAAGTGGCAGCATCAACAACCCACAGGGGCTTTCAAAAAATACAGAATATCAACTTTACCCTAAACTTGGTGAATCAATACCTGCGACTTAATATGATCTCCCCAGGCAAATGGTTTGCATATTTAAATTTGAGCATCGATGGTCTTGCCCACCCTTGCTAATACAAGGGTGTCATCACCTTCAGGGGAGTAGATCATTCAAGAATAGAAAAAGTCCTGTCTATAACTTACTAGAGCTACTCTTCCAAGTATTGCCAATGCTCCTGTTTATCCACCCATTATCAACTATATATAGCTGCTGTAAATGGATCTTTGATTTTATCCAGAAACCTTGAAATATCTAATTTAAATCTACTCCATGTTTATTTTATTCACTAGAGAAAGGTTCATTCTTCCTTTACCATTTTAAATTGTACTCCCTCAACACTTTAAAATTTGGATTGTTCAATGAAGTTTTCTTTGTGTCCCATCCTTACAAGGAAAAATAGAAGTACCAGTCCTCACCTGAAATATTTGGAAAGTGCAACCAAATCTTTGATTCAAATAGGGATGCTTCAATAGCTTACAATTCAAGCACAAAATCTCTCATACAACAACACTGCTTAAGCAAAACTGTTTCTAGATTCTAATACTACTTAACATTTATTAAACATTCATAATATACAATGCACTGTGTGAACTGAGAAGGCTTATAGATGCTTAATAATACATTTTATAATCTAATCTTGTGTTGCTATTACCCTGACATACCACATTTCTAACAAACTCCCAGGCAATGCTTATGCTGCTTTTCTGAGGACGATACTTTTCAATAAAAAGATTGTGGAGCAAGAAGTATTACATGGAAGTCTGAGAAAGGAAGAACAAAAACAGTGATGGGGAGGAGGGCAGTAGGTGGTGGTGAGAGAAGAGAATTTGGCTTCTCTCTCTTTGAGAGTCAACTGTTAGCTCCTTAGAATCCATTATGGTAAAATTCAGTTGGGAAAAATCTGTCACTAAGAAGTTAACCATGGCACTTAGAATAGCTTATATTGAAGTAAATCCACTACTTAGAATTGGAAGGTAGCAAAATTTAGAAAGTCCAGTAACTATGTCTTTCCTAGGTGCATATTCCATTCTTCATCTAGTGTTTTTATTCCTAGTTCCTTGACTTTTGTACATCCATCCCATAACATAAAACTCATAATGTCCTTATTGTTGCAGATCCTAAATTATCACATTTATTATAATCTCCTCTTTGACCCAAAGGTAATTCATAACATTAAAAAATTCCAAATATGTGATTTTTCAGCATTTGAACTTAGTTCCTAGGCTTTTTTGCAATGTGATCATTTGTGCTTTCTAGAGATATATTAAAGTTTTCCCTGCACCTTAGTGTAAGTCACTTAGATATGTTTCAGGAAAATCTGAAAAGAATGCAAATACACACACACCTCTGAACTACTTAACTACTCTTTAACTATCTCATCTTCTCATTTACTTGACTTATTAAAGATTGTAAGTACTGAAGTCATAGTCCAACAATTTTTGCCATGTGTATTTTCTTTAATTAAAGGATTACTTTATTAATTTTAAGTACATAAAATGTACTAATTTTAAATGTACAATTTTTTAAAACATATATACATCAGTAAAACTATCACTCACAAGAAGGTATTGAACATTTATTTTACATATGAATGCTATGTTATTTGCCACATAAAGCCTCTTAAATATTACCACCTGTACTGTATGTTTTATAAATACGTTATAGCTTGAGTTCTAATAAAAATATTGCTCCCTACTTCCATTTCTATGACTTATTGTTTCCATTATCTTTAAACTCTTTTATCCTTTGCTTTATACAAATGTGAGTATCCAGGGTTATAGATTGATTTTTGACGCAATTTTAATCTCTTTAAATAGGACTATTTAACCTGTTTACGAGTGTGATGACTCATCAGTACCTGTGTCAATCTATCTTATGCCAATTTTAATGCTTCCTTGTTGTTTTTCACCACTTCCTCTACAATCCAAACAATTGGAATATGTGCCCTATTTTTATTTGTAACACATCTCATTGTCAAATTTACTTACAATGATCTACTACTACATGAAGCAGTAGGTATTGATTTTCTATAGGCAAGATGCACATAAAACAAGGTTTTAATTCATGATCTCTCCAATGAGTAATTAAAAAATTTTTTTTACACTACCAGTATTAGCATTACAGACAAATTTGCTACTTTCCCCCCTTCTATAATTAAAACTAGGGAAAAGAAAACTGTACTGACTAGTTTTCCCATTTTGCCAGATTAACATTTGGTATGCCTTTATTCTACAGTTTCTGTGCACAGTGACACAGTCCTTTTATTTTACTTATGTTTAGCTTAAGAACATGAATATCTTTATCTACATTGCATGCTAAAAATAAAACAGTATTTATTTGCTCTATATATTGAACGCTTAGCATGCCTTTTTACAGTTTATAAACTGAAATTTTAGACCCAAATTAAAAATTTTAGCATTTAGTTTTATAACTCTACCTAACAATGTAACCTTAATGCTGTTTAACTAATGCTTACCACTAATTTTTTCATACAATTGCCTCCTTTTAAGTTATTTTAATTCATGTTCTTTGTTGGCTGCAGTACATTATTCAGCAAATTTTTCAAGGATGGTACTTGAAAGATATACTTTCTCAACCCCTGTGTATCTGTGAATGACTTCCAGTTGCCTTGGTACAGAAATAATTTGGCAGGGTATATAATTGGTTTAAAATTATTTTCCCTTAAAACTGTAGATATTGTTCTACTATTTTCTGGCATTTACAGTTGCAAGAGAAAAATCTGAGGTCAGCCTAACTTTGCGCCTTTATAAGTAACTTGCCTTTTCTGTCTGGGATACTTGTAGAATTTTTTATTTATCCTTCCAATTAAAAAATATTACCAGGATATGTCTGGGTGTTGCTTTCTTTTCATTAAATTTTAATGGTACCCTGTGAACTTTTTCAATTTGCAGATCTAGCTCCTTCTTCAATTCTGGACATTTTTCTGAAGTTAGCTCCTTATAGTTTCAGCTTCATTTGCTTTGTCCTCTGTTTCAGGTATTCCTATTCTACCGTAGATTTTATCTCCTGGGCAGGTGCTCTAGGTCTCTCTTCTCTTTACTTGATTTCTTTTCCCTTTTTTTCTGCATGAAAATTTCTCTTGTTTTGCGTTAACTTCAGTAATTCCATTTTGTGCCCTATGAGGCTTGCACATTTCTGTTATCTCTGTCAGTTTCCTGATACTTTTCAACCTCTCTGGCAATAGCTTCTTTATCATTGAGCATAGGTCTTTAGGCTCCTGTGTGATAAGATAATCAATCCTTACTACCTCATCTATTTCCACCGCTATATTCAAGAGGCGGCATTTTCTCAATTACTTAGTTGTCTTTCTTCCGAACTGCGGTATTACGACCTTGAAAATAATAAACAGAACTTAATTCCCTAATGTTTGATTGAATCAGGACAAATATTCTCACTGATAATTATTCACGGTTTTATTGAAATTTTTTTTAATTTTTCCTTCTTACTTTTGAATAGTACTTAGCAATGGGACCAAAAGTGGTCCCGTTAAAGTAGATGCTCCGAAGTACCGAACAAAACAAAACAAACGTCCAAAACAGTTCCCCTACGTCATCTCTGCCCGCCTCACGTCAGGGCCAATAGACTGGTGTAGCTTTATTGCTGAAGGGGCTGTAGCGCGGATCAATTGCAATGCTGCAAACTTCAGCCTGCTAAGCCAAACCCCAGCACGCCATCGCGCTCCACCCCCGCCCCGCCCCGCCCTGCCGCTCCCTGCCGCGCCCTGCCGCATCAGGGCGGGTCACGGGAGTGCGCACGCGCAGCATCCGGTTCTTCTTCCTCCTCTCTCCGATGACTCAGCTTAGATCCGGTACCGCCTTGAAGGCGGGGCTGGATCCTAACTGCGGCCAATGGCGCACGGGGTGAGGGTTGAAGGGTGGAAGGTGCTCCTAGCCGGTTGTGCTGGTTCCTTTCGGCAGCTGTGCTGGGTTACCTGGTTGTCATGGAGGCAGTCTTGACTGAGGAGCTTGATGAGGAGGAGCAGCTGGTGAGAAGGCATCGCAAAGAGAAGAAGGAGTTGCAAGGTGACGGGGGAATGGGAACCTAGAAGTCGCCAGGACCCAGGGAAGGGTGCGTGGCGGGTCGCTTCTGGGAAATCTTGAGGGGTATCTGATCTGGATCCTCCTAAGCTCCAAAGTAGCCAGTGGTCTCTTCCCTCCCGCCTTTCCAAGGTCCCTTAATCCCCCAGACCTTCAGAAGCTTCCTCTTCTCCGGTCCGCCGCGTTCCCCCTACCCCGCGCCGCCGCCCGGGTGTGGGTGGGTTTCTGAAAACACCGCGAAGCCACCGTCTTGGACCCAGACCCCCTTTCCTGTCTCCCCTGCCTGTTCCTACCCTACTTGCCGACACTTGCCCTACTCGGTGCGTTTTGAAATATCTCACCTAAATTTTGAGGACTCGGAAGGGGTACTTGAAAGATTTAAAATTTTACTTTTTTTTTTTTTTAAGTTTTTCCTCCTCCCACACCAAACAAACTCACGGTTATGTTAATAATTTTTTTCTTTTCTTTTTTTTTTTTGAGGGGGTGTCTTAGCTTCATCTGGACCCTTCTCTGTAACTATCTGTTGTGTAATTACTCTTGCTTTCATAATTACTTTTTCTATACTCTTCTCCGTTTACCATCCCCTTATTGTTACTATTTCATATTTTTACTTAATCCCTGGGTTTATGACTTAATGGTTTTGGTGGCTTTTCAGCCAAAATTCAGGGTATGAAGAATGCTGTCCCCAAGAATGACAAAAAGAGGAGGAAGCAACTTACTGAAGATGTAACTAAGTTAGAAGCAGAAATGGAACAGAAACATAAAGAGGAGCTGGAACAATTGAAGCTGACTTCTAAGGAGAGTAAAGTAGGTGAAGTAATGTTTCTTTTTGTCTACCTTTGAAAGCAACTGCCACTTCTACTACACTGTTTATTATATAAAATCATAAAATCGGAGGGAAAGAAGTCACTTAGTCACGCTCATGCCATCACTTTTCATTGATATTTTTCCAACCAGGTTTACATGGTAGTGTGTTTTTTAAGGAAGGCCAGCAAAGAAAAGTCCACTATCTTAACTGTTGCCCCAAAGATGAACAGATTGGTAAAATGGACTAGAGGAAGCTTTACCAAATGAAAGTTGGAAGACCAGTCTCCTAGTCTCAGAATTGCCATTAACTAGGATTGTAACCTGGGCAAATTTACTTAATCTTCTTGAGCATAAGTTCTTCACATATCATATGATACAAATACTACTGCTGTTTAAGCACAAGATTTTTTTAAAGAAATGGGATAACAAATGTGAAATCATTTTTTAAGTTAAAAGTGCTTTATGAACAAGTTGTAATAAATGGAAATTTACTGATGTTTCTTGGGTAAATTGTAGCATGTTAACTGTCATCATTTTAGCTAATATTTATTTCATCATTGTAGCCATACACAATGTGTTGTATGCCACACACTTTGTTTAATATATTAATTTTCTCATAATTCTCATAATAACACACTATGAAGTATTACCTCTGAAGTAAGTGTAGATAATCCCATCTTTCAAATGGGAAACAGACTCAGAGAGATTTAAAACTTTGTTCTAAATTTATAACAGCCATTGAGTACCACAGCCTGAATTCAAAATGACAGCTGTCTTACTCCAGAATGTGAATACTGAATTCTGTTATAATTTTATCTAGAGTGGTAGCTTATTACATGGGTTTTAGATACCAAAGATCATAGACTCCATAACCTCATTCTCATTATTGATAGTTAGAAAGTTCTTATGTCTATGCAAAATTTTATCTACCATAAATAAATTTTATTTTATTTGGTTCATTTTTGGTCTGCTGTTGACAGGGAAAACAGCTTGTCTGTACTGATTTACAGTTATTGTATTAAACATAGTTTTATTTTCTTTAACTTTTTTTTCAAGAGCCTGGCTTTCCGTGACTTTTATTTCCAAGTAACAAGGCATGATGCTCTAGGTGTTTGTGTTGTTACGATCCTGGTATTCCTAATTGTCTCCCTATCTTTTCTATTAGTGAGATAGTTTTGTTTGCTCTCTCAGGCCTTTCAATTTTGAGATTTCTTTCCTAGGTTTCCAAGGACAAAAATGTTTAATTGTTAAGCTACATATTGTGCAACTGTTAAAATACAAACTCTCATTTTACTTTATCTTTTTTTTCTTAAACTGAAGCCTGTTTTCTTTCTGAATGTCACCTGAATTCTTTTGTCACTGCTTTCTCCTTTTTTTTCCAGATGCTTTTTTGTATCTTGCCTCTTGTCAGTATGGCAGTTTGTAAAATTAGCACATTCCTGTGAAAAATATAAGAATCCTAATTTCACTAAAGTTGATAACTGCTCTTTGAAGTCTTAATCTGATTTTGATATTTTGATCATTTGGTCCATAGCCTTAGGGACTGCTGACTCTGGTATTAGAGGCCTTGATATGTTTCATGTATGTGTCATACTAAAAACTAGCTTAACTTATACTTGTGGTAATAAAATATTAGCTACTAATCCTGATAGTTGTAAGTCTAGCATTTTATTCTTTAGCAAACACAAAACAGCCATTTGGTGATTAAGATTAGTTGTAATATCTTAACAATAATTATAGATTAAATTTTCTACCTAAAAGTTTTTCAGTTTGTAGATGGGAAGGGATAGAAAAATCTCAACTTCCTACCGGGGTCAAGAAGCAGTGCTCATCAGGTTCTGGCTAATTAAGATAGAGAAAGGCCTTTGCCACCACATTTGAGGTTATGAAAGTAGTAATGACAGAACCTTACATATACTATAAGTATAACATTTAGAGAAGGGAAGGGTGGAATGCTGAATGAGTTGTGGCCCTTATAGGAAGTATTTAGATGAATGGAGTAGGCATTCTAAGAAGGAAGGAAACCATGCAGGAATGAGCTTTGTCTTTGAAGAGCTATAAGGAAAGTTCCTGGGAATCTGACAGTTCTCCCTTAAATACAGAGAAAGTAGACAGAACCGTGTCTCATTTAGTATTGTGCTGTATCTATTGCTGTTACTCAAATTTGAATTGTGGGATGACACATATTTGTGACTTTTGATAATAATTTAATAATCTAATACTTTGAATAATAACTTAAAGGTCATTAACTTGTTAATGTTTTTTGTTTCCCTCAGGTAGATTGTGTTGCTGTCAATATTTCAAACTTGGTTCTTGAGACTCAGCCATTCCGGATATCAAAAGCACAAAAGAGACGGGTATGAAAGTCACCTAGTGTTTGTTAGTGCTGTGTGTGTAATACTATCTTAGGTGTTTTATTGGAAGTGAATAGAAAAAATACGGAGTTCCTTGCCAGAGGACCTGAAGTAACATTTATTAGGCTTTAGATTATATGAAATCTCATTTAGTCCCGACAGTAATCCTGTGGAGTAGGATTTCTTATCCCCACTTTATAGAGAAGAAAATAGCACTGAAGCAGTATAAAATAACATGTCCAATTTGCAGTTCTCATAGGAAGGTGGGGCTAGGAAAGGGGGTGTGCAAAGGATTTTTTTTTTTTTTTTTGCTGTACACGGGCCTCTCACTGTTGGGGCCTCTCCCATTGCGGAGCACAGGCTCTGGACGCACAGGCTCTGGACGCGCAGGCTCAGCGGCCATGGCTCACGGGCCTATCAGCTCCGCGGCATGTGGGATCTTCCCAGACCGGGGCACGAACCCGTGTCCCCTGCATCGGCAGGCAGACTCTCAACCACTGCGCCACCCGGGAAGCCTGCAAAGGATATTTTTTACAAATATATTATTCCAGACTTAATAATTCAGAGTTTGAAGAGTGTAAGCCCAGGTGATACTGATATATAGCTTTGGTTAAGAACTATGGTATTAAGTGGTAAAATAAGAATTTGAATCTAGAAGTTAAGCAAGATATAAAAATATCAGAATTATGTAGTTATATATGTGTTGGTTAGTTGTGATGAAAATTCAGAGAAGGAAAAACTCATTGTGCTGTGTTACATAGTTGGTATTTAAGGAAATATAGTTATTTAGTTAGGATATTTAAAGTCAGTGAAACAGCATGCACAAAAACAAATATGAGATTGAAATTTTGCATGATCAAAGAGCTGTAAGGAAACTGATTTATTGGACGTAATAAGTTTATGGTATCAAAATTATGGGTGTGATATTACGGTAAGGGCTTTTTGAAAAAGAACAAGGGGTTTAAATCCAACCTTTCTTTCCCAGATATTGTTTTATTAACACTTGATGTTTTCTAGGATTTAAATGTTTAAAGTAGCTTTGCATCTTATAATTTAGTAGTACATAATTTAATAGAGCATGGAATTTGGTGTCAGTCAGAGGGAGGCTTTAATCCCATTGTCGTGGCTTTGGGTAAGATTCTTAACCTTTTTAAGCCTCAGTTTCACATGTATAGAATGGGGGAAAATAATACCTACTTCATAGAGTTATTGTGAATATTAAATAATTTACTGTTTCCAAAACCCTAAAACAACATTTTTACTATCATTTGGGTCAACAAATGATAGTATTGTTCACTGTGTTAAATACTGCATAGTACACCTCTTAAGGAATTCAACCTAAGACAAGTTTTTTTGTTTGTTTGCTTGAAAGTTGCTTAAGTTGCAAATTGTCAAACATTTCTCATACTATTGTAAAATTTTGTTCTTGAGTAATTATTATAATTGTGAATTTCATAGACTGATGAAATTTAGGTTTCATGGTATTTTGGAGGTTATTTAGTTCACTAACTCTATACTTATGATATGTATTCTGTTATAGCCTTATTATTGTCATCTATTTTCTATATATCAAAAGTGAAAGGCAGAAGTTTTGCTTGGCAGAAACATAACAAAATATTTGTTGCAGTTGCCTCTACCTAGTAGTTGCTATATCTTAGAGTAGCAACTATTTAATTCTGGCAAACATGACACAACTCTTTCCTGTCCTTATCAACACTTGTTCCCCCTAGCTGGTCCCTTAGGCAACAAAACAAACTAATTCCCTTACCGTTCTCAAACATTTTGTTACTTTTCTCCTAAAATATTGCATAGCTGAAATGCATACCTTTTCCAGCTATACTCTCAAAAAATGTAGTATCTTTTATAGTCAGCTGCTTGGCAACACTTCTCTGCTGAGTCAACACTTGGCAGAGAAAACACCCTATAAGTAATGCCCAAAGTTTCTTATTGCTTTGTTATATTAATAGGATTTTGGGACAGAAAACACTGAAAGTTTATAGTATTTAAGAGAATGGAACCTGAAGACAGGGTAGATAATTGGGTATTAGACTTATGCCGAACCACTTTTTTTTTCCCCCAGAGGCACCAAGGAATAAAAAGTCAGTTAACTAATGATGTTATCTTTGGGAGAGATACAATTCTCTGGTAGAAAAACATGACAAAACTTCATGAAGATTTATTATTGGAATATTGTAGAGCAAATCCCGTATTTTCAATCTAGAAAAGCATGTGGAGTATTTTATTTACTTCAGAGAACTTCAGTGAAAACTTATTGGTATGGTGGAAAGAGCCCCAAGTAGAACTTAGAAGAACTGGGTTCCAAAAATATGAAATTTGAGAGCTGGAATGAGATCTAGTTCAATTTCTTTATTTTATAAATGAGAAAGCTGAGGCCCAGGTTGTCTCAGTGGCATGCTGAAAGTTTAATACAACCCCTGCACTAGTACCCAGCTCTTAAGATTTCTCTTCAGAGTTGTTTTTGCTGTATTACTATACTATTACTACATGACTCTAGTTTTACTGACAATGTATTTATGATTTATGTGCTATTTTCATCGTACATATATTTTCATTAGAATTTATTGGTGTCATTCTACCTCCAGGACTAGGGTTGTAGAAAGGAAGGTGCCTCATGCCACTGGAAAACTCTGCATGGTTGGGAAAACAATCCAATGTGTTTCTCACCTAGTGCCCTGAAAAGGAAATACAGTTGCTTTGTAATATTGAAGCAGAGCATGAGGGAAAAAATGAAATGACTGGATTAGTATTTTAGAGGTTTAAATTAAGGTTTTACAGATAGTATAAAGTTCCACTCTTCCAGTAACTAGTACCTGACATCATTAACTCCAGCTCCCATCTACTCCAACTTTTATTCTGATTCAGGTGCCTGGATAGAAGGAGCTCTCTGTGTTGTCCTTGGTCCCTACTCTGCTTCTAACCAGCTGTATGGCCTTTGGAAATCTTTCTGCGTGCTGTTTCCTCAGAAGAGGAAAATGAGGGGTTTTGGATTAGATGATATTCAAGGTGCTTATCCTTCCTCTCCCCTCTGAAAATGTTTTTTATAGTCTTTAAAAAAGTAACAGTGCCATCTTGTGTTTTAAGATTTTATGCCACTGTGATCCACAGTTGTAGGTATGCAGTGAAATAAATTGTTTCATGGTATTTCTGGCATGGTTGGAGTTGGGAAGAAAAAGCAAATAGGTTTATGTTTTATTAAGAAGATAATACTGCTTTTGATTCAGGTAACTTAGAAATCACTTTAGGTTTATCTGGCACGGCACATAACAGGCATGTAGTAGAAGCAGGTGGCATTAAGTGAAATTGAAATTTGCCTTTCCATTCACATCTTCTGTCCTAAGGAAAGGTTAGAGCTGGGGAAATAAAAATCTTTACCTTTTCCTTCTTTTTCTTGGTTTATCTAAATCCTTCACTGTAGTTTGCTACCAATATCAAGATTTATATTGATAGAATGTAGTTTAACTATTTTTATTCTCTTAAATTGAAAAGCACTTGCTCCCAGTATACAAGTAAAACATACCATAGAGAGTTAGAAAGATGTTCACACACACACACATGCAGGCACACACACAAAGCAAAATAAAACTTATTTTGTAATCCTACCATCCAGAGAAAAGCACTGTAAATATTTTGTGTATATCCTTCTAGTGTTGTTTTTTAAACTATGTAGGCATAGACTTAATATATATTAACTGTATACCATCTTTTTTGCCCCCCAACCTCATCTCTTGACACTTTTCTCTGGTACTCTAGCTATATGAACCGTGTTCAGCTGTGAAACATATAGTGCTTTCTGTCTTTTTCCTTGCTATTCCAAGTGTCAGGAGTTTTTTCTCTTTTTTCCCAACCTTCCCACTCTACTTCTTATCCACCCTTCATGTCACAAATCTCTCATTACCCTCTCCCCATCACATTATAACATTTGAATAAGGAAAGCAAGCTGCAGAGTGTAATGTATAATAGGACTTTTGTTAAAATACTGTTTTCTGTACATTTTCTATGAGTACATCTGTATTTATTAAAATACATAGAAAAAAAATCTAGAAGGATACACATCAGACCTCTAGAGCAGGCACTGGGATTGGCAGGGGAACTTTAGATTATCTGTAATATTTTAACTTTTTATAGCGAAGAATATTTTTATCTGTTACTTTAGTTAAATGTGTGTGTGTTTGTATGTACACATTTTTTTTTTTTTTTTAAAGCTGGATATATAGAGCTCCTATACCCTTCTAAAGACCTTAGCCATTTAATGCCTCGCTGGTGAGCTGGTGATTTAGCACATTAAGACCTCACTGGTGGAGTGATAAGTTAAAAAGTTTGGATTAGCTTGGACTTAAGTATGACAATGATGTTGCTTTAAGGCCTAGGACAACTCAGTCCTAAGATAGTACTTTGAAATCGGTAAGTAAAGTTTTTAGATACTTGGCATATAGTTTTTTTTTTTTTTTTTTTTAAAGAAGATGTTGGGGGTAGGAGTTTATTTATTTATTTATTTATTTATTTATTTATTTATGCTGTGTTGGGTCTTCATTTCTGTGCAAGGGCTATCTCTAGTTGTGGCAAGAAGGGGCCACTCTTCATCGCAGTGCTCGGGCCTCTCACTATCGCGGCCTCTCTTGTTGCGGAGCACAGGCTCCAGACGTGCAGGCTCAGTAGTTGTGGCTCACGGGCCTAGTTGCTCCACGGCATGTGGGATCCTCCCAGACCAGGGCTCGAACCCGTGTCCCCTGCATTAGCAGGCAGATTCTCAACCACTGCGCCACCAGGGAAGCCCGGCATGTAGTTTTTAAGTGGACTTCAAATAAAAATTTGGGGGCTTTCTTTTTTTTTTTTTTTTTTTTTTTTTTTTTTTTTTTTTTGCGGTATGCGGGCCTCTCACTGTTGTGGCCTCTCCCGTTGCGGAGCACAGGCTCCGGATGCGCAGGCCCAGCGGCCATGGCTCACGGGCCCAGCCGCTCCGCAGCATATGGGATCCTCCCAGACCGGGGCACGAACCCGTATCCCCTGCATCGGCAGGCGGACTCTCAACCACTGCGCCACCAGGGAGGCCCCTGGGGGCTTTCTTTTGTCGTAGTACAGAGATAGGTGCTGTACACACAGATGAGAAATAATATTTGCCTTTAAAGGAGTTCACAATATAGAAAATTCTACAAGTGATGAGATCATCAATATGAATGCTTGTGGGAGAAGGGAGAAAAATGTTTTTGAGAATCTTATATTTCATCCCCATAATAAATGTAAATTAGTCCTAATTATTAGGAATTAACTTTCCTACACTGTCCTCTTCATAGGACAAAAAAGCTGCACTGGAAAAGGAGCGGGAAGAAAGGATAGCTGAAGCTGAAATTGAAAACTTAACTGGAGCTAGACATGTAGAAAGTGAAAAACTTGCTCAAATATTGGCAGCTAGACAGTTGGAAATTAAACAGATTCCATCTGATGGCCACTGTATGTATAGAGCCATTGAAGATCAACTGAAAGAACAGGACTACAGTCTGACTGTGGCTGCCTTAAGAAGTCGGACTGCTGACTATATGCAAAGCCACGTGGAAGACTTTCTGCCATTTTTAACAAATCCTAATACAGGAGATATGTATACTTCAGGTAATTTATTTTTCTTTACTATGTCTTGTTGTGGTTGTGGTGGTTGTTAAATAAAGTGCCTCCTGGAACTGATAATAAAAATAACCTGAATGGTCCTTATGGGGGAAAAGAATCTCAACATCTGGGCAAAATTATTTTCTATAACTTTAATAGATACTAGCACATTTTGGTTTATTAAGATCTTTTAAGTACTTAACTATTTTGTAGTTAATTAATCTTTTATATATTAATCGTTTATATAAGATAGGAATAGGATTCATTATTAATATTTTAAAAAGTGTGTTAATAAGTTCTATTTCACAAAGTTAAGCTTTGACTAGTCTCTGGAAGTATAGGGCCTGAAGACCACCAGTATAGAATGATTAGGAAAACTAATTCCTCCTTTTATCCTGTAGTTTGGGAGATTTAATTTTATTCTCAATAAGCTATGATATTCAGGCAAAATTTGACTTTGCAAAACCAAAAACAGATGAGTTAATAATCTGCCTTATTATTGTCTATAATACCTTTGATAGTTGGGAAGGTAAAAAAAAAATGTACAACTAGCAAATAAAGGAGAGAGCAAGTGAAAATCTGAAAAAGTTTCTTAAAGAGAAAGGGGAGTAAGGGAGAAAATTAGTCCTTGAGATAAGTCAGCAGGTGTGTCAGTATCTACTGGGAGCAAGTCATATGGCCAGGATGTATTGAAGAGGGAGGGGATGGTTAAGGTTGACTTGTTTAATGGAGTCCCCAACTGCTAGTTGTAGGGCAGTGGAGAGGAGGTGGCAACTCAGCATGGTGAATCAGAGAAAAAGTCAAAAGACTTAATTACCTTCATTCCTTTAGACAATATTTATTGAAGGCTACAGTGTGGCAAGAACTACTCTAGGCACTATTCTGAGCAATGGATCTGAGACAGTGACTGAGACAGATACACAGGACATATTTTCTCCTAGATGCCCATAATTCTTTCCCCTTCCTCTAAACAGGAAGTTAGAGGTGTTAGTTTCCCATGTTAACTTTCTGTATAAAAGTGTGTATGCTCAAAATATGCCATTAAACTCTGCAATTAGGTCTTTTATGTCCTCTCAGGACTGATGTAGGAAGACCTTTCTTTGGCTAGAACTGATACTGATAACAAATAAAGTAAACGTTTCCAAAACATGTGAAGGCACTATTTGATGCTATCACTGGGAAAGGAGTTTCAACTCATTTTACTTTTACTCTGATTCTCTTCTCACATTTCTTACAGTGTCTTATAGTGAACCTGATATTATAAAGGATGCATTTTTAGTCTTTCAGCATATTCTTTCAGATGCAGATTTGGACTTTAAAATGTGAATATGGTGGCAATTTTGGGGTCATTGCTTGGGTCAAGAGACAGGTAGGATTGTAATGTAGTTGAGGTCGCTGGGCCTTAGGCTGAGGGAGAGAAGCAGAGATTTATTGCTTTGCTCTTCGATGGAAAGTTTGAGTGAATTAAGTTTGGATTGGGAAATGGATTAAATTCTAAAGAATATAGGTAGAGAAGGAGGAAGTTCATAACTTGGGCAGTTTCATCAGAAAGTGTGGGAGGTACAAAAGGGATCTAACATGAGTTCTAAAAATTATTAAGTACTATATTCTGATCTATTTTCTGCAGAAGAGTTTGGAAAGTACTGTGATGATATCATAAACACCACTGCATGGGGAGGTCAGCTTGAGGTAAGTTTGTTATTCATAGTGGCATTGTTAAATTATTTTTAAAAATCCCTTCTGTAGTTTTCAGACATATTTTTCAGATGATCCAAATTTCCCTTTCAAGATTCCTTTTCTTTATATATTTGCTGTTTCTCTACTGATGAAGCATTGAAAAAGGGAGTTAATATTCTTAGGCCTTTAATTTAAGTATGTACCTTTGGGAACTGAAGCACTATTTCATTTTAAATAGCCCAGTGTTTGATCATTGTGTTGCTGAGGCTAGTGTTGCATCTGCCTATTTCCATTTGTGATATTGCTACTGGCCGTGTATTTGAATTTATGGACATATGAAAGTGAAGATTTTACTCAAGTACAGTAAAATTTACCCAAGTGGCTCAACTGATGAAAATCACTATTGGAAAAGTAACATCTCTTACCTCAGAAATAGAAAACAATATTTTAATGTGAGAATACACATCAAATCCTCCCACAATACATCAATTACAATTGTGTCTTGAGTTCCTAGTTGATACTTACTGACTTGAAAGCAGTATTTGATGCATTAAAATTCACTTGTAAGAAAACAATATATTTAGTCACTTGTAGGGAGTTAATCACGATTTTTTTTAAGCTCTAATTATTTATCTTACTGTTAACTTTGTCTCATTAAAGCAAAATAAAACACCTAAGTGGTCCAAGTGGTGATAAGATAGCCTGGGGTATTAGAAATCAGGGAGTAAGAGGGAAAGACTTGGCGCTAGGTCGTGGTTTGTTTTTTGTTTTTATTTTTGCGGGTACGCGGGCCTCTCACTGTTGCGGAGCACAGGCTCTGGATACGCAGGCTCAGCGGCCATGGCTCACAGGCCTATCCGCTCCCCGGCATGTGGGATCTTCCTGGACCGGGGCATGAACCCGTGTCCCCTGCATCGGCAGGCAGACTCTCAACTGCGCCACCAGGGAAGCCCTAGGTCGTGGTTTTTCCTTGTACTTCTCAGTTTTGTGACTTTGGGGGAGTCAGCCAACCTCCTGAGCTCCATTTTCCTTACTGAATGGGGATAATAAAACCCCTATGTGTATATGGTAGGCTATTTGTGGATATGAAATAAGGCAAAGAGTATATGCATGGAAGTTTGTAAGCTAAAGTGCCAGATAGATGAATCTAGCAGTATAATTAATATTGTGTAATTATGATTAGTCATCTTAAATAGTTTGTGGCTCTGACTTTCACTTCAAGAACTATGTTGTTTGGAGATATGACATAATTGCTTCTTCGAAGTCTTTTTCTTAGCAGTACTATATTTGTACCTCTTCTGAGCCACCAGAGGGAACTGTGTCCACTTGTTTTGTATGCCTCTCCTGGGTCTCTGAAACTGGGGAAGGTTAGCTTTGTGACTACATTAGGAGTAATTAAAGATGCTTGAACCTTTTAATAAGAATCTCAAATTAATTTGAGTTCTAGAGACCTAAGTGACTCTTTTTAAATTGAGAAAAACCTTTTAAAACATCTTTTGAAGGATATTTTCTCATAAATTGTTTGTGAATTCATTTGAAATAAGAGTTGCTGTTTTCACAATGGGGTACATTTAAATTATTAAAGAGAAATTCTTTGTATGATTTCTGCAGACTTAGATGGGATATTAAGATTTCCAGAGCTTGTTTTACACCCTCCATTCCATGCTAGCTTTTAAAAAATGTTATTTTAGGTATAAGAAAAAGGTGCCTCAAAGGAATATTTTACGAGATGGAACATAGGATTAAATTTGCTACTGTGTAGCACAGAACCTTTTCCATATTCTTGAATTAATTTCTTACCTTCGTTTAAAATTTCCTAAAGGTCCATGTTCTGTTATAGTGGGGCAAATAAACAGATCAGGGCATTATGACTGAAAACTGTTAAATGATTAATTTGTGTATGAACTTGAGCTCTAGAGTCAGACTTCTCAGTTCAGTTGCAAGTCATTTTGTTTCCTTGTGCTTGACTTCTCTTAACCTTTCTCTACCTGTAATTATAGTCTTTAAAACGTATAACAGTAGTACCTGTTCCGTAAGGTTATTGTGAGGATTGGATGCATTAATACACATAAAGCACTTAGAGTGCTTGGTCAAAGTAAGTCTAAAAAAATGTTACTACCAATATTCATTATTAACTATTATTCATCCAACTTTAAGCTCTAATTTTATATCATGTGGCATGAACTTAAAATTGTATGTTAATCAGTTGGAAATTCATGAAAGGATAGTACAGTTCATAACCTAACTCATTCTACTCATGCCTTGAAAACTATAGAGCAGTTGTTCTCAACATTAGTACAGTAGAGTCATCTGAAAAGCTTTTTAAAAAAATAAACCTCCTATTCTTTCCTGCTTCCTCTGTCCTTCCCCCAGCTCCTCTCAATTGTAATTGATTTGATCTGGTGCCTGAGTAACAGTATTTTTAAAAATCCTTTATTATGGAAATTTTCAAGACATATTCAAAAGTAGAGAGACTAGTATAACGAACTCAATTTACTCATCCCCTTGCTTCATTAACTATGGCATAGATATTTCCAAAAAGCTGTTGTACATCCAGGGCTTGAAACTTATGCATTTGGTTTAGTAAACATTATATTTATTTGATTTTTAATAAATATGTATTAAGTGCCCACTATGTGCCGGGCTCTTGGTGTACATTAAGGAGCAAGAGTAGATCCCTGCTTTGACTGGGAACAGTTATTCATGCATAAATTCAGTAGTTTATGATTTGAATAAGATTTACCTCTTTATTTCCCTTACTAATATATATATATATTTGTTTGTTTGTTTTTTGGTTTTACATTTTCTCTTTTATAGCTAAGAGCCCTGTCTCACATTTTACGAACACCCATAGAGATAATACAGGCAGATTCTCCTCCTCTTGTAGTTGGTGAAGAATATCCAAAAAAACCATTAATACTTGTGTAAGTACCTAGAAATTCCTACTGTTAGTATTTTTCATGATTAAGACAAAAAGGATTATGAAAAAAATTTAGGTTATAAATGTTGATTAATCAAAACAAGTCATCTTCAGCAGCATTAATTATGCTTATTTTATGTAAAAGGCAATTACAGAATTAGAAGGCATTGACAAAATATGTGATTTAAATACTTGTTTAAACCTCTAGTGATTTAATCTTGTATATGAGTTAAGAATAAAGTCATCTCTAAAGGTTACAAAATTTTAGGATTAGTTCTCATGTTGTTCTGGTTTGACAGTAATGCTAAAAGTTTCAACAGGTATAAAAGCTGAAATACATTCATGTTGCCTGATTGTTTATTCCTTAGAGATTTTTTTTTCATATTGTAAAAACATGTTACATAATTGAGAGTTCTCTGAAACAGCATGGAGAGTTTGCCATTGGCTTTAGTGTTCATTAGCTAAGCCTACTAAGGTAGTCATTAATGGCTTGGGTTTAGGTAATAATTTAAGCTTGTTGAGCACTCAGCACCTCAGTTTTTCCTTTTTCACTCCAATGATTGTGTTTTACCTGACAAACTCAGCAGACAGAGTTATTGAACCAGATCTTACTGACTGCTGATGCTTTTCAAATGGTGTTGAACTTTTAAGTAATGAAGTCTATTGAATGATACCCTGTGAAGTGATTAATTCAAAATACTTGGTTTTATATACATAATAAACATTTATATACAATGAATTGAATTACTTTTATCTAAATTACTTATTTCTCCTTTTTTTATTTCAGTTATATGAGACATGCATATGGCTTAGGAGAACACTACAATTCTGTTAAACGGTTGGTGAACACAGCTAGTGAAAATTGCAGCTAGTCTATAAAATGTTGCTGTTATGTTTTAGAACAGTGTGCTGATCTGAGTATTAATACCAAGTGTTGGATTGTTCTAAATGTTTCTGAAAAAAATAACTACCTTAAATCAGTTTTATGGCAAAGCTACTAACAGGTTTTTAAAAAATGTGTCAAAGATAAACTTTCACCAGTGTCCCCTTAGTGGTGTTTTAAAAACACTTGTAAGTCCCTTGTGGAGAACATCATTTATAGACCAAGATGGTACCCTGTTTGCTGATATTTTTATTAAATATAGGATCCTGAACATTCTGTTCTGCGTTGAAATAGTTAAAAAAATTTTTTCTCCCTATTACTGAAAGCTTTCAGTAACCGTGTCAGTGTAATTTTTCTTGAAGAAGTGAAATGACTCAGTCTCTTTGACATTGCAATAATGTGGTGATGGTGATAGCAAATTTAATGAATGCTTATAACTGAACGTGATTTCAGTAACTTTGGTGTTGATGGGATTAATGCTCTGAAGCTTTTTATATAACCCCATCAAAGTGCAGCTAAGAAGCTTGCTTTAATAAAGAATTTAAAAATATTTATCCAGATGGGAATCAGTTGTTATGTTTTAAGAAATGAGACAAATTCATAGGTAAATATGTTTCCAATCAGATTTAAACCTCTGAAGAAGTACAGATGTCTTTTATTTGTATATAACTTAAAAAGACTCAGCAGATTATTGCCTTTCTAATTCATTTCTTATTTCTTTCTGTTTCTTAACTTCAGAATGGTTGCACCATCATCTCTTGATTATCTTAACTATAAATTTTTATATCTTTGTTGTATTTTCTCCATCACTACTCAGCTACTTTGCTTTACTTACAGTCTTTTCCACTAAGAAATAGTTTTTAGTTTCTCTTATTCTTTAACTTGTGAAAATTGAAGGAGTAGCAATATGAAAGGGTCCAAGGCCAAATTTACTTCAAATTCTTCCTCTTTTACAATTTGTCTTACAAGATCTCTCCCTTTGCTTCATTCTCTAGGATTAGAGAATGCCTTTGTTAACTTATTTTGTTAGCCTTATTAATGTCACCTTTCCTCGAATATTTGAGAATATTTGTCTCAAGTATTTGGGCATTTTTTATGTGGCTGAAAGCCACTGTTGAGCCAAGACTGTCTAATAAAATCAGTACAATACTTTTCAGTTGTATGATTTGTCTAGCTCAGATTTTAGGTTACTTGTAACAATATTCTAAGAAGATAGTACCCATATGTACAAATGTGTCTGATAATTTGTTATGTAATTTGTTATAAAAATGAGACCTTTCTGGTTTGATCTGTTTTTCTCAAATAAGAAAATAACTAGTAAGATTTTGCATCAAGTTTATAAAATTTGAATTTTTGAATTTTTTCTCCATGAATGCAACTAATTTTTATAAGTAAATATTGGGTTTTATAATATTAAAAACAGGGTATCAGTATCACATGCCCAGCAGGTGACTGTGTGGGAACCTGGCAGGAGCTGTTGTGGTCATCTAGAGCAAATAAGTACTACCTGAAGGTATTCAACTGCCAAAGATTAAAACCATTCTGCTTGCCAAACAAAATATATTCTGAAGGCTGCTTGCTTTGAAATCCTTGATCTGAATTTTTTGGGGGGTCTGAAATTTATAAAAGAATGAAATTGTAAAATACTAAGCAGCTTGGCTTTATTTTGAAGTAATCTGTTACTTTAAAAGAGAAGCATTAAGAAGTAATAAAACAAGATACAAAGAAATCTAGTTACTATAAATTCCATCTATATTTAAAGTATTCTAAAATAACTTATTGGTAGCTATTTTTTTTTCTAGCAGGATGAGTAGAATTTTCTTGATTGTAGATATATTTTTTAATTTTTATTATTTTTTATTTTTTAAATGGCCAATATGGTAATGAACAGGGTTTGTATGGTCAGCTTCTCTTCTTTCTTAAAACTTGAGATAAAAATTATATTAGCTGTAACCTAAATACTAAAATTAAAGTCTTTAAAAAATGGCAGATGTTAACTTAATAGCAGCATATACTAATTTAATTTGCTGTATGATGCTGGTCTCTTAGGGAAGTTTGATAAGCTTTCTTTTGTCCTAACTCAGAAAAGTATGTGTCAGAGTTCTGGAATATGTCTTTAGCCAAGAATTTTATCCACTTAAATATGTTTTTTTAACTTATATAAAGCAAAAAAGAATGTGTGTAACTATAGTGAGCAATAAAATTTTGTTCATATTATCTGATGTTTGCTAAAAGAAAAATAAAAGTTGAATGAATTAAATCAACATTTGTTCAAATTGTTATTCTTTAATAATTTTAGAATTTAGAAGTAGAGAAAACTTTTGTTTTAGAATTTTATTCAGCCTTTATTTTGTCCTCATATATAATTGAAAATAATAGTCACAGATTCTAATATTTATAACATTTATATTATTTTAAAATAATGAAAGGCAAATTAATTAGAAAAATATCTAAAACTCTTGGGTGTTAAAGAAGAAAAGAAAAATGAATAAACATTTGTGTGTAAGAATATGAAGCAGTAAGAAGGAAATCTGTGCAAATTAGTTCTGCCACATATTTGTTAATACATTGTCTTGGTATAGGTTGTCATGAACTAGCTGAAGGACAGTTTTTTTCTGAAAATTTAGTTTGTAATTTCATACTGTTTTTACTTTTACTGAACAAATGAGAGAGAGATGTTTCTTCATGTCCGTGTGTTTTTACATACATTGATTCTTCTAAGTCTTGTTTGAAATATAGCTTTCTCTATCTTATGGAAAAAGTGGAACTCACAGGGTTTCTAATTCATTTTTTAAAGTAAGTTTTAGAAACATCAGTTCTTGTTCTTTACCCCTTCTTGTTCCCTCCTGTAAGGCCTTTGAACTGACATTCGGAGTTGGGTGCAACATGCTTCAACCTAGCTTACTGTCCTGGTCTCAGCTTGAATAGCACTGACCTAGGTAAGCTCCCCAGAGTTCTCCTACCTGGGCTGGGTTAGGTACCCCACTTGATGCATGTTGCTTTCTAGTAACTATACACTTAGAATTAGTTATTTACATTTAGTTGTTTATTATTGTTGTTGTTATTATTTCCCCTTAGTCTTTAAGTGCTTAGAAACAAGGACTTGCTGATTACTATTAAAATATCTAGCACATTGCTTGGCCTATATATTAAGTGCTTAATGTTTGTTGATAGTTGTAAGATCAGCTGAGGGGATAGGATATGACTCTGAGGAGTTTCATTAGGCTAATGGGCCATTAAGAATAGAACAAGACAGTGACTTAGAATTCTGCTTGCTCACAGAAGGGCTGCTTTCTAATTTATATTACCCTTGGATGAATTCTTAAGTCTTCTGGTTAGTTGAAAGGAAGAATGGAACCCAAGAGAGCTTTCTTTTTTCTTAACTCCTGATAGTGTGAGCTTTCTTTTTTCTTAACTTCTGATAGTGTGTTACAGTTAATTTACCTTCATGTGTCAATTAGGACAATTTGATTTTAACGAATCTAAAAAATATAATGGTCCTCTAAAATAAGTATATGGACCAAAAAAAAGGAAAAGAAAACCTTGGTTAATATACTGACCAGGAAGAAGATTACAGTTGTCTTATTTCAGTGTAATCAGGATGACTAGTATACCTTACTGAAACAAATTACTGCCTTTGTACAAGCCTGCTGAATTTATTATTTTTCTGAACAGGAATGACTTATAATCTTTCTCCTGATTTTGCTTAAAATACGAACCCCTGCCTTCTGTAAGGACTAAATAAGTACACTTATATAAAGAATTTAGTACACTGCCTGACACAGTAAATTCTCAGTAAAGGTAGTTATGTTTTCTTTTGTACAGCTTCACATAGACATTTAAATCAAGATCTTCACCTTTTGTTAAATGTAAAGTGTGCAAGGACTACTCTTGGGGCTGATAGAAGGTGCTAACATATGCCTCTTGCACCAAGGGCTTGTCTCCCTGCTGTGTGTTAGGTTGAAGTAGTGGTGGATAAGGAAGAGGATAGTGGAGCTAAGGTCCAGCAGGGGTTGGTATGCCCAATACCCTGTTTTCATAGATAATGGGGATGAGACTTGAAGAGGTTAAGAATGAATAACTTGCTAAACCATACAGCTAGTAAACGGCAAGGCTGACCATAGAAGGCAGGCCTTTGAGAATCCAAAACCCTTTAAATCAAAACTTCCATTTCCATATTTAAACAGAATACCAAGAGAAATCCAATACCCTTGTTTATTACAGAAGAGAGAATTACAGTAGATTTCTAATACATGAAGCATCTGCTTATGTTTGGAAACTTCTACCTTGGGACTATCTGTGCCCCAAGTCTCAGACCACATTTTAATCACAAAATAAGCTTGCCAAAACAAATCAAATAAGTATTGGTTTCTGCCATAAACTGTATTTATGAACTCCAGTTTTCCATGCTTTTTTGTAGCATTCAAAGCCTTTTTAATTTGTCATAGGGACCCCTATAAGAGTAGGAATTACCCAGGTTCTCCGTATTATAGAGTATTAATAAATGGAACAAGCCCTCGCTGTGTTAATAAAATTAGTGAATTTTTTTTACTTTAAGGTCCTTGAGATTCTAGAATGCTATATGGTTTAGCATTCTTATAGCACTTTATACTTCCACAGTAGTTTACAGTCATTAGTTAGATATTTCTCACACATCTCAGTGGAATAGTTTGGTATTCTTTCTTGTTTTACTGATGACAAGACAGATACAGCTTAGTTTGACTGACTTACTTAAGTTTCCATAATAAGTCAGTTGCTCCGTTTGGATTAACATTCAATTTAAGGTTCCTGTCCTGTGCTGAATTCACAGGATGATGCTGTCTCAAAACCTGGTAATTTTTCATCAGATTATCCTGCCAAATAGATTGATTTCTGGTTGCTAGGAAAGCTCTGGATGCTGACATTCCACAAAGCTAACACATACAGCAAAGAGATTAGTGACCCTTTCAGCTGGGCTTCCGTAGGGAATGCATTTAAGATGCAGGTCAAAACTCAAAACGTTGAAATGGTAAACCCCATCTCCTTTTTCACTTTTCCTATGTCTTCATAAAGCTGGACCTGTGCCACAGCCTGACCGTGCCCAACTCTCATTTCCCCGCTCACATCCTAAATTATGGTTCATCCCATCTAATGTACCTATGAGATCAGGTTCTAGTCACAGTCTCACCCACATTATGCTTTATCATTTCCTCTCTATCCCTTTTTCTCTTTCACCTAGAAGAGTACAGAAGCCTCATAATTGCTGTCCCTCCTCCAGTCTTAACTCTCATAAACTCTCCCTTCATGCTGTTGTGAACTGCCAGAAATGCAAATCTGGCTACTGTTTTCCCTACCTAAACTTTCCAGTGGCTCCCCATTCCTATGGGATGAAGTCCACATTCCTTATTGTGGCATTTAAAACAGGTCCTTCACGACTGGTCCTCATACCTCTCCAGCATCAACTTCCATCACTCCTTTCTTTAGACTTATGCACTAGAATTATTTATATTCCCCATGGCCCTGTGTATTTCATGCCGTGAACATTTTTCCATGCTCCTTTTATTTAAATTCTTTCACATTTACTTCATCAACTAGTTAGTCCTTTTAAACACATTATGAGTGGACTCAGCAGTCAACAGCAGGAAATCTTCCTTGAACCAACAAATCAGGTTCTTTGCCACTTTGTGTATTTATTTAAATTAGCATTTATTATATTGAAATGTTGGCTTCATGAAAGAAATGACCTATCTTGTTCCTTACTATGTCCCCCATGCTGCAGTGCTATAATGCTGCCTAGGCATGTAATGGGCACTTGATAAATATGTGATTATTGTAATATTTGCAACATATACGTATACCAAAGCATTATGTTGTACACCTTAAACTAATACAATGTTAACTGGAAAAACTGGAGGCATCTAGTGTTAATATCACTCATCCTGTTGCTAGTCTACTGGCTCACTTCACTAGTGTGAATTAACAGTTGAGCCTGTAGCTTCTCCCACTTCTGTTGGATTTTTTTCCTTAAGCATCTCAATTCTGGGGCAGGCATAGCACCAGACACAAAAGCAACAGACCTACACAGATGGTTTAACCAGCTTCTATAATTACCTAAGGTCAAAGTCTATATGATTCCTAGTTGGTCTTTTTCTCTGATTGAACCCTGATACAGAATTTGCTGCTATAACAGATTATCTAAACCACGTAATGGGCTTTGGGTCTGGGCCTCGGGTGTAAGTAAGAAAGGCCTTGAAGAGATTGTTAGCAGGGGCCTGTTGTCAGTTCAGGAGGCTGTTGGTGAGGGTTTAAAGGGATATGAGGAAAATGTTATTGGAACCGGGAAGAAAGGTGACTACTCTTACATAGTAGAAGAAAGTTTAGCAGTGATGCCAGCAGCATTAACATGGAAAATAAGAAGTATATCTCATCAACTGGATGATCTACCTAAGTAACTATCTGGATTCTTCTAGCTGCCTATAGTAAATGACGGGAAAGGCAAGCAAGAGGACAGATTATTAAATATAAATGAGCCACAAATTTTGGGGTTTGAAAAACAAAACAAAACTTTCTCATTCCTAGCCTCTCCAGACAGTAAATGATGCTAAAATTAAGGAATGAATTCCAGATAGGGAACTGTCACGAAAATGACCTCCAAATATTAAGGCAAAGGCATGACTGTAAAACGCTTTGTTAAGACCTCAGGAAGATTAAAGACATTTTCTAAACAACAGATGAGAGAGTTTCTAAAATTCTTAAGGCTATTGTCCCACAGTAGTTTCACATGGGAACCCAGAATAGAGAAAGGCTATTGCAAAGAGATTTTTGGGTGTTGTTTTGTCTGATGGAGTGAATTATGAACTGTTTCAAGGCAAACATACAAAGTTTTTAAAGGGATTGTATCGGTTTGGGTCAAAAGTGACAGTATAAAGTGAAAAGATGAACCCTCATATATTGCTGGTAGCAATATAAACTGATGCAGCCACTTTGGGAAACAGTCTGGCAGTTCCTCAAAGGGTACCATATGACCTCTCCTATATATATGCCCAAGAGAATTGTACACAAATATTCATAGCATTATTTGTAATAGCCAAAAAGTATAAACAATCTAAATGTAAGTCAACTGATAAGTGGATAAATATAGTATAGCCATATGATTGAATATTTTTAGTCAATAAAAAGGACTGAAGTACTGGTACATGCTATAACATGGATGAACCTTGACAATGTTATGTTGAATAAAAGACATATTATATGATTCATCTATATAAAATGCCCAGAATAGGCAAATATATAGAGACAGAAAGGAGAGTAGTGGTTACTAGGGCTGGGTGGACGGGAAGAATGGGCAAGTGATTGCTAAAGGATCCAGGGTTTCTTTTTGGAGTAATAAGAATATTCTAAAACTGATTGTGGTGATGGTTGAACAACTTGGTGAATATACTTAAACCAGTGAATTATACATTTAAATGGCTGAATTGTATGATATGTGAATTATAATTCAAAGTTGTTACCAAAAAAGAAAAAAATGAAGAGAAGCCTTTGGACTCTTCTATGGACAGGAAGCAGTCTGAGGAAATTCAGCAAACATGGGCTGTGTTTTATGGAAAGAGACAACTCAAGAGCCCAGAAAGGGGAACCAAGAGCTAGTCCCAGGCAGTAGGACTGAACGCTAATCAAGGAACTGACAGCATATATCTAGCTGGGTTCCAGAATTGCTATGATCCAGTGGCTGCTTTGTGCCTCTAATTTTCTCCTTTTTTGAGTGGAACTGTCTATTGCCTGTTCCATGTTTCACCAGTTGTTAAATTCTGGTTATGTGGGGACAGATATCTTGTCTCTTTAGCTCATAGGTCTCCAGATCAAGATGAACTGTACTTGAGCTGGACTTAAGGAACTGCCCCCTGAGAAGCCACATTCACTTTGTACCTGATTTAGATGACAAGATTTTGGGATTTGATGCTCTAAATAACTGAAACTTTTGGGGAGGTGGGCTCTTGGTAGAAAGCAACTCTATTTTGTGTGTTGGAGGAATGTATGTAACTCATGGCCAGGGATTAGACTTTTGGGTTTTAAGACATGTCTACTTACCATCAAGAGGCTGGGTCTAATTCTTCTTCCTTTGAATATGGGCTGGCCTCAGTGACTTGTTTCTAATGAATAGAATGTGGCAGAAGTGATGCCACATGACTTCTGAAGCTAGGGTAATATAACTTCTGCTCCACTTGCTCTTGGGATGCTCTCCATTAGAACCAAGCCACTGTGTTGGGAGGAAGCTCAGGCCACATAGGAGAGGCTACAGGTAGGTGTTCTGGCTAACTGCCCTAAAGTTCCAACCAACAACCAGCACCTACCACCAGATATGGGTGAATGAGCCTTTAATTTCTGCCCCAGACCCCAGCTGTCACCAAGAGGAACATTGACAAGCTGTCCCCGTTGAGCCCTGCCTAAATTGTAATTTGTGAATAAAATAAATGTTTTAAGCCATTAAGTTTCACAGTAGTTTGTTATTCAGCAATAACTGGAACAGGCAGTATTAATAGGATTGATTGCATATTGGAAGTAAGACAGGAGGAGGAATTAAGAATGTTTACCAGATTTTCTATGTTAAACAAATTAATAGAAAAGCAGTATTTGATGGTGGTGGCCTCTTTACCCATTTAAAGCAGGAAGAAATCACCAGTGTTTAGATAGTGTCAGCTGGGGTACAGGCCATACCGTGTTACTTTAGAGGAAATGAGTGTCCATGAGACTTTTTTAAAAAAAAAAAGAACCAAAGCTTTATGATCACTTTGTTTAGATAGTAACAGCATGATTGTTCTTAGGAAACTAAAAGAATATCAAAATAAAGACATTGGAAGATAGGTTTGGAAGAGATAAATAGAGCAGTGATTAAGTATCTGAAAAATGATTTTATCATTTTAGCAATTGGAAATCTATTAATCAGAACCTCTTTTTTTACTGTTATGATATTGATGTTCATTATAATGGCCTGTTATAAATTTAATGATTCTTCTTTAGGACTTTGGCACTTGCTTTGCCCTCTTATTGGAAAAGCTCCTGTCTCTGATAGTACTCTCGCAGTAAAGCCTTCTCAGGTCATCCTAAAATTGCAAACTCCTCACTCCCACACTTCCTAGTTTTTTTTTTACCTGTTTTTATTATTTTTTCCTAAGCACCCAACGCCATCTAATGTACTAAGTTTACTTGTTTATCTTGCTTGCTTTTCTCCCCTTTCTAGAATGTAATTTCATTGAGAGAGGGGTTTTTGTCATTTTAATTCACTCCTCTATCTCCAGTGCCTGGAACAGTGTCACACATAGTAGCTACTCCTAAATGTTTGTTGAATGAATGAATAAAGGGATTTGTGAATTACAAAGGAAGATGGAATTGTGTTCTGACTACTTTCAATGTGGAATACATTTTACAGTATTCATGTTTTTGAAAATCAGCAGTCTAAATGTGATATATATATGTAGCCCAAATGCCTCCAAGCCTCATAACTGGCCCAAATGGGGTTCTAGTCAAATATCATTGGCTTCATCTCCTCTCCCTTACTCTTTTGTCTTTGTCCGAATCTTTCACTTGGAAATTTTCAAATATTATACAAAATATAATAAGAATAGTATAATCAACCCCTATGTACCCATTACTGAGCATCAATAATTAACAATGTTTGGTCAATCTTATTTGATCTGTTTCTTCCACCCACGTTTCTGCCCTGCTTATTTAAAAAAAAATTCAAGACATCATGGCTTTTCACTTGAAAATTCAGATGCATTTCTAAATGTTAGGTACATTAAAAAAAATACTACCACCATGTAATTATTACACATAACAGAATTAGCAATTCCTATCATCTAATACCCAGTCCATGATCAAATTTCCTCAGTCGACTTAGAAATATTTTTATTCAAATAAGGATCCAAACAAGATTCACAGATTGCATTTGACTGTTATTTTTCTTAAGTCTCACTTCATAACAGTTTCCCCTTCTTTTTATTAATGACATTGATTTGTTGGTTAAACATTGTGTCATTTGCCTTGCAGAATTTCCCATGTTCTAGATTTGGCTGACTGCTTGTCTGAGATTAATTTAGCTTGTTTTCTAGTCCTCATATTTTCTGTAAATGGTATTTAGATATAGAAGCATGATTAACTCAGATTCAGTTTTTAGGCAAGAATATTTTATAGGTGGCACTGTGTAATTTTTATTGTATGACATCATGAGACTTAAAAAAATATGTGATTGTCTCAATTTTAGTGGTGCTAAAATTGATTAGTAGGTTAAGTTATTAGCCTGATTTCTTACTTGCAAATTTCCTCATCAACCTTTCACCTAATGCTTTTAGCACCCAATTATGATCTTTACGTATATCCATTATTTTATTAGATTTACCAAAATGGTGATTTTTTCTAAATCTGTTTTTTTTCTTCCTCATTTATTGGCTTCTATTTTTCTATGAGTAAGAACTTTATTAGGTTACACCAAAATGCAGTTTGTACTGGAAAAGCAGAATGAATGCTTCATTTTTTTTTCCTTTATCATTTTTCAGTCTTATGAGTTGGTTCCCTAGCAAGTCCCAAGATAGTCAATGGGTTTCTTTTATTTTTATAATACCATTATGAATTCTTAGATTTTAATTATTTTGATGTTTCGGTCCACTCATCATTCTTTCTGATTCTCAAATATTCCCATTTTAGACTAGTGGGAGCCCTTAGAAGTGGCTTCTGTGTCCTTTGATGTAATCTCATTAGTCCTTGGTAACTTTTGTCTCTGGCACAAGATATTCTAGGCTCATCTTGTACATTTCCTGCCCCAAACCCGGAATCAGTTATTTTCCTTCCATACCTTATACACAGGAAACTATCTAATGCCTCCCACCTTCAACATGGTAAATCTCAGAATGTTTTTGTTTCCATGACACACCAATTCTGCAATTAGAGGTTCTAAAGATGCGTAATAAAGAAGGTATTTCTCTTCCAAGCCCATGGCTGAAAGGTTGTTAATAAGAGCACTGAAGGGCGATAAAAGCACTAAAATTGTTAACTTAAATGGAAAGAACATGACAAAGGTGCCCTCAATGTTAGAAAAACTGCCTGGCTTGAAGACTCTAGACCTTCAGAAAAACCGAATCCCCAAAGTGTGCCCAGAGATAAGCACCTTGACCCAGGTGAGGAACAGCATTATCTTTTTCAATTGAGGATGGAAAATAGGAAGAGAGAAAAGAGTTGAGAAAACAAGAAGCCTTCAATCTCTGGAGACTTAGCTCCCTGAAGACTTAAAGTGGATGGTTGCTGGAAAGGGATCAGAAGGTTTTCTCCCTTAGTGAATTACATATGGTAGGGAGAGAAGATGTTTCAACTTATCCATGTGTTCTGTGACCCACATTTGGAATCAGAGGGTTAGGTCTCTGCCACACTCATCTTTCTGGAGGCTGTCATCTGGAAAGGGGTTGGGAGCCTGGATCTACTTGTCTACCTTGGGGGTTCCATCTGTAAGTGGGTTTGAGGATCCTGGAGATGCTGTTCACCCTAGGGACTATCCTGAAGCTTTTGCATATGGAATGAAGAGCTATGTCTGATGTAAGAAAGGAGTTCTTTTCAATCTCCTAGAGCAGGCTGAACATTGAAATGGAGTGTTGGCAGGAAATGGGAAGGAAGGAACATTCATTTCTTCTGAAGTAGTCTTTAAAAGAAGGTTAGTATTTTAAATAAAGAATATCCTTAAAGAGCAACAGAATGAATCCCAGATGCTTGTGTTAAACATTTCTGCTGAACAATGTGAAACTCCAGCTGCTAAAATCTTGAGGTTGGGAGAAGGCAAGGGATATTAACTTTGCAGTTTTCTTTTTCTTCACTTCTAAACTGTCATCAGTGCTGCAACAACCTTATAACCAGCCAAGTCACTGTAGTTCATTACTCTTGAGTTCAGAGTTATATATAAAAAAAAAAAAAAACTATTTTCTTACCTTCACCAACCTCATTTCCTCTTAGGTTTACCAAAATTATTTGAGTCTGTAGTCTGTGGCCATATCTTTCCAAGAAATACGGTAATACTCAAAAAATCCCCCTTTAATAATAGCTTCCAAAAGTGCATTTGTAGAACAGATTTGGACTTTTTCTTCCCTGAATTTTATTTATTTATTTTTATACAGCAGGTTCTTATTAGTTATCTATTTTATACATATTAGTATATATATGTCAATCCCAATCTCCCACCACCACCACCACCCCCTGCTTTCCCCCTTTGGTGTCCATAAGTTTGTTCTCTACATCTGTGTCTCTATTTCTGCCTTGAAAACCAGTTCACCATTACCATTTTTCTAGATTCCACATATACACGTTAATATATGATATTTGTTTTTCTCTTTCTGACTTACTTCACTCTGTATGACAGTCTCTACATCCATCCACGTCTCTACAAATGACCCAATTTCATTCCTTTTTATGGCTGAGTAATATTCCACTGTATGTATGTACCACATCTTTATCCATTCATCTATTGATAGGCATTTAGGTTGCTTCCATGACCTGGCTATTGTAAATAGTGCTGCAATGAACATTGGGGTGCATGTGTCTTTTTGAATTATGTTTTTCTCAGGTTATATGCTCAGGGGTGGGATTGCTGGGTCATATGGTAGTTCTATTTTTAGTTTTTAAAGGAACTTCCATACTGTTCTACACAGTGGCTGTATTGGTTTACATTCCCATTAACAGTGCAAGAGGGTTCCCTTTTTTCCACACTGTCTCCAGCAATTAGTTTTACTAGATTTTTTGGTGATGGCCATTCTGACCTGTGTGAGGTGATACCTCATTGTAGTTTTGATTTGCATTTCTCTAAATATTAGTGATGTTGAGCAGCTTTTCATGTGCCTCTTGGGCATCTATATGTCTTCTTTGGAGAAATGTCTATTTAGGTCTTCTGCCCATTGTTTGATTGGGTTGTTTGTTTTTTTTGATATTGAGCAACATGAGCTATTTATTTACTTTGGAGGTTAATCCTTTGTCTGTTGATTCATTAGCAAATATTTTCTCCCATTCTGAAGGTTGTATTTTCATATTGTTTTATGGTTTTCTTTGCTGTGCAAAGCTTTTAAGTTTTATTAGGTCCCATTTGTTTATTTTTGTTTTTATTTCTGTTACCCTAGGCAGTGGGTCAAAAAAGATCTTGCATGATTTATGTCAAAGAGTGTTCTTCCTATGTTTTCCTCTAAGAGTTTTATAGTGTCCGGTCTTACATTTAGGTCTTACATTTAGGTCATTTTGAGTTTATTTTTGTGTACAGTGTTAGGGAGTGTTCTAATTTCATTCTTTCACATGTAGCTGTCCAGTTTTCCCAGCACCAATTATTGAAGAGACTGTCCTTTCTCCATTGTATATGCTTGCCTGCTTTGTCATAGATTAGTTGACCATAGGTGCATGGGTTTATCTCTGGGCTTTCTATCCTGTTCCATTGATCTATATTTCTGTTTTTGTACTGGTACCATATTGTCTTGATTACTGTAGCTTTGCAGTATAGTCTGAAGTCAGGGAGGCTGAGTCCTCCTGCTCCATTTTGTTCCCTCAAGATTGCTTTGGCTATTTGGAGTCTTTTCTGTCTCCATACAATCTTCAAGATATTTTTGTTCTAGTTCTGTAAAAAATGCCATTGGTAATTTGATAGGGATTGCACTGAAACTGTAGATTGCTTTGGGTAGAATAGTCATTTTCACAATATTGATTCTTCTAATCTAAGAACATGGTATATCTCTCCATCTGTTTGTGTCATCTTTGATTTCTTTCATCAGTGTCTTATAGTTTTCTGAGTACAGGTCTTTTACCTCCTTAGGTAGGTTTATTCCTAGGTATTTTATTCTTTTTGCTGCAGTGGTGCATGGGATTGTTTCCTTAATTTCTCTTTCTGATCTTTCTTGGTTAGTGTATAGGAATGCATGAGATTTCTGTGCATTCATTTTGTATCCTGAAACTTTACCAAATTCATTAATTATCTCTAGTAGTTTTCTGATGGCATCTTTAGGATTCTCTATGTATAGTATCATGTCATCTGAAAACAGTGACAGTTTTACTTCTTCTTTTCCAATTTGTATTCCTTTTATTTCTTTTTCTTTTCTGATTGCCGTGGCTAGGAGTTCCAAAACTATATTGAATAATACTGGTAAGAGTGGACATCCTTGAGATATGGACTTTTCTAATGAGACAGAGGAGTTTCTTTGCAAAGGAATTTAAAATTTGACTGAACCAAGAGCCAATTCTCCACCTCTGCTTGAATTTTTTTTCCATTAAAATAACAGTGCATTGTTTTAAGAAAATCAAATAATATAAACGGTTTATAATAAAAAGTAACTCTCTTCTGTTCCACTCCCCCTCACCCACAATTTTGACCTTTATTTATAACCACTTTTAATTCTTTTGTTTTCTTGATTTGTCCATTTTCGAT
The DNA here is from genome assembly GCF_964341445.2 of Mesoplodon mirus. NCBI lineage: Eukaryota > Metazoa > Chordata > Mammalia > Artiodactyla > Ziphiidae > Mesoplodon > Mesoplodon mirus. The sequence goes on along the minus strand of NC_138992.1, from coordinate 44,002,511 downwards.
ATCATGCTTCTTCATCTTCCAAATATGTTTGTATTAATATGTTTAGTTTCTCCATAGTTATCTTTTGAATTTAATATTATTACACCTTTGTTTCTTTTTTTAAGTTAATTTTTATTGGAGTATAGTTGATTTACAATGTTGTATTATTTTCTGCTGACAGCAAAGTTAATCAGATATACATATGCCCACTCTTTTTTAGATTCTTTTCCCATCTGGGTAATTACAGAGTATCAAGTAGAGTTCCCTGTGCTATACTGTAGGTTTTTATTTCTTATCTGTTTTACATATAGTAGTGTGTATGTGTCAATCCCAATCTCCCAACCTTTGTTTCTTTTTTCATCAACTACAATCTCTTTTTATTCCCCACTTAGTAAGATGGCAATGTTGGCATCTGTAATCCACTTTCAGCTCTCCTTCCCTCTTCCTCTTCACAAATTATAAACTTCTTACTTTTATGAGATGTATAGTATTTATAATCTATTCAGTTATCACCATGATTAAATCTTTGTCTCATGGAGAATTCTAAGACGTATACTGTTAATAAGTAAATATCATTTATATGGAACCAATTAATGTACTGTGATTATACTTTCTTCCTCATATACCATTTTTGTTCCCTTGAAGTTTCTAATTGTCTTTCACTTATTCTTGTGCCTTTTGCCTTTATCATGGCCTCATTTTATTTTAAACGTGATCATATTACATACCCTATCAAATGTGCTTTTTCCTTGAGTAACTTCCTTCCAGGAGCCTCTGTCTTCCTGCCCCAATTTAAGCTGATTACTATCTAGGTTTGCTGGATACTGTCAGCCTGGATATCCCTTTGTGGCTCCAGAATTGGACCCACTGCTTCCTGGAACCATGTTTTCCCTCTTTTTTGTTTTACTCACTTACTTTGTAGAAATAACTCTCCAGATAGCACCCTAGTCTAGATATGTGGTAATTAAATTTTTTGAACTCTTGCATATCTGAAAACATGTATCCTTCTCTCCTGTTTAATAGTTGTTTAGTAAAAAAGTTACAGATTGTAAAATATACTCCCTCAGGAAAAAAAGCTGAAGAGTCTGATCATTATAATTTTGTCTTCTTGTGGATACCCCATTACTCTCCTCCTCATCATTTGACTATTTAGAAGAGACCCTAAATTTTGACTTCCCAATTCAATTTCCTTAAACAGGGTGTTGGCACAGCTCAGCCCTTATTTTGAAAGAAGAAGTCACGTTTTACTTTTAAAGAAGAATTCAACTGATTAGAAACTAGGCTTCTTGTGGTCTATCTTTAAAGTGCTTTACAAGTCAGACTCGGGCTAATGGCATTATTGTTTCACTGCTATGAACTAGCAATTTTTTTCATGTAGAGTTTCTAATGTTGTGGAGTTTTGAAAAAAATCTGTTTTCCCTTTATAATGGGAGTTCTAGAAGCAGCTTGAATAAAATGTGCTAGAAACCCTCAAAAGATGGATAGAGATTATTTACACAGTTCAGAAATGCTGCTCATTCTCCCAGCTGCAAATAGAAAGGGAAGACAAAACTTTCAGAAAAGAGAGAGCTTAGAGAGCTGCAAAGAGCCCTGGAAGAGTGTCTGCAAGTCCTGGTACTTCAACCTTTTCAGCCACTCACCAACTAAACAAGATATTTAATCTCACTGGGCCTCAATTTCTGCCTTCATTTATTCAAAGCCACACTTAAGTATTGAGCACCATCTGTGTCTCTGGTAATTTGGCAATTAAAAGAAAAAACAAATGAAAATACCTGCCTTCATGGAGCTATGTTCTAGTCAGAAGAGATGCAAGAAAGAAACATGCAAAACAAGTGGGATGTGAGGTAGTATTAGTACTAAGGAGAAAAATATAGCAGATAAAGCAGGCAGGGTGCATTGTGGCATTCAGCTGAAATGCTGCCAAGTGTCCTTGTGGTCTTCATATCTTGGTGATACTTATGTCATACTTATGTCATGGTGATACATGATCATTCAAAGATGATCATGATTCTTGCTCTAACAATTTTCTATAAAATCCCCGAATGTGTTTTTTAAAAGTTAGTTTGAATTCTTTCTTGTGGTGCTACAGGTCGTGCTTTTAATAATGACTGAAACTCCCCCTATCTATTTTTTTTTTCTTTTAGGTCTATACTGTGCTTGACTTTTAGTGTTAGTCTTTCTTTTATCATTATAGGAAGTCCAGTTTGCCCCCAATATACTGATTTTTTGGGTTATATTTGCCACAGAATGCACAGAATTAAAATAGTCTTGATATTTAACTTCCTAAAACAAAAGTAATACTTAGAAAATTTTTGCACTCACAAAATGGTATCAAATAGAATAACAGCATCCACCATACTCTGAGAGCTAGGCACAATGCTAGGAACTCTTTGTTCATTTTCAAGGAAGTTATAATTATCACTCTCATATGGTTAATAAAATTTATGATTCAGAAAGATTAAGTCATTTGCCAAGGTCAACCAGTGAATACAAGTATAAAATGCGGTCTCTCTTTTTTTTTTTTTTTTTTTTTTTTTTGCGGTACGCGGGCCTCTCACTGTTGTGGCCTCTCCCGTTGCGGAGCACAGGCTCCGGATGCGCAGGCTCAGCGGCCATGGCTCACGGGCCCAGCCACTCTGCAGCATCTCCGCCACTCCGTGGGATCTTCCCGGACCGGGGCACGAACCCGTGTCCCCTGCATCGGCAGGCGGACTCTTAACCACTGCGCCACCAGGGAAGTCCTGAGGTCTCTTTTGAGGTTATTTTCAGCTGTATTGTCTTATTATTCTATACACTTAGTGAAATTCACCAGGGTGTGTTGTTCAATTTATAGTTCCTAAAAACAAAAATTGGATTGCCTAAAGGTGGCAGGTTTGAACAATACATGAATTGTTCCCACTCTCCATTTGTTTACTATCCATTCTTTTGACAAATATTTACCATTCATCTTCTTGTGTCTATGGTGGTCCTGAGGACACAGATGTGAAAAAAAAAGTAAGGTCTTTGTCTTCATTTGGGAATTAAATTAAATGTTAATATATGTAAGCTCAATGCCTGACATTGAAACTTTGAAATAAATTAGAGTTGCTATTGTGGTCTAACTAGCAACAATGATAAAATGGAAGGAGATTCTTTAGAGAATACAGATTCTATTCTTTTTTTCTTTGCTAATTTGACTAATGAAACTGGAAATTTTCAGTCACTTCTAATGACATGAAAAAAAATGGATTAATGTCCTATAAGTTATGGTGAATGCATTTGGCCTAGGACTAATGAAGTGCTGGTATATCAACAATTTTCAAAGATGCACTTTATTATAACTCTTGAGGGTGGAGACCTTGTCTTGTCCCTAGTGATCATGATAGGTTTAAAATCTCCAAAGAAACAAATAGCCATTATCTCTAATTGTGTACAACATTGTTGACATGCATCATAAAGTCCAATGGTAGTACAGCAATGTTCACCTTAAGTGGTTCACACGTGTAGCTGCCCAGGACAAAGATGTGGTCTGCCATAGCTTTTTATTTGACCGTAAACAATTGACAGTAAACAAAGGCAACTCTAAGCAGAGTTGGGTAGTTTGTAAATTGTTATTGCGTCCCTAGTCTCTCCTTTTCATACTTTTACTGTCCTTTTGGATGACCCCCTAACCCAATCACCCCCCTCCCTTACTCCTTCCCTCCCTCCCTCCCTTCCTGCCTTCCTTCTTTTCTATGTTTAACAAATAGTTATTGTGCCTGCTAGGAGTAGACTAGCAGTCTGCTAGATGCTGATAATACAAAAAAGAATGAAAACATCATGTGTCCCTACTCTCAGGTTTAGTGGGGAAAGGTAATCAAATATACAAATATATGTAAAATTATAATTGTGAAAAGTGTCATGAAGAAGAATTATATTGTGTTATGAGGAGTTGTAGTCAGAGAAATCAGGGAAGGTAGACCTGAGAAGTGCAACTGAGGTAAGATCTGAAGGATGGGAGTTATACAGAGGAACACAAGAGGAAAAGCATATGCAGCAACTTTCCCCATCTCTCCCTCCTTGGGCATTCTGGGTCTCACTAAGTCTGGCAGAACAGAAAGGATCTGACATCGTTTGTACTGTTTGTCAGCATCAAGCCTGTCCTTTCTCCTGTCCCATCCATTGGAAATGTGCTCTTCCTCCATCAAGTAGGTAATGCCTCCTGTTTTCTAAGCCTGGCTTTGCTATAAAAACAGGGCTTTCTTATACTTGTTTATTGTATCCTGTCCTGGCACACAGGCACCTAGTGAATTCATTCTACACTACTTTCATTCCTCCTTTGCCTCTGCTTGTATGCCCAAGCTTGCATTAAGCCTCTTGAACCCCTACTGGAACTTTTGCTTCTTCCTCTAGCTGTCAGATGTCTTGAAGAGCCCCAACCCTCTTCTCTCACTTGCCAACTGAGCACATAATCTCTCTGTGCCTCCCTTGATTTATCTCATATATAGTGTCTTAACCATGTTGGTTACTCAGAAAATTTTAACCTCTACCCCGACTCAAACATAGAAATGCGTAGTTCTTCCAAACACTTGAAAGTTTTACATTTTACTTGAATGAGTTTTGTGTTGCAATTCCCCTTTTCCAAGATTTAGAACTCTTATACTTGCTTCTTTAGTCTTTCCTTTAGAAGATTCTGACAGGATGCTAAAGGGTAATGCCTTGTTAATGCTTCTGCTGTGAATGCCAGAGATTCCTTGTAATACTGTTGAGTAGGAAGTGCCAATTTCATGACACTGGGATTAATTTTGGGCTCTAAGGGAGCAGGTCTTAGAGGTCACAGGGATTCTCTAGAGATTAGTTGGACCTTGAAACTATTTCCAATGAAACTATAATTGTTTTGAGAAATCTGACTTGATGTATTGGGTTGGCCAAACAGCTCTTTCATTTTTTTTTTTTTCTGTAAGGTGACTCTAGTAGCACTTAGTTGTCTTTAACTTCATTCAAAACAACTTTGTTAGACTGTATTGTGACAACTGTAATATCAGCGTGCATTAAAAAAAAATACTTATCAAAATTGGTGAATTTTTACCCTCAGAATGGGAGAAAATATTTGCAAATGAATCAATGGACAAAGGATTAATCTCCAAAATATATAAACAGCTCATGCAGCTCAATATTAAAAAAAAAACAAATAACCCAATCAAAAAATGGGCAGAAGACCTAAATAGACATTTCCCCAAAGAAGACATACAGATGTCCAAGAGGCACATGAAAAGCTGCTCAACATCACTAATTATTAGGGAAATGCAAATCAAAACTACAATGAGGTATCACCTAACACCGGTTAGAATGGGCATCATCAGAAAATCTACAAACAACAAATGTTGGAGAGGGTGTGGAGAAAAGGGAATCCTCCTGCACTGTTAGTGGGAATGTAAATTGATACAGCCACTATGGAGAACAGTATGGAGGTTCCTTAAAAAACTAAAAATAGAATTACCATATGACCCAGCAATCCCACTACTGGGCATATACCCAGAGAAAACCATAATTGTAAAAGAGTCATGTACCACAATGTTCATTGCAGCACTATTTACAATAGCCAGGTCATGGAAGCAACCATTGACAGACGAATGGATAAAGAAGATGTGGTACATATATACAATGGAATATTACTCAGCCATAAAAGGAATGAAATCGGAGCATTTGTAGAGACGTGGATGGACCTAGAGACTGTCATACAGAGTGAAGTAAGTCAGAAAGAGAAAAACAAACAAATATCGTATATTAACGCATATATGTGGAATCTAGAAAAATGGTACAGATGAACTGGTTTGCAAGGCAGAAATAGAGACACAGATGTAGAGAACAAATGTATGGACATCAAAGGGGGAAAGCGGGGGTGGGGTGGTTGTGGTGGTGGTGGTGGGATGAATTGGGAGATTGGGATTGACATATATACACTAATATGTATAAAATAGATAAGTAATAAGAAAGTACTGTATACAAATATTAAATTAAATTTTAAAAATTGGTGAATTTTTGTATAGCTATTTTAATATTGAAGATGGAAGAAAAAAGCAACATTTTCAGCATAGTATGCTTTATTATTTCAAGAAAGGTAAAAATGAAACTGAAACACAAAAAAAGATATGTGAAGTATATGGTGAAGGTGCTGTGACTGATCAAATGTGTCAAAAGTGGTTTGGTGAAGTTTCGTGCTGGAGATTTCTTGATGATGCTCCACAGTCAGGTAGACTAGTTGAAGTTGATAGTGATCAAATCAAGACATTAATTGAGAACACTCAATGTTAAACAACATGGGAGATAGCCGACATACTCAAAATATCCAAATCAAGCGTTGAAGATCATTTGCACCAGCTTGGTTATGTTAATTGCTTTGATGTTTGGTTTCCACATAAGCTAAAACAACCTTCTTGACCATATTTTTGCATGCGATTTTCTACTTAAACATAACGAAAATATTCCGTTTTTAAAACAAATTGTGACGGGCGATGAAAAGTGGATACTATACAATAATGTGGAAAGGAAGAGATCGTGGGGCAAGCGAGATGAACCACCATCAACCACACCAAAGGCTGGTCTTCATCCAAAGAAGGTGATGTTTTGTATATGGTGGGGTTGGAAGGGAGTCCTCTATTATGAGCTCCTTCCGGAAAACCAAACAAGTAATTCCAAGAACTGCTCCAAATTAGACCAACTGAAAGCAGCACTTGATGAAAAGCATCTGGAATTAGTAAACAGAAAATGCATAATCTTCCATCAGGAAACACAAGACTGCATGTGTCTTTGATGACCAGGCAAAAACTATTACAGCTTGGCTGGGAAGTTCTGATTCATCCGCTGTATTCACCAGTTATTGCACCTTCGGATTTCCATTTATTTCAGTCTTTACAAAATTCCTCTTATGGAAAAAAATTCAATTCCCTGGAAGACTGTAAAAGGTACCTGGAACAGTTCTTTGCTCAAAAAGATAAAAAAAAGTTTTGGGAAGATGGAATTATGAAGTTGCCTGAAAAATGGAAGAAGGTAGTGGAATAAAACGATGAATATGTTGTTCAGTAAAGTGCTTGGTGAAAATGACAAATGTCTTTTATTTTTACTTAAAAACCGAAGGAACTTTTTGGCCAACCCAATATTAAGAATTAAGAAGTTACTGAAAAATTAGGGCTTCCCTGGTGGCGCAGTGGTTGAGAGTCCTCCTGCCAATGCAGGGGACACGGGTTCGTGACCCAGTCCGGGAGGATCCCACATGCCGCGGAGTGGCTGGGCCCGTGAGCCATGGCCACTGAGCCTGCGTGTCCGGAGCCTGTGCTTCACAACGGGAGGGGCCACAGCAGTGAGAGGCCTGCGTACTGCAAAGAAAAAAAAAGTTACTGAAAAATAATAGTTTTGAAATTAGCCAAGTTATTCAAATAAATTCTTTCAGGACCAGCTGGACTCAGAAGATGCATTTGGCAATTGTACTGCACTGCAGTGCTAGATTCCTAAAAAAAACGGTATTTATAAGAATAAGCATGTAGAAAACAAACTATGATTACCAGGGGGGAGGGGGGAGGGATAAATTGGGAGATTAGGATTGACATATGCACACTACTATATATAAAGTAGATAACAGGGAACTCTACTCAATACTCTGTAATGGCCTATATGGGAAAAGAATCTAAAAAAGAGTGGATGTACATATATGTATAAGATTCACTTTGCTGTACACATGAAACTAACACAACATTGTAAATCAACTATACTCCAATAAAATTTTTTTAAAAAATTGTCCATTAAAAAAAAAAGAATTAGCAGAGTGAGCCCTAATGCTGCTCTGTCCCACATACCTTGGCCATATACATAACTAATTAAAAAATGTAAAAGTCTTATTTTTCTTTTATTAATTTGATTCAATTATTATTTTTTTAACTAGTTTACAGAATGTGACACTGTATTATGTACTATTTAGGTACAGTGAATGGAAATATTCCCTGTCTTTTAAGGAACTTAAGGATTAATATTTCAAATACCAGCTCAAACATATTTGTACATGTTACAGGTGAATGATTTAATAGTTTGTTCCAAAATGGTATCACCAAGCCATAATTTATTTTAGAAAGACTTTCCGATAAAAATGGACATTTGAGCTGGTATTTTTTACATAAAAAAAAAATTATCCAAGTTAGTCATGGAAATCATTTTAAAAATCAAAAAACTAATTGAAAGATAAAATAAAGAGCATAGAGTTTTCTAGTGATAATTAATAGCTACAAGCACAGCATAATTAAATGTTAGGATAAGTTGCCTGGCTCAAGTCCTAGGCATACATATGATAGGCATCACATTGAATTGATTATAGGGGTTATTGAGAATGAGCAGATGGTTAGAATAAAGAAGGCATGCAGCCCATTAGAAGAAAGTGAATCCAGCTGGGTAGATTGGCACTGACTGAGCTCAATAGATACTTGATTTTGAAAAAAGACAAATGATATGGAGCCATAATGAGTATCTTCACAGTTTGAACCATTAGCTTATTAAAGAAATGGTCTAAGCAGACAGCATTCAACTAATATTTATTGAACAGCTATTGTATTCCAGACACTGTTTTTTTGTATGCTGGATGAATTACAGAGACCCTATCATTGCAAAATTTCCAACTTTATAGTAAAGGTAAGATATATACATGAGTCACTATAATACACAGCAGAAGATAATAATTGGTCATAGAAAGTACACAGTGTTATGCAACTACAAAAGGAGGATGGCTTCCAGGAGAAAGTGATATATGCCAAGGGGGAGCATTAAACACAGAAATCCATTATAATAATTGGAGAACCAAGGTATAGTGATAGTTTAATGGAAAGAGGATCCTGAGCACATTATCACTGTAGAAATAATTTTTAAAAATCCAGCAAAATTAACTGATTAACAGAAAGTCATTATTCCTGTGGCCAACAGAATAACAGAGGTAATTTTCTCTTTCCTGAAAATGTCATTCATAAGTGGCTGTGAATTTAGAAATCTTTGAAAAAAAGGAGTTAGAAATCATTAAGAAAACAGGTTTAAAAATTGAAAACTGAGTCGAAGTGTCAACATATATACTATATGAAGCATTCCTAACATCTTGTTCCATGGTCTTCTCCTGAGTCTAAAAGATTATAGTTAGCATTTCATAATATCCACTATTTGCCAGGTACTTCATTATATTGTCTCTAATCCTTAAGGCAGCCCTGAGAAGTTGATGCTAGTATCTCCATTTAAAAAAAAAGAAAGAGAGACAGGAATTTGAGTGACTTTCTTGAGATCCCATAGTGAGTACATTGCATAGCAGATGGTCTCCAAAGCGTGTGCTTTTGCCTATTGCAAAATACTGACTAAATGGTATAACCCACAGAACAAGAATATTTAAAATGAGAAATCCATATATTGCATACAATTCTATTGTGTGTGTTAATGGGTGTATGTGTGTATGAATGAATGTATATATTATGTGCATATATATGATCATTCTGAGCAACAATAAATTCTTTTTATAAATAGTTTAAAGTAAATAGTGTAATGAAGAAATTAGGAGTATAGGCCATTTAGTGAAGCTATGTTATTTCACCGTAAATCACAGCTTGTACCTCAGATCCCTTTTCTGTAAATTAGGGGTAACTTGAAGTCCACCTGAGGCAATGTACAAGGTTGCATGGCACAGTATTTGGCACATATTATATTCTATTTAGATGTTAGTCATTAGTATTAATAAGTTAATCAGTATTTTTTCTTCTCAAACTTCTTATCCTCTTCTCTCTTTATCCAAAGATTGCTACACATTAAATCTAGAGTCTATAACCCAAAGGCATCAATGGACACTGACATGCTTACCTCATATCCAAGATGTAAGAGGAAAGACACACATCCATTTCAAGGCAGGCTACAGACAGGTTATAACTTAGAAGTATGAGTAGGCCAATGCAATTAAATAAATCAAATCAAATTTAGGACGAGTTGCGATACACAGACACTATTTGGGACAAGCATACAAAGATGTGGAAAAGGCTACAGGGAGCCAAGAAACATTTAGGACATACTAAGTAGGGAAATTCCTCATGGACTGATTATTTGGGCAACTCTTTAGATATAATCCAGTAGGACAGGTAAAAGGAGTTTAAATGATAAAATAGTCCATTCTTTACATTCTTAAGTTAGGTAATGCTACAGGCAGCCAGTAATGAGGACTAGTGTTAGGGTAATTGCAATGAGAGTTGGAAAAGTTGCATCTAAGAGGCATTTTAAGAATAGGACTTGGTTACTGATTGAATTTAGGTGGCGAGAGAGAGAGAGAGAGAGAGAGAGAGAGAGAGAGAGAGAGAGAGAGAGAAGTTCTAGGTGATTCCAAAGTTTGGCTACCATATGATTATGAGAAAGATGAGTGCATTAGCCAAAGTGGGGAGGGGAAAAACAGATCTCATTTGTCCACTGACATTGTCTAGTTTAGATTCTGAACTTAGAGTGACAACATCACATCCACTTACGTCTTTTGAGCCAAAACCAACAAGATGAAATTTTTACAGGGATAACTGTAAATTCCTACATTTAAGTTAAGAAAAGCATTCAATTGCACAAGTTCAGGATGTGAGTTATCTCCTTGACAGTAGGTTTTTCTTGGCCACAGACAAAATTAATTATGTACCAACCATGTGCCGCATTTCTGAAAGAGTGCATGTTGTAGCCATGTTAGGCTGCAACAGAAGTGTAGTCATCTGCCTGAGGCAGATTCCATGGTCCAAACGGATCTATGTTATGAGATCACATTTCCTGTCTCACTCTAGGTACCATGTTTCTAGAGAGGAGTACTTAGAAAAATTAGAGTGTAACCAGGATGGTAAAGGGTCTGGAAGTTATGTCCTGAGGGAAATGGTTAAGGAAGAATGGAACAAATTCAAGGGGAAGTTCCTTCTCTCATCCAGGGCTATCACCCATTTGTATTTTGGATCCTATCCTTGCTCGTCTACTAAAGGATTTTGATTCTGCAATTATCCCTGTCCTTGTATCATTAGTTTCTCACTATCTACAAGATTATTTTCATCAGCATATAAATAAGCTGCACTATATTTTATTTTAAACAAAATACAAACCCTCCAGCTCCCTCCTAATTTTCTAGTGTCCCTTCATAACAAAAGTTCTTTAAAGAATTGTATTTTAGTCATTGTCTTCACTTTCTCACATTTTCTCCACAGCATACTTCAGTTTCCTCCTCAGCACTTCACCCCTGTTATCAAGGTCACCAATAACTTTCTTGTTGCTAAGTCCAGTGGTTACTTGTATGCTTTTATTTTACTTAACCTTCCTTTAAGATTTGACTCGAATCTTCCTCCTTAAAATAGGGGTGTGTTGGGGACCCCTGGATTAGAGGATCTAGAGGATCTTTCTAACTCCTTTTATGTGTGGTCCTTCCTATGTCTGACCAATCTGATGTTAGTAGGTACATAGGGCAGATCTTCCCTGCCCTACCATATCATGTCAATAGTTTCTCTTATGAACTTTGTGATCACAGAGTGATGTTAAAGGCCTCCCTCCCACCCCACCCCCATCCATGTATTATAGAAATCTTATTGGCCTAAGTGAAAAAGCTCATTTGGGATTAGTATGACAGAAGGACCTCAGATCTTCAGCTAATTTCTGATTTCAGGAAATTAGCCCCTTTGCTGAATTTTTAATGTTAGGATACTCCTGAGTTGCTCAAGTGACTTATGAATGGATCATTAATTATGTTTTTGAATACCTGTGAAATGGTTTGTAATACAATTTTAATGAAGTTAAGTACTTTAATTGAGAATTAAATTGTGCTTAAATTAACATAAAGTGTTTGAACATGAACTCAAATGACCTTTATTTATATAGATAATTTTAGGTACATGTGAAATAATTAAGATTATGTTGATTTTTTTAGGTTATATGTATCTCAGCAAAGGGGCTTAATTATTTCTTTTTTCTCATGTAAAGTGGATAATGTATGAGTTCATTAAATCTCTATATGTTTGCAGTTGACAGCACTAAATCTGGGAAACAACCTTTTGGAAGAAGTTCCAGAAGAGATGAAATACCTTACATCCTTGAAGAAGCTCCATTTATTTGGAAATAAGATTCATAGATTTGCATCTGGAGTATGTGGTTAATCAAAGAAGAGCATAATTATAGTGTCAAACTTAATTTCCTTATATTGAACAATTTGAAAGTAAAGTGAAAAAGGAATTTTACGTTTTAATCTTTTTTGCTTGGAGATATTTACACTTGAAATTAGGGAATTTGTGTAACAACTTTTTTTCTGACTACCATATTATATATTTCTTTACATATAGATTTAAGAAAATAAGTAAGCATTAGTGTTAGTAAATTTTCCCCTTTTCAGAATCAGTGTACATTTAGACTCTCAAATCTGGACACCCTTTCTCTGGGCCAGAGAGAAAACTAGTTGAAAATCAAATCAAGAAAAGCTCTACACAGCTCTCCTCGTTCTTTATACTTTTTACACTGTCTCAAACACTAAGTCACAATCTTTGCTCAAGATGTTAAGCTTAAATCAACTTGGGGAGAATTTTAAAGAAAAGATATGAGATTCAATAAATGGCATTTTTTTCTTTGTGTTTCCCTTAAACTAATAATTTCTCCATTTAATATGACATTTTTCCTATTTAATATAGGTAGAGTATGCTTAAGAACAGAACACATGACAGAGATCCAGATAATTTTTATAGGTTCATTAACTCATGTAAGGCATTTTACTACTTTGTGTCCCCAATAGTAAAATTAGAACTATATAATGGAATTTATAAAGTTCTGTGAACTTTTGAGGCATGGGTGCTATATATCATCATTGTTATCATTGAGCAGCATTTATTAAGGGTATTATTTCATGGGTCCTCAGTTAGAGGTATATAGGAAAGAGCACAAGCAGATTCTGGTACTATCTCTTTAAAGTACTTTAAAATATTAGCTCATGTATCTTGCAAAAATATTTTTCCACAAAAAATGAAACTCAAGTGCATAGTCCCCTAGTACATCGACTTTGTCTTGAGCTCCCTGCAGAAGCTGGTGACCCAAGAGGACCTGTTCCCCACTAAATACATCAGAGAATTCCCGAACTCCGTCCAGTCTCCGGTGAAGAAGATCAGCAAGTAGCTGTTTCACGCACCAGCGCCCATATACTCCTTCCACTTCAAGGAGACTCTGGCTCTGGAATAGAGTTGAACACACTCTACGTCCACTCCACCCTCTTCGCCAGGGAGTTGTGGGCCGTGGTGTGTTGGGCTGGTTTCCCGTGTGGTTTTCCTATTTGGTGGATGAGTTCGGCTTGTCAGGAAGACTCTTTGGACGTCATTCATGCATTTCGCAAACATTTATGGGACTACGGTTCTGAGTTTCAAAAACAAAACTAAAACCCTAGGTTCCAGTGCCTTTTATAATAGTTTCCGGTTCCAGTTTGTGGTGAGTTTGGCTGTACCGCTCTATCCTCAGGTGCCAAGACTTAGCTTTCTAACTGGGATAAACTATGCCTTTTTGATTAAGTTAATCTGAGAGGGTATCAGTTACCAGCAACCCAAAGAGCCTCGGCCAAGGCAAGAAACCAGAAGGAAAACAAAGGTGTACAGAAAAGTGACTAAAATTATTTTCTAACAGATGGCTTACAAAATTTGATCCTGCTTAATCTGAACAACAATCAGCTTACAAGGATTCCTCAAGAAATCGGCAGGTAATTTTGTTTTTACTGAGAGCTGGTTACCACTACTCCCCCCCATGCCCTCCCCACCAAACTGCCATTTCTCCCCATCCTGGTCATTTGAACACGGTATGCCTAGCCTCAAGTCCTTGTGGGATTTATACATAACAAAGAGGCACCTGAAGGACTGAGGCAAGCCACTGATTTTAAGCAGATGATTCTTTAAACACTTCAGAGAAATGAGAAACAGCATGACTTGGTAGTCTAAGTATGAAAGTGAGGGTTTGAAACAAAGTTCTAAAGTTGATTGTGTTATTGATTTCCTAACTGGGGAGTTCTTGGAGCTTGCTCTGCTACAGAATTGGGGACATTAAACTTTACTGTAAAGCATTTTCAGCTTGATGGAAAAGGTAATATGAAAGCAAAGACTTTAAAACCTATATGTCGTTTTCATAAAAAAAACACATTTTATTATCATTAACAAAAACAAAAACAAAATGCTATTTTTCCTTACCCTGCACATTTGCACAGATGGGCTGCTGTTACAGTGACTCTCTGGAGCCAGCTGAGGGCCTTGTCCTTCTGCAGGCAAAACACCCTCTTGGGCTTTTCTTTTGACAGATGGAGACAGAACCCTACTCAGGTTTACTTTGGAGACTCTCTTTATTGCCTATCAAACAGAAACAGATGTATTACAACATAAGAACATCCAGATTTTTAAAGGATACAAAACTTAAATAGTTCTCAACAAAGGGCTTTCTGCAACACCTAAAGTTTATTCCAATTTACTTGTCTATAACTCTAGCTAATGTATTTTTCCCCAAATAGATTTTTACAGAAAAAGTAATGTTTTAAATCAGAGCAACTAGAAAAAATTTTGAAGCTATCTAATTTATGAAGAAGAGGAATATTTATGGTAATGAAAATGCCAATAGTTGTCTGCTTGCTTTTTCAATCATTCAGCTTATCAACTGATTTATGTGTTGGTCATGTAATGAAAAAAGGACACCTTGGAAGATCTGGTGAACTAGGTTCAGATCATAACTTTGTGCAACTAGCCTTATGACCTTGGCCAAGTAATTTAACTGTCTTGGACCTTGGTTTTCTCATCTCTAAAGGAAGAATTGTGAGGAGATGAACTTTGAAATTCTTGCAGCTATAACATGATTTCACAATTTAGTAAGCATAGAGCTCCGTTTGGAGAACAAAGTACAATATTGTCTTTTGTTAAATGTATTCTTAACAATTTTAAGTGTTTTTTTATGTTATTGTAAATGGAATTTTGAAAACTTTTATTTTCAGTTGTTAGTGGCTACAATATAGACATAAAATAGATGTTTTAATAGTGACTTTGTAGTCTGTGACCCTGCTTTTAGTTCTAGTAGGTTTGTTTGGTTTTTTTTTGCAGTACCTCTCTTTAACATTTTAACATTTTGATTTTTAATTTTGAAATACTCTCCTCTCATACCTTTAGAAATTCCTTGTTAACCAGGTTCATCTATTTTTCTGCTCATGCCTTCTCTGGGTGCCTTTGGTTTTTGTTTGTTTGTTTGTTTGTTTGTCAGATGTTCATATTTCTCAAGAATCTTTTCATCTGCTTCCTCTCTATCTCCTTCTGTTCTTTTGTTGTTGTTATTCTTTCTTTCAGTCTCATGTATTCACATGGCTTCCACGATCGAGTTCATAGAATCTTCCCCCAAATCTCTTTCACTAGCACTGACTATTGTCGTAAGCAACAGTCCCCCATTTTAAACTGTCTAGAAATGTCACCTCATTATGTTACTAATTTAACTTCAACAGCTTGAGTGCATTATAAATCTTGATTCTTAGCTTTGCAAGAAGACACATCTGCATTTGAATCTTTACATGGTTTTCTGATGTTTAAGTTGGGCAAGTTATTCACTGCTTCTGATCCTTTATTTTCCTCATTTCTGGATTAAGGGTAATAACTCCAGCCTTAGGGTTGTGCTGTAGATTAAATTTAATGCACAAGTACATAGTTGGTGCTCAGTAGTGCTAATTTGTTCCTGCTTCTTTATTCAAAATGCTAATATTTTCTCAGTTCACTATGTCTTCCTGTTGCCCTAATTTTACAGGTTCTATTATTCAAGGCCAAGTTCAAAATGTTGGTTCTTCCAAAATGCTTGTGAGGGGCCTCAGGTACTATATCTGCAATTATAGACTCAAATCTTAACCCTTTTCTCCTTGTTTGTTGGCATTTTCTATCCTCATTTTATGGCTCTATCTAATATCTCCTTCTAGACAATGATATACATAAAGGGAGAATTTGTGGCTGATCTGTCTTTGCATCTTCTGTAGCAACTAAGTGGTACAGGATGTATAATCTATATCTAAATCTATACCTATCTATATCCATGTGTGTGTATATGTTCTCCTTTGTCCTCTGGCTTCCTCTTCAGTATAGCTACTGTATATGTACAAAGAATGAAGATAGAATTTTCTTTTTCTTAAATCTAAGTTTTGATTAGATAAAATTTTAACTTTTAACATAAACCATCTGATTATAAAATATCTTTAAAAGTTAAATTACAACAAAGTTTTTTATGCTCAAATGATTCATAGTAGTTGTGAACACTTGACTGAAGAAAAGCTCAGGTGAGCTACAAAAAATATGAATTGATACGTGGCTCTGATAAGTGGGGTCTGTACAATGGGCTTTCTTATTCTTGTGAATTTCATTCATACACTTTGTTTATTTTTTAGATTAAAAAGCCTTACATATCTGAGTATAAATCATAACCAGCTAGCCAGCATTCCTAGAGAACTTTGTTTCCTTGAGAATCTTTCTGACCTTCAACTTAACTACAATCAGCTCATTTGCATACCCAAAGAGATTAATTTCTTGAAGAAGCTCCAGAAACTTCTTTTGGTCAGGAACAACATTGAATCTTTGCCAGAGGTAAGCAAAAGATGGAACCAAATTTTCTTTTGTTGGTGAAGAACTCATTACACCATGATAAGGAGCAGTTGTAGAATAGATTTGGGCATCTGAGTACAAGAGGGCATTTGCTTTCCGTCTGATTAGGTATAATCAGTTCCCAAATCCCTATGACAAAGGAAGGTTATAACTTGGATTTTTTCACAAAGCTAGGGATGCCAGATTTAGTAAATAAAAATACAGAATGCTTAAATCTGAATTTCAGATTACCGATGAAGAAATATTTTTAGTATAAGTATGTTCCAAATACTGCATGGGACATTCTTATATGATTTAAAAATCTTATTTTTTTTTTGTCTGAAATTTAAATTTAAGTGAGTGTCCTGTATTTTATCTGGCAACTCTATATACAGCACAAAATATTAGTACTTTTTGGTTTTCAAGTATGTGCTAGTTATCTTCCATTTTTTCTTTACATCCACTCTCCCTCCTTTTCCACCCTGCTCTGTGCCTGGGAGACTGACCCGTATGGGCATCAATGAGCTCCTTTGTCCTCAGGCTTCCTCTAGGATATGGCCAATGAGGGGAAATAGCAGGAGGTGAAAGGGCAGGGGGATATTGAGTACCATATAGTTTTCCTCTGGTGTTCTCTCTAATAGGGTGCTGTGAGTTACCTTCATGCTTTTCTGGAGGATCATAGCAAATGTCAGGTGATCCTCAATGGACATTATTACATTCCCTTGACTCTTTAGGCCTGTGGTATTAAAGAACTCCCTGCTGTTGCTAGCTTTTGGGAACCTTGTGGTTTTAGGGAACTACCTTTCTTGGTTTAGGGAACCTTGTTGATTTCCCTGAACCCTGTCAAACTTTTATAAATAGTGGCTTTATTAAACTCTCCTCAAATTTCCCAGTTTAAAAGTACCGTTTCCTGTTAAGAACCTGTCAACTGAGCCTGCGTGCTCTGGAGACTGTGCGCCACAACTAGAGAGAAGCCCGTGTGCTGCAATGAAGAGCCTGCACTGCAACTAAGACCCGATGCAGCCAAATAAATGAATACATTTTTTAAAAAAAGAATATATTCCCTTTAAAAAGTCTGGGCACCCTGTAATGTGATATGTAAAAATATACCAAGGTATAGGCTATAAATAAGTATATTTCAAAAATTTTATTATTATATTCCTTAAAAATTCGACTTACTATGAACAAGTAAGAAAATGTCTTGGAATTACAGATTAAACCTATTAAAAGCATGTCTCCCTTATTTGAGGGAAAAGCAATAACAGCAGCAATATGATCATCATGAAGCATTATATTATTTAGTGTTCATAACGACTTTATAATGTATCTCTTATTATACCCATTTTAGAATAAATATCAGAGAGGTTATGTGACTTGAACATAGTTTGCAAAAGTCAGGAAAATAGCTCAGATCCATGTCTGTCTAACTTAAACGTCCATATTTCAAATCAATAGTCTTACCACAATTTTATAAATCCAAGGCGTTTAGACTTTAAAAAATTTGCATGCTAGTAAGTCCTGTCCTGAATTATCATGTAAAGAATGCCTATAATCATTTATGTCCTAGTACATTTAATACGATTCAGTCTCATTGTTCTTTTCAGTCTGAATTATAAATGATAAGGCATTACAGAAAATACTCATTATTTTTTGTTACTGAACATATTATGAATCATTTTCTGGTACATTATAAATTATGTGTATGTCTGCACACATGCATATGAAGGTATATGCCCATCCAGTTACATTGGGCATGTGGCTAGACTAACAGATTTCCCTTATAAGGAAAGGGTTGTGTTAGCACAATGCCACACAAAAGGTGGATGTGAAATAAATGCCAGTGGAATTGTTGATAGAAATAGCTTTCTAAGATTACGTCTGTGCTCTGTCTCCCAAAGGTTCTTTCTGTTTTAATGATAGAAATGTTTACTAAGTGCTCACTATGTATTAAGCCCTTTAGTAAGTACTTTTGATTAGTAATTTATTTAATGCATTCAGCATCCATATTGAAGATAGTGGCTTCCATGAACATTTCCATGTTACAAATGGAGAAACTAAAGTACAAAGATTAAGAAATTTGCCTATAGATATATAGTAAATGTTGGAGGTGAATTTGAACCTACAAATAGTTACTAGAAATAGTCTAGTTCTTGGTCACCATGTTATGTTACCCTGGAGTGGTCAGAGGAAATGGAGAATTGAAAGAATCTGGTGATCCAGACATAGTGATCTCCCTGGGGAGATATACTGAAGAATTGACCAGGTAATTAGGAAAGGTGGTCAACTGCATCAAGTTTAAACTTACAAGAAATGTTTGTGATTCTATATATTAGACTTTTAAAAAGCTCTCTCCCTCTTTTGTTTCCTGACACAGGGACTTTGTGATCTTTTCAACCTAAGGATCCTAGACATAGCTGGAAATGTTATTCAGATGTTTCCACCAGGAGTAAGTAGAGTCTACTTGAAATATAATTGAAAAATAATTTTTTTTATGCTATTGGGAATAGAAAAAATAGGCAACCAGTAAAACCTATAGTAACTGGAACCTTGAATTATACAGATAACTCAAAGATTTGCTTTGTTCTAGAATTTCAAGACCTGTTCTTTCCCATTCCTTCCTTTGTGTTCTGTGCCTGCTGAACTTGTTTGAACTGAGTGAACTCTGACTGTTATCATAAATATTTTAATATATTAGTTATGGTTAAATTTTTTTTTTAAATCATATACTGTTTTTGGTTACCTCAGACTTTTTGAAAATAATATGTTCCAGAGCATAAATTTTTATCCCTTGCAATTAATCCAAAAGAGACACTTCTATTAGTTGTTTTTAAGCCATAAACAATGAAAAATGAACTTTTTTTTTTTCATTTGGAGATGAATTTTGACTTTGCTTTATTTCAAATAACTGAGAAGTAGTTGGTCTTAGCAACTTTTAACTTCTGGGAAAGAAATGGCAGTTTTTCATGTTGGGGTGAGCATGTTTCCACTGCAAAGTAATAATTAGAAGCCCATCAATCCACAAGGTATTCAATAAATAGTTGTCGATCCATTAATCACTTTTTATGATTGATCAACACAAAATTGAGATTTCAGTCCTTTTAACCCACTGAGCAATATTTTACACTGAAGATGACTCAAATAGGAAAAATGAGTGTAATTTCTGTGTTTCAGAAAAAATGTAGAGTTTTTTTGTGGTAAATTATACATAACATAAAATTTACCATTTTAACCATTTTTAAGTGTGGCACTATGTATATTCATGTTGTTGCACAACCATCATCACCACCTATCTCCAGAAGTTTTCTATCTTTTCAACTGAAACTGGACCCATTAAACACTATAACTTCCCATTCCTCCCTCCCTCTAACACCTGGCAACCACCATTCTACTTCTTGTCTCTAAGAATTTGAGCACTCTAGGAATCTCATATGAATAGGATCATACAATATTTGTCCTTTTGTGACTGGCATATTTCACATAGTATAATGTCTTCAAAGTCTGTCTATGTTATAGCCTGTGTCAGATTTCCCTCTTTTTTATGGCTGAATAATATTCCATTGTATGTATATGCCACATTTTGTATATTCATTCATCTGCCCATGATCAATTGGGTTGCTTCCTCCTTTTGGCTATTGAGAATAATGCTGCTTTGAACATGGGGTACAAATATCTGTTCCAGTCCCTCCTTTCACTTCTTTTGGGTATATACCCAGCAGTGGAATTGCTGAGTCATATGGTAATTTCATGTTGTAATTTTTTTAAGGAATTGCCAAACTGTTTTCCAAAAATACAGTTTTGAATGTTTAATAAGCACTGGATGTTGTTAATGTTGACCTGGTAAATTCTGCAATATTTTATTCATCCTGCTACAAGATATTATTCATGTCTTAGTTTAACTCTTTTTCTGCCCTATGATGTCTTCTCTGATTGCCAAAGCAGCCTTCTGATGCTAATTCTTCTCTGGTACCATTATAGTTTGTACATACCACAAAGTAGAGTAAGTCTTTTCAAGTCTGTCTTCCCATTAGACTGTAATCTTACAGAGGAAGGGAGTACTCTTTTTAACCTTTATACCTGCAGTGTCTTAAATTTCAATTGAATAAATGTTAAACAAATAAAAATAATGTTCTTAAACTACATTCAGTGTTTGCCTTAGTAGTATCGTGAATTCACAGTTTCTTCTACAGTGATTCTGTACTTACAATTTTGATTAAAAAAACATTATTTAGATCCCATTAATTTAGAGTAATTTTGGCAGAATCTGAGTTAGTATCACCTTTGTAACATCTATTTCAGAATTTTCTGAAAACTCTGAAGTAAGATATTCTGTGAATTCATCTGAGCTTTGGTCCAACTGGTTCAAGTTAATAAAATTTCCAATAGGCAGAACACTCTATGACATTAATCACAGCAAGATCCTTTTGGACCCACCTCCTAGAGAAATGGAAATAAAGACAAAAATAAACACATGGGACCTAATGAAACTTCAAAGCTTTTGCACAGCAAAGGAAACCATAAACAAGACCAAAAGACAACCCTCAGAATGGGAGAAAATATTTGCAAATGAAGCAACTGACAAAGGATTAATCTCCAAAATTTATAAGCAGCTCATGCAGCTCAATAACAAAAAAACAAACAACCCAATCCAAAAATGGGCAGAAGACCTAAATAGACATTTCTCCACAGAAGATATACAGACTGCCAACAAACACATGAAAGGATGCTCAACATCTTTACTCATTAGAGAAATGCAAATCAAAACTACAATGAGATATCATCTCACACCAGTCAGAATGGCCATCATCAAAAAATCTAGAAACAATAAATGCTGGAGAGGGTGTGGAAAAAAGGGAACACTCTTGCACTGCTGGTGGGAATGTGAATTGGTACAGCCGCTATGGAGAACGGTATGGAGGTTCCTTAAAAAACTACAAATAGAACTACCATATGACCCAGCAATCCCACTACTGGGCATATACCCTGAGAAAACCATAATTCAAAAAGAGACATGTACCAAAATGTTCATAGCAGCCCTATTTACAATAGCCCAGAGATGGAAACAACCTAAGTGTCCATCATTGGATGAATGGATAAAGAAGATGTGGCACATATATACAATGGAATATTACTCAGCCATAAAAAGAAATGAAATTGAGCTATTTGTAATGAGGTGGATAGACCTAGAGTCTGTCCTACAGAGTGAAGTAAGTCAGAAAGAGAAAGACAAATACTGTATGCTAACACATATATATGGAATTTAAGAAAAAAAAATGTCATGAAGAACATAGGGGTAAGACAGGAATAAAGACACAGACCTACTAGAGAATGGACTTGAGGATATGGGGAGGGGGAAGGGTAAGCTGTGACAAAGTGAAAGAGCGGCATGGACATATATACACTACCAAACGTAAGGTAGATAGATAGTGGGAAGCAGCCGCATAGCACAGGGAGATCAGCTTGGTGCCTTGTGACCGCCTGGAGGGGTGGGATAGGGAGGCTGGGAGGGAGACGCAAAAGGGAGGGGATATGGAAACATATGTATATGTATAACTGATTAAATTTGTTATAAGGCAAAAAATTAAAAAAAATAAAAAATAAAAAAAATAAAATAAAATTTCCACATTTTATTAGATGGGACAAGTAATGGGGAAATGATGAACACAGAGGATAAATGACTGGCTCTAGGTTATGCCATGATTATCAGTGAAAGAGAGTAAGTTTCAGAATAATGGTAGTGAACTTTAAAAACAATTAGACCATCCTTTTCAGGAAGCAACATAGTATAGAAATGAAGAACATGGACTTTGGGGTCATATACACATGAGTTTAAAGTTCTAACTTTCTATTTTCTAAATTTGTAATCTCTAACAAGTGGCTTAACTTCTCTGAGTTGCCATTTTATTTGTCAAATGTGTATATTAATACCAATAACTTTGGGAAGGTTGTTAAGTTACATAATGATTTAAAGCATTTTGTACAAAGTTGGCATTCAAGGAATGGAAGCTCTTATGATTATATGTTGTATGTACAATATATACCAAGAGTGAAATACTACTAATATGTATAATTATAGTGATCATCCACTGTCTACTAGCATTAATAGGAAGAATTAACCTTGTGAGGTACATGTTCTAAAAACTTATTTTTATTATAAAATTTTCAAACATACATAAAAACAGAGAGAAAAGCAAAAGGAAATTCCATATACCTATTGCCCTGAAGTGTAGTATTAACCCAAAGATTTGAAAATGTGCTCTGTAGAAGTGTCTTTAAGTGGCTTATTGCTTACAGTTATTGCTTTTTCTTTCTTTCTTTCTTTTTTTTTTTAAATAGGGCTCTATTTAAATTTGTTGCTATTTTATGACCTGAAAGTTGGTATGCTATTTGGAAAATGCAGTTGTTTCACAGAAGTTTAGTTTTTATTCATATGGCTTTTAAATATTTGAAACTGAATTTTCACCAGGATTTTTATATAAGAGAATACATTAAATGGAGATCTGCAGTAAGACAATGGGACTGTTATAATTATTTGTTCATATGTGTTGAATCAAAAGAATTTCTAGATTATTAAGAAAAATGCCGTCATGATCAGATAGTGAGTTAGCTGTATTAGAAATGCATTGGTTCTTTTATTACCATGTAGTCAGATATAGTACATTGAGACTTTAATTTCTTTCCTTCTCTTTTTTTCTCTTCTTGATTTAAACTTAAAACTTTTTTTGAAAGTTGTACAAATTGTACATTCTTCTTAAAGTTTCAAACAACAAAGAAATACAGAATAATAATAAAAGTATCCATTCCAGGACCTCTACATGTGTCTTCTTTAGAAAAGTCTGTTAAATCATATATATATATATATATATATATATATATATTTAAGAATTTTAAAGGAGTTTATTGCCAGAAAGTGCCAGTGTCTGAAAAGAGAACCATAAATGCTCCTAAGCAAAGGTAATCACCATCCTTTCAAAATATGCCAACAGGAAGAGAGGTGCCAAAGCAATGTAGTTCCAGAAAGGGAGTCTTCCTCCTGCTTCCTTGAGGTGTGGCAGGAAGGTCCTCAAAATCAGGCTGTCCCCTGAGGACTTCATTCTAATACAGAGCAGGAAGTCACTTCACCTCTCCATGCCCCTTCTCGTTCTCTATCTTTCAAATGGAAGGTCTTTTGGTTATAATTATATTGTTTATCCTTTCCTGTGTATTGTGAGCTTGTTG
This sequence comes from Mesoplodon mirus, assembly GCF_964341445.2. Classification (NCBI taxonomy): domain Eukaryota; kingdom Metazoa; phylum Chordata; class Mammalia; order Artiodactyla; family Ziphiidae; genus Mesoplodon; species Mesoplodon mirus. The sequence continues at coordinate 43,978,731 of NC_138992.1, read as the reverse complement.
GGATGATCACATTCATCATATCGCTGGACCATTTATCATTTGCTGGGCCATGAGGAGCCACATTTGAAACCCACCAAGAGGAATTCACAGCCTACAGAGATCTTAAACTCAGAGCACAATTCAGAAACTGGACATGATTTTGGTATTTTTCTTTGAGAAGAGGATGATGCATTTTCAGTTGGGCATAGGTATTTGAATGAGATTAGATGTGCCATTTTTGTAATTAGATATATGGAAAAACGAAAGTGTGTAGATGTGGGCACTGAAGAAGGTGGTTAATAATGAATAATACGTTTTTCACATTATACTATGTCTGGATTGGTTTCATAATACTTAATTTCCCAGTATAAATTTTCTTATTTATTTATTTATTTATTTATTTATTTATTTATTTATTTATGGCTGTGTTGGGTCTTAGTTGTGGCACAGGGGATCTTTCGTTGTGACACACGGGATCTTTCATTGCAGCACACAGGCTCCTCTCTAGTTGTGGTGCGTGGGCTTCTCTCCAGTTGTGGAATGTGGGCTTCTCTCTAGTTACAGTGTGTAGGCTCTCTAATTGTAGTGTGCAGACACCAGAGCACATGGGCCCTGTAGTGGCAGCACATGGGCTCTCTAGTTGTGGCATGCAGACTCAGTAGTTGAGGCACTCAGTCTTAGTTCCCTGGAACCCATGTCCCCTGTTTTGGACAGCAGATTCTGAACCACTGGACCACCAGGGAAGTCCCTGAATTTTCTTTTTAACGAAGTACCATCTAAGTATGTAAAAGGTGTCATTGGTAGTAGAAAGATCAGTAGAGAGAAAGCAAAACTCTGGGGCTGATTTCTTGATTTGATATACCATTGTACAATTTGAGGAAATTTTCAGTACCTCAGATAAAATTATTTGATATCCAATTCCTATCTAAGACATGTCAAACTTATTCATTTTAGTAGTTTGTAAAGTGTCCTGTGCTTCTTGGATGAATAGGGATTGTTAAGATATTTTTAAAGATAACTTTTTTTCTCCCATTTATTCTCTTCTCTTCAAATAACCTGTGTAAATAGCATTTTTCTGATTATAGAAGTAATTAATTAATTGTAGAAAATCCATAAAATAAACAAGGATAGAAAGGGCCAAATACAAGGTATCTTTAGGTTTGCCTCCCAAAGAGTATTTATTGCTGTTTTTTTTTCTTCAAGTATCTTATTTTTATATGTGCACTTAAAAAATTGAAAGCATATTTCATAAGAAATATGTATCTTGTTTTTTCTTCTAACATTATATATTGAGCACTTTCCTTAAATGAAAGTTCTTAAAATATGTGATTTTTAATGACTGGGTGTCCTTTTACCTTTTTTAATCATATCTTCCCTTTTTCTTACATTTTTTATTATATTGATGGACTTGGATGTGGATTTTGAATGAACAAGCCTTTGAGGAAAAGGACGATCTGAAACAAAAAGTCTTTTATTTGTATCTCTTTTTGGGAGAGTAACAATTTTGAGACATGGCCTGTGATGGACAGTGAACCATAAGGAAATATTGCCAGTTGCTCAGATGGTGGGAGAAACAGTGATGCTTGGTTTACGAGTTTCCTAGTCCTGCTGTAATGAGGTACCACAAACTGGGCATTAAAATAACATGTCACATATCTCTGTTATCTTGTAAGGACACCAGCCCTAGGATTAGGGCCCACCCTAATCTAGTATACTCTTGTTTTTACAAATTACATCTGTAAAACCTCTTTCTAAATAAGGTCACATTCTGAAGTTCTAGGTGGACATACATTTGGGGGTATGTCTCATTATATTTGGGTAGAACAACTCATTATATCTGGGTAAAACAATGAGTTTTAGTACTCTATCTAGCACCTGTATGTGTGAGAGATATAACTCTCCTAAGTGAGGCTTATATGACAATTCAGTTCAATCAAGCTAAACTCTCTTCTGTGTTTTGGTCATGAAGATTTGAAGAATTTCTATCCTCAGGAAATTCTGGGGAGACAAATAAACAAATATGAATGTTGTCCTCTAAGAACTTTGGATTTCATGTTTGAAGTACACCTTAGGGAGATCATAAGAAAAATATAAAGACAGAAATTTAAAAGTAGAAAAATTAAAGAAAGTGGCATTAATTAGCTTGGAAAGAAAAGGGAGGTAGGTAGGTGCTAATTTCATTGTTGAGTTCATTATATGAAGGGAGACAGCAACCAGCTGCCTTAATAACTTTTTTTTTTAAAATAACTTTTAATGATGGAGAAAAAAAAACACACTGTGATTTTATGCAGAAAGGCTTTGGATTAAGATATTATAGAGGGATTTCTAGGAGGAACGTGTTACCAAACTCTCTCTAGATTCTAAAAGAAAGAATAGAAAACAGTCTGAAGTAGTTATGATTCAGCCATTTCAAAAGGGAGAAAAGTAAGTCACTGAGTTTTTTAGTTACCTTGAAGCAATTATTTATATATATTTTTTTATCTTTTTATTATTATTATTATTATTATTATTAGTTTCTGCTTTATAACAAAGTGAATCAGTCATACATATACACCTGTTCCCACATCCCTTCCCTCTTGCGTCTCCCTCCCTCCCACCCTCCCCATCCCACCCCTCCAGGCGGTCACAAAACACCAAGCTGATCTCCCTGTGCTATGCGGCTGCTTCCCACTATCTATCTACCTTACGTTTGGTACTGTATATATGTCCATGAATCTCTTTCGCTCTCTCACATCTTACCCTTCCCTCTCCCCATATCCTCAAGTCCATTCTCAAGTAGGTCTGTGTCTTTATTCCTGTTTTATCCCTAGGTTCTTCATGGCATTTTTTTTTAAATTCCATATATATGTGTTAGCATACGGTATTTGTCTTTCTCCTTCTGACTTACTTCACTCGGTATGACAGACTCTAGGTCTATCCACCTCATTACAAATAGCTCAGTTTCGTTTCTTTTTATGGCTGAGTAATATTCCATTGTATATATGTGCCACATCTTCTTTATCCATTCATCCGATGATGGACACTTAGGTTGTTTCCAGCTCCGGGCTATTGTAAATAGAGCTGCAATGAACATTTTGGTACATGTCTCTTTTTGAATTATGGTTTTCTCAGGGTATATGCCTAGTAGTGGGATTGCTGGGTCATATGGTAGTTCTATTTTTAGTTTTTTAAGGAACCTCCATACTGTTCTCCATAGTGGCTGTACCAATTCACATTCCCACCAGCAGTGCAAGAGTGTTCCCTTTTCTCCACACCCTCTCCAGCATTTATTGTTTCTAGATTTCTTGATGATGGCCATTCTGACTGGTGTGAGACGATATCTCATTCTAGTTTTGATTTGCATTTCTCTAATGATTAATAATGTTGAGCATTCTTTCATGTGTTTGTTGGCAGTCTGTATATCTTCTTTGGAGAAATGCCTATTTAAGTCTTCTGCCCATTTTTGGATTGGGTTGTTTGTTTTTTTGCTATTGAGCTGCATGAGCTGCTTATAAATTTTGGAGATTAATCCTTTGTCAGTTGCTTCATTTGCAAATATTTTCTCCCATTCTGAGGGTTGTCTTTTGGTCTTGTTTATGGTTTCCTTTGCTGTGCAAAAGCTTTGAAGTTTCATTAGGTCCCATTTGTTTATCTTTGTTTTTATTTCCATTTCTCTAGGAGGTGGGTCCAAAAGGATCTTGCTGTGATTTATGTCATAGAGTGTTCTACCTATGTTTTCCTCTAAGAGTTTGATAGCTTCTGGCCTTACATTTAGGTCTTTAATCCATTTTGAGCTTATCTTTGTGTATGGTGTTAGGGAATGATCTAATGTCATACTTTTACATGTCCCTGTCCAGTTTTCCCAGCACCACTTATTGAAGAGGCTGTCCTTTCTCCACTGTACATTCCTGCCTCCTTTATCAAAGATAAGTTGACCATATGTGCGTGGGTTTACCTCTGGGCTTTCTATCCTGTTCCATTGATCTATCTTTCTGTTTTTGTGCCAGTACCACACTGTCTTGATTACTGTAGCTTTGTAGTATAGTCTGAAGTCAGGGAGCCTGATTCCACCAGCTCCGTGTTTCTTTCTCAAGATTGCTTTGGCTATTCGGGGTCTTTTGTTTTTCCAAACAAATTTTGAATTTTTTTGTTCTAGTTCTGTGAAAAATGCCAGTGGTATTTTGATAGGGATTGCATTGAATCTATAGATTGCTTTGGGTAGTAGAGTCATTTTCACAATATTGATTCTTCCAATCCAGGAGCATGGTATATCTCTCCATCTATTTGTATCATCTTTAATTTCTTTCATCAGTGTCTTATAATTTTCTGCATACAGGTCTTTTGTCTCCTTAGGTAGGTTTATTCCTAGATATTTTGTTCTTTTTGTTGCAGTGGTAAATGGGAGTGTTTTCTTGATTTCATTTTCAGATGTTTCATCATTAGTGTACAGGAATGCCAGAGATTTCTGTGCATTAATTTTGTATCCTGCTACTTTAGCAAATTCATTGATTAGCTCTAGTAGGTTTCTGGTAGCATCTTTAGGATTCTCTATGTATAGTATCATGTCATGTGCAAACAGTGACAGCTTTATTTCTTCTTTTCCAATTTGGATTCCTTTTATTTCCTTTTCTTCTCTGATTGCTGTGGCTAAAACTTCCAAAACTATGTTGAATAAGAGTGGTGAGAGTGGGCAGCCTTGTCTTGTTCCTGATCTTAGTGGAAATGGTTTCAGTTTTTCACCATTGAGAATGATGTTGGCTGTGGGTTTGTCATATGTGGGCTTTATTAGGTTGAGGAAAGTTCCCTCTATGCCTACTTTCTGCAGGGTTTTTATCATAAATGGTGTTGAATTTTGTCAAAAGCTTTCTCTGCATCTATTGAGATGATCATATGGTTTTTCTCTTTCAACTTGTTAATATGGTGTATCACATTGATTGATTTGCATATATTGAAGAATCCTTGCATTTCTGGAATAAACCCCACTTGATCATGGTGTATGATCGTTTTAATGTGCTGTTGGATTCTGTTTGCTAGTATTTTGTTGAGGATTTTTGCATCTATATTCATCAGTGATATTGGCCTGTAGTTTTCTTTCTTTAGGACATCCTTGCCTGGTTTTGGTATCAAGGTGATGATGGTCTCATAGAATGAGTTTGGGAGTGTTCCTTCCTCTGAAATTGTTTGGAAGAGTTTGAGAAGGATGGGTGTCAGCTCTTCTCTAAATGTTTGATAGAATTCGCCTGTGAAGCCATCTGGTCCTGGGCTTTTGTTTGTTGGAAGATTTTTAATCACAGTTTCAATTTCAGTGCTTGTGATTGGTCTATTCATATTTTCTATTTCTTCCTGATTCAGTCTTGGTAGGTTGTGCATTTCTAAGAATTTGTCCATTTCCTCCAGGTTTTCCATGTTATTGGCATAGAGTTGCTTGCACTAATCTCTCATGATCCTTTGTATTTCTGCAGTGTCTGTTGTTACTTCTCCTTTTTCATTTCTAATTCTATTGATTTGAGTCTTCTCCCTTTTTTTCTTGATGAGTCTGGCTAATGGTTTATCAATTTTGTTTATCTTCTCAAAGAACCAGCTTTTAGTTTTATTGATCTTTGCTATCATTTCCTTCATTTCTTTTTCATTTATTTCTGATCTGATTTTTATGATTTCTTTCCTTCTGCTAACTTTGGGGTTTTTTTGTTCTTCTTTCTCTAATTGCTTTAGGTGCAGGGTCAGGTTGTTTACTCGAGATGTTTCCTGTTTCTTAAGGTGGGATTGTATTGCTATAAACTTCCCCCTTAGAACTGCTTTTGCTGTGTCCCATAGGTTTTGGGTCATCGTGTCTCCATTGTCATTGGTTTCTAGGTATTTTTTGATTTCCTCAGTGATCACTTCATTATTGAGTAGTGTATTGTTTAGCCTCCATGTGTTTGTATTTTTTACAGATCTTTTCCTGTAATTGATGTCTAGTCTCATAGCACTGTGGTCAGAAAAGATACTTGATACAATTTCAATTTTCTTAAATTTACCAAGGCTTGATTTGTGACCCAAGATATGATCTATCCTGGAGAATGTTCCACGAGCACTTGAGAAAAATGTGTATTCTGTTGTTTTTGGATGGAATGTCCTATAAATATCAATTAAGTCCATCTTGTTTAATGTATCATTTAAAGCTTGTGTTTCCTTATTTATTTTCATTTTGGATGATCTGTCCATTGGTGAAAGTGGGGTGTTAAAGTCCCCTAGTATGAGTGTGTTACTGTCGAATTCCCCTTTTAGGGCTGTTAGTATTTGCCTTATGTATTGAGGTGCTCCTATGTTGCGTGCATAAATATTTACAATTGTTATATCTTCTTCTTGGATCGATCCCTTGATCATTCAGTAGTGTCCTTCTTTGTCTCTTCTAATAGTCTTTATTTTAAATTCTATTTTGTCTGATATAAGAATTGCTACTCCAGCTTTCTTTTGATTTCCATTTTTATGGAATATCTTTTTCTATCCCCTTACTTTCAATCTGTATGTGTCTCTAGGTCTGAAGTGGGTCTCTTGTAGATAGCATATATATGGGTCTTGTTTTTGTATCCATTCAGCCAATCTCTGTCTTTTGGTGGGAGCATTTAGTTCATTTACATTTAAGGTAATTATTGATATGTATGTTCCTATTCCCATTTCCTTAACTGTTTTGGGTTCGTTATTGTAGGTCTTTTCCTTCTGTTGTGTTTCTTGCCTAGAGAAGTTCCTTTAGCATTTGTTGTAAAGCTGGTTTGGTGGTGCTGAACTCTCTCAGCTTTTGCTTGTCTGTAAACATTTTAATTTCTCCATCAAATCTGAATGAGATCCTTGCTGGGTAGAGTAATCTTGGTTGCAGGTTTTTCTCCTTCATCACTTTAATTATGTCCTGCCACTCCCTTCTGGCTTGTAGAATTTCTGCTGAGAGATCAGATGTTAATCTGATGGGGATTCCCTTGTATGTTATTTGTTGCTTTTCCCTTGCTGCTTTTAATATGATTTCTTTGTGTTTAATTTTTGACAGTTTGTTTAATATGTGTCTTGGCGTATTTCTCCTTGGATTTATTCTGTATTGGACTCTCTGTGCCTCCTGGACTTGATTAACTATTTCCTTTCCCATATTAGGGAAGTTTTCAACTATAATCTCTTCAAATATTTTCTCAGTCCCTTTCTTTTTCTCTTCTTCTGGAACTCCTATAATTCGAATATTGGTGTGTTTAATGTTGTCCCAGAGGTCTCTGAGAGTGTCCTCTGTTCTTTTCATTCTTTTTTCTTTATTTTGCTCTGCATCAGTTATTTCCACTATTTTATCTTCCACCTCACTTATCCATTCTTCTGCCTCAGTTATTCTGCTATTGATCCCAGCTAAAGTATTTTTCATTTCATTTATTGTGTTTTTAATCGATGCTTGATTCATCTTTAGTTCTTCTAGTTCCTTGTTTACTGTTTCTTGCATTTTGTCTATTCTATTTCCAAGATTTTGGATCTTGGAACTAGAATCTTGGATCATCTTTACTATCATTATTCTGAATTCTTTTTCAGGTAGACTCCCTCTTACCTCTTCATTTGTTAGGTCTGGTAGGTTTTCATATTGCTCCTTCACCTGCTGTGTGTTTTTCTGTCTTCTCATTTTGCTTATGTTACTGTGTTTGGGGTCTCCTTTTTGCAGGCTGCAGATTCGTAGTTCCCATTTTTTTTGGTGTCTGTCCCCAGTGGCTAAGGTTGTTTCAGTAGGTTGTATAGGTTTCCTGGTGGGGGGGGACTAGTGCCTGTGTTCTGGTGGTTGAGACTCGATCTTGTCTTTCTGGTGGACAGGTCCACGTCTGGTGGTGTGTTTTGGGGTGCCTCTGGCCTTATTATGATTTTAGGCAGCCTCTCTGCTAATGGGTGGGGTTGTGTTCCTATCTTGCTAGTTGCTTGGCATAGGGTGACCAGCACTGTAGCTTGCTGCTCTTTGACTGAAGCTGGGTGTTGGTGTTGAGATGGAGATATCTGGGAAATTTTCGCCACTTGATATTATGTGGAGCTGGGAGGTCTCTTGTGGACCCATGTCCTGAAGTTGGCTCTCCCACTTCAGAGGCACAGCACTGACTCCTGGCTGCAGCACCAAGATCCTTTAATCTATCTGGCTCAGAATAAAAGGGAGAAAAAGTAGAAAGAAATAATTAGTAGAAGAAAGAAAGAGAGAGAGAAAGAAAGGAAGAAGGAAAGAAAGGAAGGAAGGAAGGAAGGAAGAAAGAAAGAAAGAAAGAAGGAAGGAAAGGAGGGAGGGAGGGAGAAAGGATGGAGGGAGGGAGGAAGGATGGAAAGAAAGAAAGAAAGAAAGAAAGAAAGAAAGGAAGGAAGGAGAGCAGGAGGAAGGATGGAAAGAAAGAAAGAAAGGAGGGAGGGAGGGAGTAAGGAAAGAAAAAGAAAGAGTGAAAGGATGAAGGTAGGGAGGGAGGGAGGAAGGAAAGAAAGAAAGAAAGGAAGAAAGAAAAAAGAAAGAAAGAAAGAAGGAAAGAACGACAGGATGGGGGAGGGAGGGAGGGAGGAAGGAAAGAAAGAGAGAAAGAAAGGAGGGGCGGAGGAAGGGAGGGAGGAAGTGAAGGTAGGAAAAAAAGAAAGAGAGCAGATAAAGTAAAATACAATAAAGTATAATATGTAGTAGTGTTATTAAAATTAAAAAGTAATTATTGAAAAAAATAAATGGACACATAGAACCCTGGGATATATGGTGGAAGCAAAGCTATACAGAGAAGATCTCACACAGAAGCATACACATACACATTCACGAAAAGAGAACAGGGGGAAAAAATCGAAAATCTTGCTCTCAAAGTCCACCTCCTCAATTTGGGATAATTCGTTGTAAAAAGAGGAAAAGGGGAAAAAGTCTGAAATCTTATTCTCAAAGTCCACCTCCTTAATTTGGGATAATTTGTTGTATAAAGAGGAAAAGGGGAAAAAATCTTAAATCTTGTCCTCAAAGTCCACCTCCTCAATTTGGGATGATTCGCTGTCCATTCATGCACTCCACAGACGCAGGGCACATCAAGCGGACCATGGAGCTTTAATCCGCTGCCTCCGAGGCTACACAGAGAGATTTCCCTGTCTCTGCTCTCACAGCTCCCGGGTCTCAGCCTTGGACCTGGCCCTGCCTCTGCGCGTACGTCACCGGAGGGCGTCCATTCTTCGGTCAGACAGGACGGGTTTAAAGGAGCCACTGACTTGGGTGCTCTGGCTCACTCAGGTCGAGGGTAAGGAGGGGCACGCAGTGCGGGGCGGGCCTGTGGCGGCAGAGGCCGGCGTGACGTTGCACCAGCCCGAGGCACTCCATGCACTTTCCCGGGGCAGCTGTCCCTGGGTCCCGGGACCCCGGCAGTGGCGGGCTGCACAGGCTCCGCGGCAGGGGGTGTGGACAGTGACCTGCGCTCGCACACAGGCCTTGTAGCGGTGGCAGCAGCAGCCCCAGCGTCCCGTGCCCGTCTCCGGGTTCTGCGCCTTTAGCCGCGGCTCACGCCCATCTCTGGAGCTTCTTTAAGCAGCGCTCTTAATGCCCTCTCCTTGCGCACCAGGAAACAAAAGGGAAGAAAAAGTCTCTTGCGTCTTCGGCAGCTCCAGACTTTTTCCCCGGACTCCCTCCGGGCTAGCCGTGGTGCACTAACCCCTTCAGGCTCTTCCTGCGGCAGCCCCAGTCCTCTCCCTGCGCTCCGACTGAAAGCCGATACCCGAGCCTCAGCTCCCAGCCCCGCCCGCCCCGGCGGCCGAGCAGACAAGCCTCTCGGGCTGGTGTGTGCCTGAGGGCACCGATCCTCTGTGCCGGAATCTCTCGGCTTTACCCTCCACACCCCTGTTGCTGTGCTCTCCTCCACTACTCCGAAGCTTTCCCCCTCCACCACCTGCAGCCTCTGCCCGTGAAGGGGCTTCTAGTGTGTGGAAACCTTTCCTCCTTCACGGCTCCCTCCCACTGGTGCAGGTCTTGTCCCTATCCTTTTGCCTCTGTTAATTCTTTTTTCTTTTTCCCTACCCAGGTATGTGGGTAGTTTCTTGCCTTTTGGGAGGTCTGAGGTCTTCTGCCAGCATTCAGTAGGTGTTCTATAGGAGCAGTTCCACGTGTAGATGAATTTCTGATGTATCTGTGGGGAGGAAGGTGATCTCTGCGTCTTACTCTTCCGCCATCTTCCTCCGTCCAGCGAGGTACATCCTTAAAGAATAATTATATGGCTTGCAAGGTGGCTCTGGAAAAATCCTTTAAGAAGGATAAATTGAAAATAATTGGAATATTAAAAGGGGCAGGGACTAAGGAGAGAGTAAGGCAGCTGTTGGTGTGATCGAGGTAACACTTTCAAGTAGAGTGTCTATATTTTTATCTTTAAGAAAGATTTTTCTCTGGCTCCTCTTTCCCTCAGGAGACTGGTTATTTTTCAAGCTGCAGTCATTTGAAAAGAAGTTGACCTGACAAAAGGGAGAAAAAGTTTTAATGGTCATTATCATGTGGTATAATGATGATTATTTTTGATGTGAAGTTTAGAACAAAATATTATAAAAGACAAAATAGACTTTAAAATAAAGACTATTACAAGAGACAAAGAAGGACACTACATAATGACCAAGGGATCAATCCAAGAAGAAGATATAACAATTGTAAATATTTATGCACCCAATATAGGAGCATCTCAATACATAAGGCAAATGCTAACAACCATAAAATGGGAAATCAACAGTAACACAATCATAGTAGGGGACTTTAACACCCCACTTTCACCAGTGGACAGATCATCCAAAATGAAAATAAATAAGAAAACACAAGCTTTAAATGACACATTAAACAAGATGGACTTAATTGATATTTATAGGACATTCCATCCAAAACAACAGAATACACTTTCTTCTCAAGTGCTCAGGAAGTATTCTCCAGGATAGATCATATCTTGGGTCACAAATCAAGCCTTGGTAAATTTAAGCAAATTGAAATCATTATCAACTATTTTTTCTGACCACAATGCTATGAGACTAGATATCAATTACAGGAAAAAAAAACTGTAAAAAATACAAACACATGTAGTCTAAACAATACATTACTAAATAAGCAAGAGCTCACTGAAGAAATCAAAGAGGAAATCAAAAAATACCTAAAAACAAATGACAATGAAAATACGATGACCCAAAACTTATGGGATGGAGCAAAAGCAGTTCTAAGAGGGAAGTTTATAGCAATACAATCCTACTTTAAGAAACAAGAAACATCCAAAATAAACAACCTAACCTCACACATATAGCAATTAGAGAAAGAAGAACAACAACAACAACAAAAAAAAAACACCCAAAGTTAGTAGAAGGAAAGAAAGCATTATGATCAGATCAGAAATAAATGAAAAAGAAATGAAGGAAGTGATAGCAATGATCAATAAAACTAAAAGCTGGTTCTTTGAGAAGACAAACAAAATTGATAAACCAGTAGCTAGCCTCATCAAGAAATAAAGGGAGAATACTAAAATCAACGGGATTAGAAACGAAAAAGGAGAAGTAACAACTGACACTGCAGAAATACAAAGGATCATGAGAGATTACTGCAAGCAACTCTATGCCAATAACATGGAAAACCTGGAAGAAAAGCACAAATTCTTAGAAAAGCACAACCTTACAAGCCTGAATCAGGAAGAAATAAAAAATATAAACAGACCAATCACAAGCACTGATATTGAAACTGTGATTATAAATCTTTCAGCAAAGAAAGCCCAGGACCAGATGACTTCACAGGTGCATTCTATCAAACATTTAGAGAAGAGTTAACACCTATCCTTCTCAAACTCTTCCAAAATATAGCAGAGGGAGGAACACACCCAAACTCATTCTACAAGGCCACCATCACCCTGATACCAAAACCAGACAAAGATGTCACAAAAAAAGAACACTACAGGCCAATATCACTCATAAACATAGATGCAAAAATCCTCAACAAAATACTAGCAAACAGAATCCAGCAGCACATTAAAAGGATCCTACACCATGATCAAGTAGAGTTTATCCCAGGAATGAAAGGATTCTTCAATATATGCAAATCAATCAGTGCAATAAACTATATTAAAAAGTTGAAGGATAAAAACCATATGATCATCTCAGTAGATGCAGAAAAAGCTTTTGACAAAATTCAACACCCATTTATGATAAAAAAATCTCCAGAAAGTAAGCATAGAGGGAACTTACTTCAACATTATAAAGGCCATATATGATAAACCCACAGCTAACATCGTTCTCAATGGTGAAAAACTGAAACCATTTCCACTAAGATCAGGAGCAAGATAAGGTTGCCCACTCTCATGACTATTATTCAACATAGATTCAGAAGTTTTAGCTACAGCAATCAGAGATGAAAAATAAATTAAAGAATCCAAATCGGAAAAGAGAAGTAAACTGTCACTGTTTGCAGCTGACATGATACTATATATAGAGAATCCTAAAGATGCTAGCAAAAAACTACTAGAGCTAATCAATGAATTTGGTAAAGTAGCAGGATACAAAACTAATGCAAAGAAATCCCTTGCATTCCTATACACTAATGATGAAAAATCTGAAAGAAATTAAGGAAGCACTCACGTACCATTGCAACAAAAATAAAAAAAATACCAAGGAATAAACTGACCTAAGGAGACAAAAGACCTGTATGCAGAAAACTATAAGACACTGATGAAAGAAATCAAAGGTGATACAAACAGAAGGAGAGATATACCATGTTCTTGGATTGGAAGAATCAATATTGTGAAAATGACTATACTATCCAAAGCAATCTACAGATTCAATGCAATCCCTATCAAACTACCAATGACAATTTTCACAGAACTAGAACAAAAAATTTCACAATTTGTATGGAAACACAAAAAATCTCGAATAGCCAAAGCAATTTTGAGAAAGAAAAACAGAGCTGGAGGAATAAGGCTCCGTGACTTCAGATTATATTACAAAGCTAGAGTAATCAAGACAGTATGGTGCTGGCACAAAAATAGAAATAAAGATCAATGGAACAGGATAGAAAGCCCAGAGATAAACCCATGCACATATGGTCACCTTATCTTTGATAAAGGAGACAAGAATATACAATGGAGAAAAGATAGCCTCTTCAGTAAGTGGTGCTGGGTAAACTAGACAGCTACATGTAAAAGAATGAAATTAGAACACTCCCTAACACCATAAACAAAAATAAACTCAAAATGGATTAAATACCTACGTGTAAGGCCAGACACCATAAAACTCATAGAGGAAAACATAGGCAGAACACTGTATAACATAAATCACAGCAAGATCCTTTTTTTTTTTTTGCAGTACGTGAGCCTCTCACTGTTGTCGCCTCTCCCATTGCGGAGCACACGCTCCGGACATGCAGGCTCAGTGGCCATGGCTCACGGGCCTAGCCGCTCCATGGCATGTGGGATCCTCCCAGACCGGGGCATGAACCCGCGTCCCCTGCATCGGCAGGCAGACTCTCAACCACTGCACCACCAGGGAAGCCCACAAGGTCTTTTTTGACCCACCTCCTATAGAAATGGAAATAAAAACAAAAATAAACAAATGAGACTTAATGAAACTTCAAAGCTTTTGCACAGTAAAGGAAGCCATAGAGAAGAGAAAAAGGCAACCTTCAGAATGGGAGAAAATGTTTGCAAATGAAGCAACTGACAAAGGATTAATCTCCATAATATACAAGCAGCACATGCAGCTTAATATCAAAAAAACAAACAATGCAATTCAAAAATGGGCAGAAGACCTAAACAGACATTTCTCCAAAAAAGATATACAGATTGCCATCAAACACATGAAAGGATGCTCAACATCACTAATCATTCGAGAAATGCAAATCAAAACTACAATGAGTATCACCTCACACCGGTCAGAATGGCCATCATGAAAAATATCTACAAGCAATAAATGCTGTAGAGGGTGTGGAGAAAAGGGAACACTCTTGCACTGTTGGTGGGAATGTCAATTGATATAGCCACTATGGAGAACAGTATGGAGTTTCCTTAAAAAACTAAAAATAGAACTACCATATGACCCAGCAATCCCACTACTGGGCATATATCCTGAGAAAACCATAATTCAAAAAGAGTCATGTTCCACAGTGTTCACTGCAGCACTATTTACAATAGCCAGAATATGGAAGCACCCTAAGTGTCCTTCGACAGATGAATGGATAAAGATGTGGCACATATATACAATGGACTATTACTCAGCCATAAAAAGAAATGAAATTGTGTTATGTGTAGTGAGGTGGATGGACCTAGAGTCTGTCATACAGAGTGAAGTAAGTCAGAAGGAGAAAAACAAATATCGTATATTAACGCATATATGTGGAATCTAGAAAAATGGTACAGATGAACTGGTTTGCAAGACAGAAATAGAGAAATAGAGACACAGATGTAGAGAACAAATGTATGGACACCAAGGGGGAAAGGGGAGGGTGGGATGAACTGGGAGATTGGGACTAACATATGTACACTAATATTTATAAAATAGATAGCTAATGAAAACCTGCTGTATAGCACAGGGAATTCTACTTCACTTCGCTGTGCAGTAGAAACTAACACAACATTGTAAAGCAACTATACCCCAATAAAAATAAATAAATAAATAAATAATCTCTGGAGTGCTTGTTAAAACCCAGATATCTGGGCCCTACCCCTAGAGTTTCTGATTCAGTAGTTTGGAGAGTCCAGGAATTTTCATTTCCATTAATTTCTTAGGTGATCCTGTTGCTTTAAGTCTGTGGACCACACTTGGAGAGCCACTGGTCTGACGTATAGAGCTGTGGTAGAGCTTGGACTTGTACTCAAGATTTTTGCTGCAAGCCCATATTAGAACCCTGCCTCTGAGAGAAAATAAATGCTGAGGAATCTATTCTTTGTCTCAGGAGTGACAAGGCAGGGGCAATCCCTGTTATGTTACACAAATAAATAAGACATTTCTTTCATCTCAGTGAGTATTTGGTTTCTGAAGATTTCCGTGTCCTTGACTAAAATGATACTCAAGAACTATAGAATTCTTGTGTACTCTGGAAAGTACTTTACATAGAAACTAGGAGTTTGGTATGTGAGCACAAGGAATGCCTATAAAGTTGAAAGCTGAATCCTCTTCAGCCACTCTGGATGTACTTGGTGCATATATGCCATTACATAACCTCTTAAACATGTATTCATCAATCTAAAAATTGGAGAGGTTTCTAGCATGTGACTTTAAACACTTTTATTTTGGAGAAAGTTTGGCAAGGCCAAATCTTTACCATGTAACTTTTAGTTGTTTCTGAGTTTTGTCTTCATAAAGTTTCCTATTTACATGGGATCTAGAAGTGAAACTCAGGTTTAGCTAAAACATTTACAAGGACACGTATAAGTATGACAACTTGTGAGAAAGCACTTTGTGGTGAATAGACATTGAAGAAATGTCCTTAAAATATATAAATCACAGCCAACACTACATTTTCTAAAGTTGCTGCTATTTCAGTTTCAAATTCATATTAACAATATTCATTTGAATCTGTGCTGTCCATAAACAGATTCTGTGTCAGAGTTAAGAATCTTAAGTATTTGTATATCCTAAAGTTTTGTGGGCACATAGTGTTTTTATGAGAAAAAATATGTTTGGATTATTTAAGGGGGATAATGGTTATAGTACCTAGTCTATTTCATCAGTGCCCCTTTTTTCCTTCAAGAAACACCAGAGTTATCATAAATCAAATTTGAGAATAGTGTGAGCACTTTCCCTTTTACAGTATGAGAAACACAGGAGAGAAAAAATAAAATGTAAGCAACTTTCCCAGAAGCACAAATCGTTTGAATGAAGAGAAGATTTGAATATACTGTTCCCAAACAAAAATTAAATATACCTAGATTATCAATTTACCAGTTGTGTGACCTTGAGCACATAACTCAATTACTCTTTGCCCCCCCCTTCCCTCTGTAACTTGAGGATATTAATAAACACCTTATCATAACATTGCTGGGAAAGTATATGACACAACTGTTGGCACTTAGCAAATATAGAATGAACAAATGATTAAATAAGATAACATATATAAATCCTTTAGTTATTTTCTTTTAATTTTAAAGTTTGCTCTGAGCTACCTGCTGCTGAATCCATCCCAAATTCAGGGATGTCTTTTAAAGCCATGAGAGCACCTGAAAGATTCTAACTTGCAATTTGCAGGGTAAAAACTGTTCTGTATGTAAGGGTATAGGGGGAGGTGGGGGAGTGCAGTCTCTGTTAGCAGCACACTATTTGGGGTTATTTTCCTCTACAGACCAACTTACATTCTTCTGGCCTACTTTGGTTAATCAACAAAATAGTAGTAATAAACTATCTCTCTGAAAGAGGTCCCTCTTTCCCTGCAACTTAACCTTTGATTCTCTGTTTATTTCTGTCTCATCCTTTCCCCCTTCCTCCTGGCTGACTTGATTTCTGATTGTCAAATGAGATCCCTCTGAAAACAGGACCCCTTAACTGAATTCTCCTTTTCTTAGACCCTTTACACAACTTGTCACCTACTACTTATCTCTATGTCCTTTCCTTCCTTGAATACTTTTAATTTAAAATTTCTCTGACATAGAGAATGGACTTGAGGACATGGGAAGGGGGAAGGGTAAGATGGGACGAAGTGAGAGAGTGACATGGACAGATATACACTACCAGATGTAAAATAGATAGCTAGTGGGAAGCAGCCGCATGGCACAGGAAGATCAGCTCGGTGCTTTGTGACCACCTAGACGGGTGGGATAGGGAGGATGGGAGGGAGATGCAAGAAGGAGGAGATATGGGGATATATGTGTATGTATAGCTGATTCACTTTGTTATAAAGCAGAAACTAACACACCATTGTAAAGCAATTATACTCCAATAAAGATGTAAAAAAATAATTAGACAATTATTATTGAAGATCATGTGTGATCAATTATGTGAAGATCATAAAAGAGAAGGGAAAACTGAGGAATGGTCACAGGTTGGAGAGACTATGGAGACATGAGAACTACATGCATTGTGTGATCCCCAGACTCAACCTTGGACTAGGAAAAGGAAATTAGTGGGAATATTTGTGAAATTTGCATAAGGCCTGTGTATTAGTACAACCTATACTATTGTATCTGATAATTCCCTGGCTTGGGCCATGTACAGTGCTATTTAAGATAATGACATTTGTGGAATTTTAGTGAATGGTTTATGGGACTTCTTGGTATTTCTTTTGCAACGTTCTGTTATTCTGATGTTGTTTCAAAATGAAAATAAAAATTAAAAGTAAAAATAAATAAATAAATAAAATGGTTTCTCTGTTCATAAACAATGCTGATTGATTTTTTTTTTTTTTTCACGGTACGCCGGCCTCTATCTGTTGTGGCCTCTCCCGTTGCGGAGCACAGGCTCCGGATGTACAGGCTTAGCTGCCATGGCTCACGGGCCTAGCTGCTCCATGGCATATGGGATCTTCCCAGACCGGGGCACGAACCCGTGTTCCCTGCATTGGCAGGCGGACTCTCAACCACTGTGCCACCAGGGAAGCCCCTGATTGATTTTTTTTTAATTGAAGTATAGCTGATTTACAAAGTTGTGCCAACCTCTGCTGTATAGCAAAGTGACTCAGTTATACACATAGAAACTTTCTTTTTTTTTAATATATTATTTTCCGTTATGGTTTATCACAGGATATTGAATATAGTTCCCTGTGCTATACAGTAGGACTTTGTTGTTTATCTATCCCATGTATAATGGTTTACATAATCCCACACTCCTAGTCCTTCCCTCCCTTAGCCCCCTTCCCCTTGGCAACCACAAGTCTGTTCTTTACGTCTGTGAGTCTGTTTCTGTTTTGTAGATAGGTTCATTTGTGCCATATTTTAGATTCCACATATAAGTGATATCATATGGTATTTGTCTTTCTCTTTCTGACATACTTCACTTAGTATGATAATCTCTAGTTGTATCCATGTTGCTGCAAATGGCATTATTTCATTCTTTTTTATGGTTGAGTCATATTCCATTGTATATTTGTACCACATCTTTATCCATTCATCTGTCTATGGACATTTAGGTTGTTTCCATGTTTTGGCTATTGTATGAATAGTGCTGCTATGAACATAGGGGTGCATGCATGTTTTTGAATTATAGTTTTGTCAGGGTGTATGCCCCAGGAGTGGGATTGCTGGATCACATGGTAATTCTGTTTTTACTTTTCTGAGGAACCTCCCCTGTTTTCCATAGTGGCTGTACCAACTTGTGTTCCCACCTACAGTGTAGGAGGGTTCCCTTTTCTCCACACCCTCTCCAGCATTTGTTATTTGTAGATTTTTTAAAAATAAATTTATTTATTTGTTTTTGGCTGCACTAGATCTTCGTTGCTTCATGTGGGCTTTCTCTAGTTGCGGCTAGCGGGGGCTACTCTACATTGCAGTGCATGGGTTTCTCATTGCGGTGGTTTCTCTTGTTGTGGAGCATGGGCTCTAGGCACACAGGCCTCAGTAGTTGTGGCACTTGGGCTCTGTAGTTGTGGCTCACAGACTCTAGAGCTCAGGCTCAGTAGTCGTGGCACATGGGCTCAGTTGCTCCATGGCATGTGGGATCTTAGTTCCCTGACCAGGGCTCGAACCTGCATCCCCTGCATTGGCAGGCGGATTCTTAACCACTGCACCATATAGAACATGGTTTAGTGTTGCTCTTGGCTTCATATTTATCTAATTTCTAAAGCCTAAATATTTCACAGATGCTCTAGTGCCTTTTTTTTTTACTTTTTTGTGCTTAATCCAAAGTCAAGTGATGAAAGCCATTTTATTTTTGTATGATTCTCATCGTTTCCAAATGAGCTCAACTGACTTCAGTAGAATTATTTCCAAGTGTGAGCAGTTACACACAGATATGTTCACATACACACAGGGAGGTCATTTAGCTTTGGATTAAGATAAATATTTTTGTGAAATAGACTGGACACTTTGAGAATTGTTATATACAGTTTCAACATGTCTATAACCAAAAATGTCCTTGAGTGGTCAAAAGCCCAAGACGGTTGTGGGAAAGGCACTTGGGAAAATGAAATTGTGATGTTTGACTTGTACCAAAGTTTCTATCAAAACTTTTGAAACTCTTTTGCAAGTATAAAAGTGATATTCAGGAGGGCTTCCCTGGTGGTGCAATGGTTGAGAGTCCGCCTGCCGATGCAGGGGACACGGGTTCGTGCCCCGGTCTGGGAAGATCCCACATGCCACGGAGCGGCTGGGCCTGTGAGCCATGGCCACTGAGCCTGTGCGTCCAGAGCCTGTGCTCCGCAACGGGAGAGGCCACAACAGTGAGAGGCCCGTGTACCGCAAAAAAAAAAAAAAAAAAAAAAAAGTGATATACAGGGAAACATTCATAAAGCTGTGGACAAGAACATCTCCAAATATCTCCACATTCTAATGATTTGGTTTGACGTATTCACTCTGCTCAAATAGCCATGAGATATTCCAGTTGTCTACCTCCGTCCCCTTTGCTTTTCTGCCACTTTTGAATAGCAACATTAGAGATCAACTTTTTTGTTGTTCCATATTTATAGTTTATTTTCTGTCTCAGTTGAATATTAAGGAAAACTATACCTTATCCTTGAAGCTGATTACATCCTCTCTAAAATTTGACTTTAATTTGAAAACAGTATGTTTTTCTTTGTCAGTACTGCCTTCAGTGACTCAATTTATTAGGAGATACACATGCAAAACAACATTCAATTACCTTTAAAAAATGGGACACAAGTCAATGCTTGACTAATGAAAACCCCTTGTGGGCTCTATCGTTTTATGTAAGTGATGTAAGCTTAGCTAATATAGAATTAGTGAGTTCCAAAACTTGACTACATTCTTTGCCTGTCACTACTTTTATGAGAATGAGATTATGTTTTCTGCTTTCTTATATGGGGGGGGATGTGGTGGGCAAGGACAAGGATGTTGGATTATATGTGATTTCTTCTTTTGCCATTCTAATTTTAAAATTTCATGAGATAGATGTTTTGAAATGAAAAACATAGAGAAAATCCATAAAATATTACCCTGGATGCCTTGAGGGTTTTGTTAAAACTCTGATCCAAAAATTGAGGGACTTAAAAAAAATCTAAGTTGGGGGTATAAAAGTTTTTCCCTGTTTAGTTAAATTAAATAATCTGGGTTCTGCCTTTCAACGTCTATATGTGCTATGGAATTAAAGACAGGCTAAGCTGGTCCTGGATGCCTGTAAGTGCTTCAAAGGACCCTATTCCACATTTATGGTGGTTGGTGAACAGTGTTTAGCTATCATTTAGTTATTCTTGGAAACTTTTTTCTTCTAGTCAAGTATATAAAGAAAATGATTGAAGAGATAAAAGTGACACTGCTTATCTTCAAAACGGGGATTCCAAAATTTAAGCTACACCCACTTCACTTGTTGGGAGAAAGGGAGGTTAGGGTTATTTGCCCATAAAGAGAGTCAGAGCTGCTATCTTTTATGTTTTGTGATAAAAGTGGAGTTTAAATGATTTCAAAATGAGGGCCAATATTTTTCAAGGAGTAAACATAATAAAAAATGAGAAAAATTGTAAAGAAAGGCTTTGATTGAAATCCAGTAATGCAACTCTTATGAAGCCTATTTAGGCATTGGTTTTCATTTAGATGATGAGTCCTTTCTATTGACCCCTCCCCCCATACCTCCATCAACAATGTAAATGTAAGCTCTATGAAACCCTGGTTTTAGGGATTTACTATTTATTCCTTTATGGTTTTCCAGGCTATAATTCTTATAAAATATATCCTATCAAATAGATTTTAGAGTTCATAAGAATCATCAGTGGTGCTTATTAAAATTTTGATGTCTTGACCCCATGCCCATATATTCTGAATACGGCTAATGCTTTTTGCTTTAAAGTTTAGTTTTCTTATATTAATTTAGCTATATCAGCTCTATTTTGATTCATATTTGCAGGATACATCTATCTTAATTCCTTACTTTCAACCTTTTTATATCCTTAGGTTTTAGATATATTCCCTATAAATAGTATATGACTCTTCATTTTTTAAAATCCAGCATGATAATATTTGTATTTAAATTGCAGCATTTAGTTCATCTGAGTTTAATGTAATTGCTGATTTATTTGGGGCTAAATCAATTTATTCCTATATATATTTAATTTGTTCCACTTGTTCTGTATTCCTTTTTCTAACTTTTCTTCTTTCCTTTTGAAATGATTGGATATTTTTACAAATCCATTTTAAAATCTGTCTAAGGGAATTTTGTACAAATTATTTTTTTAATTGACTACCTTAAAATTAAAAGAAATCTTACTTGCTTTATGAAAGTTAATTATTAATTGGTACTTATACTCTTCATTTTAGACAATGCAAGAACTTTATGACAGTTTTAATCTATTTACTCACCTCCATTCTTTGATATTTGGTGTGTATTATAATTCTTTTTGTATTTTCAAAGATTTTGTTATTATTTTACACAAATAATATTCAGTTAGATTTATCTGCAGGTTTAACATTTTTGTTGTTATTCATTTTTTCCTGTATCTCCAATCTTCCTTTAAGGATCCTATATTTACCTTCAGCTCAAATTTCACTTTTGAGCCTTTCCTTTAGAATGAGTCTACAGATAATTTATTATTCCAGTTTTGGTTTGAGTTAAACTATTTTTATTTTAGCATATTCTTGAAGAATAATTCTTACATGGTATACAATTCTGAATTGACAGTATTATATTTCACTACTTCCAAAATTTCATTTCACTATCTTCTAGCTTCCATCTTTGATGTTGATGTCTACTGCAAACACTACGGTTTTTCCTCCTTAATCTGTTTTTCTTTTCCTGGCAGCTTTACAATTTTTCTCATTATCTTTATATTCTGCATTTAATTATGATGTGTGTAGGTGTAAATTTCATTTTATTTATCCTGCCTGGAATTTATTTGCTTTCTTAAATATGTAGATTGACGTATTTCATTATTTTTGAAAAAGTCTTAGTCATTGTCTTTTCCAGTATTGCTCTGCCTTCCCCTCTCCTTCTTTGGTAATTCTTATTCCCTATATGTTATTACTTCTCACTTTATCTTTTTTTGTCTTATCTTTCCCTTCTCTGTTTTTGATCATTTTGTCTCCCTGTACTTCATTCTAGATAGTTCCTCCTGATATATTTCACAGTTTAATAATTTACTCTTCCCCTGTGTCTAATGTGCTATTTAAATTTTATTGATTTCAGTTTTATTCAGTGTTACAATTTCTGGTTGGTTCTTTTTCAAATCTGCTACGTTACTTTTTTTTTTAAGATTTATCTATTATTTATTTATTTAATTTATTTTTGGCTGCATCGGGTCTTAGTTGTAACATGTGGGATCTTTGTTGAGGCATGCAGGATCTTTCATTGTGGCGTGTGGGCTTCCCTCTAGTTGTGGCGTGTGGGTTTTCTCTCTCCAGTTGTGACGCACAGGTTCCAGAGTGTGTGGGCTCTGTAGCTTGTGGCACGCAGGCTCTCTAGTTGAGGCATGTGAGCTCAGTAGTTGTGGCACGTGAACTTAGTTGCCCCACGGTATGTGGGATCTTAATTCCCCGACCAGGGAATGAACCCACATCCCCTGCATTGTAAGGCTGATTCTTTACCACTGGACCAAAAGGGAAGTCCCCTACTATGTTACTTTTTATATTTTTCAGTTATCTACTGAAATTGTTAAGCCTGGCTTTTATTTCCTGGAACATGTTATGTGTAGTTGTTTTGATGTCTGAGTCTGATAGATCCAATATCAGAGAGTACTTTTGGGTTGATTTCTGTTCTCTGTTATTTGTGAAGTTTCATTTATCTGTATCAGAGTTCTCCAGAGAGACAGTATTCAACACAGTGCACCATAATTTCTTCTTACATGCTTGTTTAGATTTGATTGCATCCTGGACGTTGTATTTGAAAAATTATTTTTGAAAATAACTTGAGACCTCAGATGATGTAACTTCCTAGAGAAGTTTTCATTTGCTTTTGCCATGCAGAAGCAATATGATACCTCTTTAGTAAGATGGAGACATTAATAATTTGGTACTACTTTAGTCTAGTTTCAATGCTTAAGAGTCACCTAGAAAATTCAAAGCTGGGCTTCTATCTGTGGGGGGGCTGATTTACTCTTATTCTTATGTGAAAATCCCTTTCTGGTCTCAGTGTGGTAAAGTGGTTTTAAATGTAGGACTCATTTCTCTAGATATCTGTCAGCTCCTAGATTTTGTCTTGGTTATTCCTGATGGTCTTATTAGCTCTTTGATGCCCTTAAGAAGATTTTTAATATATTTTTACTTATGTAAAATGTACTGGGAGGTTTTGTCTGAGTTACCTTATTTTCCATTACTGAGAATTGGGCATTTTTGATAGATTTCATTAAGATACTGAGAAAACTTGTGTAACTTCATTCTGAAAAACTTACTTACCTTCCTCAATAACCTATACATTTCCTTTTCTTTAATGAACACTCACCTCTGCTCATTTCTAGGACTCTTCTACAGGTATCAAAATTTGAAGTAGCAAAAAACTCTTACTCTGGCTCAAACCATTCTCTTGGTGACGCATAGGTACTAGGTCTGGTTCTCTAATTAAGTGGCATTATCATCTCCTTCTCTCCTGCCTCTCTGAGGAATAATAATCTTCTCTCTGATTTTCCTATTGCTGGCTCTTTTGTATCACAACAGGTCTCAGGTCAAATATTAACTCTTCAGAAAAATCTTCCCTGACCACCCAACAAAGTAGCCATCTATCTAATCATTCTGTTAAAACAGTTTAAGAATTTTCTTTAAGGCACTTACTATTGTTATAAATATGTTTATTTATTTATTTGTTTACATGTTTATTGTTTGTCTTCATGCTCCATTCTTTTATTCCCAATGGAATGTAGTTCCCATGAGAACAGGACACTTGCCTGTTTATTCATTGTTATATCCTTATTGCCTAGAATAGTGCTTGGCAAATAGTAAGCATGCAATATATATTTGTTGCATGAATAAGTGACTGAATGGCATGATCTTAGCCATTGTTTGATTTTCCTACTCTTCTTCTAATGCCCATAAGTCACAAGCATTGAGAAGGTCTCAAGAATCTTCTGTTTGGTGTGAGAACACTTATCTGCATTTTGTCCCTAAACCTCCACTTTATTTGCTTGGTCAGATACTGCTTTCCTGCTCCATTTATCCTCCAGAGGACTCCGTGTTCCTGTCTTCCAGACTTATTTAAGGTAAATCTCTGTTTAATGGCTGCATTACATTTCTATTAAAGTACTATTTCCTTTTTGATTTTAAAAGATAATAAAAATTATAGAAACCCTTTAATAATATTTTTGCCTTGGATGCCAAGAAGTTCAGAACAACATTTAGAGATTACAGTTTTAGAATCATCTTTTCCTATATTTTTGAACTCTAATTTTATTGGCATTAATGTATAGGTCTTCTTTATATAATAAACCATCTAAAGTTCTTGGAAGATAATTGAGAATATATTAAAAGACAAACAAAAACAAAAATAAAAACTCAAGTCCTGACTGAGAAGGTATCCCTAAGAACCTAGGGGCAGGACGGGAATAAAGACACAGATGTAGAGAATGGACTTGAGGACATGCAGAGGGGGAAGGGTAAGCTGGGACGAAGTGAGAGAGTGGCATGGACTTATATATACATCCAAATATAAAATAGCTAGTGGGAAGCAGCCACATAGCACAGGGAGATCAGCTCGGTGCTTTGTGACCACCTAGAGGGGTGGGATAGGGAGGGTGGGAGGGAGACGCTAGAGGGAGGAGATATGGGGATATATGTATGCATATGTATAGCTAATTCACTTTGTTTTAAAGCAGAAACTAGCACACCATTGTAAAGCAATTATACTCCAATAAAGATGTTAAAAAAAAAAGAATTTCAAAGCTCTCTGTGTAAAATTGCATGGCATTTCAGAACATTTTATTTGTAATCGGCAATCAGGGTAGGTGGGAGGAGCATCAATTTTCTCATTATTCCTAGGATTTTTGTGAAGTGAGGATCAAATAAATTCCTCTAAGTGCCATTAAGCAGAAAATCACACTGTAGTGTGCAGAGAAGGCATAATGGTGAGACAGGTATAGTGATTAGTGACAGTAAAGACAGAAGGTTCTAGAACATAATAAAGGGAAAAAGTCATTTCTCTATCAAGAAGACAACTACCCAGAAGTGTCAGAGAACTAGGCCCAGAAGGCACATAATTCATTCTTTTGTTAGAACTAGTGCAGCGTTCCTTTAGGAAACTCTGGCAAGAAAATTCCATGGATAATTAGGGAAAAACCATCAGGGATAGGCAAAGGCCATCACAGGAGAGATATACTCAGGATTATTAGTGAGAGTTTCATCTACCTAGGTCACAGATGCTTGCTAGAAACAGTACTATGCTAAGGGAGATATGTAAAAGTTACTATATAAAAACAAACAATAATAAATAATATTCTTTGAAAAGTATGTGGTTGGTTTTATGCTAATCACTTTAGGACCATCATCTTATTTAATCCTCATTATAGTTCTATAAACTAGGTACTATTACTATTGACATTTTACAGATGAGAAAATTGAGCTTTGGAAAAGATTAATGTACTTTTCCCAACATTATATAGCAGAGCTGAAATTAAAACCTAGATTGCTTCAAAGCCAAAATATACTTAATTACTAGTAGTACTTTTAGAAACATACCATGCCAGATTATCATATATTGTTCCTGTTTGTTAAGATTGTATGTTCTTTTAATTATTTTGGAAGGCATGGCTGAGCTGAACTAGCCAGAGCAAGGACTGATCTCTGAAACCTCTTTACCCTGCTGCCTAGCCCCCTATACTCCTATAGTCTCTAGCTTACTTTAGAAAACTGAAGTCAAGACTCCTGGAAATGTGTTCTTTAGGAGAACTAAAAACATAGGTTCATTTGAGGTGAGGAGTTGAGATTAGCAGTTGACTCTGAAAGCTCTTGCTGAAACAGACTTTTTGTGCCTGGTAATTAGGAGGAACAGTTGGTAGCATCCGGAGTCCCCCCTGCAAAAGGAACCTCTAAATTTAACTGTTGAGAGGAAGAAAGTATATTGGGGCTGGACAGTATTTTCAGACACCATATCTGAGAGTCTGTTGCTGGCATTCCTGGCATAAAGGGGAACTTCAAAGAGATTCCAGGTGTGTCTTTCTAGGAGGATACACGTAACAAGAAAGCAGAGCTATAAATTAAGGAAATAATTACAAACAGAAGACACTGTGTTAGTAGAAGACTTAGACAATTAAGCTGTGCAGTGGAAGTCACGGAACTGACTCAAAGATGTGAAGACAGTAGGTGACACTGAGGAAAGTTGAATGTGTTAATGTGGGAAGAGAGTGAGGCTTTTGATATTGCAGTTTCTTGTTTCAAAATATAAAAGTTTTGGGCTTCCCTGGTGGCGCAGTGGTTGAGAGTCCGTCTGCTGATGCAGGGGATACGGGTTCGTGCCCCAGTCCGGGAAGATCCCACATGCCGCGGAGCGGCTGGGCCCATGAACCATGGCCACTGAGCCTGCGCGTCCGGAGCCTGTGCTCCACAATGGGAGAGGCCAGAACAGCGAGAGGCCCACGTACCGCAAAAAAAAATAAAAAATAAAAAATAAAATAAATAAAAGTTTTACTTACTTTCCCTTTCTTATGTTTTAAGTAGGGTGTTGGTACTAATCTCTTAAAATC
Source organism: Mesoplodon mirus (assembly GCF_964341445.2). Lineage (NCBI taxonomy): Eukaryota > Metazoa > Chordata > Mammalia > Artiodactyla > Ziphiidae > Mesoplodon > Mesoplodon mirus. The sequence goes on along the minus strand of NC_138992.1, from coordinate 43,952,090 downwards.
GCTTGGTGGCTAGATTCTTCCAAGTGTTTGAGTGGTTATCTGTTCGTAAGACTTTCTTCCATGTGTATCTCTGTCCCAAGAATTACAGCTGCATCAAGTCACATGCACAACTCCAATAAACACATGCAGTTAATAAGTATTCCAGTTCTATGTAATATTGGATATATATATATATATATATATATATATATATATATATATATATATATATATATATACTTTTTTTTTTTTTTTTTTTTTTGCGGTATGCAGGCCTCTCGCTGTTGTGGCCTCTCCCATTGTGGAGCACAGGCTCCGGACGCGCAGGCTCAGCTGCCATGGCTCACGGGCCTAGCCACTCCACGGCATGTGGGATCCTCCCGGACTGGGGCACGAACCCGCGTCCTCTGCATCGGCAGGCGGACTCTCAAACACTGCGCCACCAGGGAAACCCTATTAGATATATTTTGATCTTTCTTTTTTACATTAGTGGAAAAGCATTGCATGATGGGTGAAAACAGCAGACAGACAGAATCTGGAACCAGACAAGCCTGGGTTTGAATTCTGGCTCTGACACTTATGTTTGATTTCCTATGATTCCTACAGATAACAGGCCATTGCAAGAGATCCCTGAGTTGGCCATAGAAGAAGACAGGTTTTTCTTGGTGGATTTACAAGTTAGCTTTCTAAAGGAAATGTGGTGAGTCAAGATTTTGGTAGTGACTTCTTTTTTAGGTCATAACAGAATGAAGAGCAGCTAGTGTGCTGTCTTCATTGGAGGCAGCATTGTGTAGTAGAAGACACAGGAACTTTCATGGGCTGTATGTGAATTCCAGTTTCGGAACTTCCTAGTTGTGTGACTATAGGCAAGTTTTCTAAAGCTCTGAACTTTAGTTCCCTTATCACCCCCCCAAAAAAAGGGATATTAATACAGATGATACTGACTGCTGTGATAAATGGCTGTACTAGCAAATATAAATCACCAGAAACATAGCTAGTGCTTTATGTGTTATTTTAGTCCTAATTCCTGTCTTTGCCTATCACCATCAAAGCACAAGCATGTTCTCCCATCCCATACACACTATTACAGTGATGTGAGACTGCCACCATGATGTTGAGGTCTTAAGAAAAGTTGTGCTAGAAAGTGTAATTATTGCTTCCTCCCCTACTTTTTCTCCTAGGGTTAGGATTCCTTACATATTCCTTACATATACCTGGGTCAATCTGACCCAGACTGTGAACGAATGAATGGGAAAAAGGGTTGGGAAAAAATTGAACACCGGATGAATATTGTTGAAAATCTAATTTAACATTAGAAGTTTTAAAAAAAAAACTGTATGGCAAGAAGAGGAATTATAATTTATGTTCCTGGATCAAAGACATACTCTGTAAAGCAAGAATAAGATAAAATAAAACAAACAAACATATATCTAGTGTTTAATATTAGAGTGGAAGCAGCCACTTAATGAAATTCTTTTACAGCACTCCCATATAATTTGTATTCAGGTATTCACTGTTTTAGAATACAAGTTCCACTGAATGTCTTTTGGGGAATAACAAATAGAGTCAGCCCAGCACTAACTCCTCCTCGGAGTAAGTCCAGGACTGCCAACCATGAGCTGTCTTTCAAAGGTTCTGCTCCAGCCCATTTTCATAGACACAGAGTTGGTTATAAATTCTGTTGCTCTCTTTCCCCACCTATATCCCGGTGACCTTGCCTGCTTTGCTTGTTGAATAGTCACAAGTTTTAGTTTTTATTTGCTTCACCCTGGTTGGGCTGTGATTCTTGTTCAAAGATTTAGAGATTTGGAAATTGGCGAAAGCAAAACAAGGGCATCATGCTGAAAACTCAGTGAGTTCCACAGAAGCAGCCAAATAAAGACTGCTCATAGGGAGAGAAGACTGGATAGCTCACATATGTGCTTTTAGCATTAATAGAGACAAGGAAGTGGGGTGGGAAGGAAATATCCAGTGGTTTGCTGGCAAATGTTTAACAACCAGCTCTCTGGTCAGGGAAGGGAGCCCTGATTTGTGGCATCTGCCAGTTGCTGGGAGTAAATATTTCCAACATAGACTGTTTCAAGTTACCAACATGATATCACTTAAAGCTAGGTTGCAGATTGATGCTCATAATTAGCTCTCCTGAGCCAATACCAGTCAGCACATCAATAGTAGTAGCCTTGGCACTGCTGATTGAGATAAGGAGGATCTGGTATGAATTTTAAAAGATAATGTCTTTCTTTTGTGTCAGAGATTTTTAAAATATTAGCTTTGCCACTTATTATCTGTCTAATCTTGGGTAGAAATCCTTAAATTCCCCAAGCCTAATTTCCTCTTTCAGTATTTCATTTATTCAGTATGCATTCACATGTTTTTGTATGCCAGGAACTGTTCTAGACAATCTGAAGACAGAGTTGAATAAAACAAACTCCTTACCCTGTTAGAGCTTACATTCTAGAAGGGAAGACAGATAATAAGCAAGTAAACAAAAATATTATAATTTTAGGTAGTTTATAAAGAAAACACATGGGGCACTGTAAGCCCAGGAGAGCACATTTTGTGTGTTTTGTGCACCTCTCTATTCTGAGTGCTTACAACAGTGCAAGAACAAATCAGGACATAAAGGAGGGGTCTGCTACTCTAAGTGGGACTGTCAAGAAAGGCACTTTCAGGGGCTGATATGTAATCAAAGAGACTTAAGTGCTTTTGGGTAGCTGGTTGAAGCCCCCATCTCCAACCCTCTTCTCCTGAACTACTTACAGGGGGAGTGACCATGTGTCATAGCTCTGGCCAGAGAAAAATAAGTAGAAATCTTTTGGGTGAGACTTCTAGGAAAACTTTTATTTTCCCAGTAAAATTGGACAGACTTATCTGGTTCGCACTAATCTCTCTTACCTCTCGCCAACTTAGATCTTTCCTTCTCTAAGTTGCTTGGACTTGATTGAGAATTAACAGCTATTATGAGACTATAAAGTGACAAACATGAAGATAATATTATAATGCATACTCAATATTATAATTTATTAATATATCTTAATTAATGCATGTTCTTCATATTATAAAGGACTCAATAAGTGATAAAAAATGGTTAAGTGTTTTTAATCCCTAATTTGTGCTTTATTACAGGAGTCATAATAATGTGAATGATTCCAGAGTCAATTTTAAAAAACTTTGTCTAAGATCTTGGGGTAATGTTAATAGCTATAGGTATACACTTCTTCAAAGCTTTAAACACTTATATTTGCAAGCAAAAAGCAATACAATGCTTAGAAAAAAATCTAGCACTTTATAAAATATTATTTTTGGTCTAGAAAGTTCAGTATAGAAGCGAGCTATTGAAGAGCAAATGATAGAGCTTTCTAACACAAAGAAACATGTGTACATGTATGTGTGTGCACATGTATAATTAAAAAATAAAAGTAGTGAATACTTTTATTCTAAGTTCTAACCAAGAGAGAGGTTATAAGAAAAAAAAAAAAGAATTTGAGTTTTATGTTCTAAAGCTGAACCAGTGTTTCTCAGCCTTTTTTTCATTGTCCTCCTCACCTCCAGGAGAATTTTAGACATTTTCCCCCCAATAGCCCCTCCCCAACCCCATTAAATTTTAGTACCAGATATATACTGTTTATGTGTTTATACTGTCAGGCAGGATTGAGTTTTGAGGGCCACAAACCATTGTAATATGTAATATTTTTATCTCCTCCCCCCAAACCAATTTTCACCTCCTTGGGGGGTGCTGTCAGCTCCAACCCTTACTGTTGAAATGTATGAGCTGAACCAGCACAGGACTTGAAAAAATATTTCTTACATTCCTACTTTTATACTTCATGGGCAAGATACGTGGGAGAGTTTCCAAACTTCTGAGAAAATCTTAGAATAACCACAGATGTTGAGATAGCTGTCTTGAAATCCTTGAAATAGTTTTAGCCCTGGGAAAATTTTATTCACTTCGGGGTAGTTGTATTTCCAGTCTTTTAACCCAGGATAGGATGAGTCTGTGTCTTCTACTGCCATTCCCAAATTTATCTTCTGAAGGTTTGCAGATTGGTAATCAGAATTAGGGTAATGTAAGTTATATCATTCCTGGAAAAACATTTAAAAATGTCTTTTCACTGTGGTTTATTTCTTCCTGTTCTTCCAGGTTTTTTTTTTTTTAAGTCTGTGAATGCATGTGTACACATGCACATATAGTTTTATTTCCCCAAAGTGGAATATTCACACATGTTAATGTGTTAGTATTATTAATATTATTGTATTAGTGTATTATTCATGTACGTGTTTCATAACATGCCTTTCCAGTTTTTATTGTAAACATTTCCCCATAGTTTAAAGTGTTTTCCTATATCATTATTTCTAATGGCTGCATAGCATTAATATTGTATATATTTAAGCAGTCCTCTATTTTTTGACAGGTAGGCTATTTCAAACTTCTTGCCACAATAAAAAAAGCTTCAATGTAAGCCATTGTAGCTTACCTTTGTACAGAACATTGATTACTTCCTTAGGAAAGATTTCTTGAAGTGTTGTCCCTGGATCAAAACTTGTGCATACATTTACTGACTTGATAAATATTGCCAAATTTTGATTCAGAAAGCTTATATAATTCAGCATTTCCAAGTTTTAAAATTGGTTCTTATTCTTCTTTTGAGCAAGCAACGTTTCACATATCTAGTTTGAAGATATTAATTATACTATTTATTTTACAGTCCTGTCCTATTAGTTTTATTTCCTGGTATAAATTCTTACATCCGTTATCTTTAATGATATTGGCACTCAATGATTATCAGGTAATTTCATATTTCAATTTTCAGCTTATTTAATTTGAGACACTCAAGATTACCTGAAAGACTGCTAGCTATCTTTTCAGTTCAAGTTATGGGAGAAGAAAAAGTTCTTATAGGAGCTTGCATTGGTCAGTGTATTGAGAGTGCAAAAATGGTTGGAATAGTCCAGCAGGTATACTGCATTCTGATAGGTCCTCAGTCTTCCCTTATGTTGCTAGCCCCGCAGGGCCCAATCTCACATTTCCTCTAGTCTTTCAATAATAAATTTATTTATTTATTTATTTATTTATTTATTTATTTGGCTGCGTTTGTTATTCGTTGCTGGACGTGGGCTTTCTCTCTATTTGCGGCTAGCGGGAGCTACTCTTCGCTGCCACGTGTGGGCTTCTCATTGCGGTGGCTTCTCTTGTTGCAGAGCACGGGCTCTAGGCACATGGGCTTCAGTAGTTGTGGCACGTGGGCTCAGTAGTTGTGACTCGCAGGCTCTGGAGCGCAGGCTCAGTAGTTGTGGCACACGGGCTTAACTGCTCCACGGCATGTGGGATCTTCCCAGACCAGGGCTCAAACCATGTGCCTTGCATTGGCAGGCAGATCCCCAACCACTGAGCCAACAGGGAAGCCCCTCTTTTTTTTTTTAAATTGAGGTATAATTGTTTTACAATGTTGTGTTAGTTTCTACTGTACAGCAAAGCAAAGCAGAGTACCCTGTGCTATACAGCAGGCTCTCATTAGTTATCTATTTTATACATATTAGTGTACATATGATAGTCCCAATCTCGCCATTCATCCCAACCCCCTTTTCCCCCCCTTGGGGTGCATAAGTTTGTTCTCTACATCTGTGTCTCTATTTCTGCCTTCAAACCAGTTCATCTGTGCCATTTTTCTAGATTCCACATATATGCATTAATATACAATATTTGTTTTTCTCTTTCTGACTTACTTCCCTCTGTATGATGGTCTCTAGGTCCATCCACATCTCTAAAATGACCCAACTTCATTCCTTTTCATGACTGAGTAATATTCCACTGTATATGTGTACCACATCTACTTTATCCATTCATCTGTCAATGGACATTTAGGTTGCTTCCCTGACCTGGCTATTATAAACAGTGCTGCAATGAACACTGGGATGCATGTGTGTTTTATTTTTTAAACAACTTTATTGGAGTATAATTGCTTTACAGTGGTGTGGTAGTTTCTGCTGTATAACAGAGTGAATCAGCTATACGTATACATATATCGTCTTATCCCCTCCCTCTTGTGTCTCCCTCCCACCCTCCCTATCCCACCCCTCTAGGGGGACACAGCACTGAGCTGATCTCCCTGTGCTATGCGGCTGCTTCCCACTAGTTATCTATTTTATATTTGGTAGTGTATATATGTCAATGCTACTCTCTCACTTTGTCCAAGCTTACCATTCCCCCTCCCCATGTCCTCAAGTCCATTCTCTAGGTCTGCAACTTTATTCCTGTCCTGCTCCTAGGTTCATCAGAACTATTTTTATTTATTTATTTTTAGATTCCATATATATGGGTTAGCATACGGTATTTGTTTTTCTCTTCCTGACTTACTTCACTCTGTATGACATTCTCTAACTCCATGCACCTAACTACAAATAACTCAATTTTGTTTCTTTTTATGGCTGAGTAATATTTCATTGTATATATGTGCTACATCTTCTTTATCCATTCAACTGTCAGTGGACACTTAGGTTGCTTCCATGTACTGGTTATTGTAAATACAGCTGCAATGAACATTGTGTTACATGACTCTTTTTGAATTATGGTTTTCTCAGGGTATATGCCCAGTAGTGGGATTGCTGGATCATATGGTAGTTCTATTTTTAGTTTTTGAAGGAACCTCCATACTGTTCTCCATAGTGGCTATATCAATTCACATTCCCACCAACAGTGCAAGAGGGTTCCCTTTTCTCCAGACCCTATACAGCATTTATTGTGTAGATATTTTTATGATGGTCATTCTGACCAGTGTGAGGTGATACCTCATTGTAGTTTTGATTTGCATTTCTCTAATGATTAATGATGTTGAGCATCCTTTCATGTGTTTGTTGGCAATCTGTATGTCTTCTTTGGAGAAATGTCCATTTAAGTCTTTGTCCATTTTTGGATTGGATTGTTTGTTTTTTTGACATTGAGCTGCATGAGCTGCTTGTATATTTTGGAGATCAATCCTTCGTCAGTTGCTTTGTTAGCAAATATTTTCTCCCATTCTGAGGGTTGTCTTTCATCTTGTTTATAGCTTCCTTTGCTGTGCAAAAGTTTTTAAGTTTCATTAGGTCCCATTTGTTTATTTTTGCTTTTATTTTCATTTCTCTAGGAAGTGGGTCAAGAAGGATCTTGCTGTGATTTATGTCATAGAGTGTTCTGCCTATGTTTTCCTCTAAGAGTTTGATGGTGTCTGGCCTTCCATTTAGGTCTTTAATCCATGATGAGTTTATTTTTGCGTATCATGTTAGGGAGTGTTCTAATTTCATTCTTTTACATGTAGCTGTCCAGTTTTCCCAACACCACTTATTGAAGAGGCTGTCTTTTCTGCACTGTATATTCTTGCCTCCCTTGTCAAAGGTAAGGTGACCATATGTATGTGGGTTTGTCTCTGCCATATGTGCATGGGTTTATCTCTGGGCTTTCTATCCTGTTCTATTGATCTATATTTCTGTTTCTGTGCCAGTACCATACTGTCTTGATTACTGTAGCTTTGTAGTATAGTCTGAAGTCCGGGAGCCTGATTCCTCCATCTCCGTTTTTCTTTCTTAAGATTGCTTTGGCTATTCAGGGTCTTTTTTGTTTCCATACAAATTGTGAAATATTTTTTCTACTTCTGTGAAAAATGTCATTGGTAGTTTGATAGGGATTGCATTGAATCTGTAGATTGTTTTGGGTACTGTAGTCATTTTTCACAATGTTGATTCTTCCAGTCCAAGAACATGGTATATCTCTCCATCTGTTTGTATCATCTTTAATTTCTTTCATCAGTGTCTTATAGTTTTCTGCATACAGGTCTTTTATCTCGTTTGGTAAGTTTCTTCCTAGGTATTTTATTCTTTTTGTTGCAATAGTAAATGGGAGTGTTTCCTTACTTTCTCTTTCAGATTTTTCATCATTAGTGTATAGGCATGCAAGAGATTTCTGTGCATTAATTTTGTGTCCTGCTACTTTACCAGATTCCTTGCTTAGTCCTAGTAGTTTTCTGGCAGCATCTTTAGGATTCTCTAGTTATAGTATCATGTCACCTGCAAACAGTGATAGTTTTACTTCTCTTTTTCCCATTTGGATTCCTCTTATTTCTTTTTCTACTCTGATCTCTGTGGCTAAAACTTCTGAAACTATGTTGAATAAGAGTGGTGAACGTGGGCAACCTTGTCTTGTTCCTGATCTTAGTGGATATGGTTACAGTTTTTCACCATTGAAGATGATGTTGGCTGTGGGTTTTTCATATATGGTGTTTATTATGTTGAGGTAAGTTCCCTCTATGACTACTTTGTGGAGGGTTTTTAACATAAATGGGTGTTGAATCTTGTCAAAAGCATTTTCTGCATCTATTGAGATGATCATATGGTTTTTCTCCTTCAATTTGTTAATACGGTTTATCACATGGACTGATTTGCATATACTGAGGAATCCTTGAATTCCTGGGATAAACTCCACTTGATCATGGTGTATGATCCTTTTAATGTGCTGTTGGATTCTGTTTGGGAGTATTTTGTTGAAGATTTTTGCATCAATGTTCATCAGTGATATTGGTCTATAATTTTCTTTTTTTGTGTGATATTTTTGGTTTTGATATCAGGGAAATGGTGACCTTGCAGAATGAGTTTGGGAGTCTTCCTTCCTCTGCAAATTTTTGGAAGAGTTTGAGGAGGATGGGTGTTAGCTCCTCTCTAAATGTTTGATAGAATTTGCCTGTTAAGCCATTTGGCTCTGGACATTTGTTTGTTGGAAGATTTTTAATCACAGTTTCAATTTTAGTACTTGTGATTGTTTTTTTCATATTTTCTATTTCTCGCTGGTTCAGTTTTGGAAGATTATACCTTTCTGAGAATTTGTCCATGTCTTCCAGGTTGTACATTTTATTGGCATATAGTTGCTTTTAGTACTCTTTTATGATGCTTCCTATTTCTGCGGTGTGTGTTGTAAGTTTTTCATTTCTAATTTTATTGATTTGAGTGCTATCTCTCTTCTTCTAGATGAATCTGGCTAAAGGTTTATCAGTGTTTTTTATCTTCTTGAAGAACCAGCTTTTAGTTTTATTAATCTTTGCTATTGTTTTCTTTGTGTAAATTTCATTTATTTCTGATCTGATCTTTATGTTTTTTTCCTTCTACTAACTTGGGGTTTTGTTTGTTCTTTTTTCTCTAGTTCCTTTAGGTGTAAGTTTAGGTTGTTTATTTGAGATTTTTCTTGTTTCTTGAGGTAGGATTGTACTGCTCTAAACTTCCCTCTTAGAACTACTTTTGCTGCATCCCATAGGTTTTGGGTTGTTGTGTTTTTGTCATTTGTCTCTAGGTATTTTTTGATTTCCTCTTTGACTTCTTCATTGATCTCTTGGTTATTTACTAGCATATTGTTTAGCCTCCATGTGTTTTTGTTTTTTACAGTTTTTTTTTTCTGTAGTTGATTTGTAATCTCATATCGTTGTGGTCGGAAAAGATGCTTGATACGATTTCAATTTTCTTAAATTTACTGAGGCTTGATATGTGACCCAATGTGTGATCTCTCCTGGAAAATGTTCCATGTGCAGTTGAGAAGAAAGTGCAATCTGCTGTTTTTGGATGAAATGTCCTATAAATATTGATTAAATTGGTCTGGTCTATTGTATCATTTAAAGCTTGTGTTTCCTTATTAATTTTCTTTCTGGATGATCTATCCATTGGTGTAAATGAGGTGGTACAATGGTTAAGATTCCACAGTCCCAATTCAGGGAGCCAGGGTTCAATCCCTGGTGAGGGAACTAGGTCCCACATGCATGCTGCAATGAAGAGTTCACATGCCACAACTAAGGAGCCTCCAAGCCACAACTTAGACCTGGTGCAACTAAATAAATAAATAAAAACTTTGGACTTCCCTGGTGGTGCAGTGGTTAAGAATCCACCTGCTAATGCAGAGGACACAGGTTCGATCCCTTGTCCAGGAAGATACCACATGCAAAGGAGCAACTAAGCCCATGCACCATAACTACTGAGCCTGTACTGTAGAGCCCATGAGCCACAACTACAGATCCCACATGCCTAGAGCCATGCTCTGCAACAAGAGAAGTCACAACAATGAGAAGCTTGTGCACGGCAGTGAAGAGTAACCCCTGCTCACCACAACTGGAGAAAGCCCACATGCAGCAACGAAGACCAAACACAACCAAAAAAAAGGCCCCCACTATTATTGTGTTACTGTCAATTTCCCCTTTTCTAACTGTTAGCATTTGCCTTATGTATTAAGGTGCTCTTATGTTGGGTGCATATATATTTATAATTGTTATATCTTATTGGATTAATCCCTTGATCATTATGTAGTGTCCTTCCTTGTCTCTTGTAACACTCTTTATTTTAAAGTCTATTTAACCTGATATGAGCTTTGTTACTCCAGCTTTCTTTTGATTTCCGTTGGCATGGAATATCTTTTTTCATCCCCTCACTTTCAGTCTGTATGTGTCCCTAGGTCTGAAATACATCTCTTGTAGAGTGTATATATGGCTCTTGTTTTTGTATCCATTCAGCCAGTTGACTTTTGGTTGGAGCTTTTAATCCATTCACATTTAAGGTAATAACCAATATGTATGTTTCTATTACCATTTTCTTAACCGTTTTGGGTTTGTTTTTGTAGGTCCTTTTCTTCTCTTGTGTTTCCTGCTTAGAATAGTTTCTTTAGAATTTGTTGTAGAGCTGGTTTGGTGGTGCTGAATTCTCTTAGCTTTTGGTTATCTGTAAAGCTTTTGATTTCTCCATTGAATCTGAATGAGATACTTGCTGGGCTATGTAATATTTGTTGTAGTTTATTTTCCCTTTCATCACTTTAAATATGTCCTGCCATTCCCTTCTGCCCTGCAGAGTTCCTGCTGAAAAATCAACTGATAACCTTATGGGGATTCCCTTGTATGTTATTTGTTGCTTTTCCCTTGCTGTTTTTAATATTTTTTTTGTATTTAGTTTTTGATAGTTTGATTAATATGTGTCTCGATGTGTTTCTCCTATCCTGTGTGAGACTCTCTGCACTTCCTGGATTTGATTTGACTATTTCCTTTCCCATGTTAGGGGAAATTTTGACTATAATTTCTTCAGATGTTTTCTCATACCCTTTCTCTTTCTCTTCTTCTTCTGTGACCCCTATAATTCAAATGTTGGTGAGCTTAATATTCCAGAGGTCTGCAAGAGAGCCCTCCATTCTTTTCATTATTTTTCTTTATTCTTTTTATATTTCCACCAATCTATCTTCCAGCTCACTTATCTGTTCTTCTGACTCAGTTATTCTGCTATTGATTTCTTCTAGAGTACTTTTAATTTCAGTTATTGTGTTTGTTCATTACTGTTTTTTGCCCTTTAGTTCTTCTAGGTCCTTGTTAAATGTTTTTTTGTATTTTCTCCATTCTATTACTAAGATTTTGGATCATCTTTACTGTCATTACTTTGAATCCTTTTCAGGTAGACTGCCTTTTTCCTCTTCATCTGTTTGGTCTTGTGGGTTTTTACCTTGCTCCTTCATCTGCTGCATATTTCTCTGTCTTCTCATTTTAACTTACTGTTTTTGGGGTTTCCTTTACACATGTTGCAGGTTCCTAATTCTTCTTACTTCTGGTGTCTGCCCCCAGGTGGTGAGGTTCATTCAGTGGCCTGTGTAGTCTTTCTGGTGGGGGGGACTGGTGCCTGTGTTCTGGTGGGTGGAGCTGGATTTTGTCCCTCTGATGGGTAGGGCCGTATCTGGTAGTGTGTTTTGGGGTGTCTGTGAGCTTTGTATGACTTTAGGCAACATGTCTGCTAACGGGTGGGTTTGTGTGCTTGTCTTGCTAGTTGTTTTGCATGAGACGTCCAGCTCTGGAGCTTGCTGGCCATTGAGTGGAGCCAGGTCTTTGTGTTGTGATGGAGACCTCTGGGAGAGTTCTCAATGATTAATATTCCATGAGGCTGGGAGTTCTCTGGTGGTCCAATGTACTGGACTCGGCTCTCCTACCTTGGAGGCTCAGGCCCTATCCCTGGCCAGAGCACAAATCACCACAAGCTGCATGGCATGGAAGAAAAAGGAAAAGAAAAGGAGAGAAAAAAGAAAAGAAAAGAAAAGAAAAGAAAATGAACAAACAAAACCCCAAGACAGATGGTAAAAGCTAAACTGAACAGACAAAAACACATAAAGAAACACACATCCACACTGAGAAAAATAAAGAAAAAAAAAGTGAAAACAAAAAAGAAGAAAGCAACCAAACCAATAAACAAAGCCAATAATGAAAACAAATGCTAAAAACTAAACTAAACAAAAACAAAGAATCTAAAACAAATCAAATGCAGAACAAACTAAAAAAAGGAAAGAAAGCATAAAAGAAACATACAAAAACGATCAAAAAAAGTAAAAACAAAAGAAAGAGGAAAATAAAAAGACAAATAGAAAACAACAAAGAAGTAAAAATAGAAAAATGTAAAATGTAGTTAAAAATAAGACAAAAACAAAGAAAAACGAAGGAAAAGAAACAAGGAAAAAACACAATGTAATGAAAAAGTACAGTAGAATAGGAAAACAATAAGATAAAAACATATTAAAAATAAAAGCATAAAAGAGGGGAGCTTCCCTCATGGCACAGTGGTTGAGAGTCCGCCTGCCAATGCAGGGGACATGGGTTCGTGCCCCGGTCCGGGAGGATCCCACATACTGTGGAGTGGCTGGGCCCGTGAGCCATGGCCACTCAGCCTGCACATCTGGAGCCTGTGCTCTGCAACAGGAGAGGCCACAACAGTGGGCCCGTGTACTGCAAAACAAACAAACAAACAAACAAACAAAAACATAAAAGAGAAAAGAAAAAGTAAATTAAAAAATTAAAAGAATAATAAAAAAATAACAATAATAGAACAAAATGGAAAAAAAAAGTATATATAATAGTAAGAGTAGTTATATTTTCCTGTGGCCTTGGTTATCAGTATCCTTGTCCCCACAGTGAGCCACTGCTATTCCCTTCCTACCCAGGAAATCCTCCAATACTTCTAAGTAGAACTCTGGCCCTGCTGTGGGCACTGTGGGGCCAGCTCAGACTCTGATCTGGCCTTACTTCCCCCATGTAATTGCTTCTAAAGTCCACAGTTGCTCCCAAAGTCCACAGCCTTGACTGTGGGAATACTCACTGTCTATTCATATATTTCACAGATGCAGGCATTACCAAGCCAGTTGCAGGGGTTTAATCTGCTGCTCCTGTGGCTGCACAGAAAGATTTCTCTTTGGTCCCACAGCCCCTGGAGTTCAGCTTTGGTTTTCGCCCTGCCTCTGTCTGTTGGCCACCCTCAGGTGTCTGTTCCCTGCCCAGGCAAGAGGCGGTGTAAGCAGTGGTTGATTAGGGCTCATTTGCTCTCTCAGGACTGGTGAGGGGAGGAAGGGATACAGCAGTCACAATTGGGATGTGCAGGGAGTGCCTGCAGAGACAGAGGCTGGTGTGAAGTTGCTACAGCCTGAGGTGCGCCTTGTGTTCTCCCCTGATCGTGGGACCCTCAGCAGTGGTGGGCTGTACAGGCCTCTGAGAAGGTGTGAGCAGTGACTTGCGCTTACACACAGGACACTTGGTGGCAGTGGTGGCAGCCATTGCTTCCTATCATGTCAGAGATAACAGCCACGGTTCGTGCCCACCTCTGGAGGTCACATAGGTGGTGCCCAGCTGTCTGTGAGTGCACGGAGCAGGAAGCTTCTATGGTGGGCCCACCTCTCTCCTCATGCAGACCACAATAGTTTCCTGACTCTCCGGCAGGCCTGGGTTTCTTCCCAGACACCCTCCCAGCTAGCTGTGGTGCACCCCAGGCTGTCTTCAGGCCGCCAACCCCAGTCCTCTCCCTGGGGTCTGACCTCCGAGGCCCGAGCTTCAGCACCCATCTCCCACCCGCCCCGGCAGGTGAGCCAATAAGCGTCTCACTCTGGTGAAATCTGGTCAGCACTGATCCTCTGTGCAGGATTCTCTCCGCTTTCCCTCTGCACCCCTGTTGCTGCCTTCACGTCTGGGGCTCCCCTCCCTCTCATCTCCTCCAGTGAGGGGACTTCCTAGCATGTGGAAGCTTTTCCTCCTTCACAGCTCCCTCCCAGAGGTGCAGGTCCTTTGACTCTTTTTCTTCTTTTTTCTTTTGCCCTACCCAGTTATGTGGAGAATTTCTTGCCTTTTTGGAAGACTGAGGTTTCTGCCATCATTCAGTAGGTGTTCTGAAGGAGTTGTTACACATGTAGAGGTATTTTTGATATATTTGTGGGGAGGAAGCTGATCTCCACATCTTACTCCTCCACCATTTGAAGCTCCTCCACCTTTCTCTATTCAAAGCATTGTTCTTACCAGGCTATAGGTGTGTGGGATTCAGGGAAAGGAGCTATAGGAGTGGGAGGTAGAGTGCAGCCATGGGGCTGAGAGTGGGTGGGTGAGTTCAAAGTGTCTGCCTGCTTCTGAAAGAGTACAGTAATATTGCTGTTTGTTGTTCTACTATCCCATACTTCTCTAGAGGCCTTTACTTACTCTGTGTATTGAGTTACCTCAATTCCATTTCTTTGTAGGAATTCTTCCTTGGGCTTCCATGTTCATTCTGGGTTGATGCTTCCTCCTTCACTTGATACTGTCTACACATAGTTTCTGTTCCTGTGAGAATTTATTATCCTGTTTTTAAGTGGTTGTTTATTTTCTTGAAAGTTATCTTCTTATCATTTCTAGGATTTGGCATGGGAGAGGGAGAGTGCTAAATGTGCTTAGTTTTGCCATCTTGAAACTAGAAGTACATGTATCAGTTTTCTAATAGATTTGCAGCATATGAAATTGCCTTTATCCTTGTCTGGTAGAGCTTAAATGAAGCAAAGTAATGAAAAAAAATGGAAGACAAAATATTGGCTGGCCCTAACAAGACTCTTCTGTTGAGAGAAAAGTAATAAATATGACTTGCCTACTTTAGACAATGGACTACATGTTGGTGTAGTACCTCATTTTTCTAGGATGCCTTATAGTTTACTAAGTACTTTATACATTCCTTATTTGATCTTTAAAATCCAGTGAGATGGATATTATCATATCTATTTATACATGAAGAACAGGCTCAGATATTTGAATGACTTGTATGGAGGGGTTGTGTGGATGAAATGGATTTGAAACCAGTCCCCAGCATTTGAGACCAGTGTTTTCTCTATTCTACTATTAAGTATAGATGAAGTTATATGAAAAGCTTAAAAGAAAAGAATGTTTGGTTAAAACAGCAGTCACGTAAGAGAAGGTAAATAAAAACAGTCAAGAATCCCTTGAAACAGTGATAGTTAATATGAATGAAGAAGAACAAAGATATATCAGGAGGAATTAAAGGTGTTATTCCTTTGAGAGGCTTTATTTAAAACAACATTGGGGCTCATTTGGAAACCAAGGGAGAAGCTACAAACTGACGTTCTTTCTGCGGTTCCCAACATGAATCTGATCACTCAAATTTAATTTCCTGTCAGAATAAAAAAATAGAAGACCAAAGATCTCACAATTGGTTTTCAGACCATAAACAGCTTTCACAAACTCTTTGAATATCTTTCTTCTAGTTCAGTGGTCTGAATTGTTGCTTGGTCTGAATAAATTTTAAAGTGGAATTTTTCAGTTTAAATTGTAGACTATCCCAGGGCAGGGGTTGGGAACTTTGAATTCTTTGTTACTGCCTTTTATAGTTTGATTAGTACTAATTTATGCTTCTTCTCTGTAACCAGGTCTGTGAGGTTTAGAAATATGGGTGAAAAAGCATCTCTAGATATATGGCTCCCCTATCCAGTGGAGAGGTACTAATTATATATTTTGTTTTCAAAACCTGAAAAGAAGACTCTTTCTAAAGAGTGAGTGACTAAAGTTTGGAAGTCTTAGCTAGATTTAGAGAAGGAAGAGGTAGATTTTTGTGTTTTGCAAAGGAGGATTCACAGAAAAGCACATAAGAAGGTTACTTTGAGCAATTCAGAGACATTAGGATTGTCTATCTGCTGATGGTAGGGCAAGATAATTCTATTATGTTGAAATTCATGTGCATGTTTTCTTTTGGTTCTTTGGCTGCAATTTAAATGGAGTTTAATTAAAGTTTCAAAGGGAAGAGTAAGGAGGATCTCATGGGTATTCAAGCAGGGAATATGGTAAGGCTGGGCAGAGCTCAGAGATACTGGGGCAAGTGTGTGGTTCTCAGGTCAACAAGCTTCTGGGATTCTTAGCAGCATGAACTGTTAGTTCATCACACTTATTATACTGTTGGAATAATGTAGCCATATTCCAAATGCTTGCTCTACTTAAACCTTGTTTCTGTTCCCCTTTAACATCAATCTATACATAGCCCACTGTGGACTCTCCAGCTCCTTGCCATAATAGTTGTTCTGGTCCAGTTTCCAGAGCTAAATGGCAAATTTCCATGTTTCTTGGTTCAAATTCCACAAAGAGTATATGTGATTAGTCCAGCCTGTTGGATCCCAGATGATTGATTGGTTCAGGCCTGTGATTAGCTTTCTTTGGCTCAAGAGCCAAGTCCCTGTTCAAGTGTCCAAGCAGTAGAATCATACCATGTAAAATCTGTAGAGGAAAGGGTCCTTGGGTAGATGATTTCACGTAGAAAGTGTGTGTGTGTGTGTGTGTGTGTGTGTGGAGTAGGAAAAGTTTGGTGCTTCTCGTATGTTTAACAAATTCAAACAAGGCAATTTGATTTCTGAGTCTATCTTCTCTTTCTATAACATTTTATATTACATATTAAGCCCTGTACTAAGAACTGCACGTTTAATGGTGAGGAAACAAGACAGGGTCTCTACTCTCCCTGTACTATAGGGGAAAAACATATTAATCAAATAATTAACATTATGAATGTATGATTACAAACTGAAATCAGTACACCAAAAGAAAGGACCACTGGTCTATGAAAGAGAAAAGGAGCCTGACTAAACAGGTAATTTGGGGAAGGCTTCTTGGAAGGAGTGACAAAGCTCAAGTCTGAAGAATGAGTAGGAATCAATTAGATGAAGGAGAAGGACCCATTCCAGACAGAGTGAACAGCATGTGGAAAGGCCCTGGTATGGGAGGGAACATGGATTGCTCAGGGAATTGGAAGGAATTTAAGAAGGGGCCATGACCAAGGAATTTGCTAAGGATTTTGATTTTGATTTGAAGAACAATGCAAGTCTAAAGGGTTTTAGGTAGGAGGTGACATAATCAGATCTGTATTTTGAAAAGATCATATTTCCGAAGTGCACAGGACACTGGAAGGGAGGACAAAGGGAACGGGGTGGACTTCTGATAGACTTCTGCTGAAACCACGAAAGAAATGACAGTAACTTGGTCTAAGGTGGAAGTTGGAATGGAAAGACCTGAACAGATTCAAGTGACATTTATGAGGTAAATTTAGAAACAGTGATGGGCTTGTGAGCTTTCGATAGTCTAATATAGAAAACACTGGATAAAGACCAACTCTAGGAGGGCAGATCATGAGTTCAGTCTTAGACACAGTGAATTTAACATATATTTTAGACATCCAAGTGAAGATTTTGAGTAAGCAGTTGGCTGTAGGGTGTGGAACCAGAGTCACTGGCATAGAGATTTCTTTGAGTCATGGAAATGGTTAAGATTGCCAAGGGAAAAAAAAAATAAAGTGAAAAGAGAATGTGCTAGGCTCAGGGGAGAACTATTTCATGGTTGGGCAAAGAAAGATGAGCCAGCAAAGAAAACATGGAGTTGTGTTGACTAAAGGAGAATTTCCAGCAATCACTGAGGGCATATTGGAAGTTGGTGAAGATGAATTTATTGTGATTCTTGCCTGCCCTAAGGTGTAACTGCAAACAGCACTTATTTGCTTGTGTACAGAGATATGGAAAGCTGATGGCATGGATGACCCAGGTTTAGGTTTTGCTAGACATATAGATTGAAAAGGCAGAATACCTGAATATTACATGTGTAATATAACTTATCATATATTTTTTTAATATAGGAAAGTATTTTAAAATTTTAAATAATTCTGAGAAACACATATTTTGTAAAAATATTTGCTCCCATTTCAAATATTTTTTTGGATGAATTCCTATCAGTAGAATTAACAAAGAGTAAAAACAATTTTCACGCTTTTTAATGACATTGCAAATTTTCTTTTTTTTTGCAAAAAACAGATTGCCCCAATCTTGTTTGTATTGGGGCAGTGTGTGTGCGACTTTTTATTCTTTGCATTTTGACAGGCAAAATGAATGTATTACCCAAATTCTTGGTTTTTGTTACTCTCTTTCAGTTACTGTGTCTTGAATAATTTTCTTTGGTTAAAGTACATAGCTCATGCATGTGAGAATGTCTTTCCATTGCCTTTGCACATTAATGAAAATTTGTCTGGTTATCAAATCCTTGGGTCATAAATGTTTCCCATCTCAAACTGCTAAACATATGATTTCATTTTATTCTGAGTGTTAATGGTATGTACAAATCTGAGACCAAAGTGTTCCAAGAATAGGGAAGTGCAAAGGTCCCAAGGCAAAAAACGCTTGGAAGGAAAGCCAATGTTGCCAGAGGGGAGAGAGAAATAAAGAGAGAGGGAGGGAGAGGGAGAGGGAGGAGGGGGAAGGGGAGGTGGAAAGGAAGAGGGATAGGCAGAATGGTAGGATATAAGGTCAAAGAGATTGTACAGGGTCCAATCATAACAGAGTCCTGTAGGCCAGCTTGAAGGCTTTGTATTTCATTTTGAATGAGAAATGAGATGGTTTTGAGCAAGGTAGTGCTGGATGGTTTCGAGCTAGGTACTGCTGTGATCTGATTTACATTGTAAGATCACACTGTTGGAGGTGGAACATACAGGGCAGAGTGGAAGCAGAGGCCTCTTCAGTTACTGGTTCTCAGGTGGTTCAAGGATAGAAGTGGGGTCTTAAGCAGGTATGGATGGGGATTGTGAGGCAATAACAAATAAGTCCTCCCAGATCAATTTTCCTTTTTACAATGATGTTTAAATCAAGAGGCTGAAGAGGATGCTGGAGCTACTCTCCCATCAGCTATAAGGCCCAGAATATTGAAGGCAGGGAGAAGCATGAGCTTAAGGGCCTTCAGCTGCTTCTCCCTGGTCACCAGAATGAGGAAGGGGTGTGTGTGTTTGTGTGTGTGTGTGTGTGTGTGTGTGTGTGTGTATGTTTAGATCCTGGGGGTTCAGTTATCTCCTTCTCTCCAGACTTCTCTTGGCCGCTTCTCTACATCTGCATCTCTATTCTTACTCAGAAGATAGGTTCATCTGTACCATTTTTCTAGATTCCACATACATGCATTAATATACAATATTTGTTTTTCTTTTTCTGACTTACTTGACTCTGTATGACCATCTCTAGGTCCATCCACATCTCTACAGATGACCCAATTTCATTCCTTTTTATGGCTCAGTAATATTCCATTCTATATATGTACCACACCTTCTTTATCCATTCATCTGTCTATGGACATTTAGGTTGTTTCCATGTCCTGGCTATTGTAAATAGTGCTGCAATGAACATTGGGGTACATATGTCTTTTTGAATTATGATTTTCTCAGCAATCCCACTGCTGGGCATATACCCTGAGAAAACCATAATTCAAAAAGATATAATATGAATATAAGATAATTCCTTTTTTTTCTACTCAAGGGGTAGAATCCAGCTGAATTTAGGTTTTCTTCATAGAATATTCAATATCCTTGTGAATTATATATTTTTCTTTTTTATTTTCATTGTACACAACAGAGAAATCAACTGTACTTCAATATAATGAGAATTTTTTGATGTTCCTCTGTTTCCCTTACCTTCCTCACTGATCATAAATGAATGAATCATAAGACAGTATTTGAGACCTAGATTTTGGTGTATATTAGAGTGTTATTTTTCATCATACTTGGTTCCTAACAAACATATTATTTGCAAACTGTTCCCAACATTTGATTAATTAACCTCTCTTCTATTACTAACAATTATCTGATCCTGAACAACTTTTCTCAGCTGTCTAGTATGGGGGATGTCACCAGTGACCTCTAAGGTCATTGCCATCCATGCCAACATAAAGAGTCTTATGCTTCTGATAACTAAAGTATGCCCTGCTGTTAAAATACTAATGTGGAATATGTCATAAATAAAGTAATTTTAGTCTAATTTTATTGAAGATGTAGGCTCAGAAATGAAGTTTATTTTGTTGTGTAGTGAAGTTTTTATTTTGTTTTGAAAGTTTCAAGATCTGAAGTTGAGGGAGTTCTACTGTGAGGGAAACCCACTGTTCCTGAAGCAGCCGGTTAATGCTGTATAACACGAGGACATCTGGAGTCTACAGGTGAAGCCTTATAGCATTCACACAGATCTTCAAACTAAAGCCATGATTTAAGTTTTAAAGAGTTTTCTTCTAAAGCATTCTTGCCAAGCCAGAGAACGATTCATACAACCATAATCCATTGCCATTGTGGACCCTAGTCATAAGCTTTTTGACTTGCTTGCAGAATCCAGTGTAATCCTATCTGATTTCCAGGGTGACCAAATTCAGAGACATTTAAACATTTTATTGGATGAAAACATTTTGTTGAAAACAAAGGAATTTGTTTTCACTTTAACCTCCAAGTATTTTTTCACTATTATCTAAGGATATGTTTGATTAGTTCTTACTGGGGTGTTTTGTCTCTTCCATCCCCTTTTCACTTGTCCCCATTCCTAGTGGATAAATGAATATGATCCAGAAACTGTGTTCCCTTTAGTCAACAAGTTGATGATATTAAAGGAAGGAATAGGGAAATATATTACGAGACTCTCTTTGTGTGTATTTTGGTGATAGATGAGTTAAAGATTTCAGATCTTTCCACATTTGAGTATGAGTCTCCATCGTGAATTTGGACTTCTCAGGTCCTTTTAGGTCTGTAGCTGAACATGCAGAATTGTCTTAAAACTTTCGAGAATTGCATAGGATTCAAGTTTCCTGGTTACAGTAAACAACCAACCTTGTTTGACAGTTTAGTTTAAAAAAACAACATTTTCCCCTTATTGCACCAGTAATATATGTTTAATACAGAAAAGTAGAAAATACAGATGAATGAGGAACAAAATATTAATTATAATGCCATACTTATTAAAAATTTATTATAAAACTAATATAAACTTATTTAGAGAAGTTAGAAAAAAGGCAATAGTAATTGATTAAAATAATACTCAGAAATCCAATATGCAGAGTTACAATCACTGTTCTCTCTGACATTTATTCTGCTAGAACTTTCCATAAATCCAGAAGTTTCTGTTATCAAAGATGATTTCAAACTCCACATACTATTTAGAGACTTGCTTTTTTTTACTCAAAATAGTGTGAATATCTTTCCAATCAGTAAGAAATATGTCTATGACATCTTTTTTTGATGAATATATAATAATATTCTGGTATATGATTACACCATAATATTTTAACCTACTTTCCTACTGTTGGCTGTTTAGATTATTAATAATTTTATAACTTTGGGGCCTTTATAAACAAGGCTATGATGACTGTCCTCTTCTTATTTCTATATTATCCCTGTGAGTGACATTGCTGGGCCAAAGAACTTTCATCTTTTAAAGTCTGATTAACTCTTTTCAAATTCTTTTCCAGAGAATCAATCTATATTTTCACAAACAGTATTATTTCCCACTCTCAAGTCAAAAAAAAACTTACTTGATGTTTAATTGTAAATGATTTTAAAAAACTGAAGTATTTAATTTGTTTAATTCCTTATAACCTAATTATCTCCTTGAATCGAGTATTTCAGAATAGTAGTAGTAAAATAATAACAATAATAATAGACAGCTAACACTTATTATGCTTACCATGGGCAAGGCATTGTTCTAAGCACGTAACAGGAATGAACTAATTTAGTCCTCGATTAACGCTTGAAAGGTAGGTACTGTTATTGTCCCCTTTTATAGATAAACTGAGACTCGGAGAGGTTAAATAACTTGTCCAAGTTCATAGAGCTAGTAAGTTTTGGAATGCTGATGCCATTCTAAGCAGTTTTGCTCCAGACTCCATGCCTCAGAAAGGGGCTTCCAGAAACTGAGGGAAAGGGAAACAGGGGTAGTCTCTGGTTGGAAGAGGTTCTGGCTTGTGGAGAGGACTGGATGAGCGGTTAACCCAATGTGGCAGGTGTCTTACAGGGAGCACTTGAGAGCAAGAATGTTACCTTGTGCCTGGGACCCAGGAGCAGGGTGAGAGAGCAATACTTCTTCCTTCTCATTTCAAAACTAAGGACCCAGAAACACAACAGTTTTGGGTTTTTGTTTTGTTTATTTAGTAGAAGTAATGATTTTTACTTACAATATATAAATGACTTGGGTATTTTTGAAAGTATCTCTAAGAATTTTTCTCAGAAAGGTGATATATTTATTATACATTTTATATTTGTACTTAAAGTAAAAGTCATTTCTACTAGATATTTGGTTAACATTACTGATTAAATTACTTGGGCTGTCAAAAAACTATAGGGATTGTTTCAGGCTCTGCATTGGTTAAGGTTTTTTAAAGACTTTTCCTCACCTCAGAGATTTCTGAACTAAAATTTAATATTGATAATTACATTATAACAAAATATTAGCTAGAATATACTGCATCAGCAGATGCCAGACTGAGTTTTACCTGTGTTATGTAATTTAATTCTCTGAACTCTATGTGATAGTACTGGAAAAAAAAAATCCCTATTTTACAGATGAGGTATCCAAGATCGGAGAAGTTAAGGACTTTTCCAAATAGGGTCACACTAATAGGTCACAGAGACAGGATTTGCACCTATTTATCTATCTGATTCTGACTCAGTATCTTTGCTCTTCATGCTACATTTTAGTGCCTATCATACAGTAACAGTTGATCATACGATAGTTTCAAAGTTCAATATTCATTCTAAGGATTCACATTTGTTTTTACATTTTATATTTTTTATATTTATATAAATATAATTTGTATATGGATAATTTTATAATTCAAATGAAATCATCATATGTAAGGAAAAATAAAAGAAACACCTGAAACTAATTTTAAACTATGATGGTTTAAACACAGAAATAATCTCTGACCTACATATAGTTAGCTAACAAATATTCTAACAGAATAACATATAAACTATTTAAAAGGAGCAATTTATTTGTCACAGAAGATTCCTTGACTTTTAAATAACATCGAGATTAGGCCATCATTAAGTTGTGTATTCTCAAAAACTGCATTGCATGTATCTTTACGAGTTTTCCTGAAATTTACTATTGGTCATGCCAAAAGTATCTTATTTTATATACACTTGTATTTTCAAGTAATAACTTTATATTTCGATGTTATATGTTATTCTTCCACAGCAACATATTGGCAGCAAGTAGGAGAAGGATATAAATATTGGGTAATGTAAGAGTTGTCAAGAGACATTCTGAGTGCGACAAACATGTTTGGTTCCAGAAATCATAAGTGGAAAAAGTGAACTGTATGAGTTGTGGCCTATTTATTCATCCCATGTACTTCAGCAAATTCTACCACCTGCTATTTTGGGGTGTGAATTCTTGTCTATTAGTTTTCTGCAGCTTTATAGTGAGACTAGCCATTGAATTCTGGTAGCTAAAACTTACCTCTAAAATCAGTGTTTCATTCAGAATCACAATCTATGCTTTGTGTAAGTAGTTAAAGAGGAGTGATAATAAATATCTAATTTAGGAGTCCTGTAATATTAGTGTGAAAGGGTAATTCTTTCAGAAAGGATGACCTCATTATGTAACCATCCCTGAGAATAAGCTGAAGTGTGTAGGAGGTTATGCTGTTGAAGGATCAGGAAGTTAGGAACCAATGCTCAGAGCTGTTTTTGTATAATGGCACATTTCCCAGATGTTTGTTAAGTGGAATGGATAGAGAAATAAGGGACAGGGACACAGGAATTTATAGGATTTTGTTATTATTTAAAATATTTAAATTGGGATAGATGAGTGAAAGATTATGTCTGTATGTATTGTGTTGGCCAAAAAGTTCCTTTGGTTTTCAAGTAAAAATAAAAGACACATTTTTCATTTTCACCAAGAACTTTATTGAACAATGTATTCATCGTTTTGTCCCACTACATTATGCCATTTTTTAGGCAACTTCATAATTCCATCTTCCCAAAACTTTTTATCTTTTTGAGCAAAGAACTGTTCCAGGTGCCTTTTACAGTCTTCCAGGGAATTGAAATTTTTTCCATTAAGACTATTTTGTAAAGACTGAAATAAATGGAAATCCAAAGGTGCAATGTCTGATGAATATAGCAGATGAATCAGAACTTCCCAGCCGAGCTGTAACAGTCTTTTCCTGGTCATCAAATAAACATGCGGTCTTACGTTATCCTGATGGAAGATTATGTGTTTTCTCTTGACTAATTCCAGACCTTTTCATTAAGTGCTGCTTTAAGTTGGTCTAATTGGGAGAAGTTCTTGTTGGTATTAATACTTTGGTTTTCTTGAAGCTCCCTTCCAATCCCACCATATACAAAACATCACCTTCTTTGGACGAAGACTGGCTTTTGGTGTGGTTGGTGGTGGTTCATTTCACTTGCCCTGTGATCTCTTCCATTCCACATTATTGTACAGTATCCATTTTTCATCGCCTGTCACAATTTGTTTTAAAAATGAAATGTTTTTGCTACGTTTAAGTAGAGAATCAATGCGGAAATATGGTCAAGAAGGTTTTTTTCACTTAGCTTACGTGGAGCCCAAACATCAAAGCAATTAACATCACCAAGCTGGTGCAAATGATTTTCAACGCTTGATTTGGATATTTTGAGTATGTCAGCTATCTCCCATGTGGTTTAATGTTGATCGTTCTCAATTAATATCTCGATTTGATTGCTATCAACTTCAGTTGGTCTACCTGACCGTGGAACATCGTCCAGCGAGAAATCTCCAGCATGAAACTTCGCAAACCACTTTTGACATGTTTGATCAATCACAGCACCTTCACCATACACTGCACAAATATTTTTTTTGCATTTCAGTTGCATTTTTACTTCTCTTGAAATAATAAAGCATTATATACCGAAAATGTTGCTTTTTTTCTTCAATCTTCAGTGTTAAAATGGCTACACAAAAACTCACCAATTTTGGTAAGTTTTATTTTAAATGCACGCTGATATGACAGCTGTCACAATACAATCTAACAAAACTGTTTTGAACGAAGTTAAAGACAACTA
Organism: Mesoplodon mirus; assembly: GCF_964341445.2. NCBI lineage: Eukaryota > Metazoa > Chordata > Mammalia > Artiodactyla > Ziphiidae > Mesoplodon > Mesoplodon mirus. Next base: position 43,926,980 of record NC_138992.1, on the reverse strand, counting down.
AGCACTACTAGAGCCATCTTAGAGAAAAAACCAAATGAGCGGTTTGGCCAACCCAATATGTATGTATGTATGTATGTATTTCCAAAGATTCCTATCAGAACCTGATGTGGACTACCTTAATACCACTGAGAAATATTTCACTTTGGCAAGGAAAAAAGTCTTATACACTCTTAAAATTCATGCAGTGTTTTTGTAACATTTACACAGAACTTCATGCTATTGGCACAACAATAAGGGGCATTTAATGGAGTAAATCAAATGTTTATTTTGTTTGCTTGGTCAGTGAAGATATAGTTATGTATTATATATATATATATATATATATATATATATTACTTTAAGCTGATGATGTTGATGGTCATCATGACCATCCTCACCACCCCTTTTATTATTTAATATTATAATATTATTATTATCTAAAGTGAAGTATCTGGAAATATTTATGTGGATAGGTTTAATACATACTGAATTCAGAGATTTGGATAATAGAAATCAGTACTCTTTACCAGTCTGTCTCAATTCAGGTACTCAATGCAGTAGATAACTTAGTCCAGCGCTTCTCAAACTTTAACATACATACAGAATACCCGGGGAACCTTGTTAAACTGCATATTCTGGTTCAGTAGGTCTGAAGTGCAAAGAAGTCTGAATTTCTAATAAGCTTCTAGGTGATGCAGATTCTACTGATCCATGATCTACAGTTTAAGTAGTAAGGGTTTAGAGCTTAGTAAATATGACAGACTCAGTTTTGGGGTCCAGTCTGAATATTTGTACTGTCCTTGCCTATTGTAATGAGAGGTACAAAATTTGAACCTAAACTTTATCTAATAATGTAAATTTATTGTAACTTGAATTCCTGTATGTCAGAGACATAGAGATATTACAATGGAAGTAACTTCCTTTTCATATAATGTTGAACACTGAACTTACAATGCCAGTCATTGACAATATAATTCATTATATATACTATAGAAAACTAATTTAACAGAAACTGTGAGGAATAAGCCAAAAATATAAATTAGTGAAATGGGAATCAATGTAACATAAACCAGTTATTTTGAGAATAATCTGAGGAATCATATTCTTTTTTAATCTAGGAAATAACATCAAGATTTATAATGAATCAGCTAGCAGAAAAGAATCCTTTCCTAATGCAAGCCATAGAATGGTATCCACAGATCAGGAACATAATCTCTCAGGGAAGAAAATGTGCAATATGTGAAAAGTCCTTTTTAACCACATGGCTGGAATGTGTTGAGTTTTTTCCTCCATCAAAGGTAAATGTTTTTTTGTGTGAATATGAGCATAAGACTTCCTCTTATTCTTTGTCCTTATCTAAGTCGACCAGTACTGACTTCATTTGTATCTAAGAATTGACCTCTATGATGATATAATTTTTTTCCAGCTTTATTGAGATATAATTGACAGATAATATTGTGTAAGTTTAAGGTGTACAATATGTTGATTTGACACATTTATAAATGCAAAATGATTACCACCATAGAATCAGCTACTATCTCCATCCTGTCACATAGATATCATTTCTTTTTTGTGATGAGGACATTTAAGATCTACTTTCTTAGCAATGTTCAAATATGTGATACAGTATTATTAGCCATAATCACCATGCTGTACATTAGATCCTCTAACTTGTTATCTTATAACTGGAAGTTTGTACAGTTTGACCAGTATCTCCATTTCCCCCAGCCCCCAACCCCTGGTAACTACAACTTTACTATTTCTCTAAGTTTGTCTTTTTTAGATTCCACATATGTGTTATTGTGCAGTGTTTATCTTTCTCTGTCTGATTTATTTCACTTAGTATAATTCCCTCAATGTCCATCCAAGTTGTCATAAATGGCAGGATTTCCTTATTTTCCTTGGCTGAATAATATTCAATTATATATATATAATATTCTTTATCCATTCATCTGTTAACAGACACTTAGGTTGTTTCTATATCTTGGCTATTGTGAGTAATACTGCAGTGAACATGAGAGTGAAGATATGTCTACTAAATCCTGATTTCAGTTTCTTTGGATATATAATAAGAAGTGGGATTGCTGGATCATATGGTAGTTCTATTTTTAAGTTTTTGTGGGACCTGCATACTGTTTTCCATAGTAGCTGTAAAAATTTGCATTTCCACCAACAGTGCACTAGGGTTCCCTTTTCTCCATCCTCGTCAACACTTGTTATCTCCTGTCTTTTTGATGACAGCCATTCTAGCTGGCGTGAAGTGATACCTCATCATGGTTTGGATTTGCATTTCCCTGATGATAAGTGATATTGCAAACCTTTTCACATACCTGTTGTCCATTTGTATGTCTTCTTTGGAGAAATGTCTATTCAGTTCCTCTGCCTATTTTTAAATTGGGTTGTTAGATTTGTTGCTATTGAGTTGTGTGAGTTCTTATTATATTTTGATATTAACCCCTTGTTAAGTATATAATTTGCAAATACTTTCTCCCATTCCATTGGCTACCTTTTAATTTTGTTGAGTTTCTTTTGCTGTGCAGAAACTTTGTAGTTTGCCTTAATCCTGCTTATTTATGTTTGCTTCTTTTGCTCATATTTTTCTGTCATATCCAGGAAATCACTGCTGAGACCAATGTCAAGGAGTTTTTTCCCCTATGTTTTCATCTAGGACTTTTATGATTTCAGTACTTAAATTTGAGCCTATAATTTATCTCAAATTCTTTTTTGTGAATGATGTAAGATAGGGCTCTGATTTCATTCTTCTGCATGTAGTTATCCAATTTTCCCAAACCATTTATTGAAGAGAGTATCCTTTCTTCATTGTGTATTCTTGGCTCCCTTGTCAAATATTAGTTGACCTTATATTCAGGGGTTTATTTCTGGACTCTCAATTTTGTTCCATGGGTCTATGTGTCTATTTTTAATGCCAGTACTGTACTGTTTTGATTACTGTAGCTTTGTAGTATAGTTTGAAGTCCAGAAGTATGATATGTCCAGCTTTGTTCTTCTTTCTCAGGATTGCTTTGGCTATTTGGGGTCTTTTGTGGCTCCATATAAATTTTAGGATTATATTTTCTATTTTTGAAAATATCATTGGGAATTTTGAAAAATGTCATTGGAATTTTGATACGGATTGCATTGAATCTATACACAGCTTTTGATAATATTGACATTTTGACAATATTAATTCTTCTGATCCATGAACATGGGATATATTTCCATTTGTTTGTGTCATCTTCAATTTCTTTCTCCAAAGTCTTGTAATTTTCCACATACAGATTTTTTACTCCTCAGATTTATTCCAAGAACTTTATTGTTTTTGATGCTATTGTGAATGGGATTGTTTTCTTTATTTATTTTTCATATATTTTGTTGTTAGTGTATGGAAATGCAACTACTTTCTGTATGTTGATTTTGTATCCTGCAAGTTTACTGAATTTGTTGATTAGTTCTGACAGTTTTTTGGAGGAGTCTTTAGGACTTTGTATATATAAGATCATATCATCTGCAAACAAAGATAGTTTTACTTCTTTCTTTTCTGTTTGGATGACTTTTATTTTATTTTTTAGCCTGACTGTTCTTGTTGGGATTTCAACTAGTATGTTGAATAGGAGTGGTTAAAATGGGCACCCATTATATAGAGAGAGCTTAGCAGAGTGCTTGGTACATATTTTATTTCTAAGAATGACTGATGAATCACAAGAACTGGATTAAAATAAGTTTTTAATTTTTTTCTTTTATTTATTTATTTTTGGCTGTGTTGGGTCTTCATTGCTGCACATGGGCTTTTACTAGTTGTGGCAAGTGGGGGCTAGTCTTCATTGCAGTGTACAGGCTTCTCATTGTGGTGGCTTCTCTTGTTGTAGAGCTTGGGCTCTAGGCACGGAGGTTTCAGTAGTTGTGATGTGCATGCTCAGTAGTTGTGGTTCATGGGCTCTAGAGTGCAGGATCAGTAGTTGTGGTGCATGGGCTTAGTTGCTCCATGACATGCGGATCTTCCAAGACCAGGGATGAAACCCATGTCCCCTGCATTGGCAGGCAGATTCTTATCCACTGCACTACCAGGGAAGCCCAAGAACTGGATTTTAATACCAGCTCCTGTGTTCTATTAGGTTATTAATATGTTACATCAAATGATTGTAGAGAAAAATATGGCAGAGCTGTTGCCAATGAGGGATAATGTCAAGGTGAAATAATGGTTGAGGAGAAATTTAAAAGTTAAACCAGCTGGACATTAAGCACCAAGAGAAAAGAGAGACCATCAGTGGAAAAATGAAAATTGAAATGTATGTTGGTTCTCAAGATGGGAATATATCTGTAATCTTGATTGCTTATGTAACCTATCTGTGAATTAGTCACATCACCATCTGGAATAGATTGTTATATTCCAATCTATATTCTGGAGTAGATTATTACACTAATGAGTATAACACATGTCATATTATTTGGCAGAAGTTTCCAAAACACTCTACTTTTCACTGGCTATAACATGAACACCTTCAACAACTTACCATGTTCATTTTTTCCCAATGAATATCTTTCTTGGGAAAGATGTTCTTGCTCTGATAGATTTCCAGTCAAAATCATCTGATGAGCTGCTAGTCTCATTTCAAGTAGAGTAATTGCAATGTTATAATAGCTCTGGCCCTCCAGGAACTTACATATTCCTAGGAGAAGTGATATAGTAAGGTAATTGAAATCTGACCAATTGGGCATGATGACAAGCCCTACAATTTACCACCTGTGTCACCTTAATTTCCTCTTTGAGGCTAAGTTTTCATCTATAAAATTGGTATAAAAATAGTACCTCTCTCACAGAGCTGTTATGAGTGAGACATGAGGTAGACAGTGCTTAGTACAGCAGGTGCTTAATAAAGGTAGTACATAGTAGCTACTTAATAAGGGTATTTTTAAAAATCAATACCTTTAGAAAAGAAAGAGTGATTATATTCTTGTGATAGGTATTGTGATAGAGGTGTGCACAGGGTGCATTATAAGAAGGAATCTCAATTAAATGGGAACATTCTCTGGTGTATCTCTGAGTCCTAGCACAGTGATTGTGCTTGGTACTTGGAGAATACCTAATGCACATTAAAATTATTTTAATAGGCATTGCTTGTAAATGTGCTTTGAATGATAGGGAGGCATCAGAATAGATAAAGAACCAGTGGACAGGCATTTTAGGTGCAGGAACTGCCTGTTCAAAGGTAATAATGTGCAAATAAATTGTACAGTGAGTACAGGGAACTCACTGAGTGTGAAGTATGGGAAATGAGGTTAGAGAGAGGTATGAGTTCAGGATGGCTCTTGTATGTAAAGTTTGAACTTAATTTCAAAAGCTACTATATTAATTTGTTACAGCTCTCATAACAAAGTACCATAGACTGAGTAGCTTAAACAATAGAAATTTATTTTCTTACAATTCTGGAAGGTAGAAGTTCAAGACCAATGTGTCAGAAGGCTTGGTTTCTTCTGTGGTCTCTCTCCTTGGCTTGCTGATGGCTGTCTTCTCCCTCTGTCTTCATATTATCTTCCTTCTCTACAAATGTGTGTCCAAATTTCATCTTCTTGTAAGTACAGCAGTCATATTGAATTAGGGCCCACCCTAATGACATCATCTTAACTTAATTGCCATTTTAAAGATTATCTCCAAGCACAGTCACATTTTGAAGTACTGGGGGTTAGGACTACAACATATGAATTTTAGGGAGGATACAATTCAGCTACTTATAGTTGTTGAAGCAGTGGAGTAGCAAGATGAGGCTTTGTTTGTTTGGTTTTTGACAAAGAATAGTTGGAGCTTGTGATGTGGATTAAAATATTGTTTATGTAAGTGTGACACTTGAAGCCATGGGAATGAATATTGCCTGAGGAAATTTACACAGTGAAGTGAGAAGGCCAGAAGGACAGAATCCTTGAAGACAACAGTGTTTAAATGGTAGGCAGAAGCAGGACTCAACAAAGGAGAATAAGAAAATGCAATCAGTGGGGGAGGGGCAAAACCACATAGAGTGCCCAAAAATTTTAAAGCTATCGGACGTGGAGATCACCTTCCTCCCCACAGATACACCAGAAATACAGCTACATGTGGAACAACTCCTACAGAACACTTACTGAACGCTGGCAGAAGACCTCAGACCTCCCAAAAGGCAAGAAACTCCCCACGTACCTGGGTAGGGCAAAGCGGAGAGATTCCCGCACAGAGGATTGGCGCCAACTGGCACTCACCAGCCCAAGAGGCTTGTCTGCTGACCCGCCGGGGTGGGCGGAGCTGGAAGCTGAGGCTCGGGCTTCAGTCAGAGCGCAGGGAGAGGACTGGGGCTGGCGGTGAGAACTCAGCCTGAAGGGGGCTAATGTGCCACAGCTAGCCGGGAGGGAGTCCGGGAAAACACTCGAGCTGCCGAAGAGGCAAGAGACTTTTTCTTCCCTCTTGGTTTCCTGGTGCGCGAGGAGAGGGGATTAAGAGCTCTGCTTAAAGGAGATCCACAGATGGGCGGGAGCTGCGGCTGAAATCCTGGAGCCCAGAGAGGGGCATGGGACGCTGGGGCTGCTGCTGCTGCAGCCAAGAGGCCTGTGTGCAAGCGAAGGTCACTGTCCACACCGCCCTTCCGGGAGCCTGTGCAGCCCGTCACTGCCGGGGTCCCGAGATCCAGGGACGACTTCCCTGGGAGAATGCACGGCGCGCCTCAGGCTGGTGCAATGCCACGCCGGCCTCTGACCCTGCAGGCTCGCCCCGCACTCCGTGCCCACCCTCCCCACTGGCCTGAGTGAGCCAGAGTACCCAAAGCGGCTGCTCCTTTAACCCTGTCCTGTCTGAGCGAAGAACAGATGCTCTCCAGTGACCAACATGCAGAAGCGGGGCCAAAACCAAAGCTGAGACCCGGGAGCTGTGAGAACAAAGAAGAGAAAGGGAAATCTCTCACAGCAGCTTCAGAAGCAGCGGATTAAAGCTCCACAATCAACTTAATGTACCCTGCATCTGTGGAATACATGAATGGACAACAAATCATCCCAAATTGAGGAGCCAGGAGTCAGTGCTGTGCCTCTGAGGTGAGAGAGACAACTTCAGGACACTGGTCCACAAGAGACCTCCCAGCTCCACATAATATCAAATGGAGAAAATCTTCCAGAGATCTCCATCTCAACCAGCACCCAGCTTCACTCAACGACCAGCAAGCTACAGTGCTGGTCACCCTATGCCAAACAACTAGCAAGACAGGAACACAACGCCACCCATTAGCAGAGAGGCTGCCTAAAATCATAAAACGTCCACAGACACGCCAAAACACACCACCAGACGTGGACCTGCCCACGAGAAAGACAAGATCCAGCCTCATCCACCAGAACAAAGGCACTAGTCCCCTCCACCAGGAAGCCTACACAACCCACTAAAGCAACCTTAGCCACTGGGGACAGACACCAAAAACAATGGGAACTACGAACATGCAGCCTACAAAAAGGAGACCCCAAACACAGCAAGATAAGCAAAATGAGAAGACAGAAAAACATATAGCAGGAGAAGGAACAAGATAAAAACCCACCAGACCTAACAAATGAAGAGGTAATAGGCAGTCTACCTGAAAAAGAATTCAGAATAATGATAGTAAAGATGATCCAAGATTCTAGTTCCAAGATCCAAAATCTTGGAAATAGAATAGACAAAATGCAAGAAACAGTTAACAACAAGGAACTAGAAGAACTAAAGATGAATCAAGCATCAATTAAAAACACAATAAATGAAATGAAAAATACTCTAGATGGGATCAGTAGCAGAATAACTGAGGCAGAAGAACGGATAAGTGAGGTGGAAGATAAAATAGTGAAAATAACTGTGGCAGAGCAAAATAAAGAAAAAAGAATGAAAAGAACAGAGGACAGTCTCAGAGACCTCTGGGACAACATTAAACACACCAACATTCGAATTATAGGGGTTCCAGAAGAAGAAGAGAAAAAGAAAGGGACTGGGAAAATATTTGAAGAGATTATAGTTGAAAACTTCCCTAATACGGGAAAGGAAATAGTTAATCAAGTGCAGGAGGCACAGAGAGTCCCATACAGAATAAATCCAAGGAGAAATACACCAAGACACATATTAATCAAACTGTCAAAAATTAAACACAAAGAAGTCATATTAAAAGCAGCAAGGGAAAAGAAACAAATAACATACAAGGGAATCCCCATCAGCTTAACAGCTGATCTCTCAGCAGAAACCCTACAAGCCAGAAGGGAGTGGCAGGACATAATTAAAGTGATGAAGGAGGAAAACCTGCAACCAAGATTACTCTACCCAGCAAGGATCTCATTCAGAAATGATGGAGAAATTAAAACGTTTACAGACAAGCAAAAGCTGAGAGAGTTCAGCACCACCAAACCAGCTTTACAACAAATGCTAAAGGAACTTCTCTAGGCAAGAAACACAACAGAAGTAAAAGAACTACAATAACGAACCCAAAACAATTAAGGAAATGGGAATAGGAACATACATATCAATAATTACCTTAAATGTAAATGGACTAAATGCTCCCACCAAAAGACAGAGATTGGCTGAATGGATACAAAAACAAGACCCATATATATGCTGTCTACAAGAGACCCACTTCAGACTTAGAGACACATACAGACTGAAAGTAAGGGGATGGAAAAAGATATTCCATGCAAATGGAAACCAAAAGAAAGCTGGAGTAGCAATTCTCATATCAGACAAAATAGACTTTAAAATAAAGACTACTAGAAGAGACAAAGAAGGACACTACATAATGATCAAGGGATCGATCCAAGAAGAAGATCTAACAACTGTAAATATTTATGCACTCAACATAGGAGCACCTCAATACATAAGGCAAATACTAACAGCCATAAAAGGAGAAATCGACAGTAACACACTCATAGTAGGGGACTTTAACACCCCACTTTCACCAATGGACAGATCATCCAAAATGAAAATAAATAAGGAAACACAAGCTTTAAATGATACATTAAACAAGATGGACTTAATTGATATTTATAGGACATTCTATCCAAAAACAACAGAATACACATTTTTCTCAAGTGCTCATGGAACAATCTCCAGGATAGATCATATCTTGGGTCACAAATCAAGCCTTGGTAAATTTAAGAAAATTGAAATTGTATCAAGTATCTTTTCCGACCACAATGCTATGAGACTAGATATCAATTACAGAAAAAGAGCTGTAAAAAATACAAACACATGGAGGCTAAACCATACACTATTTAGTAACGAAGTGATCATTGAAGAAATCAAAAAGGAATTAAAAAAATACCTAGAAAAAAATGACAATGGAGACACGACGACCCAAAACCTATGGGATGCAGCAAAAGCAGTTCTAAGGGGGAAGTTTATAGCAATACAATCCTACCTTAAGAAACAGGAAAGATCTCGAATAAACAACCTAACCTTGCACCTAAAGCAATTAGAGAAAGAAGAACAAAAACATCCCAAAGTTAGCAGAAGGAAAGAAATAATAAAAATCATATCAGAAATAAATGAAAAAGAAATGAATGAAATGATAGCAAAGATCAATAAAACTAAAAGCTGTTTCTTTGAGAAGATAAACAAAATTGATAAACCATTAGCCACACTCATCAAGAAAAAAAGGGAGAAGACTCAAATCAATAGAATTAGAAATGAAAAAGGAGAAGTCACAACTGACACTGCAGAAATACAAAAGATCATGAGAGATTACTAAAAGCAACTCTATATCAATAAATTGGATAACCTGGAAGAAATGGACAAATTCTTAAAAATGCACAACCTGCCAAGACTGGATCAGGAAGAAATAGAAAATATGAACAGACCAATCACAAGCTCTGAAATTGAAACTGTGATAAAAAATCTTCCAACAAACAAAAGCCCAGGACCAGATGGCTTCACACGCGAATTCTATCCAGCATTTAGAGAAGAGCTAACACCTATCCTTCTCAAACTCTTCCAAAATATAGCAGAGGGAGGAACACTCCCAAACTCATTCTACGAGGCCACATCACCTTGATACCAAAACCAGACAAGGATGTCACAAAGAAAGAAAACTACAGACCAATATCACTGATGAACATAGATGCAAATATCCTGAACAAAATACTAGTAAACAGAATCCAACAGCACATTAAAAGGATCATACACCATGATCAAGTGGGGTTTATTCCAGGAATGCAAGGATTCTTCAATATATGCAAATCAATCAACGTGATACATCATATTAACAAATTGAAGGAGAAAAACAATATGATAATCTCAATAGATGCAGAGAAAGCTTTCGACAAAATTCAACACCCATTTATGATAAAAACCCTGCAGAAAGTAGGCATAGAGGGAACTTTCCTCAACATAATAAAGGCCATATATGACAAACCCACAGCCAGCATCGTCCTCAATGGTGAAAAACTGAAACCATTTCCACTAAGATCAGGAACAAGATAAGGTTGCCCACTCTCACCACTCTTATTCAACATAGGTTTGGAAGTTTTAGCCACAGCAATCAGAGAAGAAAAAGAAATAAAAGGAATACAAATCGGAAAAGAAGAAGTAAAGCTGTCACTGTTTGCAGATGACATGATACTATACATAGAGAATCCTAAAGATGCTACCAGAAAACTACTGGAGCTAATCAATGAATTTGGTAAAGTAGCAGGATACAAAATTAATGCACAGAAATCTCTGGCATTCCTATATACTAATGATGAAAAATCTGAAAGTGAAATCAAGGAAACACTCCCATTTACCATTGCAACAAAAAGAATAAAATATCTAGGAATAAACCTACCCTAGGAGACAAAAGACCTGTATGCAGAAAATTATAAGACACTGATGAAAGAAATTAAAGATGATACAAATAGATGGAGAGATGTACCATGTTCTTGGATTGGAACAATAAACATTGTGAAAATGACTCTACTACCCAAAGCAATCTACAGATTCAATGCAATCCCTAACAAACTACCACTGGCATTTTTCACAGAACTAGAACAAAAACTTTCATAATTTGTATGGAAACACAAAAGACCCCAAATAGCCAAAGCAATCTTGAGAACGAAAAATGGAGCTGTAGGAATCAGGCTCCCTGACTTCAAACTATTCTACAAAGCTACAGTAATCAAGACAGTATGGTACTGGCACAAAAAGAGAAAGATAGATCCATGGAACAGGATAGAAAGCCCAGAGATAAACCCATGCACATATGGTCACCTTATCTTTGATAAAGGAGGCAGGAATGTACAGTGGAGAAAGGACAGTCTCTTCAATAAGTGGTGCTGGGAAAACTGGACAGGAACATGTAAAAGTATGAGATTAGATCATTCCCTAACACCATACACAAAAATAAGCTCAAAATGGATTAAAGACCTAAATGTAAGGCCAGACACTATCACACTCTTAGAGGAAAACATAGGCAGAGCACTCTATGACATAAATCACAGCAAGATCCTCTTTGACCCACCTCCTAGAGAAATGGAAATAAAGACAAAAATAAACACATGGGACCTAATGAAACTTAAAAGCTTTTGCACAGCAAAGGAAACCATAAACAAGACCAAAAGACAACCCTCAGAATGGGAGAAAATATTTGCAAATGAAACAACTGACAAAGGATTAATCTCCAAAATTTATAAGCATCTCATGCAGCTCAATAAGAAAAAAACAAACAACCCAATCCAAAAATGGGCAGAAGACCAAATAGACATTTCTCCACAGAACATATACAGACTGCCAACAAACACATGAAAGGATGCTCAACATCTTTACTCATTAGAGGAATTCAAATCAAAACTACAATGATGTATCATCTCACACCTGTCAGAATGGCCATCATCAAAAAATCTAGAAACAATAAATGCTGGAGAGGGTGTGGAGAAAAGGGAACACTCTTGCACTGCTGGTGGGAATGTGAATTGGTACAGCCACTATGGAGAACGGTATGGAGGTTCCTTAAAAAACTACAAATAAAACTACCATATGACCCAGCAATCCCACTACTGGGCATATACCCTGAGAAAACCATAATTCAAAAAGAGACATGTAGCAAAATATTCATAGCAGCCCTATTTACAATAGCCCAGAGATGGAATCCACGTAAGTGTCCATCATCGGATGAATGGATAAAGAAGATGTGGCACATATATACAATGGAATATTACTCAGCCATAAAACGAAATGAAATTGAGCTATTTTTAATGAGGTGGATGGACCTAGAGTCTGTCATACAGAGTGAAGTAAGTCAGAAAGAGAAAGACAAATACTATATGCTGACACATATATATGGAATTTAAGAAAAAATATCATGAAGAACATAGGAGTAAGACAGGAATAAAGACACAGACCTACTTGAGAATGGACTTGAGGATATGGGGAGGGGGAAGGGTAAGCTGTGACAAAGCGAAAGAGCGGCATGGACGTATATACACTACGAAACGTAGGGTAGATAGCTAGTGGGAAGCAGCTGCATAGCACAGGGAGATCATCTCGGTGCTTTGTGACCGCCTGGAGGTGTGGGATAGGGAGGGTGGGAGGGAGACACAAAAGGGAGGGGATATGGGAACATATGTATATGTATATCTGATTAAATTTGTTAAAATAAATAAAAATAAAGCTATCAAAGACAGATGTGTAAGATATAGGATTATTTTTACTTTTTCTTCTGCTGGATCCAAAGGCCCCACCTCCTAATAAATTAGTCATGACGATTTCAATATAGGAATTTTGTGGGGGACACAAACCTTCAGCCTATAGCAGAAGGCTTAAGGGAAACTTCCCTGAGAAGGTCACATTTGAGTAATGTGAGTCCCAGTCGTCTTTATTAACCTTGTGACTTAGTTTTCATTGTCTCCATTCACAGGTGAGGCAACTAAGTTAGTTAAATAGTTTCTTCACAAGTTTCATATCTATGAAATAACAGAATTAGAACTTTAGTTTACACCTCCTGATAGCACCTTCAAGTCACTTTTTGCTGCACTGTAGATTGCATGCACGTTTTTATTTTGAACGATAAGAGAAAGTGTAAATATATTCATTGATTGATGGTGATATCAATACAATTACTCAAACAGCTGTCTTCTTATGTTTAAAAGACTATCATATGAAAGAGATATGAGGCTTTTCTTCTCTTGACTTCTGGAGTGAAACATAGAATGACTGGTATTCAGGCCAGATAAATGGAAGAATTTTCCTTCAGGATTTCACCCATACACACTCACACACACACACACACACACACACACACACACACACACACACACAAGTGTGTCCACAGCTTAACATTAGTCATCACTGAAGAAACAATAAGGATGGAAGAAAGAATAGGAGAATAAAGAGATTTGGTATCTACATAATTTCATTTTAAAAATTAAAAGGAAAGTAAGAATACATTTTAATCAATTAAATATGTCTGAGTGCATTATAAATACTGCAACACAGTGGCATAAGAATATAGCATGGTTAAAAACATAATGGTTAAAAAACCCCAAAAGATTCTGTAGGTTGCCTTTTCATCTTGTTTATGGTTTCCTTTGTTGTGCAAAAGCTTTTAAGTTTAATTAGATCCCATCTGTTTATTTTTTGTTTTTATTTCAGTTACTCTAGGAGAAGTATCCGAAAATATATTGCTCTGATTTATGTCAAAGAGTGTTTTTCCTGTGTTTTCATCTAGGAGTTTTATATCATCTGGTCTTACATTTAGGTCTTTAATCCATTTTGAGTTTATTTTTGTGTGTGGTATTAGGGAATGTTCTAATTTCATTCTTTTACATGTAGCTGTCCAGTTTTCCTAGCACCACTTATTGAAGAGGCAGTCTTTTCACCATTGTGTATTCTTGCCTCATTTGTCATAGATTAATTGACCATAGGTGTGTGGGTTTATCTCTGGGCTTTCTGTCCTGTTCCATTGATCTATATTTCTGTTTTTGTGCCAGCACCATACTGTTTTGATTACTGTAGCTTTGTAGTATAGTCTGAAGTCAGGAAACCTGAATCCTCCAGTTCCATTTTTTCTTTCTCAAGATTGCTTTGGCTATTCAAGGTCTTTTTGTTTCCATAAAAATTAAAAATTTTTTTTGTTCTAGTTCCATAAAAAATGCCATTGGTGATTTGATGAGGATGGCACTGAATCTGTACATTGCCTTGGATACAATGGTCATTTTGACAATATTGATTCTTCCAATCCAAGAACGTGGTATATCTTTCCATCTGTTTGTGTCATCTTCAATTTCTTTCATTAGTGTGTTATAGTTTCTGGAGTTCAGATATTTTGCTTTCTTAGGTAGGTTTATACCTAGGTATTTTATTCTATTTGATGTGATAGTAAATGGGATTTTTTCCTTGAATTTTATTTCTGATCTTTCGTTGTTAGTGTATAGGAATTCAGGAGATTTCTGTGTATTAATTTTTTATCCTGCAACTTTACCGAATTCATTGATGAGCTCTAGTAGTTTTCTATTAGCATCTTTAGGATTTTCTATGTATAGTGTCATGTCATCTGCAAATAGTGATGGTTTTACTTTTTGTTTGCCAGTTTGGATTCCTTTTATTTCTTTTTCTCCTGTGATTGCCATGGCTAGAACTTCCAAAACTATGTTGAATAAAAGTGGTGAGAGTGGGGCTTCCCTGGTGGTGCAGTGATTGAGAGTCCGCCTGCTGATGCAGGGGACACGGGTTCGTGCCCTGGTCCAGGAAGATCCCACATGCCACGGAGCAGCTAGGCTCATGAGCCATGGCCACTGAGCCTGTGTGTCCGGAGCCTGTGCTCCACAACAGTAGAGGCCACAACAGTGAGAGGCCCATGTACTGCAAAAAAAAAAAAAAAAAAAAAATGGTGAGAGTGGACATCCTTGTCTTGTTCCTGATCTTAGATGACATGCTTTCAGCTTTCCACTGTTAAATGTGATGTTAGCTGTGGATTTGACATATATGGACTTTATTATGTTCTCTCTATGCTCACTTTCTTGAGAGTATTTTTTTTATCATAAATGGATGTTGAATTTTACCAAAAGCTTTTTCGGCATCTATTGAGATGATCAAATGTTTTTGATATTTCAATTTCTTAATGTGATATATCACACTGACTGATTTGCAGATGTTGAAAAATCCTTGCATCCTGGGGATAAATCCCACTTGATCATGGTGTAGGATCATTTTAATGTATTGTTGGATTTGGTTTGCTAGTATTTTGTTGAGTATTTTTGTATCAATTGCAGCACTATTAACAATAGCTAAGACATGGAAGCAACCTAAATATCCATCAACAGGTGAATGGATAAAGAAGGTGTGGTATGTTCATACAATGGAACATTACTCAGCCATAATAAAGAATGAAATAATGCCATTTGCAGCAGAATGGATGGACCTAGAGATTATCATACTAAGTGAAGTAAGCCAGAGAAAGACAAATATCATGTGATATTGCTTATATGTGGGATCTAAAAAACAATTATACAAATGAACTTATATACAAAACAGAAACAGACCCACAGACACAGAAAACAAACTTATCATTTCCAAAGGGGATAGGGGGTGAGGGGAGGGATAAATCAGCATTTCAGGATTAACATATACACACTACTCTATATAAAATAGATAACCAACAAGTACCTACTATAGAGCACAGGGACCTTTACTCAATATTTTGTAATAACCTATAATGGAAAAGAATCTGAAAAGATGGACATTTATGTTTGTATAACTGAATCACTTTGCTGTATACTTGAAACTAACACAACATTGTAAATCAACTACACTTCAATTAAAAAAAGAAAGAAGCAGAGACCTGGGTGTAAATTCTTATTAATGGAATAAAATATTAAAATATTGAAGAAAGACTTGATCCCTCACATTGAAAAAGCACATTGAGTGCCAAGTAGAATAAGAATAAATCCATACCTAGACACATTTTGGTAAAAATGTACACTACCAAAGGGAAGCTATTTAGAGCAAAAGGTAAAATTTTAAGAAAATAGATCACCTACAAAAAAATGACAATGAACTGAAAGCAGATTCCAGAAAAAAAGATAGCATAGTATCTTCAGTGTACAAAGGGAAAATAGCTCAAAATATAGAGTTATATTCCTAGATAAGTTGACAGGCAGAGTACCTGGAAGTGTTGGAAAATTGGTGAGAAGAAAATTTTGTAAAGGAAAATTGCTGTGAAACAATCACTGATTCTAACCTTTAAAATAATTGAAAAAGTTAAACAAGTAACAGTAAGTATATGTAGTGAAAAAATGTGTCATGTAATTCCATGACAATGGAATTACAATTAGAATAAGTGTATAGTATGAATTTATAAATTATGCTAAATAAATGTAAGGATATTTAAAAATGACTAACAATTGGATAAAACTTTAGATTGGAATATATATTACTAGAGGCTTGGCAATCAAAACATTATTTTAAATTATTTTTAATTAATTAATTTATTTTATTGAAATATAGTTGATTTGCAATACTGTCTCAATTTCTTCTGTACAGTAAAATGAGTCAGATTATATATATATATATATATATATATATATATATATATATATATATATATATATATATAGTTTTTCTTTTTCATATTCTTTTCTGTTATGGTTTATCACAGGATATTTAATATAGTGCCCTATGCTATACAGTAGGATCTTGTTATTTATCCATTCTATATATAATAGTTTGCATCTGCTAATCCCAAACTGCCAGTCTATCCTTCACCCCCCCCCCCTTGGTAACCAAAAGTCTGTTCTCCATGTCTGTGAGTCTGTTTCTATGAAACATTATTTTAATGGAGTTGTTTAGTTCCCTGTTTCTAGAGTGAGAACATACACAAAATACATAGGGATGATAATCAGATTAACCGTGTTATTAAAAAGTTGCTTTTGCATACATTTTGAATACATTTGCTATTTTTCTATTTAAGGGAGAGTATACAAAGACTAGTTTGCCTAGAAGCCTCCCTTTCTGTTAAAAAGAAATTCAGCTTTTTACTATCTTTTCAGGATGCCAACCTTTAGAGTTTAGCATGAAGGAAGAACCCAATTTGATAATGCCAACATCTAGTTACCCTGTTGTGCTTTACAGAATGTTCTGTCTCTGATGGGTTTGTTATCTGAGGGCACAATTGAAGAAGGGAGACACGATGACAAATGGGCCTTTGTTCTTGATATAAAAGGCTAGACACAGCCAAATATCCAATTGTAATTGCTTCTATTCAGGTGAATGTGAAATTATGCCATGCTTATCTTATGAATTAGTGAGAAGAGGATTGGAAATAGTTGATGAAAAATTTTACACAATCTCAAATATTAACTTTTACCATAATTCATTCAGATGCTTTTGTCTTTTTCAAATGTTATAACCCTTGCCATTCAATTAGTCCTTACCAATTACAGAATTGTCAATAATTTCAATGTAATTGATATTTAAGTATTAACTACTAATGATATAATGCTTCAAAACAGCAACAAAAATTAATCTTATTTAGTTACTACCAACTTGGGTCATAATTGAACCAGTGACTTAGAGGTTACTAAATAGTCTCATAAAATTCTTTCCAAATACTTGAGTGATCCAGTGCCCAATATATGCATTTGATATTTTCATTCCACATAGTTACACTAGTTGAACATAACATTTCCCTAGATTCCTTTAAAGTTGAAGGGTTTAGGGATGGAACAGTATGGAACATGAACTCTCAGCCCTGTATTGAATGATGTAATGTAATTAAAACTTCATTCAAAAGAGATTAGATTGAGTAGGTTTCACTATAAATGAGTGAAAAAGCTGATCTACTTTATGAAAATAAATGAAAAATTGCAGTCTTAATTCCTTTTTTATGACAAGCTGTCAGTAATGAAACATAAGATTACATTTAATAATTTTACTCACTACTTACAGAGCAAAATCTTCCTTTGCAATAAAATGTTATTACTGTTTATATACCACTGACATTCATTTATGAAACTGATCATTTCAACCAGTCAACTGTGAAAATAAATGTAGGTCTTAAAACATGCAATGGTTAGTTAATTTAATGTAAATTGGACACCTAGAGGATCAGAAGGCATCACATTTATAATTCTAAACAATCATGAAAATAATGTGTATTTATTGTTCAGAAAAATTGAAATGGCATGAATGATTCTTATCATTTTATTCAGAAAACAGCAAAACAATTAGAGTATAAATGATCTCACACACTGTCTCTTGATTGCTTCTACTTCTATGGGAATTCACTGAATTCCCCTTTCCCTTTAGGGAATTCTCCCTTTTGTTCTTAAACTGCTAGGTAGAGTTAACAGTTGTATTCAGTATACATGATTTATTTTTTCTGCTAAATAATCTTAAGTTGTATTCACTGCAACACGTTTATCTGAAGCTGTGCATAACCAAAATGTTTGAACCTCCCACGTGAAATTCAAAGGACACTGATTATGCCAAGATGGTGATGAAGAGCAGAATCACTCTGTAGTGGAGTGAATGCTGCATTAGCTGGATGGGTGGCTGGAACATGAGCAGGATTTTCTTTCTGGTTTCTGCCCGTACTACAGTCCAAACTATGCTAAGGGTGGAATGACCATATATAATGTATCATCTAAGCCAAGAGGTTTTTGAGAGTGAAAGTGGGTAACATTATTAATAACGGGAAAATCAGCAGGAAGCCAGGACTGTCCTAGGCAATCCTGAATGTATGGTTACACTTCCTAAATGGAGCAGTTAACTTTAAAAGAGTGCTCATTGCTGGCACTTATCACTGATGGAATAGAGGAGTTGTCATTCTGAGTGTTCATCTTGTATTTTTAAAATTACTTTCAGTCATTCCATAAATATTTGAGAACCTGTTTAAAGAAGGGAACTCTGGGTGCTAAGTACAATGCAAATAAATAGGGAACTTAGTTTGTCCCAGTGGTTAAAATCTAAGAGTTTAAACTCTGTAAAGATGTAAAAGATACTAGTTATAAAAACAAAATGTTAAATGGGACCAATTGCTTTAGGGCTTCAAAGTGTAAGGTGAGATCACTGTAGGTTGTCAGGCCTAGGAAGTGCCCAGGCAGATGCTGGAACTTGTACAGGGCCTTGACATAGATAGAATTCAGATACATGGAGAAGGAAGCTGAGAAGATATTTTAGGAGAAGAGAACAATTTGGAGAATGAGTCATGTTCATAAGGAAGTAAATCAATTAAGTTGGTTTGTGGCTGGGAGTGGGAGAAAGACATAAAAAAAAATAGGGACAAATTCTATGAACCTGTCAAAGGATAGAATAAAGAGTTTGAACTTGATCCTGTTTGGAAACGGAGTCCTCCTGAATGTGTGGGGACAAGTCAATGATACAAAAAAAAAATGATGTACTTTACAAGGAATCATTTGGCAGTACTGTGCTGGGTTAATTGGAGTTTGAAGAGAAGAGAAACTGAGGAACAGAGACCTGTTAGAGTGCTTGCCTAGTGGGGTATAAGGGGTAGCAGTAGAAATGCAAGGAAAGAAAGCACCATGAGGGAGTAATGACAGCAGAACTTGGCGATTGATTGAATGTGGGAAACCTCAGAGGGTGTGAGGGAGAAAACCAGAAGATTCCAGATGGAGCTGATTTGGGAGGCAGGAACTCAAGTTTCATTTTAGACTTGTTGAGTTTCAGTTGATGGGTGGATAATTCAAGTGAATATGTTTAGCCATCAGTTGGAGACAGACCAGAACAGCAAAACAATATGCTTCTTCTATGCTTTATTTGAAAATATGTGCACTTTCAAATAACTGTTCATTCTTGCAAACATTTTTGCAAATTATTATTAAACTATAATCAAAACACTACATTGGTGAAAGAAGCTGAGAAGCATAATATGACTAAAAATGATCTAGAATTTAGAGAAATTATATTGTAGTCATGTCTCTGCTTCGAACTATGAGGTCTAAGGTAAGTCACCTTACGTCTCATTATATCTGGACAATGAAGTGATTAGACCAAAGTCTCTTCTAGCTCCAGAGTGCCTTGATTCCATAATGGGGAGAGGGGCTCTCATAGTCATGCCTTTCTTGGTCCTGCTAATTTGGAACATGATGCTAGTATTAGTTTTCTATTGTTGCTGTAACAAATTTCTATAATCTTGGAGTCTTAAAAACAAAATTTATTATCTTATAGTTTAGTAGGTCGGAAGTCCAATATGAGTCTTATTGAGCTAAAATCAAAGCATCAACAGGGCTACATTCCTTTCTGGAGACTCCAAGGGAGAATCTATTTTCTTACTCTTTCCAGCTTTTAGAGGCTACCCACATTCCTTGGCTCATGGTCTCCTTCCTGCATCATCAAAGCCAACATTGGCAGATCTAGTTCTTCTCAGACCCCATCCCTTGGAACTTCTCTTCTGCCTCCCCCTTCCACTTTTAATGATCCTTGTGATGGAATTGGGTCCGGCTGGATAATTCAGGATAACCTCCCAATCTCAAGATCCTTAAGTTAAAAAAAAATCCTTATGTCAATCACACCTGCAAAATGTGATTAACTTTTCCCATGTAAGGTAACATATGTAGGCACAGGACCTAGACATCTTTGGGGAGCCTTTATCCTGCCTACCATTATAACATTTTTTGAGAAAACAGGAAACCATCTATCACTTCTTTCCTAGTCCTTGTGCTTCATGTAATATTGAAACCTTATCCAAAGCTTTACATTATACTGTATGATATAAATATATATGTTGATAATTTTTGATTTCTCAAAGTTTAAAGTATGGTAGTGATTATCACTTAGGCATATGTTAAAAAATCTCTCAATTCCACCATTCAAAAAATATAAAACTTAGTAAACATATATATTCAAACTTAAAGCACAAGACTAGTTTTCCATAAAATAGAAAGAGGATTATAATCATATGTTTATTTGTTTCAGGAAATAATGCATTTCACTGTAAAGAGTAAAGAGTGAAAATTAGACTCTATATAGCATTTCACATTTTAAAGCTTTTGGTAAAAAGATATAAAAGCATGTCTAATCATAGACAAACTCCTTTGTCTCTTCTATGACTTTGGCTTGACAGAAAGGATCTTTTAGTGTTTCAGTTTCTAACTCTAAACTGACCAAAGCAGTACTTATCTTTGTCAGAGTTGTGAGGTTTTATTAATTGAGGTTTGTGAAGACATGTCTACTATAAGAGTGTGTGTTGTAATTCCTTTGTAAAAGCTTATTTCAAATGGACATATTTTATACTGGTAGAAATATATGTCATACTGGAGATGATGCCACAAATGGAAATAGAAACTTAAATGGATATCAAGAGATAACATATTAGAGATGTTCTTTTCTCATATAACATTATTGAGTTCGATGTCTCTAGGTGGAAAACTATGTTACCAAGGAATTATGATGAGCCCATTTTTCCCAGTAAAATTTACAGGAAACAATTACAAGCCATGAGAGATATTGTATCAGAAACAATAATTATTAAGTTAGAGAATTATTACATGCAAAGATTCCTATTCAATACAAAGCTGATAATGGCCTTTGGTAAAATATGTTCCCAGCCAACATCATTCTCAATGGTGAAAAACTGTAACCATTTCCTCTAAGATCAGGAGCAAGACAAGGTTGCCCACTCTCACCACTATTATTCAACATAGGTTTGGAAGTTTCAGTCATGGCAATAAGAGAAGAAAAAGAAATAAAAGGAATCCAAATCAGAAAAAAAAAGAAGTAAGACTGTCACTGTTTGCAGATGACATGATACTATATGCAGAGATTCCTAAAGATGCTACCAGAAAACTACTAGGACTAATCAATGAATTTGATAAAGTAGCAGGATACAAAATTACTGCACAGAAACCTCATGCATTCCTATATACTAATGATGAAAAATCTGAAAGAGAAATTAAGGAAACACTCCCATTTACCATTGCAACAAAAAGAATAAAATATCTGGGAATAAACCTACCTAAGGAGGCAAAATACTTGTATGCAGAAAATTATAAGACACTGATGAAAGAAATTAAATATGATACAAACAGATGGAGAGATATACCATGTTCTTGGATTGGAAGAATCGACATTGTGAAAATGACTACACTACCCAAAGCATTCTACAGATTTAGTGCAATCCCTATCAAACTACCAATGGCATTTTTCACAGAACTAGATCAAAAAATTTCACAATTTTTATGGAAACAAAAAAGACCCTGAGGGCTCCCCTGGTGGCACAGTGGTTGAGAATCTGCCTGCTAATGTGGGGACACAGGTTCAAGCCCTGGTATAGGAGGATCCCACATGCTGCGGAGCAACTAGGCCCATGAGCTACAACTACTGAGCCTGCACGTCTGGAGCCTGTGCTCCACAACAAGAGAGGCCGTGATAGTGAGAGGCCCGTGCACCTCAATGAAGAGTGGCCCCCACTTGCCACAACTAGGGAAAGCCCTCGCACAGAAATGAAGACCCAACACAGCATAAATAAACTCCTACCCCCAACATCTTCTTAAAAAAAAAAAGACCCTGAATAGCAAAAGCAATCTTGAGAAAGAAAAACGGAGCTGGAGGAATCAGGCTCATGGACTTCAGACTATACTGCAAACACACAGTAATCAAGACAGTATGGTATTGGCACATAAACAGAAATATAGATCAATGGAACAGGATAGAAAGCCCAGAGGTAAGCCCACACACATATGGTCACCTTATATTTGATAAAGGAGACAAGAATATACAATGGAGAAAAGACAGCCTCTTCAATAAGTGGTGCTGGGAAAACTGGACAGCTACATGTAAAAGAATGAAATTAGAACATTCCCTAACACCATACACAAAAATAAACTCAAAATGGATTAAAGACCTAAATGTAAGGCCAGACACTACAAAACTCTTAGAGGAAAACATAGGCAGAACACTCTATGACATAAATCACAGCAAGAAACTTTTTAACCCACCTCCTAGAGAAACGGGAATAAAAACATAAATAAACAAATGGGACCTAATGAAACTTAAAAACTTTTGCACAGCAAAGGAAAGCTTAAACAAGACGAAAAGACAACCCTCAGAATGGGAGAAAATATTTGCAAATGAAGCAAATGACAAAGGATTAATCTCCAAAATTTACAAGCAGCCCATGTAGCTCAATATCAGAAAAACAAACAACCCAATCCAAAAATGGGCAGAAGACAAAAATAGATATTTCTCCAAAGAAGATATACAGATTGCCAACAAACACATGAAAGGATGCTCAGCATCACTAATCATTAGAGAAATGCAAGTCAAAAGTACAGTGAGGTATCATCTCACACCGGTCAGAATGGCCATCATCAAAAAAATCTACAAACAATAAATGCTGTAGAGGGTGTGGAGAAAAGGGAACCCTCTTGCACTGTTGGTGGGAATGTAAATTGATACAGCCACTATGGTGAACAGTATGGAGGTTCCTTAAAAAACTAAAAATAGGGGCTTCCCTGGTGGTGCAGTGGTTGAGAGTCCGCCTGCTGATGCAGGGAACACGGGTTCGTGCCCCGCTCCAGGAAGATCCCACATGCCGTGGAGTGGCTAGGCCCGTGAGCCATGGCCGCGGAGCCTGTGCTCTGCAACGGGAGAGGCCACAACAGTGAGAGGCCCGCATACAGAAAAAAATTAAATAAATAAATAAATAAATAAATAAAACTAAAAATAGAACTACCATATGACCCAGCACTCCCATTACTTGGCATATACCCTGAGAAAATCATAATTCCAAATGAGTCATGTACCACAATGTTCATTGCAGCTCTATTTACAATCACCAGGATATGGAAGCAACCTAAGTGTCCATCGACAGATGAATGGATAAAGAAATTGAGCACATATATACAACGGAGTATTACTCAGCCATAAAAAGAAATGAAATTGAGTTATTTGTAGTGAGGTGGATGGACCTAGAGTCTGTCATACAGAGTGAAGTAAGTCAGAAAGAGAAAAACATGTACCGTATGCTAACACATGCATATGGAATCTAAAAAAAAAAAAAAAAAAGGTTCTGAAGAACTAGGGGCAGGACAGGAATAAAGTCACAGTAGTAGAAAATGGACTTGAGGACACAGGGAGGGGGAATGTTAAGTTGGGACGAAGTGAGAGAGTAACATTGACATATATACACTACCAAATGTAAAATAGATAGCTAGTGAGAAGCAGCCACATAGAACAGGGAATTCAGCTCGGTACCACCTAGAGGGGTGGGATAGGGAGGGTGGAAGGGAGGTGCAAGAGGGAGGAGATATAGGGATATATGTATACATGTAGCTGATTCATTTGTTGTACAGCAGAAACTAACACAACTTTTTAAAGCAATTATACTCCAATATAGATGTTTCAAAAAATATTAATGTAACTGGTGAATGACTGCTTGAAGCAGTCAAAATGTTTGAACCTATACATAGATTACCATGAAAGTGACAACTATAAATACAGATTGGTACCACAAATTAAAAAAAAAGTTTAATAAAACATTGTATTCTAGTTAACTAAACAATAATAACCCCAAGTAGGGGAAAGAAGGACACAGATATTTTGCATTTCCGCTTGCAACAAGAACCAAGGGAAACTCTGCCCATACAATTTCTTAATGACCTAAGGGAAAATAGCTAAAACCACAGTGCAAATAGAAAATGCCTTTAATAATTTCTATTATAAACTTTTCACCTCATGGAGAAACTGGACAAAGCAAATCTGATAGCTGTATGGCCACGTTTACTTCCTTGGTGTATGTTGTCTTTTACCTCCTCTGTCCTAGTTTCTTAAACAGAAGTTGAGTGAAGTTCATGTAGCATGGTTTATTTTTATAGCCCTTTAGTTCTAGATGAGATATGTTACAGTAGTGGACAAGAATAGCTTGTTGGATGAGAGGGTTATCTACTATGTACACGGAAAAGGAAAAGGCCACATTTAGGTTTTGGCTTTTGTCACTAGTTCTTCAAGCACAATTTTAACCTTAAGCCATTATAATCTAATTAATCAATATGATCTCATATAAAGTAGATCTGAATTATTACACATAATGTGTCTATCATTGAGCAACTACTTATGAATTCTTTTTGTCCCTGGACTAATATATTTATTGTTGATATCCCATGACAACATTTTATGATCCATTTATTGTTTATACTGTATTTTTTCCCCAGCTACCAAATGCATATTCTTGAATTACTGCTCTCATAATTCACCTTTTCTAAATGTCCTTTTGTACCTTTGCCAGGTAGCCACATCCTGGACATGCCTCAACATCTAGTTCACCATTTTGTTATAATGTAAAGTCTTGCTTAATATGCAACCTGTGGTGGTGTATCCTTTCTCTGTACTCATATAGAACCTATCATTGTATTGAGCCTTATGTTTCTAGTTATTTTATTTTATTTATTTTTTTTGTTTTGTTTTGTTTTGTTTTTGTGGTATGCGGGCCTCTCACTGTTGTGGCCTCTCCTGTTG
Organism: Mesoplodon mirus; assembly: GCF_964341445.2. Classification (NCBI taxonomy): domain Eukaryota; kingdom Metazoa; phylum Chordata; class Mammalia; order Artiodactyla; family Ziphiidae; genus Mesoplodon; species Mesoplodon mirus. The sequence continues at coordinate 43,901,599 of NC_138992.1, read as the reverse complement.
TGGAGCACAGACTCCGGACGCGCAGGCCCAGCGGCCATGGCTCACGGGCCCAGCCGCTCTGCGGCATGTGGGATCTTCCCAGACTGGGGCATGAACCCGTGTCCCCTGCATCAGCAGGCAGACTCTCAACCACTGTGCCACAAGGGAAGCTCTCTAGTTATTTTTTGTGTTTATGTCTTATCTTTCCAACTAGATGCTGAAAGATTCTTAGAGGTAGGAATTGTTTGTTATATATCTTTGTATCTTTGCCACTTTGTCTAACGGGGTGCAGGTTTTTGGTTGCTTGTAATTTTTCAGAACTCCTGGTTGCAAGTTAAAGAAACCAAACACTAATTCAAATAATGAAGAAGGTCCAGGGATGGGTCTGGATGAATATTTATTCATGCTGGATCAGGTATCCAAATTTTTCATCAAGAATTTGTCCTCCTGCTTTCCTTTGTCTTGGCTTTGCTCTCAGGTGAGAGCTCCCTAAAGTATGCCTTCTGGTAGTAGAGGAAGAGCTTCCTTCTCTCAGTAGATTCAGGGAAAGCTTTGGGGCTGATGATTATTGGTTTTATTGGACTGTCTTGGGTCATGTGCTCGGCCTGAGTTACATGGTTATGTCTTGAGACGGGGGGTGGGATCAGTTGCCCTCTCTCTTTCATGACATTTGCACTGAAATTGGAGAATGGGTAGTTCCTTAAAGGAAAAGGTGGGCTTTTGTGCTGGCAGATGGGAAATGGATGCTGACAGGCAGAAACAAGATGCCCATTGGGAATTTCAGTAAATGTTTCCTGGTTGATCACATAAACTTCTAGGAAAGAAGTCAGATTCGTAGAGATTCAATTTTTTCACCTTCATCCAAAATACTTATTGTTAGAATAGTGCCGTGTATTCTCTGAGCCCTTCATAGTCACTGTTGGAGGTGGATGTAAATGTGATATGATGTATGACTTTGGCTCCCCATTGATTTATCACCAGAGCTGAAAGGTTATTAGTCTCTCAAGGATGGATTAATAACTATGCTTAGGTGCTTGAACCTTTGAATAGGCCCTCAAAGTTCTTTTGTGGAAGAGTGAACAGAGCAGTAATGAAATCTCTCACTGTGGATTGTGATGATGATAGCCCAGTGGGTTATGATAAAACTAAGTAGCATTATCAACAAATTAAACTGTGACTCTGTTTTGGATTCTCTCTCTGAGAGCTATGTTGTTTATAAACAACTTCAAAAGTTGTTTATAAAACATATAAATGGTAAGCTTTGAGGTTGCCATTATTTCAGATATAGTGGTCAGGACATGTACACTAAGTTGGCTGACAGGTTTTTTGGCTGCCTTTTTTTTGTACATTGAGAAGTTAAGATCAGAGATATTTTAAGTACAAAAACTTAAGTCATATATTGGTCAACTTGCCTGAAACCCAGCCAGTGAAGATCTTAATGAACATTGCAGAAAATGAACAGAGTATTAGCAAGATTAATTTCCATGAGAAATGGATGCTAGACAGGTAAAACTGAGATGTCTACTGAGTGTTCAATTAATCTATGCTGATTGATCAACTTAACATCCCTGTAGATCAGAATCAGGTTTGTGTGGATTCTGTATATTTTTTCACCTTCATCCCAAACACTTTACAGCTAGGCAATGTAATAATATCTTTGGATAAAAGTGTAGATAATCTTTTATCATTGAATTTTGTTTAGTGTTGCATATGCCCTTCTTAGCTAGCTGTTTGTTTACTTGTATGTGGGAAAAGAGCAAATCAAGCATAAATACTTTAGTGTGTTCTTTAGAAATCAATGTCCTGAAATCTCTGAGATAGTTAATATTTATTTTATTCAAACATATTTATTGAGTACTGCCTTAATTTTATTCTTAATCTTTACATTTTAGAACTGGAAAATAAGCAGAAATCTACAGCTGGTACCACTTCGAATATTAATTTGTTCTTACAAATGTTTTAATCAACGCAAGCCTAATCTCTTCGGAATTGCTCAAGTGTAGAGCAGGTAAGAAGCTCATTTAGAGCCTCACATGACTTGCCCCATCACCTCTGCACAGTCAGGTTATGCTCTACTTAGTATACCATGCTCTTCTCTTTGTCAATACATTGAGTAAAGGAAGAAAAATAATTTAATTGTGAAGGTCCCAATTTAAGCACTACAGTATACCTTTAGATTGTTTAGACTCTAAGTGTGCTGTTTCTTCTTTGACTTAAAAACAAAATTAAAAAATGGAAAAATAAAGATCAATGTGGCAAATGAGTATTATTTTCTTCTGTCATTTTATGAATATCACCCTCCTTTTCTAAATAGTATTAAGGACTTTGATGGGGAGAAGTGTTTATTTTATGCATGTTTTGCAAATGAAAAATAATCACTTTTTAGTGCTAGATAGTTCAACTATATTTGTATGATTTCATTTGAGCTCTTATTTTCTAAGTGACACTAACGTCTTTTTTTTCTTTCTTTTATTAAGGTGACATTAGTTTATAACATTAAGTTTCATGTATACAACATTATATTTCAGCTTCTGTATGCCCTACTGTGTGCTCACCACCAAAAGTTTAGTTTCCATCCATTGTCATGCAGTTAACCTGCTTTACCCATTTCACCCTCTTCCACCCTACTTCCCTTCTGGTAATCACTAATATGTTCTCTGTATCTGTCTGTTTGTTTTTGTTTTGCTTGTTTTATTTTATTATTTTTTGTTTTATATTCCACATGTGAGTGAAATCATATGGTATTTGTCTTTCTCTGACTTATTTCACTTAGCATAATATGCTCAAGGTCAATCATTGTTGTAGCAAATGGCAAGACTATGACTGAGTAGTATATATATATATATATATATATATATATATATATATATATATATATGCCACATCTTCTTTATCCATTCATCCATTTTTGGGCACTTAGGTTGTTCCCATATCTTTGCTATTGTAAATAATTCTGCAGTGAACATAGGGGGCATATATCTTTTCAAACCAGTGTTTTTATATTCTTCAGATGAATACCCAGAAGTAGAAGAGCTGGATCATGTAATAGTTCTATTTGTAATTTTTTTAAAAAAAATTTATTGGGGTACAATTGATTTACAATGTTCTGTTAGTTTCAGGTATACAGAAAAGTGAATCTGTTATACATAGACATATATTCACTCTTTTTTAGATTATTTTCCCCATAAGCCATTACAGAGTACTGAGTAGAGTTCCCTGTGCTATACAGCAGGTCTTTATTAGTTATCTATTGTATATATATACCATTTGCAGCAACATGGATGGACCTAGAAATTCTCATACTGAGTGAAGTAAGTCAGACAGCGAAAGACAAACATCATATCATATCACTTATATGTGGAATCTCAAAAAAGGCTACAAATGAACTTATCTACAAAACCAAAGTAGAGTTACAGATGTAGAAAATAAACTTATGGTTACTGGGGAGTAAGAGGTGTGGGGAGGGATAAATTGGAAGATTGGGTTTGACACATACGTATTTTTAATTTTATGAGGAACCTCCATACTGTTTTCCATAGCAGCTGCACCAATTTACATTCCCACCAACAGTGCATGGGGCTTCCCTTTTGTCCACATCCTTGCCAACACTCGTTTCTTGCCTTTTTGATAATATCCATTCTAATGGGTGGGAGGTGATATCTCATTGTTGTTTTGATTTTCATTTCCCTAATAATTAGTGACGTTGAACATCTTTTCATGTGCCTGTTGGTCATCTGTACGTCTTCTTTGGAAAAATGTCTATTCAGATCCTCTGTCCATTTTTAAATCAGGCTTTTTGTTGTTTTATGAATTCTGCATATATTTTGGATATTAACACCTTATTTGATATATGATTTGCAAATATCTTCTCCCACTTAGAGGTTGTCTTTTCATTGTGTTGATGGTTTCCTTTGCTGTGCAAAAGTTTTGAGTGTGATGCAGTCCTTTTTATTTTTGCTTTTTTTTCCCTTTGCCTGAAGAGACATATCCAGAAAGATGTTGCTAATACCAGTGTCAAAGAGTGTGCTGCCTATGTTTTCTTCTAGGAGTTTTATGGTTTCAGGTTTTACATTCAAGTCTTGATGTTTATTTTTGTGTATGATGTAAGATAGTGGTCTAGTTTCATTTTTTGTATGTAGTTGTCCAGTTTTCCCAACACCATTTATTGAAAAAACTATCCTTTCTCAATTGTATGTTCTTTGCTCCTTCGTTGTAAATTAACTGTCCATTTATGTGTGAGTTTATTTCTGAACTCTCAATTCTGTTCCACTGATCTGTGTATATGTTTTTCTGTCAATACCATGATGTTTTAATTATTTTTGCTTTGTAGTGTAATATGAAGTCAGGAGTGTCATACCACCATCTTCTTTTTCCTAAGGGACACTAACATCTTATTGACTAAGATAAAACCTTCATTCCACTTAAAAATGAGTAGAAGCTGAAAACCCAGGCTTGGTTACTCCTAACATCACTTTGTTCTTGCTTCTAAAGTTTAAAAAAAAAATTTTTTCCACAAGGGAAACTGACAGAAACCAGGCAAGTAGTGCTGGGATGAGAATTTGACTCCTTTTCTCTGAAGGACAACAGAAAAGTAGGGGAAAAAATTATGAAAATATATATACAGTTTGCATAGACCAGTAGTTTTTGGAAGTGTGGTTCTGTCCAGCAGCATCCACATCACTTGAGAACTTGTTAGAAGTGCAGATTATCTGTCCCCACCCCAGACCACTGAATCAGAAACTGGGGAAGTATGGCCCAGCAGTCTGTGCTTGAACAGCTCCTCCAGGTGATTTTGATGCACACTCTTATTTGAGAACCCCAGGGACAGATTAAGATAAATTTGCTGTGGGTTCAGAAAAGCAAGAAATTTAATTATAATTTATATTTAAACCCCACTAGAAATATGTTTCTTCGTGTAACTATTTGGTAGTTCTTCTTGTGGAAAGCTGAGTGATTTCTCATCTTACATATATTTTATTACCATGTTACCTTCCTAACTAGGCCCTTTATTAGTTCACTTCAGGACATACTCCTTCATGCATCAGCGTTGCCTCTGGCATACCTGGGAAGCTAAATCAATGGAGCACAGCTGAGAGGCTATCAATTCCAAAGAAAGCAAGGGTCAGTACCCACTGAGACAGAGTCGGGGCCTCGAGGTAAATTTCTAAAGCCTCCATTAACCAAGAATGCATTTTAAACAAAAATAAAAAACAAGGTACAAATGAAAGTCATAGGAGCTCACTTAAAAATGAGTTACAGGAATAAACTGTATGTTTATTGGGGGGAAACTACTGAGAAAATTGATTTTGATTAGGGAAATATTTTTATACAACCTATGTTGTTGAAAATAGTGTTTTGTTTACCATTTTAATCTCATGATTTCAGCTGCAATTTATGTGCTGTCTTCGTTCTGGGGAGAAAACTGTATTCATTTATCTATGTACTCATTTATTCAACAAATATTTCAGGTACTCTTGAAGCTCAGGAGACATGAAGAGACTCTTGACTCTCTGCCTTACATTTTCACCCCATCCTCTTCATATCTCAGGGCACCGAGACTTAGTTTCTGCCCTATTCTAAAACTGGTCTTTCAGAGGTCATCAGTGACTTCCTACAAATCCAGCTACTCCTTATCTGGCTGTTCTTCTCTGTAGGTTTGGGCTTGATTGACCATCTTCTGCCTCTTGGAACTGTATGCCTTAGGATCATTCTTTATTTCTCTGATGGCCTCTTCCCCATACCTTTAACTGAATTCTCTTCTATACCTTCAGTCAAAAACAAGGGTTCTATGAGATTTCTCTACTTAGTCCCATTTTATTATCTCTTAGCACTTTTTCTTTAACTGAAGGAACTCACCTACTCTTATCAGTTTCATTTAGCTTCATTTATCACACCTAGGTGGGTAGCTACTAAATCTCTTTCTTCATTTTTAACCCATGTTTCCAAGCTCTTCAATTTCAACATATCTAAAATAGAGTTGATTCTTTTCTTCACAAATTATTTATTCATGTATTAAGCAAATATTTATTGAGGGGTTACTGTCTATCAGGCACTGTTTTCTGTTCTAAAGATATAGCAATGAACAAAGCTGACAGGGTCTCTGATTTCAGAAAGCTTATGTTCTGATGCTGTGGGGGAGGCAAACAATAAAACCAGGAAAATAATATGGTGATATGTGCTTTGAAGAGAAGTAAAATAAGATTCGAGAGATAGAGAAATTATGAGAATACATTTTATACAGGGTAGTCTGTGTCTGATAAAGTAATATTTGATAAATAACCTGAAACAAGTGAGGGAATGAGTTCTGTGGGTATAATGAATAGGAATCAATTGAGTGTTTGAAAGGCATAAAGTTCAGGATGATGCTAGAAAGCATCAAATAACTGAATGTGTGCTAAAGAGAAAGCATGACTCTGAGGTCAAGAGATATAGTGTTGCTGGATGCATGGTCATGCATCAAGTGTCACCATGGAAACTAGACTGGGGAGGATGCATCTGCTTCTGCCCTGTGGGATGACCCTGTGTTCTGAATCATTATTTAATTAAATCAGAAATTAATCTTACTCCGCATAAATGTGGGCGTCTGTATGCATGTGAGTTTGTGGTCTCCTTGCCAATCTATAATCCTTCTGAAACGTTGGAATCTGAAACACTGCAAAATATTTTTATTTTCTAACAATTACAAGCAACCTTTATTTATTCAAGTGAAGTTGAAGCAATTGGAGCATTAACTTTTTGTGAATTTTTTGGATTTAATACTTTTCTTTTTTTGTCTTCTGTGGGTACTCTCTGGAATTTTTTTGGTTCACTCACATTTGCCTCATAAAGACATAGGAGAGCTCTTGGAGGAAGACGCGGTCGCTGCTGCAGCGGAGCCTCAGGCCACCCACTCATGCTCCTGACTCACCGCTGTTCGCCCTCGCTGAGGAAAAAGTTGGTCAGGAAGCCGTGCCACAGCCATGGCTTTACAGATACTGGAAACACTGCCGTGGAGCCAGAGGTGGCGATTCACCGGATTAGAATCACCCTCACCAGCCGCAACGTGAAGTCTTTGGAGAAGGTATGTGCTGAACTGATCAGAGACGCTAAGGAAAAGAATCGTTCAGATGCCTACCAAGACTCTGAGAATAATTACAAGGAAAACTCCTTGTGGTGAAGGTTCTAAGACTTGGGATCGTTTCCAGATGAGGATCCATGAGCGACTCATTGACCTGCACAGTCCTTCTGAGATTTTCAAGCAGATCATGTCCATCAGTATTGAACCAGGAATTGAGGTTGAAGTCACCACTGCAGATGCTTAAATCAACATTTTAAATAAATTGAATTGTTTAAAAAAATTGTTAAAAAAAAGAGTAAAAAAGAGAAACTCAAGTCTCTTTTACTGTTATACATTGTTATCATCTGTGTTGTGGGGAAGTAGTTTCAAAGAGAAAAATATATATATTTTAGGATTAGTAATAATTCAAGAATAATTTCTGATTATTAACATTTCTGTGTTTCCTTTGTTTACATAATCCAAGATAGATTTTTTCTATGTAATTACCCAAGAGCTCCAACAAGTTTTCAGAATGATGTTAGTTGAATCCAGTTGGTAAATAATCAGGAGATCTTGGGACTTCCCTGATGGCACAGTGGTTAAGAATCCACCTGCCTGTGCAGGGCACATGGATTTGATCCCTGGTCCACGAAGATCCCACAAGCCACGGAGCAACTAAGCCTCTGTGCCACAACTACTGAGCCTGCAATCTAGAGCCGGGGAGCCTAGAGCCCATGCTCCACAGCAAGAGAGGACACTGCAATGAGAAACATGTGCACCAAAACGAAGAGTGGCGCTCGCTCACCACAACTAGAGAAAGCCCATGCAACAGTGAAGACACAACATAGCCAAAATTAAATAAGTAAATAAATTTATTTCTAAAAAAATCAACAGATCTAGCTAAAGTACTGATAATAGTTTTTCTATAATCAAAGCAATAAGCCATTAAGGATATTTGCTCTTTTTGAAATTTATGTTGAAAAACATTGTTTTCTTTTATACTATCATATTAATGGAGATTACTGAGAAGGTTTTAAATGAAGGTAGATTTAACTTTTTATTTATTTATTTATTTATTGCTGAATAAGGCTTCTAAAATCTCTAAAATAAACACTTGGAACCCTCATTGGAATTTTTTCATAAAATAGCTCTTTGCATGATCCTTGTTGTGTAGGTTATTTTCTAAACTGCAGCTGTGAGATAATAAATGGCTTGAAGTCTCCTGCACTTGCTAAAGAATTGTTTTGCTTCTTGGCACAGTGAAAGTCCCTGTACAGATTTTCTGCACACTTCCTGATGGAACTTTGGGAGCCTTCTGTAAGCCACAGGGCTCCATATCTCATGAAGGCTATTGAAGCTATTGGAGTTCAAGAGGGCCCTTGAGACCTAGACCAGACCTGGCACACCAGGATTAATGAGGAGACTTTTAAATAATTATCATCCCACTCATTGGGTATTCTGAGGGTCCAGAGAAGTCCCCTATGGTGGAAGGGAGTCCAGGACATGTGCCCTGTTTCTAGGTACAGCATTGGAGTGAGTGAAGATGGCAACACTATAAGTAAACATGGGGGTTGGTGGTGGATCAGTGAGCTACAAAAGCTAAAAGAACAAAGCTGCTTCAGAAGGCAGGATTTTAGATTCTGTGTCTTTATTCATGCCCTGCCACTAAGTTCAACAGTACCATATTTATAGATTACATATATATGTGTTAGCATATGGTATTTGTTTTTCTCTTTCTGACACTTCACTCTGTATGACAGTCTCTAGACCCATCCACCTCACTACAAATAACTCAATTTCATTCCTTTTTATGGCTGAGTAATATTCCATTGTATAAATGTGCCACATCTTCTTTATCCATTCATCTGTCAATGGACGTTTAGGTGCTTCCATGTCCTGGCCATTGTAAATAGTGCTACAATGAATATTGTGGTACATGAGTCTTTTTGAATTATGGTTTTCTCAGGGTATATGCCCAGTAGTGTGATTGCTGGGTCATATGGTAGTTCTAATTTTAGTTTTTTTAAGGAACATCCATACTGTTCTCCATAGTGGCTGTATCAATTTACATTCCCACCAACAGTGCAAGAGGGTTCATTTTCTCCACACCCTCTCCACCATTTACTGTTGGTAGATTTTTTGATGATGGCCATTCCGACCGGTATGAGGTGATACCTCATTGTGGTTTTGATTTGTGTTTCTCTAATGATTAGTGATGCCAAGCATCTTTTCATGTGTTTGCTGGCAATCTGTATCTTCTTTAGGGAAATGTCTATTTAGGTCTTCTGCCAATTTTTGGATTGGGTAATTTTTTTTTTATATTGAGCTGCATGAGCTGTTTGTATATTTGAACATTAATCTTTTGTCCATTGATTCCTTTGCAAGTATTTTCTCCCATTCTAAGGGTTGTCTTTTCATCTTGTTTATAGTTTCCTAAGCTGCGCAAAAGATTTTAAGTTTCATTAAGTCCCATTTGTTTACTTTTTTAAAATTTCCATTACTCTAGGAAGTGGGTCAAAAAGGACCTTGTTGTGATTAATGTCATAGAGTGTTCTGCCTATGTTTTCCTCTAAGAGTTTTATATTTTATAGGGTCTGGCCTTACATTTAGGTCTTTAATCAATTTTGAGTTTATTTTGGGGTATGGTGTTAGGAAGTGTTCTAATTTCATTCTTTTACATATAGCATCCATTTTTCCCAGCACCACTTATTGAAGAGGCTATCTTTTCTCCATTGTATATTCTTGTCTCCTTTATCAAAGATAAGATGACCATATGTGTATGGGTTCATCTCTGGGCTTTCTATCCTTTTCCATTGATCTATATTTCTGTTTTTGTGCCAGCACCATACTGTCTTGATTACTGTAACTTTGTATTATAGTCTGAAGTCAGGGAGCCTGATTCCTCCGTCTCTGTTTTTGTTTCTCAGGATTGACTTGGCTATTCGGGGTCTTTTGTGTTTCCATACAAATTGTAAATTTTTTGTTCTAGTTCTGTGAAAATTGCCATTGGTAATTTGATAGGGATTGCATTGAATCTGTCAATTGCTTTGGGTAGTATAGTCATTTTCACAATATTGATTCTTCCAATCCAAGAACATGGTATATCTCTCCATCTGTTTGTATCACCTTTGATTTCTTTCATCAGTGTCTTACAGTTTTCTGCATACAGTTCTTTTCCTCCTTATGTAGCTTTATTCCTAGGTATTTTATTATTTTCTTGCAATGGTAAATGGGAGTGTTTCCTTAATTTCTTTCTGATATTTCATTTTTAGTGTATAGGAATGCATGAGATTTCTCTGCAGTAATTTTGTATCCTGCTACCTTACCAAATTCACTGATTAGTTCTAGTAGTTTTCTGGTGGCATCTTTTGGGTTTTCTATGTATAATATCATGTCATCTGCAAACAGTACAGCTTTACTTCTTTTCCAGTTTGGATTCCTTTTATTTCTGTTTCTTTTCTGATTGCTGTGGCTAGGACTTCCAAAACTATGTTCAATAATAGTGGCAAGAGTGGGCACCCTTGACTTGTTCCAGATCTTAGAGGAAATGCTTTCAGTTTTTCACCATTGAGAATGATGTTTGCTGTGGGTTTGTCATATATGGCCTTTATCATGTTGAAGTACGTTCCCTCTTTGCCCACTTTCTGGAGAGTTTTTATCATAAATGGGTGTTGAATTTTGTTGAAAGCTTTTTCTGCATCGATTGAAATCATCATATGGTTTTTATCCTTCAGTCTGTTAATATGGTGTATCACATTGATTGATTTGCATATATTGAAGAATCCATGCATTCCTGGAATAATCCTCACTTGATCATGGTGTATGATAGTTTTAATGTGCTGCTGGATTCTGTTTGCTAGTATTTTGTTGAGGGTTTTTACATCTATGCTCTTCAGTGATATTGGTTTGTAGTTTTCTTTTTTTGTGACATCTGTATCTGGTTTTGTTATCAGCGTGATGGTGACCTCAGAATGAGTTTGGGAGTGTTCCTCCTTCTGTTATAGTTTGGAAGATACTGAGAAGGATAGGTGTTAGGTCTTCTTTAAATGTTTGATGGAATTCACATGTGAAGCCATCTCATCCTGGGCTTTCCTTTGTTGGAAGACTTTAAATCACAGTTTCAATTTCAGTGCTTGTGATTGTCCTGTTCATATTTTCTAATTAGTCCTGGTTCAGTCTTGGAAGGTTGTACTTTTCTAAGAATTTGTCCATTTCTTCCAGGTTGTCCATTTTATTGGCATATAGTTCCTTGTAGTAGTCTCTCATGATCCTTTGTATTTCTGTGGTGTCAGTTGTTACTTCTCCTTTTTCATTTCTAATTTTATTGATTTGAGTCTTTTCCCTTTATTTTCCTGATGAGTCTGGCTAATGGTTTATCAACTTTGTTTATCTTTGCAAAGAACCAGCTTTTAGTTTCATTGAACTTTGCTATTGTTTCCTCCATTTATTTCTGATCTGATCCATTTCTTTTTCATTCATTTCTGATCTGATATTTATGATTCCTTTCCTTCTGCTAACTTCAAGGTTTTTTGTTCTTGTTTCTCTATTTGCTTTAAGTGTAAGGTTAGATTGTTTATTTGAGATTTTTCTTGTTTCTTGAGGTAGTATTGTATTTTTTTTTTAGTTTCTGCTTTATAACAAAGTGAATCAGTCATACATATACATCTGTTCCCACATCCCTTCCCTCATGCATCTCCCTCACTACCACCCTCCCCATTCCACCCCTCCAGGCGGTCACAAAGCACCGAGTTGATCTCCCTGTGCTCTGCGGCTGCTTCCCACTATCTATCTACCTTACGTTTGGTAGTGTATATATGACCATGACTCTCTTTCGCTTTGTCACAGCTTACCCTTCCCCCTCCCCATATCCTCAAGTCCATTCTCAAGTAGGTCTGTGTCTTTATTCCCGTTTTACCCCTAGGTTCTTCATGACATTTTTTTTTAATTCCATATATATGTGTTAGCATACGGTATTTGTCTTTCTCTTTCTGACTTACTTCACTCTGTATGACAGACTCTAGGTCTATCCACCTCATTACAAATAGCTCAGTTTCGTTTCTTTTAATGGCTGAGTAATATTCCATTGTATATATATGCCACATCTTCTTTATCCATTCATCCGATGATGGACACTTAGGCTGTTTCCAGCTCCAGGCTATTGTGAATAGAGCTGCAATGAACATTTTGGTACATGTCTCTTTCTGAATTATGGTTTTCTCAGGGTATATGCCTAGTAGTGGGATTGCTGGGTCATATGGTAGTTCTATTTTTAGTTTTCTAAGGAACCTCCATACCGTTCTCCATAGTGGCTGTACCAATTCACATTCCCACCAGCAGTGCAAGAGTGTTCCCTTTTCTCCACACCCTCTCCAGCATTTATTGTTTCTAGATTTCTTGATGATGGCCATTCTGACTGGTGTGAAATAATATCTCATTGTAGTTTGGATTTGCATTTCTCTAATGATTAATGATGTTGAGCATTCTTTCATGTGTTTGTTGGCAGTCTGTATATCTTCTTTGGAGAAATACCTATTTAAGTCTTCTTCCCATTTTTGGATTGGGTTTTTTTTTTTTTTTTTTTTTTTGCTATTGAGCTGCATGAGCTGCTTATAAATTTTGGAGATTAATCCTTTGTCATTTGCTTCATTTGCAAATATTTTCTCCCATTCTGAGGGTTGTCTTTTGGTCTTGTTTATGGTTTCCTTTGCTGTGCAAAAGCTGTGAAGTTTCATTAGGTCCCATTTGTTTATCTTTGTTTTTATTTCCATTTCTCTAGGAGGTGGGTCCAAAAGGATCTTGCTGTGATTTATGTCATAGAGTGTTCTGCCTATGTTTTCCTCTAAGAGTTTGATAGTGTCTGGCCTTACATTTAGGTCTTTAATCCATTTTGAGCTTATTTTTGGGTATGGTGTTAGGGAATGATCTAATCTCATACTTTTCCATGTCCCTGTCCTGTATTCCCAGCACCACTTATTGAAGAGGCTGTCCTTTCTCAACTGTACATTCCTGCCTCCTTTATCAAACATAAGTTGACCATATGTGCATGGGTTTATCTCTGGGCTTTCTATCCTGTTCCATGGATCTATCTTTCTGTTTTTGTGCCAGTACCATACTGTCTTGATTACTGAAGCTTTGTAGTATAGTCTGAAGTCAGGGAGCCTGATTCCTCCAGCTCCGTTTTCGTTCTCAAGATTGCTTTGGCTATTCGGGGTCTTTTGTTTTTCCAAAAAAAAATTGAAATTTTTTGTTCTAGTTCTGTGAAAAATGCCAGTGGTAGTTTGATAGGGATTGCATTGAATCTGTAGATTGCTTTCAGTAGTAGAGTCATTTTCAAAATATTGATTCTTTCTATCCACGAGCATGGTATATCTCTCCATCTATTTGTATCATCTTTAATTTCTTTCATCAGTGTCTTATAATTTTCAGCATACAGGTCTTTTGTCTCCTTAGGTTGGTTTATTCCTAGATATTTTATTCTTTTTGTTGCAATGGTAAATGGGAGAGTTTTCTTGATTTCATTTTCAGATGTTTCATCATTAGTGTACAGGAATGCCAGAGATTTCTGTGCATTAATTTTGTATCCTGCTACTTTAGCAAATTCATTGATTAGCTCTAGTAGGTTTCTGGTAGCATCTTTAGGATTCTCTATGTATAGTATCATGTCATCTGCAAACAGTGACAGCTTTACTTCTTTTCCAATCTGGATTCCTTTTATTTCCTTTTCTTCTCTGATTGCTGTGGCTAAAACTTCCAAAACTAAGTTGAATAAGAGTGGTGAGAGTGGGCAGCCTTGTCTTGTTCCTGATCTTAGTGGAAATGGTTTCAGTTTTTCACCATTGAGGACAATGTTGGCTGTGGATTTGTCATATATGGCCTTTATTATGTAGAGGAAAGTTCCCTCTGTGCCTACTTTCTGCAGGGTTTTTATCATAAATGGTGTTGAATTTTGTTGAAAGCTTTCTCTGCATCTATTGAGATGATTATATGGTTTTTCTCTTTCAACTTGTTAATATGTTGTATCACGTTGATTGACTTGTGTATATTGAAGAATCCTTGCATTCCTGGAATAAACCCCACTTGATCACGGTGTATGATCGTTTTAATGTGCTGTTGGATTCTGTTTGCTAGTATTTTGTTGAGGATTTTTACATCTATATTCATCAGTGATATTGGCCTGTAGTTTTCTTTCTTTAGGACATCCTTGCCTGGTTTTGTTATCAAGGTGATGGTGGCCTCGTAGAATGAGTTTGGGAGTGTTCCTTCCTCTGAAATTGTTTGGAAGCGTTTGAGAAGGATGGGTGTTAGTTCTTCTCTAAATGTTTGACAGAATTCGCCTGTGAAGCCATCTGGTCCTGGGCTTTTGTTTGTTGGAAGATTTTTAATCACAGTTTCAATTTCAGTGCTTGTGATTGGTCTATTCATATTTTCTATTTCTTCCTGATTCAGTCTTGGCAAGTTGTGCATTTCTAAGAATTTGTCCATTTCTTCCATGTGGTCCATTTTATTGGCATAGAGTTGCTTGTAGTAATCTCTCATGATCTTTTGAATTTCTTCAGTGTCAGTTGTTACTTCTCCTTTTTCATTTCTAATTCTATTGATTTGAGTCTTCTCCCTGTTTTTCTTGATGAGTCTGGCTAATGGTTTTTCTATTGTGTTTATCTTCTCAAAGAACCAGCTTTTAGTTTTCTTGATCTTTGCTGTCATTTCCTTCATTTCTTTTTCATTTATTGCTGATCTGATCTTTATGATTTCTTTCCTTCTGCTAGCTTTGGGGGTTTTTTGTTCTTCTTTCTCTAATTGCTTTAGGTGCAGGGTCAGGTTGTTTGCTCGAGATGTTTCCTGTTTCTTAAGGTGGGATTGTATTGCTATAAACTTCCCCCTTAGAGCTGCTTTTCCTGCGTCCCATAGGTTTTGGGTCATCGTGTCTCCATTGTCATTTGTTTCTAGGTATATTTTTATTTCCTCTTTGATTTCTTCAGTGATCACTTCGTTATTGAGTAGTGTATTGTTTAGCCTCCATGTGTTTGTATTTTTTACAGATCTTTTCCTGTAATTGATGTGTAGTCTCATAGCACTGTGGTCAGAAAAGATACCTGATACAATTTCAATATTCTTAAATTTACCAAGGCTTGATTTGTGACCCAAGATATGATCTGTCCTAGAGAATGTTCCATGAGCACTTGAGAAAAATGTGTATTCTTTTGTTTTTGGATGGAATGTCCTATAAATATCAATTAAGTCCATCTTGTTTAATGTATCATTTAAAGCTTGTGTTTCCTTATTTATTTTCATTTTGGATGATCTGTCCATTGGTGAAAGTGGGGTGTTAAAGTCCCCTAGTATGAGTGTGTTACTGTCGATTTCCCCTTTTATGGCTGTTACTATTTGCCTTATGTATTGAGGTGCTCCTATGTTGGGTGCATAAATATTTATAGTTGTTATATCTTCTTCTTGGATCGATCCCTTGATCACTATGTAGTGTCCTTCTTTGTCTCTTCTAGTAGTCTTTATTTTAAAGTCTATTTTGTCTGATATAATAATTGCTACTCCAGCTTTCTTTTGGTTTCCATTTGCATGGAATATCTTTTTCCATCCCCTTACTTTCAATCTGTATGTGTCTCTAGGTCTGAAGTGGGTCTCTTGTAGACAGCATATATATGGGTCTTGTTTTTGTATCCATTCAGCCAATCTGTGTCTTTTGGTGGGAGCATTTAGTCCATTTACATTTAAGGTAATTATTGATATGTATGTTCCTATTCCCATTTCCTTAATTGCTTTGGGTTCGTTATTGTAGGTATATTCCTTCTGTTGTGTTTCTTGCCTAGAGGAGTTCCTTTAGCATTTGTTGTAAAGCTGGTTTGGTGGTGCTGAACTCTCTCAGCTTTTGCTTGTCTGTAAACGTTTTAATTTCTCCATCAAATCTGAATGAGATCCTTGCTGGGTAGAGTAATCTTGGTTGCAGGTTTCTCTCCTTCATCACTTTAATTATGTCCTGCCACTCCCTTCTGGCTTGTAGAGTTTCTGCTGAGAGATCAGCTGTTAACCTGATGGGGATTCCCTTGTGTGTTATTTGTTTTTTTTTCCCTTGCTGCTTTTAATATGATTTCTTTGTGTTTAATTTTTGACAGTTTGATTAATATGTGTCTTGGCGTATTTCTCCTTGGATTTATTCTGTATGGGACTCTCTGTGCCTCCTGGACTTGATTAACTATTTCCTTTCCCATATTAGGGAAGTTTTCAACTATAATCTCTTCAAATATTTTCTCAGTCCCTTTCTTTTTCTCTTTTTCTTCTGGAACCCCTATAATTCGAATGTTGGTGCATTTAATGTTGTCCCAGAGGTCTCTGAGACTGTCCTCTGTTCTTTTCATTCTTTTTTCTTTATTTTGCTCTGCATCAGTTATTTCCACTATTTTATCATCCACCTCACTTATCCATTCTTCTGCCTCAGTTATTCTGCTATTGATCCCATCTAGAGTATTTTTCATTTCATTTATTGTGTTTTTAATTGATGCTTGATTCATCTTTAGTTCTTCTAGGTCCTTGTTAACTGTTTCTTGCATTTTGTCTATTCTATTTCCAAGATTTTGGATCTTGGAACTAGAATCTTGGATCATCTTTACTATCATTATTCTGATTTTTTTTTCAGGTAGACTCCCTCTTACCTCTTCATTTGTTAGGTCTGGTAGGTTTTTACCTTGCTCCTTCACCTGTTGTGTGTTTTTCTGTCTTCTCATTTTGCTTATTTTACTGTGTTTGGGGTCTCCTTTTTGCAGGCTGCAGATTCGTAGTTCCTATTGTTTTTGGTGTCTGTCCCCAGTGGCTAAGGTTGTTTCAGTAGCTTGTGTATGCTTCCTGGTGGGGGGGACTAGAGCCTGTGTTCTGGTGGTTGAGGCTCGATCTTGTCTTTCTGGTGGACAGGTCCACATCTGGTGGTGTGTTTTGGGGTGCCTGTGGCATTATTATATTTTTAGGCAGCCTCTCTGTTAATCGGTGGTGTTGTGTTCCTGCCTTGCTAGTTGCTTGGTATAGGGTGACCAGCACTGTAGTTTTCTGGTCGTTGACTGAAGCTGGGTGCTGGTGTTGAGATGGAGATCTCTGGGAGATTTTCGCTGCTTGATATTATGTGGAGCTGGGAGGTCTCTTGTGGACCCGTGTCCTGAAGTTGGCTCTCCCACTTCAGAGGCACAGCACTGACTCCTGGCTGCAGCACCAAGAGCCTTTCATCTACCCGGGTCAGAATAAAAGGGAGAAAAGGTAGAAAGAAAGAATTAGTAGAAGAAAGAAAGAGAGAGAGAAAGAAAGGAATAAGGAAAGAAAGGAAGGAAGGAAGGGAGGAAGGAAGAAAGAAAGAAAGGAGGGAGGGAGGAAGGAAGGAAGGAAAGAAAGAAAGAAAGAAAGAAAGAAAGAAAGAAAGAAAGAAAAAGAAAGACAGGAGGGAGGGAGGAAGGAAAGAAAAAGAAAGTGAAATGAAGAGGGGTGGGAGGGAGGGAGGAAGGAAAGAAAGACAGGAGGGAGGGAGGGAGGGAGGAAGGAAAGAAAAAGAAAGAGTGAAAGGAAGAAGGGAGGGAGGAAGGAAAGAAAGAGAGAAAGAAGGAAAGGAGGAGCAGAGGGAGGGAGGGAGGAAGGGAAGCTAGGAAAAAAAGAAAGAGCAGGTAAAGTAAAATAGAATCAATTATGAAATATAGTAGCGTTATTAAAATTAAAAAGTAATTATTGAGAAAAAAACGGACAGATAGAACCCTGGGACATATGGTGGAAGCAAAGCTATACAGAGAGAATCTTACACAGAAGAATACACATACACATTCACAAAAAGAGAGCAGGGGGAAAAATCAAAAATCTTGCTCTCCAAGTCCACCTCCTCAATTTGGGATACTTCATTGTAAAAAGAGGAAAATGGTGAGAAGTCTGAAATCTTGCTAAGTCCACCTCCTTAATTTGGGATAATTCGTTGTAAAAAGAGGAAAAGGGGGGAAAGTCTTAAATCTTGTCCTCAAAGTCCACTTCCTCCATTTGGGATGATTCGCTGTCCATTCATGCACTCCACAGACGCAGGGCACATCAAGTGGACCGTGGAGCTTTAATCCACTGCCTCCAAGGCTGCACAGAGAGATTTCCCTGTCTCTTCTCTGCTCTCACAGCTCCCGGGTCTCAGCCTTGGACCTGGCCCCGCCTCTGCGCTTAGGTCGCCGGAGGGCATCCGTTCTTCGCTCAGACAGGACGGGTTTAAAGGAGCCGCTGATTCGGGGGCTCTGGCTCACTCAGGCAGAGGGGAGGGAGGGGCGTGCAGTGTGGGGCAGGCCCACAGCGGCAGAGGCCGGCGTGACGTTGCACTAGACCGAGGCGCTCCGTGCGCTTTCCTGGGAAAGCTGTCCCCGGGTTCCGGGACCCCGGCAGTGGCGGGGTGCACAGGCCCCCCGGAAGGCGGGGCGGACAGTGACCCGCGCTCTCACACAGGCCCCGCGGCAGCGGCAGCAGCAGCAGCCCCAGCGTCCCACGCCCGTCTCCGGTGTCCGCGCCTTTAGCTGCGGCTCGCGCCCGTCTCCGGCACTTCCCAAAGCAGCCCTCTTAATGCCCTCTCATCGCGCACCAGGAAACAAAAGGGAAGAAAAAGCCTCTTGCCTCTTCGGCAGCTCCAGACCCTTTCCCCGGACTTCCTCCGGGCTAGCCGTGGTGCACTAACCCCCTCAGGCTCTCTTCCTGCCGCCAGCCCCAGTCCTCTCCCTGCGCTCCGACTGAAAGCCGATACCCGAACCTCAGCTCCCAGCCCCGCCCGCCCCGGAGGCCGAGCAGACAAGTCTCTCAGGCTGGTGCGTGCCTGAGGGCACCGATCCTCTGTGCCGGAATCTCTCGGCTTTGCCCTCCACACCCCTGTTGCTGAGCTCTCCTCCGCTACTCCGAAGCTTTCCCCCTCTGCCACCTGCAGTCTCCGCCCGTGAAGGGGCTTCTAGTGTGTGGAAACCTTTCCTCCTTCACGGCTCCCTCCCACTGGTGCAGGTCCCATCCCTATCCTTTTGTCTCTGTTTATTCTTTTTTTCTTTTTCCCTACCCAGGTATGTGGGTAGTTTCTTGCCTTTTGGGGGGTCTGAGGTCTTCTGTCAGCGTTCAGTAGGTGTTCTGTAGGAGTTGTTCCATGTGTAGATGAATTTCTGATGTATCTGTGGGGAGGAAGGTGATCTCCGTGCCTTACTCTTCCGTCATCTTCCCAGGGTCCCAGTATTGTATTGTTATAAACTTCCTTCTTAGCTTTTGCTGCATCCCATAGGTTTTCATTATCATTTGTTTCTAGGTATTTTTTTTAATTTCTTCTTTGATTTCTTCATTGATCTCTTGGTTATTTAGTATTGTTTGGCCTTTGTGTGTTTTTATTTTTTAGTTTCTTTTTTCCTGTAATTGATATCTAGCCTCATAGCATTGTGGTCAGAAAAGATGCTTGACATGATTTCAATTTTTAAAAACTTAACGAGGGTTGATTTGTGACCCAAGATGTAATTTATACTGAAGAATGTTCATGTGCACTTGAGAAGAATGTGTATTCTATTGTTTTTGGATGGATGTCCTATAAATATCTGTTAAGTCCATATGGTCTAATGTGTCATTTAAAGCTTGTGTTTCCTTATTTATTTTCATTTTGGATGATCTGTCCATTGGTGTAAGAGGGGTGTTAAAGTCCCCTACTATTATTGCGTTAGTGTCTATTTCCCTTTTTATGGCTGTCATCATTTGCCTTATGTATTGAGGTTCTCCTATGTTGGGTGCATGAATATTTACAATTGTTACCTCTTCTTGGATTGATCCCTTGATCATTAGGTAGTGTCCTCCCTTGTCTCTTGTAATAGTCTTTATTTTAAAGTGTATTTTGTGTGATATGAGAATTGGTACTCCAGCTTTCTTTTGATTTCCATTTGCCTGGAATATCTTTTTCCATCCCCTCACTTTCAGCCTGTATATGTCCCTAGGTCCAACGTGGGTCTCTTGTAGACAGCATGTATATGGGTCTTTTTTTGTCCATTCAGCCAGTCTGTGTCTTTTGGTTGGAGCATTTAATCCTTGTACATTTAAGGTCATTATTGATATACATTTTTGTATTATCATTTTGTTAATTGTTTTGCGTTTGTTTTCATAGGTGTTTTCTTTCTCTTGTTTTTCCTTCCTAGAGAAGTTCCTTTAGCATTTGTTGTAATGCTGGTTTGGTGGTGCTGAATTCTCTTAACTTTTGCTTGTCTATAAAGCTTTTGATTTTTTCATCGAATATGAATGAGATTATTGCTGGATAATCTTGGTTGTAGGTTTTCCCTTTCATCACTTTAAATATATCCTGCCACCCTCTTCTGGCCTATAGAGTTTCTGCTGAAAGATCAGCTGTTAACCTTAGAGGGATTCCCTTATATGTTATTTGTTGCTTTTTCCTTACTGCTTTTAATATTTTTTCTGTGTTTAATGTTTGTTAGTTTGATTAATGTGTGTCTCTGCGTGTTTCTCCTTTGGTTTATCCTTTATGGGACTCTCTGTACTTCCTGGACTTGACTATTTCCTTTCCCATGTTGGGGAAGTTTTTGACTATAATCTCTTCAAATATTTTCTCAGACCCTTTCTTTTTATCTTCTTCTTCTGGGACACTTATAATTTGAACGTTGGTTTGCTTAATGTTGTCCCAGAGGTCTCTGAGCCTGTGCTGCATTCTTTTCATTCTTTGTTCTTTATTCCACTCGGTGGCAGTTATTTCCACTATTTTATCTTCCAGTTCACTTATCCAGTCTTCTTCCTCAGTTATTCTGCTATTGATTCCTTCTAGAGTATTTTAAATTTCAGTTATTATGTTGTTCATTACTGTTTGTTTGCTCTTTAGTTTTTTTAGGTCTTTGTTAAACGTTTCTTGTATTTTCTCTATTCTATTTTCGAGATTTGGATCATGTTTACTGTCATTACTCTGAGTTCTTTTTCAGGTAGTTTGCCTATTTCCTCTTCATTTATTTGGTTTTGTGGGTTTTTATCTTGCTGCTTTGCCTGCAAGATATTTCTCTATTTTCTCATTTTGTCTAATTTATAGTATTTGAGGTCTCCTTTCCCTAGGCTGCAGGGTTGTAGTTCCTCTTGCTTCTGTTCTCTGCCCCTGGTGGTGAGGTTGGTCCAGTGGCTTGTGTAGGCTACCCGATAGGAGGGACTGGTGCCTGCATTCTGGGGGGTAGAACTGAGTCTTTTACCTCTGATAAGGGCCCTGTCAGGTTGTGTTTTGGGATGTCTGTGAGCTTAGTGTGACTTTAGGTCATCTGTATGCTGATGGATGGGTTTGTGTTCCTGTCCTGTTTGTTGTTTGTTATGAGGCTCCCAGCACTGGGAGCTGCAGGCAGTTCAGTGGAGCTGGGTCTTGGGTTCAGATAGTGGCCTCCATGTGAGCTCTTTCCCTGGGGCCTGGAGTTCTCTAGTGGTCCAACGTCCTGGACTTGGTGCTCCCACCCCAGAGCCTCAGGCCCAACTTCTGGTCGGGGAACCAAGGCCTCACAATTTGCTTGTCCTGGCAATAAAGGGGATTAAAAATAATTTTTTTAAAGACTAACAGAACCCCAGAAAAATGGTAAAAAGTAAAATCAAACAAACAAAAACAGAAACAAGGAAACACACACACACACAAAAGAAATAAAAAAGAATCAAATAAAACAAAAAGCAAGAGAACAGACAAACAAAAGAACCCAAGAATGAAATCAAACAATTAAAAAGAAAACTAACAAAAAGACAAAACCACAAAACAAAACCAAAGCAGAGTGCCAAGTGAAGAATGAAGCAAAGAAACAAAACAAACTGAGAAAAATGATAAAAGAAAAGAAAAAGAAAAAGTGGAAAGAAAACCAAACAACAGAAAAGCAACATAGAAATAGAAATTAAAAAAATATAATATTAGGGCCTCCCTGGTGGCGCAGTGGTTGAGAGTCCGCCTGCCAATGCAGGGGATACGGGTTCGTGCCCCGGTCTGTGAGGATCCCATATGCCGCGGAGCGGCTGGGCCCGTGAGCCATGGCCGCTGGGCCTGCGCATCCGGAGCCTGTGCTCCGCAACGGGGGAGGCCACAACAGTGAGAGGCCCGCATACCACAAAAAGAAAAAAATATATATATAATATTAAAGAAAAAAAATGACAAACAAAACCCCAGACAAATGGTAGAAACAAAATCAAACAAACAAAAACAGAAACAAGGAAACACACACACATACAAAAGAAAAAAAAATAGGACCAAATAAAACAAAAAGCAAGAGAACAACCAGACAAACAGAAGAACCCATGAGTGAAATCAAACAATTAAAATAAAAAATATCAAGAACACAAAACCTAAAAAACAAAACCAAAGCAGTGTGTGTACCCACTGAAGAATAAAGCACAGAAACAGAACAAATTGATAAAAATAATTAAAATTTTAAAAAAGGGAAGAAACACAGAACAACACAAAACCAAAGTAGAAATGGAAGTATAAAAATTATGTTAAAGAAAAAGAAGAAGAAAAAAAATAAGGGAAAAGAACACAGAACAACAGAAAAGTAAAGTAAAAATAGAATATATATTAAAAAAAATAAAAATGATGTTACAAAACACAAAGATCCCAAAAGACTAAATTAAAAAAGCAAAACAACAAACAAAAAAAGCCATAACCAACAGCAGAATGAGTCAAAACATATTAAAAAGAATAGTAATAATTATGTTTCCCTGAGTCTCAGCTGTAAGTGTCCTTGCATACACTGTGAGACACAGCCCACTTCTGTCTCCCCAAGAGGCCCTCCTCTGCCACTGGGCTGGTCTCTGGACCTGATGTGGGTCCTCTGAGGACCATTCAGACTCTGATAGGGCCCAATTCCTGCGTGTACTTGCCTCCAAAGTCCTCAGCTTCCAGAGATAGACTGTTTTCACTTGTGGGAATACTCACTGTCTGCTCAGATATTACATAGACACAGGGTCTACCTAGTTGATTGTGGGGATTTAATCTGCAGCTTGTGAAGCTCATGGAAAGATTTTTGATCCTCTTCTTTAGTCGCCCCATCCCTGGGGTTCAGCTTTGGTTTTATCCCTGCCTCAGCATGTGGTCCACCCAGAGGAGTCTGGTCCTGAGGCTGCCTTGGAGACCTTGGGTCTGCCCCAGTGAGAACAGGGTGCAGAGGTGGTATGACTGCTTGGATCACAGAAGCCCTGGGACACACCAAATGTTCAGAGAAGCCAGTGGCCACAGGCACAAGAGATATGGCCCTAGTGAGGGTCTTTTCTAGCTCCTGGCATAAGTGCATGAGGACCAGCCCTGAGGGGGTTGTTTTTATTGCCCTGAAGCTGGCGTGTGAGGGTCAGCCCTGAGAGGGCTTCTTTTATTGTCCAAGCAGGCACTGGTGTGTGGGGAGAGAGAGGCTACAATAGTGGTTCCTCTCCCTGCGTGGGACTCAGCAGTAGTGTCTGCTTCCATGGCAGTCCAGCCTTCCTCCATAGACATTCCTTGCTATGGATTTCCTCCCTCCCATCCCCTCAGTCTGTCTCCCCACAGCCAACAGCAGTTCTCACCGTGGGCCTTTTCTCCAATCCCAACTCTCCAGCTCCCAGCCCCCTTGCACACCTGTGAACACACATGTCAGTCCAGGGTACATACGGCTGTGGTACGGACCATCTGTGTAGTTCTCACTCTGTCACGTCTGCCACAGATCGGCTGCTTCACCCTCTTCCAGCAGCCTCAAATGCTTCCCTTCTGTCCCAATAGATTTCCCTATCAGAAGGAGGTTTCCTCAAATTCGGGAATCTGTCCGCTGCTTTAGCTCCCCTGTGCCAGGGTGCAGATCCCATCCTGATTCCTCTCCTCCTCCTTCTCCCTTCTTTTTCTTGTCCTGCCCAGTTATGCAGGGGTCTTTAGAGTCCTTTCCTTTGTCCACGGTCTTCTGCTAATGTTCAGTCAGTGTTCTGTGAGTATTGTTGCATCTATAGGTGTATTCCTGATGCATCCGTGGAAAAAGATGAACTCCACATCCTCCTACTCCTCCACCATCTTAACTCTCCTGGATATATTTTAAAAGTATGTGAGTACCTACCTGATAGAAACATTCATGGAATTAAATTCTTTCAATTTAAGCACTTTCAGAGGTTATCTAACCAAGCGAATCTGTTCGTAATATGTTATTTGTATTTTTGTTCAAATGAGGATCTGTGTTATGAACTAGAATTCTGATACATTATATTTTTAGAGAGGTATTTAGAGAAAGTGAGAGAATCTTTCATGTAACACATACCAGTTATCTTACCACTAAGTCCAAACTTCTCATCTCATGAAATGAATTATTTGTTAGAAAATTAGTTTTCCACTGTACTGTTTTTCTTACAATGCTAAGGGGATTCCTATTTGCTTAGTATGGATATATTTTCCAGGGTGTATGTCCCATAATCGGTTCTAGTTGAGAATGTCTTGCTGAATTTCAGAAGCATCTAAGGAAATCACAGTGGTTTGGCATGGGGAAACCATAGTGCCAGAATGCTTGAGTAGGTGACAAGGAGGGGGGAAAGTAGTGAAGATGTTGCCAGGCATGCTAAATTTGTTTATTTTGTGGTGCTAGTATTTGTTGAATTAACACTCACAGGACTCTAAGTATTATATAAAATATCAGGCACTGCCTATGCCTAGCAGGCTTATGATACAACTCTGTGTAGCTTCAATGTATATAAAATGTTGATTTTTCTAGGGGGAAAAACGTTTAGACAATACAGATGATTGAACGAGGTGATCTCTTGAATTTTTTTTTGGTCCTGTGGTTCCAAGAAGGGCTATGCATTTCTAAACCTGGTGATTACTGACAAATTAAGGTCTGACAACTCTAACCAAGAATGCTGCTCAGTGCTCATTGGGAGAGCTGAAGTATATTGGGAATATTCCCAAGTTGGTGGAGAACGCCCTGGATTTGCAAGATGCTTTCATGACTGATTGATTGTATTTAAATTTTGCTTTTTAAGTATGCTTTTGAGAGTCTGATGAAGAAGCAACCCTGAAACAAAGAATAATTTATTTTAACCTAGTTAAGACTCATCAGATTGACCCTTTCATTAAGGGGACTGTAAAGCACCATAAAGCAGAGTGAGCCCCAGAAGGAAAGAAGAGGAAATGTAAAGAGAAAAAGGAATAAAGAAGTTGATCACTGAAGAGACAGTGTGGAAAAACAGTAGGCAGCTTTTCCCTCAGAAAACATGGGAGAGGGGTATATAACCTGACATCTTGCTTTTCAAACAAATATGTTTCTGAAACCTGAGAAGGTAAAGTAACTTGTTCAAAATCATACAGTGTATCAGTGGAAAAGCCTAAACTCTTAGCTCCCTGCTTAGTTCAATGTGTTTTATTTCAACTATGCCTATACCTTGCCCATAGAGTCTTCCAGAAAACCAGAATTTCTACAACATATCTCTTTAATTTCCTTGCTGATACACAAATGCTGTTCTTTAAACACTTAAGTGAAGTTATTGCCTTTTAGCCCTGTGACCCTCTTTTACTCTGTCCTTTATCTCTTTTCTTCTCCAACATCCTTAAGGATGGTATTCTAAATTTGAGTTTTCAGAAACATCTCCTTATTCCAAATAGATTAGATGACAGATATAGAAGACTGGGACAATGAAAAGAATGGATTTAATTTTGCTGTGAATCTGAAATTCATTTTCATATTTAACTTAGTTTAATTTCTTTTCAACTGGTATACATATAGGCATACCTTGGAGATATTTTTGGTTCTAGACAATTTATGTCAGAGAACCAAAAATTTTTGGTTCTCTGATGTAAATTATAGCAATATTTTTTTTTGAATCTGTCTCCTAAAGCAAAGGAAACAAAAGCAAAAATAAACACATGGGACCTAATCATATAAGCTTTTGCACAGCAGAGGAAACCATTGACAAAACAAAAAGACAACTGTTGAATGGGAGAAAATATTTGCAAATGATATGACTAATAAGGAGTTAACCAAAATTTATAAACAGCTTGTACAACTCAACATCAAAAACAAACAACTTGATTAAAAAATGGGCAGAAGACCTGAATAGACATTTTTCTAAAGAAGACATACAGATGGCCAACAGGCACATGAAAGGATACTCAAAATGACTAATCATCAGAGAAATGAAAATTAAAACCACAGGTGACCTCACACCTGTCAGAATGGCTATCATCAAAAAGACCACAAATAAATTTTGGCAAGGATGTGGAGAAAAGGGAATTCTCATACACTGTTGTTGGGAATGTAACTTGGTGTGTCCATTATGGAAAACATTATGGAAGTTTCTCAAAAAACTAAAAAATTTAAACTATCATATGACCCAGCAATTCCACACTTGAGTATTTATCAAAAAAAAAAAACCCACAAAAACACTAATTTGAAAAGATACATGTACCGCAATGTCCATAGCAACATTATTTACAATTGCCAAGATATGGAAGCATCCTAAGTGTCCATCAACAGATGAATGGATAAGGAAGATGTAGTATATACATACAATGGAATATTAATCAGACATAAAAAAGAATGTAATTTTGCCATTTGCAACAACATGGATGGACATGAAGGGTATTAAACTTAGTGAAATAAATCAGACAGAGAAAGAAAAATACTGTATATCACTTATATGTGGAATCTAAAAAATAAAACAGGTGAGTGAATATAACAAAACAGAAACAGAGTGACAGTTATAGAGAACAAACTAGTGGTTATCCATGGGGAGAGGGAATGGGGGAGGGGCAAAATAGGGGTAGAGGATTAAGAGGTACAAACTGCTATGTACGTATAAGATAAATAAGTTACAAGGATATATAATACAACACAAGAAATATAGCCAATATTTTATAGTAACCATAAGTAGAATATAACCTTTCAAAATTGTGAATCACTAAGTTGTACACCTAAAATTTGTATAATATTGTACGTCAACTATAACTCAATAAAAAAGAAACAAAAGTTATGTTTACACCAGACTATAGTCTATTAAGTGTGCAATAGCATTATTTCTAAAAAAAAAAGTACATGCCTTAATTAAAAAATACTTTATTGCTAAAAAATGCTAACCAACACCTGAACTTTCAGTGAGTCTGACAGTAACATCAAAGATCACTGATCACCATGACAAATATAATAATAATGAAAAAGTTTGAAGTATTGCAATTACCAAAATGTGACACCGAGACATGAAGTGAGCAAATGCTATTAGAAAAAATGGTGCTGATAGATTTGTTCAACACAGGGTTGCCATTAACCTTCAATTTGTGAAAAATGCAATACCTGTGAAGTGCAATAAAGTGAAACAATAAAAAGAGGTATGCCTGTAATTCTCAGTTCTCTGAAATTTTCAGAGTATTTTTTTTTCTCTTCACAGTGTGACCACCATCCTTATAGGTATGGAATGTTGGTCAAGAATATATTTTGGAGATCACTAGCTTATAAATTAATTGGTTTTAATAAAATCTGTTGGCCTTATAATAAATTTATTAAAAAATTCTTGCTGAAAGTTTTAAACCTGTTATTTTTTCATGGTGGCTCCCCAAAATCTTCATTAGTTGGTTTGTGTATTAGGAAATTCTTATAGATTCCTTAAGAAGTAGATTATGAAGTAGAATAGTTGCTTATCATTGTCATTACTAAAGCAGTTATATATGTATGTATACACACACGTATATGTCATAGTTCTTGCATCGATTAAAATTGGGTGGCTCCTCTGTTATTTATGAAAATGTTGCAGAGAGACTTAGCAGTGAAGGGCACATATCTTTGCCTTCTTTTCATCTGCATAAAATACCTGGCCCATTCTCAATTCTAGTGAAGGAATTGAGAAGTTAATTTTTAAGTGTTTGGTGCTTTTAAATAAGACAGCTAAACCTGAATGAGACCCTGTATTGTTTTCAGATGGTAAGTGATCATGATTGAAAACAGTCTTATTCAATGAATACACATGTTATGGAAAAACAGCCATCGTATTGCTACTTGGTTTTCTCAGACATATTCAGATAAGCAGTACATACATTCAAGGAGAGCATGCCATTCTTTTCCTTGACTGGCTCATAAATTAGTTCAAGGGGATTTTGTGATATCTCCTGTTACTTCAGATTTAGCTTTTCTTCTAGTAGCAGTCATTGATGTCCTGAAAATAGACGTGACATGAATTAGTGAGGTGGTTTCCCAGGTATGCTGGAGTTGGAGGTTTTTATGGGATGAAGTGCTCTGGCCTTGTTGCTATACCTGGGATTTCTGCATGGTAGAATTTTATCTAAGCTATCTACCTCTGGTATTGATAGCTTAGTCTCCTTAAGTCCTAAAAATAACCATCAAGAGGAGAAGGAACAATTAGAGCAGATGGAAAGAAATCTTACAGGATTTTTGCTCATGTTTAAGACTGGTTTTAGGGACTGTGGCATGTTCTTTCTAATAAATTATCCATGTGAATATTTTTACTCATTCTTATCAGGAGAAAAAGAGAAAGTCATAATTCCCACCAGTCCAGGAACATTGTGAAACAATGTCAGTCATGAAATATTTATGAAAGCTTTTGGATGGAGTCTGGGGAAGAAAGAACTGTGAAAAGTCTGGGAGCCACAGAAATATTTTGATAATTAAGAATCTTTGGGGATTTAAAATATATATCTAAGAAAGTTTGGTTCTTCAAAATGAATGATTCCTAATGGATGTTTGAAATGTGTGTGTGTGTGTGTGTGTGTGTGTGTATTTCTCACAAACTCAGGAAATATTTCTAGTAGTCATTGATTAATAAGTCTTGAGTCATATCTGAGTTGATATATTACCAGTTTTAATGCAATGTTTACTTAGTTTAACTATCTGTTGACCACTAGTCCATGGGATTCTGGTTTGGGACTTCTATAATAGTCTCATATAAGAAGTAGATTAAGTAGGGTCAGAGTAAAATCTCCCCCAAAGGCTACTTGGGATTCTTAATTTCTCTTGACATTTTTTTTTTTTTTTTTTTTTGCTGTACGCGGGCCTCTCACTGCTGTGGCCTCTCCCGTTGCGGAGCACAGGCTCCGGACACACAGGCTCCGCGGCCACGGCTCGCGGGCCCAGCCGCTCCGCGGCATGTGGGATCTTCCGGGATCGGGGCACGAACCCGTGTCCCCTGCATCGGCAGGCGGACTCTCAACCACTGCGCCACCAGGGAAGCCCATCTCTTGACATTTTTGGAGGTGATCACAAGCTACATTATTCATTACTTCTTAAAAATTTTACTTACATACATAACCCTAAGAGATAATCTCTTATCTCCTTGAGAGGCCCTCAGGACAGAAGCTATAAAATATAACTGGAGTAGACACTGGTCCCCAGCTAATATAGAAACAAAATTTGTAATTGAATATTTATATCTCAGTTTGAGTTTTAGAAAAGCAACATCTTTTCTTTTCCCAAAGAAAATCATAGATCCTCTTGACTGTATGCAAAAGAAAAGAGAAAGCTCTAACCTGAATAGAAGGAAAATAAATTTGAAGCTGGTAATTAAGTAGGCCTCAAGCTTCATATTTCCAGTTCTCCCCACCATCTCCTCCCCTTCTGCTGAGGTTTTCAGGGAATAGTAGAGTTAGGAGATGCTGTAAGAAGTTCAAAAACTATGAGTGATTGTATAATTAAAACATCCTGGGCAGCAGGAATTTGTTTCTTTAACAAAGTATGTTAGACTGTTAGATGAAGGTATGTAAAAGCAGCAGATAGCCAATATCCTTCTGTGGGTAGTGTGTGCATCATTTTAATGCAAGTGAGACGACTTTGATATAATATATTATGGAAAATATCAATTACCATCAGTCATCACTTACATAAATTTGTTAAGTTCTGTGCAGATTATGCCCTAGCAACCTTTATCCAGGTGTTCGTAATCGTTCGTTGTTGACAACCACTAGGTGACACTGTTGCTTCACCAAGTTAGTACAGGAAGCTCCATTAGCTACACAAGTTATGCAGGAAGCACTATTGTTTATATTAGCCTGAAATTGGACTAATACTGATCATCAGCATTATTACAAATAGTTCTGACAGTACTATCTATTATATAAAATATACACATGCTTATAATAAAACAAAATACTAAGTTCTGCTACTGCTGCTGCTACTCCTAGTACCATATACCACCAGACCAATGTCTAAAATTTATCAACTCTGTGATGATCTTTGTGCTTTGTACTTAATTTAATCCTCCTCTCAATCAAAGTTGTAGGAGATTACAAATCTAAGAAGTGGCAGAACTGAAATTCAAACATTGTATGACGGCTTCTCTGGCCCCTTTAGTCACACACAAGCTTAGTGATAGGCTGCAACCTGAGCTCTGTGATGGTATATATTTCCAATCAAGTTGTCTATATCAAAATAAGAGGGCCTATGGAAAAATAGTAGGGTGAGTTTAACATAAACATAATAGAGTTTCCTTTCCATTACTTTTTTTTTATTGGCATATAGTTGCTTTACAATGTTGTTTCTTTTGTACAACGGAGTGAATCAGCTATATGTATACATATATCCCCTCTCTCTTGGACCTCCCTCCCATCCACCCCCATCCCACTCATCCCACTCATCTAGGTCATCACAAAGCACTTTTAAAAAAGTTTTTAAAAAGTTCTTGGAGACTCATATCTGTGAAAAAACTCTGGGTCTATTTGGTATACCTACTAATATTTTTATTCACAGGAGGAAACCTTAATTTAGGATTGCTAGATAAAACACAGGATTCCCATTTAAATTTGTGTTTCAGATAAATGATTTCTTAGCATAAGTATGTCCCATACAAAAATCTGTATTTCTGGTACACAATAAACATATACATTTTTTGTATAAGTATGTCCCCAATATTGCATGGGGCATATCTATATTAAAAATAAAAATTATTTCTTATTTATCTGAAATGCAAATTTAAGTAGGTCTCCTGTATTTTAATTTGCTAAATCTGTCAACATTACCTTATCTATTATTTCAGTTAATTTGGGGCAGTTTAACAAAACTCACTCAATTTTCTCCCTTTCTATCTTGGACTCTCTCCCTTCACTATTTCACCCTCCATTCCTGAGCAATATATATTTGTCCCTTTAGAGGATGATCCTATGATCTGTATCCTTTATTCTTTTGCTTCCTGCTTCTCTTCAGACTTGCTCCATTTGTTATCATCATGCCTGTCTCATTTTCACTGTTTTTCTCACTACCATGTCTTTTTCCCCTCTATAAAAGTGGTTAGAGATTTGTACCTCAAAAAACCCTCAAGCTTCTTCTGTACCCTCTTTGGTTATACTTCTTCAAAGAGCAGACCCTATTTTCTTATCACCCATTTACTCTTCAAA
The DNA here is from genome assembly GCF_964341445.2 of Mesoplodon mirus. Lineage (NCBI taxonomy): Eukaryota > Metazoa > Chordata > Mammalia > Artiodactyla > Ziphiidae > Mesoplodon > Mesoplodon mirus. Next base: position 43,870,271 of record NC_138992.1, on the reverse strand, counting down.
CAACTGCAACTGGTAATAAAACTTTTCTCCCCAAACTCATTCAACAGCTTTCTAATTGCTAAATTCCATACTTTTCTAAGCCCTTGTCTTTCTTTTTTTTCCTCTCTATTTGATGGTGTTCCATCTCTAATTCTTTATTTTAGTCTCTCTGTATTTTTTCTCATGGATGAATCATCACCTTCTTCTTGTGACAGATTCTCAGATTCTCATTGTAGAATGAGAATTGTATCTCCATTGTAGTAATGACATCACCATATAATATACTCAGTAACATAAAAACATTCCTCTTTGACATTTTTTGGCCTCCAATTTTTCTGCTGTATTATATGGCTTCTACCTCTGCTACATTCTTGCATCTCTCTATTCCTTTTGATTTTCAATCTGATTACATTATCATCAAAAGGAAGAGGATTCTTCAAAAGGATTTAAGATTGACAGTAAAGGAATTGCATTTCATCTTTCTCACCTTCATCCCCCTAACTGATTATTATCCTGGGACTGCCAGAAGTAAAAGGCATATTCTGTGGTGGGGTTCTTTTTTCTGGACTTATGAATAAGTTGATAATCTCTCTGCTTTCAGCTGGTCAATATTTGACAGTGATCTTCTAGTCCATGAGAATGGAGGTTAGATATGAAAGTAATTCTTTTCTCCTATACCTGAAATGGGTCATCAGATTCAGAAATTGCTTTGTTGCTTAATGTGATATAGGTACTTTCACTACATTCACTGTTTTATCTGCTTAAGATGCTGATTAGAATGTGAGAAAGATAATACATACAATCTACCTTATTCCTAATCTCAGAAATCAATTCCAGAAAGGAAGTTTAGACCTTGAATTTTAAAAGCTATTGTTCTTGGTTTTACAATCCTAATTATGTTAAGTCTCCTGAAGTATAATTCTCCCTCATTCTTGGGACTTTCTTGGGAATGAATAATCCATGGAGATGTATCAGAAAACATTCTGATCATCCAGTGTAATTTTTAAAGCAACCAATTTAAACAGTGGCTTCAAATAATAAGACTGTTCATTGGATTGGAGACTCTTGGAGTATAAATTTAATTAAGTGGAGTTTTTCTTTTAAGTACAGGTTAATAGGCTGTCCACTAAAAGTAATCCCTTCTCTATAGACAGCTGAAAGAATTGACAGGCATAAATACTATGTGCTACTAAGCATATTCATCACTTCTTACTTCACATGAGTTTTAAGTTTCTAGGTACAGTAAAACCTTGTTTTTATAGATTGGGTTGAGACCCCCCAGTCAATTTGTTAAAAGCAGTTTATAGATGAAAATATTTCTCCTGGCTCTCATAAAGAATTGATTTAGATTAATAACGGCTAGAGAAATAATGTTAAGTTTACACTCCCACCAATAACCATGGCATATATCACTAAGAGATTTATGCAAACTTTCTTGCTGAGCATGGATGCACTGCTTCAGAATTCTTCTGAACTCATTTCAGTAATTCAGTTGAAGAACTAATTCATCTGTTTGTCCCAGGATATGGATGGCCTTTTTGTTAATCATTTTCAGAATGTAGAAGGTATAAATACCAGAAGATAAAGTCAAGAGTTTAGGCATTTCAGGATCACCTTGAGGACATGATGAAGGTTAGAGTCCGAAAAGGAAGAATGGAGTTGACATGCAGATATTCAAACTAAACAGGGATACGTGACCATTTTCTTTTTGAGGATAAATAATGTCATAGTCCAAGTTAGAATTTTCATTTCAAGCAAGGCAGATAGAAGTAGATTTGGGTTGTTATTCTATTTGGAAACTAAGTAGGCTGGTTTGCCAAAAATATAAACTGGATAAGATTGTTCATCCCAGAAGAAGAAAATATTCCATTCTAACTGAATAATGATGGGAAGTAAGACATATATGGTTTTCTTACTTTATGCTTTCAATGCATTAAGGCATATTAAAAAGTCAGTTCAAACTATTGAAATACATTATTCAAATCGTCTTAGAAACTAATGAAAAAAATTTATAGGTGTCAACAACTAACATTTATCAGTGCTTTACCCATATGCCAGACATTGTCCTTGGTACTCTACTTATCTAAATGCTCCCCTCAAAGACCTTGAAAAGTTGGCATGGAATTTTAGCTTTGTTCGCCAATGTGCTGGTTGATTATCTGGTTTCGTAGTACAGCACTTCAACTATTTCTTTATTCTTGTTCTCCTTTTGACGTGAATAAAAAGTAATGTTCCCTGGGCTTGGTTTATCTCCTCTAGTATATGTTTTTTTTTCCTGCCAAATATATAGTGAATATGGTACAAAATATCATTGTAATCTATGTGCAATATATATCTGGCAACTTCTTGCAACTTGTAAATTTCAGGTATACCACTAATTAATTGGAAGAATGAGAACTCTGGTACTATTCCCTACATGCTACTTCTTGAAGTGAAAAAAATGCTTTATGGAAGGCCTAAAAAGCACCTCAAATATTTGAATTTTCAATAAGCTAAAATTATTTGAGTATTTGTCTACACCTTCCAATAAATGATAAATATTTCTATTTTTTATTTGGCTCCACTGTCTGAGTTATACTTAGTCACCCAATTTGACTTCCTATGGGGACAAATAAGCTTGAGCACTGAGAATTTCTGAATATTATTATGTACATTTTGGTAATAAGACCTTAGTGATAACAACCCATATTTGAATTATGTCATTAAGTATAGAATGTAAACCAGCAAGAAAAAACTAACTCAAAAGAAAAATATGTTTCATGGCTTCAAGTTCCCAGGAAATTCTAAGCATAAGTGCTCTAAATTCCCACTGGGAAGTCAATTGATCCAGAAAACTAGACATCCTTAAGTATTGTGGAAGTCAATATGTAACATGTTGAAGAGTGTCCCAATAAGACAACTCAGAAGATGAGTTTCTTATACATCTTGGCTGTCGTATGATGTTAGTCCAAAAAGCCTCATTGGAGCATGAGAACAATATCCACCAAAAAAAAAAAAATGACATGATTAGTAAGATGTGTATCCTAGTGTTATTTGAAAAAAAAAAAAAAAAACTCCACAAAACTAGAAGAACCAAAGTATCTATTCCTAGGAAGTTGGTTATGTAAACTTTGGTACATCTTTATGAGGGAATATTGTGCACTCATGAAAAAAATGGTGTTCTCTAAGAGTTTTTCATGATATAGCAAAGGTTTATAATGTTCAGTGAAATAAAAAAAAAGTTATGTGTACCGTATTGTCTCAACTATGTAAAGAAAAATATTTCATAGAAAAAAGTGGAACAAACTATATCAAAATTTTAATCAACAGTGTGATCATGGAACATATATTTTTTTTAACACCACCATTTCTATAGTTTACAAAACTTTCTATTTTATAATAGTAATTTGATTATGTAGTAATCAGAAAAATTAAAACTTGGAAAGAATAAATGGCTTCTGAATTCTTATCAAAGTGCAGGTGTTCTACTTTTTGCCCTATTGCTCCTTGGCACAAAGTATGGAAAACCATGGAAGCTGACCACGGAATGTAAAAGCAATGGAATAAGTAGAAACTTGGGTTTTAATTTTTGGTATATATATATATATATATATATATATATATATATATATATATATATATAGGCATTTGGTTATTTTTCAGTTTTGTAAGTTTACTCATATTTCTTATACACAATAATTATCTTTTGATAAAAATACTTCTTGTTGCAAGTGAGACCCTAAGAGTAATTATCAGTCCTGAATCTTAGACTAGCTCCCTATTTCCTGCATAAAAAGCTGAGTGACCATTTCTCAGGAATGCTATAAAAATCTTTTCACACTGCTTGAATCTTCTTCATTAGGAGTCACCTCTAGGTACTATTTCAACTTTAAGACTTAAGACCTAATGAGGTAACACTACATGATCCGTGTTAATATTGAATTTCCACTAAAAGTAATTGCATAAATCAAACACTGTTTGAAAGTGTTGGGGAAACTTGCTTTTTTGATGATCCCTTTGCAGAAATATAGGCTGTATGGAGTATTTTAGACATTCTTCTTCTGAGTAACACAGCAACCCCAGAGTCGATTTTTTTTCTCTGTTATTATGATACCTTGTAGGTGAGACTCTGTACCCAGAGGGAAAATCTAATGAAGTTATTAGACAAACTCTATTATCTCTTTTAATAGAAGTACTAAACTGAAAAATTACATGACTACTGAAGACATATTTGATTTCAGTAATAAGTTTGATATGAATTCTTCAGATAACTTTGTGGACAAGATGAAAAAAACATTCTATTTGACTGACTGTTCTCAATTCCTACTAAATAAATTTCAGTCTGAAGGACAGAGTCTAGTAGATGTATCTCGGTTTTCTTATTTATTGATTTGAATAAGGACTTATATGACATGCTTCATCAATTTTGGGGTAATGCTATGGACCGTGTTATGTCTCCCATAATTCATATGTTAAAGTCCTAACCCCCAATATGATGGTATTTGGAGATGAGGCCTTTAGGAGATAATTAGTTTTAGGTCATGTCATGAGGTACTTCTGCTTTCTCTCTGCTATATGAAGACAAAGTGAGAATGTGGCTCTTTGCAAGCCAGGAAGAAGGCCCTCATCAGGAACCAAATTGGCCAGCTCCTTGATCTTATACTTCACAGTCTCCACAACTGTGTGAAATAAATTCCTGTGGTTTCAGCTATCCAGTGTATGGTATTTTATTATGGCAGCCTGAGCTGACTAATAATACAGGTAACAATGTTTGGAGGAATGGCTAATATGTTTAAGTGAAGTACATAATTATCAGTATTAATAATGACTAGATCAGATTCAGAAAGATTTTGTCACAACGAATTAATTGACCAGATTCAATATATCAGGTAAGGTTTAATATAAAACTTGGTGCTTAGATTTCTATAAAAAGGCTCCTACATAATAAAAGATGGAGAATATATCACTTAACAGAGTAGGTTTTGAAAAAGAGTTTAATTGTATGGTATTGTTTACACTTTTCAAGCCAGAACACAGCTAAGCACTGTTAAATTTTAGTATCACATACTAAAAGGAAAATCGGCAAGCTGTAGCAAATCATGAGGAGGGTGATCATAATGATGGACAATTTTAAAGTCATATTACATGGGGACCTCCCTGGCCTGGTGGCACAGTGGTTAAGACTCTGCACTCCTAATGCAGGGGGCCCGGGTTCAATCCCTGGTCAGGGAACTAGATCTCATATGCACACCACAACTAAAAGTTTGCATGCCACAACTAAGAAGCCTACCTGCTGCAACTAAGACCCTGTACAACCAAATTAAAAAAAAATCCTTCTTCATGTATAAATAAATAAATTAATTAAAGTCATATTATATGATAATTTCCAGCTAGAATGGAGTTGCAGGAACATTTATCTTCCTGCCTGAAACAAATAAGAACCTGACAAAATATGAAACAATATTGTCGAGATTTTGGGCATCGGGCAACAAAAGAAAATAATCTTGGAGATGTTGGAAACAAATGAAATGAGCTCAGTGATTGTCCCAATTTACTGCTAGGAGAGTTTCCAGGCCATTGTGCAGCAGAGTATGAAGGTGGAGGAAAATCCAGGAGGAGACAGTCTCCCTAAGTTGAAGAGAAGGACCTGGAAGTCTGGAGAGGCTGAAGCAGCTAGATTTCACATGGCACAGTGCCAGAGAGAGAGCCCCAGAAATCTGCACATGTGCATAGTGTTAAGCCAAGTAAAGATTAGCACAGAAGTGTAGGGAATTTACAGACACTGGGATAATGATTAGAAGGAGAAATCCCAGGGACTCACACAAGGTTCATGTTTCCATTACCCAGAGTGAAAATTCCATAGTCCACAGAGCATCAAGTGGCAAAGAGTTCTGCCACAATAGTGGGAATAAATGTTGCTCTTGTCCCACCTATCAGTATAATTCAGGTTTAGCTTTTAACTTTTGAGATGAAAAAAAAAGATGGATGGAATTAACAGTAGATTAGACATGGAAGAGTAAAAAATTAGTGAAACTGAAGACATAGTAATAAAAACTACTCAAAATGAAAGATAAACATGACTTAAAAAATACACAAAGCAACATTAAACTGTGTTATGACATCAAGTAGCCTAATATATATTTATTTGGAGTTTCCAAAGGAAGTAGGATAGAAAATATTTCGGTAGATAATTGCTAGACATTTTCCAAAAGTGTTAAAAACTGTAAACTCACAGATCTAAGAAGCTCAACAAACACCAAGCACAAATAAATAAATAATAGCAAAATATGTTGGAAGGAAGAAACACCAAGGTACAGCATAATGAAATTGCTTTAAACCAATGGTAAATAAAAATCATTTTTTTAAAAAAAATTAGAATAGATATTTATTGGAGTATAATTGCTTCACAATACTGTGTTAGTTTCTGGTGTACAACAAAGTGAATCAGCCATATGCATACATATATCCCCATATTCCCTCCCTCTTGCACCTCCCTCCCACCCTCCCTATCCCAAATGAAGTGAGAGTAGCATCGAGATACATACACTACCAAATGTAAAATAGTTAACTAGTGGGAAGTAGCAGCATAGCACAGGGAGATCAACTCAGTGCTTTAAGATGACCTAAAGAGAAAATCTTAAAACCCTCTAGAGAAAAAAGGAAACATGTACAGAAGAACAATAAAGATGGCAAAAAAATTCCTTGTTGGAAACAATGTAAGCTAGATAACAGTGGAGCAATGTCTTTAAAGCACTAAAACAAAAAGAAAATGACAATAACCACACACAAAAAAAACCCTTCCAACCTAGAATTCTACACCTAATGGAAATATCTTTCAAAAACAAAGGTAATGAATCTGTAGATTGCTTTGTGTAGTATAATCATTTTCACAACACTGATTCTTCCAATCCAAGAACATGGTATGTCTCTCCATCTATTTGTGTCAACTTTGATTTCCTTCATCAGTATCTTATAGTTTTCTGCTTACAGGTCTTTTACCTCCTTAGGTAGGATTATTCCTAGGTATTTTATTCTTTTTGTTACAATGGTAAATGGGATTGTTTCCTTAATTTCTATTTCTGATCTTTTGTTGTTAGTGTATAGAAATGCAACAGATTTATGTGTATTAATTTTGTATCCTGCAGCTTTACTAAATTCGTTGATTAACTCTAGTAGTTTTCTAGTGGCATCTTTAGAATTTTCTACGTATAGTGTCATGTCATCTGCAAACAGTGACAGTTTTACTTCGTCTTTTCCGATTTGTATTATTTTATTTTATTTTTCTCCTCTGATTACTGTGGCTAGGACTTCCTATCTATGTTGAATAATATTGGTGAGAGTGGACACCCTTGACTTGTTCCTGATCTTAGAGGAAATGCTTTCAGTTTTTCACCATTGAGAATAATCTTTGCTGTGGGTTTGCCATTTAAGGACTTTATTATGTTGAAGTAGGTTGCCTCTATGCCCACTTTCTGGAGAGTTTTTATCAAAAATAGGTGTTGAATTTTGTCAAAATATTTTTCTGCATCTATTGAGATGATCATATGGTTTTTATTCTTCAATTTGTTAATATGGTGTATCATATTGATTGATTTGTGTATATTGAAGAATCCTTGCATCCTTGGGATAAATCCCACTTGATCATGGTTATAATCATTTTAATATGCTGTTGTATTCTGTTTGCTAGTGTTTTGTTGAGGATTTTTGCATCTATGTTCATCAGTGATATTAACCTGTAGTTTTCTTTTTTTGTAGTATCTTTGTCTGGTTTTGATATCAGGGTGATGGTGCTCTTGTAGAATGAGCTTAGGAGTGTTCCACTCTCTGCAAATTTTTGGAAGAGTTTGAGAAGGATAAGTGTTAGCTCTTCTCCAAATGTTTGATAGACTTCACCTCTGAAGCCATATGGTTCTGGACTTTGTTGAAAGATTTTTAATCACAGTTTCAATTTCAGTACTTTTGATTGTTACGTTCATATTTCCTATTTCTTCCTGGTTCAGTCTTGGAAAGTTATACCTTTCCAAGAATTTTTCCATTTCTTCCAGGTTGTCCATTTTTATTGACATATAGTTGCTCTTATAATCCTTTGTATTTCTGTGGTGTCAGTTGTAAGTTCTCTCTTTCCATTCCTAATTTTATTGATTTGAGCCCTCTCCCTTTTTTTCTTAATACATCTGGCCAAAGGTTTATTAATTTTGTTTATCTTCTCAAAGATCCAGCTTTTAATTTTATTGACCTCTGCAACTGTTTTCTTCATTTCTATTCAATTTATTTCTACTCTTATCTTTATGATTTCTTTCCTTCTACTAACTTTGGGTTTTGTTAGTTCTGCTTTCTCTAGTTGCTTTAGTGTAATATTAGGTTGCTTATTTGAGATTTTTATTGTTTCTTGAGGTAGGATGGATTGTTATAAACTTCCCTCTTAGAACTGCTTTTGCTGTATCCCATAGGTTTTGGGTTGTCATGTTTTCATTGTCATTTGTCTCAAGGTATTTTTTGATTTCCTCTTTGATTTCTTCAGTGATCTCTTGGTTCTTTACTAGCATGTTGTTTAGCCTCCATGTGTTTGTATTTCTTACTTTTTCCTCCCTGTGTAATCCCTATAAAATTACCAATGGGATTTTTCACAGAAGTAGAACAAAAGATTTTACCATTTGTATGGAAACACAAAAGACCCAAATAGCCAAAATAATCTTGAGAAAGAAAAATCGAAGTTGAGGAATAAGGCTCTCTGACTTCAGACTATACTACAAAGTTACAGTAATCAAAACAGTATGGTACTGGCACAAACACAGAAATATAGATCAGTGGAACAGGATAGAAAGTTCAGAGATGAAGCCATACACCTATGGTCACCTAATTTATGACAATGGAGGCAAAAACACACAATGGAGAAAAGACAGCCTCTTCAATAAGTGGTGCTGGGAAAACTGGACAGCTACATGTAGAGTAATGAAATTGGAACACTCCCTAAAACCATACACAAAAATAAACTCAAAATGGATTAAAAACCTAAATGTAAGGATAGACACAATAAAACTCTTAGAGGAAAACATAGGCAGAACACTCTTTGACATAAATTGCAAATTGCAACAAGATCTTTTTTGACCCACCTCTTAGATAAATGAATATAACAAAAATAAACAAATGAGACCTAATTATACTTAAAAACTTTTGCACAACAAAGGAAACCATAAACAAGAGGAACAGAACAGACATCCCTCAGAATGGGAGAAAATATTTGTAAATGAAACAACTGACAAAGGATTAATCTCCAAAATATATAAACAGCTCATGTAGCTCAATATCAAAAAACAAACAACCCAATCAAAAACTGACAGAAGACCTAAATATACATTTCTTCAAAGAAGACATACAGATGGTCAAGAAACACATGAAAAGTTGCTCAAGTACACTAATTATTAGAGAAATGCAAATCAAAACTTCAGTGAGACATCACCTCACACTGGTCAGAATGGCCATCATAAAATAATCTACAAACAATAAATGCTGGAGAGGGTGTGGAGTAAAGGGAACCCTCTTGCACTGTTGGTGGGAATGTAAATTGATACAACCACTATGGAAAACAGTTTTTAGGTTCCATATAAAAGTAAAAGTAGAACCACCATATGACCCAGGAATACCACCACTGGGCATACACCCAGAGAAAACCATAATTAATAAAGACACATGCACCCCAATGTTCATAGCAGCACTATTTACAATAGTCAGGACATGGAAGCGACCTAAATGTCCATCAACAGAGGGACGGATGAAGAAGATGTGGTACATATATATAATGTAATATTACTCAGCCATAAAAATTAATGAAATCGGGTCATTTGTAGAGACATGGATGGAACTAGAGAGTGTCTTACAGAGTGAAGTAAGTCAGAAAGAGAAACAAATATTGTATATTAATGCATATATGTGGAATCTAGAGAAATGTTATAGATGACCTTATTTACCCAGCAGGAATAGAGACACAGACGTAGAGAAAAAATGTATAGATACCAAGGGGGAAAGGGGTGGGTTGGGAGAATTGGGAGATTGGGATTGACACATATACACTCTTGAGATTATATATAAAATAGAAAACTGATGAGAACATAATCTATAGCACAGGGAACTCTACTTAATGCACTGTAGTGGGAGAGAAATGGGAAGGAAATACATAAGGGAGGGTATATATGTATATGTATGGCTGATTCATTTTGCTGTGCAGTAGAAGCTAACACAATATTGTAAAGCAACTATACTCCAATAAAATCAATTAAAAACAAACAAACAAACAAAAAAACAAAGGGAAGATCAAACATTTTTCAGATATATAAATAATTTATCCAGCAAACGTGCACTAGTAGAAATGTTAAAGTAAGTACTGCAGGCAGGAAAAGCATACCAAATCAAAATCTGGAACTATCCAACGAAAAATGAAGAGTAGTGGAATGGTAACTCTGCAGGTAAATATAAAAGACTTTTAAAATTATTTTAATATCTTTTAAAGATATGCAACTTTAAAGCAAAAAAATAATATATTTTATTTTGGGGTTATAACACATGTAGACATAAGTGTATGACAACTGTAGTACAAAGGAAAATGGAAGTATGCAGTTGTAATGTCCTTATACTAAATGTGAAGTGGTATGCTATCATTTGAAGATAGTCTTTAATAGTTAAAGATGTACATTATATACTCTAAAGCAATCATCAAAATAAGTTATAGTTAATAAACCAACAAAGGAGTAAAATGGAATCATACAAATAATCCAAAAAGATGGTAATAAAAGGAAAAAATGAAGAACTGGTGAGATAAATATAGAAAAAATGACAAATTGATAGATTTAAACCCAACCATATCAGTAACCACGTTACATATAAATAGTATAAATACTCCAAATAAGGCAGAGATTGTGACACTGGATTACAAAACAAGATGCAACTCTATACTGCCTATAAGAAATCCACATTAAATACAAGGACATATAAATATTTACACATATTTCCTTCAGCATGAGTGTTATTGTTCCTAGAAATAGGACAGCTGAAGCAACAGTCATAGGTCCATAATCATGCACTTCTAAGGAAGTGAATTTCTTTTTTCTTTCTTTTATTTTTATTTTTATTTTTATTTTTTATTTTTTTTGCGGTACGCAGGCCTCTCACTGCTGTGGCCTCTCCCGTTGCGGAGCACGGGCTCCGGACACGCAGGCCCAGTGGCCATGGCTCACGGGCCTAGCCACTCCGTGGCATGTGGGATCCTCCCAGACCGGGGCGTGAACCCATGTCCCCTGAACCAGCAGGCGGACTCCCAACCACTGTGCCACCAGGGAAGCCCAGGAAGTGAATTTCTAGCACTGTATGGGATAATTCCTTCTTGGTATCATCAGATCTTTTCAAGTCATGCTGTGTCCCCAGCCATAGTTTATTTTACTTACTGTTTATCAACTGTTGGTCAGAAATGAGAAGGAGCTTTTACTAATCCTCAGTGAACTGCTGTTCTTTATTTTTTCCTTCCTTTTTCTCCCTCCTTTCCTTCCTTCCTTTCTTCCTTCCTTCTTTCCTTCCTTCCTTTCTTTTTCAGTTCAGTCTGCTATAACAAAAATATCATAGACTGGGTGGCTTAAACAACAGACAGTTATTTCTCACATTTCTGAAGACTTGGAAGCCCAAGATCAAGACACCAGGAAATTCTAGATCTGGTGAGGACCTCTTCCTGGCTTGTAGATTGCCAGTTCCTTGCTGTATCTTCACGTAGCTGAGAGAGCAAGCTCTAGTCTCTTTCTCTTCTTATAAACACACTAATCCCATCATGGTCTCCACCCTCAAGACCTTGTATAAAACTAATGACTTCACAAAAGCCCCACCTTCTAATACCATCTCACTGGTTGTTAGGGTTTCAACATAAAAATACCGGGGGGACACAAACCTGCAGTCCAAAACACCTTCTGTCTTCCCTTCCTACCTCCTCTCCCCCCATCCTTCCCTCCTTTCTCTTTGAAAATGCCTTGGATCCTGGTAAAACATACATTTGAAAGTACAAGTGGTTCTTTACCCTAGCCATTTTTTTTACTTCACTAGAGCTATTTCCTTTTGACGCCTATTATGAGGCAAAATAAGTCACAGAACATAAACTAATGGCAGAAGAAAAAACATGTTAAAGAAACAGATTGTAAAGTGTTATTTAATCCAAAGAGAGCAAAGTAAGTTACGTTAACAATCAACACTGAAAGCACAGGATTGTGCTCATTTTGCTTTACTGGTTGTCCTATCATGAGTAAAATATTAACTGCACTGTTAAGGACTGTAACTGACATATATGTGCATCCACATTTAAATGTAGCAGTTTTTCTAAAATGAACAGCACCATAAAAGCATCAGAGCTTTTCTGGGATAGCACTAAATGAATTAGTCCTAAGAGGTTGTTATGTGTCACAGGGATTAGTATAAAGACTAAAGGGTGGGTATTGTATTTTATTTTAAAATTTTTTATTGGGGTATAGTTGTTTTTATGATGCTGTGTTAGTTTCTACTATACAGCAAAGTGGAGTTCCCTGTGCTATGGAGAAGGTTATTATTATTATTATTTTAAATATATTTATTGGAGTATAATTGCTTTACAATGGTGTGCTAGTTTCTGCTTTATAAAAAAGTGAATCAGTTATACATGTACATATATCCCCATATCTCCTCCCTCTTGCATCTCCCTCCCACCCTCCCTATCCTACCCGTCTAGGTGACCACCTAAAGCACCGAGCTGATCTCCCTGTGTTATGCAGCTGCTTCCCACTAGCTATCTATTTTACATTTGGTAGTGTATATATGTTCATGCCACTCTCTCACTTCGTTCCAGCTTACCCTTCCCCATCCCTGTGTCCTCAAGTCCATTCTCTACAACTGCATCTTTATTCCTGTCCTTCCCCTAGGTTCTTCAGAAGCTTGTTTTTTTTTTTTTTTTTTTTTTTTTAGATTCCATATATGTGTTAGCATATGGTATTTGTTTGTCTCTTTCTGACTTACTTCACTGTGTATCACAGTCTCTAGGTTCATGCACCTCACTACAAATAACTCAATATTTCGTTTCTTTTTATGGCTGAGTAATATTCCATTGTATATATGTGCCACATCTTCTTTACCCATTCATCTGTCAATAGACACTTAGGTTGCTTCCATGTCCTGGCTATTGTAAATAGAGCTGCAATAAACATTGTGGTACATGAATCTTTTTAAATTATGGTCTTCTCAGGGTATATACCCAGTACTGGGACTACTGTGTCATATGGTAGTTCTATTTTTAGATTTTTAAGGAACATACATACTGTTCTCCATAGTGGCTGTATCAATTTACATTCCCACCAACAGCGCAAGAGGGTATCCTTTTCTGTACACCCTCTCCAGCATTTATTGTTGGTAGATTTTTTGATGCAGGTTATTATTAGTTATCTATTTTATACATATTAGTGTATATATGTCAACCCAAATCTCCCAATTCATCCCACTCCCGTGTTTCCCCATTGGTGTCCATATGTTTGTTCTGTACATCTGTGTCTCTATTTCTGTCTTGCAAATCAATTCATCTGTACCATTTTTCTCGATTCCACATATATGCATTAATATATGATATTTGTTTTCCTCTTTCTGACTTACTTCACTCTGTATGATAGTCTCTAGGTCCATACACGTCACTACAAATGACTCAATTTCGTTCCTTTTATGGCTGAGTGTATTCCATTGTATATATGTACCACATCTTTTTTATCCATGTGTCTGTCTATGGACATTTAGATTGCTTCCATGACCTGGCTATTGTAAATAGTGCTGCAGTGAACATTGGGGTGCATGTGTCTTTTTGAATTATGGTTTTCCCTGGGTATATGCCCAGTAGTGGGATTGCTGGGTCATATGGTAATTCTATTTTTAGTTTTTGAAGGAATCTTCATACTGTTCTCCATAGTGGCTGTATCAATTTACATTCCCACCAACAGTGCAAGAGGGTTCCCTTTTCTCCACACCGTCTCCAGTATTTGTTGTTTGTAGATTATTTGATGATGGCCATTCTGACTGGTGTGAGATGATACCTCACTTTAGTTTTGATTTGCATTTCTCTAATAATTAGTGATGTTAAGCAGCTTTTCATGTGCATCTTGGCCATCTGTATATCTTCTTTAGAGAAATGACTATTTAGGTCTTCCACCAATTTTTTTCATTAGGTTTTTGTTGTTTTTTATCTTGAGCTGCATGAGCTGTTTATATATTTTGGAGATTAACCCTTTGTCCATTGATTTGTTTGCAAACATTTTTTCCCATTAAGAGGGTTTTCTTTTCATCTTGTTTATACTTTTCTTTGCTGTGCAAATGCTTTAAAGTTTCATTAGTTCCCATTTGTTTATTTCTGTTTTTATTTCTACTACTCTAGGAGGTGGGTCAAAAAAGTTCTTTATAGTGTCCAGTCTTAATCTAGGTTTTTAATCCATTTTGAGTTTATTTTTGTGTATGGTGTTGGGGAGTGTTCTAATTTCATTTTTTACATATAGCTGTCTAGTGTTCCCAGCAGCACTTATCGAAGAGACTGTCTTTTCTCCACTGTGTATCCTTGCCTCTTTTGTCATAGCTTAGTTGAGCATAGGTTCGTGGGTTTATCTCTTGGGGTTCTATCATGTTCCATTGACCTATATTTCTGTTTTTGTCCCAATAGCATATTGTGTGGTATAGTGTGAAGTCAGGGAGTCTGATTCCTCCAGCTCCATTTTTTTTTTTTTTCTCAAGATTGCTTTGGCTATTCAGGGTCTTTTGTGTCTCCATACAGATTTTAAGATTTTTTGTTCTAGTTTTGTAAAAAATACCATTGGTAATTTGATAGGGATTGCATTGAATCTGTAGATTGCTTTAGGCACTATAGTCATTTTCACAATATTGATTCTTCAAATCCAAGAACGTGGTATATCTCTCCATATATTTGTGTCATCTTTGATTTCTTTCATCAGTGTCTTATAATTTTCTGAGTACAGGTTTTTACCTCCTTAGGTAGGTTTATTCCTAGGTATTTTATTCTTTTTGTTGCAATGGTAAATGGGATTGTTTCCTTAATTTCTCTTTCTGTTCTTTTGTTGTTAGTGTATAGGAATGCAAGAGATTTCTGTGCATTAATTTTGTATCCTGCAACTTTACCAAATTCATTGATTAGCTCTAGTAGTTTTCTGGTGACATCCTTAGGATTTTCTATGTATAGTATCATGTCATCTGCATCTTGTTCCTGATCTTAGAGGAAATGGTTTCAGTTTTTCACCACTGAGAATGACGTTTGTTGTGGGTTTGCCATAAATGGCCTTTATCATGTTGAGGTAAGTTCCCTCTATGTGTACTTTCTAGAGAATGTTTATCATAAATGAATGTTGAATTTTTCCAAAGCCTTTTCTGCATCAAAAGCTTTTTCTGCATGAGATTATCATATGGTTTTTATCCTTCAATTTGTTAATATCATGTATCACATTGATTGACCTGCATATATTGAAGAATCCTTGCTTTCCTGGGATAAACTGCATTTGATCATGGTGTATGATCCTTTTAATGTGCTGTTGGATTCTGTTTGCTAGAATTTTGTTGAGGATTTTTTTTTTTTTTTTTTTTTTGTTGCGGTATGTAGGCCTCTCACTGCTGTGGCCTCTCCCGTTGCGGAGCACAGGCTCCGGACGCACAGGCTCAGCAGCCATGGCTCACGGGCCCAGCCGCTCCGTGGCATGTGGGATATTCCCGGACCGGGGCATGAACCCGTGTCCTCTACATCGGCAGGCGGACTCTCAACCACTGCGCCACCAGGGAAGCCCTTGTTGAGGATTTTTGCATCTATGTTCATCAGTGATATTGGTCTGTAGATTTCTTTTTTTGTTATCTTTGTCTGGTTTTGGTATCAGAGTGATGGTGGCCTCATAGAATGAGTTTGGGAGTGTTCCTCCTTCTGCTATATTTTGGAAGAGTTTGAGAAGGATAAGTATTAGGTCTTCTCTAAATGTTTGATAGAATTCGTCTGTGAATCCATCTGGTCCTGGACTTTTGTTTGTTGGAAAATTTTTAATCACAGTTTCAATTTCATTACTTGTGATTGTTCTGTTCATATTTTTTAGTTCTTCCTGGTTCAGTTCTGGAAGGTTATACCTTTCTAAGAATTTGTCCATTTCTTCCAGGTTGTCCATTTTATCGGCATTAGTTGCTTGTAATTGTCTCTTATGATGTTTTGTATATCTATGGTGTCTGTTGTAACTTCTCCTTTTTCATTTCTAATTTTATTGATTTGAGTCCACTCCTTCTTTCTTGATGAGTCTGGCTAAAGGTGTATCAATTTTGTTTATTTTCTCAAAGAGCCACCTTTTAGTTTTATTGATCTTTGCTATTGTTTTCTTTTCTTTCTATTTAATTTATTTCTGCTCTGATCTTTATGATTTCTTTCCTTCTACTAACTTACGGTTCTGTTAGTTCTTCTTTCTCTAGTTCCTTTAGGTGCAATGTTAGATTGTTTATTTGAGATTTTTCTTGTTTCTTGAGTAGGATTGTATTGCTGTAAACTTCCCTGTTAAAACTGCTTTTGCTGCATCCATAGGTTTTGGATGGCTGTGTTTTCATTGACATTTGTCTCTAGGTATTTTTTGACTTCCTCTTTGATTTCTTCAGTGATCTCTTGGCTCTTTAGTAGCGTATTGTTTAGCCTCCATGTGTTTGTGGTTTTTGACACTTTTTTCCTGTAATTGATTTCTAATCTTATAGTGTTGTGGTCAGAAAAGATGCTTGATTTGATTTCACTTTTCTTAAATTTACTGAGGCTTGATTTGTGACCCAAGAGGTGATATATCCTGGAGAATGTTCCATGTACACTTGATAAGAAAGTGTAATCTGCTGTTTTTGATGGAATGTCCTATTTATATTGATTACACCTATGTGGTCTATTGTGTCATTTAAAGCTTGTGTTTCCTTATTAATTTGCTGTCTGGATGATCTGTCCATTGGCATAAGTGAGGTGTGAAAATCCCCCAGTATTATTGTGTTACTGTCGATTTCACCTTTTATGGCTGTTAACACTTGGCTTATGTATTGAGGTGCTCCTATGTTGGGTGCACAAATATTTATGACTGTTATATCTTCTTGGATTGATTTCTTGATCATTGCATAGTGTCCTTCCTTGTCTCTTGTAACATTCTTTATTTTAAAGTCTATTTTATCTGATATGAGTATTGCTACTCCAGCTTTCTTTTGATTTCTGTTTGCATGGAATATATTTTTCCATCCCCTCACTTTCAGTCTGTATGTGTCGGTAGGTCTGAAATGGGTCTCTTGTAGGCAGCATATATACGGGTCTTGTTTTTGTATCCATTCAGCCAGTCTGTGTCTTTTGTTTGGAGCATTTAATGCATTTGTACTTTAGGTAATTATTGATATGTATGATCCTATTACCATTTTCTTAATTGTTTTGTTTTCGTTTTTGTAGGTCCTTCTCTCCTCTTGTGTTTCTCACTTAGAGAAGTTCCTTTGGCATTTGTTGTAGAGCTGGTTTGGTGGTGCTGAATTCTTTTAGCTTTTGCTTGTCTGTAAAGCTTTTTATATCTCTGTCGAATCTGAATGAGATCCTTGCTGTGTAGAGTAATCTTAGTTGTAGGTTCTTCCCTTTCTTCACTTTAAATACATCATACCACTCCCTTCTGGCTTGCAGAGTTTTTGCTGAGAAATCAGCTGATTACCTTTTAGGAGTTCCCTTGTATGTATTTTGTCATTTTCCCCTTGACTTTATTTTTTCTCAATTTGATTACTATGTATCTTGGTGCATTTCTCCTTGGGTTTATGCTGCCTGGGACACTCTGCCCTTCCTGGACTTGGGTGGCTATTTCCTTTCCCATGTTAGGGAAGTTTTCAACTATAATTCTCTTCAAATATTTTCTCTGGTCCTTTCTCTCTCTCCTCCTTCTGGGACCCCTATAACGTGAATGTTGATGCATTAAATGTTGTCCCAGATGTCTCTTAGGCTGTCTTCATTTCTTTTCATTCTTTTTTCTTTATTCTGTTCTGTAGCAGTTATTTCCACCATTCTGTCTTCCAGGTCACTTATCCATTCTTTTGTCTCAGTTATTCTGCTATCGATTCCTTCTAGTGTAGTTTTCATTTCAGTTATTGTATTGTTCATCCCTGTTTGTTCTTTAATTCTTCTAAGTCTTTGTTAAACATTTCTTGCATCTTCTCAATTTTTGCATCCATTCTTTTTCTGAGGTCCTGGATCATCTCCCTATCATTATTCTGAATTCTTTTTCTGGACGTTTTCTTATCTCCACTTCATTTAGTTGTTTTCTGGGGTTTTATCTTGTTCCTTCATCTGTGACATAGTCCTTTGCCTTTTAATTTCGTCTATCTTTCTGTGATTGTGGTTTTCGTTCCACAGGCTGTGGGACTGTAGTTATTCTTGCTTCTGCTATCTGTCCTTTGGTCAAAAGTGGGTATTTTAAATAGCAGATCTTGGCTCAATTATTAATAGGAAAAAATGTTCTAACAATTAGAATGTCTGAAAATTGGAAAAAGATATTTTTCTAAGCTTGTCAATTACAATCACTAGAAGAATTAAAACATAGATTGGATTCAGGGCTAGGCTAGCCTATATGACATTTTAGGTAAATTGTGAAAAAGGTACCATATCTAGTGGATGAGTTAATTAAAGTTGCTCCCTCTGTGTTGATGTATCACTATGTCAGTTACATGACTTAGTAGAATATGGATTCAGTTTCAGCTACTACTTACCTACTCAGATGGGTAACTTTTGCAATGTCCTCTTATTAGGAATGTTGTAGATCAACTTCCTGAAGTAGGCTTGAGTTTGGAGTTAATGCCCTCTAATAGTTATGAGTCTACATTTCTAAGTGTAATGTGAATATAAATCACTGCTTTAGGTGTTCTGATCTCCACATAGACCACATTCAAAAAACATAATGTCACAATAAAAAGTAATGTGAGAAGAATTTCAGTCTTTACTAGTGTTTCTCAAAAACTATTAAATGTGATCCAGTTTATAGTGCATAACTTTTCTTAAAATGTTTTTCTTTAACATTTTTCTTCATTTGTCCCTGGCTCAGTTCCCTCTTTTTTCATAATTGCTCCAGAGCAATTTTCCTGTCACACACTAACCCTCTAAAACTCTCTCTGAAACTCCTGTCCATGAGGTTTTCTCTCTTTTGTCTCATCTCTTTCTTCTTCTGCATTTACTCTAGTTTTTCCTCTCTACATTCTTCATATTCTATAATATAAGAAAAAAGGAATCGTGTTGAAAAAGATAGGATTTTCCTTATATTATGAAAGAATAGGCAGAGGTTGAGCAAGTAAAAACAGAATCTCTCCTTATTTTTCCCACTACTATCTCTAACTCACTTTCTATCTCTACTTATTTTCCTGATTCTTTAGCAGCACAGTCTGGAAACTAGGCTGAGATAGATTAAATGACTCTTCGGTAATTTCAAGAGTAGGGACATTCATATGTTAATACTTACTAAGTAGATCCTATGTCTGCAGAACCTTCCATTAGGTCCTGAGGAAAGAGGCAAAGCAAGTTATGTGAATAATCCCTACTCACAAGGAATTTACAGTCTCATGAGCCAGACTGGTTAAAATCACATGCAATAAATTTCGAGGAAGAAAATAAATAGACAGTGAAAATGACTATAGCTGTATACCCATGAATAGCCTGGTTACCTGGATCTTGGGTGTTCAGCAAGAACAGAACTGTGGGAAAGCCAGGGAAATTTTCATGGAAGAGGTAAGTATTGAGTAAATGTTTAGACAAGGAAAAAACCATGGAACTAGGGAAATTAGTATAGAGATAAACTGAAGAGTCAGTGTGCAGTAGATAGCAAGTATACTAACCTGCTAGAACACAGGGTCTAGGCAAGGTGGGAAGCCTTTTTTCTCACTGGGAATGCAACTCTCTATCCTTTGAGCTCTCATAACACTCATTGTGTGACTTGATTGTTAGTTTATCCTATTCTGCCTTTTTCTATTTCCTTCATTATATAACCCCTAGAAAATAGACAATATTTTCCCCTTCCCCATCCTTCTATCACATTTCCCACAGTCTAGCAAAATGTGATTGATCAATAAATATTTGCCAATTTAAATAGACGATATGTAGTTAGAGGAGGGATAGAGATGTGGAGAAAGGGTCACATGCTTGTGCTAATGAGTTTAAGTGTAGTATTGGAAATCACTGGAAGCTCTAACATGTCAGGGATGTGATCAAAATATTTTAGGAAAAAGAATTTTTCTGTTATTCTACATGGGAGGTGGAAGAAAAGTTCAACTTTTTATTTGTATAGGTGTTACCTGGACACTTGGGAAGAGATATCTTATATAGATGACATGTAGTACTGAACTTTAAGCTAATTTTAGCCACTGAAACTTTTGAATAAATATGTTTACTCTTGAATTTTATGGGCTGGGTAAAGTGCTCTAAGAGTCTCGTGGGTGTGAATAAATTTTTTCACAAAGGTATTTTGGTATTGCTGATTATAATCAATCAATCCTACTCTTGATACCATGCTTTGGAGTGAGATTTTGGCATGTTTTAAATAATGTCTAATCACATGGAGTTGG
Source organism: Mesoplodon mirus (assembly GCF_964341445.2). NCBI lineage: Eukaryota > Metazoa > Chordata > Mammalia > Artiodactyla > Ziphiidae > Mesoplodon > Mesoplodon mirus. The sequence continues at coordinate 43,849,700 of NC_138992.1, read as the reverse complement.
AAGAAAACCTGGAGTTGTAATTCCAGATTTATACTTTAAAAAAATATTTTTAGGAAAGATTTACTGTAACTTTTAGGAGTTTTATTTCTTTTATTGAGAGACTACAGAACTATTTTATCAAACTAATTTCTTTTCCCTCCTGGTCTTAGGATGTTTTAGAGCAATTGCTGGCACTAATATGATTAGATATTTCTATATAGATTCATCTTCAATTCTAAAAATTCTATTCATGTGAATTCTTTATTACTAACATTGAACACAATTTTTTTTACATGATTGAAATTACACAAATCATAGCTGCTGATTGGTGATTTCAGTATTTAAGCTTCCAATTATTCTTCTCATTAACATGGATTTGAATTTTTCACCTAGATATGTTTAGAAAAAAAATCTTTACTCTTTATTTTGATTATAAAAGTAATAATATTCAGTTTATGTATAGCTTCTGGATTTCTTTGTTTATGTAATGAGTAGAGTATATAAAACAAAGTTAGCTTGCTATTTGTGAAGAAAAAACAACATAACATCTCTATTAAATGTGGATTTCCTTATCTGATGAGTCTACCTCTGACACCAGAAGAATAGGGCTAAAATACTACAACTGAGTCTCTGATGGGACTCCAAATCTAAATTAATGAAAGGTTCATAAATGTAACATATGTAAACAATTGGAAAAGCACAAAGCAAATTCTATTCTGTACACGTGAATAAAGTGTACATACATCACTACATATTTAGGATTCATTGGATTTATAAAAAGAGAGGTATTTTTGCACAGATAGAAAGCCAGTGATGTCATTTTTGGAAGACTGAGAGAGTAGATCTTCACCTTAATTTATAAACAATGGGAAAAAGTACAGCAGGGAACCTTGGAGGTAGCCAAGGTGTCCAAGTACTTCGTTATTCTACAGACTTCCAGAAAACTGATCTCTACTCTCTGGACAAATAGGCATTAAAAGGGCTCCAGCAAACTCTATACATGGTATTCTTTTCCTTAGCTTCACAATTTTAGTTAATATATTGGCTTTTTGGTTTAATTTGAATGGCACAGCTCATAAATGCAGGCTTTTTATTCTGGGGGCTGGGCCTTACAATCATAAAATAAAGGTCTTTGACAGCTTGACTGTTACATTTTAAAATGTAACATCCTTTTTAAAATAGAGAAACCCCCAAAAGTCATGTGAAAAGAGGCCAGAATCATAAAAAAATATTGGGGACATTTCAAACAGTAGTATGAACCATATGTCATTCCTCAGAAATTTCAATTACAAGAGCACGAGTGTGAGGATTATATAATTGGAAAAATAGAGAAAACTGAATGAACAATTCAGAGACAGGAAAGAACTGTTGCCACAAATAATTGTTCATTGTATGCATATTTTCTTAGCCCATGAAATGAAATTTCAGTTTGTTTATGAGAACTGGCTATTCTGTTCCCAGACTGGGCAGTGGCTGTCTGAATGTTTCTGTATGAATGAAAACCTCGTCTCCCAGGCAAAATAAATAAATAAATAAATAAAGACATTTAGCAATGCCTCTTACGTTTTGGAATGTTTTAGAACTGGTAGTTGTTTGATATATTGAAAATATACACTCCCCAAGAAGTAAATCTAGATTCTCTGAATACATTTCGCATGGCAAACCTCTCTGGCAATTTTATGGTTTTGCATAGCTTGTAGGGAGAGACGGGAATAGCTAAATGCTTCCTGGGTTCATTAGCATAACCCAGCCCACTTCCAACACATGCCCAGAACTACCTCATTAGCTGCTGGGATTTAAGCCAAAGCATAAGACTACAGTGAATATAAGGGGAATTACTGGCAACAGAACTCTACACCAACTTAACACTGAATTACTTTTCCAAGATGAGAAAAATATTATACTAACAGGGACCATTTCTCCATCTCATTCAAATAAGAATTCAAGGTTTTAATCTATATCTTTCATCTAGCATAATTAGCTGTACCATAATAACACATACAGCCTGGCTGCATATATTTAAGTGCTGTCTCTCTCCCTCTTTCTTTTATTGATTTATTTCCTGGATTGCTTTGACATTGTAAACCACAGACGAGTTGGAGCCTGGCATTGAAAGGAGGTGTTCTGCAACGATTTTTTTCTTGTTTAAGGAAGTTTACTTCTACAAGAGGTAATCTGAAAATGACAGGGGCAAAGAGAAAAAAGAAAAGTGTGCTCTGGAGCAAGATGCATATGCCCCATTGTGAAGACTTTAAACAGTGGTGTAGAAGGCGGCTACCTATTTTGGAATGGGCAACACATTACAATCTGAAAGAAAACTTGCTTCCAGACACTGTGTCTGGGATAATGCTGGCAGTTCAACAGGTGACACAAGGTAATGTACTGCATTTGATTTTCCTGTTTTATGCAGAATAGATATCACTTTGCTTTCTTGGAAGAGTATTGTGACCTAAGATCTACTAATGAAAATGTATTTTAATTAACTTTGGGGGAATAAACACATTGAATATCTGTATACAAATGTTTTCCTAGTTGTCTTTTTTTTTTTTGCTATTTTTGATACCTAATAAGCATCAAACCAATTTTTAATGGCATTATATATTTGCAATGTTAAAATTCATACTATATGAGTAAAGATCAATAATTTCAGTAATTGTGGGAGGATGAGTTTTTATAGTTTGACCTTGTTGATACAGCTTCCTACTTAAGCTGAATCAAGCTATAAAGTATCTCCTGGCTTGAACAAGTCATTTGTAAACCTAATTAGCAGCATACAATTACCTTTGTAGTCTTGAGAGTTGCTATAAGCAAGGAGTAGACCTTTCTGTACATAAAGGAGGCTCTTTGCCAAGATCATTCATTATTTGCAGAGAGAATCCTGTGTGTCCTTAGAGCTTACGTTTTCACATGCCGATTTAATTCTGTATCACATTACATGCTGTTTTTTTCTCTATACGAAATTTAAACTGGTGAGAAGTCTGATTTTAACTTTCCCAAAGCAGATTATAAATGATATTCTGGATTTAGATAGATGTTTCTCTTGGTGAAAGCTCTTAGGTAACTAGTGTGCATACAGTGTATGAGCATGTATGTGTTTTTTGTATGTGTATTTTCCTGAAAGATATATTCATTGCATTTTAAAAAATTAATTCAGGTAATAATTTTCTACCTGTAGCAAGAAAAGGAACTGATTTTTTCAGCCTTGAGAATTTGTAAAATATTCCTTGGCACAGACTCTGTAGGTTTATATTTTTTTGCAGTTTTACTACCTCCCTGGCTTGAACTATTATTCATACCGTTAAATTATAAGCACTTTTCTAATTGAATTATTCTGTAGCTGGAACAAACTGGTTTATGTGTTTCTGTTTTTAGTATGATTAGGAACATCTGCACTGGTGGCTTTACTTTAAGATCCATAATACTATCATACTTTCTGGGATTCCATTTCCCTGAATAGTCTTCTATTATATTTTTAATGACCATTTTGCCAAAAGCAAAGCATAGTAGTCTTTCATAAAAATGCAAAGTAAATAGCAGGTTAAGGCATTTTTTAGGGTTGTATTTATTGAATTTTAAATTCGAAATGAGACACGACCATGGACTTTGAAACTAAGGTGATGAGCTTACAAGGACATTTTCACCAGATAGTTTCAGTATATTTTATAAATTTATTTTGCTTTAATTTATTGTAAAGTGAAAGAAAAATATATTTCTAAAACTAAATATTTTTCATCTTTGTTAAATATCAGGTTAATGAGAAAATTTGGGGATACGATAAAGATACCTGTGATACATCATTAGCATTATCATTTATGTGTCTTTGGTAGTTAATTGTATGGGTTTTCTTTGGATATAAATATTGAGGGGTTTTGTTTTATGAGTCATGCATTTCACTGGTTATGAAGAAATATGTTAGCCAGCCCCCGACTGATGAGAAGCACAAAGCTTACTCAGCCCTTGTGTCTTGGAAGTTATGGATCTGGCTCTTGGTTCTCTTGGAAGGCTCCCAGTGATTGGGCAAGGAAGGCTACACTGCTAGAAAGAACTTAAAGGTTTTTGTTGGTGTATGGACAGACTAATCCTTCTAAAAGTACTTTAAAAACAATTCTCACAAACTTTCTCATGCTCACCCACTATGGGTAAATATCATAAGCTACCATTTGTTGTAAGGGGCATTGTTATAAATCCCTTATATACATTATCTTACCCTATCCCAACAAAATCCCAAACGATAACAGTCCTCCATTTTCCATATGAGAAAGTGGAGGCTTAGACAAGTAAATAATTTTCCCTGGACTTCATGCCTGATAAGTGGTAGAGTCAGGACTTGATTCCAAAGCTAACACTCGACACTTTATGCTTTATATTCTACACTGCCAAAATAACTATAGACTTTTTCATAATACCAATGTTATTAGTAATAGAAGGCATTTCTTTGGAAAGGTGCAAATATCCTTTCCTTTAAATTACCTTTGCATTTTGGTTTCACCCCTGTAGTTTTTAGGCTCAAAGGCAGAGTCACAAGGGAAATAACTACAGTAGAACATGGAGTAAGGAAGGCACTTAGATATCATTACTTGCTATTCATGTGAGTACAGTATTGGCAATCATTATCAACTCCATTTCTTTAGGAAAAATTAGAAGAAAGAAGGGGTAATTTTTGCCCTTGCATCATAATGTAAACAATAGAAACAAAGATCTGATTTTACTCTGTCAGTCTTTTAAGCAGCTTTTCAGTTATTCAACATAGTTGAATTACATGATATTGTTGAATTCAATGTTTTTTAACCTACAAATACAAAAAATTATATAATTCAATCCAGTAGTTGTTTTTAATTCTTCTTTTTCTAGAAATGCATTTAAAATTAAGGTAAAAGGAAACTAACATTTGAGCCTTTTCTATATGTCAAGTACCAAGGAGCCATTTTAAATTACTTTATTAAAGATTTCCTAGTTGTTAAATGTAGACACTTGTCAGTCATCATCATAATTGATTCCTCTGTAGTATTTTCTGTGTTGACTATAGCCTTTCTAAAACCATTTCTTCTCTTGGGTTTTAGACACTGCTCTTCTGTTTACATTCTGCTACCTCTCTGGCCTCCTCTTGTTATGAGCCTTTGAAGATTTTGCTTCCTACTCTATCTACCCATTAAACATTAGTGTCCTGGAGATTCAAATCCTGGGCCTTCTTCTCTGAAAATCAATGCCTTAGGCTATTTCATCTGCATCAGAGGCTCTAAACACCTTCACTGTACTACTGAAACTTTCTTCTCAACCCGAGATCCATGTATTCAACTATACAAACCTAGAATCTCCTAAAAACACTTCAAATGCAATGCTAGTCTTCTAAAAGAAACAAACTGAATAATACCACCATCCTAACCAGAATTATAGTAATAAATAATAATAACAGTAATTTTTAGACACAAAAGAACACTTGACATATATACAAAACTGAGGCTTACAGAGAATAAATAACTTGCTTAAAGTCACACAGTAAATGAGTTAGAAGAGATAGGATTTTAACCCAAGTGGTCTGGCTCCAGGGACTATGTTCTCACCTTGGTACCAGACTACTCTCACAGAGTCTCAAGTCATTCTCAACACTCCCCTCTCTTTTGCTACTCTACCATCTAGTGTACAATCAACCACCAGGCTCTGTTGTTTCTATTCCTTAAATATCTTTCCAAACTAGTTCCCGGCTACTGCCCTAGTTCACTGACCTACTGAAATCATCATCTTGTGGGTCTTCATTCTCTACTCTATCTCCTCCTATAGGCCATTCCATACTGTAGCTGGAATGATCATAAAAATCTAAACATTAATTCCCTGTTCAGAATTCTTCAGTGACCCTCTGTTTCCTCTAGGATAAAAGCCCGATTCTTCAGAATAATCTATTAGATCATTAACAATCTGGGCCCCTTAATGCAAAGTTCTACTCAAAGAGATCTTTCCTCTGAGAATCCCTCCCAATCTCCTGGGAAAGATGTATGTTTTCTTACCTCCTACTCTCTTTGTACTTTTTACATATCTCTATGATAGGCCTTAACAGATTGTATTGTAATCTTTTGGTACAACTCTTTAGGCACTGGTGGGTAAGCTTTGGAAAGAATGTCTTAATCTTTATATTTTTGCCGACTTGTACCTGGTGCATCGACATAGGTTTTCAGTAAATGTTTCTCCATATCATTAAATAAACAATTTAGCTCCTGAAGCCTCTGATTGTTCTATGGTAAAATGCTGCCACTCTAGGAAGGAAATTAAATTTAAATTAATTCTTATGTTTTCAAAATAAATGTAATAAAGATATCGATAGTAAAATTACATAACAATGTGAGTAATTAATTTCTTCCAATTTCCTTTACTTTCCTGAATTTATAAACTTATAGCCCACCAGACAAATCTGGTAAAAGATTTGTCTGTGTTTCCTTCATCCCAGTGTTTAATTTTTTCTCCAACCAACATTAACCCATCTGTATAGTTCATATGAAAATCTAGGTGCCTGGCTTCTCTTGAAAAAGGGAAATACATGGCCCTAAGGGGCTCATGTCCCCATGTGGTAAAAACCTGCTGGCTCCCCCTGTGGACAGGGCATGTGCTTTGTATTTTGCTACAGTTTCCACCATTCACACATCTGCTCCCACCCTTCCTCCTAGTATCCCTATTATCTGCCTATCCCTATGAGTGCCTGAATTTGTATCCCCTGCCAAGACACCTTCTAACATGTTTTGTTGAAATGCCTTGAACTCATTCTTGAATAAAACCTTTAAGAGAGAATACGTAAGACTAGGCTCTTAACTTAAATCCGCACAACTTTCAGGTCTGTGAACTTGCATTAATATATTCTAATATACTTCATTTCTTTTTTAGTTTTCGTTTTTAATTTTTTTTCTTTCTATTTTTTTTTCTTTTTTTCTTTTTCAAAGAGCAGGCGCTGGGCCCCACCACAAGCAGGTGCACCCATCCAGGGAAGGCCAGGGGTTCTGCCCACGTGCTCTGGCACTCGCCACAGTGGCCACTGCGCTTGGGAGGGGCAGCAGCTGGGGGGTCCGGTACCCAAGGCTCCCTCTCGGATCGCTAGAGAAGGCTTTCTCACCGAGGGCGCGTCGTCCCCTACCCATCATCTTCCCTTCGGGCCCATGGAGGCGCTCCACGAGCTGCCAGTCCTTGACTGGGCGGAGGAGGGGGGCGCTGCTGCAGTATGGGTAAGCGCACGGCCCACAGGAGCGTTCACGGTCAGGGCTGGGGCTCGGGCTCTTGAAGGGGGCGAGCACGCCCGAGAAGCGTGACAGCCTCCCCTCTCGCAGGCCCTGGCCCACCACGATCGCCCCGACGCCCGTCTGTGATCCCCACAAAGGGGCACACGTGGCGTTCGACCGGCCAAAGTCAGTCTCCCCAGGGCACACCACAAGAGGACGACCACGACGAGGTGGCACCTAGCTCCACCGAGGTGGCGGGGGGAACAGGCACGCCTCTCTTACCGTCTTGAACCCCCCAAAAGAGCTGCTCACAGGACACACCACCGTGGCGGGGACCAGAGGAGCGCACTGGGAAAGGGAAACGACACCACCGCTTGGCCTCAGACACCTGAGGGACGACCTGGAGCGCTCCAGGGGCACCACAGAGGGCCCGGAGAGGCACGCTCAGGCACCGACAGGGGCGCGCAGCGCGGGGCGGGACCCCCCCAGGCGGGAACCCCCCCCCACCCGCACCTCGGGGAGAACCGCTGGCGAGGCACACGCCAAGGAGACAAAGTGAGAGTGTCTGCTGCGTCAGAGGACCACAGCTACCCCGAGGCCATGAGGCAGGGGACGGGAGACTGAGGGTCAGGGCTGGAGGCCACACCCCTCCCTTCCACACACCCCTCGACGGGGCTGGGGTGGCAGGAGGCGAGGGGCAGGAACGTCTGTCCCTAGTCTGGCGTGGCTTAGGCCCGGCCAGGGAGAGCGTGAGTACTTCATTTCTTTATAATTCTATGTATTTTCTGTTACTTATGTTAAGAAAGTATTCTAGGAAGGGGTTCATAGGCTATACCAGACTGCTAAAGGAGTCCTCAAAGTAGATATTTACTCCCCGAGGTAAATAAATATGTGTATGTGTGCTCATTTCAAAGAATAAAGGAAAAGGAATTTTAGGACATTCTTTCACCATGTTCAAATATTTCTTAGAAATGATTTGTGTCTTTTAAAATATTAAAAACATTTGGGAGAACTCAATACTAACATCAGGTGAAATCCATTATAACTGGCATCTACCACAATGTTCTTTAACTGACATCTAGTAGGACCTCACTACAGAATGTAGTTTGAAGGTGAACAAACATTCTAGAGAATGTCATTGACTTAAACACGTCACTAACATGGTTGGCAAGTTAAGCAGTATGACTCTAGAGTATTTAGTTCACATTCTACCCTGAATTACCACTTGCAGGAAATATTTTCTTTTCTTTTCCAGTCTGGAAACTCAAGCACTGAGACAGGGTGGAGACCTAAAATGCATGACTTGCCATATAAGTACCTAATACACTGAGGAGGAATATGAGAATGTTTTGACTTGCATTCCAAGGGATCACCTAGAATTTTTGTTGCCAAACCATGAAAATTTTATGCTGCCATAGTGTTGCCTGATGTTCAAACCACAGTGTTCTGAGCCACAGACAAAGGGTGTATGTTTCTTATAATTATGTAGAACTTGTGGCATTACTGGCACCAAAATGTGTGGAAGCTGATCTTCATTGCACTCCTGAGGGCAGCTTAGTGACACATGGAATGATAAGTGGAAATTCCTGAAGCATACTGCACTTTGAAAATTAAAGGCTTATCTGAGAATTTTTCCCTGCAAGGTCTCAGCCCTGAGGGTTAAGAATCCTAGCCTTAGCTACATATCTCTAACCTAACCCCCTTAATCACTATAAACATGTAGATTATAATGTAGAGAGATTATAATGATTTATTATATCTAGTAACTTTTCTCCAGGAAAAATGGCAGCCAAGTATTGCTAAATAAATCTAAATTATACTTTCCCTGACCTCCATAAACATGTACACAGGAGCTAGGCACACTCTGCTGGCTTTTCACTTCTCCATTTCCCCTCATCCCATGACACATGCTCTTACCCATAGCTCTAGGCTTCATTCAGCACTTCTGCTTTCCTTTTTTTCTTAAATGTAAATTAGTGGTGATTTATATATTAAAAGGCTATTTATATATTTCTTCACTTAGAATAATACTCCCTATAATATTTAGACCTGTTCACATGGAAGAACCATGACCTTCCATTTTAGACTGTTGAAAACTTGGGAAGGTTTGCAACAAACAGATATGTAGCGGTTGTGAAGATAAGGTGTGTGACCTATATAGTAATAGACTTCTCTTTTTGCCAGCTAGGATCCATCCTTGCTTCTTTTAGTAATTATGCTTTGGATTTGTTTTGAGGAACAGCCCCTCTTCCATTTTTGGTATACATGGTTCAGGTGAGATTCTAATTTTGGCTCTAGGATGATCAGTAAAATAAGTATCCCTCAACCAGGATTCTCAAGTTTGGGGCCCACTGGAACCACCTTGGGGCCTAAAAGAACATTGGTACCTGGGCCGTGTGACAAACAATTAAATCAGCTTTCCTGGGAGTAGTTTCCAGACATGGAGGCATTGTGTTTCTTCTTTTTTAAATTGTCCCATATTCTAATGTGCATCAGTGTTGAGAGCTGCATCCAGACAATTGTTGGTCCAGATGAAGACTTGTGGCTCAAATCTTGATAATTAGCACAATTCCATACACCTGGCCAGTGATTAGTTCAATGGTGATCATTTCCCCCCTAGGCACAAGGGGGTTTACAACACAACAAACCAGTCATTTCTTATTTTAAAATGGTGATGGCAATACAAATGACCTGAAAGGTCCAATCACTCTGGATCCTAGGACATGTGTGGAACCTTTCAGGAAGAAAGGAAAAGACATCTTCCTTGGTGCTGAGACTACTCACAGTAAGGATGATGTGCCTCTACAACTTCCCTGGGCCTCCAAAGCCTGAAAATGAAGCCAACCCAGCAAAGGGCATAGCAGAGAGAAACTGAGTACTGATGATAGCTAGTACACTTCTGACTTTTCACTTGCATGTGCAAACACTTTTTTGGTTGTTGTTAATTAGGTTTAAGTTGGGTTACTTCTAATCACCTTAACTACACATTTGAGGGTTATTACAATTTAAATGTGTTACACAAATAGTCTCTAATTTTATAAAACCCAGCAAGATAGATATTTCATACTTTACAGTCCTTTTCATGAGAAGAGGAGTTTGAGGTTGAGAACCTTGGGTGACTTGCCCTCAATTCTAGTACTGCTAAGAGGGGTTGAAATGTAAATCTGCTGGGCTCCATCTTTCATCCCTCACTGCTTTCTGTTCTCCAGTTTGCTTTGTGTATAACAGACATAACCTGAGTGGGACTGGGAATGAACTGAGCAGCACAATGCACAACAGCCCCTCAGGCTGCCCCATCACATGATGACATGTCACCTTCCTTGATAAAATAAAACCCAGAGATTCTGGTTGAGAGGGGAAGAGGGCTGTGCCAATGGGAAGAAGTACCTTTACCAGAGCTCCTGTTCTTTCCCTTGAGGGCCTGTCATACCCCCTGCTACACTAGCTTAGGGTGTGGGAGGAAGGAGAGATGTGCTTTAATACTGGCCTGAGCATCAACGGACAATAGCTTTTACCATGTGGCAGAGGTGACACAGGGTAAAATGTCTGTATGAGAGTTTACTAAAAGCTAGGGAGAAATAAAAGGGGAAAATAGTCCTTATCCTCTATTCTTTATTATACTGAAAGTCACCCTCATCTATTCAGTTGTCTGTGCCAGAAGTCTAGTGGGGATCTTTACTGCCTTTTCCCCCTTCAGCCATATTCAGTTATTCAAGTTTTATAAATTCTTTCCTTTTAATGTCTCTCTAATGTATCTGAATGCCCATTGTCCTTGTGGCAACCTCCCTGGTAATAGTAGATATTACATTTGTTAAATGGTTAAAATGTGCCACAAACTGTGCTAAACATTCACTGCACGCTATATCATTGAATATTCATAATAAACCAAGAGTTTGATATTATTTATATTTTACAGATGAAGGAAGGCTGATTAGTTTGCTTGTATTGCAAGGTAATACAGTTTCTATAAAGCATAGGAAGTGTTTAAATGTGTGTCTTTCTAACTCTTGAGTCCATGCTCCTATCTTAATAAAAAGTCACCATTATTCATTTCTTGCCAGTTAGAATGTCTTCTCATTTATAATTTTGTCCCTCTTTTATCTATTTTCAAACTACACAAAAAAATTGAGTGATACAGTGGGTATCTTTGTCTTAAATTTCTTCAGCTGTGCCATTGCAAATGGCTTTTTAATTTGCTATTTTACTCTTCATAGCATCCTTGCTTCACACCATCTCACTGGCCTCTCTCTCTTTCCCTTACTGTTTTCCTTCTCATCCCTTCCATCTTGGCTCCCTGGAACTCCAAATACTTTCCTGGAACTGAAACCGCAGGTGCATTTTTATTGGCTTGTATAATGTTGGGAGACAACATATAAATATTAGAAGACTTCATTTTAAAACTGAGAGTTTTTTCCTCATTTAAATCTAATCATCTAACAGCAAAGGGCTAATATTCCTGAACGGAGACAATAGGCTGAAGTTGACCGGTGCCTGCACCCTTTACGTAGGCATGGACTTTGCAATTTGTCATATTCCCCAACAATCTCTATCCTTTTACATTAATACCGCTTCACTCCTGTTATTCATCCTCTTCAGATCTAGACTAGGATGTTCTCAAACTCAACTCAAAGACACTTTGATTGTCCAAACCTATCAAAGCCTTCAGAAAAACAAGTTGTTTTATATAAAAAGCAAACTATAAATATCCAGCTTTTCTCTCTTTACACAGGCATGAACTTCTGAAAATGTTTTTTCAAGGCCCTTCAATATCTGGATCTCATGTACATCTCTCCTTACATTCATCCTATGTTCTGGTTACACTGAACTGCTTTTAGTGTTCTAAAGGATCAAGCTTGTTTTGCCTCAGGACATTTGCACATACTGCTTCCTCTTAAATGGATAATCTTTCTCCCCTGGCCTCCTTCACCTGATTATATCTTAACACATTTCAGGCTGGGTTTAGCTCTGTAGTTCTGAACCTTGGCTGTATATTATAATCTCTTTCAGCACTTAAAAGAATATACCCATGCCCAAGCAAGCCCTATGCCAATTAAATCAAAATCTCTGAGGAATTTAGGGCAAATCATTTAATGTTCTGCACCTCAGCTTCCTCAACTAATGATAAAAAATAAAGTAAAATGAGCAGCTAGGGTTGAGAACTATGGGCTTTCAGAAGATGCTTGATAGATACCTATATTTTGTTTTCCCAGAGTACCCTCTCTTATCCACTTAACTTTGTCACATTTGTTTTTGACTTATATTTGATTTTTCTTCTAAGCTATAAGTTCCTTGGTGGCAGGGACTGTTTACCATCTAGGATGACCAATCATCCTGGTTTTAGCAATGAATGTCCTGAGTCCTAGAAAACACTTTTATCTCTTATCAATGCATTTGGCACATAGTAGGTGCTCAAATGTTTCTTGATAGTAAAAAATCATAATTGAGATGATGGGGTAAAGCTTTCCTGTGGCTAATCTCCCCATGGAAACTTTTAATCTCTTAATGTTTCTAATATTTAAGCTTGTAGGTCTGCTGATCATGAAGCTTTTTGATCATGGTAATTATTTTCACTCTTGTGAGATCTCACTTGTGCAATAAGCTACAGTATGAAAACATGATGGATTTTGCCTTAACCCCTCTAGTGACTAGAACCAATGATCTTTGATTAACAATACTTGTCTGTGAACAAAGAGAATGTACTTCTATAGGAATTTTGTTTCATACAGTTGTGTTTCTTGGATATACGTAAATTTACCCTGAGAGATCCAGTTGTAATATCACTTAACCTTGAGCCCACTGATGCTGTGAACCAGACAGCTGATTATATTGTGGTTTGTTAATAACAGTGCTAAGACCACCATAAACCAGTTGCCAGAGGGAAATAACTTTTATCATTATCCACACAGTTTGTGTTTGATTTCTTATATATAATTCTTGGAAGTGCCTACTACCACTTAATTATTTTGTTTTCAAGAATACTAATCTGTCTTCCTAGGGTTCTTTATTCATTTCTATTTTAAAAAATACTTGAAAAAATAGTCCTTTGCTATGTTCTTGGAAAGAGAGAAGAAAAAGACAACAATCCAGCCCACAAGGGCCTTATTATTTTTTCCTTCCTCAGAAATTTGTACAAAAGTATATGAGAATATGATCTTGTTATTTCAACCTTGAAGATATTCTGGTGTGGGTACATAAGGGTGGGAAGATTTTCTTAATGAAAGTTTGTAGAGTATTGGTTTCAGCCACTTTCTGAGTAGATTGTATAACCTAGGGAGCTGCCAAAGATTTCTGTGTTTTTATTAAGAAAAGTGAAGCGTAGTACAATCCTATCTATATAACGACATGAAATGAATATTTGGTTGTAAAAACTGGATCAACATAGAGAACAAAGTGACAGTCTTACAAAATTGGCAAGATTTGCTTACCTAAAGGTACATGGTATTGTATGAAATGGAATTTTAAGAAATCAAGTCCTGCCAAGCACTCTTTCTCTGGAGAGGATCTCAAGGGAACTATATACACAGGTAACATTTAGGAAATGTATCCTACTTTATTAGCTGAATTAATGTTTTAAACCATAGATCTAGCAAACCTGGAGTGGAGCAAAACAATTTAGGCTGGAGGTTGAAGAGCTATTTCCTTTTTTCTTGTAAAGATAAGAGTTGGATGTGCTTGTAGAAAGAAAAGAGATGTATCAGAGCTGACCTTGAGGCAGGCCCTGGTCTTTTTTATCATATCAGTAGCATGGATGAAGAAATAGTACAAGTGCAAAAACATACAAATGTGGACATAGCCTTTCCCATCAAGAAATCTGTCTTCCTCGGTGTTCTATTTTCACCCCTCCTATTAGCAGTCCTCCTCTTGGGTGGGGGAAGTGGAAGGTGGTGGAGAGGAGTCTGAGGACATCTGCTCTACTACTTGAGCTGAGGTTGTGGCACTGTAACTAGAGAGAGGTGGATGGAATCAAGATATCTGAGAAGGTTGAATTGAGGTCAGGTCCAGGGAGGTTAGCTAAGGCATACAAACTCAGCCTGTGAGTGTAAAGTTTAGCACCTGGGTGTCAACAAGTGGGACCAAAACACAAAAGGTAAAACTGAAAAGTAAAGTGTCAGAAGCTCAGGCAAAGTATAAGAGCAACTCAGGATTAGTACCTGGGTCCAAGATTCTAGGTAAAAAGTTTTCAATTACAGTCTAGGGACCCAGAAGCATGGATAGATCTCATAGTCTTTTCTAATTTTCTATCCAGGACATGAGCAGGCCTCAAATTTTGGTAGGTGGGCCTGAGCCCATAGGAGGTAGTGAGAAGATGCACCAAGCTGGCAAAGAGAAATAGGGAAGAAAACATTAGCCAGCAGTTAATGTAAAGAGTGGAGGAAAGTTCTTATCCTCTGCTGATCCTGGGCCTAGTGTGTGGTTTAGAGGAGTGCTATATAAACTTGGTCCTCAAAGGACAAAAATCAAAAACAAAAACAAAAAAACCCAATAAAATATGCCATGGTAAAGTTCCTGTTCAACTTTACTTAAATTATTCAAGGGGAAAGACAGTCAGGACCTGTGAGAAGCCTTGAAGCTCCCAGTCATGCTCTATGTGGTCAGCATCTCCTAAAAAATCTAGCATACAGCACCCTTGAGTTGGTACTAGGTTCTGCAATGCACTGCTTATTAACCTCATTTCCTGACCTCTTTATAATCTTCTTGACCACTTAACCTCGCTTATGCCTTCATCCACCTGATAATCAGGACATTTCTTTGCTTTGATCCTTTGTTTTTCTTCTCATACTCTTCATAGCTTTGGGTAAATGTATCATTTTATTCCTAGGCCTCTTTCTTTGTTTATTGGAGCCCCATGAAAGAGATACCAGTACTTTGTTTGATGCACACTAGTTTACTAACAAATGGAATTAATTCTTATTAGCTTCCTTAGCAACAGATCTCACAATATAATTGGAGACCTGGATACAAGAGCAGGTGATTATAATAATTTTGGTAGGTTGTACAAATGAAGACTGTATAAGGTACAGCAATAGCACTAATAACATTATCAACTCTTCCTAGAGTGGGGATGAGATTGGTAGTCAGGGAAAGTTTCAAGAGGAAATTATACTTTAACTGAATCTTGAAGGCTAATACAAGTTTCCCAGGTAGCCCATGGATAAAGGGCACTATAGAAAGAAGAAAAATATGCAGTGTTAAGAAGAATAAAAGAACATAGCTTGTTTAAATACTTGTCAATAATCTAACTTGGTGTGAGTTGTAGCTGGAGAGGTTAGCAGAGTCCATATCATAAAAGTCTTCTTGAGTAACATGGAAAAAGTGTTTGGGTTTATTTTCCAGGGTAATGGAGCACATTGATGGATCTTGAAGGATATCAAGGAGTGACAAAACTTTGTGTTATAGAATAATCACTCTGGCAGCAGCTTACATTACATACTTGACAGAGGCAAGAAACTAGTTAGGAAAGACTAATTAGGAGAAATCCTGTTAAGGAAAGAAAAAAATGGTGGTATGAACAGAGAAAGGCAGCATTAAGAGCAGTAGGAGAGACAGAATCCACCAGTATTAAATGGAATAGATAAGGTGATCAATGTGCTCTGCAATGTGAGGGTGAAAAAGAGAAGATGACATTTTTGATAACTTCTAGGTTTCTGAATTGGGTGACAATTTGGGTGACAATGCCATTTTCTGAGACAGGGCATAAGTAAACAAGGAACTACCAGCATTTCTGTCTGTTTGTTTTGTTTTTAATGCATATTGTTTTGTTGTTATAGCAGAATTTGTTGTGGGAGGGATCAAAATAAATAATTAATAAATAATTTTCATTTTGGATTTGCTATGTGAGTGCCTGTGGTATCTCTTGTAATTGATTTCTAATCTCATAGTGTTTTGGTCAGAAAAGATGCTTGATATGATTTCAATTTTCTAAAATTTACCAAGGCTTGATTTGTGACCCAAGATGTGATCTATCCTGGAGAATGTTCCATGTGCACTTGAGAAAAAAGTACACAAGGAAACCTTGTGTTTCCTTATTTATTTTCTGTTTGGATGATCTGTCCATTGGTGTAAGCAGGGTGTTAAAGTCCCTCACTATTATTGTTACTGTCAATTTCTTCTTTTATGGCTGTTAGCATTTGCCTTATATATTGAGGTGCTCCTATGTTGGAAGCATAGGTATTTACAATTGCTATATCTTCTTGGATTGATCCTTTGATCATTATGTAGTGTCCTTCCTTGTCTCTTGTAATAGTCTTTATTTTAAAGTCTATCTTGTCTGAGTATTGCTACTCCAACTTTCTTCTGATTCCCATTTTCATGGAATATATTTTTCCATCCCATCCATTTCCAGTCTGTATGTGTCCCTAGGTCTGAAATAGGTCTCTTGTAGACAGCATATATATGGGTCTTGTTTTTGTATCCATTCAGCAGTCTGTTTTTTTTGGTTGGAACATTTAATCTATTCACATTTAAGGTAATTATTGATATGTATATTCCTGTTACCATTTTCATAATTGTTTTGGGTTTATTCTTGTAGGTCTTTTTCTTTTCTTGTGTTTCCCACCTAGAGAAGTTCCTTTAGCGTTTGTTGTAATGCTGGTTTGGTGGTGCTGAATTCCCTTAACTTTTGCTTGTCTGTAAAGATTTTGATTTCTCTGTCGATTCTGAATGAGATCCTTGCTGGGGAGAGTAATCTTGGTTGTAGGTTTATCCCTTTCATCACTTTAAATATGTCCTGCCATTCCCTTCTGGCCTGCAAAGTTTCTGCTGAAAGATCACCTGATAACTTTTTGGGGATCCCCTTGTAGGTTATTTGTTGCTTTTCCCTTGCTGCTTTTAATATTTTTCTTTGTATTTAATTTTTGTTAGCTTGATTAATATGTGTCTTGGCATGTTTCTCCTTGGATTTATCCTGTGTGGAACTCTCTGCACTTCCTGCACTTGATTGACTATTTCCTTTCCCATATTAGGGAAGTTTTCAACTCTAATCTCTTGAAATATTTTCTCAGTCCCTTTCTTTTTCTCTTCTTCTTTTGGAACTCCTATAAACCTAATGTTGGTGCATTTGATGTTGTCCCAGATTCTCTGAGACTGTCCTCAATTCTTTTCATTCTTTTTTCTTTATTCTGTTTAACTCCACCATTCTATCTTTCAGCTCACTTATTCATTCTTCTGCCTCAGTTATTCTGCTGTTGATTCATTCTTGGGTATTTTTCATTTCAATTATTGTGTTGTTCATCACTGATAGATTTTTAGTTCTTCTAGGTCCTTGTTAAACGTTTATTGTATTTTCTCCATTCTATTTCCTAGATCTTGGAACATCTTTATTATCATTAGCTGAATTCTTTTTCAGATACCTTGCCTATTTCCTCTTCATTTATTTGTTCTTGTGGGATTTTACCTTGCTCCTTTGTCTGCAGTGTATTTCTCTGTCATTTCATTTTGTCTAACCAATTGTGTTTATTGTCTTCTATCTGCAGGCTGTAGGGTCATAGTTCCTCTTGTTTCTGTGGACTGACCACTGTTGATTGAGTTTGGTCCAGGGGCTTGTATAGGCTTCCTGGCGGGAGGGCCTGGTGCCTGCACTCTGTTGGATGGAGTTGAGTATTTTCCTTCTGATGGGCAGGATTATGTCAGGTGGTGTGTTTTGGGGTGTCTGAGAGCTTAGTACAACTTTAGGCAACTTGTCTACTGATGGGTGGGGCTGTGTTCCTGTCTTGCTGATTGTTTGGTGTGAGGTGTTTAGCACTGGACCCTGCAGGCAGTTGTGTGGGGTCAGGTCTTCGTGTGGATGTGGATACCTTCAGGAATGTGCACACTGATTAATATTCTCTGGGCCCAGGAATTCTCTGGTGTTCCAACATCCTGGATTCTATGTTCCCACCCAGGAGGCCCAGGCCTGACCCCTGGTTGGGGAACCAAGAGCCTGCAAGCTGCACAGTGTGGCCTGACAAAAAATAGAGAAAAGGAAAAAAGAAAAACAAAAAACCCAAACAATAACAACAAAACAAAACAAAAACAGACAAACAAAGCTCAGGGCAAATAACAAGAACAGCAGCAAACAAACAGTAGCATCGACAACACAACACACACGCACACACACACACACACACACACACAGAAAAGAAAAAAAAAACAAGGGAACAGACAACAAAACAAGAGAATTCTGATATAAGAACAGTCAATAAGGATTATACTAATGGAAACAAAGAATGAAAAATAAAACAGAAACAAGGGCAAGCAAACAACATCAACAACAACAAAACAAATAAAACGTAGAATATACACTTTAAAGCAATTTTAAAAAAGGGGGAAAATATATAAAATGAAGAGCAAAAACAAGACAAAAGCCACAGAGCAACAAAAAAATTAAAGGAAAAATATAAAAATAAAAACATTATATATATTAAGAAAATAACATAAGATAAATTTTTTTAAAAAGTAGAAAATAAACAATAAAGGGTAAAAAATAATAAAAGCAGCAACACCAACAAGTGAACAAAATGAAACAAACCAACAAAGAAATATTAGTACTAAGAATATTTTCCTGGATCCACATCCCCAGGAGGACTTCCAATACCTCTATGTAGGTCTGGACCTACTGTGGACACTGTGGGGCCAGCTCAGACTGATCTGGCCCAAATTCCAGTGCTGCAAAGGCTAGACTTGTCTCAGATTTTGAAACATTTGTCTATTCAGGTATTTCACAAATGCAGGATTTACCCAGACTATCTTGGGGATTTAATTCACAGCTTGTGCTGCTGCCTAGAAAGATTTGTGTTTCTCTTCCTTGGTTTCACCCCCCTTAGTCTCAGTTTTTGTTTTAATCCCACCTCTGTGTGTGTGCCACCCTAAGGCATCTGATCCTTGCCCAGGTGAGTGGGAGCAAAAGCAGTGGCTGCTTGGAGCACACTTGGGTACTCCCAGTAGATGCAGTGGCAGGAGCTGGTGTATGAGAACATTGTCAGCCCCGCCCCTTTCACGCCTCTCAACAATGGCACCTCACCTTCCCGGCAGACCTTGCTTCCTCTAGGGGCATTCCTGGCTGCACATCCCCTACTCCTGTACCTTCCATGTATCCATGTAGCCAACTGCGTTTGTCTCCCTGGGTCCGTTCTTCCAACCCCACGCTAAAGCCCTCTGACCCTGCCAGCTTTGGTGGACTCTCATCCCAGGCAAGGGTGCCCAGGGCTGACTCCCAAGGAGATTTTCGGGTGAGCAGTGCTCAGGGCCCCAGAGCTTATGCAGGCAGAGGCGACCCTGCCCAGAGGGACGGGCAGGCCCACTCAGGTAGGACCCCCTCCCAATGCCCGCAGAGGCTGAAGAAGCCGGCGGGTAGGGAAGAGGGTTATAATGGCGGCTCCGCCCCTTGCACACCATTTGACAATGATGCCTTGCTATGGTGTGCCATGTTTTTTCCACAGACTTTCCTGGTTGTGGCGCCCCTTGCTCCTGTCCCTTTGGGCTGTCTTTTCACAGCCAAGAACTGTCCTCTCCCTGGGTTTGCACTCCAAACCCCTCTTTCCAGCACCCAGTTCCCCTTTGCAACAGGCAACTCACGATTTAGGCTGGAATGCACAGAGCTGCAGTATAGATCATGCATGCAGTTCTTACCTTGTCTTGCCTTCCACAGACCATCTGCTGCATTCTCCTTTGATCCCCCGAAGTTCCTCTTTTGTCCCAGCTGATTTCCCCTCCATGAGGGAATCTTCTTTAATGTGGGGATCTCTGTTCACCTTCAGCTTCCCACCAGGGTTGCTCATCTCTTTTTTTGATTCCTCTTTTCTTTTTTCTTCTTTCTTTCATTCTTTTAGGCGTCTGAAGTCTACCGCTACTGTTCATCAGGAGCTCTGTGGGAATTGTTCCATTCGTAAATGTGTTTTTGATGAACTTGTGAGAAGCGACAAATTCTGTGTCCTTCTGTTCTGCCAACTTGACTCCTCCCCCACCTGTGGGATCACTAGTTGATGTATGTCTGGATCTGGAGTTTAGAAGGCATATTATTAAGATATATTTATTAAGATCCTATGACTAATGTCATGGGAATGGATGGGATAATCATGATTAATGTGTACAATAAAAAGAGGAATCAGAATGGAATAAGCCCTGAGAGACACTGATATTTAAGTGGCTGAGGAGCTGGCAAAGAGGAATGAGAAGACATGGTCCATGAACATCATGGTGCTCTGTAAGCCAATGGATAAGATCTTTAAGAAAGGTATGGTTGACAGTGTAAAATGTATATATGAAAAATAGTGTTTCCAGGATTAAAGCAATAATGCTTAGAAATGAAAAATGTAAAATTCAACAAAAGGCCCTGGAAAATATTCTTAATGACGAAATCAGTTGTACCAGAACAAAGTGCTTCACAACTCTTCAGGAATGTGGGCAATTTGTGGAAAAAACTTGTAAAAATTCTGTCTATCCTTCAACCCACACTTAAATTATAATCTTCCAATAAAAGTTTCTGTGATTATGTCTCTCATAATTTCTCTATCTTCTCTAAACTTTGACTACACTGATTGTTCTATAAACTGCACATATAATTGTTTAATGTTAGGTAATGTTTGTTTTAGGCAAGGACCTTATAGTTCATATTTCATGTTCCTTTAAATCTCTCATGGGATTTAATAAGTGGATTTGGATACATAGTAAGAGCTTTATGAGTACTTGTAGGCTAACAGTCAAAAACCTCACTTTTGAATTCCAGATACATCACTTGGACAAGTGCTTTAGCTGCTCTAAGGTTAAGTCTTCCTATGTGTACAATGGGGATAATAATACTTAGTACACAGAATTGCTTTGAAGAGTAAAGGAAAGAAAATAAAGAACTCAGGGCAGAATCTAGTACAAAAGAAGTATTCCATAAAGACTTATTTTAATGTTATTATTGTTACCATCTTCTATTTCTCATGAGATGTAAACTCCATGGAGGTGGGGATTTTTACATGGGTTGTTAATTGATTTATCTCAAGTGCCTGGCACATAGTAGGTGTATAATTCTAGGCAGATATTTTTTACCTCTAGGTTTTAAATCTGCTACTTGAAGATAAGAGGAGGGTAAGAAGGTGGAAAATATCAGTTTGCAAGAAATCTTTCCTTTTTTTAAAATTTTTGGCTGCATTGGGTCTCTGTTGCTGCACACTGGGTTTCTCTAGTTGTGGTGAGCAGAGGCTACTCTTTGTTGCAGTGTGAGGGCTTCTCATTGTGGTGACTGCTCTTGTTGTGGGACACTTGCTCTAGGCGTGCGGGCTTCAGTAGTTGTAGCACACAAGTTCAGTATTTGTGGGACGTGGGCCCTAGAGTGTGTGGGCTTCAGTAGTTGCGGTGTATGTGCTCAGTAGTTGTGGCGTGCGGGCTCTAGAGTGCAGGCTCAGTAGTTGTGGTGCACAGGCTTAGTTGCTTCATGGCATGTGGGATCTTCCTGGACTGGGGGTCGAACCCGTGTCTCCTGCATTGGCAGGCAGATTCTTAACCACTGCATCACCAGGGAAGTCACAAAAAATCTTTCAAAACAAGTAAATTAGAGAAATTCTAGGTCTCTTAAAAAATGTCAAGGGCACCCTCCCAAATTTGCCAAGGACAGATACTTTGAACCTTTCTCTCCAAATCTTAGCTACTACAAATGTCAATTGTTAGACAGACATCATTTAACATCTGGAGGTAGTCTTTGCATGAATATACACATCTCTGTCTCATTGTCCTTTACTTCCTGCCCCATCTACCCAGGTAAAATAGAAACAAATGAAAACAAACAAATCCTAAAGGGAGTGGGAAGAGATGCCATGTAGCCTAATTAGCATTTTAAGTTCATTGCATCATTCTGTTTGGGTCTCTAGGCACATGAACCAACGTTTATATCCATGATTGAGTAAAAGAACATTTTAATAGTTATTTGTATCCTATAGGTCCATGACCATTTTCATTAAACTGGGGTATTGCCAGAGGATGGCACTGCACAGAGAGAAGCATCATCATCATTGCCCTGGCACCATCTTGTGTGGCCAAGCTGCCTCCTTCTTTAAGGCTGCATCTTGTGACAAGGGACTGCCAGCCTGACTGCAGCTCTCTGCACTGGTCTGCCCAGTCTGCTTACATTCATGGTCTGATATTTACTTATATAATTGTAACACTAAAGCTAAGAGATTACTTCTTTTTATTTCTTTGAAAATTAGAAGTTTGACAATATATAAGTAATATCTCTTTCATTAAAAATATTAAAAGATGAGAGTGACAAGGAAAAAGTTCTTCGGATTGACCTACTTCAAGACCAGGAAAACCAGGAACCATTATGGTAGTCTCTTTCTCTTTCTAATCAGGAGGTCTTAAGAGTCCAATATAAATATGGTAAGAAGAGACAGAAAAATGGCATATGTCATGTATAATTAAGTATATACTTGCACATTTGTCTCTGTTTCATGTCATCATTGGTCACCACATGAAATCAGGCCCTTTCTTAGTCATCTTTCCCTCTGACACTGCCATGTGTGTCCTCCTCCCTGGCTTGCACTTCCACTGATAGCTTCACAGCAAGCCTTTACTAAGGCACCCACAGGAACCACTTTTTTTTTTAATCAAAGTATAGTTGATTTACAACGTTGTGTTAATTACTGCTCTACAACAAAGTGATTCAATTATATACATATATACATTTTTAATATACTTTTCCATTATGGTTTATCATAGGATATTGAATATAGTTCTCTGTGCTATACAGTAGGACCTTGTGGTTTATCCATTCTATGTATAATAGTTTACCTCTGCTAACCCCAACCTCCCACTCTGTCCCTCCCCCAATCCTCTCCCCCTTAGCAACCACCAGTCTGGTCTCTATGTCCGTAATTCTGTTTCTGTTTTGTAGGTAGGTTCATTCGTGTCATATTTTAGATTCCACATATAAGTGATATTGTATGGTATTTGCCTTTCTCTTTCTGACTTATTTCACTTATTATGATAATCTCTAGTTGCATCCATGTTGCTGCAAATGGAATTATTTCATTATTTTATGACTGAGTAGTATTCCATTGTGTGTGTATATATATATATATATATATATATATATATATATATATATATATATATATCACATTTTCTTTATCCATTCATTTGTTGATGGATATTTAGGTTGTTTCCACGTCTTGGCTATCGTGAATCATGCTGCTATGAATGTATGTGTGCATGTATCTTTTTAACTTATAGTTTAGTCTGGGTATATGCCCAGGAGTGGGATTGCTGGATCATATGGTAATTCTATTTTTAGTTTTCTGAGGAACCTCCATACTGTTTTCTATAGTGGTTGTACCAACTTATATTCCCACCAACAGTGTAGCAGGAGGAACCACTCTTACTTAGGGAATAACTGAACTTTCAGAATTTTCACAAGACATCCTGTTTGCCTTTCTTAAAAGCTGATTCTCTCATTTAAGGGCATTATCTCCCAAATACCCCTCTCAAGTGGAAGCTAATCGTTCTTCCATTGCCCTTGATAATTCATGTATGAAACATAGCACACTTATATTTACATGCTCAATACATATCTTGTTCAGTACTTCATCTCTATTTGCATGTGCCACTTCCAAGGTCAATTGTCTTCACATGGTCATATATTTTTGTAGAATTTCCAAAGATATTTTAACAGAAATTAAGAGTACTCTCTTTTCCCAACTCAACTTCCCTTGAATCATGCTTTTTTTTTTTTTTTTTTTTTTTTTTTGTGGTACGCAGTCCTCTCACTGTTGTGGCCTCTCCCATTGTGGAGCACAGGCTCCGGACGCACAGGCTCAGTGGCCATGGCTCATGGGCCTAGCCACTCCATGACATGTGGGATCTTCCCAGACCAGGGCACAAACCCGTGTCCCCTGCATCGGCAGGTGGACTCTCAACCACTGCACCACCAGGGAAGCCCCCATGCTTCTTATGTCTGGTGGCTTTGGAGTGGCTGCAGATATTTTTGGGGTCTGATTAAGAGTAAGTTGCCACAAAAACCTGACTTGATGCAGATCAAATAAAGCTCATTGTATGGCACTGTATAAAGGACATTGTCATGACCTGGTTAATTGTCTGTAATTTTCAAATAATATTTAAGTTTTGCATAAGAAAACTTGAAATGCCTTGAAATTTTATAGTTACCAAGAATTCTAATAGAGGTTTTCAGTTTGACAGTTTGAATTTCACATGATATTTTTAACTAGTTATAAAGCTAAAATAAAACTTTCTAATCTATTAATATGAAAAATGAACTTAAATATACTTTACTCTGATTCCCCAGAAATTAGAGCCTGAGACAGAGGGCTTATGTACTACTTTATTATTAGGGAGGGTAAGCCCAAAGAGCAGAAGTGAGGGACAGGGGGCAGAGAATGCCTGTTACAGGGCTGGCTGCTTCTAAGGGAGGCAGATGGCTCTATCACTGGAGCATACCCCTGAGTAGGTATCAACTGTACCTCCAAACCATCTTTCAGTGGGGAGAAAAGAGGAAACATGGACTGCTCACTCTCTCATTGGTCAAAGGCTCACCTCTCAGTGCTCCTCTGAGTTTGCATAGGTGAGTCTGGGCATTAACAGTTGAATCCCAGAGCAAGTGTTAACAGGGAAACCCTAGAGTATGAGAAAAAGAGGAGCTGTCAGATTGCACCACATGAAGTCAGACAGCCTTTGCAGAGCTACAAGAAACAGGCAGCACCAACCACACTGAAATGTATTAGAAATATCTGATATGCAAGAGGAAAGCCAAAATTATCTTTCTATTCTATCTATAGAAAATATTGCAAAAATCATTGAATATACAACCTAAAATTGTAAGGGGAAAATGTATTATACAGGTATATCAGGCAAATAGTTAATAAAAACATTATATTTTTTTCTGGATATTTGATCATGGAATTTGCCAGCGTTTTAAAATTTATAATTTGTTGTGATTTCTCATTTTAAATACATTGCCTTTGTAATTAATTTTATATTGTAATTTTATCTTTTTTCTAGGAAGCCCCTATGATATATAGGATTTAGGGCTCACAAAACCTGGATCACTCCTGTGCTCGTTTATCCTACCTGAAAACTAATAAAAAAAATAAACAAACAACTTTTCTTATCCCATGTCCTCATTTGGCCCCAAGCCTTTCCCTCTCCTCTCTTCAGAAACAAGGTTTTTCAAAGACTAGTTCATGTTTCCTGACTCCTCTCCCTCCACTCATATCTATTTCTTAAACTGCTCCCACTTGGTTCCTACACCCTCGATTCCCCAAGAAGTGCTCTTCTTAAGGTCACCAGAGCCCTGTATTATCAATTCAACAGACACTTCTGCTCTTTTTCATGAATACCATTTCTGTGGAGTTGCTGCAGATGCCTGTCCCTGGTTTTTTTATACTCTTTTCTTCTAGTTCTTTTTCTATGCATCTGACAATTCCTTCACTCCTTGAATTCTGATGTTGACCAAGGCCTCCAGCCTTCTGCTCATCTTACTCTAATCTGACCACTCTCTTTGAGTGACTTAATCCAGGACTTTAGTTGTCTTTTAGGAGGTTCCTGTCATTTCCTGCTCATATTTAATCAATCAACTTTAGACCTCTGACATGTTCTAGGAAGAAAGTGTTCTCTGCTAAAGCCAAGGGCAATGGAACTGATTTGTTTTTTTAAATGTGTCTGAGTAACATCTATTTATATATGATGGAACTATATTTCCTAGAGAAATGGTGTCTTTTTCTCTACTGTGACTACCTGGATATCAGCAGTAACTTCCTAACTGTTCTTTTTTTCCACCAATCTAGTGTGTCTTCCATATAACTGTTACATTGATCACTTAAAAAGGAAATTTCATTACCTTGTTTCCATTAGAAAAAAATCTTCTAAAGGCTTCTATAACATTCATGATAATGTTCAGATTGCTTTAAAAATTCTATACCAAAAATTAAATTGTAGGGCTTCCCTGGTGGTGCAATGGCTGAGAGTCCACCTGCTGATGCAGGGGACACGGGTTCGTGCCCCGGTCTGGGAGGATCCCACATGCCGTGGAGCAGCTGGGCCCGTGAGCCATGGCTGCCAAGCCTGCACGTCCGGAACCTGTGCTCCACAACAGGAGAGGCCACAATAGTGAGAGGCCCACGTACCACACACACACACACACACAAATTGTATAGGTTTATGAATTCATTGTACAAGGTGAAAAAATATCTTTCAAAGATATATAAGAAACACCAGTAGCCTTGTTCTTGGATTTTTATGTAAATTATATACAAAAAAATATGTCTGAACCCTGTCATGTCTAACAATATATAGTGGACATCTCTCCAGATTAATGGCTATGGTTCTAATTCAGTCTTTTTAACAGCTGCATAATATTCCATAACATCATTGTACCAGAATTTATTAACCATCTTCATACTGATGGACATTCAGGTCATTTCCATGTTTAATCAGCACATAAAGTATCGTAATACACAGCATCAGGTATACATTCCAATGTAATTCTTATGTAACTATGTATTCATCTAACAGTTCCAATAAAAACATAATGAGATTTCACTGAACATACATGCATCCTGTGCCCTTCTCTAAACCAGATATTATGGTGAGGGGAGTGCAAACCTCTTATTGGCTGGGCTGAGTCATGTGGCCATGTCTAGATTTGGGGTAGAGGTCAATTCCTTTATTCTCAGCCCATGTACTTCAGGTGGAAACAGTGACTTCTTGAAGGAAATTGGTGTGTTGCTAATGAAAGAAGGGAGAATGGAGTTGGGTGGCTAAAACATAGCAAACATCTTACAGTAACAGGAGCTAATGGCCTGTTCAAACACTGAGGCAGGTGAGTGACATTGTTCCCATGTTGTAGACAAGGATTTCATCCTATGGGAGCATAGGAAGAACAGAAACACTGAGGCTTTGAAGTTCTATACATGTATCACTTTATTAGTAAAATCTGACTCAAGAAAAGTTCAGTTAGCCTAAAGCTATGGTGGGCAACTTGATCAACGTGGAACACATGTCCTTTTTGTCTACACTCTAAAGGTTATTTACCCTATAAAGTTTATATACCCTATCTAGAATTGAGAAGTGCATAGTCTCAGCAACATGTAGGAGTCAGCAGTAAGTAATTAACTTTGATTTCTAAGGTGTCAGAGGTTTTTCCAAACAGAATCCATGTATCGAGTAAGGGTATGTCTAGGCCCACTTCTCTGGAGGAGCTAAAAGTAAGTGGCCTGTGTAGCACACGGAATGTCCTTTGTTCAGTCTGTCAGTAACCTGCCCAGAAGCATTCCACACGGTGTGCAGCTCCTGACTTTGTATGTGTGTGTGTGGGCACATATCCAAAATTAGCTTTCATTATCAGATTTATAAATGCATCAAGTTTGCCTCTATTCCTGGGACAAATAACTTCATTTGAAGAAGAAATGAAATGTGTAGCTGATAGGCCATTTGTAGTGACTCAAGATTTTTATCTTCCCCTGTTCCAATGTTAAGAGATTCCAAATATTTCCACCACCTCCTCTGAATCAGAGAAAATATAAAACTAGTTTAAAAACAGAGAAAGAGAAGAAGGTTAGGAGGAAAAAGGAGGGAGAGAGGGAGGCAGAGTTGGAGGGAAGGAGAAGAGAATTGCACGATACCTTCATATTTCCTTAAGTTACCTCCTTCTTTCTAATTGTTAACCTAGAAAAGTGTCTCAGGTTCACCTTGCCTTCCATATGAACCTTAAGTCAGCGATTAAGGAATGCAGCACAGGATTTAATCTTTCATTTCCTTTTGCTGGGTCTCATTGTTAGTATTTTCTCCAATTCTAAACTCTTTCTTTTATTTATGGAATTATTGGTACTTAGCCCTTATTCCTTGCAATGAGAACTTAAAAAAAAATTTTTTTTTGATGTGGACCATTTTTTTAGAAGTCTTTATTGAATTTGTTGCGATATTGCTTCTGTTTTATGTTTTGATTTTTTGGCCACGAGGAACGTGGGATCTTAGTTCCCCAACTAGGGATTAAACCTGCCCCCCCTGCATTGGGAGGCAAAGTCTTAACCACTGGACCATCAGGGAAGTCCCTGAGAACTTTTAAGTGCATAAATTTTTAGCAATTCTAGGCTCAGAATAAGTTCTGAGAAGCATACAAAAATACCTCTGATGCTCAGTATTCAAGATATCACTCTGTCATTTCCACTACTAACACCCAGACTTTCTAAGAAATAAGTTTTTGTCAATGGCTAACTTTTATTCATATGAAATACGTTTAATGAGGGGGTGTTTTTTGGATAATGCTATGATTTTTTAAAAATATTTATTTATTTATTTATTGAAGTATAGTTGATTTACAACATTATATTAGTTTCAGGTGTACAACATAATGATTTGATATTTTTATAGGTTATATTCCATTTAAAGTTATTATAAAATATTGGTTATATTTCCCGTGTTGTACATTATATCCTTGTATCTTATTTATTTTATAGTGTTGACCAAAAAAAATGCACAACCTAAAAGTTGAGAATTATGACTTACTCAGCATACTTACTGAGGACTAAAGCCCAGGAGACAGCCTCTCAGATAGCTCTGAGGGACTGTTTCAAAGGGGATGGGAGGAGCAGGATATATAGGAGTTTTTGAAAAAAAAAAAAAAAAGGACATCTCAAGCTATTGAATTTAACACTTTTCTATGTATGGGAAGATGCAAGAGTCTGGCCTTAATGAAATTATTCCTTTGATATGCACCTTAACTGTTTAGAGCCAGTGTCCTATTTTTTCTCCTTGATGCACCTTCGGGAATGGCAGCTGCAGTGGCTGATGGCCTGATGGCTGCAACATCTTTTGTTTACTGATATGGCAGGCAAAATTCTTTGTCCACAGTATCTAGTACTTTGCATCTCTTAATCCACTTCCCCTGTCTTGTCCCTCTTACTACCCCTCTCCCCACTGGTGACCACTACTTTGTTCTCTGTATCTATGAGTCTGTTTCTATTTTATTATATTTATTCATTTTATTTTTTAGATTCCACATATAAGTGAGATCATGTAGTATTTGTCTTTCTCTATCTGACTGACTTCACTAATCATAATACCCTCTAGGTCCAGATTTCATTCTTTTTAATGGGTAATATTCCATTCTGTATATATACCACTTCTTTTTATATTCTTCTGTTGATGGGCACTTAGTTTGCTTCCATATCTTGGCTACTATAAAAATAATGTTGCTATGAACATTGGGTGTATATATGTTTTCTAATTAGTGTTTTCATTTTCTTTGGATATATACCAAGGAGTGAAGTTGCTGGATCATATTGTGGTTCTATTTTTAATTTTTTAAGGAACCTCCATATTGGTTTCCATAGTGGCTGTACCAATTTACATTCCTACTAACAGTGAACTAAGGTTCCTTTTCTCCATATCCTCACCAAAATTTATTATTCGTTGTTTTTTGACTATAGCCATTCTGACAGGTGTGGGGGTGATAGCGCATTGTTGTTTTGATTTACATTTTCCTAATGCTTAGTGATGTTGAATATCTTTTCATGTGCCTGTTGGTCATCTGTATGTCTTCTATGGAAGAATGTCTATTCAGGTCTTCTGTCCATTTTAAAATTGGGTGTTTATTTATTTATTTTTTTTGTTATTGTTGAGTTGTATGACCTATTTCTATATTTTGGATATTAACCCCTTATCAGACATATTTGTAAATATCTTCTCCCATTTATTAGGTTGTCTTTTCATTTTGTCGATGGTTTTTTTTTGCTGTGCAAAAGCTTTTAAGTTTAATTAGGTCCCATTTGTTTATTTTTACTTTTGTTTTCCTTGCCTGAAGTGACAGATCCAAAAAAAATATTCTAAGACTTATGTCAAAGAGCATGCTGCCTATGTTCTTCTAGGAATTTTATGGTTTCTGGTCTTACATTTAGGTCTTTAATCCATTTTGAATTTATTTTTGTACATGGTGTGAGAAAATGTTCTAACTTCATTTTTTACAGTAGCTGTCTATTTTCTCCATTGCCAATTTTTGAAGAGACTGTCTTTTCCCCATTGTACATTTTGATCATAGATTAATTGACCATGTGTGTGTGGCTTTATTTCTGGTCTCTCTATTCTCTTCCATTGATCTATGTGTCTGTTTATGTGCCAGTAACATACTGTTTTGATTACAGTGTCTTTGTAGTATATTCTGAAGTCAGGGAGCATGATACTTCCAACTTTGTTCTTTTTTCTCAAGATTGCTTTGACTATTTGGGGTCTTTGGTGGTTCCATACAAATTTTAGGATTATTTGTTTTAGTTTTAAAAAATGTCATAGGTATTTTGATATGGATTACATTGAATCTGTAAATTACTTTAGGTAGTATGGCCATTTTAACAATATTAATTCTTCCAATCCAAGAGCACAGGATATCTTTTCATTTCTTTCTATCATCTTCAATTTCCTTCATGTTTTATAGTTTTCAGTGTACAGGTCTTTCACCTCATTGGCTAAGTGTATTCCTAGGTATTTTATTATTTTTGATGTGATTTTAAATGGGATTTTTTTCTTAATTTCTCTTTCTGTGAGTTCATTATTAGTGTATAGAAAAGCAACAGATTTCTGTATGTTAATCTTGTATCCTGCAACTTTTCTAAATTTATATATTAGTTTTAGTAGTTTTTGGTGGAGACTTTAGGGTTTTTTATATAAAGGGTCCTGCCATTCTGCAAATAGTGATAGTTTTACTTCTTCCCTTCCAAATTGGATGCCTTTTATTTATTTTTCTTGTCTGATTTCTGTGGCTAGGACTTCCAATACTATGTTAAATAAAAGTGAGAGAGTGGGCATCCTTGTCTTATCCTGAAAATAGAGGAAAGGCTTTTAGCTTTTCACCATTGAGTATGATGTTAGCTGTGTGTTTGTCATAAATAACCTTATTTGTTGAGATATGTTCTCTCTATACCAACTTTGATGAGAGTTTTCATCATGAATCAATGTTGAATTTTTGTCAAATGCTCTTTCTGTGTCTATTGAGATGGTCACATAATATTTATCCTTCCTTTTGTTAATATGATGTATCACACTGATTGATTTGCAGATGTTGAACCATCCTTGCATCCCTGGGATAAATCCAAGTTGATCATCATTTATGATCTTTTTCTATACCGTTGGATTCGGTTTGCTAACATTTTGTTGAAGATTTTTGCATTTATATTCATCAAAGATATTGACCTGTAATTTTCTTTTCTCTTTTTTAGTGTCTGGTTTTGGTGTCAGGGTAATTGGGCCTTATAGAATGAATTTGGGAGTGTTCTATCCTCTCCAGTTTTTTGAATAGTTTGAGAAGGATATGTATTTGCTCTTCTTTATATTTTGGTAGAATTTCCCTGTGAAGCAGTCCAGTCCTGCACTTTTTTTGCTGGAAATTTTTTATTACAAATTCAACTTCAGTTCTAGCAATCAGTCTGTTCAGATTGTCTGTTTCTTCTTGATTCAGTCTTCGTAGGTTGTATGTTTCTAGAAATTTGACCATTTCTTCTAGGTTGTCTAATTTGTTGGTATATAACTGTTTATATTATTCTCTTACAGTTTTTTGTGTCTCTGTGGTATTGGTTGTTATTTCTCCTCTTTCATTTCTTAGTTTGTTTACTAGCGTCCTCTCTTTTCTTCTTAGTGAGCCTGGCTAAAGATTTATTAATTTTGTTTATCCTTTCAAAAAACCAGTTCTTATTTTCTTTGATCTATTCTATTGCCTTTTTGATCTCTATTTTATTTATTTATTCTCTGGTCTTTATTATTTCCTTTCTTCTGTTGACTTTGCGCTTGTTTGTTCTTTTTCTAATTCCTCTCTTTTCTTCTTATGAGCCTGGCTGAAGGTTTATTAATTTTGTTTATCCTTTCAAAAACCAGGTCTTGGTTTCATTGATTTTTTGTTCTGTTGCTTTTTTCATCTCTATTTATTTCCTCTCTGATCTTTCCTATTCCCTTCTTGCTGCTTACTTTGGGGCTTTTTTTTTTGTTTTTCTTTTTCTAATTCCTTTAGATGGTAGATTAGGTTGTTTATTTGAGATTTTTCTTATTTCTTGAGGTAGGGATTAATCACTATAAACTTCTCTTAGAACTGCTTTTACTGTGTCTTGTAGACTTTGGAAATTTGTGTTTTCATTTTCATTCATCTCAAGGTATTTTCTGGTTCCCACTTTGATTTCTTCATTGATCCATTGGTTTTTTAGTAGCATGTTGTTTAGTCTCCCCATGTTTGTGTTTTTCCATTTTTCTTTCTGTAATTGATTTCTAGTTTCACACCATTGTAGTTGGAAAATATGCTTGATATAATTTCTATCCTCTTAAGGTTGTTGAGACGTGTTTTCTGGCCTATCATATGATCTATGCTGAGGAAATTCCATGTGCACTTGAAAAGAATGTGTATTCTGCTGTTTTGGGATTGAATGTACTGTAGATATCTATTAAGTCCAACTGGTCTACTGTGTTATTTAAGGCCACTCTTTCCTTATTGATTTTTCTGTCCGGATGATCTGCCCATTGATGTATGTGGGGTGTTAAAGTCCCCTGCTATTATTGTGTTACTGTCAATTTCTCCTTGTGTCTGTTATATTTGCTTTATATATTTACGTGCTCTTACATTAGGTGCATATATGTTTGTGAATATTGTATCATCTTTTTGATTTGTTATTATATAATGTCCTTCATTGTCTTTTATTATAAACTTTGTTTTAAAGTTTACTTTGATATGAATAGTGCTACCCAAGCTTTCTTTTCATTTTCTGTTGCATGGAATATCATTTTCCATCCCCTTAGTTTCAGTCTGTGTGTTTCTTAGGTCTGAAGTGAATCTCCTGTAGGAAGCATATAGAATGCTGTTTTTGGTTTTGTTTTATAAAATCAGCCACCTTATGTCTTTTGGTTAGTACATTTAGTACATTGACATTTAAATTGATTGTTTGTTATATACTTACTGCCATTTTGTTATCTGTTTTCTTGTAGTTCTTCTCTGTTCTTTTCTTCTTTTAGTATCTTCACTTGTGGTTTGATGATTTTCTTTAGTGTTATGTTTATGTTCCTTTCTCTCTAGTTTTTGTATATCTATTGTAAGTTTTTGATTTCTGGTTACCATGGAGTTCATATATATTGAACTATAACTATATCTACTTATTTTAAACTGATACTTACTTAACTTAAACACATTCTAAAAGTTCCATACATTTTTCCTCCCCCACAACAGTGCTTTGTGTTTTTGATGTCATATTTTACATCTTCATGTTGATCTCTTAACTGTTTATTGTAATCATAGCTGACTTTTCAATTTTTGTCTTTAACATTTGTACTAGCTTATTTCAATCGTTGAACCACAGTCTTTAAATTTTCCTTTACCAGTGGAATTTTCCCTCTCCTGTAATTTCTTTTTTGTTGTTGTAGCTTTTTCTTTTTCACTTAAAGAAGACCCTTTAACACTTCTTGTCAGGTCAATTTAGTATTGATGAACTCTTTGATTTTTTGCTTCTCTAAGAAGTTATAGCTTCTTCAGTTTTGATCGATAACCTTGCTGGAGACAGTATCCTAGGTTGTACTTTTTTTTTTTTTTTCTGGACTTTAATTATATTACACCACTCCCTTCTGGCCTGCAGTTGCTGCTGAAAAATCAGCTTTTAGTCTTCTGAGGTTTCCCTTGTATGTGACTCTTTTTTTCCTTTTGCTGTCTTTAAATCTTTACCTTTTGCCATTTTAGTTATGATATATCTTTTTGTGGGTCTCTTTAACTTCATCTTATTTGAGACTCTCTGTTCTTCCTGTACCTGGACGTCTGTTTAATTCTTCAATTTTTAGTCATAATTTCATCAAATGTTTTTTGAACTCTTTTCTCTCTCTCTTCTCCTTCTGGGACCCCTATAATGTGAATGTTAGTATGATTGATGTTGTACCAGAGGTCTCTTAAACTGTCCTCATTATTTTTAATTTGTTTTTTGTTTTGCTTTCCTGACTGTGTGAATTCCTTTATTCTGTATTACAGATTACTTATGCACTTTTCTGTATCACCTAATCTGCTATTAATTCCCTCCAGTGTATTTTTAATTTCAGTTATTTTTTCTTTAGCTCTGACTGGTTCTTTTTAATATTTTCCAGTTCTTTGTTAAAATTCTCATTATGTTAATCTGTTCTTTTCTCCAGTTCAGTTAGCATTCTTATTAGTATTGCTTTGAACTCTTTATTAGGTAAATTATCTCTGTTTCATTAGGTTTTCTTCAGGACTTTTTTCTTATTTTTTCATATGAAACATATTCTTCTGTCTTCTTAATTTGTTTAACTTTCTCTGACTCTATGAAATGATGTGAAACACTTACCTATCCTGATCTTGAAGGCATCCTTATGAAGTCTGCATGTTCCCAATATCCTTGTGTATGAGCATCCCTATGTAGTCTGCATGTGCCCGTGTCTTTGGTGGGAGAACTGTATCTGAAGTGATCGTGAGCTCTTCTTCCACTGTGCTGGCAGCCACCATCTTAGTGGGTGGTCTGGATTGGAAGGGCTTGAGCCAGAGCTAGGTGCAAGTCAGACTTCTACTATGCTCAGTGGTCATCACTGTCCAATTGGGTTTGGGGCCTGAGGGGCTAGAGCAGTAGCAAAGTTGGGTTTCTCGAGTGTGATGGCAGTCTCCACCTTGGTTTGAAGTGGAGGTGGGAGGTAGCTATGGCCTGAGGGCTTGGGGCTGCACTTCCATGCTGATTTTACTTTTTCCCTAGTGTGTGCACCTTGGTTAGAGGCTGGGTCAGGGCCAGAGATGTTGGTGCCACACCACTGAGCTGCCCCCTCCCAAATGTGAACAGGAATGCATAGGAAGCTCTTCAATGATGGTGGACTCTTCCCTGGATCTAGCTTAGATCCCTTGTGATTGTGCACAGGGATGCACTCTGGTGGGATAATGCTATGTTTATCATGTAGTCTGACTTATTAGGATAAAAATCTTATCTTTGGTTTTAAAATAAATATCTCCTCTTTTACTATAGCCAAATGCGTAATTCACCTGTGAGCTCAACATTTAGAATTGAAAATCATTGTTTGGTTTCTCTTTGGCAACTTCCAAAACATGAATCCAGTGCTTTAACATGATTTTGAGAAATGAACATTTTCAGAATTGACCAAAGCTTCCTATTTTTGTAGAAGATAGGGGGAAGCTATCAGTGGTTTTTGGAGAGTGGCATTTCCTCAGTCATTGTTCACAAATAAGTTTGGTTAGATCATCTAACAGGGGGTCCCTTTTTCTAATTTACACAAGCCTACTGAATGATCTAGCAGCAGGTGAGGTTAGATGTGGGCAGGCTGCAGAGGCCAAGAGCCTGTAAGGGCTTTGCTTAAGCAGGTCAGCATGGGTTCAGCTTTCTTAGTATTTTTACAACTATTTTCTTTCTTGTGTACTAGAAATTGGAGAAACTAATGAGACAATTAACTTGTATTACTTCTTGTGGAAGAAGTTACTTGTTGTAGAAACTCAGTTCTACAGAGCCTTGAAAGACTGACCACTCTTCCAAATGTGGTTGGCCCAAATTTACTCACATTTGCTTTAGACACTCAGTAAGCTCCATTTCCTTAAAGTTATAGAAGCTGAGTACTAAGAATAGTGCCCTTGAGACTCCTGCCAACACAACTTCTACTGATGGTACCATGTATAATAGAGATTGAATGTGACTTTACCTTTCACTTCTGAGTTTTGAGTAAGCAGTCTTCAGAAGACTATCTTTAACATTTAGCAACTTAATTTCTAGACACTCATTATTTAGGAGCTAAATTGCATAGATGTTATTTTAGATGATTCAAAATACAAATTTTTAATGATATTATATATATTTAGGGATTATCAATTGGAAGTTCAAAGTTCGTAATATTATTTAATTTTTTTTTTAAGGATAAGTGTTTCAGTCCTGTTCAGAATGTGAGATTGAACACCACAGCATCGAATGACCTCTTACTTTCTTCTCCCTCCAAAAACTAATACTTGTATGTTTGCTAGGGGTCCTGTAACAAAATACCATAATCTGGGTGACTTAAACAACAGAAATTTATTGCCCTACAGTTCTGGAGGCTAGAATTCTAAAATCGAGGTATGAGCAGAGTTGATTTCTTCTGAGAGCTGTGAGGGAGAATTTGTTAATGTGCCACTCCCCTAGCTTCTGGTGGTTTGCTGGCAACTTTTGGTGTTCTTGGCACGCAGAATCATTATCCTGATTTCTGCCTTAATCTTTGTATGGCATTCTTTCTGTGTGCTTATGTTTATTCACATGTCATTCTTTTATCAGTCATATTGGATTATAAACCCACTGTATTCTGGGATGACTGAATCCTACACAATTACATCTGCAATGACCCTATTTCCAAATAAGGTCATATTCTGAGGGGCTAGGAATTAGGATTTCAACATATGAATCAGAGTGGGGAACAGTTCAACCCCTAAGAAAGCCCACAGGTGTTTCATGAAAAGGATTGACATTCTGGGAGCAGTGAATTCTACTGGAATAGTTGTTTCATTGAGTTGTGGTAACTGTAGTTTTCTGGGTAGTATTTGAAGCTCCATAACTAAATGCTACAGTCTATGAAATACTGCTGTTCTTGTATTCATGCTTGAGGGGAATAAACCAGTGCTTCTGAGTCTTAGCTGCTTGGGCTCTCAATAAAGAAGTGAGGTCACTAAGCCAAGAAAATATAAAGTCCCCAATAGAGCAGCTCTCTATATGTAATTCCAGCACCAATTAACAACTTCAGATACACTATTCAATTTCTAGACATGATCTTTTGCAGTTCCAGTTTTCTTTAATTTTCTAAATAATTGCTATCATACAAATCCAAATAACACTGGTCTGAAGCTGAAATAAAAATATGTATCTTAAAATATAAAATATCATCTCTGTGATAAACAGTTCTCATTCTCACTAGCAGTGATTGGTCACTTTCTAACAATCTCAGCCAAGAGATTGTCGTAAGTGCAGAGGAAGAGTGAGCTAACTACCTGCTTTTGTGTTCTTCCTTGGCAGAGGTCAGACACTCTGTCTAGGGAAGCCATTTTCACTGTAGCCTGTGTTGGAGGGGCAAGGGGTGCCAGTGGTAAATGTCCAACTTCACACTCAGGGTCCCTCAAAAGGTGCGGAGTGTTCATAAGCCCTGAAACTGCTGATAATATTGACAGGGGAATATGGAGTCTCTTCTACTTTAATAACCGCTATCACACCTATAAAACATGTTTTCTTAAAAATTGCATCTTTCAAAGTCTTCTAGTGACCATTCTTAGTGGGTATATCAGACTTGCATTACCAATACATGATTTTTGATTTTTAAAAATAATCAGCTATCTAAAGATCTCATTATGGGTTTTCTCCTCCAATCAATCAATCTCTCTCTCTCTCTCTCTCTCCGTTTCTCCTCTCATTCCTCCTCTGTTCCCTTTTGGCACCCTTTGACCTAATACCCTTTTTTTTTTTTTAAATAAATTTATTTATTTATTTATTTATTTATTTATTTTTGGCTGTGTTGAGTCTTTGTTTCTGTGCGAGGGCCCTCTCCAGTTGCAGCGAGCGGGGGCCACTCTCCATCACTGTGCCTGGGCCCCTCACCATCGCTGTGCCCGGGCCCCTCACCATCGCGGCCTCTCCCATTGCGGAGCACAGGCTCCAGACGCGCAGGCTCAGAAGCCGTGGCTCACGGGCTTAGTTGCTCCGCGGCATGTGGGATCTTCCCAGACCAGGGCTCAAACCCGTGTCCCTTGCATCGGCAGGCAGATTCCCAACCACTGCGCCACCAGGGAAGCCCCCCATTTTGTTTTTATTCTTCTATACTTTTGTTTGTTGTGTTGCTTTTGCTCTTATCTGAGATTAAACAATACAAAGACCTATCAGTATTTGCAGCAATTTTCCCCAAAAGTAATAGAGAGTTCTAATTCTGCTCTGATTGAATTGAACACCCTGTTTTATTAAACATGGAGAAAAGTGTAGATAATTCTACTAATTTGTAAGTGACTCTAACTAGTTAGTATTTTCATTATTTTTGGAGGATTTAACATATTTTAGTTTGTATGAAAATATGTATGTTGGTTACAGTATGAACCAGAATAATAAATGAGCCAAAGAAAGAAAACTTTATGCAGTTTCCTCTCCTTTTTGGAGGTGAGTATGGGAGGGTGGTTTGGGTTTTTTAGTTTTTATCTATGGAAGGGGTACTTGAAATTTTAAACCATTGTATTTCTGAATTAGTTCATTCCTTCCTTTTGGCCATTGTTCATTGTCATATTAGCAGAGAAGTAGATTCTCACTGAGAGTGTACAATACTTGCTTAATGTGAAAGCTCAGTATCAGTGTCATTTGAGATTAAGGAAGTGTCTACATGATGTCTGGTCTTTGAGATCGTTCTTGTAAAATCTTCTGAAGTGATATTTTGCATGTATAGGTCTAGAGATCTTTTAAAGATTGCAGTTAGAAATGTTTTCCATGATTGTTCCTATTTTAATTTGATAGGAATATGAGATCCAAAGAAATTCTGTTTTTGAACTAATTTTTTATAGACTTCACGGAATGAACAAAGAGAGAGAAAGAGAGAGAGAGAGAGAGAGAGAGAGAGAGAGAGAGAGAGAGAGATGAGTTTTGTAATAAAGCAAACAAAAAGCACCTATTCACAAGGCAAGAGGAGAGAATCCAGCTGCTTCTAGTTTTGTATTTATGTTTGCTGTTGCAGGTGGAGTAGAAATGTAGCCAAATAGTGTATTTCCGGCAAACTTGATTCTGTTGGTATTTACCACATCTCTCAGAATTTAGTGTCCATGCAATTCAGCCAAGGTGCTTTTGTTAAATATGCCACATGCATATTTCCCTTTCCCCCCATCACTGATTTAGTAGATCTGGGTGATCTGAAATGTGGGCAACATTTTTTCTTACTTGGAAGCACTCTGTATTTCTGTCTCTTGATAGATAATTTTTATCAGGTAACTCATTCTGAAAATGGATGAGAAAAAGTTGCTTTTTAGCTTTCCATATGACTGATTTAATGCACATAATGTTCTTACACAGTTGCTTACACTATAATAAATGCCAGGAGGTGTTTGTTATTGAGGTGGGGGAAAGTTTAGCTTTATAATGCTAACCTGGCTTGGAGACCTGCGCTTTCACACAACCTTTCTCAACAGCAAGACTGCTGCCTCTCATCCTGCCTGTGTGAAATTCTAGAGCAGCCTCTGCCACTGACTCTTCTATAACAACTTTTTATTTGTCTTCACCAGACTTTTAGGAATACATTTTCAGCAAACAAGCAACCCAAGCAGGTTTTTAACACTGAAGAAGGGACTGGTTATTGGTAGATCTTTCATGTATTTTAATTTTAACTGAAATATCTTGTACTTCTTGAAA
This sequence comes from Mesoplodon mirus, assembly GCF_964341445.2. NCBI lineage: Eukaryota > Metazoa > Chordata > Mammalia > Artiodactyla > Ziphiidae > Mesoplodon > Mesoplodon mirus. The sequence goes on along the minus strand of NC_138992.1, from coordinate 43,810,201 downwards.
CAAAATATTTGATGTAAAACTAGAGTTTATTTATTTTAAAGAGATTAAACTTAACTTTAAAATGGTAAAAGTTAAACAGTAAAAAGTACTGATATGGGAACCAGATTGTCAGGCTCCATAGTGTGAATAATTAACTGGCCTAATGTTCAAGTAATCTAGGTTCTAATGCCAGCTCCTTCCTCAAATCTTTTTGTAGCTTGTCAAGTCCATTATGCTCAATCAAATGGCTATCATTAAACCGTGTAAACTTGAACAGATTATTAGAACCTAGCTGAACTGATCTTGGAGAGGCAGCAGTGAGTGGTGGCTTAATTCTCTGCCAAGGAATTGAACCTGGGTAGCCTGGATGAAAACCAGGAACTTTAGCCACCAGACCATCAAGGGCTAGAGTCTAGAAGTTATTTTTCCTCGGCTCTCGCCCCCAGTGAAAAATGCATTTCTCATGGAGGCAAAAACTGTAAAAACAGGTACAAAGTTTATTATTAGAGACATAGCAGAACAAGTGGGATAGAACACAAAGAAATTGTTTAGTTAAGATAGAAGCAAGGCAGAGACGCATACCCAGAGAGAAAGGGTGTGGGCTTCCTCCCTAAAGAGGAGAGCGGTAAAGAGGTGGTTAAGTCACTTATATAGGGCAGTTCTTCAGGGTTTTTGTTTACCTTTGGCCAATTATCTGGTTTCTTCTTCCACACCTGACCTGCTGTAGGACGCTTCCCAATATGCATGCCCAACTTTTTTCCAAAATGGATTTCAGCCCAGGGGTGGCCTTAGCGTCACATATTATGGGGTGGTGCCCCCTCCTTTTTGAGCCTTTCTGCACATGTGCAGTGTCTCCCTTGCCCCAAGGATGGGAAATGCATGACCTCTTGATCTTTACTCATACAGGGTTTAGCCCCTCTCTGTTCCTGCCATGACTGTTACCTTAGAGTGTCCTCAGGAGACAAAGCCTAGCTATTTACCCTGTTCTGTTGTTATTTCTATTTCAAAGTGCAAACAGGAGGCTGGTTATAAATATCTAACCTGGAGCCCACCTATCTCCTGTCTCAGGAAATGTAAACAGGAAGCTAGTTGTAAGTGTCCAGCCTGAAGCTCATCTTTTTCTCTCCCCAAGGAATGTAAACAGGCGGGCAAGTTGTAAATATGTATCCTGGGGCCCATCTATCTCCTGCCTCAGAACTAGCTGTTTAATGCCAAGGATCAGTGGCAAACAAGATCACTTTAATCAATTTATACTCATGCACATTTTGGTCACGTTTAAATGGCTAGTGGTAATTTAGACATGTCTAGGAAAATTTTCTATGTGCCTGTGACAAACAAACTGTGCAGGCAGTAGTATCTAAGGAGAACAAAAATGAACAGTTTTAAGGTACACATTACTTATTCTTTGAATAAACGAAGTTGATTTTTTTTTCACTCTAAGAAATTGTACCTGAATACAGGCTGGGGTCCAGTTATGAGACATGCATGGATTCACACACTGGCCCAACACGGGGATACACAATCTTAGGCCAGCCAGCTAGCCAGCCAACGAGGCACCTTTGAATGTGTGCATCCTTTTTGCCCCAGCCTTAATTACCTTTCACGTCAGGCTTCTTATTTGTCAGTGGTATTGCTACTAGTTCTGCCTATCTCACAGATGCTACTGTGTGAATAGAATGAACATGAGAAAATGATTCTCACTTTTACCAGGAAGACACTCTGAGCTAATGTCTTCTTGTAGCCATATCTGTAATCAAGTAAAAAGTAGTAGGTCAAAAAGAATGGTTTTATAATTGAAATGTAGATATGAGCTAATGAGTGAATTTTCTGTTATTTAGGACAATGATGCTAGTCTTTCACTGAGCAAGTAGAATAATGAAATCATTATTCCTTTCATCATTAAATAAACCAATACCCCTTCTACTTTGTAATGGACTGTATCTTGGGGTTATAAGATGGTCCTACTTACCCTGGTTCTTCTTCACAGGGCTGGCCTTTGCTATTCTCTCATCTGTGCACCCCGTGTTTGGTTTGTATGGGTCTCTGTTTCCTGCCATCATTTATGCCATATTTGGAATGGGACGTCATGTTGCCACAGGTAATCATTTCTGTCTATGCTTATGTTTCTCATATTACTAATGAAGGGGACTCAGAAGTGATCATTTGTTACTGATTATATTTCCAATGTAATTCTTACTTTACTACTGAACATATTAGGGTCAATATTATCAGCAAATATTAGGGCAAGACATTTAACTTTCTGTGCCTCAACACATACTGTGATTTATTGCTATATTACTATGTAACCAAGGTTATTGTTAAAGATTCTGTTCATTTTTAAGTTGTTAAAAGACTGTAAGAGAAGGATAAATGTTCTGAATTTACAATGAAATGAAAATAAGCACTCTGAGGAAAAGACTATAATATTTAGTTACTCAAATATTGCAAATTATTTTCCATGTAATTAATATTTAGATTAAACAATCTTTTAAGTTTCTTCCAAGCTAGGTTCTACAATGCCCTCTAATTAGTATATCTCTTACATTACCTAGCATTTCATTACCAAATAAAATGTGAACAAGTAATCTGATAATAGAACAGCCTGGTTAAAAACAAGGGCTTGGAAGTTAGATAGACCTGGATGTGTGTCACATTTGGTGTTTGCTATCTGCATGAGCTTGGGCAAAGTTTTAAAGGTCTATTTTCTGCTTTCTTGATAGTAAAATGTCAAAAAAATCATGATTGTATTGATGAGATAATTGATGTACAAGTGTCTAATTTATTACTTGCTACATAAAAATTAATAAAAGCTGCTATCATTACAGAAATGATACCTTAATATTAAAGATTATGGTAATAATAATAAAAGTACTCAAGAGGAAATATCCATAGAGGCATTTTTATCCATTTTGTTTATGCAAGATATCAGTCTATAAGCAAGTAATACCATTTTGTGTCTATTTCTTTAGTGGTCAGTTTGTGTTATTGAGGAAACTTTATTTCCTGCAAGAAAAATTTATTATCCCATAGTTTTAGAGATCAGAAGCTTGAAATGAGGCCCACAGGGCTAAAATTGAGATGTCAGTAGAGCTGCATTTCTTTCTGGAGGTTCTAGAGAACAATTTGGTTTTCTTAACTTTTCCAGCTTCTAGAGGCTTCCTGAATTCTTGGCTCAAATGCTTCATTTTCAGAGCCAGCAGGGAAATCTCTTTCTGATTTTGATCTTTTGCTTCCATCCTCCATGTTTAAAGGACGCATGTGATTACACTGGGTACCCCTGGACAATCCAGGATAATTTCCTTATCTGAAGGGCAGTTTATTAACAACCTTAATTCCATCTGCAACATTAATTACCCTTTGACATGTAACATAAGATATTTACAGGATGTGGGTACATTTGGAAGGCCATAATTCTGCCTACCACATTGATACATGCATTGTCTCATGCAGAAATTAACCCATAAAATAATGTCTTATTTATGTAAATTTGGCTTCTTATATAATCAACTTTGTCATGGAGGATAGAATCAACAATTATCAGACATTTACAACACTGTTACCTAAAATATGGTCCACGAAACAGCAGGATCAGTTTTATGTGGAATCTTGTTAGAAATGCAAAATTTTGCTCTCACTTCAGATCTATTCAATCCAAATCAGCATTTTCACACAATCTCCAGTTTTTTTTTTAAAAAACATATCTATCTATCTACACATGTATGTGTATATATGTACTTAAATTTGAGAACCTTAGGTGTACTATTTATTAGATGCTTTATTAAGAGCTTTACATATGTTATTTTATCTTAATACAATTATTTTAAATAGACATCATTATTTTCATATTTAGGTTAAAAACACCTCTTAATTTCATAAAGTTTTCTGTGAGAGCACAGATTAAGTTGCAGGTGCATGGATTACAACCCAGGTGTGGCCAAATCTGAAGCCCAAGCTTTTCCTCTTTACAACCAGCTGCTCAAGAATGCAGTTTCCTTTTGTGTTGATGTAAAGGGAGAAAAGCACAATAATGAATTAGAAGTTCTTGAAGCCTATTATATTCAAAATTTCCTGCTCCCTAATTTCCTAGGGAAATTTATTTTCATTCTTCAAAACATTTAAATATGTTATTAGCAAGAAAAAGCAGATTATTTTTAGAGCTGAACTCAAAACATCTCCTCTGTTAAACAAAGGCTAAAAGAAAAGGTAAAACATATTTCCCAATAGACCATAATTACTTTAAGAAGTCAAAAATACTTAACTTGATATACCTAAGTATGTATTTACATAAACCACTTTATTTCCTAAGGAATCATAAACATTTTACTGGTGACATGGTTTTGAAATTGCCATTTATATAAAACTTTGTATTTAACAAATATTATTAACAGCTATAGGAATCTTGTAGTCTATTAGGTAAATAATATACATTTCAAAATACATATAATTTACAGGCTTTATTATAGATAATGTATAGCACAATAAATGCTTAAGGCATTTTATTTCTGCATAAGCACTTCTCCAAAAGACAGAGCCAGCTGAACCTCCTCATTTCTCTTTTTATCCCAACAGATTTAGAATTCTTTAGAATCAGTAAAGAAGTGATCCTTTTTCTCATGGTATTATATTTATATATATACACATTACCACTTGCATAAGGCTCTGTATTTAACAAATTTAATAATATTAAATATAATATATGTATCAGGAGAAATATACAAACTAATTTTTTTTGACCTTCCTATGATCTTAATTATAGGAACCAACCTAAATTTTCTGCAAACATTTAGTATAGAGAACATATTTTTCTTTTAAATAATATTATTGTACTTTATTTTGGTGTATATATGTGTGGGGGAATGCCTACTTCCATTTTACTATTAAGAGATTGATGTTGCTTTCATAAAGAAAAATCACATTAACTGGGATTTTCCCTCCAACTCAGGTAATTAGAATGCAATAATGAATTACTAAATGCAATAATAAATAATGCTTGAGGTATCTTTAAAAACAAATAATTCAAAAGCTATAATATAAAGACACCAAATGTGCTGTATTTTTAACAGCACAATTTTCTTATTTTAATTTAAAATACATATATATTTTAAAAAAGAATAAATAATTGATTGCTTCTTGTGAATTGCAAAGAACATATCTTAGAATAAAAAGGAAAAGAATAGAAACTTGGGTATCAATCCAGTGGAAACAAAATTGTTGAAGATAACCCATATGTGACAATTTGTAGGATATAATTATCTTCTAAATTAGAGAAAAAAGTTTTAAAGAGAAAAATATGTTCATTAATTTAGAGAAAAGATTAGGGAGACAATAGAATACTCTGTAGAACAAAAGAAAAGAAGCAAACAATTATTTACCAAATGTGGTAGGAATTGTGACAGATGTTTTTATATATGAAATATCACTTAATCTCTACCCAGATTTTGTAGCTAGATATTTTATCATCATCTTACAAATAAGCAAGCTGAGAGAGGTTAGGTAACTTGACCAGGAATTTGAACTTAGACTTGTCCAATTCTGAGGCCCCAATTCACTTCCTATTAGGTCTTGCCACCCACTCTTAAGCTACTAGATGGGTTTAGTTGTATTTAAGGGTACCACTAGTAGGTTTAAAGCCTAACCAGAATGAAAAGTTGAGAAATTGAAGGAAAGAGCAGAGGAATAGTAGGGAGGACATAAAGACAAAGCAAGACCAATAAGATAGAGAAGGTAAAATGTCATTCACAACACCGTCATATAGTCACCAGCAGCCTCAACATCCTTGACTGTTCTCAACTGTCTCAGAGACAGCAAAGTGTCCTCCTTTGAAAAGAGGCAATACTGCCATAACCATGTTGGCACAGTAAGTAACCCCATATCCATTGTTGGCAATGTCTCTCTTTAGAGAAGTTCTTGGGATGTGACACACACAGGTGAGACTCACTTTTCTTTTCTCAACAAAACATTTTTGATGGCTGTTCTCTCTTACCATTCAATTCCTTCTTATCTTCTTTCAAGTCTTAGGAAAGCTAGGCCTAAACTCAAAAATTAACTCTAGATCATTTCTGTTCTCAGTTCTTTTGTACAAACCATTTTGCTCTATGTTCTAGATTTAAAGGCCAAAATACACACTTCTTTACTTTCAGGAATATCAGACTTTGAGAAATTCTGTTGTAGCATATCTTGAAAAAATAAGGCAAGGGCAGATCCTATGGCAAATATTCCTTATTTGGCATTGCCCATCCTTGATGTCAGAATCTTGTCTCTAATCATTATATATATTTGGTCCTTGATGTGTTCTTAATTTAGTACTTTATGAGGAGAACAGTGATCATGACAGTTGATATTTATCGATGATTTATTGAGAATGACTTAGCTCCCTAAGAGAACTTTATTCAACTTGCTCTATGTATTTATATACCATCAATTCAGTGGAAGAGTGAACATTGAATAACAGACTATAACATAACATTCTGGTTTTAATCTTATTAAGAATTACCTTTTTTAGGTGTCAGCTACATGAAATATATTGTGATATGTGGTATAATACATTATTTCATTTAAGTCTCATCACAACCCCATTGGGTGAGGAATGCTTTCTGTCTTTAGATAAAGAGATCGAGATGGCGGTACTGAGATTTAAGGTGAGGTTTATTGGAGACCACAATCACCATACTATTCTGAATCACAGCACATACTGCCTCGCTTATCCTGTAAAACCAAAGGATTGTCTGTGTCGGCTTTCCACTGAGACCTTGTTTCTGTCTGACTTGGCTCTCTTGCCCTATGAGGCTGCATACCATTTGTTGAGAATGTCTACATCTTGTGGCAGGCCCTTTTTTACACAGTGTCATTTATGACCTGGGGCAAAGTAAGGTCTTTAGGTAAAGGGTTAGGGGAATGTTTTTACCATGCTGCAATTTGTTTCTTTAATCCAAAATTGCTGAACCCTCTCTTTGGGAAATGACATTTCCCTGCCGGTGTGGCTACATTCTCAGACATGCTGTGCCAAGATAAGAGCATCAGAACTCTTGGCAGGAAGAGGGGAACACACTGAAAATGGTCCTGCATTTGTGTGAGGCCAGGACAATTCCTGGGAAATACCTTTGAAACTTACCTATTTACAGTAGACAGAAATGGTATGTTTCATCATTTTATGGGCCACAGCATGTTGTTTTTATACTATAATAAAGGTGTACTCTGTTATGAGAGTGCAGGGAATAGAAATATTTAACCTGGACTGGGGGATCTGGGATGGATCTATGTTGAATATGGAATCTGAGCCAGACCAGGAAAGACAAGGATGTTTTCATAAGTAGATTGGAGGAGCAAGAATTTCAGTCAATGAGCTCCAGATTCAGCAAAGAGTCATATTTTCCACCGAGCCTATTGAGGCCTTCATATTTATTATCTCATTTATATTATCCTCAAACTCTAAAACATAGGGATTATTACCTGCATTTTATGGATGAGGCATTTTAGACTCAAAGTAATGTGCTCTAAATCGTGATAGTGATAAATGGAGGAGGTGGATTCAAATCCACACCATGATCTTAATCCCTGTTCTGAGGACATTCTCTATGTAGGTCTGCAGAGAGGTAGGAAAATGTATGGCCTAGGAGGGAATAGCAAGTAGATGGCATGGCTGTATGTGGAAGAAATGTGTATATAAAAAGGTGAGTTTCTGTTTATTCCATGGAGTGAAGGGTGGAATAGTGGGGGTGCAGAGGAGAGTGCTTCTAATAGATCTGTTTTGGTTTTACAACATGGGTTCAACTTTAATGGTGGAATCCAATAATGTTTCTTGAGTCTGTTACTAACAGAAGATCCCCCCCTACCCGCTTTAGGCACCTTTGCCTTGACATCCTTAATATCAGCTAATGCAGTGGAACGGCTTGTCCCTCTGAACAGTCAGAACCTTACCACACAGAGTAACACAAGTGTGCTGGGCTTATCTGACTTTGAGATGCAAAGGATTGGTGTTGCTGCAGCTGTTTCCTTCTTGGGAGGTGTGATTCAGGTAAGTATACTGAAACTTGGGAATAAAGAAAGGGAGACAGTAGCAAAGAAAAGGCAATTGGTGGTTTATTTATTAAACTCAACTTTTCTTGCCAATTGAATTTTTCTTTCAGTTTTATTGAGATAATTGACATACAGCACTATATAAGCTTAAGGTGTACAGCATAATGATTTGACATACATACATCATGGAATTTAAGTTTAATGAACATCCATCATCTCATATAGATACAAAATTAAAGAAATAGAAAAAAGGTATTTTTTCTTGTACTGAGAACACTTAGGATTTACCCTCTTAACAACTTCCATGTATAACATACAGCAGTATTAATTACATTTATCACATTGTACTTATTTATCTTATAGTTACATAATATAGTGATTCATATGGCTATATATTTCAAAATAATCACCATAATAAGTCTAGTTAAGATTTGTCACCATACAAAGATATGACATAATTATTGACTATATTCCCCACACTGTGTATTTCATACCTGTGACTCATTTGTTTTGCAACTGGAAGTTTGTACTTCTATTTTCTTTCACCTATTTCTTTCCTTTCCCCACCCACCTCTCTCTGGCAACCACCTATTTGTTCTCTCTATATTTCTACTTCTGTTTTGTTATGTTTATTTATTGTTTTGTTTTTTAGATTCCATATATAATTGAAATCATACAGTATTTGTCTTTCCTGTCTGACATTTTACTTAGCATAATACCCTCTAGGTCCATCCATGTTGTTGCAGATGGCAAGATTTCATTATTTATATGGTTGAGTAATATTTCATTGTATACATAGACCACATCTTCTTTATTCATTCTTCTACTGATGGGCATTTAGGTTGCTTCCATATCTTGGCTATTATAAATAATGTTGCAATAAACATAGAGGTGCATATATCTTTTCTAATTAGTGTTTTCATTTTCTTTGAATAAATACCCAGGAGTAGAAGTGCTGGATAATACTGTATTTCTATTTTTAATTTTTTGAGGACCCTCCCTAATGTATTCCATAGTGGCTGCACTTATTTACATTCCCACAAATAGTGCACCAGTGTTCCCTTCTCTCTACGTCCTCACCAGCACTAGTTATTTGTTGTCTTTTTGATAATGGTCATTCTGACAGGTGTGAGGTGATATTTCATTGTGGTTTTGATTTGCATTTCCCTTATGATTAATGATGTTGAACATCTTTTCATGTGCCTTTTGACCAAATGTATGTCTTCTTTGGAAAAATGTCTGTTCAGATCCTCTACCCAGTTTTTAGTTGGGTTGCATGTTGTTTTTTGATGTTGAGTTCTAGGAGTTTTTTAATATTTTTTGGGACATTAAACCATTATCAGATATACTGTTTGCAATATCTTCTCCCATTCAGTAGGTGACCTTTTTTGTTTTGTTCATAGATTCCTTCACTGTACAAAACTTTTTAGTTTGATGAATCCCATTTGTTTGTTTTTGCTTTTGTTTCCCTTGTCTGAGGAAATATATCCAATAAAAGTATTACTAAGACCAATGTCAAACAGCATACTACCTGAATTTTTTTTTTTAATTAAAAAAAGAAAAACAGAACCAAAGAACATAATGCCTGTTTCTAGAGTTTTATGATTTCAGGTCTTACATTTAACTCTTTAATCTATTTTGAGTTAATTTTTATGCATAGTGTGAGAGAATAGTCCAGTTTAATTCTTTTGCTTGTAGCTGTCCAGTTTTCCCAACCCCATTTATTGAAGAGGCTGTCTTTTCCCCATTGTATATTCTTGCTTCCTTTGTTGTAGGTTAATTGGCCATATAAGTGTGGGTTCATTTCTGGGCTCTCTATTCTGTTCCATTAATCTATGTGTCTGTTTTTGTGCCAGTAACATACTGTTTTGAATACTGTAGCTTCATAGTATAGTTTGAAATTGGGAGTGTGATAACTCCAGCTTTGTTCTTTTTTCTCAAGATTGCTTTAGGTATTAGAGGTCTTTTGTGGTTCCATATAAATTTTAGGATCATTTGCTCTAGTTCTGTGAAAAATGCATGCCATTGGGATTTTGATACAGATTGCAATGAATCTGTAGGTTGCCTTGGATAGTATGTCATTTTAACAATATTAATTATTCCAATCTATGAACATGGTATATCTTTTTATCTGGTTGTGTCATTTAAAAAAATATTTATTTATTATATATTTGGTTGCACTGGGTCTTGATTGTGGTAGGTGAGATCCTTAGTTGCAGTTCATGGGCTCCTTGGTTGTGGCATGAGGACTCTTAGTTGTGGCATGCATGTGGGATCTAGTTACCTGACCAGGGATTGAACCCGGCCCACCTGCATTGGGAGTGTGGCACCTTACCCACTGTGCCACCAGGGAAGTCCCTGTTTGTGTCATCTTCAACTTTTTCATCAGTGTCTTATAGTTTTCTGAGTACAGGTTTTTTACATCATTAGTTAGATTTATTCCTTGGTATTTTATTCTTTTTGATGCAATTGTAAATGGGATTGTTTTCTTAATTTCTCTTTATGATCACTCATTGTTAGTGCATAGAAATATATAACAGATTTCTGTATATTAATTTTTAATCTTGGAACTTTACAGAATTCTTTGTAGTTTTTCGGTGGTGTCATTAGGATTTTCTATGTATTTTATCATGTCATGGACAAACAGTGACAGTTCTATTTATTTCTTTCCAATTTGAATTACTAACTTTTTTCTTGTCTGATTGTTGTGACTATGACTTATAATGCTATGTTAAATAAAAGTGGTGAGAGTAGGCATCCTTGTCTTATTTCAGATCTTAGAGTAAATGCTTTCAGCTTTTCACCATTGAATGTGATGTTAGCTGTGGGGTATATAGGGTCTTTATTATGTTGATGTATGTCCCTCTATTCCCAGTTTGATGAGAGTTTTGATCAAAAATGGGTGTTGAATTTTATGAAAAGCTTTCTCTGTATCTATTGACATGATCACAATTTTTATTCTTCACTTTGTTTATGTGGTGTATCACATCAATGGATTTGCAAATATTGAGCCATCCTTACATCCTTGGGATAAATCCCACTTGATCATGCTGTATCATCCTTTTACTGTATCATTGAACTGGGTTCGTAAATATTATGTTGATGATTTTTATATCTATGTTCATCAGTTCTATTGGCCTGTCATTTTCTTTTTAGTGTGATACCTTTGGTTTTGGTTTCAAGGTGATGCTGGTCTTATAGAATGAGTTTGAAAGCACTATTTCCTCTGCAATTTTTTGGAGTAGTTTGAGAGGGATAAATGTTAACTCTTCTCTAAATGTTTGCTAGAATTCACCTGTGAAGCTGTTTGGTCCTGGACTTTTGTTTGTTGGTACTTTGTTTGTTTGTTTGTTTTTTTAATGGATTCAATTTCATTACTGGTATTTGGTCTCTTTGTATTTTCTACTTCTTCTTGGTATAATCTTGGGAGAGTGTACATTTCTAAGAATTTGTCCATTTCTTCTTGGTTGTCCATTTTATTGGCATATAGTTTTTCTTAGTAATCTTTTATGATACTTTATCTTTTCAAAGAACAAGCTTTTGGTTTCATTGACCATTTCAATTTTTTTTTTTAGCCTCCATTTAATTTATATCCTTTCTGATCTTTATAATTTTTTTCCTTCTGCTGACTTTGTGTTTTGTTTGCTCTTCTTTTTCTGGTTCCTTTAAGTATCAGGTTAGGTTGCTTATTTGAGATTTTTCTTGTTTCCAGAGGTAAGCTTGTATCACTCTAAAGTCCCCTCTTAGTACTGCCTTTTCTGCTTCCCATAGAATTTTGGATCCTTGTCTTTTCATTTCCATTAATCTTCTGATATTTTTTTATTTTAATTTTGATTTTTTCCTCTTTGATTTTTAAACTTTGCTTAGTAGAATACTGTTTAGATTCCATGAGTTTGTGTTGTTGCAGTTTTTTTCTTGTAATTAATTTCTAGTCTCAAAATGTGTTCGGAAATGATGCTTTAAATGATTTCAGTTTTCTTAAATTAACAGAAACTTGCTTTGTGGTCTAGCATGGGATCTATCCTGAATATAGTTCAATGTACACTTGAAAAGAATGTATATTCATCTGCTTTTGGACAGAACGTTCTATATATGACTAGTAAGTCCATTTGGTATAATGCATCATTTAAGGCCACTCTTTGATTTTCTGTCTAGATGATCTATTCATTGATTTAAGTGGGATGTTAAAGTCTCCCACTATTATTGTGTTACTGTCAATTTCTTTCTTTATGTCTGCTAATATTGGCTCTAGTAATTTAGTTGTTCCTATGTTGAGTGCACATATATTTACAGTTGTTATATCTTCATGGATTGATCCTTTTATCATTATGTAATGTCCTTTTTTGTCTCTTATTTCAGTCTTTGTTTTAAAGTCTATTTTGACTCATATAAATATTGCTACCTCATCTTTCTTTTCATTTTCATTTGCATGGAATAACTTTTCCCAACACCCACTTTCAGTTTGCAGGTGTCTTTATTTCTGAAATGAGTCTTTTGTAGAAAGCATATATATGGGTCTTGTTTTTTTATCCATTCAGTGACTCTTTGTGGAGTGGATTTTTGATTGGGGCATTCAGTCCTTTGACTTTCAAAGTAATTATTAATATTTTTCTACTTAGTGCCATTTTGTTAATTGTTTTCTGATCGTTTTGTGGTTGTTTTTTGCTCCTTTATTCTTCTTTTGTTCTCTTCCTTTGTGATCTGATAACTATGATTAGTGTTACCTTCGGATTCCTTTCCCTTTTATTAAGTGTGTATCTATTATAGGTTTTTGGTTTGTGGTTACTATGAAGTTTATGTATAGCAATCTCTATATGTATATGTGATTATTTGGGGTTGTTCATTTCTTAAGTTCAAATGCATTCTAACAGTCCTGCATCCCCCAACCCACATTTAATGTTTCATATTTTACAATTAAAAAAAAATATCCCTTAACTACTTATGGTGGTTTAGATCATTTTACTACTTTGGTCTTTAAACCTCCCAACTAGCTTTATATGTGGTTGATTTACTACCTTCATTATGTATTTGCCCTAACCAATGAGATTTTTTTCTTTCTCAATTTTTATATATCTAGTGGTCTTTTTCACTTGGGGAAGTCCCTTTAACATTTCTTGTAAAGCTGCTTTGGTGGTGTTTAACTCTTTTAGTTTTTGCCTGTCTTTAAAACTTTTCATCTCTTCATCAAATCTGAATGACAGTCTTGCCAGGTAGAGTATTCTTGGTTGTAAGGTTTTCTCCTTCATCACTTTAATTTATCATGCCACTCCCTGTGGCTTGTATAATTTCTGCCAAAAAGTCAGCTGATAGCCTTATGGGAAGTCTCTTTTACATAACCAGCTTCCTTTCCCTTACTTATTTTAATATTTTCTCTTTATGTTTAATTTTTGACATTGTTATTTTAATGTGCCTTTGTGTGAACCTATTTTGGTTCATCTTGTTTGGAACTCTCTGTGTTTCCTGGACCTGGATGTCTGTTTCCTTTTCCAGGTTAGGGATATTTTCAGCCTTTATTTCTTCAAATAAGTTCTCTGCCCCTTTCTCTCTTCTTCTGGGACCCTTAAAATATGAATGTTAGTATGCTTGATGTTGTCCCAGAGGTCTCTTTAACTGTCCTCATTTCTTTTTATTCTTTTTTCTGTTCAGTTTCAGTAAATTCCACTGCTCTGTCATCCAGCTTCCGAATCCATTCTTCTAATTACTGTTGATTCCTTCTAGTGTGTTTTTTATTTCAGTTACTGTATTCTTCATCTGTTTGGTTCTTCTTTATATTTTCTAACTCTTTGCTAAAAATCTTCTACCTTCTTACTCTTTTCATGCAATCTTCTCCTGAGTTGTCTGAGAATCTTTATGATCATTACCTTTAAGCTTTATTTGGGAGGTTACATATCTCCACTTTACTTTTTTTTTTTTTATTGTTCCTTCATTTGGAATATATTCCTCTGTTACCTCTATTTGCCTAATTTGTTATTTTTATTTCTATGTATTTGGTAGGTTGGCTATGTTTCCTGACCTTGGAGAAGTTGCTTTTTGTAGGAGATGTCCTATCTGTCCCAGCAGCACACTACTCTCTGATCACCAGTTCTATATATTGTTAGGTGTGCCCCTTATTGAGTTGTATGCATCCTTCTATTTTTGCAGACTGACTACTGTAGGTGGTCTGTCCAGTTTGGTTGCTAGGCCCTGCCTTTCGGGAAAAGTGCCTGCTGCAGGTGGGCAGGGCCTGTTAATGATGTGGCTGTTTGCAAAGCCCCAGGTGGTCCCAGAGCTAGTGCTGGCCTACTGGTATGTGGAGCTGGGTTCTGAGGTGGGTGGTTTTGGGCTCAATAATCTTGGATGTGGTGTTGTCCTGCTAGTGGGTGGGGTCAGTTCCTGACGTGACTGACTGCAGTGTCTGGGGTTTCCCAAAGCTGGTGTCAGCCTCCTGGTAGGTGGGGTCTTGTCTCTGGGGGTCCAGTGGCTAGTGCTAGTTCACTGGTGGGTGAAGCCAGGTCCTGGGGTCTCTGGCTACAGGGCCCTAAGGGTTCCAGAGCTGGAGTTTTCTCACTGCTGGACAGAACCTGTTCCTGACACTGTTGGCAGGGGGTCTGGGGTGTCCAAAACTGGTATCAACCTTCTGATGGGTGGGGCAGTTTCCTGGGGTGGCTGGCTGAGGTGCCCAAGGTGTCTCAGTGCTGGCATTGGTCTGCTGGTGAGTGGGCTGCATCATGACATTGCAAGCTGCAGGGTCATGGTGGTCCTGGGCTGGTGTCCACCCACTGGTGGTTGAAGCCAGTTCTTGAGGCTAGTGTGGGCCCACTGGTGGGTGGAGCTTGTTCCCAGGGTCTCTGGCTGCAGGGCCCTGGGTATCTGGCGTTGGTGTACTGGCCCACTAATGGATGCCAGGGCTCAGTGGGTCCTAGGGCTGGTGCCTGCTCACTGGTGGGCAGAGCTGGGCCCCAGGGTCTCTGGCTTCAGGACCCTGAGTTTTCCAGAGTTGATGTTGGTCTACTGGTGGGTGGGGCTGGGTTCCTATTTCTGGCTGTGAGGCATGGGGGTGTGGCCTCAGGATAGTATGGTTGCATGGGTGTGTCAGCTGTCTGGTGGGTAGGACCTGTCCCACAGTGGCTATGGGCTCATAGGGTCTTAATGCAGCAGTGCTGCTGGTGGTAGGGACTGTGTCCCTGCCTGATTAGCTGCTTGGCCTGAGGCATCTTAGTACTGGTGCCTACAGGCTGGTGGGTGGGGCTGGGTCCCAGTGCTAATAAGCTAGAGGGAGGATTCCAAAATGTCCTTTGTCAGCACCAGTGTCCTCATGGTAGAATGAGCTCCCTAAAGTGGCTGCAACTAGTGTCTATGTCTCCAGGGTGAGTCCCAGTTACCTCCTGCCTCTACAGGAGGCTCTCCAGGGTTAGCAAATGTGTCCAACCCAGGGTTCTTTCAAATAACTGCTTCTGCCCTAGGTTCCAGAGTGTGTGAGGTTTTGTTTGTGCTCTTTAAGAGTGGAGTTTATATTTCCACAGTCCTTTGGGTCTCCCCAAAACAAGCCCCCGTGACCTTCAAAGCCAAACATTCTTGGTGCTCTTCTTTCCAGGCTAGGGAACATGATGTGGGACTGAGACCCCTCACTCCTTATGGAGAACCTCTGCAATTGTAATTATCCTCCTGTTTGTGGGTCACCTACTAGGGGTGTGAGTCTCAACTATACTGTGTTTCCACACATCTACTCATCTCATTGTCATTCCTTCATTATAGTTTTAGTTGTAGAAGATCTTTTCTGCTAGTCTTCCAGTCTTTCTCATCAATAGTTGCTCCGTATATAGTTATAATTTGGGATGTGCCTGTGGGAGGAGGTGAGCTCAGGGTCTCCGAACTCCCCCGTCTTGGCCACTTACTCTGTTGCTTTATTTTTATTCTTGTTCATGGGTTTGTCTCTCTACATGGATAAAGGGCAGATGCGTTTTATCTTTATGAAAATATTGCCTATTAAATAGAGTAGTTCTTTATAAGTGCCTGTTGAATAAATGAATTAAAATCAATAAATGGAAGTTACAGGGAAGGAGTTCTTGACTTTTCAAGAACGAACTTCCTAAAAAAATGCTTTTTTTTTTTTTTAAGGGAATGGGCTTCCTTGTAAGGCAATGAAGTAGTCCTTGTATTCACACAGGGATCAGATCATCACCATAGGATAATGTAGGAGAAATTCCTACAATGGGAAGGAGACATGTCTAGATTGCTAGGATCCTTCCCAATTTTCATATCTTATGATTTTACTGTCTATATCAGTTAACAAATGGTATTTAGTTTGTGCCATAGGCTTGCTGGTGTGAGGGTTTGGTATTCAGATCTGTACCAGTCTTTGCCCCTTTCAGCATCAAGCATGTTTGTTGTTGCCAGATCTGCTCTAGTCTCTCTGTTTCTTCAAAATATCAGACTATGGGGGCTTCCCTGGTCATTCAGTGGTTAAGAATCCACTTGCCAATGCAGGGGACACAGGTTCGAGCCCTTGCCTGGGAAGATCTCACATGCCACAGAGCAACTAATCCCATGTGACACAACTACTGAGCCTGCACTCTAGAGCCCACAAGCCACAACTACTGAGCCCACATGCCACAACTACTGTAGCCCACACGCCACAACTACTGTAGCCCACACGCCTACAGCCTATGCTCTGCAACAAGAGAAACTGCCACAATGAGAAGCTCAGGCACTGCAATGAAGGGTAGCCCCCACTCGCTGCAACTAGAGAAAGCCCTCACACAGCAGCAAAGACCCAACACAGCCAAAAATAAATAAATAAATAAATTTAGAAGATAAAAAAAATTCAAACCATGTAATTTACTGTTTTTAATCAGTTGTCAATATTAGATAACTCAGAAGTGAAAATAAAATAAATGTAGGCAAGTACTGACTATTAGACATGGGTTGCCTACTTGATAGCCATTTTGGCTTACTCTCTCATTTTAAACTGGCTTAGGTATACATTAACTTCCTTGGTGGCTGTTTTCTGGGTTGCTAGAGGCTCTATTTTACAGTATTACAGTATTTATTTACAATGTCAAAGATGGTGTAAATTACAAGAAGAGAAAAATGGTTGATGATTGCCTGTAATTATATGGTAGGAAGAAAAATATAACCTAGAGGGAAAGAAACATTAAAATTCTTAGAGTTACATTGTCTTCTAGCTATGTAAAAAGGATAGAAGAATTAAGGATGTAAGACAAAGAACTCCAGCATTCACAGTTCCTCAGAAAACAGATCATCTGAGTGGTAGCTTTACCTAGGAGATTATCAGACTAGAGGCCAATAGATATATTCTGTGGCTGAGTCTATGCTTTCATGAAATACAAACCTATTGCCTGTGTACCTTATAACATTTGCTATTCATTTTTAACATGACATGAATGATGTCAGCCTATTACTGAGACTTGCAAAAGCAAAGTTAGTGGCCTTTTCCTCCTAGCTTGGTCTATGTGAGACTCCCGTTCATGAATCTATTATCCGTGTCCATCTCAGAAATAATCAGCCATGTGAACTGGTGATTCAGACTTGGATATGTTGCCATAGATTTGGTATAGATTTTCCTTAATTTATGTTCATTTAAAATAAAAATCTCTGTGTTAACACAGCAAAGATATTATCACTACTTCTTATTGTCCCATTGTTTTCCATTCATATTTCTCTTTGAATTTATGATTTTTCTTAGGTTTGGACCTTCTCTTATTCCATTCAGCATGGATGGAGCAAGTAGTTTTAGGTATATAATAGTATTTTTTAAAAGTCTAAGAGCATATATAATTAGCAATAAGATCCAGCAACCTCTGCTTATTCTCATTTTAACTATTTTCTGTGAATTTAAAACAATTACCAGGTATTTTGCTATTATATAGACAATTTGGATTAAGAATGTATTTATTTATTTTTTGAATTTTATTTAATTTATTTTTTTAAACAGCAGGTTCTTAGTAGTTATCCATTTTATACATATTAGTGTATATATGTCAATCTCAATCTCCCAATTCATCACACTACCACCCCCCTGCTGCCACTTTCCCCCCTTGGTTTCCGTACATTTGTTCTCTACATCTGTGTCTCTATTTCTACCTTGCAAACTGGTTCATCTGAACTATTTTTGTATATTGCACGTATATGCATTAATATACGATATTTGTTTTTCTCTTTCTGACTTACTTCACTCCGTATGACAGTCTCTAGATCCATCCACGTCTCTACAAATAACCCAATTTTGTTCCTTTTTATGGCTGAGTTGTATTCCATTGTATATATGTACCACAACTTCTTTATCTATTAATCTGTAAATAGACATTTAGGTTGATTCCTGGATTAAGAATTTAAATGATAATAAAATATAAATGTAAATGCCAGAATTCTAGCAACATAAAAATAAATGTCTCATTTCCCAGAATGAAACTCCATAGACTCACAAGATTAAAACAGGATATTATCAAAGATAGTAAAAATAGTTTGGTTTTCATAGCCTTTTATTACATGTAAGATCTGATCCAGAGTTAACATATTTTGTCTTGTAACTTCATCAAGCATCTGCTTTCCTTTGTCATTAGCTCTGATCCTGGACATGTGACCTATATTTTAGCCAATTTTTAAACAAATGGCTGGACTTTATTTGACCTCCAAAGCCATCTGTCTGTTGTCAACAAAAACCCTATGGTCTGTTGGATCTTTTGGATCCAGGTCCTCAAGTGAATATTGCAATAAAACAAGTCACAAAGTTTTTGGTTTCCAAGTACAAATATAGGTTATGTTTACAGCATATTATAGTCTATTAAGTGTTAAATAGTATTATGTCTAGAAAAGCAATTACATACATTAATTTAATACTTTATTGCTTAAAAAATGCTAACCATCACCTGAACCTTCAGAGGCTTGTGACAGTAACATCAAAGATCGCTGATCACAGATCACCATAACAAATATAATAATAATGACAATTTTTGAAATATTGAGAGAATTACCAAAATGTGACACAGCAAGACGAATTGAGCAAAAGCTGTTGTAAAAATGGCACAGACTTGCTTGATGTAGGGTTGCCACATTATCTTCAATTTTTAAAAGAAACACAGTATTTGCAAAGTACAATAAAATGAGATATGCCTATATTAGTTCAGGAATCTGAAACCTAAGAAATAGCAAATGTTATGCCAGGTAAAAATTTTGTGATTAAAAAAATAATTGAGTCTGACATTTGTTGATTTTAATTATGATTATATCAAGAGGGCATTTTAAAAGAAGGCACACTCAGAGAATTTCAGTCTCCTCACACTTCACCCCGATATCCTCATCCTTTCTATCCTAGTCTCACTCACCTTCTGGGGGTAACCCATCTCATTCATTCCAGGTTTATACTTCTAGTTTTTCTTATTGCACAATGAGAAGATACATGTGTATTTTCTTATTTGCCACATTTTGTCATATGAAAGGTAGTATTCTTTTGTATTTTACTTTATTTTACAACATATCCTAGAAATCATTCCATGTCAGCTCATAGAAAGGTCCTTCATGCTTTTTTATTACTGCATAATACTTAAATATATGGATATATCATAGTGATTCAACACATCTATATTTGAGTATTTTGGTTGATTCCAATATTTTGCAATTGTAAACAATGCTGCTATATATGTGCACATGAATTTTCATAATGTTAATGGCATCTGTTCAAGATGAAGTCTTAGAATGGAATTCCTGGATCCAAAAAGTCAGTGTATATGTACCTTTGTTAGATATTGTCAAATTCCCTTCCAAAGGAGTTGTAGCAGTTTGCATTCCCATGGAAATGTATGAGAGTTCCCTCAGCCTCACCAACAGAATGTGTTGTGAGACTTTTCAATTTTAGCCAATCAGGTAGGTGAGAAATTATATTACAAGGGTAATTTGTGTTTCTTAAATTATGAGAAGTTTGACACTTTTTCATATGTTTAAGACAGTTTATATCAGTTTTGTGAATTGTCTGCTCATATATCTTTCCCATTTTTCTATCACAGTTTTGATCCTTTACCTCTCAAATTTTATGGGTTCTTTATGTATTATGGATATTAGTCTTTTATCTGCGACATATGCTGCAAATGTTTTCTTCTAATTCGACAGTTCTTCTTTAACTTTATTTTACCATGCCATTAAAAATTTTATATAGTCAAATTGATGAATTATTTCTTTTTTTGCCCCCAGATTTTGAGTCAGCATTAGAAATCTTTTTCCTACACTGAGTTTACAGAGGAATTCACCATATTTTTCCACATTAATTTATTAAATTATTTTCTATTATATATATGTTTATATATAATTTTTCTTTTACATTTACTTTCATGATCAGTGTGGAGTTTATTCTTGTGTGTGGCATGAGATATGGATCTAACTTTATCTTTTTTTCTACATGGATTGCCAGTTATGCCAGCAACATTTATTAAGAAGCTTATCTTTGTTTCCATGTTTTAAGATGAAACCCTCATTATATCCATATTTATTTAGATCTAGCTCAGGACTTTCTATTCTATTAGTCTATACATAAGATCCTCGTGGCAGTACCACCCTGTTCTAGAGATGGAGACTTATAGTATGGTTTAATATCTTGCAGCAGTAATCCACCTTTGTAGTTTTTATTTCTTAGTATGTTCCTGCTATTCCTATAGGTTTGTTTTTCCTTATAAACTTTAGCATCACCTTGTCTAGCTCCATAAAAAAGTGTGTTGATATTTTTATTGGGATTGTGTTAAACTGACATATTTATGATGTTGAGTTGTCCTGTGCAATAACAGGGATGTCTTACCTTTAGTTCAACCATAATTCTGTGTCTTTCAGGAATGTTTCCTCTCGTAGGTTTTGCACATTTTTATCAAGTTTATTCCTATGTATTTAATCATCTTTGTTGCTACTACAAATGAGGTTTTCTTTATCATTATGCCATCTAGTTAGTTATTGTTTGTGTCTATGAAAGCTATTGATTTTTATATATATCTTGATACCCTATTGAGTTCATTATTTAAGTTCATTTTATTGTTCATTGATTCACTAGTATTTTCTAGAGATATTTTTACTTCTTTACAAATTCATATAATTTTTGATTTCTCTTGTCCAATTGCATTAGGTTATAATCTATTATAATGTTAAATAATAGTGGAAACAGTGGGCAATCTTGTCTTTCTCTTAAGCTTACTCAAAATGCCATTAGCATCCCAATTAAGATGCTGGCCTTAAAAATAAAGTCTATATATGTTATTATGTTAAGAAGTTATTTATTGTTTTATAATTTTGTGTTTTGAATAGAAATCTGAAAAAGTGTTGAATATTGTTATAGGCTTTTTCAGCATATATAGAGCCAAGTATATGATTTTTTTCTTCTTAAATCTATTATGTGGTATATTATATGAATGGATTCCCTAATATTGAACCAACATTATATTGCTCAAATAAATACTGTTGATCATGGCGTATTTTATTCTTTTTTAAAATTGAAATATAGTTCATGTACAATATTAAATTAGTTTCAGTTGTACTGTATAATGATTTGACATATGTATACATTATGAAATGATCACCATGATTAGTCTAGTCCATTTGTCCCATGGAAAGTTGTTACAGTATTATTGACCATATTACTTATGCTATATATCACATCCCTGTGACTTAGTTATTATATAACTGGAGGTTTGTACCTCTTAATCACCTGAAACTCTTTCACTCTCTACCTCCCACCGTGCCTTCCTCTGGCAACTACCCATATGCTCTCTGTATCTATAAGTCTGTTTTTATTTTGTTTTCTTTGTTTTGCTTTTTAGACTCCACATATATGTGAGATCATGAGGTATTTGTCTTTCTCTGTCTGACTTATTTCACTTAGCATAAACCCTCTAGATCCATTCATGTTGTGACAAGTGGCAAGATTTCATTCTCTTTTGTGGCTGAGTGATATTCCATTGTATATACATACCAGATCTTCTTTAGCCATTCATCTGTTGATGGACACTTAGGTTGCTTCCATATCTTAGCTATTGCAAATAATGTGACAATGAACATTAGTGTGAATATATCTTTTTGAATTAGTGTTTTTGTTTTCTTCAAGTGAATTCCCAGAAGTGAAATTACTGGATCAAATGGTAATTATATTTTTAATTTTGGGGGGACCCTCCATAATGTTTTCTACAGTAGCTGCACCAATTTATATTCCCAACAACATTTCATGTGGATTCCCTTTTTTCACACCCTGGCCAACACTTGTTATTTGTTATCTTTTTGATAATAGTCATTCTGACAGGTGTGAGGTGGTATCTCATTGTAGTTTTGATTTGCATTTTCCTGATTATAAGTGATGTTGAGCATCTTTTCATGTGTCTGTTGGACATCTGTTTGTCTTCTTTGGAAAAATGCCTTTTTGGGTCCTCTGCCCATTTTTTAGTTGGGTTGTTTGTTTATCAATATTGAGTTGTATGAGTTCTTTATATGTTTTGGATATAAAACCCTTATCAGACATATATTTGCAAATATCTTCTCCCATCAGTAGGCTTCCTTTTTGCTTTGTTGATAGTTTCCTTTGCTATACTAAAGCTTTTTAATTTGGGGTAGTTCCATTTGTTTATTTTTGCTTTTATTTCTGTTGCCTGAGGAGACATCCAAAAAAATATTGCTAAGGCTGACGTTAAAGAATGCACTGCCTATGTTCTCTTCTAGGAGTTTTATAGTTTCAGGTCTTACATTTGGATCTTTAAACCATTTTGAGTTTATTTTTATATATGATGTGAGAAAATAGTCTAGATTGATTCTTTTGTATTTAGCTGTTCAATTTTCCCAACATCATTTATTGAAGAGTCTATCTTTTCCCCATTATATAGTCTTCCTTCCTTCATTGTAGATTACTTAATCATATAAGTGTGAGGTCTTGGGTTCTCTATTCTGTTTCATTGATCTATATGTGTTGTTTTTGTGCCAGTACAATACTGTTTTGATTATTACAGCTTTGTAATATAGTTTGAAATCAGGCAGCATGATACCTCGAGGTTTCTTCTTCTTTCTCAAGATTTTTCGGCTAGTCTGGGTCTTTTGTGTTTCCATACAAATTTTAGAATTACTTGTTCTAATTCTTTGAAAAATGTCATTGATTCTTTGATAAAGACTGAATTTGTAAATTGCCTTTGGTAGTCTGATCATTTTAACAATATTAATTCTTACAATCTATGAGCACAGTATTATCTTTACAATTTTTTTGTGTCATCTTCAATTTCATTCATCAGTCTTATAGTTTTCAGGGGACAGTCCTTTTACCACCTTGGTTAGATATACTCTTAGGTATTTTATTCTTTTTTGATGCAATTGTAAATGGGATTGTTTTCTTAATTTCTCTTTCTGATTGTTTATTGTTAGTGTATACAAACAGCAGCTTTCTGCATATTAATTTTCTATCCTGTAACTTTACTGAATTCCTATATTAGTTCTAATAGTTTTTGGTGGTGTCTTTAGGATTTTCTATACACAGTATTATGTCATTTGCAACTTCTTCCTTTATAATTTGGGTTTCATTTACTTCTTTTTATTGTCTAATTGCTGTTGTTAGAACTTCCAATACTATGTTGAATAATAGTGGCAACAGTGGGTATCCATGTATTATTTCTGATCTTATAGTAAATGATTTTAGCTTTTCACCATTGAATATGTTGTCAGTTGTGGGGTGTATATGGTCTTTTTTATGTTGAGGTATGTTCCTTTTATACCTAGTTTGTTGAGATTTTTAAAAAATGGATGTTGAATTTTATGAAAAGCTTTTTCTGCATCTATTGAGATGATCATATGATTTTTATTCTTCATTTTGTTAATGTGGTGTATCACATTGATTGATTTGTGGATATTGAACCATCCTTATATCCATGGGTTAAATCCCACTTGATCATGGTATATGATCCTTTTACTGTATTGTTGATTTTGGTTTGCTATTATTTTGTTGAGAATTTTTACATCATTTTTAATCAGTGATACTGTACTGTAATTTCCATTTTTTGTGGTGTCTTTGCCTAGTTTTTGTATCAGGGTAAGGCTGACCTCATAGAATGAGTTTGGAAGTGTTCCTTCCTCTACAGTTTTTTGGAATAGTTTGGGAAGGACAGGTGTTAACTCTTCTTTAAATGTTTTGTAAACTTCACCTATGAAGTGGTCTGATCCTGGACTTTTATTTGTTTGTTTGTTTTAATTACTGATTCAATTTCATTATTGGTAATTGGTCAGTTCATATTTTATATTTCTTCCTGATTTAGAGTTGGTAGATTGAACTTTTTGAGAATTTATTGATTTCTTCTAGGTTGTCCATTTTATGGGCATATAATTCTTCATAGTAATTTCCTATGACCTCTTGTATTTCTGTGGTGTTGGTTGTATCTTCTCTTTTATTTCTATTTATTTTATTTATTTAGGCCCTCTCTCTTTTTTTCTTAGTGAATCTGGCTAAAGGTTTGTCCCAATTTTGTTTATCTTGTTTCATTTATTTCTGCTCTGATCTTTATGATTTTTTCCTTTCTACTAACTTTGAGTTTTGTTTATTCTTCTTTTTCTACTTCCTTTATGTACAGATTAGATTGTTTTTGAGATTTTCCTTGTTTCCTGAGGTAGGATTTTATCACTATAAACTTCCCTCTTATAGTTACTTTTCTGGTATTCCATGGATTTTGGATCATTGTTTTTCCTTTTTATGTCCAGGTATTTTTTGGTTGCCTCTTTTATTTTCTCAGTGATCAATTTGTTTTTTTAGTAGCATATTGTTTAGCCTCCACGTGTTTGTGGTTTTGCATTTTTTTCTTGTTGATTTCTGATCTCATGCCATTGTGGCCAGAAAAGCTGTTTGATATGATTTCAATCTTCTTAAGTTTAGTGAGACATGTTTTGTGGTCTAGCATGTGATCTATTCTGGAGAATGTTCCATGTGCACTTGAAAAGAATGTGTACTCTGCTGCTTTTGGATGGAATGTTCTCTATGTATCTATTAAGTTTATCTGGTCTAATGTGTCATCTAAGGCCAGTTTTCCTTATTGATTTTCTGTTTGAATGATCTGTCTATTGATGTAAGTGGGTTGTTAAAGTCTCTCACTATTATTGAGCTACTGTTAATTTCTCTCTTTATTTCTGTTAATATTTGCTTTATGTATTTAGATGCTTCTATGTTAGGTGCATATATATTTAAAGTTGTTATATCTTCTCATTGGATTGATCCCTTTGTCATTATGTAATTTCCTTCTTTGTGTCTTATTACAGTCTTTGTTTTAAAGTCTATTTTTCCTCATATAAATATTGCTACCTCACCTTTCTTTTCATTTTCATTTACTTACTTTCATTTCCTCATTTCATTTCCTCACTTTCAGTTTGTGGGTGTCTTTACTTCTGAAAAGTCTTTTGTAGGCAGCATATATATGAGTCTTGTTTTTTTTTTAACCCATCCAGCCACTCTGTGAAGTGGATTTTTGACTGCAGCATTTAGTCTATTAACTTTTAAAATAATTATTGATAGTTATCTACTTATTGCAATTTTGTTATTTTCTGATTATTTTTGTAGTTATTTTTATTCTTCTTTTGCTCTCTTCCCTTGTTATTTGATGACTATATTTAGTGTTATTCTTGGATTCCTTTCTCCTTTATTGTGTGTATATATTATAAGTTTTTGCTTTGTGGTTACCATGAGGTTCATATATAACAAGTTAATGATCTCTTAAGTTCAAATTCATTTGAAGAACCTTGCATTTTTACTCATAACCCCCCACACTTAATTTCTTTGAAATCTTATTTTGCATATTTTTGTTTTGTGTATCTCTTAACTACTTATTGTGGATATAGAGGATTTTACTACTTTTGTATTTTAACCTTTCTGATAGCTTCATAAGTGGTTGATCTACTGTCTTTACTATATGTTTATCTTTACCAATAAGATTTTACTTTTGTGATTTTCTTAGTTCTAGTGTGGTCTTCTCTTTTCCACTTAGAGAAGTATCTTTATCATTTCTTTTAAAGCCAGTTTAATGGTACTGAACTCTTTTAGCTTTTGCTTGTCTGTAAAACCCTTCACCTCTCCTTCAAATCTGAAAAATATCCCTGGTGGATAAAGTATTCTTGGTCATAGATTTTTTTTTCCTTTCATTATTTTGAATATGTCATGCCACTACCTTCTGGACTGTAAAATTTTTGCTGAAAAGTCAGCTGATAGCTCTATGGTAGTTCCCTTGTATATAACTAGTTGCTTTTCTCTTGCTGCTTTTAAAGTTCTTTCTTTACGTTTTGACATTTTAATTATAATGTGTTTTAGTGTGAACCTCTTAAAGTTCATCTTGTTTGGAGCTCTCTGCGCTTCGTGGACCTGGATTTCTGTTTCCTTTCCCAGATTAGGAAATTTTCTAATTTATTTATTTCTTGAAATAAGTTCTCTGCCCCTTTCTCTCTCCATTCCTTATTTTAAAAAACCTTTTTTTTTTTCTTTTCTCTGTCTGGCTTGAGTGATTTCCCCTAACCTGTCTTCCAGTTCACTAATTCGTTTCCTTGGTACCATCTAATATTCTGTTGAATTTTTTTAGTGTATTTTAAATTAATTTTATTATTCATCTCTCTTTGGTTATCTTTATGTTTTCCAACTCTTTGTTAAAATTCTGACTGTGTTCATCCATTCTTCTCCTAAGGTCATTGAGCATGTTTATGATCATTACCTTGAACTCTTTATCAAGTGATTGCTTATCTCCACTTTGTTTAGTTCTTTTTCTGGGCTTTTTTCTTACTCCTTTCATGGAACATACTCTTCTGTCTCCTCATTTTGCCCAAATCCTTGTGTTTCTTTCCACCTATTAGGTCAGTTATGTTTCTGTATCTTAGAGAAGTGACTATGTAGGAGACTTCATGTGGGGCTCAGCAGCACACTCCTCTCTGGTCACCAGAGGTATATGATTGAAGGTTTCCTCCTATATGGGCTGTGTGGGTCCTTTTAGGGCATACGTGGGCCTAGCCACTGGCCTGGTTGTTTTAAGAACCTGCTTCATGTATTGGTTGTGGGATACCTGGCCATGAAGTTTGGGAGATCCTGGGGTGGTTCAGTGTCACGGTTGGGCAGGGCTGCATTCCCAGTTGGCTAGCTGTCATGGGCCCAGGATGGTGCTGGCCCACTGGTGGATAAGTATTCCCTCAGGACTAATAGACTAGAGGGAAGATTTCAAAATGTCACTTGCTAGCACCAGTGTCCTTGTGGTAGAACAAGCTCCAAAAAATGGCTGACTCCAGCATCTGTGTCCCCAGTTACCTCCTGCCTCTCTAGGAGACTTTCAAAAATCAGCAGTTGGATCCAACCCAGTCTCATTTTAAATCACTGCCTTCATGCTGGGACTTGGAACATGTGAGACTTCACAAACACTCTTTAAGAAGGGAGTTTATGCTCCTACAACTCTCTGGGCTCTCCTGTATGCAAGTCCTCCTGGTCTTTAAAGCTAGACATTATGGGAGCTCATTTTCTTGGTGTAAAACCCCCAGACTTGGGAGCCTGATGTGTGACTAGGACCCATCACTTCTTGGGGAGAACCCATGCAATTGTGATTGTCCTCCCATTTGTGAGTTTTGTACCTATGGTGTGGTTCCTGACTGTACTGCATATCTGCCCCTTCTACCTATCTCATTGTGGTTTCCTTTTCATATCTGTTTGTGGAACATCATTTCTGCTACTCTTCATGTTGTTCTCATAGATAGTTGCTCTGTAAATAGTTGTAATATTGTGTGCCCATAGGAGGAGGTGAGTTCAGGGTTTTCCTACTACACTATCTTGGCCACACCTCTATTTTATTCTTATTGTGGTTTGGATTCTGTTTATTAAATTTTTATTTAGTACTTTTGCATTATTCTTCTTCAGTGGTATTGGTGTATAGTTTTCATTTTTGTACTATCTTTATCAGATCTAGTTATCAATTATTTTCTTTCTTCTTAACATTCTTTTCCAATGCTCTTAAGCAATGTATCACACTTTTGGAACATCTAGTCTTTGAAGGTTTTGTAGAATCCTCCTTTAAAGAATCTCCCATTGAAATCATTTGATCCCTGGTACTCTTTGGGGTGACTTTGATAATGTACTCTATTTCTTTTACAAAAATTGATCAGTTTAAGCATTCTATCTCTAATTTGTCAAAATTGGCAATTGAAATTTTGCTAGAAAATTTCTGTAGAAAACTATCCTTTTCATGTAGCTTTTCAAATTCATTTGTATGTATGTCTTTAGTTTCTTATGATTTTTAAATAATCTCTTATTTTAATCATTTTTCCTCTTTGTCATATCTTATTTTTATATTTGTGCTTTTATCCTTTTTTCATGAACAAGTTAGCTGGTGGTTTGTCTCTTTTGTTAATTCTTTATTTTTTTAAATAACAGGATTTTGAAATAGTAGATCTTTTTTTTTCTCTTGGTATCTCTGCTTTTATCTTTATTATTTCCTTCCTTTTGTTATTTTTTAGTTTATTATTTTTTTATTTTTTGAGCTCAGAATTCAATTTATTTATTATAACTTAAAAAATTTTTATTTATTAAAATATTTAGGACTATGAATTTTCCTATGCTCATCGCTTGAAATATTTTCTGTAGATTATGATTATGTTTCAATATTGATGTTTTTTAGAAATTTTGTGATATCAGTTCATATTTCTCCTTTCACCCAACAATTATTTAGGAAAAGGGTTTTAAATTTCCAAAAGAATGAGGCTTTTTTTTTTCAATTTTGTCTATAATTTTAACTGTTCTTGCATTGTGGTCAGAGATTATTATTTGTAATAGCTCTACATTTTCTAATTTACTAACACTTTCCTTATAACCTAATATATAATAAATTTTTGTGAATGTTTCATGAGCACTTGGGGGAAAAAGTGTCTCTTAGTGTCTAGCTATAAGTTCTACCTTACTGATTATGTTGTTACCTCTTTAATATTATTATTATTATTGTCTACTTGATCTTTCTTGCATTAAAAAATGGTTCATTCATTACTGTAGGTTGCCTTCATCAAAATAAACAGATGTTGCCTTGTAGTAGTTTGATCACCTTTTAGGTAAACTGTACATATGTGAGTCATAATGCATTCAAATACCTCTCATTCATTGTCATTCATGTAAAATAAATCATTCCTATTTCTCTTCTCCCTTATTATTTCTTTTATGTTCCTAGTATAAAGTGTACTTTTACACCACAGTGATGTAATATGATACGTTTCTATGTTGTAGATTACATTATGGGCTCTTTAAAAACATCTTTATCAAAGTATAAATTCCACATATTTGGAGTAAGTTTTGATATATGGATATACCCATGAAACCATCACAACAATCAATTTAATGAAAATATCTGTCACTCCCTTAAATTATTCCCCTGACACTTGACCTTCTTCTCCCTCCTTTAGGAAATCCCCTTCTCATCAACCACTAAGCACTATCAATTAATTTATATTTTCTAGAGATTTATAAAAATGTATCCATTGTATTATTTCTGTCTGGTTTCTTTCCCTCTGTGTAACTATATTGTTGTTGATTTTCTAGTTTTATTGTAATGGTTTTGTAACACAGTAGGGACCTCTGTGAGTAGAACTCAGGCACTATCTGATTGTAACTGAACTGACTGCTCTGGGAATATTTTTATTTCCATTTCTGTCATCTATTTATAAGATACATTAAATGTCTCATTTTACAAAGAAACACTAATGTTACTGATAAAAGTTTGCACTATTATTGTTACTTTTCAAAACAAGAGAAAATTTTCTGGCCAAAAAACCTTAGCAGCCAAGAGAGGAATTGATTGCTTGCTTATAGCAATGAGGTGTTAATTTCAAGCCAAGGTGGAACCATTTAAAATGACAGTATCAATAAGCATTTTTGTTGGGGAAACAAACACTCATTAAAAATTATGGCACTTTAAAAACCATTGTTCTCTTTTCCTGTAGCTCTTATTATTCTCCATAATGGGCACTTTGTCCATTCCTTTTTCCAAGAACTTAGAGGAGTCTGGGATTGTCCCCCATCCATTTACCTTTGGAAATTTCCCCAAGCTTTACTTTTCTGTAGCAACCACAGGACAAGATTTCTGCCCTGGAGGATGTGGGGATATACGGCTCCTTTGTTCAACAGTTGCACAAGCATGGGGTGGCATAGGTGGGAGTGTTTAGTGACAGAGCCTTTTATTATCATACTGGTACACTCTGGAAACACATAGTCTTACATCTTCACAAATGATAAAAACCAGCTGCAGACCCAATAAGAGATTTTCCATTTACTTTTGATTTTGTACTAAATATTGTTTTGTATTTTCTAAATAATAGTATCATGAGTATGGAAAGGATTTAAGATGTTAACTCATTTAACCTGCTTATTCAACACATCATTCTTACTCCTTCCAGAAAAATCGAATTTATTCTTTTGTAAAGCTGGGGAAGACAATCTAAAGTCCCTTTTGATGATGTTTTACTAGTTCACAAACATTACAGACAGGAAGCCATTACTCTGTTTACTCTAAATCTTTCCAGCTGTTGTTTGTACCTGGCAAATCTAAGAAACAATTCACTTAATAAATTTAGGATTATAACATCCTTAAAATTATAGATTGAAAATTCCTCATATTAAAAACAGTAATAATATTTATTATCCTACTATGTGCCAAACTCTGTTCTAAGCTTACTGCATGTATTCATATATTTGATCCCCATCAGCATTTTATGAAATAAATAATATTATACTTCCCAATATACTGATGAACATATTGAAAGTTAAGCGACTTATTTAGAATATCATAGTTAGGAATTGGTGGGTAGGAGTTGGACTCAAGTATACAGTCTCTTAAGTGCTATGCTACACAGCTTTTTTTTTTTTTTTTTTTTTTTTTTTTTGCGGTACGCGGGCCTCTCACTGTTGTGGCCTCTCCCGTTGCGAAGCATAGGCTCCAGACGTGCAGGCCCAGCGTGTATGGCTCAGGGGTCTAGCCGCTCTGCAGCATGTGGGATCTTCCCGGACCAAGGCATGAAGCTGTGTCCCCTGCATCGGTAGGCGGACTCTCAACCACTGCGCCACCAGGGAGGCCCTACACAGCTTTTTAAACTAATACTGAGAAAGGAAGCAAAGAAATTCAGTCCAGCACCTGCTCCGGCCAGGCATTGTGCTAGTTCGCTCCAACATTTTATCTCCTTAAGAGTAACAGTAGTCTGTGTGCTAGGTATGACTTGTCTGGTAGGGCAATGGACTTGGCTGTACATCTGTGTACTTGCCATTCTTGAGACCTTCAAGGTCCTTTCTAACGCCGTTTATATGACAACACTTGTATGTCATTCAGGGCTCAGCTTAAATATAATCATCTCAGACAAACCTTCACTGATATCTCTGAATATGGTTTTAACTGATTATCCTTACTTTCTCTATGAAACATTGCTCATAACTTACATTACAGTACTTCTCAATCTACCAGAAACTATTTTCCATGTATTTACCTTCCTTTCTGGACTGTTAGTTTCTTTTATTTTTTTAGAATCAATAGCTAAAAATACCAATTTTTTAACATCTTTATAGGAGAGTAATTGCTTTACAATGGTGTGTTAGTTTCTGCTTTATGACAAAGTGAATCAGCTATACATATACATATATCACCATATGTCCTCCCTCTTGCATCCCCTTCTCACCCTCCCCTCTAGGTGGTTGAATAACACTGTGCTGATCTCCCTGTGCTAAGCAGCTGCATCCCTCTACCTATCTATTTTACAGTTGGTAGTATATATAAGTCCATGCCACTCTCTGACTTTGTCCCAGGTTATCCTTCCCCCTCCCTGTGTCCTCAAGTCCATTCTCTATGTCAGCATCTTTATTCCTGTACTGCCCATAGGTTCTTCATAACCTTTCTTTCTTTTATTATTCCATATGTAAGTGTTAGAGTACGGTATTTGTTTTTCTCTTTCTGATTTACTTCACTCTCTATTACAGACTCTAGGTCCATCCACCTCACTACAAATAACTCAATTTTCTTTCTTTTTATGGCTGAGTAATATTTCATTGTAAATATGTGCCACATCTTCTTTTTCCATTCATCTGTTGATGGACACTTAAGTTGCTTCCATATCCTGGCTATTGTAAATAGAGCTACAATGAACATTGTGGTACATGACTCTTTTTGAATTATGGCTTTCTCAGGGTATATGCCAAGTAGTGGGAATGCTGAGTCGTATGGTAGTTCTATTTTTTAGTTTTGTTAAGGCACTTCCATACTGTTCTCCATAGTGTCTGTATCAATTTACATTCCCACCAACAGTGGAAGATGTTTCCCTTTTCTCCACACCCTCTCCAGTATTTAACGTTTGTAGATTTTTTGATGATGGCCATTCTGACTGGTGTGAGGTGATACCTCATTGTAGTTTTGATTTGCATTTCTCTAATGATTAGTGATGTTGAGCATTATTTCATGTGTTTATTGGCAATCTGTAAATATTCTCTGGAAAAATGTTTATTTAGGGTTTCTGCCCATTTTTGGTTTGGGTTGTTTGTTTTATTGATATTGAGCTGCATGAACTGCTAGTAAATTTTGGAGATTAATCCTTTGTTATTTGCTGCATTTGCAAATATTTTCTCCCATTCTGAGGGTTGTCTTTTCATCCTGTTTATGGTTTCCTTTGCTGTGCAAAAGCTTTTAAGTTTCATTTGGTTCCATTTGTTTCTTTTTGTTTTTATTTCCATTTCTCTAGGAGTTGGGTCAAAAAGGATCTTGCTGTGATTTATGTCATAGAGAGTTCTGCCTAGGTTTCCCTTTAAGAATTTTATAGTGTCTGGCCTTACATTAAGGTCTTTAATCCATTTTGAGTTTATTTTTGTGTATGGCATTAGAGAGTGTACTAATTTCATTATTTTACATGTAGCTGTCCAGTTTTCCCAGCATCACTTATTGAAGAGGCTGTCTTTTCTCCATTGTATATTCTTGACACCTTTGTCAAAAATAAGGTGACCTGGGCTTCCCTGGTGGCACAGTAGTTGAGAGTATGCCTGCCAATGCAGGGGACATGGGTTCGTGCCCCAGTCTGGGAAGATTCCCCATGCCGCAGAGTGGCTGGGACCATGAGGTATGACCACTGGGCCTGTGTGTCCGGATCCTGTGTTCTGCAATTGGAGAGGCCACAACAGTGAGAGGCCTGCATAAGACAAAAAAAAAAAAAAAAAAAAAAGAAATAAATAAATATATATATATATATATATATATATATATATATATATATATATATATATATATATATGTGTGTGTGTGTGTGGGGGGTTATCTCTGGCCTTTCTATTCTCTTCCATTGATCTATATTTCTGCTTTTGTGCCAATACCATACTGTCTTGATTACTGTAGCTTTGTAGTATAGTCTGAAGTCCAGAAGCCTGATTCCTCTAGCTCCACTTTTCTTTCTCATGATTGCTTTGGCTATTTGGGGTCTCTTGTGTTTGCATACAAATTTGGAAAGTTTTTGTTCTAGTTCTGTGAAAAATGCCAGTGGTAGTTTGATAGGGATGGACTTGAATCTGTAGATGCCTTTGGGTAGTATAGTCATTTTCACAATGTTGATCCTTCCAATCCAAGAACATGGCATATCTCTCCATCTGTTTGTATCATCTTTAAATTCTTTCATCAGTGTCTTAGAGTTGTCTGCATACAGGTATTTTGTCTCCTTAGATAGGTTTATTCCTAGGTATTTTATTCTTTTCATTACAGTGGTAAATGGGAGTGTTTTCTTAATTTCTCTTTCAGATTTTTCGTCATTAGTATATAGGAAAGCAAGAGGTTCCTGTGCATTAATTTTGTATCCTGCTACTTTGCGAAATTCATTGCTTAGTTCTAGTAGTTTTCTGGTAGAGCCTTTAGGATGCTGTATGTAGAGTATAATTTTACGTGCAAGCAGTGACAGCTTTACTTCTTCTTTTCCCGATTTGGATTCATTTTATTCTTTTTTCTTCTGTGATTGCTGTGGCTGAAACTTCCAAAACTATGTTGAATAATAGTGGTGAGAGGGGGAACCCTTGTCTTGTTCCTGATCTTAGAGGGAATCGTTTCAGTTTTTCACCATTGAGAAAGATATTGGCTGTGGGTTTGTCATATATGGCTTTTATTATGTGGAGGTAGGTTTCCTCTATGCCGACTTTCTGGAGGGTATTTATCATAAATGGGTGTTGAATTTTGTTGAAAGCTTTTTCTCCATCTATTGAGATGATCCTATGGTTTTATCCTTCAATTTTTTAATGTGGTATATCACATTGATTGATTTGTGTATATTGAAGAATCCTTGCATTTCTGGGATAAACCCCACTTGATTGTGATGTATGATCCTTTTAATGTGCTGTTTGTTGGTATTTTTTTGAGGATTTTTACATCTATGTTCATCAGTGATATCAGCCTGTAGTTCTCTTTCTTTGTGACATCTTTGTCTGGTTTTGGTACCAGGGTGATTTTGGCCTCATAATATGAGTTTGGGAGTTTCCCACACTCTGCTATGTTTTGGAAGATTTTCAGAAGGATAGGTGTTAACTCTTCTCTAAATGTTTCATTAATTCACCTGAGAAGCCGTCTGGTCCTGGGCTTTTTTTAGAAGCTTTTAAATCACAGTCTCAATTTAAGTGCTTGTGATAAGTATGTTTATACTTTCTATTTCTTCCTTGTTCAGTCTCAGAAGGTTGTGCTTTTCCAAGAATTTGTCCATTTCTTCCAGGTTATCCATTTTATTGGCATGTAGTTGATTGTAATAATCTCTCATGATCCTTTGCATTTCTGCAGTGTCAGTTGTTACTTCTCCTTTTTCATTTCTAATTCAATTGATTTGAGCCTTTTCCCGTTTTTTCTTGATGATTTTGGCTAATGGTTTATCAATTTTGTTTATCTTCTCAAATAACCAGCTTTTAGTTTTATTGATCTTTCCTATTGTTTCCTTCACTTCTTTTTCATTTATTTCTGATCTTATCTTTATGATTTCTTTCCTTCTGCTAACTTTGGGGTTTTTTTGTTCTTCTTCTGTAATTACTTTACGTGTATGGTTAGGTTTTTTATTTGAGATGTTTCTTGTTTCTTGAGGTAGGATCGTATTGCTATAAACTTCCCTCTTAGAACTGCTTTTGCTATATCCCATAGATTTTGGGTCATTGTGTTTTTATTGTAATTTGTTTCTAAGTATTTTTTGATTTCCTCTTTGATTTCTTCACTGTTCTCTTGGTTATTAAGTAGTGTTAAGTTTAGCCTCCATGCATTTGTATTTTTTACAGATTTTTTCCTGTAATTCATATGTAGTCTCATAACGTTGTCATCAGAAAAGGTAATTGATATGATTTCGATTACCTTAAATTTACCAAGGCTTGATTTGTGACCCAAGATATGATCTATCCTGGAGAATGTTCTATGAGCACTTGAGAAGAAAGTGTATTCTGTTGTTTTTGGATGGAATGTCCTATAATTATCAATTAAATCCATCTTGTTTAATGTATCATTTAAAGCTGTGTTTCCTTATTCCATTTCGGATGATCTGTCCATTGGTGAAAGTGGGGTGTTAAAATCCCTTATACTATGATATTGTTACTGTTGATTTCCCCTTTTATGTCTCTTAGCATTTACCTTATGTATTGAGGTGCTCCTCTGTTGGGTGCATAAATATTTACAATTGTTATACCTTCTTCATGGATTGATCCCTTGATCATTATGTAGTATCCTTCTTTGTCTCTTGTAATAGTCTTTATTTTAAAGTCTATTTTGTCTGTTATGAGAATTGCTACTCTAGTTTTCTTTTGATTATAATCTGCATAGAATATCTTTTTTCATCCCCTCACTTTCAGGATGTATGTGTCCCTAGGTCTGAAGTGGGTCTCTTGTAGACAGCATATATACGGGTCTTGTATATGTTGTATTTGTTGTATTTGTATCCATTCAGCCAGTCTATGTCTTTTGGTTGGAGCATTTCATCCATTTACATTTAAGGTAGTTATCAATATGTGTGTTCCTATTACCATTTTCTTAATTTTTTTTGTGATTGCTATTGTAGGTCTTTTCCTTCTCTTGTGTTTCCTGCCTAGAGAAGTTTCTTTAGCATTTGTTATAAAGCTGATTTTGTGGTGCTGAATTCTCTTAGCTTTTGCTCATCTGTAAATGTTTTAATTTCTCTGTCAAATCTGAATGAGATCCTTGCCATTTAGAGTAATGTTGTTTGTAGTTTTTTTCCCTTTCATCACTTTAAATATGTCCTGCCACTCCCTTCTGGCTTTCAGAGTTTCTGCTGAAAGATCAGCTGTTAACCTTATGGGGATTCCCTTGTATGTTATTTCTTGTTTTTCCCTTGCTGCTTTTAATATTTTTCTTTATATTTAATTTTTGATAGTTTGATTAATAATTGTTTAGCATGTTTCTCCTTGGATTTATCCTGTATGGGACTCCCTACACCTCCTGTTTTTGACTGACTGTTTCCTTTCCCATATTAGAGAAGTTTTCAACTATAATGTCTTTAAATATTTTCTCAGTGCCTTTCTTTTTCTCTTCTTCTTCTGGGACCCCTATAATTCGAATGTTGGTGCACTGAATGTTGTCCCAGAAGTCTCTGAGACTGTCCTCAATTCTTGTCATTCTTTTTTCTTTATTCTGCTGTGAGGTAATTATTTCCACTATTTTATCTTCCAGGTCACTTATCCCTTCTGCTTCATGTATTCTGCTATTGATTCCTTCTAGAAAATTTTAAATTTCATTTATTGTGTTGTTCACCATTGTTTGTTTGCTCTTTAATTCTTCTAGGTCCTTGTTAAACGTTTCTTGTATTTTTTCCATTCTATTTCCAATATTTTGGATCATCTTTACTATCATTACTCTGAATTCCTTTTCCAGTAGACTGTCTATTTCCTCTTCATTTGTTTGGTCTGTTGTGTTTTTACCTTGCTCCTTCATCTGCTGTGTGTTTCTCTGTCTTCTCCTTTTGCTTAACTTACTGTGTTTGGGGTTTCCTTTTCCAGGTTCATAGTTCCCGTTGTTTTTGGTGTCTGCCCCAGTAGCTAATGCTGGTTCAGTGGGTTGTGTAGGCTTCCTGGTGGAGGGGACTTGTGCCTGTGTTCTGGTGGATGAGGCTGGATCTTTTCTTTCTGGTTGGCAGGACCGTGTCTGGCGGTATGTTTTGGGCTGTCTCTGACCTTTTTATGATTTCAGACAGCTTCTTTGCTAATGGTTGGTGTTGTGTTCCTGTCTTGCTAGTTGTTTGGCATAGGGTGTCCAGCACTGTAGCTTGCTAGTCGTTCAGTGGAGCTGGGTCTTAGCCTTGAGATGGAGATCTCTCAGAGAGCTTTCACCATTTGATATTACATGGAGCCAGGAAGTCTTTTGTGGACCAGTGTCCTGAACTCAGCTCTCCCACCTCAGATGCACAGGACTGACACTTGACCAGAGCACCAAGACCCTCTCAGCCACACAGCTAAGAAGAAAATGGAGAAAGAAAGAAAGAAAGAAAGAAAGAAAGAAAGAAAGAAAGAAAAAATAATAAAATAGTTATTTAAATAAATAATAATTATTAAAAATAAAAAATCATAAAGTAATAAAAAAAGAAAAAATAAAATAAAGAAAGAAGAGAGAAACCAAACCAAAAAGCAAGTCCAGCAATGATAACAAGCGCTAAAAACTATACTTAAAAAAAAAAAAAAAAGGACAGACAAAACCCTAGGACAAATGGTAAAAGTAAAACTATACAGACAAAATCACACAAAGAAGCATATACATACACATTCACAAAAAGAGAAGAATGAAAAAAAAATGTATATATCATTGCTCCCAAAGTCCACCAACTCAATTTTGGCATGATTAGTTGTCTATTCAGTTATTCCACAGATGCAGGGGCATGAAGTTGATTGTGGAGATTTAATCTACTGCTCCTGAGGCTGCTGGGAGAGATTTCCCTTTCTCTTCTTTGTTCACACTGCTCCTGGGATTCAGCTTTGGATTTGGCTCTGCTTCAGCATGTAGGTCGCCTGAGGGCATCTGTTCTTCGCTCAAACAGGACGGAGTTAAAGGAGGTGCTGATTAGGGGGCTCTGGCTCACTTAGGTGTGGGGGAGGGAGGGGTACAGAATGTGGGGCAAGC
This sequence comes from Mesoplodon mirus, assembly GCF_964341445.2. Classification (NCBI taxonomy): domain Eukaryota; kingdom Metazoa; phylum Chordata; class Mammalia; order Artiodactyla; family Ziphiidae; genus Mesoplodon; species Mesoplodon mirus. The sequence goes on along the minus strand of NC_138992.1, from coordinate 43,772,117 downwards.
CTATGGTGGGAGAGACAAGCGTGACGTTGCAACAGACTGAGGTGTGCTGTGTATTATCCCAGGGAAGTTGTCCCTGGATCACGGGACCCTGGCAGTGGCGGGCTCTACAGGCTCTTGGGAGGTGTGGATAGTGACCTGTGCTTGCACACAGTCTTCTTGTTGGCTGCAGAAGCCGCCTTAGCGTTTTGTGCCCATCTCTGGTGTCTGCGCTGATAGCTGCCACTTGCGCCTCTCTCTGGAGCTTCTTTAAGCAGTGCTCTGAATCCTCTTTCCTCGTGCACCCCGAAACAATGGTCTCTTGCCTCTTAGGTACGTCCAGACTTTTTCCTGGACTCACTCCGTCCTGGCTAGCTGTGGTGCACTAATCCCCTTCTGGCTGTGTTCACGCAGCCAACCCCAGTCCTCTCCCTGGGATCTGACCTCCAAATCCCGAGCCTCAGCTCCCAGCCCCCACCCGTTCCAGCTGGTAGGTGAGCAGACAAGGTTCTCAGGCTGGTGAGTGCTGGTCGGCACTGGTCCTCTGTGCAGGAATCTCTCTGCTTTGCTCTCTTCACCCCTGTTGCTGTGCTTCCTATGTGGCTCCAAAGCTTCTTCTCCACCCCCCCCATCTCTGCCAGTGTAGGGTCTTCCTAGTGTGTGGAAACCTTTCCTCCTTCACAGCTCCCTCCCAGTGGTACAGGTCCCATCCCTATTCTTTTGTCTCTGTTTTTCTTTTTTTTCTCTTGCCCTACCCAGGTATGTGGGGAGTTTCTTGCCTTTTGGGAAGTCTGAGGTCTTCTGCCAGCATCAATATGTGTTCCGTAGGACTGTTCTACATGTATATGTATTTCTGATGTATTTGTGTGAAGGAAGGTTATTTCCACGTCTTACTCTTCTGCCATCTTGAATGTCTCTCTGGACTGTTAGTTTCTATAGAACAGAGACTGTCGAGCTCTATAATTCTAACAGCTGGTACAGATTAAACATGAGTTGAATAACTTGTATAAGAATAAGATCAATTTAATGCTAGTAGTATGACTATGTCAAATAACCAAAATTAAATTGAGATTTTATTTTTACCTTTTCTAATTTATCATTTTCTCCCTCCATCCCTCACAAGAAGACACATGCACACACCAAGGCTAATAATATCATGCTCCAATCACCCCATTTTAAATCTTTGTCATTTTCTTTAGCTAGGGCAGAATGGAAGGCAGAAGAGTCAAATTGTTGTCCATCCCTAGCAGTTCTGATTCTCACTGCCTCTTGCTTTAGAGGCTTTTTTTTTTCCTAGAAAATTCTGAGAACTGAAAAGATTATGAGGCTGCCTTCAAACATGCAATTCCATATAAAATAATTCTTAAGCCCTGTGAATTTCTGATATATTCCACAATAAAAAATCAAATAAAAATAATTTGTGTTTGTTTCCTAAGCATATGATAAGTCTGCATACTGGATAATCCAATATTTGTCTCATATCTGTTCTCCATTCCTGCTATGTCCAGTTTAGCTGCTTTGGTCCTTTTTCCTCTTGCTACTCTTCTCATACTAACATTTTAAACCAGCTAGTTGTTACACATTTTATCATCAGATTGATCCTACCAAAGCACAGCTCTGATTTTTGAGCCAGTGTTTTGAACCACACTTGTTTGCAAAATTAAGTGCTTAATAAATGTATGGAAGAATGATGTCCCTCACACCTGGAAAACTCTCTTTTCACTACTTTTAAGGTGCTCCATACTTTGACTTCAAAATGTCTTGCTTTATTTTTTATTACTCCCTTTTGGCTAGTTGTTCTTCTAAACTAACAACGTCGTGTCTTCTAAGCATATCCCATGCTGTCCTGCTTTATACTAATATTCTTCCCTCTTTATGAAATTCTTTCTAATAACTTCTTTCTTCTTGGATTCCTTAAGTGTCAAGATAAAATTTTATCCCTGTACAGCAGTATTTCATTCTCCTTCTGAAAACTAGTGGCACGTTTTCTATTCCTCTCTTTTATATGTGTGCAGACTTGTCTTGGTGTGGTTATTTACACATATCATGCCTCTGAAACCCAGCTGCCTGGAGCTTCTAGAGTCCCTCTTTTCCCCTGTCCCCATGTATGCAGAACTCAGGAATTCATATTAAACAACACATGCATGTTGGAGAAATGTAGAATTACCTGAAGTCTCTGTGAGAGAGGTAGAGGAGGTTTTCTTTTCTTTTCTTTCTTTCTTTCTTTTTTTAAACAAATATTGATTTAGAGTAATTTTTGATTTTCAGTAAAGCTGCAAGGATAGTACACACAGTTGCCACATACCCCACCTACCCGCAGTTTCCCTTATTATTAATATCTACATTAGCATGGTGTATTAGTCACAACTGATGAATCAGATTGATACCTTGCTGTTAAGTAAAGTCCATATATGGTAATCAGATTTCCTTAAATTTTACCTAATGTTCTTTTTTTGTTCCAGGATCCCATCTGATATACCACATTACATTTGGTTGTCTTGTCTCCCGGTAGGCTCCTCTTAACTGTGAAAATGTCTGAGACATTTCTTGTGTTTGATGATCTTGACAGTTGTGAGGACTACTGGTCAGTATTCTCTAGAATGTCCCTCAATTGGGATTTGTCTGATGTTTTTCTTATGATTAAACTGGGGTTGTGGTATTTTGGGAGGAAAATGAGAGAGACAGAGTGATATTCTCATCATATCTTATTAATAGTATAGACTATCAACATAACTTATCACTCTTAATGTTAACCTGGATGACCTGGTTGAACTAGTGTTAGTTTGTTAGGTTTCTCTAAGTTACTCATTTTCCACTTTTCCATACTGCAGTTTTTGGAAAGAAGTCAATATGCACAGCCCACTCTTAACATGTGAGAGTTATGTTAAAGGAGAGTTAAGATAAAGAGTGGGGATTATCTACATAAATTACTGGAATTCTTCTGAACAGTAATTTTCCAGCTCTCCCATTTTAAAATTTAATCAATCATTTATATCAGTATGGATTCAAGAATGTTTACTTTATCCTTTGGATTATAATTCAGTACTATTTTATGTTGTTCTTCAGATTGTTCTAGCTTTGAACATTGGGAGCTTTTTTTCAGTTGGCTTCTATGTCCCTCCTTAATATATTCCCACTTATTTACTTATTTGTTTGTTATTTAATTTTGGAGTTTTTTTTCACTTTCTGGCACTACAAGATGATCTAGGCTCATAGTGTATACTTCCTACCCTAGTCCGAGAATCAGCCATTCTTCTTCATTTTTTTTTATTAGTCTCTGCTTTACAACAAAGTGAATCAGTCATACATATACATCTGTTCCCACATCCCCTCCCTCCTGCGTCTCCCTCCCTCCCACCCTCCACATCCCACCCCTCCAGGTGGACATAAAGCACCGAGCCGATCCCCCCGCACCACGCAGCCTCCTCTCACCATCCATCCACCCCACGCCCGGCAGTGTATACATATCCATGCCTCTCCCCCGCCCCATCACAGCCCCCCCCAAATCCCCAAGACCACCCCCAGTAGGTCTGTGTCTCTATTCCTGTTTTACCCCAAGTACTTCATGACATTTTTTTCTTCTTAAATTCCATATATATGTGTTAGCATATGGTATTTGTCTTTCCCTTTCTGACTTACTTCACTCTGTATGACAGACTCTAGGTCTATCCACCTCATTACAAATAGCTCAGTTTTGTTTCCTTTTATGGCTGAGTAATATTCCATTGTATATATGTGCCACATCTTCTTTATCCATTCATCTGATGATGGACACTTGGGTTGTTTCCATCTCCGGGCTATTGTGAATAGAGCTGCAATGAATGTTGTAGTACATGAGTCATTGTGAATTATGGTTCTCTCAGGGTATATGCCCAGTAGTGGGATTGCTGGGTCATATGGTAGTTCTATTTGTAGTTTTTTAAGGAACCTCCATACTGTTCTCCATAGCGGCTGTACCAATTCACATTCCCACCAGCAGTGCAAGAGTGTTCCCTTTTCTCCACACCCTCTCCAGCATTTATTGTTTCTAGATTTCTTGATGATGGCCATTCTGACTGGTGTGAGATGATATCTCATGGTAGTTTGGATTTGCATTTCTCTAATGATTAATGATGAGCATTCTTTCATGTGTTTGTTGGCAGTCTGTATATCTTCTTTGGAGAAATGCCTATTTAAGTCTTCTGTCCATTTTTGGATTGGGTTGTTTGTTTTTTTGCTATTGAGCTGCATGAGCTGCTTATAAATTTTGGAGATTAATCCTTTGTCAGTTGCTTCATTTGCAAATATTTTCTCCCATTCTGAGGGTTGTCTTTTGGTCTTGTTTATGGTTTCCTTTGCTGTGCAAAAGCTTTTCAGTTTCATTAGGTCCCATTTGTTTATCTTTGTTTTTATTTCCATTTCTCTAGGAGGTGGATCCAAAAGGATCTTGCTGTGATTTATGTCATAGAGTGTTCTGCCTATGTTTTCCTCTAAGAGTTTGATAGTGTCTGGCCTTACATTTAGGTCTTTAATCCATTTTGAGTTTATTTTTGTGTATGGTGTTAGGGAGTGATCTAATCTCATACTTTTACATGTCCCTGTCCAGTTTTCTCAGCACCACTTATTGAAGAGGTTGTCCTTTCTCCACTGTACATTCCTGCCTCCTCTATCAAACATAAGTTGACCATATGTGCGTGGTTTTATCTCTGGGCTTTCTATCCTGCTCCATTGATCTATCTTTCTGTTTTTGTGCCAGTAACACACTGTCTTGATTACTGTAGCTTTGTAGTATAGTCTGAAGTCAGGGAGCCTGATTGCTCAAGATCCGTTTTTCATTCTCAAGATTGCTTTGGCTATTCGGGGTCTTTTGTTTTTCCAAACAAATTTTGAAATTTTTTGTTCTAGTTCTGTGAAAAATGCCAGTGGTAGTTTGATAGGGATTGCATTGAATCTGTAGATTGCTTTGGGTAGTAGAGTCATTTTCACAATATTGATTCTTCCAATCTAGGAGCATGGTATATCTCTCCATCTATTTGTATCATCTGTAATTTCTTTCATCAGTGTCTTATAATTTTCTGCATACAGGGCTTTTTTCTCCTTAGGTAGGTTTATTCCAAGATATTTTATTCTTTTTGTTGCAATGGTACATGGGAGTGTTTTCTTGATTTCACTTTCTGATTTTTCATCATTAGTGTACAGGAATGCCAGAGATTTCTGTGCATTAATTTTGTATCATGCTACTTTACCAAATTCATTGATTAGCTATAGTAGGTTTCTGGTAGCATCTTTAGGATTCTCTATGTATAGTATCATGTCATCTACAAACAGTGACAGCTTTACTTCTTCTTTTCCAATTTGGATTCCTTTTATTTCCTTTTCTTCTCTGATTGCTGTGGCTAAAACTTCCAAAACTAGGTTGAATAAGAGTGGTGAGAGTGGGCAACCTTGTCTTGTTCCTGATCTTAGTGGAAATGGTTTCAGTTTTTCACCATTGAGGACGATGTTGGCTGTGGGTTTGTTATATATGGCCTTTATTATGTTGAGGAAAGTTCCCTCTATGCCTACTTTCTGCAGGGTTTTTATCATAAATGGTGTTGAATTTTGTCAAAAGCTTTCTCTGCATCTGTTGAGATGATCATATGGTTTTTCTTCTTCAGTTTGTTAACATGGTGTATCACATTGATTGATTTGCATATATTGAAGAATCCTTGCATTCCTGGAATAAACCCCACTTGATCAGGGTGTATGATCCTTTTAATGTGCTGTTGGATTCTGTTTGCTAGTATTTTGTTGAGGATTTTTGCATCTATGTTCATCAGTGATATTGGCCTGTAGTTTTCTTTCTTTGTGACATCCTTGCCTGGTTTTGGTATCAAGGTGATGGTGGCCTTGTAGAATGAGTTTGGGAGTCCTCCTCCCTCTGCTATATTTTGGAAGAGTTTGAGAAGGATAGGTGTTAGCTCTTCTCTAAATGTTTGATAGAATTCGCCTGTGAAGCCATCTGGTCCTAGGCTTTTGTTTGTTGGAAGATTTTTAATCACAGTTTCAATTTCAGTGCTTGTGATTGGTCTATTCATATTTTCTATTTCTTCCTGATTCAGTCTTGGCAGGTTGTGCATTTCTAAGAATTTGTCCATTTCTTCCAGGTTGTCCATTTTATTGGCATAGAGTTTCTTGTAGCAATCTCTCATGATCTTTTGTATTTCTGCAGTGTCAGTTGTTACTTCTCCTTTTTCATTTCTAATTCTATTGATTTGAGTCTTCTCCCTGTTTTTCTTGATGAGTCTGGCTAATGGTTTATCAATTTTGTTTATCTTCTCAAAGAACCAGCTTTTAATTTTGTTGATCTTTGCTATGGTTTCCTTCATTTCTTTTTCATTTATTTCTGATCTGGTCTTTATGATTTCTTTCCTTCTACTAACTTTGGAGGTTTTTTGTTCTTCTTTCTCTAATTCCTTTAGGTGCAGGGTCAGGTTGTTTAATCGAGATATTTCCTGTTTCTTAAGGTGGGATTGTATTGCTATAAACTTCCCCTTTAGAACTGCTTTTCCTGTGTCCCATAGGTTTTGGGTCATCGTGTCTCCATTGTCATTTGTTTCTAGGTATTTTTTTATTTCCTCTTTGATTTCTTCAGTGATCACTTCGTTATTGAGTAGTGTATTGTTTAGCCTCCATGTGTTTCTATTTGTTACAGATCTCTTCCTGTAATTGATGTCTAGTCTCTTAGCATTGTGGTCAGAAAATATACTTGATACAATTTCAATTTTCTTAAATTTACCAAGGCTTGATTTGTGACCCAAGATATGATCTATCCTGGAGAATGTTCCATGAGCACTTGAGAAAAATGTGTATTCTGTTGTTTTTGGATGGAATGTCCTATAAATATCAATTAAGTCCATCTTGTTTAATGTATCATGTAAAGCTTGTGTTTCTTTATTTATTTTCATTTTGGATGATCTGTCCATTGGTGAAAGTGGTGTGTTAAAGTCCCCTAGTATGAGTGTGTTACTGTCGATTTCCCCTTTTATGGCTGTTAGTATTTGCCTTATGTATTGAGGTGCTCCTATGTTGGGTGCATAAATATTTACAATTGTTATATCTTCTTCTTGGATCGATCCCTTGATCATTATGTAGTGTCCTTCTTTGTCTCTTCTAGTAGTCTTTATTTTAAAGTCTATTTTGTCTGATATGAGAATTGCTACTCCAACTTTCTTTTCGTTTCCATTTGCATGGAATATCTTTTTCCGTCCCCTTACTTTCAATCTGTATGTGTCTCTAGGTCTGAAGTGGGTGTCTTGTAGACAGCATATATATGGGTCTTGTTTTTGTATCCATTCAGCCAATCTGTGTCTTTTGGTGGAAGCATTTAGTCCATTTACAGTTAAGGTCATTTCGATATGTATGTTCCTATTCCCATTTTCTTAATTGTTTTGAGTTCGTTATTGTAGGTCTTTTCCTTCTGTTGTGTTTCTTGCCTAGAGAAGTTCCTTTAGCATTTGTTGTAAAGCTGGTTTGGTGGTGCTGAACTCTCTCAGCTTTTGTTTGTCTGTAAACTTTTTAATTTTTCCATCAAATCTGAATGAGATCCTTGCTGGGTAGAGTAATCTTTGTTGCAGGTTTTTCTCCTTCATCACTTTAATTATGTCCTGCCACTCCTTTCTGGCTTGTAGAGTTTCTGCTGAGAGATCAGCTGTTATCCTGATGGGGATTCCCTTGTGTGTTATTTGTTGTTTTTGCCTTGCTGCTTTTAATATGATTTCTTTGTGTTTAATTTTTGACAGTTTGATTAATATGTGTCTTGGCGTATTTCTCCTTGGATTTATTCTGTATGGGACTCTCTGTGCCTCCTGGACTTGGTTAACTATTTCCTTTCCCATATTAGCGAAGTTTTCAACTATAATCTGTTCAAATATTTTCTCAGTCCCTTTCTCTTTCTCTTCTTCTTTTGGAACTCCTATAATTCGAATGTTGGTGCATTTAATGTTGTCCCAGAGGTCTCTGAGACTGTCCTCTGTTCTTTTCATTCTTTTTTCTTTATTTTGCTCTGCATCAGTTATTTCCACTATTTTCCCTTCCACCTCACTTATCCGTTCTTCTCCCTCAGTTATTCTGCTATTGATCCCATCTAGAGTATTTTTCATTTCATTTATTGTGTTTTTAATTGATGCTTGATTCATCTTTATTTCTTCTAGGTCCTTGTTAACTGTTTCTTGCATTTTGTCTATTCTATTTCCAAGATATTCGATCATGGAAATAGAATCTTGGATCATCTTTACTATCATTATTCTGAATTCTTTTTCAGGTAGACTGCTTATTAGCTCTTCATTGTTAGGTCTGGTAGGTTTTTATCTTGCTCCTTCTCCTGCTGTTTGTTTTTCTGTCTTCTCATTTTGCTTATGTTACTGTGTTTGGGGTCTCCTTTTTTCAGGCTGCAGATTCGTAGTTCCTGTTGTTTTTGGTTTCTGTCCCCAGTGGCTAAGGTTGTTTCAGTAGGTTTTGTAGGCTTCCTGGTGGGGGGGCTAGTGCCTGTATTCTGGTGGTTGAGGCTCGATCTTATCTTTCTGGTGGACAGGTCCACGTCTGGTGGTGTGTTTTGGGGTGCCTGTGGCCTTATGTTTTTAGTCAGCCTCTCTGTTAATGGGTGGGGTTGTGTTCCTGTCTTGCTAGTTGCTTGGCATAGGGTGACCAGCACTGTAGCTTGCTGGTCGTTGACTGAAGCTGGGTTCTGGTGTTGAGATGGAGATCTCTGGGAGATTTTTGCCACTTGATATTATGTGGAGCTGGGAGGTCTCTTGTGGACCCGTGTCCTGAAGTTGGCTCTCCCACTTCAGAGGCACAGCACTGACTCCTGGCTGCAGCACCAAGAGCCTTTCATCTACCCAGCTCAGAATAAAAGGGAGAAAAATAGAAAGAAAGAATTAGTAGAAGAAAGAAATAGAGAGAGAAAGGAAGAAGGAAAGAAAGGAAGGAAGGAAGAAAGAAAGAATGAAAGGAGAGAGGGAGGGAGGAAGGATGGAAAGAAAGAAAGAAAGAAAGAAAGAAAGAAAGAAAGAAAGAAAGAAAGGAAGAAAGGAGGGAGGGAGGAAGGGAAGAAAAAGAAAGAGTGAAAGGAAGAAGGGAGGGGGGAAGGAAAGAAAGAAGGACAGACAGGAGGGAGGGAGGGAGGAAGGAAAGAAAGAAAGTAAGAAAGGGGTGGAGGGAGGGAGGGAGGAAGGGAAGGTAGGAAAAAAGAAAGAGAGAAGATAAAGTAAAATAGAATAAAGTATAAAATATAGTTGCATTATTAAAAATTAAAAAGTAATTTTTGAAAAACAAAACCAAAAAAAAAAAAAAAAATGGACGGATAGAACCCTGGGACCTATGGTGGAAGCAAAGCTATACAGAGAAAATCTCACACAGAAGCATACACATACACATTCACAAAAAGAGAACAGGGGGAAACAAATCGAAAATCTTGCTCTCAGTCCACCTCTTAAATTTGGGATAATTCGTTGTAAAAAGAGGAAAAGGGGAAAAAATCTTTAATCTTGTCCTCAAAGTCCACCTCCTCAATTTAGGATGATTCGCTGTCCATTCATGCACTCCACAGACACAGGGCACATCAAGCGGACCATGGAGCTTTTATCCGCTGCCTCCGAGGCTGCACAGAGAGATTTCCCTGTCTCTTCTCTGCTCTCACAGCTCCCGGGTCTAAGCCTTGGACCTGGCCCCGCCTCTGCGCATAGGTCGCCGGAGGGCATCTGTTCTTCGCTCAGACAGGATGGGTTTAAAGGAGCCGCTGATTCAGGGGCTCTGGCTCACTCAGGCAGAGGGGAGGGAAGGGCACACCGTGTGGGGCGGGCCTGTGGCGGTAGAGGCCGGCATGATGTTGCACCAGCCCGAGGCGCCCCGTGTGCTTTCCCGGGGAAGCCGTCCCTGGGGACCCCGGCAGTAGCGGGCTGCACAGGCTCCCCCGAAGGGGGGGTGGTGGACAGTGACCTGCGCTCGCACATAGGCCTTGTGGCGGCGGCTGGAGCAGTCCCAGCGTCCCACGCCCGTCTCCCGGGTCCACGCCTTTAGCCGCAGCTTGCGCCCATCTCTGGAGCTTCTTTAAGCAGCTCTCTTAATGCCTCTCCTCGTGCACCAGGAAACAAAAGGGAAGAAAAAGACTCTTGCCCCTTCGGCAGCTCCAGACTTTTTCCCCGGACTCCTTCCGGGCTAGCCGTTGCACACCAACCCCTTCAGGCTCTCTTCCTGCCGCCAGCCCCAGTCCTCTCCCTGCACTCCAACCGAAACCCGTTTCCCGAGCCTCAGCTTCCAGCCCCGCCCACCCCGGCGGCCGAGCAGACAAGACTCTTGGGCTGGTGAGTGCCTGAGGGCACCGATCCTCTGTGCGGGAATCTCTCCGCTTTGCCCTCCGCACCCCTGTTGCTGAGCTCTCCTCGGCTACTCCGAAGCTTTCCCCCTCCGCCACCTGCAGTCTCCGCCCGCGAAGGGGCTTCTAGTGTGTGGAAACCTTTCCTCCTTCACGGCTCCCTCCCACTGGTGCAGGTCCCATCCCTATCCTTTTGTCTCTGTTTATTCTTTTTTCTTTTGCCCTATCCAGGTATGTGGGGAGTTTCTTGCCTTTTGGGGGGTCTGAGGTCTTCTGTCAGCATTCAGTAGGTGTTCTGTAGGAGTTGTTCCACGTGTAGATGAATTTCTGATGTATCTGTGGGGCGTCTTACTCTTCCGCCATCTTCCTCCGTATCCCCAGCCATTCTTCTAAGGAGATCTGGTTTCTTTCATTGGACAATGGTATTAGAGATTAATATCTGGGTGTGAGGTGTGCCACAGGGGTGTTGTTTGCTTCTAAGCCCTTTCAGCTGACACAGCAAGGACATATATGTGTGTATATCAACAAAAGTATGTAAACATACCTATATATTTCTAAATGTATCCATCTGTATCTGTGTTAAACTAAACAGGGTTTCCTACTGATGTCTGCAACTCTTATCCCTCCCATACTAATCATTCTAGCCTTCTCTCCTTGCTTGTCTATAACTTATGCAATAGTGAGAAACCTTGCTCCCACTGACTACCATCCATTTACTTGATTTTTCAATTCCGGTGTATATTTATAGTGGTTTCAGAATTGTTAACCTCTACTCCCATGGGAAATAACTTTATCAACTCAAGTACAGTGTTTCTTTTTTGCCTTTGGTTTTATATTCTTTACCAATTTCCAGAGTTATTCACATGAGTACGTTTTCTGCATTCCTTTCAGTGGGGTTTGTTCATACATTTAGCAAGTCTGAAAAATCTGTATATTGTATGAGTCCATTTAAGTGACACTCTAGAAAAGGCAAAACATATATAGAGAGTAAATGATGCATTGGTCATCAGTTAGATTCTTTGACACATTCTACATTCCATCCTGGGGTCTCCTGACCTCCAAATGATTTTCTAAATATTTGCACACATTAAGGTTCATGGGTTTTGACAAATGCTTAATGTCATATATACGCCCTTATAGTATCATACAGAATAGTTTCACCATCCTAAAAAGTTCCCTATGTTTCACCTTTTACATACTTTTCGACACCCAAGCCCCTGGCAACTACTGATCTGCTTCCTGTCTCTATAGTTTTGCCTTTTCTAGAATGTCATGTAAATGGAATCATGCAGTATGTGGCCTTTCCAGACTGTCTTCATTTGCTTACAATATTCATTTAAGATTCATCCATGTCTTTGCATGGCTTGATAGTCCATTCCTTTTTGTTACTGAATAGTATAGAGAAGAGCTTTATATTCTGAATTCCACAGCATATAACCTCATAGGTATCCATCTGACAGTTTTGTCTCATGTTCTCTTGCCACAGAGAGGTTTTTTCTGCCATATCCCTACACAGTACTCAGTTGTTCTCCTATTATCACGAGCAATTTACCTCTCTCCCTCACACCTGCATACCATACTCAGTAGAGAACAAAGGGCTTTTAGATTTTTAGCTCCCACTCAAACAGCTTCTTAGACCTTACCTTCCTATTAACACCTACATTACAGTTCTTTATGCTCCTGATTAACATTTCCTGCTCCCAACATCAGCATTTCATCTCAGCTTATAAGGTCTTTCAAAGTGTGAGCTATATCTTTATCTCTGTATTCTGCAACAATTTTGTGTCTTGCCCCTAGTAGGCATTCAATAAATATTCACTGAACAAACAAATAAGTGATTTGGTATAATGGGAGAGCCAGATTGCAGACAAACTGACAAAACCTGAAATGCATGCAATATTCCATCCACTTAGGTAGTATAGTTGTTTGCTATGCACTCTTTTCTTTTTTCACTACTTGAAGGCCACGTGCAAAAAATGGCCTGAAATCTGACATACATTCAATTTATATAGAGCATATGGTGTTTATAAAAGCATTACCAAATAGTATCATGCTAGTGAACCTTAATAATGTGTGTCAGAGGTTTTCAGCATTAGCCCAGAACATCAACATTACTACAAACAGCTGAAATATATTGTAAGAAATTTATTTTCCCATAAAATGTTGCATGGGCAAGTTTTTGGGAATTAGCTAGCCAGATTAGAATTATCATCATTCCTATTATTAGTAAAAGGCATTGATGTAGCTCTTTATTAAGTCATTAGCTTAAAAATTGTTTAACATTGGCATAAAATTTAAACACTAGGCCTCCAAGCGAAATATTCTAGAAGGATCCTTATTTTACATACTTAAATTCCAGAAAAATCTTGAGAACAACAGTTCCATCTGTGGCCACCTCTTAACAAAGCCTGTGTTGCACAGGTACTTGCTGCCTTCAACCTGTATACCTCAGCCTCTGTATGCTAGATCCCTAATTTTGATGTGAATAAACTGTTGAGATTTGGGCGCTGGGGAAAGGGAAGTTCTTAAATTTCTCCTTCTTCTCTTTCTCCACCTTGTCCTATCCCTCCCCCTCCTCCTCTTCCTCTTTTTCCTTCTTAAAATGTCTGCCATTGTTTTGGGTTATGGAGAATGTTGTCATCCAGAAGAAAGTAATTTCTCTTTGACTAAATCTCACATGTTTGCAATCATCCTTTACATACACAATATTTTGTATCAGAAATGAGGTCTTAAGGGGCTTGTTGAACTTCCAAAGTCAAGAATTATCCATTTTAGGAATTTATTTGTTGCTGGGAAGAGTTTTTTTAAAGTATAAAACTGCACGAGTAGAATATTACAAAAATACTTTGAGTCTTTGGATACGTTTTAAATCTTTTTGATTTATATTGTAAGGTAGGTACATATATTTTGAACATTTGAAAGGGTTGAACTCTTTATATCTTGAATTTTTCCCATACCCTTCCATTTGTAACTTTCAGGTTGTGGAAATGACAAAGAAGTTGCTACTAGAAGATGGTGGTTAGCTGGAAGTTGTTGGTGTATCACTTCAGGTTAGGTGATGTTTGTTTCTCAGACATGAGAAATCATTAACCCTTTTAATTAGATGCTGGGTAGGAAACAAATAAAAACCAGAAAGTAAAATGGTGATGATCTATACGAGGCATCCCAAAGGAGTTTGCTTCTCAAAATAAATGAAAATAAGATTTATTGTCATACAGATAAGAACTTTCTAACATTCCATGTATGCATAAAATTCCATATATGCAAACAGGTTTCACAATTTCAAAGATTTGGATTGCTTGTATACTGCATTTAGCTGAAACGAAAATCCAACTCTCTGGAGTTCATCTTACCCCAATAATATGCTAATTTCATCCTCATGGCCTTTAAGAGTTAGTGTCATAATTTGCAACTAACTAGTAGAAAGATACTTGGGAAAAAATGGTTCAGTATTTTTCTTAACTAATTGTGTTTTCAGGATGAAGATCAACACACTATGAATCAGTGTGTTCCAACTGTACCCATACTATTGATTTATTGGGTATTTCCCTTGGGACATTTCTATTGGACAAACTGACACATAGATATAAACAGTTCAAATACATTTCTTTCTGCACTGATAAATTTGTTCATGTTCTCCAGAAATGGAAAATATGGTGTGGCCTTTTCTACATTTTGAAATCTCGTAGCTAGTTTTCCATGCTGGGTAAATATATACGGCACCTTATGACATTCAACATACATCGCATATGTTGCACATTTTACAGGTTTCAAAGGTCTTTCATATGTTAATTCACATTCATTTTACAACAATTCTGCAATATCAATAGGGCAGACATCATTCTAATTATTTATAGATCATGAAGCTTGGAAATTTTTAACAGATTTTCTATAGTCACAAAAACTAGGATGTGGTAGAGCCAGAATCAGAACTTAAGTTTTCAGATTTGAGCCCAGAAAACTCCACCCTAATACAAGTTTAGAGTATTACTGCTTTTGGCCAAGGGACATTGTGATATGATGGAAATTATATATTTTGCAATGTATGCTCTGGTGGTACTTAGATAGCACTTTATACTTTTCATTTTTATCACTGTGAACTCTTGATAGAAGGAGATCTCATTGTTATTCTTTCCTTTGATTTCTTTAATAGTTAATCTTATTTTCCAACAAGAATTTTAAGACCTGACCTAAATATTATAATTAACACATTAAGAGGATATATCAGCGTGACTCGCTTTGTGTTCATTTTCCAGTGTGGATATTCATGAATGTAATTTAATGTTACTTTCAAAACAGCAAATCTCTATGTCTGAGTTTACATGGATGCATTCAGTCAAAGAGTGGGCCATCTCCTAAAAGTTCTTTCTCTACACTAATCATTGCAATGTTAGTAGTTAGTAGAGAAAAGAGAATTGATTTTTGCTGCCATCTTTTGCCCAGCAGAACTCAATGCACAGCTTCTACTCAGATGAGATTATTTTGTCTGGCCATGAAATAGTTTTGCAATGGAGCATGATGCTAGGAGCAGAAAGGAAAAGTTTAAGGAGAATGACTTTCCTACTGATTCCTGGGTTTCTTAAGGCATATTCCTTTAACCTATTTCTGTCTTTTGCTCTTCTCCATATACACATAAGTCGTGGTGTTTTCCTATTCATATTTGCCCTTTACAGCTACTTGATAGAGTATCTAGTCAAAACAGTAGGTTTCCATTTCTCAGAACCTGGCAAAAACTCAAGAAATGGCTTTTTCTCCTCAATGCTTTTGAAGTTTTAAGCCTACTGGGTGTAAAGTAGTGAATCATGTCCTTTGGATTTTTATTTATTTATTTTTGTTTTTGTTTTTTTTTGCGGTACTTGGGCCTCTCACTGTTGTGGCCTCTCCCGTTGCGAAGCACAGGCTCCAGACGCGCAGGCTCAGTGGCCATGGCTCACGGGCCCAGCCACTCCGTGGCACGTGGGATCTTCCTGGCTCAGGGCAACAAACTCGTGCCCCCTGCATTGGCAGTTGGACTCGCAACCACTGCGCCACCAGGGAAGCCCTAGATTTTTAAAAAATTATAGATATGATAATGCAAATTTTATTTTTCCCCATAGAACCCCATATATTAACTGATTTGAACATATTTCCTTTTTTTGTAACATATATGATGAGGAAAAGAGAAAAAAAGTCAATATTCAGAAAAAAACTGTGTTAACTTTAACTGAAGCACTTGTAATTGTACCCCAAAACATCTGGGAAATCTTGGAAACTAGTAATGTTCTCAAGAAAACTCAAGCTATTGAATATATAAAATTTAAAGAGCACATTTCACATCAGTGTCCTATGTCTGTGTATTGAAAATGAAAATGTGTCAGATATTAATCCTTCTAGGAAGCTTGGGAAGTTTCATCTTCCTTTGTCCTCTTAGGTGGCCATGTTTGTGCTACAACTGGGTAGTGCCACATTCCTGCTTACAGAGCCTGTGATCAGTGCGATGACAACTGGGGCTGCCACCCATGTCGTGACTTCACAAGTCAAATATCTCTTGGGAATGAAAATGCCATATATATCTGGACCACTTGGATTCTTTTATGTGAGTTTTTCCGTATGTCTTTGTTCATATATTTTGGGTGTGTGTTTCACATAGTAAAATTTGGTTAATTACAATGCTGAGATTTTTCTATTTTAAAGCAACTTGGGCTTAAATAAAATCTTTTAGGACATTTTTAATGTGATTAAGGGTATGAAACTAATTAGTAAAACCTACTAATTTGGGGAGCAATTCTTTGTAATAAACAATTAAATATGGTAAAATTTGGGAACATGGTTGGAAAAAAATAGCTTGAATTTTTCTGTGACCAGATATGTTGCTAACTTCTAATGGAAGCCATCTACCAGGCTTGTGGCCCAGTGTAACAACAGTACACCTTACCACATTCTTTCCATATTGTGAACCCTGGTATAGATCAAATCAGAGGCTTGGTCAAAATTGGGGTCTGGAGTCCCAATAGCAGACAATCAGTTATTAAAAGTCACTTGAACCTGAGAGAGGAACATGTGTCCAGTTTCAACATATTATCCTAATAATTCCCCTCTGTGACTGCTCAGGAAGTCACATCTTATTGGAGTTTCTATTTATTTATTTATTTATTTATTTTGCGGTACGCGGGACTCTCCTGTTGTGGCCTCTCCCGTTGCGGAGCACAGGCTCTGGATGCGCAGGCTCAGCGGCCATGGATCACGGGCCCAGCTGCTCCGCGGCATGTGGCATCTTCCCGGACCGGGGCACGAACCCATGTCGCCTGCATCGACAGGCGGACTCTCAACCACTGTGCCACCAGGGAAGCCCCCTATTGGAGTTTTATAAGAAATCAATGTCTTGTTAATGAAGTTGAGAGCAACCATACTTCATTTCATTTAATTTTATATTGTAGAGGAGGAAAAGTATATTTTCCTTCTATCCTTGAGGAGCTGGGGCTCCTGTAACAAAAGACTAACAAGAGAAAAACAAACAAGTTTATTAGCATGTATATTTCATATACACATGGGAGAAACTCCGGGATTAGTGACTCAAAAGAAGAGGCTAGGATTTGGGTTTAAATACCATCTTCAGTTAAAACAAAGGAATAAGATTTGGGGGAATCACGTTATGAGAAGGTGACCATGAAAAATACAGTGAACATGGGTAAGGTTTATTATGCAGATTTAAATCGGTGCCTTCTCCATTGGTAAGAATCTCTTGTGAATTAGAGTCATGTTTTTCTTCCTGGTACTGAGGGGAAGTCACCCTTGCAAACAAAGTTTTTCTATATAAATATAAATTTCTCTATGAAAGGGTAACTTACACTGTTCTCAGAGGTTCCCCGTATCTGTTGTTTCTCAAAAAAATAAGCTAAAAATAATTCTTATACCAAAGAGGCCTATTTTGGAGTGGCATATTCTGGTCTCCTACAATGTAATGTTCTATACTGAATTACATTAATGTTTTATAATGAGAGTATTCCTATTCTTAATATTCTTGCTCTTAATCAAGGAATGGCTGAATAGTAGCTCAATATATAGAAGTGTAATAAATTATCTAAGTCCTGTTATTGAGGTGGTTTGTGGTATTTCACAATTATACACAGCTCATTGAAGATTTTTTTTATTCCTATGCTCTAGTTTGCATCCCTGATGATTTCTTTGAGATCAATTCCTAGTTATGGAATCACTGGATTAAAATATTTTTGCCAAATATCAATCTGAAAAGCTATACCAATTAATATTTACTCTCATCATTGTCATCTCTGATTATTACTATTTTTAAAATTTGCCATTTTGTTATGTGAAAAACAGTATCATTTTTGTTTGTGTGTTTCTCTGATTAGTTGGTAAAGTAATTAAAATAGATAGTAATTGGCAACACAAAGCTGGAAGCTTATTCTGAATTTTTGTTATTTAGGTAATATCTTGCTCAGTGATTCATTCATTAGAAGAAAGCATAAAACTAAAACAAGAACACTAAAACTGCAAGTGGAAACAATATAATTCCAAGCTCCAGATCAAACAAAAGTAGACCAAAATAGCTGTAAGTTATCAGGTGACTGCCTGAGTTAAAACTTTTGGTGATGCCAGGTGTGCAACAACAGAACCAAATCAGTACTAGATTCTCTCCTGATCTCCTGTCTGGGAACAGCATGCTTGTCGTTGCATGAGCAGTGTAAAGAAATGAGTGCAGGTTACAAGTTGGTCACTTCAGTCATATTCACATTACACAAATAATCATTCCTCTTTTCACTGTTTGTGCTAAAGGAGGCTAGATAGTCGGATACGAGAACATTTGGTCTTTCAGCTCATTTATCTGGTGGCAATGTGCATAAAATGCTACATTGAAGTGTTTTGTGTATGACTTTTTAAATTTTGTTTTCTTGGAAGGTAAACTGCAAGCTACTTTTTCTTTGCCTTGTAGATCAGACACTGTAATGTGACTTTTCGGGGTCTTTTGTAAGTTCTCATACTGAAATGTAATCAGATTTAGAAATATTGTTAGATGGCTGACTAAATTTGCATTACTCACTTGGTGGAAGTTGGTATGCTTTGTGTAGATGGAAAACAAAGAAAAGTTGCTCTTGCTTTTCAAAGTCTCAGAGCCCTGCACTGTTAGGCACCTAGGTAAGAATGATGCTTTGGTTCTTGCCAAAGTTTCAAAATTAATGCTGATATTGCAATGTCAAAAATTGTGATCTGAACATTAGATTAAGAAATAGATTTTGCATCATGCATAGGTCACATTGGGACATTTGGAAGGTGTGCTTTGGTGTAGTTAGGCTAAAAAAGAATCTGATGATAATAATGTAAATCTGAACTTGCCCATGGATCATTTAGGTGGGATGTGAAGGAGGAGAGCTGAACTCAGCACAGAGGTATAGAACAGAGGACAAAATAGAGGCCTTGGTCATCAGGTCAAAGAACCTAGAGGAGAGTGATTTAACACATTTTTGGATTTTTTTCTGCTTCTAAGATTTCAAAACTGTTATATCCTTTATGAAAGCTACTCAGGCTGATGAAGGATAAAGAATATGTTACTGATATTCCTAGGAACAGAAATTAACATCTAGACTATTTGAGACTCTTTTACAATGAGCCAGTCACCACTCCCAATAATCTCAGCTGGAACACTCAAATTTCCTAAAACAATTCAGAATTTGCCAATCAAAATATGCATTAATTAATTTCAGTAATAGTAGTGCTTCTGATCAACTTTGAGAGAAAATATAGCCTTTGGCTTTATCCTGTTCTTAGGTCACTGCATATTGAGGTATCTTCCATCTGTCACTGTGATGGTTTTTACAGCGTCTTCTTCATGGTGGATGCCTGATTCTGTTCTACTAAGAGAATCTAATTCTCTAGTTTGATTAGCTAAAATCTCTATCTCTTTGGTTACTTAGGGTTGGCAGATGTTCTTGCTTCCATGGAACATTTTAAAGGATTAATTTGAATCAGATAAGTTTAGTGTTACATGCTCATTTCTTCCCTCTCAGATTATAGAACAGACTTCCAATAGATCCTTTTTTTTTGACTTATAGTTGATTTACATTGTTTCAGGTGTGATTATTTTTCATTCTTTTCCATTAAGATTATTACAAGGTATTGAATATAGTTCCCTGTGTTATATAGTCAGGTCTTTTTTGTTTACCTGTTTTATGTATAGTAGTGTTTATCTGTTAATCCCAGATTCCTAATTTATCCCTCCCCCATTCTCTTTCCCCTTTGGAAACCATAAGTTTGTTTTCTATGTCAGTGCACTTTAAAAAGTGCTATATAAGTAATAGATACTAATCCTTTTCCTCTCTAGAGGACTGTTAATCAGATAAGCAAATCTAAATAATAAAACAAAATTATATCTTTTTTTCAACTTACAAATAAAGATGAGTCCAAAATTTATAAAACATAAAAAGTATCTGCTATTAATGAGGCTTAGTCATCAGAAGTAAAGAAATGCTATGTTTTTAATTTTATTTTAAAATAGTTCCATCTATTCAGCTCAATCTCCCCCCAACCAGTTATAAACCCATTTAATAAATTATAAACAGTTCTGCAATATATTGTAAAACAAGCAGAAGCAATAATATTATGAGTCGCTTCTGTCTTTGGACCCTGGCTCACCAGTTAAATCATTTTATTCCTGTGTTCTCAAATTAAATTTTTTCTATTTTGTTATATTTTTTAGCTTTATTTTTTAGACCCCATATATAAGTGGCATCATAAAGTATTTGTTTTTCTCTGTCTGACTTATTTCACTTAGCATAATACCCTCCAAATCCATTCATGTTGTTGCAAATGACAAAATTTCATTTTTTTGTGTGTGTGTGTGGCTGAGTAATATTCCATTGTGTATATATATATATATATATATATATATATATATATATATATATACATACATATATATATGTTATATATGTATACACCACATCTTCTTTATTCATTCATCTATTGATTAACACTTAGATTGCTTCCATATCTTGACTATTGTAAACAATATTGCTGTGAACATTGGGGTACATGTATCTTTTTGAATTAACATTTTCATTTTGGGGGATTAATACCCAGAAGTGGACTTGCTGGATCATATGGTAGCTCTATTTTTAGTTTTTTTGAGAAACCACCATACTGTTTTCCATAGTGGCTGCACCAATCTACATTCCCACTAAGAGTGCACTAGGGTTCCCTTTTGAGAGATTTTTTTAAAAAGAAAAATAACTTTGAAGTTTATTTTAATACTCATTAGAAGGCAAATTCTCTAATTGGTAAAACCAAAATCTAGAGAAAACGTCTCACTATGTGAATTTTTGAAGACTAAAAGCTTCTGGAGAAGGCAATCAGAGAGCAGGAAGATAGCAGGTCGAGACCAAATAAAATTTTTTATCAAATTTAAATTTTTTGACTGATAGCTGGTCCCACACAAATAACAGGGAAAATGTTAATTATTCTTGTCAGTACAAAAATTGATTTTTTATACTGAGAAATGATGATGTATCTTTTTATTAGAAAGGATGATTCCCCCCAAAAGGCACAATAAAACAAAAATTACTAGTTCATATTAGCAAATGTGAATTTCTTTGAGGTGGCACCAGTGTCTCAGCCTGTAGCAGCCTATGATAAATTTGACAAAGCTATTTTCACTGGCATAGCTTTATATAAGAACTCTTCTAAATAATTCTGTACATTAAAGCCAAGAGCACAAGGCAAGCTTGGCAATATATTCACCTACCTTTTTTGGAAAGTTTTTATTTCCTTTTTTAAAATTGAGAGTTTCAGAACCAGAAAGCAATTTCATTCCCACTCCCATCCCTGAAGTACAAGTAAAGCATTTTTCTAGTTTGGGTAGCTCTGAAGGCTACAAAGCAGGAACCAAGAATATTAACAAACTGGGATAGAAACATCAAAAGGAAATCAGAACCAATGAAACATTTTCTTCCATAGAGAATGAGATCACAATTAAATATGTACAAATGAGACTTATATGTGGAGAATAAATCTACTTTGAAGACACAGGCCCTCTGGGATCTCTGAATCAAGAACATGCTTTGGTAGTTTATGACAACCCACATTTTCTCTGAAGTTATGGTGATATTTCTATTGTGAATTGTGAGGATGTTCAATACACCCTGAAAAATGGACAGAATGAATTGAAGGGGAGAGAAAAGGAATGTTAATCTGCAGCTTGAATCAATCAGGGATATAGGGGAGAGAAAATGTGGCAGGTTTAATTTGTATATGAAACAATTATATGGGAATTTGTAACAAAGGTTACTTTAAAATTCTAAATCAGAAGGCAAATATTTTAGCAATTCAATTATCTTGGGCTAAGCTCTCCATCCCCCGCAATTCACTGAAAAATGCATCAGCACAAAATCCAGTTGCTTAAGTAATTCAAATTAAACTTGGTTTTCTAAACAAGGGATGGCTGGATGCCAC
Source organism: Mesoplodon mirus (assembly GCF_964341445.2). Lineage (NCBI taxonomy): Eukaryota > Metazoa > Chordata > Mammalia > Artiodactyla > Ziphiidae > Mesoplodon > Mesoplodon mirus. Next base: position 43,750,366 of record NC_138992.1, on the reverse strand, counting down.
TTGGGCCTTGGCATGCTTGATTGTGAGTTTGGTGCAAGTGAGTTTTGTGCACCCATGCTGTCTCTAGCTGTTTAACATACCATACTTCCCTTAGATCACATTTTGGTTGGAAACTTAATGTATCCCTTAAAGCAGTAGTTTATTGGGATAAATTTCCAGTGTAAGAAGCAGTTATTGATCAGAAATATGCATATAAAATGATGTAAAGAATAATAGAATGATGTATTTTTTTTCTTCCTTTTGGGGTTGTGTTTGTATTCATGAAAACACAGACTATGTTTGAGCTTTAAACTTAATATTAGTCTTGTTTTTCTATTAGTGTGTGCTACTTTGGGAAGTAGAGGGATTAGGGGAGCTTGATCTTAACAATAACCATTCTAAATTGTTTAAAGATATGCAGGCAAAGTTTATAGGAGACATCAAATTCTGAAGAACAGAGAGAACTTGTGCCAACATCAATTTTGGAATTATCATAAATGGTTTTAATGGTCCCTGAGCAGTAATCTAGATCTGCTTAGAGGTAGAATTCAAATATAATTAAGTTGGGGACTTCCTGGCTGAGCAGTTGTTGCTTCCACTGTAGGAAGCATGGGTTTGATCCCTGCGCAGGGAACTAAGATCCCGAATGCTGCATGGCACAGCCAAAAAAAAAAAAAAACCATAAAAAGAAAAAAAGACAAATATAATCAAGTTGAAAGCAAGTTGGGGCAGGGAAAGAGTGTACCTGGGCAATTGTGACTCATGTTTAAAGGCTCCAAGGATGTGAAAGCTACCTTAAAAAACAAAAGCCAGGGCCCACAGCAGACTTCAGTTTCATCTGAAAAGTGGGAGAGTTGAACTAAATGTGAGGCTTCAAAATCAGAAATATTCAACAGAATAATCTACACATGGATGGGAAAAGATTAGTGTGCATCCTTGATTCAAGAGTTTAAGAACCACTATAATGGATTTACTCAACAGATGTTAATTGACCACCTCATAGGTGATGAGAATATAGTTGAGAAATAACATCCCTGTTCTCATGGAGTTTTATTGAAATGCTGAGGCAGGGGTGATGTGGAGTAGGAAGAGAGGAGAAAAATTGGTGCACAAGATAATCTCAGATAGTGTTAAAGAAGGAAACCAGGCAGTCTAATTGAAGCAGATAATGTGATAGAGTGAAGAATTGATTATGCTCACCTTATATTAATTGAATAATTAAATGAGTCACTGCATATAAGTTGGCTAGCCTAAGTGCCTGGAAATGTTAGTTCCCCCACTCTTCTAGAAAGTGATGAATTTTAAACAATTGGCTAGCCTAGTGCCTGGAAGTGTTAGTTCCCCCACTCTTCTAGAAAGTGATGAATTTTAAACAATCTCTCCCATTATTTCCATCCCAGTCTGCCCTCCCACCATATGTTTGTGGTAGGGATAATATAAAAAATTCTTTCCATTCTAGGTGGAGAGAAGGAACTAAGGTGAATGCACTGTATAGATACAAGTATACTTTCACCAAATGTGTATATGTTAAGAAAAAACAGTCATGGTTCCTGTTCTCACAGTTTTTAGAATAAAGTTGGAAGGCATTATTGCTTCCCTTGGATTGACATGATTCTGCTTCTGGTGTTAAAGTCACAAGACAGCAGGTGGGTAGATCTTGTTTGTCTGAGAAGCAGATAGTTGCCATTGAATCCCACCACTAACAAACAAAATCAAAGATTCCATGCTCCATGATAGTCTCTCTTTCAAAGGGTGGCATCTCCCCTCCATATATCCCAAGGGAAAAAGGAAGCACCAGGGAAGTTTGGAAAAATTGTTTGCTGGACTGAAAGAAGAGAATACTGTGTGAGGCATTGATGAATGTGTTGCTCTAGGGTTCAGAGAACCTGAGTCACAGTCTTGACTCTGTCACTCACAAGCCAAGTCTCCTAGGATAAGGTAAGTTACAAATCTTTGGAGCCTTGGTTTCTACATCTGTAGAATGAGTACATTCAACTGGTTGATTTCTAAGGTCTTCCTAGCTCTGACAAGTGTATTCTAAATACTGCCTTTGTTAGGCACTGTAGTTGAAATCCTTACCACAACTATCCATCATGCCTATTTATCTGTGACAGGTGCTTAATCAGTTGGCTGTCTCTCTTAATGGTACTAATTGTTTAGTCACTGTTACTAAAAGCTTTCTGTTTAGTTTCATTTTGTGTTTTATCTTTGTTACTTTTATTTTTGTTAACTTGAAGAGGAAGGAATTTACTAGGGTATATAGGGAACTCCAAAGGCAACAGCTGTGAGTCGCTTTATCCTCTGTATTGTTAGGGCTGCCATGACAAACTGTATAGACTGGTTGGCTTAAAAAATAGAAATGTATTTTCTCACAGTTCTGAATGCTGGAAGTCAAAAATCAAGATGCCAGTACAGCTGGTTTGCTCTGAGGCTTCTCTCCTTTGCTTGTATATGACCACCCTCCTGCCTCTTCACATGGTAGCACCTCTGTGCATGTGCTTTCCTGGTGTCTCTCTGTCTATCTTAAGCTCTTCTTTTTATAAAGACACCAGTCAAATTGGATTAGGGCCCACCCTAAAAACATCATTTTAACTTAATTACCTCTTTAAAGGCCCTGTCTCCAAATATTATGAGTCACATTATGAGGTACTGAGGATTTGGGCTTCAACATATGAACTTTAGGGAAACACAATTGAGTCCATAACACCCTCTTTGAATGGTCTCAGCAGTGAGAAGCATTTTACTTGGTAACTGTGTTTGTAGCCTATGGCTACTGTAATAAATTACCATAAACATGGTAACAACACACAAAAATTTATTCCCTCATTTACAGAGGCCAGAAGTCCAAAATCAAGGTGCCACCAAAGCCACACATGCTCTGGAGGTTCTAGGGGAGAATCATTCCTTGTCTTCTAGCTTCTGGTAGCTCCAGGCATTCCTTGGCTTGTGGCTGCATCACACCAAACTGTGCCTCTGTCACCACATGGCCTTCCCCTCTGTGTGTGTGTCTGCTCCTCTTCTGTCTCCTATAAGGGTACAGGTCACTGGATTTTAGACAAATGTCTATGCACAGATTATGCCAAATGTGTTTTCAGACCAAAGTCTGAACACATGATAACAAGCATGTATGAATGTTACCATTTTTCTGGAGATATTCCTGGATTTGTGGTCGATGACTGACTCAAAGTCATATATTGGGAATTAAGATTCATAGATTTCAGATCAGCACTTAGTACCTACTATAAAGTAGTGTACTGTCAGATTTATTAAATTTTGTTGGTTATACTATCACTTTGTTGTTTCTCTAGTGAAACACAGACCTATTTTTCTCTGGGCACAGGTGTTTCTATGCAGGGCCTTCTTTAGAACTTCAGTAACAGTTGTACAATGAGAAATTATTGAATGAGTATGACCGTGGAAACTATTTAAAGGGTATGGCCTCCTTTTTTCTTAATTAAATCGTGAATATGAGGTTTTTTTAGCTTTGGATTTGGCTTCATTCTTATAAAAACAGAGTGATTTAACATCTGATTATTTAGATCAAATAGCATATATCAAAGATGGATTACTTGAGATTTACTGTAATAATAGGTTTAAAATTTAGATCAATGTCTTGTACAAGTAGAACCTTAATAAACATGTTGAGTGAGATTGCTTCTCCAAAAAATAGCAGTAACCATGTCCTGATGGGATATCCAGGTTTCCAGGGGCTACCTCAGAAAGATGGTGCAGTATTAGGATGTTAGCTCACCTCTCCTTACAGAAACATCAAAATCACAACTAACTGCTGAATAACCATCAACAAAAAAATGCTGGAACCTAACACAAAGAATATCCTACATCCAAAGTAAAAGGAGAAACCACGATGAAACAGTTGGAGGGGCATAATTGTGATAAAATCAAATCCCATACACATTGGGTGGGTGACCCACAAACTGGAAAATAATTATACCACAAAAGTTCTTCCACAGGAGTGAAAGTTCTGAGCCCCATATCAGGCTCCCCAACCTGGGGGTCTAGCAATGGGAGGACGAGCTCCCAGAGAATCTGGCTTTGAAGTCCAGTAGGGTTTGACTGGAGGAATTCCACAGGACTGGGGGAAACAGAAACTCCACTCTTGGAAGGCACATACAAGGTCTCATGTACACCAGGACATGGTGAAAACAGCAGTGACCTCATAAGAGCCAGGTTCAGACCTAGCTGGTAGAATTGGAGGGTCTCCTGTGGAGTCAGGGGGTGGATGTGACTCACTGAATGGACAAATACATTGGCAGTGGTAGTTCTGTGGAGTACTCACTGGCATGAGCACTCCTGGAGGCTGCCATTTTTCCACCAAGAGGGGTCCCCTCCCAACAGCCTGTAGGCTCCAGTGTTGGGACACCTCAGGCCAAACAACCAACAGGGCAGCAACACAGCCCCACTCATCATCAGACAGGGTGTTTAAAGTCTTCTTGAGCCCACAACTTCCTGCTAAACATATACCTTGACACAGCCCTGCTCACCAGAGGGACAAGACCCAGTTCCACAAACCAGTGGGCAGAAACATGTCCCTCCCATCAGGAAGTCTGCACAAGTCTGTTAGACAGCCTCACCCACCAAGGGACAGACAGCAGAAGCAAGAACTACAGTCCTGCAGCCTGTGGGAAGGAAACCACAATCACAGAAAGTTAGACAAAATAAGCTAGCAGAGGAATATGTTCCAGATGAAGGAATAAGATAAAACCCCAGAAGAACAACTAAGTGAAGTGGAGATAGGCAATCTACCCAAAAAAGAATTCAGAGTAATGATAGTAAAGTTATCCAAGATCTCGGAAGAATAATGGAGGCACAGATTGAGAAAATATAAGAAATGTTTAACAAAGAGCTAGAAGAAATAAAGAGCAAACAAACAGAGATGAACAATACAATAACTGAAATGAAAAATACATTAGAAGGAATCAATAGCAGGATAACTGAGGCAGAAGAATGGATAAGTGATCTGGAAGACAGAATGGTGGAAATCACTGTTGTGGAAGAGAATAAAAAAAAAGAATGAAAAGAAATAAGGACAGTCTAAGAGACCTCTGGGAAACCAGTAAAGTCACTGACATTTGCATGGCAGGGGTCCCAGAAGGAGAAGAGAGAGAGAAAAGACCTGAGAAAATAATTGAAGAGATAATAGATGAAAACTTCCCAAACATAGGAAAGGAAACAGTCACCCAAGTCCAAGAAGCACAGAAAGTCCCAGGCAGGAAAAACCCATGGAGGAACATGTCAAGACACAGAGTAATCAAACTGACAAAACTTAGAAACAAAGAAAAAATGTTAGAAGCATCAAGGGGAAAAGCAACATAACAAACAAGGGAATTCCCATAAGGTCATCAGCTGATTTCTCAGCAGAAACTCTGCAGTCCAGAAAGGAGTGGCATGATATATTTAAAATGATGAAAGGGACGAACTTACAACAAAGAATACTTTACCCAGCAAGGCTCTCATTCAGATTCGATGGAGAATCAAAAGTATTACAGAAAAGAAAAAGCTAAGAGAATCCATCACCACCAGACCAGCTTTGCAACAAATGCTAAAGGAACTTCTCTATGTGGAAAAGAAAAGGCCACAACTATTGAAAAGAAAAATACAAATGGAAAAGCACACCAGTAAAGGCAAACATACAGTAAAGGTAGGAAATCATCCACACACAAATATATCAAAACCAGCAATTGTGCAATGAGAAGAGCACAAATGCAGGATATTGGAAGTGCATTTGAAAATAAAAGACAAGCAATTTAAAACAATCTTGTTTATTTATAGACTACTGTATCAAAATCTCATGTTAACTGCAAACCAAAAATCTACAAGAGATACACACACAAAAAAGAAAAAGGAACCCAAACACAGCACTAAAATTGTTAACAAATCACAATAGAACAAAAGAGGAAGGGAAGAAAAAGACCTACAAGAACAAATCCAAAATAATTAAGAAAATAGCAGTAAGAATATACAAAATCGGGGCTTCCCTGGTGGTGCAGTGGTTGAGTCCGCCTGCTGATGCAGGGGACACAGGTTTGTGCCCCAGTCTGGGAAGATCCCACATGCCATGAAGTGGCTGGGGCCGTGAGCCATGGCCGCTAAGTCTGCGCATCCAGAGCCTGTGCTCCACAACGGGAGATGCCACAACAGTGAGAGCCCGCATACCGCAAAAAAAAAAAAAAAAAAAAAAAAAAAAAAGAATATACAAAATCGGTAATTCTCTTAAATGTAAATGGATTAAATGCTCCAACCAAGACATAGACTGGCTGAATGGATACAAAAACAAGACCCATATATATACTGTGTACAAGAGACCCAGTTCAGATCTAGGGACACATAGAGACTGAAAGTGTGGGGATGGAAAAAGTTATTCCATGATAAGGGAAATCAAAAGAAAGCTGGAGTGGCAATACTCTTATCAGACAAAATAGACTTTAAAATAAAGACTGTTACAAGAGACAAAGAAGGGCACTACATAGTGATCAAGGGATAAATCCAAGAAGAAGATATAACAATTGTAAGTATATGTGCACCCTACATAGGAGAACCTCAATATATAAGGCAAATAAAATAGGCATAAAAGGAGAAATCAACAGAAACACAATAATAGTGGGGGACTTTAACACCCCACTCTCATCAATGGACAGATCATCCAGACAGAAAATCAATAAGGAAACACAGGCCTTAAATGACACATTAGACCAGATGGACTTTATTGATATTTATAGAACGTTCCACCCAAAAGCAGCAGAATACACATTCTTCTCAAGTGCACATGGAACATTCTTCAGGATTGATCAAATGTTGAGCCAGAAAGCGAGCCATGGTAAATTTAATAAAATTGAAATCATATCAAGCATCTTTTCTAACAACAATGCTATGAGTTAGAAACCAACTACAAGGCAACAACTATAGAAAAACACAAACGTGGAGGATAAACAATATGCTACTGAACAACCAATGGATCACTGAAGAAATCAAAGAAGAAATAAAAAAATACCTAGAGACAAATAACAATGAAAACACAATGATCCCAAACCTAAGGAATGCAGCAAAAGCAATTCTTTTTTAAATTAATTTATTTATTAATTTTAATTTTAATTTTTATTGGAGTAAAATTGCTTAACGATATTGTGTTAGCTTCTGCTGTACAATGAAGTGAAACAGCTATATGTATACCTATATCCCCTCTCTCTTGGACTTCCCTCCCACCTCCCCATCCCATGCACCTAGGTCATCACAGAGCACCGAACTGAGCTCCCTGTGCTATACAGCAGGTTCCCACTAGCTATCTATTTTACACATGGTAGTGTATTTATGTCAAACCTAATATCCCAGTTCATCCCACCCTCCCCTTACCCCCAATGTCCACATGTCCATTCTCTATGTCTACATCTCTATTCCTGCCCCACAAATAAGTTTATCTGTACCATTTTTCTATATTCCACATATATGCATTAATATACAATATTTGTTTTTATTTTCTGGCTTACTTCACTCTGTGTGACAGACTCTAGGTCCATCCATATCTCTACAAATGATCCACTTTCATTCCTTTTTATGGCTGAGTAATATTCCATTGTATATATGTACCACATCATCTTCATCCATTCATCTATTGTTGGACATTTAATTTGTTTCCATGTCCTGGCTATTGTAAATAGTGCTGCAATGAACATTGTGGTACATGTATCTTTTTGGATTATGGTTTTCTCAGGGTCTATGCCCAGTAATGGGATTGCTGTGTCATATGGTAGTTCTATTTTTAGTTTTTTAAGGAACCTCCACAATGATCTTCATAGTGGCTGTATCAACTTACATTCCCACCAACAGTGCAAAAGGGTTCCCTTTTCTCCATACCCTTTCCAGTTTTTATTGTTTGTAGATTTTTTGATGATGGACATTCTGAGCAGTGTTAGGTGATACTTCATTGTAGTTTTGATTTGCATGTCTGTAATAATTAGTGATGTTGAGCATCTTTTCATTTGCCTCTTGGCCATATGTATGTCTTCTTTGGTGAAATGTCTATTTAGGTCTTCTGCCCATTTTTTGATTGGGTTGTTTGTTTTTTTTTTGGTATTGAGCTCCATGAGCTGTTTCTATATTTTTGAGATTAATCCTTTGTCTGTTGCTTCATTTGCAAATATTTTCTCCCATTCTGAGGGTTGTCTTTTCAGCTTGTTTATGGTTTCCTTTGCTGAGCAAAAGCTTTTAAGGTTCATTAGGTCCCATTTGTTTATTTTTATTTTCATTACTATAGGAAGTGGGTCAAAAAAGATCTTGCTGTGGTTTATGTCAGAGTGTTTTTACTATGTTTTCCTCTAAGAGTTTTAAGTATCCAGTCTTACATTTAGGTCTTTAATCCATTTGGAGTTTATTTTTGTGTATGGTGTTAGGTAATGTTCTAATATCATTCTTTTACACGTAGCTGTCCAGTTTTCCCAGGACCACTTACTGAAGAAGATGTCTTTTCTCCATTGTATGTTCTTGCCTCCTTTGTCATAAATTAGGTGACCATTAGTGTGTGGGATTATCTCTGGGCTTTCTATCCTGTTGCATTGATCTATATTTCTGTTTTTGTGCCAGTACTATACTGTCTTGATTACTATAGCTTTGTAGTATAGTTTGAAGTTGGGGAGCCTGATTCCTCCAGCTCTGTTTTTTTGTTTTTTGTTTTTTTTCCCTCAATATTGCTTTGGCTATTTGGGGTCTTCTGTGTTTCTATACAAATTGTGAAATTTTTTGTTCTACTTCTGTGAAGAATGCTATTGGTAGTTTGATAGGGATTTCACTGAATCTGTAGATTGCTTTGGGTAGTATAGTCATTTTCACAATATTGATTCTTCCAAACCAAGAACATGATATATTTCTCCACCTGTTGGTGTCATTTTGATTTCTTTCATCAGTGTCTTATAGTTTGCTGCATACAGGTCTTTTGCCTCCTTATGTAGGTTTATTCCTAGGTTTTTTTATTCTTTTTGTTGCAATGGTAAATATGATTGTTTCTTAATTTATCTTTCTGATTTTTCATTATTAGTGTATAGGAATGTGAGAAATTTCTGTGCATTAATTTTGTATCCTGCAACCTTACCAAATTCGTTAATTAGCTCTAGTAGTTTTCTTGTGGCATCTTTAAGATTATCTATGTATAGTACCCTGTCATCTGCAAACAGTGACAGTTTTACTTCTTCTTTTCCAACTTGTATTCCTTTATTTCTTTTTCTTCTCTGATTGCCATGGCTAGGACTTCCAAAACTATGTTGAATAATAGTGGTGAGAGTGGACACCCTTGACTTGTTCCTGATCTTAGAGTAAATACTTTCAGTTTTTCACCATTGAGAATGGTACTTGCTGTGGGTTTGTCATATATGGCCTTTATTATGTTGAGGTAGGTTCCCTCTATGTCCATTTTCTGGAGAGTTTTCATCATAAATGGGGTTGAATTTTGTTGAAAGTTTGTCTGCATCTATTGAGATGATCATATGGTTTTTATTCTTCATTTTCTTAATATGATGTATCACATTGATTGATTTGTGTATATTGAAGAATCCTTGCATTCCTGGGATAAACCCCACTCCATCATGGTCTATGATCCTTTTACTGTGTTGTTGGATTCTGTTTGCTCGTATTTTGTTCAAGATTTTTGCATCTATGTTCATCAGTGTTACTAGTCTATAATATTCTTTTTTTGTTATATCTTTGCCTGCTTTTGCTATCAGCATGATGGTAGCTTCGTAGAAAGAACTTTGAAGTGTTCCTCCCTCTGCAATTCTTTTGGAAGAGTTTGAGGAGGATAGGTGTTACCTCTTCTCTAAATGTTTGATAGAATTCACATCTGAAGCCATGTGGTCCTGGACTTTTGTTTTTTGGAAGATTTTTAGTCACAGTTTCAATTTCAATACTTGTAATAGGTCTGTTTATATTTTCTAATTCTTCCCATTTCAGTCTTGGAAAATTGTACCTTTCTAAGAATTTGTCCATTTCTTCCAGGTTGTCCATTTTATTTGCATATAGTTGTTTGTAGTAGTTTCTTATGATCCTTTCTATTTCTATGTGTTGTCTGTTGTAATTTCTCCTTTTCCATTTCTAATTTTATTGATTTGAGTCCTCTCCATTTTTTTTCTTGATGAATGTGGCTGAAGGTTTATCAATTTTGTTTATCTTCTCAAAAAACCCACTTTTAATTTTATTTATCTATGCTATTGTTTTCTTCATTTCTATTTCATTTATTTCTGTTCTGATCTTTATGATTTCTTTCCTTCTACTGATTTTGGGTTTTCTTTCTTCTTCTTTCTCTACTTGCTTTAGGTGTAAGGTTAAACTATTTATTTGAGATTTTTCTTGTTTCTTGAGGTGAGATTGAATTGATATAAACTTCTGTCTTAGAACTGCTTTCGTTGCATTGCATAGGTTTTGGGTTGTCTTGTTTTTATTTTCATTTGTTTCCATGTATTTTTTTAAAATTCTTCTTCAATTTCTTCAGTGATCTCTTGGTTATTTAGTAGTGCACTCTTCAGCCTCCATGTATTTGTGTTTTTTACAGGTTTTTTTTTCTGGTAATTGATTGCCAGTCTCACAGTATGTAGTCAGAAAAGATGCTTGATACAATTTCCATTTTCTTAAATTTCCTGAGGCTTGATTTGTGACCCAAGGTGTGATCTATCCTGGAGAATGTGCCATGTGGTCTTGAGAAGAAAGTATATTCTTCCACTTTCAGGTGGAATGTCCTATAAATATCAATTAAATCTATCTGTTCTATTGTGTCATATAAAGCTTGTGTTTCCTCATTTATGTCTGTGTTGGTGATCTGTCCATTGGTGTAAGTAGGGTGTTAAAGTCCCCTACTATTATTGTGTTACTGTCAATTTCCCTTCTTATGGCTGTTAGAATTTGCCTTATGTACTGAGGTGCTCCTATGTTTGGTGCATAAATATTTATATTTATTATAACTTCTTCTTGGATTGACCCCTTGATCATTATGTAGTGTCCTTCCTTGTCTCTTGTAACAGTATTTTAGTGTCTATTTTGTCTGATATGAATATTGCTACTCCAGCTTTCTTTTGATTTCCATTTGCATGGAATATCCTTTTCCATCCCCACATTTTCAGTCTGTATGTGTCCCTAGGTCTGAAATGGGTCCCTTATAAGCAGCATAAATGTGGATCTTGTTTTGCTATCCATTCAGCCAGTCTGTGTCTTTTTGTTGAAGCATTTAATCCATTTTCATTCAAGGTTATTATCAATATGTATGTTCCTATTACCATTTTCTTAATTGTTTTAGGCCCGTTTTTTGGTGTTTTTTTCTTCTCTAGTGTTTCCTGCCTAGAGAAGTTCCTTTAGCATTTGTTATATAACTGGTTTGGGGCTTTCCTGGTGGTGCAGTGGTTGAGAGTCTGCCTGCCAATGCAAGGGATGCGGGTTCGTGCCCCGGTCCGGGAGGATCCCACATGATGCGGAGCGGCTGGGCCCGTGAGGTGTGGCCGCTGAGCCTGTGCGTCCAGAGCCTGTGCTCCACAATGGGAGAGACCACAAGAGTGAGAGGCCCACGTACTGCAAAAAAAAAAAAAAAAAAAAAAAAGAAGAAGGAAACTGGTTTGGTGGTGCTGAATTCTCTTAGCTTTTGCTTGTCTGTAAAGCTTTTGATTTCTCCATCAAATCACAATGAGATCCTTGCTGGACAGAGTAATCTTGACTGTAGTTTTTTCTCTTTCATCACTTTAAGTGTACCCTGCCACTCCCTTCTGAACTGCAGAGTTTCTGCTGAAAACTCAGCTGATAACCTTATGGGGATTCCTTTGTATCTTATTTTATTTTATTTTTTTTTGCTTTTCCCTTGCTGCTTTTAATATTTTTCTTTGAATTCAATTTTTGTTAGTTTGATTAATATGTGTTTTGGTGTGTTTCTCCTGGGGTTTTTCCTGTATGGGCCTCACTGCACTTCCTGGCCTTGATTATTTCCTTTCCCATGTTAAGGAAGTTTTCCACTATTTTCCCTTCAAAAATTTTCTCATACCCTTTCTTTTTCTCTTCTTCTTCTGGGACCCCTATAATTCGAATATTTGTTAGTTTACTGTTGTCCCAGAAGTCTCTGAGATTGTCTTCAATTCTTTTTATTCTTTTTTTCTTTATTCTGCTCCTCAGCAGTTATTTCCACCATTCTGTCTTCCAGCTCACTTATTTGTTCTTCTCCCTCAGTTATTCTGTTATTGATTCCTTCTAGTGTAGTTTTCATTTATTGTGTTGTTTGCCTCTGTTTGTTTGTTCTTTAGTTCTTCTAAATCTTTGTTAAACATTTATTTTATTTTCTTAATCCATACCTCCATTCTATTTCTGAGATTCTGGATCATGTTTACTATCATTACTCTGAATTCTTTTTCAGGTAGCTTGCCCATTTCCTCTTCATTTATTTGGTCTTGTAGGTTTTTACCTTGCTCCTTCATCTGTGACATATTTTTTTGTCATCTCATTTTTTTATTGATTGGTTGGATTGTGTTCCTGTCTTATTGGTTGTTTGGCCTGAGGCGTCCAGCACTGGAGTGTGTAGCCTGTTGGGTAGAGCTGGGTCTCAGTGCCAAGATGAGGACCTCCAGGAGACCTCACTCTGATGAATATTCCCTGTGGTCTGAAGTTCTCTGTTAGTCTAATGGTTCAGACTCAGAGCTCTCACTGCAGGAGCTCTGGCCCAACACCTGGCTCATGTCTGAAGATCCTTCAAGCCATGCAGGGTTGAGAAAAAATGAAAAAAAGGAGCAGAAAATAGCAAAGAGTAAAAAATAAAATAAGATTAGAAAATAACAGATATGTTAGAAAGATAAAAAATAAAAATACAGATGAAACAACAACTGGAAGGTAAAACAGAAAAACAATAATGAAAAAGAGGAGAAAAAAAAGTCAGAAAAGCCTTTCACTGTGTGGGCCAGGGCTTAGGAAGGGGCAGGGTTTAGGTAGTGGGCGGAGCCTATGCTTAAGACACACACGGCTAAAGGGGCTAGGGAGTTGGGCTTCAGCTCAGTGTAGCACGAGGCGCCCAGAAGTGCTTCTGGCCTTGGAGGGTGGAGGACCAGGTCCAGGACCCCAGCAGACTCACTGGGCCTGAGTGGGTGGGGGAAATGCCTGCAGTGCTTCGCCTGATTCCCCGGCCCCAGAGGGTTCCCCAATCCACCTCTCTTCCTTTTCCTCCCTCCCTCCCTCCTACATCCCTAGGACCCCTGAAGCTGGAGGTGGCCTCAAAGGACAGAGGACCAGGCCTGAAAACTCAGCAGGCTTTCCAGGGCCCAACTGAGTGTGGGAAGTGCCCTCCATTCCTTCCTTGATCCTCAGATCCCAGACGGCCCCTGTCCGTCTGCCTCTCTTCCTCTCCCCCACCTCCCTCCTACACCCCTAGGACCAACGTGGCCTGGAGGGGCCCTCAGAGGGCAGGTTACCCAGTCTGGGAGTCTGGCAGGATTCTCAGGGCTGTGTGGGCAGGTGAAAGGCCTGCTGCACCTCCCCTGATCTTCCTGTTGTAGAAGGTCACCCACCCACCATCTGCCTCTCCTACTCTTCCCCCCACCTCCCTCCCTCACAGGCTCCTAGGACCCATGAGTCTGGAGGGGGCCCCAGAGGATGCAGGACCAGACCCAGGAGCCCAGTAGCATTCCTGGGGCTCAAGAGGGTGGGGAAAATGCCCTCCACACCTCCCCTGATCCTCCAATCCCAGAGGGCCCCTCCTTGTTTGCTTCTCCTTCTCTTCCCCCTTCTCCCTCCCTCCAAGCCCCTAGGACCCACGAGGCCAGAGGGGGCCCCAGAGAATGGAGGACCCAGCCTGGAGCCCTGCAGGCTTCCTGGGGTGCAGTTGGGCAGGGTAAATGCTAGGCATGCTCCCCTGTGATCCACCGAGACCCTTGAGGGTCCCTCCAGGCATGGGAAACCCTCCTCTCCCAGCCACCCCTCAGGGGCACCAGTCCTGTCCAGCCTCCACTTCTCCTACCCCCTCACTCCCCCCACATCCTATTTGGTCACTCGGGGGTTCCTCCCATCCCTTTGGGCATCGAGGTCCCCCAACAGGGTCTGACAGGTGTCCTAGTTGTGGGGAGACATGAACTCTGTGTCCTGCCCCACCACCATCTTCACAAAAGCAGTTCTAAGAGGGAAGTTCACAGCAATACAGTCTTACCTCAGGAAACAAGAAAAATCTGAAATAAACAACCTAACCTTACACCTAAAGCAACTAGAGAAAGAGGAACAAACAAAACCCAGAGGTAGTAGGAGGAAAGAAATCATAAAGATGAGAGCAGAAATTAATGAAATAGAGATGAACAAAACAATAGAAAAGATCAATGAAACTATAAGCAGGTTATTTGAAAAGATAAACAAAAATGATAAACCTTAACCACACTCATCAAGTAAAAAGGGAGAGGGCTCAAATCAATAAAATTATAAATGAAAAAGAAGTTGTAATGGACACCACAGAAATACAAAGGATCATTACAGACTACTACAAGCAACTATATTCCAATAAAGTGGACAACGTAGAAGAAATGGACAAATTCTTAGAAAGATACAACCTTCCAATACTGAACCAGGAAGAAATAGAAAATATGAACAGACCAATCACAAGTACTGATATTGAAACTGTGATAAAAAAAAACTCCAAAAAACAAAAGTCCAGGACCAGATGGCTTTACAGGAAAATTCTATCAAACATTTAGATAAGAGTTAACACCTATCATTCTGAAACTATTCCAAAAAATTGCAGTGTTTGGAACACTTCCAAACTCATTCTATGATACCAACATAACCCTGACACCCAAACCAGGCAAAGATACCACAAGAAAAGAAAATTACACGTCAATAGCACTGATGAACATAGACAGAAAAATCCTCCACAAAATACTAGCAGTCTGAATCCAACAATACATTAAAAGGATCATACACCAAGATCAAGTGTGATTTATCCCAGGGATGCAAGGATTCTTCACTACACACAAATCAATCAATGTGATACACCACATCAACACGATGAAGAATAAATACTATATGATCATCTCAGTAGATGCAGAAAAAGCTTTTGACAAAATTCAACAGCGATTTATGATAAAAGCTCTCCAAAAAGTGGGCATAAGGGAAACATACCTCAAAATAATAAAAACCGTATATGACCAACCCACAGCTAACATCATACTCAATGGTGAAAAGCTAAAAGCATTTCCTCTAAGATCAGGAACAAGACAAGGATGTTCACTCTTGCCTTTATTCAACATAGTTTTGGAAGTCCTAGCCATGGCAATCAGCGAAGAAAAAGAAATAAAAGGAATCCAATTTGCAAAAGAAGAAGTAAAACTGTCACTGTTTGCAGATGACATGATACTATACATAGAAAATCCTAAAAATGCTACTATAAATCTCCTAGAGCTCATCAATGAGTAAAGTTAATTTGCAGGATACAAAATTAATACACATAAATTTGTTGTATTTCTATACACTGGCAATGAAAGATCAGAAAGAAAAATTAAAGAAATGATCAGATTTACCATCATATCAAAAAGAATAAGATACCTAGAAATAAACCTACCTAAGGAGGCAAAAGACCTGTACTCCAAAACTTTAAGATGCTGATGAAGGAAATCAAAGATGACACAAACAGATGGAGAGATATACCATGTTCTTTGATTAGAAGAATCAATATTGTCAAAATGACTATACTACTCAAGGCTATCTACAGATTCAATGCAATTCCTATAAAATTACCAATGGCATTTTTCACAGTACTAGAAAAAAAACTTTACTATTTGTATGGAAACATAAAGACCATGAATAGCCAAAGCAATCTTGAGAAAGAAAACTGGAGCTGTTGGAGTCAGGTTCCCTGACTTCAGACTCCACTACAAAGCTACATCATCAAAATAGTATGGTAGTGGCACAAAAACAGAAATATAGATCAATGGAACAGGATAGAAAGCCCAGAGATATACGAATGCACCTATGGTCAATTAATCTACAACAAATGAGGCAAGACCCTACAATGGAGGAAACACAGTCTTTTCAATAAGTGGTGTTTGGAAAACTGAACAGCTGCATGTAAAAAAATGCAATTAGAATATTCTTTAACAGCATACATAAAAATATCCAAAATGGATTAAAGACCTAAATGTAAGACCGTATATTATAAAACTCTTAGAGGAAAACATAGGCAGAACATTCTTTGAGATAAATCGCTGCAATATCTTTTTGGATCTGTCTCCTAGAGTAATGGAAATAAAAACAAAAATAAACAAATGGGATCTAATTAAACTCAAAAACTTTTGCACAGCAAAGGAAACCATTAAAAAAATGAAAAGACAACCTACAGATGGGAGAAAATATTTGCAAACAATGAGACCGACAAGGGATTAATCCCCAAAATATACAAAGAGCTCATGCAGCTCAATATCAAAAAAACAAAAAGCCCAATAAAAAAATGGGCAGATCTAAGCAGACATTTCTCCAAAGGACATATACAGATGGCTAAAAAGCACATGAAAACTTGCTCAACATCACTAATTATTAGAGAAATGCAAATCAAAACTACAATGTGGTATCCCTTCTCACCAGTCAGAATTGTCACCATCAAAAAATCTACAAACAAAAAATGATGGAGAGGGTGTGGGAAAAAAAGTACCCTCCCACACTGTTGGTGGGAGTGTAAATTGATACAGCCACTATGGAGAACAGTATGGAGGGTCCTTAAAAAACTACGAATAGAACTACCATATGACCCAGCAATCCCACTCCTGGGCATATACCCTGAGAAAACCATAATTTAAAAAGAGTCATGTACCAGGGCTTCCCTGGTGGCGCAGTGGTTGAGAGTCCGCCTGCCGATGCAGGGGACATGGGTTCGTGCCCCGATCCAGGAAGATCTCACATGCTGCAGAGCGGCTAGGCCCGTGAGCCATGGCTGCTGAGCCTGCG
This sequence comes from Mesoplodon mirus, assembly GCF_964341445.2. Classification (NCBI taxonomy): domain Eukaryota; kingdom Metazoa; phylum Chordata; class Mammalia; order Artiodactyla; family Ziphiidae; genus Mesoplodon; species Mesoplodon mirus. Next base: position 43,733,446 of record NC_138992.1, on the reverse strand, counting down.
GGTCCGGAACCTATGCCCCGCAACGGGAGAGGTCACAACAGTGAAAGGCCCGCGTATGGCAAAAAAAAAAAAAAAAAAAGAGTCATGTACCAAAATGTTCATTTCAGCTCCATTACAGTAGCTAGGAGATGGAAGCAACCTAAGTGTCCATCATTGGATGAATGGATAAAGAAGATGTGGCACATATATACAATGGAATATTACTCATCCATAAAAAGAAATGAAATTGAGTTATTTGTAGTGAGGTGGATGGACCTAGAGTCTGCCATACAGAGTGAAGTAAGTCAGAAAGAGAAAAACAAATACTGTATGCTAACACATATATATGGAATATAAGGGGGGAAAAAAGGTCATAAAGAACCTAGGGGTAAGACGGGAATAAAGACACAGACCTAGTAGAGAATGGACTTGAGGATATGGGGAGGGGAAAGGGTAAGCTGTGACAAAGTGAGAGAGTGGCATGGATATATATACACTACCAAATGTAAAATAGATAGCTAGTGAGAAGCAGCTGCATGGCACAGGGAGATCAGCTCGGTGCTTTGTGATCACCTAGAGGAGTGGGATAGGGAGGGTGAGAGGGAGGGAGACACAGGAGGGAAGAGTTATGGGAACATATGTATATGTATAACTGATTCACTTTGTTATAAAGCAGAAACTAACACACCATTATAAAGCAATTATACTCCAATAAAGATGTTAAAAAAAAAAACTAAAAAAACTAAAAATACAGTTACCATATAAGGCAGCAATCCCACTCCTGGGCATGTATCCAGAGAAAACCATAGTTTGCAAAGATACATGTGCCCCGATATTCATTGCAGTGTTGTTTACTATAGCCAAGACATGCAAGCCACCTAAGTGTCCATATATAGATGAAAAGATAAAGAAGATGTGGTACACATATACAATGGAATATGACTCAGCCATTAAAAAGAATAAAATATTGCCATTTGCCTCAACATGGATGTACCTGGAGCTTATCATACTAAGTGAAGTAAGTCTCATAGAGAAACATAAGTATCATATGATACCACTTACATGTGGAATCTTAAAAAAAATGATTCAAATGAACTTATTTACAAAACAGAAACATACAGATTAGAGAATGAACTTATGGTTATCAGTTGGGAAGGTAGAGGGGGAGGCATAGATTGGGAGGTTGGGATTGACTTATACACACTGTTATATTTAAAATTTATAACCAACAGGGACCTACCATATAGCATAGGGAATGCTGCTTAATATTCTGTAATAACCTAAATGGGAAATGAATATTAAAAAGAATAGATACGTGCATATGTATAACTGAATCAGTTTGCTGTACATCTGAAACTAACAACATTGTTAATCAACTATACTCTAATATAAAATAAAAATTAAAAAATATAGACAGAATGAACATCAAAAATATATGTTGAGTGAATAAATAAATGATAACTACAAATCCCCTTCATATGATATAGCTAAGTATTGATAGTGAGAAAAGAGGAATGTGAGTTCTTCCATTATTCTGCTTATTCAAAGTAACATCTATTCCTATTTACAGATTTATTGTTTACTATTACTATGTTAGACCAAATCTTTTATTCTTTCAACAGTATTTATTGAGTGCCTGCTATCTGCCAGACACTATTCTAGGAGTTGAGAATCCATCAGTGAAATGAAAAATGTATTAAGAATGTCCAAGTCAGATAAAAACATATTATATAAGTAATGGTGTGTATGAATGTGTTTGTGTGTGTAAATGTACATTAAGTGCTTCAGAAAAGTCTCCTCTCTAAAGAAAATTATAAAAAATAATATATGTATATGTTGGATAGTCTATTTTCATTCTTTGAAATATCTCAAAATGCATTTGTTTATATATATTGATACTTTTCAATTTATGTCAAGTTATATTAAATGACCAGTTTAAAGAATTACTAATATTATAGTCTCAAACTGAACTAAACTCCTATTTTATAAAACAGATTGGTCAGTTCTGATGAAATAGTTTACTTATTTATCTATACACATATAAACTATCATTGCTTCTCTGAGGTCTGGGAAATGAATGATGATCTTCAATAGGAATTTTTATCTACTGAAGTGTAGTGTGTGATAACATATCCAAATGACTCGATTTATATTAGAAATGAGAAATGTCAATGTATCTTTAGGAGGCCTAGACCTATATTAAATGAGCATGTGTAAATGTATGCATGTGTGTGTGTGTGTTTGCACATGCCTGTCCCTGTCCCTATTTCTATCTCCAAATGCCACCCATCTCCTACAAGCCATCTTTAGCTGTGATTTCTCCATGTGGGTCCACATGATAGTCATTAGTATAACTCCTCATCAGCCTATTTTTCTATTGTGTTCTTCGTGCTGGTTGTAACAAGCCTCTGCCCACCCCCATCTTCTTCTGGAGCATCTTGTGCGATGTAATTTGCTCTACAAATTGTAGTTTAGTTCAGACAGACAATAAAAACCCTGGGGGAGAGTTTCTCATTCCTTTCATTCTGGGGTGGCTATTTTTATTACTGCAAACACATGTTCTAGAAATGCACATTACAGCAAATTTGGTATGGCTTGCGAGTTTTTCACATTTCTCTGAGTTCTTATACAGGCACTTTCATGGCATACTTTTAATACCATGGATAAAACAGAAGGAATAATCCTCTAAATATTTTTAAATGTTTGGATGTTTGTTTTATTCTTGGCAAATCATCTGAATGATAGTCTCAATTTTATCTTTGGATCATAATAAATCATCAGAAAGCTGTGTATTTGGACCAAATTTTCTTGACATCTCTCTGACTCCATCCACTATAGAATATATTTCTTTGAGTAGCATTTTGGATTTTTGTCCTGGGCTTTGAGTAAGGGGTAACTATGAGAAATGGAACCTGCTTCTTCACTTGCTATAGGAGTTCTGTGAAGAGTTATTATCCACAGCTTAGGCAGAGAGGAAAATTATTGTCTGCATCTCAGATAACCATAATATTGTAGTACCTGATTTTCTTTCCAAGTAGTGTGGAATACTAGAATGCTGTGAAAAGGGTAACAAGTAAAGCTATCTGACCCCTAATTATTCCTTAATGTATTTGATTACACAACAAATTTTTTCTAACTGTGTGGACAAAGGAGATTCTGGATTCTACATTACCCCAATCCCTTTCACCCAACAAGGCTCCATGTTAACTGAGTATATTTTCTTTGTTAGTTTGAAAGAGTTACAGTGTTAATGATAATATTCAATATATAGAATCCATGTTAGATAACCTGATGTACCTCATTTACTCCAGGTATGTTCCTGATCCCTGGATCAGATGGGTTCAATGAGGAAACCTACTGAGCAGAATTTTAGGAGACGCTTAGGAACATAGTCTATATAAATTCTTTTGATATGTTGTCTATATAGTATTTTAATCCAATATTTTTAGTTGTGGTCAAATTATGTTTGAGATACCAAAAAGAGAGGGCAAAGAACACCACCAATTTGGGCTACTGTAAGAATTGTCTGTATGCTAAAATAAAAACTAGTTTCTATCACTTGAAACTAGACTTAATAAATCAGCTGTGGATGAATAGAAATGAGTTTATAAAAATCAGATTTAACATATTCGAAGAAAAGGAGGAGTTGAGACATTTTGAAGATAAGCATTTAAGGCCTATGTGAAACCTTTAAAATTATACAAGTCATATATCTTTGTAAGAGAAAATTTGGAAGATACAGATTAACACAGATATCTCCTTACACAGAGCTATTAGCTTCCAGATGTATCCATTGATATTTAAAGTATGTGTGTATTTTGATTCTGGGGTTTGAAGAAGAGTGGTGGGGTTCAAGGGATCCTATAGTCCCCTCACTTGCTCTTAATGATGAATCTGCATGTAGCTAATGAGTTTTAGCATCTCCACCCATAAGTGTCTGGGGAGGAGCTGGAAGTGTAGTAGTGTCCTTATGTAGGAAGGAACAAACGCTGAGTTTGGTGGAAGAATCAAGGGCAAAGCAATTTTCTACATGCAAATGAATTATACCTTGCTCTGTATCAGCACTGACTACCCTTCTATGCCCCACCTTTCCACTTCCCACCCCTTCAGCTATTTTTTGCAAAACATCACTGAGTTCATTTGGGGGCCAGATTTTAGTTTTGATATATTGTGGGTGATCCTGAATTTTGTTTGTATTTTTCCTCATTACTGTAGATCTATGCATATGTCTTTGAAAACATCAAGTCTGTGCAACTGGAAGCACTGCTCTTATCCTTGCTGAGCATCGTGGTGCTTGTTCTTGTTAAAGAGCTGAATGAACGGTTTAAAAGGAAAATTAAAATTGTTCTTCCTATTGACTTAGTCTTGGTAAGTATGAATCAACATTTAGCATTCTGCCCTGCAATGCTTGCAGTTGCTGTGGGTAACCTGCAGAGGCTCACATTATTGTCTAAAGTAAGCCACAGCTAATCCTGTCTCTCATTAAAGCAGGGCTAACTTGCGTGGCTATACATTAATGTAAAGACAGGAAATATGTTGAGCCAATAATTTTAAAAAGGAGGCAGACGTGTTTTTAATTTTCACAGATGCTTGTATTTTTTTTAGGTAAATAAGAAAACATGTAGCTTAAGATTTTAAATAAGGAGACATGTCTAAGTATGCGACCCAAAAGATCTCTGGCATGATTCTTCTAAAGCAACAAAAAGTGATACCACATCCTATTGATATTTTATTTGTATGGTATGATGCATAGAAATATTATCAACAGACAAATGTCCATTAATGATTGATAAATTTATTGACACAGTTTTCATTGACCCAATTTTGCTTTATTAAAGGATACTCATGATTTTCACTAGCCAGGGCTGATTCTGTAAGATTTTTTTGTTGTTGTTGTACTTGGCAAAGCAACAAATCGTACTTTGCTCCTAAGGCTTATGGCATTAAAAAATACATTTTGAAATATTAAGTGCCTCTAATTGGAACTCTTAACTAAACAAAGCATTACATTGAAAATGAAATGTTAAGCCAACCACAGTCTACTAACTTACTTATTATTAATTGGCTTTAGTTTTTTAATGGTCTTTGGATTATATACATGTATATGATAAGTGGTGTCTAAATAATTTCACCTATTGAAATATCCCTTCATACTGTTGAAATGGTATAGGTTTATGTAAATGTATAAGGCTAGCACATTGGCAACTGTCTCTGAGGGATATGACTTTTTTTCTGCATAACTAAGGCTTCTCTCCATAATTAGGCCTTGTATAATTTGTAGAGATACATATAACATATGTAATCGATATAATGTGTGTGTGCTTGTATATGTGTGTGTATTTCAAATAAGCCAGACAAGTGGAGGGTACTATGATTATTAGTAGTTTTCATGGAGACAACTGTGAAACATATTTTATTCCAAAGTCCTATAGGTATTAAGAAATACTTATTATATCCTGGGAAGCTTGATTATATGTTTCATGAAACCAGAAATTGAAAATAACCTTGGGGAAGAAGAATCTTGAACTCTTTTATTCAATACTGAATAAAACACTGAATAAGACAGTTGTTCATTCAATACAAAAATTGTAAGAATTATCCTTACAAAAAATAAAAGGTACTCCTTATACAGTGTTGCCCCTAATATGTGTAAGACCTAAGGCAAAAATAATAATACAGGCCCAAATACTTAAGAGTTGTAGATCAAAATGTTAAATAAAATAGGTTCTATTTTCCTCTCTTGACTAAAACACCTTAGTGATTACCTTGAAAGTCAGGTTAAAATAGAGAATTCTCCTAATCCTTTGGGTTCTGCCAGAATGTGGCAGCAAGGGGAAAGCCAGTCCCTTGGCCTGCCTCTTCTCTTCCTACTTCAGGTCTATCCCATCTACAGTGGGATTCATAAGTATAATTGTGGATACCCTTGCCCCACAACTGTCCCTTGGCCTTTCCTTGAGCTACACTGGAAGTATAGACCTGAGGAAGGTATTCTGGAAGTAGACTTGGAGCCATTTAGGCAGGAAATTATAGATTCCTGACGATTCAGGGTGTGGTCCAGAAAGAGGAGTCCAGGTTTGAGTTGGGTATCTCCTTTTGCCCCCACAAAACTCCCATTTTATGGGGAGAGCTACAGTTGGAGGATGACCAGATTAGAACCCTGAAAGATCAAGTTAGTGACTTAGATTACTTAATTTTAATATTGCCTATGTGTATTAAACACCATGTATTCTTCCATTTTCAATAAGGATCCAGCATCTTGTAGCTATTGTGTATTTTCTTTTACAGCTCACAATATTTCATGAAAATTATTAACAATTAAAATGTATTAATTGGCTTAGAAATTTTTGAATACATTAATACTTCTGATTCCAACCTAATAGTCTGAACTTTTAACTACTACTATATTCTGTAGAAAATACAATTATAGCACAATATCTTATAAAGTTTAAAGTATAACCTGTAGAGTTTTGCTGCCTTTAAAAAATATCCTCAAGGCTCTTTTGCTTTTTAAGTCTATTCGATGTTTTAAAAACTTCTATAAATTGAGTTAAATATCATCACAGAGAACAGAAATACACAGGAAAAATCCCTACAAAATAATATTATTGGGCATTGTTAGATATTCCTTATTTTGCTAGTGTGATTCTGTTATATCTTTTTTCTGACCATGTATATGGTAAATTTGTACTTTAAATAGGTAATTAGTGTGTCTCTTTTAAACAAAAAACTGTAGTATATAAATAGTTATATCAAACTGATATGATAACCATGTGAAATTTACAGCACCTATTAAATTATCAGAAGAATGAAAAAAATGTGAAAATGGATGGAAAACATTAAGGTGGCATGGCTGGTAAAAACAAATGCTGAACAGAATTCTGAACATACATTTTAAAGGTGATCATGGATATTTGCAAACACTTGGTTTCACTTATTATATATCATTATATCATATAACTGAGGGTCAGGCACCTGAGACTCCAGGGAGGTAATTTCAAAAGTATCAAGTCTGACACATTACTAACTAGGATATTTTACTTCAAGAAATAGCAAAACTCAAAATTATTCAAGGAGACTGTAAATCATCATTGATTACTAACCTACATTAGGAATATTGATGCAACATCTTAGACTCTTAGGTGGTTGCTGCAATGGAGGGAAAACGTTCTGTGTTATAAAGCATCCCTTCATATTACAAGAGACAAGTATTTAGGTTGGATTGTGGTATCTGTACATACACAAGCATGCACACATGCACACACACATTCCTATAGTCTGTGTTCTGCTCCCCTTCAGAATCAGATACAATTGGGAAGGATATAAGAAAAGTTGTATTATTGTAATGCCATTTATTTTTTGAGACTGCAAATTAAGTGCTGTCAAATTCCAGAGGGATTTTTTGATTTTTAAAATTCTTCTTAGTCTTTAAAAATCTGTGCCACTGCTATATTACTCGAGAAAATCATAGGGCACATGAACAATGTTTACTTTTTAAAATAGTTTTTAGATGTTTGAGAAGCCAGGAATAATTTTCTTTTTCTTTTTTCAAATGGAACCACACAGATTATTGCTGCATCATTTACTTGTTATTGTACCAATATGGAAAACACATATGGATTAGAAGTAGTTGGTCATATTCCAAAAGGGTAATGTAATCTTTTTAAATTTTTTCTTTCTTTCTTTCTTTCTTTCTTTCTTTCTTTCTTTCTTTCTTTCTTTCTTTCTTTCTTTCTTTCTTTCTTTCTTCTATCTTTCTTCTTTCTTTCTTTCTTTCCTTCTTTCTTTCTTCTTTCATTTGTTTTTTGATGGAGGAAGCAACTGGGGGTAGGTGGATAAGAATTTCATTTCTTTCAAAGGCTCTCTATGGGACAAAATTCCAATTAATTTCTATTTTACAATGATAGAAAAAAACAGTTCATAATAAAGAAAAAATAACTCAGACTGCTTATCAATTACTTAGGAAGTTGATAACTATTTTATACAGCATCGCTTCAGGTAAAATATTTGGAAATTACATGAATATTATTTGAAAAAGAAAGCAAGACATTGAATTTCCAAATTAGAGTCATGCTCTAGGATATAGTCTTCACTATTCCACTTACATATTCCTATGACTATTTTTATTTCACTTAAAACATAGTAAAAATACACAAGCATCATCTGAAATAGCAAACCTATAGGCATGAGTGGTGTACAATCATGAAAGAGAGGGTGGAAGTGGAGACGAGGACATGTTCCCCACCTGTCTTGAAGCCTTCCTCAGGACACTAAGAGGAAGATTAACAAGAAGTGTTCACCCTAAAAAGACAAAATGTTGTTCCAAATATAGCCTGAAAGAAAATAAAGTCATCTTAGGGGAGAAAGGAGTTGTCTCTTTTAATGGGCTGTACTATTCACCAATATTTATAAATTTGGGACAAAGTTAGAGTTGCTGAGTCTTCTATATTTTTATTTTCCAGTCCCAAAGTTTGGCTTCTAACTACATTAAAATGGAGGGACAGTAGAAAAATTCTCAGAGATTAAAAAGATAATTTAAAAAATCCTGTCTTTAGCCTTTATGCTAAAGATATAGGCTAATAGTGATTATTGGAATCAACTTGTGTTTTCTAAAGGCTTCTCTACTTTTCACCTTCAAATTTAGTTTATTATTTTTTTCTCTAACTTAGTTTATCATTATTAATAATTAGAAAAGCTCAATTTTTTTATGAAACAAACGTTCTTATAGTTTGAAATGGTAGCACTTTTATGTATCATATATCTTAGGGCTTGTAATTGTACAAATCAATTTGACTTGGGGATAAACTTGAGGGGGTGGGTAAAAAAAAAATCATGCCTCTCCTCCATCCAGTCTAATTCTTCTTTATTTTGAGTAACATTTCCAGACCCATCTTCTTAAAGAATCATAGAAAAAATATGGCATTGATAAGAAATGGAGCTGAGCTTGAATTCATTTTGTGGTTTAGATACATTTCTCAAAATGTTTTCTCCTCTATACATTGCATTAGTGGTACTTGGTCTGGAGATTGTGGGGAGAATTAAATAAAACTGCTAATATGAAAGTGCTGAGCATTCAATTTACATGCTCAGTATTAAATCAGCATCAATTATTTTACCTTTTTCTTCTATTTTTGCCCCAGAGTGTTTTTTTTTTTTTTTAAGAGGGGAAGTAAGTGTCACAAACCATCATCAGGGATAAATAAACAATGATACTGGGCTCAAGTGGTTTTCAAAAAGACAATGACTGTGTATTAGTTGGAAGAAATATTTTAAACAGCTATTTAAGACTGAGAAACAGCTAACTGTGGTCCTGTATTTTGCAACAGAGTGTAGCTGGACACTTTATAGATATTTTTCTTAACATGTGATACATAGAGTCAAAAAACAAAATTTAACTGAGTACATTTAGAGGTCTTATTGACATTGTTCAACAATTCCTTAACTGAACAGCAACCCATCTAGCAAATCAAAAGGAGCCCTGAAGAGCTGTACAAAATGAAAGGCTTTTATAGTCAGAAGGGGAAGGGCAGGTAAAGGAAGTTTCTAGCAAAGATTGGATTGTTTCAGGCAAGGTCACTTTCCTATGTGAGACAGAAGGGCAATTATGTCGCTAGTGCTGACCAGGTAATTCTAGATTGACTGGCTAAGGTTACATTCCTGGGAAAGGCTGAAACTGCATTTAAATTAGGTATTAATTCTTGGTTTGCTTACATGGGGCTTAGCACAAGTGACTCCATTGTGGGCCTGTTGTCTCTTTTTTAACAATAGTTAAGTGTACTGTGAAATAATCATGTGAAAAAACATAATTAAGATTATAAACTCAATGGAAAATTTAAGGATTAGCTCAAGAATCGTAGCTCACAGTAAACTAGTGTTTGCATACAGCACTGCAGTATTCAAGGCAGGAAATACAGTTTCTAATGCCAGCCAAATAAAAGTTTAAGAAGATTCAATGAAAGAATGCTCCAGATTTGCTTTTGTTCTGATACAGGAAATTTTTGTTGAGTCAAATTTTCTGTGCTATAACCTGATTCTCTGGGAGTGAATGCCAGTTAGATGCACAGAGCTGTCCTTGTGGTGTTCTTTGTGATTTTGCTTTTCTGCTAAATAATGTTGAAAACAAAAGGCTTCTAAGGGCAAGGTTGCTTGGTTTTCTCAAGGATATTTCATGTATTCTATATAAACTTCAGAGTCATTGTCATAGTTGAATTCACTTCAAGTTGTTACAGAAATAACATGAAAGTTGATGAGTTCAATATGGTCTTTCTTTCAACAGAATTCCTCCACCTAGAGCTCCCCCAATGAACATCCTCTCTGCAGTAATCACTGAAGCTTTTGGAGTGGCACTTGTAGGCTATGTGGCCTCACTGGCTCTTGCTCAAGGATCTGCCAAAAAATTCCAATATTCAGTTGATGACAACCAGGTGGAGTACGCCTCAACTCCTCTCCACACCTCTTCATAGCTATTGTATCACTGTACGGTGTACTCCCAGATCCTGAAAATGTTGAACTTATGAAAAATACAACTTTCTTAGTATATAACACAAATGGGTAGAAGAAAACAAAAGAAAATATCTAAGTCATTCATAGAAAGGTGAAAATCTGACTTTCTTGGATTGGTTATAGTTCACTCTGTTTTTTAGAGAGGGGCATCTTGGAGAGAATCTAAATGTATTTATCATTGCATGCTGACTTAAAATTTTGGATTTCAAAATACAAAGAACACTAATATTACTCTTCTTAGTAAAAAAACTAAAGGTTGCAAGGGTCTATTCTTAGAATACCAAGGGATGTAGATTTTATTGAGCATGTTTCTGAATCTACCTCTGCTAGTTTCTTGTCTCAAGCCCTGTGGCCCTACATTTCTGCACAGGTCTCTAGAGATAGCTATGGAATAGTGTTTAGAATGCCAAAGCACCTATATCTAAATCTCACTCTGAAATTGTTTCTGTGCCCCAGTTTTGTCATCTGTAAAAAAGCAGATTTATTCATTCAACAGATGTGTATTGAACACTACTATTTACCAGGTACTGGTCTAGGAACAAGGGATACAATGGTACATAATGCAGACCATGTCTTTCCTCATCTCAAAACCTCCCAGTGGCTTCCCATAGTACTCAGATTAAAAGCCTATTACCAAGGCTTACAAGGCCATACCTGACCTTGCCACCATCCCTTTTCCTCTATGATCTCATATTTCTTTTATAGTTGTAGCCACACTTACTGCTTTGTTTTTCCTTGAGTTCACTAGTCATGTTTCTAGCTCAGGACATTTGTACTTGCTGTCCTTGTTTCCAGGAATTTTGTACCCTCAGGTAGCTGCATGCCTCCTTTATTCAAATGTTCCCTTCTCAGGGAGTCCTTCCTTGGTAAGCTAAAATCCTAAATTCCAATATTTTCCACTCCCTTCTCTGCTTTACTTTCCATATTCATCTTGTTTATTGTCAGCATTCCCTCATTAGAACTCCAGTCTGTAAGAGCAGGGATTTTTGTCTGTATTATTTACTGGCAACAGCAGAAGCAGAAAAACATTAGGAGGTTTTTGCAATAATCCAAATGACACTTGATGACTTGGACCAGGATGTAGCAGTGAAGGAGATGAGAAAGGGACAAATTCTGCATTGGATGTGGAAACCATCTGGGAAAAGGGGTAGTCAAGACTACCTCTAAAGCTTTTGACCCAAGCAACTGGAGCTTGAGACAGGGAAGGATGTGGGAGAACCAGGGTGGAAATATATAGAGCATAGCCTGATTAGGTAAGTTTGAGATACCTGTTAACCATCCAAATGAAAATGCTGAGTGGCAGATTGGTTATGTCAGTCTGAATTTCAGAAGAGTGGTCTAGGCTGGAGATATAAATTTGGGGACTGTCAACGTGTATTTGGGTAGTTAAGAGTAGAAAGGGAAGTGGCCCAATATCTGTGATTGGTTAGATGAGAAGGAAGCACAAAGGAGACTGAGAAGTTGTGGCCAAGGAGGTAGGAGAAAACCAGGAGGGTGAGAGGTCCTAGAAGGAGCCTTTAAGGAGGAGGAAGTGAGCAACTGTGTCAAATGCTAATTTTAGGCCAGGTAGGGTAGGAATTAACCATTGGATTTAGCACTGTGGAGGTCATTGATGGAGTGGTGGGAACAAAACCTTGATTCTAATGACCTGAAAGTGGAGAAATTGGCAACAGATACAATAAATACCTTGTACTTCCCTATAAGGTTGTTATTTTTGTAAGGATTAAACAATGAAGTGCTTAGAACAGTTTCTGGCTCATTGTAAGCACTCAGTAAATGTTAGCTATTCTTAAAATAATGGTTAAATTATGACCAGTGGAGAGAACAGAAATAGAATACAGAATAAGTCTCATTCCATGACAAGTTTTACCTGTGGTCTCTAAAATTTGATTGTGATTAGGAAATGATATATTCTCCTATTATCATTACTGTAGGAATTTTTGGCCCATGGCCTCAGCAATGTGATTCCTTCATTTTTCTTCTGTATACCAAGTGCTGCTGCCATGGGGAGGACCGCTGTCCTATATAGTACAGGAGCAAAGACACAGGTAACTTTTATTTTCAGCAGGGACAAAAGAACTGATGGGCCTTTACTCTCCTTGGAGAATGGGAAGAATGAGCTTCTCTCTAAAGTCCTGAGAATATTTTTACTTCTTCAATTTCTTAAAACTAGTATCAAGGAATTCTATCTCTTCTCTTTCTTAGGAAAGATCCTTGAGAAGCTGAATGATTCAACGAGCAGACAAAAAAAAAATCCTGTATTAATTGCAGCTTTATTGTTGTCAATCTTTGAACAAATGCTCCCTCTAGTGGTGTCTCTGATTGTACTTTTTGCTAATCTAACCAGTCAATTTGAAATTTTAAAATTTTTGTTCACTTCCTTTAAATAAAATGAAAACAACTGTATGAAAAATCAGTCCTTGACAATGACATTCCTGTCTATAGAGATGTACATGTATGTAAATGAATAATACGATGTCTGTGCACATTTTGGTTTAAAGAAGCAATTATGTATTTTTAGGAACTCAAATCAATTTGACATTTGAGAACCTTTTATATACTAGTTATTATGCTTGGTACTGATAAGATGTCGATGGTAGTAATAAAGGTGTTTCTGTGATGATGATGGTGGTGGTGGTGGTGGAAGCATATATTGAGTTATATGCATGTCATACATTTTTTTTTTTTTTGCTGTACGCGGGCCTCTCACTGCTGTGGCCTCTCCCGTTGCGGAGCACAGGCTCCGGACACACAGGCTCCGCGGCCATGGCTCGCGGACCCAGCCGCTCCACGGCATGTGGGATCCTCCGGGATCGGGGCACGAACCCGTGTCCCCTGCATCGGCAGGCGGACTCTCAACCACTGCGCCACCAGGGAAGCCCCATACATTTTATATAAATGAACTAATTTAATCTTTTAGGTACCTCTATAAAGGAGGTGTAATTATTATGCTAGGTTTCCACATGAAAAAGTTGAGGGAAAGAGGGTTAAACTAACTTATCCAAGTCACAGAGCTTGTAAGTGGCAGAGCTGGGATTTGAACCCAGATAGATCTACTCCAAATCTTGCATTCTTAACTACTGTTCTATACAAGAAAATTCATGTATATGTTAATTTAATAAATTAACATTAACAGCTAACCATTATAAAACAATTCACATTTATTTTAAATTGGAGTTGAATGAGAATTTATAAAACATTTTATGTGATAATTTAAACATTTATTAGGAGTTTACCTTATATTAAGTCCTTTTTGGCGGTTGTAGAAGAGTAAATTTGAAAAGGATATGGTTCTTGACGTTGGGGGCAAGTGGCCAGAGAAAGATGGGTAAATGAACATTAAAATATTGTGTAAAATTAACTAATAAAATTTGATGAACGTACCATGGAGCAGAGGGGAAGCAGCAACAAATTCTGAATCTATAATAATTTGACATATTATTGCCACAACTCATCATCAAAGATGTGTAATTCTTATTCAACATTGTTTTACATGACAATTTGATTGATTTTTACACAGTTCGTGATTTAAAGCATAAGTTCATCATGTGTATTGGCATAAACATTTTTGCAAACTCTCACATACTTGTAACCTAAATTTGAATGTTTAATACATAGTGTACTCAAGTATCATTCCTTACTCTGGAGACCCTTCTATCTATAAAATTCTAGGACTCTATAGTGGTTTCCACCTAGTTTCTTACAAGGATGAGTGTGTTAGATTTCCTTTCATCATTTCTGCATGGTATTCTATTCATCAGACTTCAGAAGAAACAAAAGGTACCTAACAAAACACTGGTTCAGGGAAACAAAGCTTGGCAGCACAGTATTTTCATGCTGTTCTGCTTGTTGAGATTGTCGCTAATCTGCTCAACAATTCCCATTAAATTGCACAGAGAAGGAATCTGATTTAATGTGCATATCCAAATCGAGGATGCTTTCCCATGGTATTCATTTTGGCATTACAACTATTAAGTTTACGTGGAGATAACTGACATGATTTGAAGAAGGCACTGGGCAAGCCAAGTCTTAAAAGTTTTGTTCTAAATAGGCTGTGAAACCAGTTTTCTATGTGACAAGACTTCACAAAGCACTCCATTAAATAACTCTGTCTCTCATAGGTGCTAGATTTATACCCAGTAAGTTAATCTAGAAGAATTAAAACCCTTCAACTTTTAGGCTAATGATAGTCAATCAAAGTAGCAGTGGGAACCACCTTGCATTTGTCAATTATTTCACCAACTGATTCTTTCTTGTTCAGAAACACTATTAGTATTTCTGTAGAAAGATATCTTTTAAAATACAAATATGATCTTGTTACTTCCTCCTAGAGCCTATAAAAGGTTTTGCATAGGTCTTAGAATTCAGACCTTTATGTTACCAAAACTGAGTGCTTCCCCCTACAGCCTCATCTTGGACTCTTCTCCACCTCAATCTCAGCTCACCAGTCACAGCTCCTCCTTCCTCGTGGGCTCCAGTGTCTATTCCTTTTGTCTCTGTTGTTGCCTCCTCTAAGTTAACTCCTCCGATCCTTCAGATCTCACTGACACTTTTGGATCAACTGTGTTCTTTTCTTCAGAGACTTTAGCTCTGTTGGACATTAAGTGTTCATCAGTGTGATTATATGATTGATGTCTGCCTTCTGCTCTTGACTTCAGCTCCTAGACAGCCCATGTTTACTTTGGTTCACCATATCCTCAGTGTCCAGCCCAAGACTTAACACATAGTAGGTGTTCAATAACTATGTGTGGAAAGAATTAATGAAAAATGAAAGTATCTGATAATTATAAAGCCAGTCAATTTTGCTGATACTTTTACCAAGTCCAAGCTTGCTCTGCTCACCACACGACAGGCCAATAAATTGGGAGACAAGGTGTTGAGGCAAGGAATAGCGACTTCATTCAGAAAGATGGGCGTCTGAGAAGATGGCAGACTAATGGAAATATTCAATTTCTCAGATCTTCCTCTTGATCTGGAATTTGACCAGTATTTGGGAGACATTTCATGACCAAATTTTGTCCCACAGCACTGGGAGGCTCATCCCAGGTCAGGCAAAGTTCTTGTTGATATGCCACTCCAGGTGTTAATTTCTGGATTAGGACCTGTTGATAATTAAAGATTCTCTGAATCCTCTGTCTTTCTAGTCTATTATGATCCAAGAAATGTTTTCCCTTATTGCTTCTTCCCATACTTAGAATCATACTATTACAATTATTCTATAAAAGTCATAAATGTGATCTGTTTCCTCAGTATGTTTAACCATCATCAATTTTGTTGGAGGCCTGATTACACACTGTAAGAGACAACAATCTTATAAAATAAACAGGATATAAGTAATGCAGGCAGTAACACTGACAAAGTCATAGTGCAGCAGGAAGACACAAAGCATAAACAATTTGGAAACAAAGAATAAGCAAAAACAATGCTTCGTATAACTGGTTGTAATCCAGTTACAATAAACCATCAAGTCCACAGGAGAGCCAACTGGAGAAGCCAAATTGAGGCAGGATTAGGTAGAGAGAAAAAGATAAATGTTTTGTCTTTGTTTACAAGCATATACTTTATCAACTTGTAGGTCATAACATAAGAGAAAAGGTTATTCTGGAAAACAAAGGTTAAGGCTAGTATATTTCCCAAAGTCATATAGTTATAAATCATATTCACCAGTTCATTCAGTCCCATGTAATTAATTCCTGTTGATCTGGATGAAGTAATCAGTTCATCCAGATTTGTCATTTGTTACCCAGTCTAGTGGTATTATCTAAAGGCTATCAGAAACATATTTGTTTTAAAAAGTTCCTTTTTATGAGCCTTCTTGAAGATGTGGCAGTTTTGCAAATCATCACCTAAGCTGTCTATGAATGACAAAAGTCTTAAAATGGCAAGGATAAAGATCTGATTAGAATTCTTCTTGGCAAAGAAGCTTATCCAAGTTGTTGTGACATACAGCATTTTAAGATAACAACTAAAAGTATAGCATTATACCAGAACATATGCAAATTTCAGAAACTTTGTATAATTTTTAGAAAATCTATTTTAATAACATTTGTTCATACCATATAATCTGAGGATGCTTATTGCTCATTTGACAATGCTTTCCATGTAATTTAGCATGCCAACCAATTCTAGTCAGTTTAATATATATATTCTCCCTCTGAAGTGCCTTAGGGTCACAGTTCCCTGGCCCCCCAAAAAGGAAGAAAATCCCAACCAACGCTTCACCACAGGCAAAACCAATGCAGCAAGGAAGGATACCCTGGTGTTGTCACACACGAGTCCTGTTATCAAATCAGTCTCTCGGGGTCACAGTTCCTCAGCCACAAAAAGGAAGATTCTGAACCAATATTCCATCAATCTAAAAGGGAAGAACCCCAACCAATGCCCCATCGGAGATAAAGCTGAATGAATGACCAAGGCTAGTTCAAAAGGGAAAATCCCAATCAACGCTCCACCACAGGTGAAACCTATGCAATAAGGAAGGCTCTCTGGGGGCCCTCTGAAGCATCCCAAAGCTAGCTGAAGTCAAAAGAACTTTAATTAGAATTTGATAGGAAATTCATCCAAAATATCAAAAAGCTTTTTCTTAAAAAGCATTTGGTCAGATAGAATATTTAAGAACAAATACAGCTCAGTTAATGGCAAGATAGTTCACAAAATATGTTATCAAAAGCATCATTCTAGGGCTTCCCTGGTGGCGCAGTGGTTGAGAGTCCGCCTGCCGATGCAGGGGACACGGGTTCGTGCCCCGGTGCGGGAAGATCCCACATACCACGGAGCGGCTGGGCCCGTGAGCCATGGCCGCTGAGCCTGCGCGTCCGGAGCCTGTGCTCCGCAACGGGAGAGGCCACAACAGTGAGAGGCCCGCGTACCGCAAAAAAAAAAAAAAAAAAAAAAAAAAGCATCATTCTAAGTAAACTTGTTCTCTTAGCAGAGAGGAGCTAAGTCTGGTCCTGCACCAGTCTACCTTTAATAACAAAATTCATTTACCTAATTAAGTTTAAAATAATCTCAGTCTGACCATGCATAAAACTCCTTTTTACTCAAAACATATGTCCCACTTTCCTATTATATAGTGAAAGATTTTTTTAAAATTTTAGTAGCTTTAATTATATATTTAAATTAGAGTCCCCAACTCTTAAAAACCTTAATTTTTAGTGAAAACCAAGTGGCAAGTAATAGCTACCAAAATCTGGAGACACTATTTTAGATAATTTTCAGAACATAATTATTCCTATAGCATTTATCTGAAAGCTTTTATCTCATTTACATTTAAAATTTCATCCTATCAAGTTATTTTCCTTGCAACAGATGTAATAAGGTCTTATTTCATTCCTAGGTACAATAAAGTATTATGCTTAATATTAATGACACTAAAGACATGTCTATATTAATTAGATCAACAAGCTTAAGCCACCTCAGTACCAGATATCAGCTTAATGTTGAATATTTTCTAGATCACATGAACCCCAAATTCCTTCTGGCCAGTTTTATATCCCTGAGTATTTATATAAGTGCTTATTTTTTTTTTAAGAGCAAAACTAAACAGACAAATCACACAAAGAAACATACACACACACACACTCACAAAAGAGAAGAAAACAAAAAAGGAAGAGAGCAACCAAACCAATAAACAAACCCACAAATGAAAAGAAACACTAAAAACTAAATTAAGATAAACATAAAACCAAAAATAAGTCAAACACAGAAATTAAACCCCATGTCCACAGTTGCCCCCAAAGTCCACAGTCTCAATTTTGGGAACACTTGTTGTCTATTCAGGAATTCCACAGATGCAGGGTTTACCAAGCCAATTGTGGGGATGTAATCTGCTGCTTCTGAGGCTGCACAGAGAGATCTCCCTTTCTCTTCTTTTGTCGCGCAGCTCCTGCAGTTCAGCTTTGGTTTTGGCCCTGCCTCTGTGTGTAGGCTGCCCTCAGTTGTCTCTTCCCCACCCAGACAAGACAAGGTTAAAGCAACGGCTGATTAGGGCTCTCGTGCTCACTCAGGCCGAAGAGAGGGAGGGGTACGCTAGTCACAATTGTGATATGGGGAATGCCTGTGGTGGCAGAGACCCGTGTAAGGTTGCAACAGCCTGAGGTGTGCTGTGTGTTCTCCCAGGGAGGTTGGCCCTGGATCATGGGACCCAGGCAGTGGTGTGCTGACAGGCTCCCAGGAAGGTGTGGGTAGTGATCTGCAGTTGCACACAGGACTCTTGGTGGCAGTGGCAGCAGCAGTAGCAGTCCGTGCCTGCCTTTGTGTCTGAGATGATAGCCGCGGCTTGCGCCCATCTCTCGAGCTCACTTAGGCGGTGCTCTGACGTCTGTAGGCACACAGAGCAGGAAGCCCCTCTCCTTGTGCACCCCAAAACAATGGTCTCTTGCCTCTCCAGCAGGTCCAGACTTTTTCTCAGACTCGCTCCTGGCTAGCTGTGGTGTACTAGCCCCTTTCAGGCTGTCTTCACGCAGCCAACACCAGTCCTCTCCCTGGGTCTGACCTGCAAATCCCAAGCCTCAGCCCCAGCCCCCACCCACTGGTTGGCACCGATCCTCTGTGTGGGAATCTCTCCACTTTGCTCTCCACACCCTGTTGTGCTCTCCTCTGACACCCTGAAGCTCCCCCTGCCCCACCAGTGAAGGGGCTTCCTAGTGTGTGGAAACTTTTCTTGCTTCACAGCTTCCTCCCAGAGGTGCAGGTCCCATCCTGGTTCCTTTGTCTCTCTTTTTTCTTTTTTTTTTCTTTTTTCTTTTGCCCTACCCAGGTAAGTGGGGATATTCTTGCCTTTTTGGAAATTTGAGGTCTTCTGCCAGCGTTCAGTAGGTGTTCTATAGGAGTTGTTCCACATGTAGATGTATTTTTGATGTATTTGTGGGGAGGAAGGTTATCTCCACATCTTAATCCTCCACCATCTTTGAAAGTCTTCCTCATGCCATTGTCTTTTGATATGAAGTGTGCCTTAGTGGTTGGTGTCTTTTTCTTTCCACATAAACATGAATATACTGAGTCACACGGGTATCTGAATGAATCCTGTAATCTGCCTTCTGACAACTAGCTCTCTCCAGTCTAGTGGAGTTACAGGCATAATATTTTGTTATTTAAAAATTATTATCATGTAACATCACCAGTTACTCCTAAATAATCAGTTTAGTGACAGTTTTGTGTACTATAACTTCTTTTATGGACAATCTTTTGTTCTCTAATGACTTATTTCCCACAGAAGAACTTTTCCCCCTTTATATGCTGGGGAGTACTGTAGATGAGCTCCACTAAATATGGAAGGAACTTGTATCAAGCTTCTTTCATTTAGTTTAATGGTTTTGAGTTTCATCCATGCTGTTGCATGTATCAATAGTCTGTTCTTTTTTATTGTTGAGTAGTATTCTATTGTATGGATGTCCCAAAACTTATCTATTCACCAATTGGTGGACAATTCAATTATTTACAGTTTTTGGTATTTATGAATAAAACTGCTATAAATATTTACATGTAAGTATTTTCATAGGTGTATGTTTTCCTTTCTCTTAGGTATTTCTGGGTCATACATAACTTCATAAGAAGCTGCCAAACTGTTTTTGAAGTGGCTGTACCATATTGAATTACCACTAGTAGTGTCTGAGATCTCTAGTTGCTCTGAGTCCTTGCCAGCTCTTGCTATTGATTATTTGTTTATATATTTATTTTTAGCCACACTAATGGCTTTATTTCCTTTGATTTTTCCATAAAGATATTTTAGGTATCTTTTTGGTCCTGTGAAAGACTTCTTTCCTCTTGTTAAGCTGACGGTTTGGCTAAATGTTTCTATTAAGACATAAGCATTTGCTTATGTGAAATTTGTTCTCCATTAAGTGGAGCATAGCTAGGAGTGAGCTGTTTTGAATTACCTTTTGTCAACAAGTTGAGTTGGTTAGAACACAATACTAATGACTTTTCAGGATTAATAAAATTGTCTGTTTCACTGCAGAGACTGCTTCCTTAATCCCATATAACTGTTTCATATTAACAAAGGACTCCAACGAAGAGAGTAAAGGCTTCTGTGGAAATTTGTCATCAGCACAGAAAAACCCTAAGCTGCATATTCAGTTATTACCCAAACAACTAGGAAACAACTAGGAGAAGGGGGACCAGGCTGAACAACTATAGGCTAAAGGACTTTTAGCTGAAATGTCATTTGTTTGCTTCACAAACAAACAAAAAAGCCATGTTGTGATGTGTGATAAAAGTTGATGGTGTCCTATTTCTTTGTTTAGAATTGTTTTTTTTTGTCATTGATGACTTAATTTGATTGCACCAGTTTGTTAGCTGTCACATTTGGGCTTCTTCAGCTACAAAATATAGATGACTGTCTATTTAATTTAACAATCATGTGCCAACATTTTGTTTCTTCTTATCAAGAAGAACAAAGAATTATCTTTTTCCCCCTATAACTTTGGAATAATAAGAAAGTTCAAGCTTTCTTTTTTGTCTGTCTTGTATTTTACAGGTGGCTTGTCTAATATCTTGCATTTTCATCCTGATAGTCATCTATGTAATAGGACCCTTGCTTTACTGGCTGCCCATGGTAAGTAGTGCTTTTTATTATTTACTTGTAAACTTTACTTTTAATGAGAATCATTGTATTTTAAAAATTTCTTTGAAGAACAACCTCAATGATCCTAAATCTGAAACCTTATGTGACATAAGTAATGGCTGAATGGAGGAAAGGTAGAAAGAGCCCACATTTGATGGGGAAGATATGGGAGGGTACCATGGTTGTTTTCTAATTCTTAGGCTTTTGTATAAAAATTACATCATGGAATTAGATTTATTCTGTATTAATTTGGAAGGTGGAACTAGGCAATCTCTGTTATAAGAAGTACATACCATTCTTTTTTTTCTTTTTTTTTGGCTGTGCCATGTGGCATGCTGGACCTTAGTTTACTGACCAGGGATTGAACCTGCAACCCCTGCCGTGGAAGCACAGAGTCTTAACCACTGGACCACCAGGGAAATCTGTTATAAAAAGTAGACTTTGGAAGAATTTTATGAAATTTGTGCTCTTAGAAAATGCATGTTGGACAAGAGAGTAGGCAACAAAATGCATCTTGCCACCCTTGATGCATGGTTATAAAAAGTTACTCAGAATATTAGTACACATGTTTACCTTGCTTTTCAGAAGCCTGGGGAACTAGAGTGATGTGAGTAAGATCCTGGTCTTCAGAGATCCAGAGACAGTGTCAGTCGTTTCTTGTTCTAATTCTTCATTCATGTAATAAGAATAGATCACTTTCATGAGAGGATCTCCCAATAACCAAGTTCACTTTTCAAGAGAGTTATAAATATATTAAGGTGAAACCAGAAAATTGATACCCAAGACAATTGTAAAGAAATATATTATATAAATATTTAATTTTTGCAACAAACAGATTTCAAACAAAAGGTAGTGAATAATTATTATAAAGTTAAGAGGACATTCACCCTTATAACATTCATCCTTATAATTCACTACTTTTCTTTTTCTTTCTTCCTTTTTTTTTTAGAATGCCATAACATGTACCCTGTGATTTTCTAGAATTGCTATTATATTCCTAAAGTACAATAATAGGTTAGTTCTAAACAAAATGAATATTACTTCAGTCTTCTAAATGGTTATTGCTTTTCTTTAGTAAGTACTTCAAAGACAAAGACATAAAAATACCATGATTCTTTTAAATTTAGATTAAAATCTTTATCTTGCATCTTCATCAACTTATTTCTTATTTGTAGTGTGTTCTTGCAAGTATTATTGTCGTGGGACTGAAGGGAATGCTAATACAATTTCGAGATTTAAAAAAATATTGGAATGTGGATAAAATTGATTGGGTAAGTAGAAATTTGATCTAAAATTAATATCTTTGGCTTAAACACATGTTACAAAATAAACTTTAATAGTTCCATTTGCAAAAAAATGGTTTTAGCCATTTGAGACTTACATTTTACAAGCTATCTTTTTTCAAACTCAATAAAAATATGTAAATGTAAAATGTCTTTATAAGAAACAGAAATGGAATTCTGTCAAATTTTGATTGATGTGTTTAAGAACTTTTAAAGAAATGCTAGCTAACTTGAGTGGTTTGGGGATTCCCAGTTTCCATTATGAATTGATTCTGGAAGTGAAGTTTATCAAAGAATAGCTAGTAGAAATATGACTATTTATAACATATATGAAAAACCAGCATTAATTGCTAAGAAATGTATGCTGCATTAATATAGGGTAAACATATTAATAGTGACCATATTCATTCTAAATACAAAGAGTCTCATGAATTGTTTTTTAAATGGGTTACATTGAGATGAGCATTATGTTAATAGGATATTGCTAGGAACAGATTAAATTATATTGAACAATGATAAGATATGAATTTTACTAACATAAATGTTTAATATACTTGTTCTAGAGAAATGTTTCTATGCATGGACATCCAAAATTGTCTCCCTCTCCTATATGGGTAAATTATTTCATGAGTAGCCTCTGTTTAGCTCTATTATGGCATTTACCATATTGAAACGCAATTATTTATGTATTCTCCCTCCTTCAGAGCCTTTGCTCTGAAAGACTTTGGAGGATTACTTATGCTGACACGTACTTTAATAATACTCCTCTTAAAAAGAGTAATGTACCACAATGTTCATTGCAGCACTATTTACAATAGCCAGGACATGGAAGCAACCTAAAGGTCAATCGACAGATGAATGGATAAAGAAGATGTGGCGCATATATACAATGGAATATTACTCAGCCATAAAAAGAAATGAAATTGAGTTATTTGTAGTGAGGTGGATGGACCTAGAGTCTGTCATACTGAGTGAAGTAAGTCAGAAAAAGAAAAACAAATACTGTATGATAACACATATATATGGAATCATAAAAAAAGAAAAAAAGAAAAAAAGGTTTTGATGAACCTAGGGCCAGGACAGGAATAAAGATGCAGACATAGAGGATGGACTTGAGGACATGGGGAGGGGGAAGGGTAAGCTGGAATGAAGTGAGAGAGTAACATTGACATATATACACTACCAAATGTAAAATAAATAGTTAGTGGGAAGCAGCTGCATAACACAGGGAGATCAGCTCGGTACTTTGTGACCACCTAGAGGGGTGGGATAGGGAGGGTGGGAGGGAAAGGATATAGGGAGATATATGTATACATATAGCTGATTTACTTTGTTATACAGCAGAAACTAACACACCATTGTAAAGCAATTATACTCCAATAAAGATGTTAAAAAAAGATAACATTCCTCTTAAGTCTCAATATTATTGAGCTTCTACCAAGGTACAATAGTGGGTGTCATGTGGAATTCAGAGATAAATAAATAAGTACTTATCTTCTTTAGACACTAATATTTGTGCAGGATGCAGGCACAGAAACAGTAACTATTATATGAGGCAAGATACATCATAACCTGGAAGCAAAAAAAAAAAATCTTAGTACTGGAGAAAAATAAAGGCTGGAACATTTAATTTGGACTGGGTTAATACAGAAGACTTACAGCAGAGCTGAAATATGAACTGAGACTTGAAGGAACAGGCAGTCCAAGAGACCAAAATTAACTAGGTTGATGGAGGATAATGACTTTTTTAAGGTGATATATGTGAGGTGGCACATGGGAACAGAAAAATGAGAAGATGTAAACTTATTTAACAAGCTATTGAAAACCCCATGATAAAGGTATTTCTAAGGAACTCATTAATCACGTAAGGGGGAGCACATTACCATAATGGAAGGGGAGAGGTGTCAGGGAAAGCTTTTTAAAGGAAATGATGGATAGAACATATAGCATGAAGGTGAGAGCAGTAACAGATGGAAAGTTAAGAAAGGGTTGGACTGAGAGAGCCTGCTTACGTCCTGCAAAGATTAGACTTCATCATGAAGGCAGTGAGGCATCACTGAAAGGAGTAATAGGAATAAGATTTATGTATTAGAAAGGTCATATAAGTAATTTGAGGAAGATGGATCAAACTGATGAAGTATGCAACAATTGGAAGCACTCCTTTAATAATTCAGGCAAATAAATGAGGAAGGCCTGGACCACAACTAACACTTGAGATTCAAGAGGAAGGAATAGAGTTGAAAAATACTAAAGCAGTTTCATTAGTTATCCCTCATCACCAATTCATCACATGAAGTGCATCAGTCTGGAGTGGCTCCTAAGTTTTCAGTTAGGAACATCACTGGCAGAAAATGATGTCATTCACTGAATTATAGAATATGGAAGCTTATTTAAATGCATTTGGTGGTTACCTTTAGTCTTTAAAAAAATACAGTTTCACATTCCTGAGTTATTTATTTCAGTTCCTCTAGCTGTATTTTGTATGTTATCACAAAGCAGTTTTCCAAGAAGGGCTCATGTGTTTTATATTCCCAGAGCTACTTCATGGTGAAAACATGTTTCTTTTTATACTAGAAGGAAGGTTTTGGCTGAGTCTAAAATGCTTTCCTCCAGGCGTTTTAAGCTTGAATTATCTTCAGACACTGAGGGATAAGGCAGAGAAATCACAGGTCAACATAATTTTTTACTATTTAATGTGAGATTATTTTTCTAAATGGATGATCAGTGAGTTTCTTTCTTGCTCATAAAGTTTGGTAATATTGTCAGAATATTTCTTGTGGTTGAACAGTTAGTATCAAATTTCTAAGAGAGTGACATATCCTTGTGATCTCAGAATCAAGAATTACATACAGAATTTTTCTTCTAATATGTCTTTGAATATTTTTTTCAAAAATATATGTTCTGTTCTCTTAATGAATTATGTATTTTTAATTTAATTTGTTTCTTAAAATCTGTACATTTTCCCGTGATTATTTTGGGGTGTGCATGTGTGTGTTTGTGTGTGTGCATATGGCTTCTCTGGACTATTCACTGTATCTCTGATTATGTATTTCTTATTGTGATTATCCTATTTAGTAAATTTTAAATATGGCTTTTATCTCTGTAATATTTTTGTTTCCATCCAATTTCTTTCCCAGTTATTCTTCTTTGACTCTTCATATCTATTTTTGAGAGTTTTTTCCTGAGGTTTTATTGCCTAAACCTATCCTCTGTCTCTATTTTGTTACTTTATTTCTTTTTCCAATTTTTATAAATAGGTTCCTTTATTATTCCTTTATGGTTATGATGCATCTTTAGTGGACGTAGCTATTTGCTGAAAAATAATGTGGGGAGGGCAGGAGGTAGGAAGTGAGGTGGAACATCCCATGGCTCTGATTTAACTGTGTCATCTGAAGATTTGTCTCTAGTTGAAATAAAGCCTCATAAATCACAGGCTCTCTGATGATCTGATACTAGCTGTCTCCTCTACCTTCTTCACCTTGTTTCATCTCTGTCAGTCTCCTTTGGTTAGGAAGCTAGGTTGTAAGTGATATAAATGGCATTTTATCTTACTGCTCTTCTTTATATAGTATCAAATAGATACCATACGGGTACCTTTCCTTCTTCTCTGGTGGTCCATTATTGCCCCTAGAACTTAAAGCTCTTATCAGAAGATTATTGTATAGAATTTTAAAAACTGTGACATTCATGGAGAAATCTATAATTGATTAAACTTTGAGGATAAATTTGTTGGCTTCCAGTGTCCTTGATATCTTACAAATTTTGCAACTCTACATTGTATTTTATAGTTAGGAGTGTGACCATGTTCTTGTTTCATCAAAGCTGGATTTTCCTCCATATATATTCATTTTTATATTGCTTTGGGTGGAGTTTAATAGAGGGGAGTAAAGTAAAAATGATTTTAATACACTATCTAAATCTGATATCCAAATCTATACTTAGAAAGGTTATTCTGGCAGCAGTATGACAAATGGTTTACAATGCTGATAACAAAAGCAGATAGTTAAGTAGGAGGCTGTTAGAACAGTTTAAGGGAACAATAGCAAAGTAGGACATTATCAGTGAATTGAGAAGAGGGCATAATTTGAGATATATTTTATTAATAATTGATAGGACTTGGAAGTGATTGGACAAGTAGATGAAAAAGGAGAAATAGAAGAATATTATTCCAAGGTTTCTGATTGTAGTGTCTTGAAGAATATTAGTGTTATAACTGAAAGAGAACAGTAGAAGAGGACTTGGGGGGTGAAGTTAATGAGTTTGCATTTGGACACATTGAGTTTGAAGGTATTTGGTAGACTGTTTGAAACTTCTTTAATGGCTCATAATTTGTAAGCTCCTACATAGAGGTAATAGTTGAAAACCTGGAGTAAGTAGGGAGTATGGTTTGGGAAGGAAATAATCTTGAGAAAGTTGACACGGATATAGCAGGTACATGATAATTAAATGCGATGTTGGGTTTAGCTTGACAATGGCCTCCTGTGGTTGAAGTGGACAGGTATCTCTAGTTGTTAAGGAATTCAACAGTGAGAGGCCATGGGTTATTGGAATATGATCTGGGCAAAGCATTTGTAGTGATAATATTGCACAGACTTTTGTGGATATATGCTAGATCACCCAGTAGACAGAATGTGTCCAGATAACTCAATAGGTAGAATATACCTAAATATGAAGCAAAGTTACCAAAGATGTATGTATGTGTAAAGCAGTTTGAAGGTTGAAAGTTTAAGAAAACATGTAAGTAGTCATCACAGATGAATGGAGAAAGAAAATGTGGCACATATATACCATGGAATATTACTCGGCCATAAAAAGAAATGAAATTGAGTTTTTTGTAGTGAGATGGATGGACCTAGAGTTTGTCATACAGAGTGAAGTAAGTCAGAAAGAGAAAAACAAATACCATATGCTAACACATATATATGGAATCTAAAAAAAAAAAAAAAAAAAAAAAGGTTCTGAAGAACCTAGGGGCAGGACAGGAATAAAGACACAGATGTAGAGAATGGGCTTTAGGACACGGAGTATGGGGAGGGTAAGGTGGGACGAAGTGAGACAGTGCCATGGATATATATACACTACCAAATGTAAAATAAGTAGCTAGTGGGAAGCAGCTGCATAGCACAGGGAGATCAGCTAGGCACTTTGTGACCACCTAAAGGGGTGGGTTAGGGAAGGTGGGAGGGAGAGGAAAGAGGGAGGAGATATGGGGATATATGTATATGTATAGCTGATTCACTTTGTTATAAAGCAGAAACTGACACAACATTGTAAAGCAATTATACTCCAATAAAGATGTTAAAAAAAGAAAAATTAGAAAATGTTATTTATTTAAATATTTTACAGTTTAATAATAATTCTACTTTGAGTTGTAGATCAAAACCCTCTTTGAGATAATGAGGAAATAGGGATCCAAAATGGAAGCCTTACTGATGGACTTAGAACTGAGTTTGAGTAACTGAACAGTAGAGATAGAATTAAGACCTACAGAAATTTAATAATATGGATCAATCATCAAAACAGCATAACAGATGGAGCAGAGAAGTGAAGTGATTGAGTAGCTGCTGAACTGTGTTTTACACTGATAAATTTTCTACAAAAGGAAGAGTTTATGTGTTCCCTACTTGAGGCCAACTTTTGGGTTATCTTATGTTTAGGGGCTGTGAGTGCCAAATAGGGAGGAGATCAAGTAAGAATGCATAATGCAAAAATTAAGGTTTTAAAAAAAAGTGTTTCAAGAACCCAATTCCTTATAGTTATGACATCTAGGATTTGGACCTTTATTAGGAATTGTTACAGAATACTGTTGGGACTTAATTCTAACCAGTGGAACTATTTACTTGTCTATGTTACTAATTTCTATTTGATATTTTTTTCAGTTATAAATGGAAAATAACTAAGCATTATAAGCCCAACTTACAATAGATGATATTGTGGGAGAGTAAATTCGCTTTAAAAATAGAACCAGAAGGTACCAACATTTTTGGTCACTCTGATGAATCATGGCCTCCAGACTCTCTGCTTTTTTAAATGGTGGGGACCAGGATCCTCAGTTCCCCATGTTATATTGAATCATGGAGGTTGGCCAGGAGGAACAGGACTTATAAAGCTTTTGGTGAGGTCTTATTCTGCCATACCCAAGCATGTTCAGTAAGCATTAGGGGATGAGTGAGAAACAGAGCAATCGTGGCAAGTTGAAGTAACGATCAAAAATTTGCAGCCTTATTTTGTACACAGTCAAGTCTGGTGTAATAAGTTGGGAAGGAAAAAACACACTGTGTACAAATAGAAGATTCAAATGACTCTCCATTCACCTGAATAGAGGAAAAACATCTCAGTGTCTAACCTATTAGATGACAGGATGGTGTAATAATAAGTGCTAACATCATTACATTTGTAGGTGATGGATCTTAACATGAGAACACTTAAAATATAGTTTCTTGTTTATTCCCCAATGTTTGTTTCTTCTATATCAAAAAGGAATTTTACAGATAAACATCTGTCCATTTGCTTCCAAGGGCTTAGGCTTTGAAAATAGCTCAACATTAAGAACCACTCAAGCTCAGTGTAGATAAATAATACAGACAAAGGATAAGTAAAAAATTTCAAATTATAAAATAGCTTTGAGAAACATTTGTTTCAAACTTGTCTGGAAAAATAAAAACTATACCCCTCCAAGAATCTGTGCTGTTTTCAGATTATAGAGAAATTTGTCTTTCATTAGCATATGGAATTGAATTATGTTGTTAAAAATGTTTTAAAATGGTAATACAGCTATTGGGACAGAAAGAAATCAACTTAGAATTACTTGCATAAAGTAATGCAGGTAATTTGGGAGAAAAGAGAGAGTCTGAAAATTTTTTGGTCTACTATTTGCTAAATGCAGAATTTTGTGTTTAGAAAATATAACTTTCTGGATTTCACAAATTATTTTCCTTTTAAAGCTATTTTTGCCAGAAATAAACTTAGAATTGCCAATATAATACAGTATCCTGTTGCAAATTGTAATTTCAGGTGGTAGACAAAACTGCAATATTGTTGGAATCCCAATTAAAGGAGAAATAGAATTTTCTTGCAATCTTTTGAAATATTCCCAAGAACTAAGTTGGCCTTGAGTTTTTAGCTTTCACAATTTCACAAGAAGTGAAATAAAAGTATAAATATTTTTATAGTGGTTGGTCTAAAAGTGGCTTTGGTCGTGCTGTTAGAGTCAGTCATTTTAACAATAGGCTTTGAGAGTCCTATGTATCAATAGTAATAAACTACCTTAGTTCTATTTATAGCAATCCCAGAAAAGAGAATATTACTGAGAATGACCAAAAATCTACAAACACTTGTTTGTAATATTATTAGACCAAATGAGAAAACAGTAGGAAATTATGGAATGTTTTTGAACCAAGCACATCAACCAACTATTTACAGATCTTAAATAGAAAGTTTGTTGGGAATTGAACTAAGGGTTAGCAGCATCTATATAAAAAGAATACTCCTTTTCCCTTTGCCTTTCCCTTAACCTCTGTCACCGGGAGTCCGCTGGGGCCTGGATTTGTTGCTGTGTTCCTGGTCTTCTGTTTACCGCTGCTTGAGTAATATATTCTTGCTGAGAGATTTCATCACAGGAATGGTAGAGAACAAGATTGTGAGGAATTTAGCAATAACGAGAAAAATGAGAAAACAAAGGACCCATATCTTGTTTCCTGTTTCTCTTTCAGGGCATATGGGTCAGTACATATATATTTACAATATGCTTTGCTGCCAATGTGGGGCTGCTGTTTGGTGTTTTGTGTACCATAGCTATTGTGATTGGTCGTTTCCCAAGGTAAGATCTTATTTAAATGCTGTTTATTCTGACACAGCAGCAAATATACTGTTGCCAGTTACTTTTATTTCTGTGGAATAGATAGTATTACACTCTCATGTTTTATTTATATAGAAGGTTTTATCTACCTGTGATATATAACAATACTGGTCTTAATGAGGAGAAATATTTTGTCAGAACTATAAAATAGAATATATAAAATCTATTAAAGTAAATAAATTAACCCCACAACTATACAGTGCATCACAGAGCTATTTTTTAAGTGAATGGATATAGTATTTAATGAGACACAAACCATATAACAATGTAATCATTTGAAAAGTTAAATAACCTCAAAAAATTTAATTTTTCAGAAGCTTTATTAATCTAGCTACTTTTTTCTAGATAATTTATTAAAGAACACATTCTTTTTGTTTTTTAGTGCACATCTGTAAACCATTCCATATTTTGATCAATTCTTTTTGTTTCCCAATGTTCATCATCCGATAATGCTTCTACTCACTTCTCATACTTCCCTTGAAATTCTTTGTGAAATAATATATTCTTAAAATTTTAAGTTTTACTTCTATAGGTTCTATCTTTATGAAGTCTCTATATATAGATTCATTGTTATGTGGTCCGATCTTGCCATTGATTCCCTCTTTACTTCCTTTACCCTAAAACAAGATTTTCTTAAATACTGTATACTTTCTAGCCTTCTCCCTTATTGCTCTTCTTTAGCAACCCACCTCTTTGGCTTGAAGATATGGTAGCTGGGAGCCCAGATGAGATAAATTACATTTTTAAATCTCTATTTAGATGTCTCTGTTTCTGAGAATCCCAGAGAGATACACATTTACCAGTGTCTTGTGAACAAATGGGATATAGCATCTAAACCATTCTAAATATGTTCTAATTGCTAAAATAAAATGGCTTATCCTTTTTATTTCTTCATGGTTAATGTAGTAATTTGGAAATGACATTGTATTTTATATCTGCCTTAATTCTAGAGCAAAGACTCTGAGTATAAAAAATATGAAAGAAATGGAATTTAAAGTGAAGACAGAAATGGATGATGTAAGTTTAGTTTCCTTTTCCTTCATGCAATTAATAATTTTTGTAGGTCAGATAGTTTCAAGGTATCAATAAGAAGCAGATAAATTACTACTTTAAAAATGAAAATTCTATTTTTGATTAGTTTGAACTTTCAGTGGCATGTATAACCACCTTATATATAGCAATCAACATGCAACAAATCAATAGAACAACAACAGAAATCTTGTGTCACCATGCAGATAAGAGGATAGCATGGTTCATAGATGTAAAGTTCACAGAATAATCATGGTCCAGACTAGTTCAGTTATTTGGGAACCTCTTTTCCATTATTAAGTTGACATAAAACAGTCAAGCTAAACTAATAGTCTATTCCAAATAAAATGATGGAGGAAGATAGGGAATAGGGAAGGGAATAAAACAAAGTGGGGTCATGGTATTTGTTAACACAATCAGTGACCCTCTGTTTTATTAGCAGAGGGTAATTGATGTCACTAGGATTTGTTTCTTGCACAGTGGACACCATTTTAAGGAAACAACATATAAATTGTCTCACTCAATCCATGTTTAGGCAGGCCAATTATGTTTGAGTTGTAGCTTCTTATTCTGAAGGATGACCCAAACAAGTTTAAAGTGAAGAAAGAAAATGTCAACTTGAATTTTTGTCAATTAAAAAATTGGCCTTACTTTGAACCTGCTTTGTGATGTTTCACTAACTTTTTTTTTCTTTATTTTTCATCTTTACTTGTTTTAATACCTCATGATTGCCCTCAGAACAGAGAGGACTGGCCTCCTTTCAGAAGGATCAGTGTCAGGGTATTTCTGAGTAGACTGGAAGTAGAAAGTAGCAACAGGAGTCCTTCTGTGACACCTAGGGAAATGGCTTGTATTTTTTAACAAGTATGGAAAGATTTGCTTCATAGAGAGCTATTGGAGTTCAAAGACTTTGAAGGTGTCCCAGGCTCAAGTTTTCCACCAATGCTACCTTCCTTTCCTATCCCTTTCTTTTCTTCCTTTAAATTTTCCATGGGAATTTAATGCTCATGCAAAGTCCCAGACTGACTCAGGCCTCTAAAGTCCTCAGTGTATCCACCCCACACATAGAGCCATGTACCATAGCCTTGACATTCTTAGCTTTGAAACAGAATTCAAGTTTGGTATTTTTCAGTTTAAAGATCACTGGCTAATAAATTCTACCTAATTCATACCTTCTTCTCAAGCTAAATATGTGAGGAAGTGAATGAGGGGATTTGTAGGAAGATGAAAGTGCTGAAATTTCTCCATGTCTTTAAAACTTGATTTGTTCCAGTCTAGCCACCTACCTGAATAATAACTGTCATATGGAAATCTTAACTTTATTAGAATATTACACCTCACTAGTTATTTAATGCTTTGTATCAAAACTAAGAGGGAAAACACTAAGACAGAGAAAGATTTGAATATGAACTCTTAGGTGGAATTTTTAGCTAACTTCAAAAGTAGTGGTGATCTGTCACTCCTCCCTTCTGTTTATGCATGCTCCCACCCCTTCTTCACATGAAACACTCATTCTCAATTTGGAAGACCCCTCCTCACTCAGTGAATTCAACTCTATTGAGAATTTCTTTTCTTGCCCCATTTGAGTCTCTGTTCCTTAATAAATACCTATCTTTAAAAAGTATATTATCTTAAAGCATATTGGCACAAACATGTGGTGTGATTAGTGAGTCAATTTAAGATGTGGGTCTTTGTCATAACTAAACCTGACAGGCCAAATAATTGTTTTATTTTTGGCTTATAAGAGATTTCCTCTTGATTAAAAGTTAATTTGGTAACTTAAGCATTTTTGTTTACTTGAATTGTTTACTTGCAGCAAATCTTCTAACTTTCTAGAGTTTAAACAGTTGTGTAGCTATAGAAACTTTTTGACATTATCTAGCTCAAAAATTTACCTATGTTAGCCCTCGTGGTTCCAGTGGGGAGAGAAGGAGGAAGCAGGGAGCCCCTGCCACCGCTGCCACCACCATGTCTGTGCTGGTGGTGTGGGAAATGAGGCGTGAATCCCAAGGCACTAGCCGTAGTTGTTGCCGCTGCGGGAGGGTTGGCGGTGGGAATGTAATGGAAGACATAAAGTGAACATCGACAACATCATCCAATGGCTGCTGGAAGTAAGAGGGTCCAAGCCTGGTAAGAATGTCCAGCTACAGGAGAACGAAATCAGAGGACTTTGCTTAAAGTTCGGAGAGATCTTCCAAAGTCAGCCTATCCTACTGGAACTTGAAGCACCACTCAAAATATGTGGTGATATCCATGGGCAATACTATGATTTGCTTCTACTTTTTGAGTATGGTGTTTTCCCGCCGGAAAGCAATTACCTAATTCTTGGGGACTATGTGGACAGGGGATAGCAGTCATTGGAGACTCTCTGCCTCTTACTGCCTTACAAAACCAAATATCTCGAGAATTTTTTTCTTCTCAGAGGAAATTACAAATGTGCCAGCATCAATAGAATTTATGGATTTTATGATGAATGTAAGAGAAGATACAACATTAAACTATGGAAAACTGTCACAGACTGCTTTAACTGTTTACCGATAGCAGCCATCATGGATGAGAAAATATTCTGCTGTCATGGAGGTTTATCACCAGGATCTTCAGTCTATGGAGCAGATTCAGTGAATTATTTGACCAATTGATGTACCAGATCAAGGTCTTCTTTGTGATCTTTTGTGGTCTGACACTGATAAAGATGTCTTAGCCTGGGTTGAAAATGACAGAGGCATGCCCTTCACATTTGGTGCAGAAGTGGTTGCAAAATTTCTCCATAAGTATGATTTGGATCTTATATGTAGAGCCTATCAAGTGGTTGAAGACAGATATAAATTTTTTGCAAAGAGACAATTGGTCACTCTGTTTTCTGCACCCACTTGTTGTGGAGGGTTTGACAATGTAGGTGCCATGATGAGTGTGGATGAAACACTAATGTGTTCTTTACAGATTTTAAATCCTGCAGAGAAAAAGAAACCAAATACCATGAGACCCATAACACCTCCAAGGGGTATGATCACAGAGCAAGCAAAGAAATAGATGTCATTTTGACACTGCCTACTTGAGACTTGTAACATATACTATATATCCTTCATTTTTAAAACTGAAATGCATATTGGTCAGCTTGCTCAAATAGTGTTTATGGGCCTCCTCTCTTCCATTTTTGACTTAATGAATGGTATTTTCTGGTTATAACAGCAAATGAAAGATTCTCCACTTCCAAGGAAAAAATGTTTTGTTTTGTTTTGTTCTCTGTTCCTTTTGCAAACAACTTTAGTGATGGTGCTAAAGCTATACAGCCCCGGACAGTTTATCCTGTGTAAGGGGTGAGTGTATAGTTGATCTTTTTTAAAAATTCAGTACAGCCCATGAATAATGGAAATGCTCATTTTCTTTAGCATATGGAGACTTAGTGTGCTCAATCTGTATGTTATTGTCATAAAATGCATACTGTTGGATACTAAACACTGTGAACTTTTTTGTTTGTTTGTTTCAAAGGAATTGCTTGTTTTTCTCTCATTGTCTTGTCATGTACAAATTAGTTTTTATAGCTATCAAAATTAGGAGTAACTTTCAACCTTACCAGCATCACTGGTATATATATTTAATTAAAGCACACTTTCCCCTGTGGTATACTGAAAATGACAATTAAAGCCATTATTTTAAAGTCTGTGACTCTTTCCTAAAGCCCTAAGTACAAGGTGGCATGGTTGTGTACCCCTGCCACCTTCATGGGGATTCAAAAACAGGTTTTTGAGTTTGAATAACAATTAGTAACATAGTGCTGTCTAAGCTATTGATTAAAGTTAATAACATTTTGTATGATTTCCATATAGTCTTTTCATTAAGTAATCTTTTTACAGTTATATCAGGCTTGAACCTGTCCATTCAGAAAGCTTCAAATTATAGAAATCATACTGTTCTATATGAGTGACCGATTATGCTTTCTTTGGCCTACCTTCTTTATTCTGTGGTGAAATTGAGGCTTATAAGTCAAAACAAAGGAACTAACTTACTATCCACCAGTTTATACAGAACTCACAGTATCTATGACTTTTTAAAAACTAAGATCTGTTTAAAAGAAATCTGTTTCAACAGCTGACCATGTACAATACCATGTGGTAAAAATGAATTCAGACTTATTAAATGATGGAATTGTTTTAAAAAATTACCTACTTTAAAAAACAAGGAATCTAAGAGAGGTTAAACTAATTGTCCAAATTCATATATATGATATTTTCTTTTATCTTTCTATCTCTGCCTGTATGTGTCTCCTCCTCTATGTGAGTACTCAAGTCTGAAGGAATATTGCTTTACTTAGTTGGTAAGGAGTTATCATTTCATAGAATTTACCATCCTCTCAGTTTCTAAGACACATCCCTCCCCCAAAGTTCATGGAGAAGACGATATTGCCAGGAAGACCTGGGCAAATGACCAAAGCAGACACATTTTGTATTGAAATTTTTCCTTCCCCATTTCCTCATGTCTTGCCTACATCCTAAATCCAATGTAATCTAGGCCTGCTCAAAGTGAAATTACCTTCCTGATAATACCTCTTGGTTTCTTTCTCTCAGTTAGAACTATCAGTCACTTGTAAGGTTATATTCCTGCCTAAGAAAGACTATGTCATTATGAGGTAAATGACTGACAGTGACCCTTTAGGACATATTTTCATTTTAAAAAATACTGATGGCTAGGTAAAGGAATTTTAAATTTCTAGACTGAATGGAAGAGGTACTTTTAGGAGGATAAGTCTTCATGATACTCTTTGGATAGTCTAGGCTGTTGCCTCCCCAAAACTGAATTAGTAGGAATAAGGACCATTTTTCTGAAAAGCTGCAGACTTATCTCATGGTTACTAATGTTTCTTAATAAAGAGGAGGTACATATTTTCCCTGAGAAGTATGATAGTATATTAAATTCTCCAAAGAAATTTTAATGAAAACACCAGCCAGGAGACTGCTTCCATAAATGAGTGGCATTTGGACTTGTAGGATTTCAATTCATTGTAGGATTTATTTCATTCAGAACTCTGAATCTATTCCTTTTTTTTTTCTTGTAAAAGGAAACCCTGCAGCAGGTGAAAATTATCTCAATAAACAACCCACTTGTTTTTCTGAATGTAAAGAAGTTTCATACTGATCTAATGAACATAATCCAAAAAGAAAATGCCAGCAACCAGCCACTTGATGAAATCAGCAAGGTAGGGTCAACTCTTTCATGATTACAATATCATGCTACAGAAAACCTTATATCATTATGTCCCAAAAACTTTATCATGTAAATATAATACGTTATAAAAATGTTTAGAGACCTTTTCCTGAACAAAACCTTATATTGTATTATACTTTTTATTTGGCTCTTGTAGTTAGCTTTTAGGTAATCACTTTTGTTCATTCATTTGTTCAGTTGTTCACTTACTCATTAATCCAGCATATATCTAATGGACATGTGTACTAAGTGCTATAACCCTGGGAAGAATAAATAAGACAAATCACTTAAATCAAAGGATATTTTTACCAAGAGAAAGAAGAGTTAGATCTACCTCTAAAAGAGAATATGGTAAATGACTCAGAGAAATATAAACTGTTGCCATCATTATAACGTTATTTTAAAATGCCATCATTCCTTATCTCCATAAATTATCTCAATTAACACAGATAACAAATCAAATGTGCATCAGGATGAGTTCATGTGAATGAGCTATCTGTAATCATTTGAATCCTTAAGCTCTCTGCAATGTTAAGAGCATGGACTTTGGAGCTAAGCTGCCTGGGTGAGCCACTTAGGAACGGTGGGACCCTAAACAAGTTATTTAATCTCTTCTGTTTCAGTTTTCTAATCAGTACTAGAGATGATTAAATGAGTTAATATACACAAAGAAATTAGAATAGTGCCTGGCCTACTCAATACTATAAAATCTTAACTAGTATCATTAGTTTGATTGAGTGCAAATAATGCCCTCTCAATGAAGCATTTCTTGACTATTTTAGATAACAAAGATCTCTTTTTTCTCTTGTATCCTTGGGCATATACTATCTCCCAGTCAGTCAGATGCATAGGAGACCTTGGCCCTTCCACTTCTGGTGTCTCAGGAGCTAGTTCCACATTCCTGTCTCTGCAGCTTCGTGATTCTGCCTCTGGGCCTCATAGTGATTCACACAACAGAGGTCCTAAATACAAGATCAGATATGAAATTTGCTGGGCACAGTTTAAAATGAAAATGTGAAGTTCCTTGTTCAACAATTGTTAGGAATTTCAAAATGGTGACAACAGAGCATTAAGCCAAATGAGAGACCCTTCTAAGTATGGGGCCCTATACACAGGGCTAAAGCCCATGAAGCTGCCCCTGTCTATATATCTCCAGACCTTCTTTACCCCTCACCATGATCTTTAGGATGTCACTTTCATTGGAATATTAGGAGCTACCACCTGTGATTTTGGGGTGAGAAGAACTTGTTCTTATGCCAAAGGCGGAGATATATTCCTAATTGTTCAAGTTGTATATTAGGCCTGTTTTTAATCACAAAGCCATTCTATACCTTACATAGTGTTAAACTGTATTATGAGAGAGGTAGGTTCTTGTGGCTGAGGTTAAGCTTATAACCACCATGTGTAACAGTATTGTGGGAAAATCTGTCTAGAGTGTCAAATAACCTAATTAACCCACAAGAAGTTGTGGTCTTATTTTACCAAAATTTAAATTTACTTATTGAATAATATACTAGTGTCTGGGATTTATCATTTCTAGTAGAGTACCTGACATGAGGATTCTTATAACAAATTATCGATAGTTGATAGTATTTTCCTTAGAATATTTTCCTGCAAGATTAAGGTTGCTACAACTTGTTTTCAGAAATTGCAAATTGGCATGTGTTTGCCTTGTAGTATACCTCAGAAGCAAATCTCATTAACACAGTCTTCTGTGAGAAGGTTCTACATATATGATTTTACCTACTTGGGACTTCAGAAAATTGAGTCTAAAAATCAAATAGAGCTTATTGAATCTAGGTTTTTGGTACATAATGGCACCCAAAAGGATTCTTTAACTCAGAACTTCATGATGGTGAGAAAGAATTTGTTAAAACTGAGCTCTACTCTAATGATAATAAAGCAAATATTGTATGTATATTTGTATATTATGAATTTTAAAGGACACACCAAGGATTCAGATGGCACTCTGGAATTCCTCCTCTCAGAGGAACCTGGGGTAAACCTTTATTCAGAATGCTTAAAAGGTTAGTCTTGAGCATGGATGCTCTTTTGGGCATCTCATATTGTCCTTGTCACACACTGTCTGTCTAGGATATCTACTTATTTTAAGGACTATGCACTTATTGTAATTTCAGTTTTGGAGTAACAAGCCTGCATCAATTAATCTCTGCTGCAGCTTTGCCTACCTTTATCAGGCTGAACATAGCAGTCTACAGTTGTTCCTTGAACTGGAGTGCTCTGCCAGGGACTTGATCTTCTCTTCTCTGACAGCTGAATTTTCAACAGATAGCAGTGATGGGAAGGCATTTAAAACATTCCAGAAAAGGAAGATTTACATCCTATTCAAAACATAAACTGAAAAAGGATCCCCTGTTAGGTTATGTAATGATATACTTCTATCATTATACTGCTATACTTCCTGTATATCACTATTAAATATCTCCCTGAATGTGGAAGCTTAGAAGGATCTTAGGCTGCTAGCGTTTGATGGATTCATGCTCATTATTATATAGGCTACAGATATTCACTATAATATTATCACCATTTTGTGGCCTCACTTTGCAAGAAAAGTTTCAATCTGCTGTTTACCTAAAATTTTCTTTTGCTCAGGCAATGTTTTTTTTTTAAAGTAGACTTTAGTTTTTGGAACAGTTTTAGATTTATAGAGAAAAATTGAGAAGTTAGTATGGAGTTCTTATATACCCCACACCACACACAGTTTCCTCTATTATTAATTTCTTGTATTAGTGGGACATAGTTATTATAATCGATCAACCAATATGCGTACATTATCATTAATTATAGTCCATGCTTTATTCAGATTTACTTAGTTTTACCTAATGTCCTTTTACTGCTCCAGAATTCCAGCCAAGATATTACATTACATTTAGTTGTCCTGTCTCCTTAGGCTCTCTTGGCTGTGATAGTTCCTTAGACTTTCCCTTTTTTGATGGCCTTGACAGTTTTGAGTAGTACTGGTCAGGTATTTTATAGAATGCCCCTCTGGTGGAATTATCTCTTATTTTTCTCATGGTAGGACTGGAGATATGGGTCTTCAGGAGGAAAACTATAGAGGTGAAGTGCCATTTTCATCACATTGTTTCAAGGGTACATAATATAAACATGATTTATCACTGTTGATGTTGACCCTGATCACCCGGATGAGATAGTATTTGTCAGGTTTCTTCACTGTAAAGTTACTCTTTTTTCCCCTTTCCATGCTGTAGTCCTTGAAAGCAAGTCACTATGTGCAGCCTGTACTTAAGGAGTGTGGAGTCATTCTCCACCTTCTCAAGGGTGGAGTATCTGATTTAAAATTCTTCTGCAGGAGAGATTTCAGACAAGGTATTTTAAGAGGAGGGAAAGGAAGCACATTTGTTGACTGTCTCTCAAGGGCAAGTCCCTTTAAGTGGGCTATCTAACTTAATTGTCATCAGCCCCATGATGTAACTGACTTTACCTGAATGTTACAAAAAAGGAAGGTTGAGACTTAGAAATGTAAAATAACCTGGTGAAAATTATTTGATAACTGTCAGAATCAGACTTAAAACATATAAGCTGAACCACTTGGATTAAGAAGGGAAAATAGATGCTTTGTGGTCACCCTCTAAGATGAAATCTGATTTCATGGGAAAAGCAATATAATGTAGAAGTTTGAAGCATGAGGTGCAGAGTGGAAAGACATGAGCTCAGGTTTTAACTCAGTTCTTACTAGCTTTGTGACTTTGGTCAAATTAGTTAACCATTTCAATCTTTAGAAGTCTTCCAAATTCAGAAATTTTCCAACTTTCAGATGAAAAATGAGATCAGTAACTTCACAGGATTATTCTGAGGATTAAATGATTAATGTAAAGTTCTTGGTATATAGTAAGTACTCAAGAAATAACAATTGCTATCATCATTAACAGTAATAAAAATAACACATTTTTGAGAAGTACATAGCATGTTTTAATTTTAGAGGCATCAATTACTTTTAATTTCAAAGAAGTTTAATTGTAGGATATACAGTCATTTTCATTCCCCAGCATTTCCATAAATCAGGAATGTTTTTTCTTGAACATTTTCATGGAGCTTCAGATGAACAGCTAACTTTAAAAAAATATTTTTATTGGAGTATGGTTGATTTATAATATTTTGTGTTAGTTTCAGGTTACAACAAAGTGATTCAGTTATACAAACATATGTATCTTTTTTTCAGATTCTTTTCACTTACAGGTTATTACAAAATATTGAGTACAGTTCGCTGTGCTACACAGTAGGTCCTTGTTGGTTATATACTTCATATATAGTAGTGTGTATATGTTAATCCCCAAATCCTAATTTGTCCTTCCCCCATGCTTTCCCCATTGGTAACCATACACTTGTTTACCATATCTATGAGTCTGTTTCTGTTTTGTAAATAAAAAAGAATAAAATAATGCCATTTGCAGCAACATGGATGGACCTAGAATTTATCATATTAAGCGAACAGCTAACTTTTGTATAATATGAAATATGTGGTTGGCAGTCTCTCTTTGAGAGTGCTGTGTTAATGAAGTTAAGTTCTGATTGGATACACTACAATGAAAAACAAGTACAAATGTTCAATTCCTGATCAAATATCAAAACAAACTTAATCTTGCAGAAAAAGTTCTAAAGAAGATAGTCTGACTTGATAATTTAAATTATGTACTGAGCTACCATAAGCTTAGAACTAATTATTTTATTACTTTAGTTTGTTGTATTTATCATTCTGAAAAAAAAGCTAGGAAAAATAATTATTGGAGACTAGTTTTGTTATTTATGGAGAAAAGACTGATGTTCTTTTTCAGGGACAGAAATGAATTTTTATAATGTTATTCTCTTTATATTTGTTTTCATTTCAGTGTGAACAAAACACATTGCTCAATTCTCTATCCAATGGCATTTGCAATGGTGAGTTAGCTTAAAAAAAACCCTAAGTGTTCTGACTTGAATATAGACCAGAGAATGAAATCTTCTTCCCCTTCTTCTCCCTCTCTGCCTCCTACTTCTGTCCTCCCTCTCTCCTCCCGATCTACGTCCTCCCTCCCCTCTCCACCTTCTCTTCCTCCCTCCTCCCATTCTCTCTTCCTCCATCTCACTCCTCTTTGCCTACTCCATCCTCCTCTCTTTTTTCTCTCTTCCTCCTTCTTTCTCTTTTATCTCTCCTATTCTGTCCTCCCCCTTCCTCCTTCTTTTCTTCTTCTTCCCTCTCATCCTCCTAAACTTTTAGAAGTGAATTTAAGAGGTATAAACCTACAAAAGATGAAGGTGTAAAACTTTATTATGAGGCGTTAAGAATACCTGAAACACAAATTAATGGTATTTTTTTGTAAAAATGGAAGGAAATACAATGTTCACTGATCAGAATGTACGATATTGAAAAGATGTCAGTTCTCGAATTTATTTATAGATATAAATTGAATCACAGTTAAAATTCCAATAGGACATTTTAATGGCAATTGACAAGCTCATTCTAAATTTTGTACAAAAACTCAAGTGGCCAAGAATAGGCACAACTGTTGAAATATATGAACAAGTGGGAGAGCATGTTCTCTTATGTATGTATAGATGTATTATAAAGCTCTAATAATCAGTGCAGTGTGGTACTGGTTCAAAGATAAGTGAACAGATCAATAGGACAGAGTAAAGAGCATAGAAGTAAGGAAAAAATCTCACATATATTGGTGTTTTATTTGTGACAAATGTGGCACTGCAGAGCAGTAAGTAAAAGACAGTCTTGTTAATATACAATGATGAGACAATCATGTATCCACAATGAATGAAATTAGACCTTTATCTCATACCATACCCCAAATCAGTACCAGCTGGATCAAAGTCCTTGGAGTGGTAGACAAATATAAATTTAGAAGATAATATAGAATATATATAAGAAATGTTAAACATTATTATTAAAATTCACTAGATTATTATCAAGAGCTTTTATTTACCAAAAGGCATCATATAAAGCATAAAAAGATAAACCAGAGTAAAAGGAGAGAGCTGTAACAAATAAAATGGAGAAAGAATTGCACTCCCCAGGATATCAAAGAGTAAAAATGGCAAATGGCTTGTTAGGAAAATGGGCAAGAGACATGAACATACATTTCACAAAATGAGACATTTTCAAATATACCAATAAATATATGAGAATATGCTTAAGTTAACTATTGCGATTTATAATAATTATTGAGGAAATGTATATTAAATTCATAATAAATAACATTGTCTCTCTATATATATATGTATAATTGATATTTTTAAAAGTCTGACAATACCAAGTATTGGTGAGGATGTACAGCAACAAAAAGTTTCTTGCAGTGCTAGTAGGAGTGTTAACTGTTACAACCACCTTGGAAAACAGTTGGGCAATGTCATATAAAGTTGAAGATACCATACCATATGACCAGCAATTCCACTCCCAGTTATACATTCTAGGAAGTTACATAAACAAGAATGTCCACACAGTATTTTTTGTAACTACACAAATCTGGAATCAGCTCATATTTCAACAAAAAAAAATTATCAGGTCTATATAACTATGGAATATTTGTACATTTGAATTTTTATTTGATATATTTATTATACTATATACATATACAATAATGAAAACTAGATGAGTCTTATAAACTTAATTGGGAAAAAATAAAAAGATGAAAGAAAACATTAAATTCAAATTCCATTATATAAACTTAAAAAAAAGGTGACATACTGATTTTTGTTCTTCTAAAGACAATAAAAATGGAATCTTTTACTATTTGTACCTGGAAACATATACAAGATTGTTCATAGTAGCTTTGTTTATA
Source organism: Mesoplodon mirus (assembly GCF_964341445.2). Lineage (NCBI taxonomy): Eukaryota > Metazoa > Chordata > Mammalia > Artiodactyla > Ziphiidae > Mesoplodon > Mesoplodon mirus. The sequence goes on along the minus strand of NC_138992.1, from coordinate 43,690,222 downwards.
ATTCTCCCAAATGCAGAAACAACTAAAATATTTATTAACAGTACAGTGGATAAAGAACATATGGAATGTTTATATAAATACATATTACAATAAATACATATAATATCTATTATATTACTTTATGTAAAGTATTCTAAATAAATGTATAACATATAGAATAGAATAAAATAAATACCATATAAATATATTAATTAATTGCATGACCCACATCAACATGGATGCAGCTCAGATGTTAGCTTCTCTGGTCTATTCTGACTTTTTGTAGCAAATTTACTTTCTCTTACATTGTGCTTTCAAAGGACGCTTGTATAATACTGGTATTGTACTTATTTAATGATCATTTCTTAAAGGTTTCACTTTTCTGCTAATCTGGAAACTTTTTAAGGGCATTCTCACCTCTACATCACTAGATCAGGCTCACTTTGCACAGGGTAGTAGCTGATGGGCATGGTCACCTTTGCTGTGTCCTTGTGAAATTTTAAAAGCCAGTGGCCCTTTTATAGTAGCCAGGACTGGTTGACCAGAATATTTTTTCTGGTATTTTCCTTCTCTCCCCTCTTCTGACACTCCAAAGTATCCTAGGTTCTCCCATCTCTCACTCTTTTTCAGGGACAACCTCCTGTTCTCACTTCCCTGTGCTTTAAATCCTCAGGTTTCACTTACTGCTCATGTTCTTGGTTTCCTCTCTCAATTTAACTAGTAAAACCTATAACTCTTGGTTTTATTGCCTTTACATTTTCACTTCTGTGACTCTAATTCTGTCCTTAATCATATTCAAAACGAATTAGTATGACTTTCATATTTATTTTTCTGCTATGAGACAGTCTTTGTCTTACTCCATGGATAGAAAATACCCAGTTTCCCATGCTTACATCAGACAGAATTAATTAATCAAGGCACTTCCTCCTATGAACCAAAGTAACCTGAGAATCTTCTAAACAGGCAGTTGCAAGAAGCTGCTACAAATGGTTGGTGTTGACACACAAGCTGAGATGTAGTTGCCATCCCAGCTTTATTCTATTCTGTGATGTAATGATACATTAATCTTAAATCACCTTTTTAAAAAAGGCTTCTTATGCATTAGAGATTATAAAGGTTCCCTTCTGAGGATCAAGTGCCCACTTCTCATCTTGACACCTAAAACTCTTCCTTATTTTCTCAAACTTACGTCCCTTTTACTACACATTACACAAGTTCTCTATCCCAATCAGATGAATCAGTTCATGGCCCCTACATCTAATTTTATTGTCCCTGGATCTGATCCTTTATGTATATTCTCCCTTCTAGAACAATCTACTTTTTTGCCGATCCAAATACTATACTTTCTTCAAGGTTTAATAGATAAGTAAAGTAAATTGAAGGGACACACTCTTTGGCAATATCAAGTAGACAAAGAAGTCAGCCAGATCCATAGAGGGGAATATACAGTCAAGTGCAGCCTGGAATGCAGTGTCTTCAGCTGTAAGATGGAAATCATAGTAACATGGAGAGACTACCACATGCCTCACTCAGTCACATATCAACTTACATAGTTATAAAGTTGTTTCATTCATCCATATTTTCCTCCTACCTAGATTTTTAAGGGAAGAAATGTATTTTAAATTTCCATTGCATTATCCTTCATTGTCCAATGAACACAAGGTCAGTGAATGAAAATTACAATGCTAATATTTGTATAGCATTTCCAAGTTTTCAAAGGACATTGTTCTGAATAACTGAAATAGATAGTTGGTAACTATATTTCCATTTTCAAATAGGTAATAGGATACTATTCATTTTACTGATGAAAATGTTGAGGACATAGATAACTAACTTGCTCAGGATTGTGCAGTTTGTTAGGGAAAGAGGAGGAACTCAAGTCCCTGTCGAAGACAGACATGTGTACAGGAAAGGGTGCTTAAAGCTGGGTTTTGGGAGTTCTGAGCCAGATGCAGTCTGCAGGAACACAACCAAGAAGGGTGGGTTGGTGCTAATACAGGGAAAAGGAGGTAACAGACAGTGCCATCTTCCTCTGCTTTGGTTGAAAGCTTGCAAAAATGGAGATAGAGGATGGACTTAAAAGAGATTTCAGTATGTAATTAACATAACCAGCACTGTTTAGGTGTTTTGTGAAGAGAGAGGGCAATACAAATGATGATTAGAAGCTTTGAAACGCTCAAACTGGGATAAACAGGAAATCCAGGAGGGTAGCTAAAAGGAAAGGGAAGTTTATTTTAGGAGATGGTGAATTTAAGATACTGGGAGACCATCAGGAGACATCCATGAGTTTTGGGGACCACTGAAGAGATCTGGAAGTAACTAAAGCAAAGGGAGATATTAGCTGGGAAAGGGAGTAGGAAAGAGGAAAGAGAATAAAAAATACCCTCTCCCAACAATCTTTACAGAAGAGGAAGATTGGATTGAATAATCAAAATATGTAAATACATATAAACTACGTAAATAATAAGATGGAAGTCATCATATTTCTCTGAAAGAAAAAAAAAACACAAATGTGAAGAAATCTTCCATTAACATGTTTAGTATGGTGTGTTCCAAAACACTTTAGTCACATTGTGCCATTACCAAGAGACACTCTGTCAACGTCTCTCTTAGCACTGTGATTTTTCATGTTCATCTCCACCACCTTATTTTTTTTAACATCTTTATTGGTGTATATTTGCTTTACAATGGTGTGTTAGTTTCTGCTTTACAAGAAATTGAATCACTTATACATATATGTATATCCCCATATGTAGTCCCTCTTGCATCTACCTCCGACCTTCCATATCCCACCCATCTAGTTGGTCACAAAGCACCCAGCTGATCTCCCTGTGCTATGTGGCTGCTTCCCACTAGTTATCTATTTCATATTTGGTAGTATATATAAGCACATGCCACTCTCTCACTTTATCCCAGCTTACCTTTCCCCCTCCCCATGTCCTCAAGTCCATTATCTATGTCTGCATCTTTATTCCTGTCCTGCCCCTAGGTTCATCAGAGCTTTTTTTTTTTTTTATATTCCATATATATGTGTTAGCACATTGTATTTATTTTTCTCTTTCTTACTTACTTCACTATGTATGACAATCTCTAAGTCCATCTACCTCACTACAAATAACTCAATTTAGTTTCTTTTTATGGCTGAGTAATATTCCATTGTATACATGTGCCACATCTTTATCCATTCATCAGTCGATGGACTCTTAGGTTGCTTCCATGTCCTGGCTATTGTAAATAGTGCTGCAATGAATATTGTGGTACATGACTCTTTTTGAATTACGGTTTTCTCAGGGTATACGCACAGTACTGGGAATGCTGGGTCGCATGGTAGTTCTATTTTTGTTTTTTTAAGGAACCTCCATACTGTTTTCCATAGTGGCTGTATCAATTTACATGCCCGCCAACAGTGCAAGAGGGTTCCCTTTTCCCCACACTCTCTCCAGCATTTATTGTTTGCAGATTTTTTGTTGATGGTCATTCTGACTGGCGTGAGGTGATACATCATTGTAGTTTTGATTTGCCTAACTCTAATGATTAGTGACATTGAGCATCCTTTCATGTGTTTGTTGACATTCTGTATATCTTCTTTGGAGAAATGTCTATTTAGGTCTTCTGCCCAATTTTGGATTGGGATGTTTGTTTTTTTGATATTGAGCTGCATCAGATACTTGTAAATTTTGGAGATTAATCCTTTGTCAGTTGCTTCATTTGCAGATATTTTCTCCCATTCTGAGAGTTGTCTTTTCATCTTGTATATGATTTCCTTTGCTGTGCAAAAGAGTTTAACTTTCATTAGGCCCCATTTGTTTATTTTTGTTCTTATTTCCATTTCTCTAGGAGGTGGGTCAAAAAAGATCTTGCTGTGATTTATGTCATAGAGTGTTCTGCCTATGTTTTCCTCTAAGAGTTTGATGGTGTCTGTACTTACATTTAAGTCTTTAATACATTTTTAGTTTATTTTTGTGTATGGTGTTAGGGAGACTTCTAATATCATTCTTTACACATACCTGTCCAGTTTTCCCAGCACCACTTGTTGAAGAGGCTGTCTTTTCTCCATTGGATATTCTTGCCTAATTTATCAAAGATAAGGGGACCATATGTGCATGAGTTCATCTCTTGGCTTTCTATCCTGTTCCATTTATCTATATTTCTGTTTTTGGGCCAGTACCATACTGTCTTGATTACTGTAGCTTTGCAATATTGTCAGCAGTCCGTGAGCCTGATTCCTCCACCTCTGTTTTTCCTTCTTAAGATTGCTTTGGCTATTTGGGGTCTTTTCTGTTTCCATACAAATTGTGAAATTTTCTGTTCTAGTTCTGCGAAAAATGTCATTGGTAGTTTGATAGGGATGGAATTGAATCTGTAGATTGCTTTGGGTAGTATAGTCATTTTCACAATGTTGATTGTTCCAACCCAAATACATGGTATATCTCTCCATCTGTTTGTATCATCTTTAATTTTTTCATCAGTGTCTTCTAGTTTTCTGCATACAGGTCTTTTGTCTTCTTAAGTAGGTTTATTCCTAGGTGTTTTATTCTTTTTCTTGCAATGGTAAATGGAAGTGTTTCCTTAATCTCCTTTTCTGATCTTTCATTGTTAGTGTAGAGGAATGCAAGAGATTTCTGTGCATTAATTTTGTATGCTGCTACTTTACCAAAGTAATTGATTACCTCTACTATTTTTCTGGTAGCATCTTTAGGATTCTCTGTGTATAGTATCATGTCATCTGCAAACAGTGACAGCTTTATTTCTTCTTTTCTGACTTGGATTCCTTTTATTTCTTTTACTTCTCTGATTGCTCTTGCTAAAACTTCCAAAATTATGTTGAATAACACTGGTGAGAGTGGGCAACCTTGTTTTCTTCCTGATCTTAGTGGAAATGGTTTTAGTCTTTCACCATTAAGAAATATGTTGGGTGTGGGTTTGTCATATATGGCCTTTATTATGTTGAGGTAAGTTCCCGTTATACCTACATTCTGGAGGGTTTTTTTCTTTTATCATAAATGGGTGTTGAATTTTGTCAAAATCTTTTTCTGCATCTATTGAGATGATCATATGTTTTTTTTCTGCTTCAATTTGTTAATATGGTGTATCACATTGATTGTTTTGCATTTATTGAAGAATCCTTACATTCCTGGGATAAACCCCACATGACCATGGTGTATGATCCTATTAATGAGCTGTTGGATTCTGTTTGTTACTATTATTTTGAGGATTTGTGCATCTATATTCACCACTGATATTGGACTGTAGTACTCTTTTTTTGTGACATCTTCTGGTTTGGGTAAGAGGATGATGGTGGCCTCATAGACTAAATTTGGGAGTGTTCCTCCCTCTGCTCTACTTTGGAAGAGTTTGAGAAGGACAGGTGGTAGCTCTTCCTTAAATGTTTGGTAGAATTCACCTGTGAAGCCATCTGGTCCTTGGCTTTTGTTTGTTGGAATATTTTAAATCACAGTCCCAATTTCAGTGCCTGTGTTTCGTCTGTTTATATATTTTTTATTTTTTCCTTATTAAGTCTCAGAAAGATGTGCTTTTCTAAGAATTTGTCCATTTCTTCCAGGTTGTTCATTTTATTGGCATAGAGTTGTTTGTAGTAATCTCTCATGATGTTTTGCATTTCTTTAGTGTCAGTTGTTACTTCTCCTTTTTCATTTCTAATTCTATTGTTTTGAGTCTTCTCCCTGTTTTTCTCTTCTTTTTTAACATGTATATTGGAGTATAATTGGTTTACAATGGTGTGTTAGTTTCTGCTTTATAACAAAGTGAATCAGCTATACATATACTTATATCCCCATATCTCTTTCCTCTTGCATCTCCCTCCCTCCCACCTTCCCTATTCCACCCTTCTATCTGGTCACAAAGCACCGAGCTGATCTCCATGTGCCATGTGACTGTTTCCCACTAGCTATCTATTTTACATTTCGTAGTGTATATATGTCCATATATACACTACCACCTTCTCAGTTTGTCCCAACTTACCCTTCCCACTCCCCATGTCCTCAACTCCATTCTCTAGTAGGTCTGCATCTTTATTCCCATCCAGTCCCTAGGTTCTTCAAGACAATTTTTTTTCTTTTTTTTAGATTCTCTCTATATATATGTTAGCATACAGTGTTTGTTTTTCTCTTTCTGACTTACTTCACTCTGTATGACAGACTCTAGGTCCATCCACCTCACTACAAATAACTCAATTTCATTTTTTTATGGCTGAGTAATATTCTATTGTATATATGTGCCACATCTTCTTTATCCATTCATCTCCTGATGGACACTTAGGTTGCTTCCATGTCCTCACTATTGTAAATAGAGCTGCAATGAACATTGTGGTACATGACTCTTTTTGAATTATGTTTTTTTCAGGGTATATGCTCAGTAGTGGAATTGCTGGGTCATATGGGAGTTTTATTTTTAGTTTTTTAAGGAACTTCCATACTGTTCTCCATAGTGGCTCTATCTATTTACATTCCCACCAACAATGTATGAGGGTTCCCGCTTCCCCACACCCTCTCCAGCATTTATTGTTTGTAGATTTTTTGATTATGGCCATTCTGCCCTGTGTGAGAGGATATCACAATGCAGTTTTGATTTACATTTCTATAATGATTAATGATGTTGAGCATTCTTTCATATGTTTGTTGGCAATCTGTATATCTTCTTCGGAGAATTGTCTCTTTAGGTCTTCTGCCCATTTTTGTATTGGGTTGTTTGTTTTTTTGATATTGAGCTACATGAGCTGCTTGTAAATTTTGGAGATTAATCCTTTGTCAGTTGTTTCATTTGCAAATATTTTCTCCCATTCTGAGGGTTGTATTCTCATCTTGTTCATGTTTTTCATTGCTGTGCAAAGGCTTTTAAGTTTCATTAGGTTCCATTTGTTTATTTTTGTTTTTATTTCCATTCCTCTAGTAGGTGGGTCAATAGGGATCTTGCTGTGATTTATGTCATAGAGTGTTCTGCCTCTGTTTTCCTCTAAGAGTTTGGTAGTGTCTATCTTTACAGTTAGTTCTTTAATGGATTTTGAGTTTATTTTTGTGTATTGTATTAGGGAGTGTTCTAATTTCATTCTTTTACATGTAGCTATCCAATGTTCCCAGCATCACTTATTGAAGAGGCTGTCTTTTCTCCATTGGATATTCTTGCCTCCATTATCAAAGATAAGTTGACCATATATGCATGAGTTTATCTCTGGGCTTTATATCCTGTTCCATTGATATATATTTCTGTTTTTTGTGCCAGTACCATAGTGTCTTGATTACTGTAACTTTGTAGTATAGTCTGAAGTCAGGGTGCTGATTCCTCCAGCTCCATTTTTCTTTCTCAAGATTACTTTGTCTCCTCAGGGTCTTTTGTATTTCCATACAAATTGTGAAATTGTTTCTCCCAGTTCTGTAAAAAATGCTAGTGGTAGTTTGACGGGGATTGCATTGAATCTGTACCTTGCTTTGGGTAGTATAGTCATTTTCACAATGTTGATGTTTCCAATCCAAGAACATGGTATATTTCTCCATCTATTTGTGTCACGTTTAATTTCTTTCTTCAGTGTCTTATGATTTTCTGCATATAGGTCCTTTGTCTCCGTAGGTAGGTTTATTCCTAGGTATTTTATCCTTTATGTAGCAATGGTAAATGGGAGTGTATTCTTAATTTCAGCTTCAGATTTTTCATCATTAGTTTATAGGAATGAAAGAGATTTCTGTGCATTAATTTTGTATCCTGCTACTTTACCAAATTGATTGATTAGCTCTAGTAGTTTTCTGGTAGCATCTTTTTTTTTTTTTTTTTTTAAAGAAGATGTTGTTGGTAGGAGTTTATTAATTAAATTATTTATTTTTGCTGTGTTGGGTCTTCGTTTCTGTGTGAGGGCTTTCTCTAGTTGTGGCAAGTGGGGGCCACTCTTCATCGTGGTGCGCAGGCCTCTCACTATTGCGGCCTCTCCCGTTGCAGGAGCACAGGCTCCAGGCGCGCAGGCTCAGTAGTTGTGGCTCACGGGCCTAGTTGCTCCGTGGCATGTGGGATCCTCCCAGACCAGGGCTCGAACCCATGTCCCCTGCATTAGCAGGCAGATTCTCAACCACTGCGCCACCAGGGAAGCCCTCTGGTAGCATCTTTAGGATTCTCTATGTATAGTATCATGTCATCTGCAAACAGTGACAGCTTTACTTCTTCTTTTCCAATTTGGATTCCTTTTATTTCTTTTTCTTCTCTAATTGCTGTGGCTAAAACTTCCAAAACTATGTTGAATAATACTGGTGAGAGTGAGCAACCTTATCTTGTTCCTGATATTAGTGGAAATGTTTTCAGTTTTTCACCATTGAGGACAATGTTGGTTGTGGGTTTGTCATATATGGCGTTTATTATGTTGAGGTAAGTTCCCACTATGCCTACTTTCTGAACGGTTTTTATTATAAATGGGTGTTGAATTTTGTTGAATGCTTTCTCTGCATCTATTGAGATAATCATATGTTTTTTTTCCTTCAGTTTGTTAATATGGTGTATCACATTGATTGATTTGCATATATTGTAGAAGGCTTGCATTGCTGGGATAAACCCCACTTGGTCATGGTGTTTGATCATTTTAATGTGCTGTTGCATTCTGTTTGCTAGTATTTTGTTGAGGCTTTTTGCATATATGTTAATCAGTGATATTGGTTGGTAGTTTTCCATTTTTGTGACATCTTTGTCTGCTTTTGGTGTCAGGGTGATGGTGTCCTCGTAGAATGTATTTGGGAGTGTTCCTCCGTCTGCCATATTTTGGAAGAGTTTTATAAGGATAGGTGTCTTCTCTAAATGTTTGATAGAATTCGCCTGTGAAGCCATTTGGTCCTGGGCCTTTGTTTGTTGGAAGATTTTTAATCATAATTTCAATTTCAGTTCTTGTGATTGGTCTGTTCATATTTTCTATTTCTTCCTGGTTCAGTCTAGGAATGTTGAGTATTTCTAAGAATTTGTACATTTTTTCCAGGTTGCTTATTTTATTGGCATATATTTGCTTGTAGTAATCTGTCATGATCCTTGGTATTTCTGCAGTGTCAGTTGTTACTTCTCCTTTTTCATTGCTAATTCTATTGATTTGAGTCTTCTCCCATTTTTTTCTTGCTGAGTCTGGCTAATGGTTTATCAATTTTGTTTATCTTCTCAGAGAAAGAGCTTTTAGTTTTACTGAGCTTTGCTATAGTTTCCTTCATTTCTTTTTTATTTATTTCTGATCTTATCTTTATGGTTTCTTTCCTTCTGGTAACTTTGGGGGTTTTTTGTTCTTCTTTCTCTAATTCCTTTAGGTTTAAGTTTAGATGGTTTATTTGAGATGTTTCTTATTTCTTAAGGTAGGATTGTATTGCTATACTCTTCCCTCTTAATACTGCTTTTGCTGCATCCCTTAAGTTTTGGCTCATCGTGTTTTCATTTTCCTTTGTTCCTAGATATTTTTTTGATTTCCTCTTTGATTTCTTCAGTGATCTCTTGGTTATTAAGTAGTGTATTGTTTATCCTCCATGTGTTTGTATTTTTTACAGATATTTTCCTGTAATTGATATATAGTCTCATAGCATTGTGGTCAGAAAAGCTACTTGATATGATTACAATTTTCTTAAACTTACCAAGGCTTGATTTGTGACCCAAGGTATGATGTATCCTGGAGAATGTTTCATGAGCAGTTGAGAAGTGTATTGTGGTGTTTTTGGATGGAAAGTCCTATAAATATCAATTAAGTTCATCTTGTTTAATGTATCATTTAAAGCTTGTGTTTCCTTATTTATTTTCATCTTGGATGATCTGTCCATTGGTGAATTTGGGGTGTTACATTCCCCTAGTATGATTCTGTTACTGTCGATTTCCCCTTTTATGGCTGTTAGTATTTGCCTTATATATTGAGGTGCTCCTATGTTGGGTGCATAAATATTTACAATTGTTATATCTTCTTCTTGGATTGATCCTTTGATCATTTTGTAGTGTCCTTCTTTTCTCTTGTAATAGTCTGTGTTTTAAAGTCCATTTTGTCTGATATGAGAATTGCTACTCCAGCTTTCTTTTGATTTCCATTTGCATGGAATATCTTTTTCCATCCCCTCACTTTCAGGATGCCTGTGTCCCTAGGTCTGAAGTGGGCCTCTTGTAGAACGCATATATATGGGTCTTATTTTTGTATCCATTCAGCCAGTCTATGTCTTTTGGTTGGAGCATTTAATCCATTTACTCTTAAAGTAGTTACTGATATGTATGTTCCTATTACCATTTTCTTACTTTTTGGAGGTTGTAATTGTAGGTCTTTTCCTTCTGTTGTGTCTCCTGCCTAGAGAAGTACTTTAGCATTTGTTGTAAAGCTGGTTTGGTGGTGCTGAATTCTCTTAGCTTTTGCTTTTCTTTAAAGGTTTTAATTTCTGCATTGAATGTGAATGAGATCCTTGCTGCATAGAGTAGTCTTGGTTGTAGGTTTTTCCCTTCCATCACTTTAAATATGTCCTGCCAGTCCCTTCTGGCTTGTATAGTTTCTGCTGAAAGATGAGCTGTTAACCTTATGAGGATTCCCTTGTGTGTTATTTGTTGTTTTTCCCTTGCTGCTTTTAATAGTTTTTCTGTGTATTTAATTTTTGATAGTGTGATGAATATGTGTCTTGGTGCGTTTCTCCTTGGATTTATCCTTTATGGGACTCTCTGTGCTTCCTGGACTTGATTAACTATTTGCTTTACCATATTAGGGAAGTTTTCAACCATAATCTCTTCAAGTATTTTCTCTTTCCCTTTCTTTTTCTCTTCTTCTTCTGGGACCCCTATAATTCGAACATTGGTGTGTTTAATATTGTCCCAGAAGTCTCTGAGACTATCCTCAATTCTCTTCATTCTTTTTTCTTTATTCTGCTCTGCAGTAGTTTTTTCAGCTATTTATCTTCCAGGTCACTTATCCGTTCTTCTCCCTAAGTTATTCTTCTATTGATCCCTTCTAGAGAATTTTTAATTTCATTTATTGTGTTGTTCATCATTGTTTGTTTGCACTTTAGTTCTTCTAGGTCCTTGTTAAATGTTTCTTGCATTTTTTCCATTCTATTTCCAATATTTTGGATCACCTTTACTATCATTATTCTGAATTCTTTTTCAGGTAGACTGCCTATTTTCTCTTCATTTTTTAGGTCTGGTTGTTTTTTACCTTGCTTCTTCATCTGCTGTGTGTTCCTTTGTCTTCTCATTTTGCTTAACTTACTGTTTGGGGTCTCCTTTTCACAGCCTGAAGGTTCACAGTTCCTGTTGTTTTTCATGTCTGCCCCCAGTGGCTAAGGTTTGTTCAGGGATCATGTAGGCTTCCTGGTGGAGGGGCTTTAGGCTGTGTTCTGGTGGATAAGCCTGGACATTGTCTTTCTGGTGGGCATGTTCATGTCTGGTGGTATGTATTTAGGGTGTCTATGACCTTATTATGGTTTTAGGCAGCCTCTCTGCTAATGGGTGGGGTTGTGTTCCTGTCTTGCTATTTGTTTGGCATAGGGTATCCATCACTGTAGCTTGCTCGTCGTTAAGTGGAGCTGGGTCTTGGCGTTGAGATGGAGATCTCTGGGATATTTTCACCATTTGATATTATGTGGAGCTGGGAGATTTCTGGTGGGCTAATGTCCTGAATTTGGCTGTCCCACCTCAGAGGCATATCCCTGATACCTGGCTGGAGCACCAAGAGCCTGTCATCCACACGGTTCAAAATAAAAGGGAGAAAAAAAGAAGGAAAGAAAAAAAAAGATAAAATTAAATTAAATTAAAGTAAATTAAAAATTTATTAAAATAAAAAACAAAATAATTATTTATGAATTGTTTTAATTAATTTAAAAAAAGAAAGGAAGGAAGAAACAAGAGAACAACCAAACTAAAAAACAAATCCACCAATGATAACGTGTTGAAAACTATACAAAAAAAAAAAAAAAAAAGAGAATGGAGAGATGGAACCTTAGGTCAAATGGTAAAAGCAAAGCTATACAGACAAAATCACACACAGAAGCATATGCATACACACTCACAAAAAGAGAAAAAGTATATATATATATATATATATATATATATATATATATATATATATATATCTCCTTGCTTCCAAAGTCCACCTCCTCAATTTGGGATGATTCATTGTCTATTCCGGTATTCCAGAGATGCAGGGTACATCAAGTTGACTGTGGAGATTTAATCCATTGCTCCTGAGGCTCCTGGGAGAGATTTCCCTTTCTCTTCTTTGTTCCAGCAGCTCCTGGGATTCAGCTTTGGATTTGGCCCTGCCTCTGCATGTAGGTCGCCTGAGGGCTGCTGTTCTTTGCTCAGACAGAGCAGGGTTAAAGGAGCAGCTGATTAGGGTAATCTGGTTCACTTAGGCTGGGGGGAGGGAAGGGTACAGAGTGCAGGGCGAGCCTGTGGCAGCAGAGGCCAGCGTGACGTTGCAGTAGCCTGATGCATGCTGTGTGTTCTCCCGAGGAAGTTGTCCCGGGATCACGGGACCCTGGCAGTGGTGGGCTGCACAGCCTCCCAGGAAGGGAGGTATGGATAATGACCTGTGCTTGCACACAGGCTTCTTGGTGTCTGTAGCAGCAGTCTTAACATTTCATGCCTGTCTCTGTGGTCTACGCTGATAGCCACCACTGGCGCCAGTCTCTGGAGCTCCTTTAAGTAGCACTCTTAATCCCCTCTCCTCGTGCACCAGGAAACAAAGAGGCAAGAAAAAGTCTCTTGCCTCTTCGACAGTTCCAGACCTTTTCCCGGACTCCCTCCTGGCTAGCCATAGCTCACTAACTCCCTTCAGGCTGTGTTCACGCAGCCAACTGCAGTCCTTTCCCTGGGATCTGACCTCTGAAGCCTGAGCCTCGGCTTACAGCCCCCACCCATCCCGGCAGGTGACCAGTCAAGCCTCTCGGGCTGGTGAGTGCTGGTCGGCACGGATCCTCTGTGTGGGAGTCTCTCTGCTTTGCCCTCTGCACCCCTGTTGCTGTGCTCTCCTCCGTGGCTCCGAAGCTTCCCCCCTCCGGCACCCGCAATCTCCGCCCGTGAAGGGGCTTCCTAGTGTGTGGAAACCTTTCCTCCTTCACAGCTCCCTCCCCCCTGGTGCAGGTCCCATCCCTTTTCTTTTGTCTCTGTTTTTTGTTTTTTCTTTTGCCCTACCCAGGTACGAGGGGAGTTTCTTGCTTTTTGGGAGGCCTGAGGTCTTCTGTCAGCGTTCAGCAGGAGTTGTTCCACATATAGATGTATTTCTGATGTATTTGTGGGGAGGAAGGTGATCTCCACATCTTATTCCTCTGCCATCTTGAAAGTCTCCCTCCACCACCTTCTTACCTGCTTAACTTCAATCTATCCTCCAAACCTCAGGTTACATGTCCCATTCTTCCTTTCATTCCTGTATTATCATGTCCTTTTTCACTCAGCAAATATTTTTGTATTTAATGGGCATCTTCTGAGTCCTAGGCACAACGACAGATGCTGTATATTCAAGGATGAAGAAAGCAGGCATGATTTCTGTCATCATGAATGCTGAAACCTAAATTAGCTCCCCTCCCTCAACCGCCCCCCCACTTCCTGTTCCCCAAACCAGCTGTATTTTGTCTGGAGACTCTAGGGGAGAACACTTTTACTTCCTTGTCCTTTTCAATTTCTGGAGGCCATTCACATTCCTTGGCTCATGGCCAGCAGTGTTGGCATTTTCATATCTCTCTGACCTCTTCTTCCATCACCACATCTCCTCTCTGACTCTGACCCCCCTGCCTCCCTCTCATAAGAACCCTTATAATTACATTGGACCTCCCTCACCACAAAAATCCAGGGTAATCCGCTCATCTCAGGATCCTTAATTTAATCAAGTCTGCAAAATTCCTTTTGCCATGTAAGGCAACATATTCCACAGGTTCTAGGGATTAAGATATGGACATAATTGGGGGTCATTATTCTGTCTATAATATCAGGTGTACCCTGTACATCCTTAGCACTTTCTGCATAACTTTCCCAGCTTTTGTAATACTTCAGATTACTAGTTCAACTGACTGGTTTCCTAGCTTGGTTGTGAGTCTATTGAGGGTAAGGACCATCATCTCTCTTGTCCATCATTCTGATTGTATTTCTTAGGACAATGCCTAGACTAAGCACCCAATACTTCTATATTGACTGACTACTTGAATGAATGAATTAATTAGAGAGATGCTCAATAATATGTGCACATGTTTTCCAAAGATAGTGTTTTGGTTTGTCCTAAATATTTCTGATATCCTTGTTTTCTTGAGAAGTTTGAGATGTAACTCTGTTTCTCAATAGTTACTTGATATCAACAGAAAATGCCTTCTTTTAAAAAATTATGAATGACTCAGAGACTGTCAAGAACATTTTGAAGTATAAAAGAAACACTCCTAAATTATGCAACTATGAATACTTTTTAATAAAAGGAGTTAATGAATATTCCACAGGAAAGAGCTGGCTTGCACAGTCTGGAGTTAATTGCTCACCCACACCTGGTTGTTAATTTCTTTCTGAAATGTTGTTTTTTGTAGATAAAGCCCATCATTTACCACATCCCACATGGGTACAGATTAGTTGTCTCCTTTGTACATGCTCCAAGCTTACCTCATTTTGCATAAGGCAGGATATTAACTGTGCATTCACTTTACTCTTTTCTATAACAATGTGATTTTTATTGCATTGGTTGATTTACTTAGAAGCTTAGAACACAAGGATATAGCCATAAAATCATCACAATGGCAGAACTGAGGATGTAAAAGAAAATTTCACTTATTTTTGGAAAGATTTCAGAAATGTCCATTGTATTTAAATTTCCATTGGAGTGAAATGGTAACTTTGTCATTAAGAATGTCTTTTATTTACAAAAAATATCATGAATTGCTTCTCTTAATATAGCTTACTTAAATGATTATCCACAAATACATGGCACAATTTTTTTATTTTCTTTTATTTTGTTTTGGATGATGTGAAAATGTGCATGCATTTTGATTAAAGGAGCAGAAAAGGGGAAACTTGAATGTAAAAATGAAAGACAAAGCAAGCACACTGAAACAATGGAAGGAAAATTTTTGTTTCTCTATCGATTAAACCCAAACATTTTCATAGTTAACAATCTATCATCACTTAAATAATGAAATAATTGCAAGAAAATGCAGAGAATGGCAAGTGTAAGTTACAAGTGAAATAAATGTGATAGGATAGAAAAGAGAAAAAAACTTATTTCTTAAATAATTTTCTGTACCTTTTAACCACCATTTCCTAATCATTTGGATCTAGTGATCAATCTCTCCAAATAATATATACAGAATTTTTCCACTGGAATATTATGTTTAGATCAACAAGTAAATTTCCTATGAACTAGTAGTGACTTTGTGCAGCACTGAATTGATAAAAATTCTGAGGTCTTCTTTGACCTAAGTGGAAAAATTACCATGGTTGATTAGCCATGTTTGGTTTGCTAAGGAATGGGGATGATAGAATGCATGCCATAAGGTTAGTTATGGGTAATAAGTTATGTACCTCCTGCAGGAAAAGCAATGCATTGACATTTTCCAAATAAAATAGTTGTTAATATTTTTCAGATTATATTGAATATATATATTTAATTATATTAAATATTGCCAATAACAATTATGTTTTCTAGTAAATAAAGAACAAGGCTTAAAGATCTCAAAAATTCATAATTTATATAAGTTGGGGGATTAGATATTAATGATAACTTTTTCTACATAATTTTTGGACTAAGGATTTTAGATTTAGCTTATTTTGAAATATGTAATATATTATAAAAGACATAAGTCATTTGTTAAGAACAATGCTGTTTAAGGAGATGTAAAAAAAGACGTCATTAATTTTGTTATCAAATTGTATCATCACTGTCTTTTTTTAAGCATCTTTATTGGATTATAATTGCTTTACAATGGTGTGTTAGTTTCTGCTTTATAACAAAGTGAATCAGCTATACATGTACATATATCCACATATCTTGTCCCTCTTGCATCTCCCTCCTACCCTCCCTATCCCACCCCTCTAGGTGGCCACAAAGAACTGAGCTGATCTCCCTGAGCTATGCGGCTGTTTCCTACTAGCTATCTACTTTATATTTGGTAGTATATATAAGTCTAAGCCACTCTCTCTCTTCATCCCAGCTTGTCCTCCCCCCTCCCTGTTTCCTCAAGTTCATTCTCTATGTCTGCATCTTTATTCCTATCCTGACCCTAGGTTCTTCAGAATCATTTTTCTATTGTTGTTAGATTCCATATATATATATATATATATATATATATATATATATATATATATGTGTGTGTGTGTGTGTGTGTGTGTGTGTGTGTGTGTTAGCACACAGTTTTCATTTTTCTCTTTCTGACTTCACTCTGTATGACAGTCTCTAGGTCCATCCACCTCAATACAAATAACTCAATTTCATTTTTATTTTTATGGCTGAGTAATATTCCATTGTATATATGTACCACATCTCCTTTATCCATTCATCGGGCAATGGACACTTAGGTTGCTTCCATGTCCTGGTATTGTAAATAGAGCTGCAATGAACATTGTGATACATGACTCTTTTTGAATTATGGTTTTCTCAGGGTATATGCCCAGTAGTTGGATTGCTGGGTCTTATGGTAGTTCTATTTTAGTTTTTTAAGGAACCTCCATACTGTTTTCTATAGTGGCTGTATCAATTTACATGCCCACCAGCAGTGCAAGAGGGTTCCATTTTCTCCATACCCTCTCCAGCATTTATTGTTTTGGATAGTTTGATGATGGCTATTCTGACTGCTGTGAGGTGATACCTCATTGTAGTTTTGATTTACATTTCTCTGATGATTAGTGATGTTGAGCATCCTTTCATGTGTTTGTTGGCAATCTGTATACCTTCTTTGGAGAAATGTCTATTTAAGTGTTCTGTCAAGTTTTGGATTGGTTATATGTTTTTTTGATATTGAGCTGCATGAGCTGTTTGTAAATCTTGAAGATTAATCCTTTGTCAGTTGTATCATTTGCAGAAATGTTCTCCCATTCTGAGGGTTGTCTTTTCATCTTGTTTTGGATTCGTTTGCTGTGCAAAAGCTTTTAAGTTTCATTAGGTCCCATTTGTTTATTTTTGTTTTTATATCCATTTCTCTAGGAGGTGGGTCAAAAAGGATATTTCTGTGATTTGTGTCATACAGTGTTCAGCCTATGTTTTCCTCTAAGAGTTTTAGAGTGTCTGATTTTCACTTAGGTCTTTAATCCATTTTGAGTTTATTTTTGTGTATGCTGTTAGGGAGTGTTTTAATTGAATTATTTTACATGTAGCTGTCCAGTTTCCCTGGCACCACTTACTTAAGAGGCTGTTTTTTCTCCATTCGATATTCTTGCCTCCTTTATCAAAACTAAGGTGAGCATATGTGCATGGGTTTATCTCTGGACTTTATATCCTGTTCCATTGATCTATATTTCTGTTTTTGTGCCAGTACCATATGGTCTTGATTACTGTAGCTTTGTAGTATAGTCTGAACTCTGGGAGCCTGATTCCTCCAGCTCCATTTATTTTTTTGTTTTTGTTTTTTGTTTTTTGTTTTCTCAAGATTGCTTTGGTTATTTGGGGTCTTTTGTGTTTCCATACAAATTGTGAATTTTTTTGTTCTAGTTCTGTGAAAAATGCCATTGGTACTTTGATAGGGATTGCACTGAATCTGTAGATTTCTTTGGGTAGTATAGTTATTTTTGCAATGTTGATTCTTCCAATCCAAGACATAGTATATCTCTCCATCTGCTTGTAACACCCTTAACTTCTTTCATCAGTGTCTTATAGTTTTCTGCATACAGGTCTTTTGTCTCCTTAGGTAGGTTTATTACTAGGTATTTTATTCTGTTTGTTGCAGTGGTAAATGGGAACGTTTCTTTAATTTATCTTTCAGATTTTTCATCATTAATGTATAGGAATGCAAGAGATTTCTGTACATTACCATTGTATTCTGTTACTTTACCAAATTCATTGATTAGCTCTAGAAGTTTTCTGGTATCACCTTTAGGATTCTCTATGTATAGTATCATGTCATCTGCAAACAGTGACAGCTTTACTTCTTTTCTGCTTTGGATTTCTTTTATTTCTTTTTTCTTCTCTGATGGGTGTGGCTAAAACTTCCAAAACTATGTTGAATAATAGTAGTGAGAATGGACACACTTGTCTTATTCCTGATCTTGGAGGAAGTGTTTTCAATTTTTCACCTTTGAGAACAAGGTTGGCTGTGGTTTGGCATATATGGCCTTTATTATGTTGAGGTAAGTTCCATCTTTGCCTACTTTCCAGAGGTTTTTATTATAAACGGGTGTTGAATATTGTCAAAAGTTTTTTCTCCATCTATTGAGACAATCATATGGTTTTTCTCCTCCAGTTTGTTACTATGGTGTATCACATTGATCGATTTGCATATAGTGAAGAATCATTGCATTCCTGGGATAAACTGCAGTTGATCATGGTTTATCATCCTTTTAACGTGCTGTTGGATTCTGTTTGCTAGTATTTTCTTGAGGATTTTTGCATCTATGTTCATCAGTGATATTTGCCTGTCGTTTTCTTTCTTTGTGACATCTTTGTCCGGTTTTGGTATCAGGGTGATGGTGGCATTGTAGAATGAGTTTGGGAGTGTTCCTCCCTCTGCTATATTTTGGAAGATTTGAGAAGGATAAGTGTTAGCACTTCTCTAAATGTTTAAGAGAATTCACCTGTGAAGCCATCTTGTCCTAGGTTTTCTTTTGTTGGAAAATTTTTAATCACAGTTTAAATTTCAGTGCTTGTGATTGGTCTGTTCATATTTTCTATTTCTTCCTGGTACACACTCAGAAGTGGTGCTTTTCTAAATAATTGTCCATTTCTTCCAGGTTGTCCATTTTATTGGCATATAGTTGCTTGTAGTAATCTCTCATGATCATTGGTATTTCTGCAGTGTCAGTTGTTACTTCTCCTTTTTCATTTCAAATTCTATTGGTTTTAGTCTTCTCCCCCCCTTTTTTTTTCTTGATGAGTCTGGCTAATGGTTTATCAATTTTATTTATCTTCCCAAAGAACCAGCTTTTAGTTTTATTAATCTTTGTTATGGTTTCCTTCATTTCTTTTTCATCTATTTATGATCTGTTCTTTATGATTTCCTCCTTCTGCCAACTTTGGGGTTTTTTTTGTTGTTGTTGTTCTTCTTCTTCCTCTAATTTCTCTAGGTGTAATGTTAGGGGTTTTTTTATTTGAGATGTTTCTTGTTTCTTGAGGTAGGATTGTAATGCTATAAATTTCCCTCTTAGAACTGCTTTTGCTGCATCCCATAGGTTTTGGATCTGTTTGTTTTCATTGTCATTTGTTTCTAGTTTTTTTTTTTTTAATTTACTCTTTGTTTTCTTCAGTGATCTCTTGGTTATTACATAGTGTATTATTTAGCCTCCATGTGTTTGTATTATTTACATATGTTTTCCTGTAATTGGTATCTAGTCTTATAGCATTGTGGTCAGAAAGTACACTTGATAGAATTTCAATTTTCTTAAATTTACCAAGGCTTGATTTGTGACCCAAGATATGATCTATCCTGGAGAATGTTCCATGAGCACGTGAGAAGAAAGCATATTCTGTTGTTTTTGCATGGAATGTCCTATAAATATCAATTAAGTCCATCTTGTTTAATGTATCATTTAAAGCTTGTGTTTCCGTATTTATTTGCATTTTGGATGTGTCCATTGGTGAAAGTGGGGTGTTAAGGTCCCCTACTATGATTATGTTACTGTCGATTTCCCCTTTTATGGCTGTTAGCATTTGCTTTATGTATTGAGGTGCTTCTATGTTGGGTGCATAAATATTTACAATTGTTATATCTTCTTCCTGGATTGATCCCTTGATCATTATGTAGTGTCCTGCTATGTCTCTTGTAATAGTCTTTATTTTAAAGTCTATTTTGTCTGATATGAGTGTTGCTACTCCAGCTTTCTTTTGATTTTCTATTTGCATGGAATATCTTTTTCCATCCCCTCACTTTCAGGATGTATACATCCCTAGTCTGAAGTGGGCCTCTTGTAGACAACATATATATGGGTCTTATTTTTGTGTCCATTCAGCCAGCCTCTGTCTTTTGGTGGGAGCATTTTATCCATTTACATTTAAGGTAATTATCGATATGTATATTCCTATTAACATTTTTTAATTGTTTTGGGTTTGTTATTGTAGGTCTTTTCCCTCTCTTGTGTTTCCTGCCTAGAAATGTTCTTTTAACTATTCTTTTAAAGCTGGTTTGGTGGTGCTGACTTCTCTTATCTTTTGCTTGTCTGTAAAGCTTTTAATTTTTCCATCAAACCTGAATGAGATCCTTGATGGGTAGAGTAATCTTGGTTGTATATTTTTCCCTTTCATCACTTTAAATATGTCCTGGCACTCCCTCTGGCTTGCAGAGTTTCTGCTGTAAGGTCTGCTGTTAACCTTATGGGGATTCCCCTGTATGTTATTTGCTTTTTGCTCTTGCTGTTTTTAATATTTTTTCTTTGTATTTATTTATTTATTTATTTGTTTTGCGGTACACGGGCCTCTCACTGTTGTGGCCTCTCCCATTGCAGAGCACAGGCTCCGGACGTGCAGGCTCAGCGGCCATGGCTCACGGGTCCAAACGCTCCATGGCATGTGGGATCTTCCCAGACCGGGGCACGAACCCACGTCCCCTGTGTCGGCAGGCGGACTCTCAACCACTGCACCACCAGGGAAGCCCTGTATTTAATTTTTGATAGTTTGATCAATATGTGTCTTGGTGTGTTTTCCCTTGCATTTATCCTGTGTGGGACTCTCTGTGCCTCCTGGACTTGATTGACTATCTCCTTTCCCATGTTAGGGAAATTTTCAACTATAATATCTTGAAATATTTTCTCAGAGTCTTTCTTTTACTCTTTTTCTTCTGGAAACCCTATAATTCGAATGTTGGTGCATTTAATGTTGTCCCAGAGGTCTCTAAGACTGTCCTCAATTCTTTTCATTCTTTTCTCTTTATTCTGCTCTGCAATAGTTATTTCCCTTTTTTTTATCTTCCAGGTCACTTATCCATTCTTCTGCTTCAGTTATTCTGCTGTTGATTACTTCTAGAGAATTTTTAATTTCATTTATTGTGTTGTTCATTGTTTTCTGTTTTCTCTTAGTTCTATAAGTCCTTGTTAAGCGTTTCTTGTGTTTTCTGCATTCTATTTACAAGATTTTGAATCATCTTTACTATGATTACTCTGAATTCTTTTTCAGGAATACTGCCTATTTCCTCATTTATTTATTTATTTATTTATTTATTTATTTTTCTGGTGTGTTTTAACCTTGTTTCTTCATCTGCTGTGTGTTTCTCTGTGTTTGCATTTTGATTAACTTACTGTGTTTGGTGTCTCCTTTCCACAGGATGCACATTCATAGTTCCCATTGTTTTTGGTCTTTACCTCTGGTGGCTATGGTTTGTTCAGTGGGTTGTGTAGGCTTCCTGCTGGAGGGTACTAATGCCTGTGTTCTGGTGGATGTGGCTGGATCTTGTCTTTCTGGTGGGCAGGACTGTGTCCGGTGGCTTTTTTGGGAGTGTCTGTGACCTTATTATGATTTTAGGCAGCCTCTCTGCTAATAGGTGGATTTGTGTTTCTGTCTTGCTAGTGGTTTGGCATAGGTTGTCCAGTGCTGTAGCTTACAGTTTGCTGAGTGGATCTGGGTTTTAGGGTTGAGATGGAGATTTCTGTGAGAGTTTTTGTTGGTTGATATTACATGGAGCTGGGAGGTCTCAGTAGACCAATGTCCTGAACTCAGCTCTCCCACCTCAGAGACACAGAGCTGACACCTGGCTGGAGCACCAAGACCCTGCCAGCCACACGGCTCCAAGTCTGATGAGAGGAAAGAGAAATACCGGCTCATGTGCAGAATCATCCCACAGATCACAGTAACGACACCTTCAGCTTTATCATGGTGATGTTTTCATGAGTGTTTGCATGTGTCCAAACTCATCAAATTGTATACAGGAGGACCTTGAAAATATTGCTAGTACAGTTCCAGGCCACTTTTCTTTTTTCTTTTGTTTTGCACTTTGTCTAGTTTCACTGGCTTATAGGGTGAAGTGTGCACAGAGCTCAAACCCAGCACCTTCAGACCAGAGTTTCTAGCTCAAAGTAGTTGCACAGCATCTTAACTCAAGATGGAGGTGGAGACAGCAGGCTGTGTGTAGAACATCACTGTCATTTTAAGATCTATTGCTAAATATGTCAGAGGTTTCAGTTATTTATTTAATCCAAGCCATTGAATTTTTAAACATTACTGATGATTTTCTTTGTTTAACAAGAGTACATAGATTTACGTAGTGATGTGCTGGTAAGTCTTTGACAAACAACTCTTGGGGTGGAGGTTATGGCATGGGATGGTGGGAAAGCACTGATTTGTTGCACTTGCCAATATCCATGGTATAAATATGTTTTCATTAAACATAGAGCTTGAAAAGATATGTACACTATTGACGTTCTTAAAAGATGTAAACAGAGCTGGTCTGAAATGTCTTTTAAAAAATCATATACAGTTTATTTTCTAAACCAGATATATTTAGGAGACTTGCATACAAACCCTTCAAATTTTGAACTCCATGGTACACTGCAAACGTTTAGTGTTACTAAAGTTTTTTATATCTAAGTTTGTAAGGAAATATCTAATCCATTATATATTTTTTATGTATGTTTATCTTGTGAATTATTGAACTTCTGTAGGAAAGCTTATCTGATATTTAATTGTTATAGATTCTTATACTCTGAAAATTCAATAAAATATTTCCAAATTGTATAAAAATATATTTATGAATCATAAAAAATTTGCAAGGAAATACATATCACAAACAAATAATTGGTCAAATGTCTTAACAAATCTTTTAATATTGATCTAGTAATACTGCCTCTGTAATTCTATAAGGTGGAATAAATGTATCTCTAAACTAATTAATGTAGTGCCAACCTATATGTGTATGTATGTGTGTGCATGTGTGTGTGTGTTTGTGAGACTAGGAGATAAAAGGAATAAATACCAATCAACATTCCACTGTTTACCTTTGCTTAGGATACATATTTTTATTTTTCCTGTATTCTTTTTTTTTTTTTTTCTTTTTGCGGTATGTGGGCCTCTCACTGCTGTGGCCTCTCCCGTTGCGGAGCACAGGCTCCGGATGCGCAGGCCCAGCAGCCATGGCTCACGGGCCCAGCCGCTCCGCGGCATATGGGATCCTCCCAGACCGGGGCACGAACCCGTATCCCCTGCATCGGCAGGCGGACTCTCAACCACTGCGCCACCAGGGAGGCCCTTTTCCTGTATTCTTAAACTCTCTCTCCAATCTCTGATAGTGAGCAGGACACATTATATCTGAATCTATAAATAAGAGCCTTGGCATAATAGGGCTAGGTCCTATTTTAGTTAGGCAAATATTGAATTATAATTGTTACTACCGAGTGGTCAGTGGAAGAGCTAAGTTGTGGTCACTTTTCATTTTGTTTGAGTTTCTAATTTACCATTTTGAGCCAGTATCATAGCCTGAATCTATACTTACCCTCAGCCCTCCTTCTCATGGGAGAAAAAGGGAAACAGAAGGCACTACTAGAGTGCCTGGCATGAGGTAGGCCCCCAATAAATATTGATTGACTGGGAGCAGGAAAATTTTGAGATCTTAGACTATCATTAGTGTTTAATTAAAGCTGTCCATATGATTAGAATGCTTATAACTCCATCCTGTTTCTACTTTTTGGAAGTAAACATACCCTTCAAGCTTACTTTTGTGTGAAGCCTTCCCTGATTGCTCCAAAGAGACTTCTTCCTCTTTTAAATTTCCATTCTCTTTCATTTTTAATCATGTGTTATTTACCAATATTATCCTTGACACTCAAGGATAAACTCCTAGAAGAAAGGGATAGGATCTTGTACATTTGTATGGTTCACTTCATTTCAAAAAATTTCTTGAACATACTCATGCTCTATAGTTATTATTTCTATTAATAAATATGAATATACATCTAAAGATGAAACTTGGAAACAAATCCTATACTTGAATACCACTCTTAAAATACATTAAAAATTACTTTGTAGCATTTCTTAGTTTTTAAAAATACCAATTTTCCCTCATACTTCCCTTCAATGCTAATTGAGAAACAACCATATTCCAATTTTTCTGTAGCCACTATAGAGGAAAACCATGGACATTTTAAATAGCAAAAGTATTCCAATTAAAATTTATATTTTCAGAGAATTTCATAATAATGAATGAATTGGAGTTTATTTGAATTCTCCCTACTAATGGTGGGGGAATCTTGGCCTACATGATTTGCTCTCAGAACCTTATCACTCCTTAGAGGGACCTCAGATGTGGTGGCCTGTCACTGTTTAGAAATATGTCATTTCACACAAGAAAACTGTGGCCCTGAGGACATTAGTGAAAAAGAGGTCATGAACTCCTAATTAAAAACAAAATTCCCACCAGGTGAATTCAGAGTCAGAGTTACTATGAACAAAATGAAGCTTAAGTTTCAGGCCCCTCACACAGAATCCTTCTAAGTCTGAGGGACAAGGTCCAAGATGGAATCTTTTCCTTAGTGTGACACGAAAATTGTATAAACTTCAGACACCACAAAATAAGACTCTACCTCTGGGCATACACATGAAAGAAATGTGGGATATTGTGCAAAGAGAACTTTGAGGATGTCTAGTGGCCTCGATTCTGGGCTGTGTTTGGCATTAACTTGCCAGGTCTCCTTTCAGAATCTTCTAAACTTGCTGAGCTTCAGTTTGTTTATCTGTGAAATGATACTGGTAATTAAGTTAGCCCATCTTCCTATCTGAGTTATGTAATAATTACCTGAGATAACATTTGAATATTCAAAAATGAAAGAGTTCAAAAATAATTAGTAATTAACTGAAAAATGTAAAAATTAAAAGTGTTTGGAATTGACCTTGTTAAACACGAGGCCACCGTTAATCTTCCCAATGTTCAACAATATCAACAGTAAAAATCTCTAAGAATTCTCCCTAACTCAACTCTGTTCCTCCTACAGAAGAAGCAACACAGCCCTGCCTGAATCAGAAGTGTTATTTAATCCTAGATTGCAGTGGATTGACCTTTTCTGACTATTCTGGAGTCTCCATGCTTGTTGAGGTATTTGCACAGCTTGTGTTTGGACTGATTCTTTCCCTTCCCTTTAGTAACAGAGTTTCACCAACCTCTCTCTCAGCTCTGCGGTTTTAATCCTGCTTGTTTCAATACTCATCTCACCCATTCTCCCCAAAGGGCATAGACTTTATTACTCCCACTACTGTAGATTTCTTTTCAGGAGATACCGTGAAGTTTCTAGCTGTGTGTGAATCTGGAGGGCGTGGGAGGAGTAGAGGTGGGTATTCATGTGGGGTGTTAGAACAGAACATAGACTTGAGATGTAATGGGTATAGCAGATGCTGGGCAGTCAGCTCCTAGGCTTCTAGAAAGAAGGAGAAAATTCCCCTCCATGAGCAAGTGGCCTGATGATGGCAGGATGTTGTCTCTCACATCGTGGATGGGTACAGTCTGACCTGAAACCATTCCTGGTCTCTGAAATAATACACAGTGTAGGGGTCTTTCTCCATTCTCTCAGACAATGGTGTTCTCTACCTCATGATCTCCACGGGATCTCCATGATCCTGGTTGCAAAAAATAAAAGTTTTATTTCTTTAAAACTGAAGCCTCCATTTAGTTAGATGGAACACCTAATTTTGCCAATTCAAGTAAAACTCAGACACTTCTGGAATTGTTTCCTCCTTTTTTTTTGAGTAAATACTATGTCAACAAGGAATGTACTCCCTTTCTTATTTCCATTTATTCTCTCCTCAATACCCTAAATATGAGGGAGGATCTTGAGGATCAAGCAATGTCTATTTCTCAGTTCTCCTCAGTCCTCCATTAACTTCTGCTGTGTGGAACATGGTTCACCTCGCCTTTGGCTGTTTGCTCCCCAGCGGTTCTCTGACCCTGGCTTCATAGAGTCTCCTGCTGTGTGAGGCTTTTTATCCATCCAAAAACTTAATCATAACCTATGGCAATTTCTGGAGCTCTTTCCTTGCATATTTCCCTTCTTTCCATTACTCTCTCCCATAAATTTCACCCACTCAATCCTTCCGGAATGCCAGTTCTGTCTTCTCAGCTCAGTGAAGTGGCTGCATTTTGCTTGGGTGCCCCCTCATCATGTCATGGTCCACAAACTGTTTTGCAGCAGAACGCTGAGATGATCTGAGAGCTCACCTCGTTTGTTTTCTTTCTTTCAGAGAACTCAGTCCTTTGCTGCCTGTTCCCATTGCCGGAAAACAATTTATATATTTTCTCCATTTGTCTACTTATTTACAGAGGATAGGATAGTCTTTATATTAATTACTCTTCATGGCCAGAAGTCAAAATTTGACATTGACTTTTAAAGAGTTAAAACCAGTAGTCCTTAGAAGGTCTCACATTGTAGATTTTGATTGCTTTCTCATGGTGTTGCGTAACTGTCTCTATTCATTCATATTTTAAATTTGAAATGTCCAACCTTTCAAACTCAAGGTAATACAAAGGTCAGCTTCAGTCTGGCTTTCCTGTGAAGATGGGGTGGGACTATGTGAAGAGAAGCAGCTTACTATATGACAGAGTGTAGTCTCAGATCTATCACACCCTCTGGGAGGTGTTAGGAGAATTGTCTAACCTGTCTGGATCTCAGTTTATTCATTTTGTAAAAATGGGGGGTGGATTTTGTTTCAGATTTAGTAGATATTCAAAAAAGAAATAAATTATGCAAAAGAATTGAATTTTAAATATCCTAGGCCTTAAATCTAGTGGCTGTTTTTGGTAAATCACCCTTTTCCACGTGTAGTATGCTTTTAATTTCTTGTTGCTCACCATAAAAACTTCTCACAATTGGCATAGGGTTCAACCTCAATACTTTTCTTGCATATAAATCCTGACTGTAAACAGCGAGTCCCTCATCATTGCAGGTCTTCTTGTGTTCAGCACTTTTATTTACTGTGTTGAGAAGGTCTAGAAGAGCACTGTTAAACCTATGTGTATAAGGATCACCTGGGGAGCTTATTTAAGATGCAGCCTTTTGATGGAGTGATCATTTTGAAATGTACAGAAATTTTGAAACATTATGTTATGTAACAGGAACTAACACAGCGTTGTTGGTCAATTATACTCCAAAAGCAAACAAACAAACAAACTCATAGAAAAAGAGATCAGATTTATGGTTACCAGAGGCAAGGGGTGAGGGGAGGGGGAATTGGATGAAGGCAGTTAAAAGGTACAAACTTCTGATTATAAGATAAAAAGTACTAGGGATGTAGGTACAACATGATAAATAGAATGAGCACTGCTGTATGTTATAGATGAAAGGTGTTGAGAGAGTAAATTCTGAGAGTTCTCATCAGAGGAAATATATCTTTTTTCTATTTCTTTAATTTTGTATCTATATTAGATGATGGATGTTCACCAAACTTATTGTGGTCATCATTTCATGATGTATGTATGTCAAATCCTTATGCTGTGTACCTTAAACTTATACAGTGATGTATGCCAATTATAACTCAATAAAACCGGAAGGAAAAAAATGCAGTTTTCTGAGTCCTGGTTCTGGCCCAGGAATATTCATTTTAAACAATGTAGTTTGTCCAAGGATTATGTTTTGAGCAACACTAGACTAAGATTGTCCTTTTACTGAGAAAAGTCAGTAGGTATATTTTTTGTTTAATTGTATTTAAAATTTGTTTTTGAATATACTCCAGTATTTATTAGCTGTCCTCTCTAGATATTGCAAATCAGTACTTAGTGTTAATAAAGAGGAGGAAATGGTTACTTATTGTCAGTGAGTTTAAGATCTAAGGTTGAAAATTCAGAGGAATTCAAATAATCTAGGTTTTGGGCATGGGGAGAAAGAAACTTTTAAGAATTCATCTTAATGGTTTTAAAATACTACACAGCATAATGAAGGAATAAGTCAACTGACGCATTTTATTTTTAAATTGGCAGAAAATGACATTTGCCCTTCTGTATATACAAAACCAGAAGTTTTGTATCAATTTGTTATTTTTAGTTTCCTTACTACTATTTAATTTATTTCATCATGGTTACAGTAAATTATTATGTATGTTATGACCATAAGCTTTAAATATAGACAAATTCTAGGTCCAAATATTAGCCACATAACTAGTTCTAGGATCTGGGTTTAAGTATCTGTTTGCTTTTTTGTAAACTGGAAGTAGAAATACTTTAAGTTGTTGTGAAGCTTAGAAATGACATATTGTATATAAAGCATCTAAAAAGTTTCTAGAAGTTAGTAAGTACTCAATAATGCTAGCTTCTATTTGTTCTCATTTTGCAAAAGTCATTTCTTAAATAATATCACTGCAACTAATACTATTTCTTAGTTCCTGCCACCCTGAACTAGGGTCGAGACTAAAGAGCCACAGAGTCTTTCAGCCATGCGTGTCTTCCTGCTTCCCCAAAACACTCCCTGGATTATTTTCTTAGTCACTTTGGTATAAGGAAGATTCTCCTAAGAGTTATAGGTTGAAGAAAATGGAGTGAGTTCTATATTCTTCTACTTAGGACACTTCTACTTAGTGAACTAGAGAATATGTTTATCAACATCAATAAACCACCCATAGCAATGTGTTTGTGCTTCATTGAGCTTAAGAAAAAGTAAAACACTGACAGATCACTTTGAATTGTCATTTTAACTTACAAAAACAGGAGCCATTTATTCAATAGCAAGTCCCAGACCATGTATTATTTATTTGTTTATTTGCTTGTTTATTTATGCTCAGAGTGATGTCTCCTATTATACCACAATTCTTCTACCATAGAGATAACTGCTTATTGCTGGAAGAATATAAGAGAAATTTTTGGGTGTATCATGCATACTCTTAAAATGTTTTGTAAACGAAGCATTCTACATTTTATATGTATGACACTTTACTATTATGTAACCAAATCCATCCTACTGTTACTAAAACTTCTGGATTTACTGAGTTTTGTCAGCTGACTTTGGTCTGGGTGAATTTAAGATCCGGGACTTCAGTAAGGTTGTTACTACTTGAGATTTTCTAGGACTTAAAGAAGGCAGGACCCTGCAGTATGCCACAAAAATTAGTCAGGATCTCTCATCTTGGTGGACCCTAAAAATGGAAGTTGGGCTATCAAACTTGGCTTTGATTATAGTGAGGTTCTCAATTTACTGTCCATGGATGGGGTTTAGAGAATCCATGAATATGTACAAATTGTTGTAAAATATTAAAGTAAGAGTAGGTAAGCAATTTCATCATATTCACAGATGGGTCCTTGACCTTCAATAAAGATAGTTGAAAACAATTTTATATCATTCTTATAGGGAAGGAAAGGTGGTGTTTTTATTTTTATTAAATAAAATGGAAAATGTAAACAACAAAACTTAGTTACATAAAAGGTAAATGCCAGGACATGGAAGCAACCTAAATGTCCATCGACAGATGAACGGATAAAGAAGATGTGGCACATATACACAATGGAATATTACTCAGCCATAAAAAGAAATGAAATTGAGTTATTTGTAGTGAGGTGGATGGACCTAGAGTCTGTCATACAAAGTGAAGTAAGTCAGAAATAGAAAAACAAATACTGTATGCTAACGCATATATATGGAATCTAAAAAAAAAAAAAATGGCACTGATGAACCTAGTGGCAGGGCAGGAATAAAGACATAAACATAGAGAATTGACTTGAGGACACAGAGGGGGAAGGGGAAGCTGGGGCAAAGTGAGAGTAGCATCGACATATATACACTACCAAATGTAAAATAGATAGCTAGTGGGAAGCAGAAGCATAGCACAAGGAGATCAGCTCCGTGCTTTGTGACCACCTAGAGGGGTGAGATAGAGAGGGTCAGAGGGACATGCAAGAGGGAAGGGATATGGGGATATATGTATACATATAGCCGATTCACGTTGTTATACAACAGAAACTAACACAGTATTGTGAAGCAATTATACTCCAATAAAGATCTATTAAAAAAAAAGAAGAAAGAAAGAAAGAAAGAAAGAAAGAAAGAAAGAAAGAAAGAAGGAAGGAAGGAAGGAAAGAAAGAAGGAAAGAAAGAAAGAAAGAAAAAAGGTAAATGCCTTGCTGGCGTTCATCTTCCTTTGCTAAGACCATCTCTTTTAGAAGTGGGTCAGACTATGCCTGAATGTGTTACAATGCCACCCCCTGGTGGTGTGGTATCATAAACATTGGCTTTTTCTTTACTAGAAATTCTGCCTTCTGAAGCTCATCTTATTCCTTCCTGCCAGCTATCCTGAATTAATTGTGGGTGTACTATTTTAATTCTTCCAGGTTTACACGGACTGCAAGAACAAGAGTGTGGATGTATCATTAGTCCATTGTACAGGTAAGGGAGTATCCTTGGCTAACATTGGACATAATCCTTCTGCTGCTCCATGTAATCTTATATCACTTCTGTTTCCTTATAGCTTCCTTGATAAAAGCAATGAAATACTGGGGAAACCTAGATTCAGAGAAACCAATTTTTTTTGAATCAGTATCTGCTGCACTAGGTAACATCCACTTAAATAAGGTGAGTTGAGCAAGTTTGCATGCCAGAATTATAAGAAAATTGGAATGTAGAATGCAAGGGTTTTGCATTTTTAATATTAGCCTATTATCCCACTGACATCTAAAAACCTATTAAAATGTGCCCCTCCTCAGAGTCCTCTGCTACAAGTAAAGGAATTTTTTTCATTCCTTTTTTGGACAAGTTATGAACTATTTAATAATTTGGATCTTCCAACAATATCACTGCTTAGAGGATTTGGTGATCACCTATTAAGTGCAAACTGTTTGCTTATAAAAATAAATGCATCTTCCAGGATCCACTATCCTGGGAATTGGAATCCACCTCTGTCAAATGCAAAAACTCTAAATATAGCCTTATAGCTTTTTGCTGCTCTCATAGCCTTTACTCTAAGCTCATACTGCCACCTTTGGAAATACTATTTGCAGAGCCCAACACTCACATGGTTTGAAGTGTCAAAGTTACCTTCCAATACCGGGCTGTATGGTTAGTTTTAGAACTGTTCCTAGAACTTTGAGTTCCCATAATTTTTCTTTGATTTTGAATTGTTTGTCCTTTCCTTATCCCTAGAACAGCATCTGTTATCTCTCTGAGTCATTCTTATTATGTGCAATTAGAACAGTATGTATTTACAAAATAATAATAATAACATTATTGTTATTATTATCATTTCTACTACTGTTATTACTGCTGCTGCTGCTGCTGCTACTACTGTTATATACCTAACATTCACTGTGTGTTCATTATGTTCCAGGAATGTGCTAAGAGCTTTACCTATGTTACTTCACTAAATTTACCACGACCTCATGAAGTAGATACTATTATTGAACCTATTTTTAGAAATAAGGAAACTGAGATCCAGGGAAGTTATACCATTTGTAAGTGGTAGAGCCAGTTTCAAAGTCAGCAGTCTGACTTAGGACCTGGAGCTTTAAACTTGTATACTCTGATGCCTCAGAGAATATCCATTTTCTTATCTTGGATGGACAGCTTGCTTCCATTACTACTGTTCTTTGACTATGATATCAACTTAAGGGTTAAGTAAGTAGCAATTGCTAATTTCTTCCCCTTCTATTTCAGAATTTGAGCAAACTCAGTGACCACAGTGAAATCTGAGACTCTTTTGCTGCAGTACAGCTCTTTTCTTTAGCAACTGCCTCGAAGAGGCCACACTCAAGTATTTTCACAACATTTTTTGTTGTGTAGATCCTAAAAATGACCTCTACTAAAATATGTGTGATGTGACTTAGTAACCACATAACTACTGCTCAAGGTTTGCCAACAATCTATCTAATCTTTGTTAGTAAGCAAATTCACTTTGTAGGTTATTGTATAGTTATTTTATAAAAATCAGTATGCATTTAGTTTTAGTGTACTGAAAGGTAAACATGAATTTATTTCCTTTTTTCATACCAGAGTATTTTGTGCTAATTCAGTTTGTTGTAGTTCATTTGTATAAGTGAGAAATACTTTGTCATATGATAAGAGATTTAGAACATTTGCAAGCCACTTGTAAAAATGCAGGATCATCTGTAACTAATACATAAAAACAACTTAGCAAGTGTGCCATTTTTCTTAACCAAGCCATTAAATATCAATAAGCTTAAATGTTACTTCATGCAATATGATTATGAAATTCACAGAAAGTAAGTCAAACAAAAACAAATGACAAACTAGAAACCATTCTTCTCCATACCTTTCCATGCATGGATGTCTTCAGGAATGTTTTCAACATAAATAATATCCCAGTGAAACCATGTCCTTGACATTAGTCTGTTTTGCTATGAATATTGGAAATGCTTAGGATCTTCAGACCTTATAGCCCTAATTTCCACATTCCCACCTCATAAAATTTCCATTTTCAGCTTTAGATTTTTTGGAGCCAGAGAATGTGGAAGTTGAACATTTTATGTTTTTTTCACAAATACGATTTTTAGAAGAGAAAATATCACCAGTAGAATAGCTTTGTACTTTTCCAATATAGGATTAACTGTAGTAGTTTGGGACTTTCCTATTTCAGAGAGATAGTCAATAAAATATAATACATTTACCTATCTATATCCCTATAGATAGATAGATCTCCTTAGAATGCTTTTTTTTTTCTTTTGTTAGAAGGGAGCTTAGGTAAGTGATTATCTTTAAACCCACTAAACCAACAGGGTATTGACAAATAAATATCACAGGCCAGGCTAACTTGTATAAGATATTATTTTCATGTTTTTACATATATTTTCAATCACATACAATTATATAGTTTCATATTTTTATCTAACAATTTGATTTACCTATGAAGAAATCTCACTTTCAAAGATAGATGTAGATGCATGCTTTAGTCTTAAGGCATTTTAACTGTTCTAGAAATTACCAGTTAGCAAAAAGCCAAGTACTTTAAAGTGAGTTTGAGAAGTAGTTTGAAAACAAAATTAAAAGACTGGTAATTTAGGTGTTTTTGAGAACATCTGTAAGAGTAAATTCTAATATCTGCCATGTGATGTAATGGTTCCTAGCAAATGTGTAGTAAACATTCACATGGCCCTTATTTTTACCATTGAGTCCTAGGCAGACAATATAATAAAATGAAAGGGGAATAATAAACATTTCAAATTCTCATAACTTATTTAGCCATGTCAATTCTGATTGACATGAACTACAAAGGGTAGTTTTTGTCCCACAGGAGGCTTCAATCCTTTCATCACTAATTTGGATTGAAATGAGTGAAGCCAACTTTTCTTCCCATCAAATACTGTTCCAAGAAAATGTGGAAGTAATAATTAGAAGTAAAATTTCCTTAAAGGAAGGAATTTCACTCTCCTTTTCTGATTAAATTATTCCAATGGTGGATGGTGACAATATTCACCATCGCTAATCCATTGGTCATTGGCACATAACCATGGGTCAAGGGAAGTTAAGAAAGAAATATATTTTGTTATGTATAAAATAATGTATTTCTGTGCAAATTTAGTTTATTATTAAATGCATGTACTGTAGGCATTTTTTAATTTGTTAGAGATTATGGACTGTAGATGACGTTAAAATCATTACAGGTAATCAATGGATGGTTTCTTCTATTTTATTAAAAAAGCTGACACCTAGTTGTATGAGAAGATGTATTTGAATTCATTTCAGTGTTTATAGTAGACAGCTAATGGATAAAACTTAAAAGCTAATAACTTTGGTGTTAAATGTTATTATATTCAAAGTAAAGGAAGACCAAAACATGTACCATAAATAACCTTTTGTTCTAAGGCTTATCCTGCATACTAAGATCCCAGTGACTAGACCTGTAGGAAACCCTGGAATTGAGTTTTGAGAGCTCAATAACTGAATATGAGTTTCAGGCACACAAGATTCTAAAACATAAACGTTTATTTCAAAGCAGACATTAATAACAGAAGAACTATAATATGGCACTGATGCTAGACTGTTTCTAGTCATGATGAATTAGTTTTATGAGATTACCTTATTTTTGTATATGATAAATTACTTTCATATTACTTATTATGGTAAAATAAAATTGGGAAAAATTAAAACTGACCTATAAGACCAGTTAAGGACCTAATAGAGTGACATATATAAATTAACCATAAAGTGTGTAACCAGGAAAAAGACTGTTAACATTATATTTATGCAAATTAAATGCCCTTAAATTTTACCATTTGTCTTTCATTTTAAAGGTTATTTTCCCCTGATTATATGATTCAAGTGTTATAAAGTCTAACTTGAATTACTTTGCAGTAATTTATGTGACAGATCTCTACTGTATAAATGTGTAATGTAATGAGGAAAGAAATCTCTCTTTTTTAATGAAAACATTAATGTGTTAATACCCTGTATGGATAATGTTTGACATTTAGTGGTTACCAAAATATATTAGTATGTTTTTGAACATACATATGCTTAGAAATACATGTTCTGCATTCTGGGGGATGATCATCTAATTCAATGTAAAATATGCTTTTTGGCAGTGATTTTGTTGCCAGATTTTCAATAGGGAGTTAAGTGAGGCTTGCACAATCTTAAGATTTTTAGTTAAAAATCATATCATCTAATATGTCACACATATTTTTATATTTTTCAATGCATTTAATTATCTTTTAAATAATCCTTTGCACTGACTCAGCAAATAACAACAAATTTACATGGAAATAAACTGAAATATGGTAACTATTATGCTTAAGTGGATTTGTGTCCATTATTTCAAATTATTTACCCTCCTGTAAAGCAAATAATACATTTTGCTGTCTTAGACTGACCACAGTCTAATGTGTTGACAATTCCTGGATTAAATATTCTTTGTAATTTGTTCTTACAAAATTTAAACCTAAAATTGTAAGGTATAGTATGTCAATTTATGGAAGGATAATAAAGTTACTTTTTGCTGCAACACTACATTTACACAATCCTTTTACACCAGGTTTAAATCCTTTGTGTTCTAATTTTAATTAATATATAATTTACTTTTTAAATTTGTTTGGGTTCTTCATTTATATACTGTTGTTTGTCTTTCCTGAGTTTCTAGGCTGAGTTCAATATTCTCCAGAATTTTAAAGGTTACTGCTCAAAGAACAAGAAGATAAGTCACTCTTCTAGGTGTTGGAGGTATGGCAATGAATAAAGCAGAAAAAACATCCCTTCCCTCATGGAACTTACATTCTAACAAGGGAAGACAAAATAAATTGGATAAACTTTAAATACCTTTATTATAAGTTAAATGATAATATGTGCTAAGAATAAGAATAAACTAAGGAAAGAAGATAGAAAGTATGGCAGAAAAGTGGGTGTTGTGTCCTGAGATAGGGTGGCAGGAATGGTGATAACAGGAATGTCTTAGCAGACTACTATGATAAAATACCACAGACTGGTGAGCTTAAACAATAGACATTTATTTCTCAAAGTTTGGTAAGTTGGGAAGTCAAAGATCAGGGTGGCAACTGATTCAATTTTCTGGTGAGAGCTTCTTTTCTGGCTTGTAGCTAGTAGTAGACAGCTACTTTCTTGGTGTGTCCTTCACATGTTGGAAAGAGAGTGTTCTCTTGCCTCTTTTAAAGGATCCTATAAACCTATAAGCTTAGGGTTTCACCCTTATGACCTTATTTAACCTTCATTACTTCCCTATATGCTCAATCTCCACATACAGTCACATTGGAGGTTAGGGCTTCAATATATGAATTTTAGGGAGACACAAGTCCATAGCAGGGAGTTATAAATTTCTTATATATTAAACAATTCCTTTATTATGTCTGAAAATTAGGCTTACTAGAATTTTATTTATATTTAATATAATGTGAGGTTTTTGCATCAAAAACATGAGAAATAATTGTGAACTGTCTGGTTAAAGCATTTCAGTGCTAGGACGTGTAGGTTAGTATAGATATTATTAGCCATACCTGGCTACTGAAATGAAATTCTGTCCATGAAACATGTGAAGTGGTCAGAATGGGTTTGCGGTATACCAGTGGTTGTTCAGAAGCTGAGACATTATATTCTGGTGATGGTTTCTAATGATTAGCCACCCTGTTTTGAAGATAGAATTGAATTAGTTAGCTTTCCCTTAACTATCATATTGTTAAAGAAAATAACAAGAGACATGCTTAATTCTAACAGTTGTCACAGAGACAGGTGCAGAACAGAGTCCTGATGCTAACTGCAGTGAGAGCTTTCCACTTTTTTGTTTGTTTCTTTGTGTTTTCTTTTGTTTGTTTATTAAGAAGGAAAGAATACTAGGTTACTACAAATTAGCTAAGTGCTCTGAAATTATGGCTTTCAGAGTGCTCATTATGTAAAAATCCTCACTCATTTTCTATTGATCCAGCAACAGGAGGGTTATCTTGGTCAAACATATTTCCTTTCTGTCCTAAATAATAAAGACCAGTCTCTCTACTAATTATAGAAAGTATTTAGTATTTTTTCCTGTTTGGAGCCCCTTGTTTTTATGGCCACATTTAGAAATTGGTTAATGAATAAGTCCAGTAAGAATTTATACTTAACAAGAACAATTGTTGCATTAAAAAAACAAAATGCTTCAATTAAAAAAATAGAATTGTATCTTTATTTCCTTTGCTTCTAGAGCTGCCTTTTTTCCCTTCTTTGTTTTAAAGCAACTTCTGGCCTTGTGAGGGTAGAAAAGTAAAGAAAGACAGACTCTGTTCGACTGTAATATGTTTTCCAAATCAACTTCCATATTTAACAGCCCTATTTCTACACTTCTTTACACCTTGATTTATATGCTACAGAGTTCTCAAGCTTCCATGCTCCCTATTTTCTTAATTTGTAACAAGGGATCTATTGTTTAAATAAAGGTGCCTTTCCTTAGGTTAATGAAGCCTGAGAGAGTATGGGGAAGAGAGGGCAGTGAATGCAATGCCTAGGCACTAGATGGTTTTGGGGGAGGAGGAAAGGCTGAGGATAAAGGCGGGTAGTGAGTAGATGAGGAGGAGGTTGGTTGGCATGGCAAACCCTATGATTTTAGGAATATCTAGCTGTCTCCTGAGTCCAAATATATACTTCATCAGTCTTCCAAGGGGCCTGAGATTCTCAGCATTAGCCACTTATTTAGGATGGAGTAAATATTATAAGAAAGGAAGAACACATGTAAGTCCTGCCATGCATTGTGTTAGCATTAGGAAGAACTAGTTCATCTGATAAGCTTATGACACGGTCATCAAGGGCTGAGAAAAACAAAGCACAGAATGAATTTTGATGAGGAAAGGCTGGTTAAAAATCTCTTTTGGAGTTCAGGGTGCTGCTGAGGGCAGGGATGAGAATGGCAATGTGGCTTTGGGAGACAGGTTGAACAGTGTGCCTCAGGCATAACTGGGTGGCCAGGCCCTCACCCCTTCACCTCACTCCAAAGACACAGACGTGGTGGAACTGGTGTTTAGGAAGCCAAACACAGTTCTTCCCACATATCAGCTTTTCCTGGAGCTTGGACCCATGCCTTCGGCTTTGGCTCTGGAATTAAAATTTGAGAATAGCAGTGTAACTGCCAAAAACGGAATTGACATACAATTCTTGCCTTGTGTAAACCTTTTTTTTTTTTCAATTGCTCCTCTTCACTCTGCCAATGAAAAGATTGAAGTAGTGAGGGTCTCACTTAACAGAGTAGAGGCTTAATCAATTAAAACAAAGAAAATGATGGTGTCAGCTCTCTCCTAAATCTTGTTTAAAATGTCACCCTTATAATATCTGCACAAGAATCATCATGGGTATTTTCTACATATGTAGATTTAAGCACCCTACCCCAAACCTAGTGGATCAGAATTTCTTTGGGGTGACTTTGTGGATAAGAATTTTTTTTTAAAAAATCATCCACTTTCATTTTATACACTAAAGTTTGGAATCACTGTCACAAAGGCTTTCTTTAGTCTGGTATTAGAAAGAAGCCCTGTACTCTAAGTCTTAGGCACATATGTGTTCACCACTTGTTTTATTTGGGCTTGTGCATCAGTCACAGTGTGTTGTGGATATATAGTGGATCTACATTGCTATTCTTCAGTTACCAGAACTGGGCATAACATGGTAAAGGACTGTGTCAAATTCACCATACCTTTTGATCAATATGAGTTTGTCAGAGTCAGAAAGTATCTGAAACATACTATCCCTATTCATATACTCTTGTGTGAATTTCCTAAGACAGGGATTTTGTATTTAATATCTTTCATCATGGAAAATTTCAGTCTCCTCCTTGTTTCACAAATTTATACTGTTTCTGAAAGATACTGATATAGTCATATAAGAAAATGGTCTCATCCTCCAAGCTGCTCTTCACACATATCTATTAGAAACACTTCATAAAGAGAGAGAGAGATTTCCCTTCCAGCCTAAGGCTCCATGGGTGATTATTTTCTTTCAGCACTTTCATTGAAATTTCCTGTGTAATGCTACCAGAGTGAATTGTAATTAAAATCTTTTATTCTGCACGTATGGAGCTAGGATAAAGAGATGGTGTCAGTAATATTACTCAGCTACTTTTAGTTTGGGAATGGGGTTGATGTAAACCATCATAACTACAGAGAAAATAATATTCAATTATGAATAACTGCCAGATGTGTGAATGTATGTCTTCAGGTTTCATTTTTCTGGAATATTCTTGCCTTAGTATATTCCTTATCCACATTTTAAAGTGATTCTCTTTCTATGGGTAATTGATTTAATTGCATTAAATGTTCAGAAGATCCAAAAATTAATAAAAATATGTATTTGGACTCCATCTCAATCTTTATTTAATTTCTGTCTTTTTAAAGAAATCAGAAATTGTTCTAAAGTGAATGTTATATAGCAATGTTCTGCAACCCAAGTCCAAGACGAGCTGTGAGGGGGAACTCTCTGCACATCTTCCCATGCCTTACTTGCCCAGGACAAACCATCCAGGTTAACACCAATGTGAGGGAGAGAGAGGATAAAGCAAAACAGGACATAATAATTGTTAGAAAAATTAGTTGCAGTCTGAGTGAAAATGGAGGGGAATCTAATATGTATAGTCTTGAGATCCTGGATCCCAATTCTTATGGTATATACAGACTGAGAAAATGTCACATTTCTGCAGATTAGTGTCCCTGAAAAGTCCTACTCTCTACCACAAGGTGGGCCTTGTGTGCTGTCTGTCAATGCTTTCACTTCTCTGTGCTCAATGATTCTGCCATTCTTACTTTCCAGTGTTCTAAACCATCACCACCTCCTTAATTCCCCTTCTAAATCCCATTCCTCAGGGCCTTCCACAGATAACCTTGTTTCCACCACTTTAGGAAGCCACTATGCATTTTCTCCCTCAATGTCCTACTGATCCTAGCCACCTAAAAGATACACACATCCATATCCATATGTACTTACATTGTTTGAGTATATTTGGTTGAGTTGTATACTTTCTTCTAATCAAGATCAAATCTGCCACATGCAATTTTCTCCTCCCTACCTTTCTTTGTTAGTTTAGCTTCATTTTTTTAAAATCCAAAACTTCCATCTTGCCTTTCCCAGCAAATCTATCGATTAACTCTTCTTTCTAGTGTCTTAATCTCTTTTGCTTGACTGGATGTAACCATAGTTTATTAAAAAAAAAACAAAAACAAAAAAACTTTGTTATCTTATTCCCCTCCTCAAAAAAAAAAAATTCCTCACCTGGCCATGTTTTCTTTTCTGGCTCTTCTCTCTGCTTATCTTCAGTCTTGCCTGAATAATCTTTATTCCAATTTGCTAAAACAGTAGTCAACATTTACTGTCTCAACTTGCCCATCTCTGGCCTTTGCAGTCTGACTTTTGCCCTCATCACACTTTAAAGTATTCTGAAAAAACATGATCATTTACTTCTAAATTCCCAAATTCAGTAGCTACTTTTTTAATACACTTCTTATTTATCCTCTTTGCTTTTCATACTCTCAACTACCCTCTCTACCTTAAAATCGTGCTCTCTCTTGGCGTCTGAAAACCATTCATGTGTTCAAAAAGTATTTGAACATCTATTACATTCCATGTACCATGCTGGTTGATATGGATACAAGAATGAGTAATTTCTTTCCTTTAAGGAAAGAAATTATTATTATTAGTTACTTCCGGGCAAGACATAATAGGTAAAAAGAGAATTATAATCCTACATGTTAAGTATACACAGTTTAAGATGCCATTCAAATATCATGCAGGCTACCTTTCATGATCACCTCTTTTGTGATCACTCTTTAGAGACAAGATGGCTACCCTTTCTCAAAATTTGGCTTGAGAATGATGGTTCCACACAGGCACAAGGAAGGTTTGAAAATGTTTGTTACTTACATAATCAGCTTTCTGGGGATAGTGGGTGGGCCTCCTACCCTCATAAAAAAAAAATGATTTGAGAGACCAAGAGAAGGAGACTAGCTTGAGATTTTTATGGTGGTTAGTGGGTGTGGCTAGGGAAAGTGTTCTTGAACCTCTCATAACAAAGAAAGAAGCACTCAAGCCTTCCTATAAGTTTGCCCAGATGTGGGGCAGAGGGGAAAAGAAAGGTGTTTGGTTTAAAAGCTGTCAGCAGTAGTCAAATAATGGAGTTAGAGTCTTTATTACAATTCACCCAATTTACATTAGATGCCTACCCATTCCCTCCTCTAAGGTTACACTGACAGTATTTCATGATACCTTTTCATTTGTGTCATTTTAAAGGCATCAGCTATATAGTAATCATTGTTGTATCCCTGGTTCATTAAATGTTATGTTTAATATGTGTTTGTTGAAGAGATGAATGAAATGCTGTCAATCCAAATTAACACTATGTAAAAATATTAAAAACCTAGGAATTAACTAAGGAAAAGAGGTTTGCATCTATCTTCAATGGACTCAGAAGGCCAGTGTGTTTAGGACAGAATAAACAAGGTCAGTAACTTGAAGTAAATCTGGAGAGGTAAATAGAAATTTCTTCATGAAAATGTTGCTGTCTCTATGGAACAATATAAGCCTGCCAGTTTCCAGTCACAATTACACTGCAGTGTCCTAACCTTGACTCCCAGAGAACTAATCTCTAGTTTCAAGTGGAGTAAGTAGGTGTCTCTATGATGACATCTGAGAGGGAATCAGAAGTTTCAATTCTCCAAATACCTTGCCAATTTGTGACGATTCTCAAAATTTTTACTGATAAAACTCTTTTCCAGCAAAGCATTAATTCCATATGTCATCAGTAAAAATACTATAAAATGAAAAGAGAAAATTAAGATATTAACTTGCTATTACAATTGACTATATTTTATTGCCTACCAAAAACCCTGACTTGCTTGGGTAAATAGAACTTACACATTGGATAAACAGAAATGTGATCTTTTTTTAGTAGTCAGTTGTACTGTGTTAATTATCCATTTCTTCTTAACAAACTACTACAAAACATAGTGAATTATCATTTCTCATGATTCTATTTGTCGGCTGGATTCTGCTGGGCTCCCCTGGGTTCACTCATGTTGCTGCATCCAGCTGGTGAGTTAGCTGAGGGCTGGGCTCACCTG
Organism: Mesoplodon mirus; assembly: GCF_964341445.2. Classification (NCBI taxonomy): domain Eukaryota; kingdom Metazoa; phylum Chordata; class Mammalia; order Artiodactyla; family Ziphiidae; genus Mesoplodon; species Mesoplodon mirus. The sequence goes on along the minus strand of NC_138992.1, from coordinate 43,648,721 downwards.
GGATCACATGGATGGCTGGGCTTCTTCACAAGCCTAGAGAAGTCATAGGATTCCAAGAGAATGAAGGCAGCGGGTGCAAGGCTCTTAAGGCCTATGCTCAGGAACTCAAAAAAATGTCACTTCCACCACATTTCTTCCACCACAAGGCCAGTTAAATTTTAAGGGAATGGAGAAATAGACTTTATCTCTGGATGGGAGGAGTGGCAGAGCCACTTTGCAAAGGGATGTGCATAATGTTTTAACCATCAAACAATGTATCAGAGTCTACCTCTGGTCACACAAATTATTCACATTCCTTCAACATGCAAAATATGCTCACTCACATCCAAGGACTCCAAATTCTCACCCTAATTATAGCATCAGGTTTTGAGTTCAGTATCTCATAACCAGTGTCTGGTTCTGTGTGGGTGAAGCTCCTCAGGTCCAGTTCCTCAGGTGCAGCTTCTTTTGATTCTAAGAGCTGGGAACTAGAAATACAAATGATCTTCCAGGCACACACCGCAGTATACAATGGTAAGAGAGGGGCAGAATAACCATAATAGACACTCCTATTCAGAAAAAAGTAAGAATGGAGCAATGGGAATATTCAACACCCACATCTTGCTTTCTAATTCTATTAAGCAATAGAAGGAACCAGAGCTCCTTGGAGAGACGACTGGTTCTAGTCCATTAAAAAAAACCTGAAAAACTTAGAGGGTCAAAGACCCCCAGTTCATTTTCAAAATACCTGAGAGTACACCTGAAAACTGTCAAGGTCATCAAATGCAAAGACTAAGATACCATCACAGAGGAAACAGAAGAGTCGTGATGACTGAATGCACTGTGGTATCTTGCAAAATATTCTGAAACAGAACATTAGGACAGCGGGGGAAATAGTGAAAATGTTCACTATTTAATAATGAAACACTGTGGAGTTTCATTATTAGTAGTGTTATTACTATATTACTATATTGTAATTACAATACTCGTTCCTTAGTTGTGACAAATGCTTCATGGTTGTGTATAATGTTAATAGGTTGGGAAAGTAGATGAGGAGTATATGGGAATTCTTTATTATCTTTGCAGCTTTTCAGTAAATATAAAAGGAATCTAAAATTTTTTAAAACTTTAAGAAAAAAAAACAAAGAGACTAATAGTGGGAAGCACATAGCAGTCATGATTTTCTTGTAATTTTGAAAAACAATTGGGTACATGTCACCAGCTTTCCCTCCTCTGGGAGCAAGGCAAGTTCCTTAATTAGGGTCAAGTTCTGCAGCCTGGGAGTGATTCTCAAATCCATTGTTCTTGGATCTTGACTTCAGCTTCAGACTTTTTGGTTCTGCTGTCTAAGAAGTCTTCTCTTTTTGATAGAAATAGCTGCTTTTGCAGTTGAGTAGCTGTCTTAGCCTGCATTATTTTTCACAGAAAGTTAAAGTTCCAGAGGCCTTTTTTTTTCCTGTTTCCATTCCTTTTGGTCCAAGGAGGCAGGGTTTGCATCAATATCATTCTCTTCAAATTGTCATGAATCTTATTGGGGTTGATGCCATGCCCCAAAAGTGATATAAGTAATTCTTTTTTTTTTTTTTTTTTTTTTTTTTGTGGTATGCGGGCCTCTCACTGTTGTGGCCTCTCCTGTTGCAGAGCACAGGCTCCGGACGTGCAGGCTCAGTGGCCATGGATCACAGGCCCAGCCGCTCTGTGGCATGTGGGATCTTCCCGGACCGGGGCATGAACCCGTGTTCCCTGCATCGGCAGGCAGACTCTCAACCACTGCGCCACCAGGGAAGCCCAATAATTCTTTTTGGAACAGATCTCTATCTACTTTGATCATCTAAAACTGCTGTGGGACAACACACTTGATTTTTAGAAAACCTTTGACTGATTAGGGGTCAACTAGCCACCACCTTTAGTCTTTCTGAGATCTTAGCAAGGGGTTTTATAACTTCATATTTAAATAGATATTTATATTTATATATATTTATAGATCATCTCTTACATGAGAATCTTCTACAGGATGGAAATGTGAATTGGTTTTATATTTTAACCAAGCAATTCTTAGCTTTTCTATATCTCCTTTACATTCTGCTTTCAAACTGAACATTTCTCTCTTAACTCAACTCTCCTTTCCCTCACCTTACAAGATGCACCTACAAACAAAAACGAAAACCAAATGGCATTTTCAGTGCTACCTGACACTCTCCTTAGCCAGATCCATAAATTCATTTTCTATATTCAAATTCCTGCAGACAATATTCTCTGTTGTTCTGCCACTATGTAACTCAGTTGCATTCTTACTAGTCTCCAACAACACTTCCTCACTTCTCTTCCAGCCCCCACTAATAAGCCTCCTTCCAGCCTCTATTTTCTCCTCTCCCCGACCTGACAACTCCCACTTCCCAATCTGTGACCCAAACAACTAGTTGCCTCACCTTGTTGGAGGACAGAGGGAACAAAAAGTGCCCACTAAACTGAGCATCATAGCCATATAATCAATGGGTCAGTTGAGTAACTTACAGAGTGAGATCAAGATCAGGCAGACAATGATCCAGAAGCATTCACAGCTGCACTCCACACTACCAAGTGGCCATTGGGATAATTTCATAGTTAACCTAGGGTATGGAGGTGGGTGTTTGGAAACAGAATGTACATTCCTAAGTCAAAGTTTATGAATTGATAACTAGTCTCGTGGGCACTGGGAATATGTCAGTGAAATTTTTTATCATTGTTTGGGGACTAATAGACCATAGAGGCTACTTGATCCTAATGATTAACAAACAATATATATTAACTACAATGCCCTTGATGACAGAGAGTGATTTACTCACAATACAGTCTTGAGTAGAGTCAGTGAAAGGACAGAAGAAACTGTAAGGGCCCAAGATGGTGTCAGTTATGCTAACAGCCATACATGCCCCATCTCATGAATTTCATAGCAAAATTCTTTGGTCAGGATATCCACATAGCATCCTATTTCTTTCCATGATTAGGAGTGGAAAGGCACATCAAGGAGAAACAAATTTAAAAAAAAAAAACTAATCCAAGCCACTGTTGATAAAACAATATAACATGTCCAGAGATTATTCTCTTCTTCACCTTGACCAATGTTAAGAGGAGGCAAAATCAATATTGAAAGTGACAAAGTAATTGAGGATATAAAGAGCTGGTTGTATTTCTAGGTTATAAGATACACCTGATTGATTCATTTTATAAGAGTGTTGGAAGGTGAAGATATTGAATAATACCCTCCCAAATGAGAAGAAAATTTGATACCAAAAAATGAGGCAGGCAACTCCATAAAATGCAATTATGAAGATTATTGTGGGTAACTTAAATATAAGGAGGATTGGGCTGACGATGGTCCAGAGGCATTTTGCAGCTGCACTCTGTGCTGAAAAGGGTACAGGTGTATCTAAAGGGGTCAAAGCTAAAAGTAGAATCTGACTATTAGGGAGAGACACATCTGCACCCCCCACCAGGGGTCTCATGGCCACTATCTGCATCAGCAAAAGGCATTCTTCAGTTTTCATATCAGATAAAGGCAGAGTAAATATTGATAGGGAACTTATCTGGCTTGGGTACATTACTTATGAGTAGGCTAAAGGTCAGTCATGTGGAAGGGGGTGGGGCTAGGACTGGGGCCGAAGATGGAGCTGACAAATTGGAGTCAGTGTGGTTCAGCCACACAGGAGTGTGTCTAAAATGTTAAAGGGTGAAATATAAATGTTCATTTATTGATTACCTCCTGTGTCAGCACTGTTTTAAATACTTTAAAGTATTATAATAATTTAATACTTAAAGCAATGCTACGATGTAGAAAATTTTCCCCAAAGTTCATCTTTTTAAACTCTGGTTAAGATGACCAAGAATCTGAATATTCTTCTTTGAAAATTCCATGAATATCCACATTTTCTCCTCTGTTTTAATCTTCATGTGTATCTATTTATTCTAAGGGCAAAATTAGCTGGATTTATACACAATTTTGCTTTAGTTTATGCTTTTTCCCCTTCTGTATAATTGGTTTATACCTAGGGTTACTTTCTGAAAGTTATGGAGCTATAGAGCTTGAAATCATTAGTTTTCAAAGCATAAGGACAAATTCAGAGATAAAAATCTTAGACTATCTAGGAGACAAGATATATTTAAGAATCTCTTATGTTCATTTTTCCTATATGTATAAAATAAAGATGGGATTGGGAGAAAATATGAGATAATATTACAATGCTGTGGTGTATTAATGGTTTTGTGAAGACATTTTATGTAATTTTTTTCCTAGCATAGAAATATGCTCAGTTCCAAAAATATGGGACATGCTATATCACCAAAAAAAATATTTAGAAGCCAGTATGCAAGTAGTCTCTATTTCTTTAAATTTCCCCAATATCCCAAAGGTCAATGACTATGAGGAAGATAGTAGCATAAGGACATGACCTAAAGTCACAAATAAATGATGTATGGGAAACAATATCAAGTAGTCACACTATATGTGGTTTTGCTTTTGGCAGTGGAAACTGTCCCAGTCAACTTGGATTGCCATAACAAAATACCACAGTCTGGGTGGCTTAAACAGTAGGAATTTGTTTATCAGAGTTCTGGAGCTTGAACGTTCCAGGTCAAGGTGACAGAAGGGTCGGTATCTGGTGAGAGCTCTCTCCTTGGGTTTGTTTGTTTCTTTTTTTTAAAATAGATCTTTATTGGAGTATAATTGCTTCACAATACTGTGTTAGTTTCTGGGGTTTTGATGTCTGCTTTCTCACTGTGTCATCACACAGCCTTTCTTTGGTGCCTACCATCAGAGAGAGAAAGAGGAAGCAAGCTCTGTGATGTCTCTTTTTATAAAGGCACAAATCCCATCATGAGGGCTCCACTCTAAAGACCTCGTCTAAACTCATCTAGACCTCACCTAAACCTCCTAAAGGCCCCACCTTCAAATACCATCACATTGGAAGTTAAAGCTTCAACATATGATTTGGGGGTGGGGTGGGGGAAACAATTCAGTCCATAGAAACTTCATTGCTTTCTCTTGAAAAAAAAACCCAACATATATCATAGTAGCTTAAAGTTAGAAACCTCAGTAAAATAGAACGATGATTCCTTTCAGGTTCTAACCAAAGCCCCATCTAACAAAGCCCCCTTATCTTTCATGTGGCTTTAACCCATACTGAGGTATTAAAACAGGGTGAGATTTTTATTCCTTGGGCTTGTATACAGCGAGAGCTATATATTGTGGAAACTATACATCTTGCCTTTTCCTTTCTTGATCTACTTTACTCCAAGTTGCTGAGGAGCTACTAAGCTGAATGTAGCTGATGAACACTTGAGAGCAGTAGTGGTAAAGCAAAACTGAAAAGGATTGTGTATTGGCCAAAATTGTGAAAGATTATTAAAAAAAAAAAAAAAACACGAAACAATCTTAAATGTGTCCCAAATTGATTCTATGAATCTGTGAGATTGTCAAATGGGCATATAATGGATAAGGTCATGGTCTGAAGTCCTACAGAATTGGCTTTGGATTTTACCATAGGCATTTATTAGTTGTGTGGGCAAGGGCATATTGTCCTCCGTAAGCTCACAGGAAGATCATTCATTAAATGAGATAATTAATGCAAGACATTTAACACATTCTTTCATCTAATGAATGTTTATTGAGTACCAACCATGCACCACATTCCTTGTTATGTGCTGTGTATTGACTGGTGACTGAAAAGGAGCTGGAACCTGACCTTAAGATCTTTTACTGCAGTAAGACAAAAATAAGGCAAATAAATACTTACAAATTGAGAAAGTGCCCTGAGGAACTAAGCAAGTCACCACCATGATAGAGAATAACACAGCTGGAAGGAAGAGGGGAGAGGAGGGATTGGGAAGGAGGAGGGGAGAGGAGGGATTGAGTGAGACAATTGGGAACCTAACGCTTATTAGAGGAGATGATTTTTAAGTGAGAAGTCATGGAGAAGAGGGAGAAACCCCCAAAAAAGCAAGTTTAGGGTAGGTGAAGCTGACACAAGAGGACTCCAAAGAGGAAAACTCAGCTGCAAGAAAAATCTCAAGTGTTAAAACATTGAAAGGACAACAGTATGGCTTGGGGGTGATGGTGTGGGTGTTGACAACAGAGCCTGGCATGAAGGAAGCATTTACAAATGCTTTTAGCTTTTATTCTTGACATTTTTATGAGAAAGAAACAAGGTAATGTATGAAAACCATCTAGTAGAGTGCTTGAAACATATTGGGTGCTCAATCAACAGAAGTGATTACTGTCTTTTATTATTTTTAACAGTACTAGTGGCTTTGTTATTTTCTGAAAAACAGATCTCACTTCGAGTGTCCCCTTTTGATAATGCTCTTATCTGTCTGTCTTTCTGTCAGTCTCTGTGACTCTCCCTATTGCTTTTATACTTACCTTCAGAGCATTTATATTAAGCTATTGTATCCTCTAGATATTCCACACATAGTTGGTAGTCTCTGTGGAATATGTGTTTCTCTAATACATTTATATTATTTATTCCAACCAAAGATGTTTTGCTTTATTTGCTAAAACATATTTTAGAGAGAAATGACTAAACAAAAATTTAAAATCAAGTTAGTTTGATAAGATACCCTATATTTGGTATTGAGAGCAGTGATCATTACTGTGATTATCTGGAAAAAAAATAGAAGCTTTGCTCTAGTGAGTGGGATTTGGGAACCCCCAAAAGTATTTGTCCCTCTCCAGCTTATAGGGAGGCCTGCTATTCTCCACAAGCTATCATGAATGAGTGATTTGAGATTCTGGATTCTTCAGAGCTTCTTCCAAATGAACAAAAGACAGTCATGCTTGGAGTATTGGTGGCATTTAGTCAGCCCTTTAATGTGATTCTAATGGTGTGTGTGTGTGTGTGTATGTGTGTGTGTGTGTGAAAATTAACAGTAAATTCATTATGAAAACCCATTTACCACAGGGTTGACACCAGCAAAAGCCTGAGGCAGCTCAGGGAATTCTAGGACACGCCATCTGTTTCAGTGAACATAACTCGGGTCTTCCACAACCGTGCTCGCTCACTGGGGCTTAATAGCTTCTTGCACAGCTCCTTTTTTCCTCAGGACATACACATTCAGACACAGAAGACCATAAAGGCCAAATGTCTTCTTTAATCCTCTGAGGTTTAGCTAGCTAAAAGGAAACTGTCAAGAGCCATAGCAGCTGGCTATGTGAAAATAAAATAATAACAATAATAATAATAATAATAATAATAATAATAATAATAATAATAAAAGAAGAAGAAGGAGAAAGAAAAGAAGTTAATTTGCTGATTTAATTCATTTAAGATTCTCTTTTTCTCTGTATTGTTGCTTTTGTGTCTGATTTTTATGCATATTTAAAATAGAAGGTATAATTTGATTATACCTACATTGTTATGATTTACTCTTCAGAACTTTGCTGAAGTGTAAATGGCCTCACATACTAATTGGGTGTGCTTCCTGTGGCATGCATAAACTGACTTAGAAACTAACATATGCTGTTATTACTCATAATGGATCAGCTTTGTCTGAAATATTTGTGCCCAAAATTACCATTTGGCATGTTTCCAAATTCAAATCCACCTTCTGCCCTGAGATGAAATTCAAGGATTTGTTTTCTGTTTTATATATTTTGGAGAGGCTGCTTTCACTGCTGCAATAAGGCGTGTTCAGTGTTTACATTATAATGACTATTTATGGAGGTTTAATATGTTGTTGCAAATCACATCCGACGGAAACTTGGCAAGTGGTGCAGAGATGTGGGACCACATTCAACTATATTTAACATCATATAAGGCAGTTGATCTTTTGAAAATCTATGGTGTTAAATGATATTTAGCATAATCTTACATACTTTTTTCATCTTTTGCTTTGTAGAAGTTAAAAATTGTTCTGAGACTTACAGTAACTTTGCCAACAATTTACTAAGGTGAAGGGGCAATGAGAGAATCTAAAATCAACCTACTTGTTTTTTAACTGCTAATGCTTTGTGGATTGTTATTGGACTTTTGTATTTTTGTATCATCATTTACCACATCATCCTGTTGCTGAGTAGAAGATGGAAGAAGAAACTGACCTGGAAAAAAACATGTGTAGATGAGAAAGGGTAACACAATAGCCAAAATGAAATGGTCAGTCTGTATTACAAGAGCAGTTTATACTATACTATACCAGTTAAATTCTAAAGTCTAAACTTCTAGACAGGTAGGAAGAGAAGAAGTTTCTTCATCATTTCATAAACTTTAATTTGTAAAAAGGTCGAATCAGAATTAGATTATGTAAACAATAGCATCTCCAGTTAGTGTTTAACTTCAAAGGAAGATTGTTGTTTCTTGAAAATAACATTGTCAGGGAAAGCAATTGGCCAGGGGCCCTGAGTGTCCCTGAATATTCTTGCCATGTGTATAAACTGCAAGGTTTATCCATCTCCTGATTCTGAGCAGTCTTCATAGTTAGCCACTTGGGCCACTAAGCAGGTTCGGATGACCACAAAATGGCCTCATTCCCTCGTGGAGTAGGACTGGCTTGTTTGCTGCTTGCTCAAGGATTGCTTGTCCCTTGGCTCTAGGTATCCATTTGGGCCCATGCTGTTGCCCATGGGACTTGGGAACCTGGGATCTGGCACCACTATGCTGATGTCCCTGCTGTGTGCTCTGCTGTGAGTGATAAACTGTCTCATCTACATTCGGTGTCTATGGAATGGTAGCAAGTTTGTTCCCTCCCTTCTTATAAGGTTGAGATTCCTCCCTGACAAATATATTTTGAAAGATCCTCCCTGCCATCCAAGTTTTTCTCCTAATTATTTAAAAATTGTACATTGGTAAACGAAGTACAATAAACAATGGAAGTTATTTTACATAGATAATACAGACACCACTCTTATTTTTAAAAATCATTGTATAACTTTTATTAGAACAGGGTTAAAGATATCTCCCATTTATTGGTGTCTATTATGTACATTTTTCTCAATATCCTTATAAGGTCAGTATTATTATTATTACATACCAGGGAAGTTAGATGTAGCTAACTCAATAACTTGGCCATGTCAGATAGCTTTTAAACCCAGTTCTGACTGACTCCTAATCCAGTGTTCACAAAGTCTAAATTCAGCTGCCTTAAGACGAAAGACTGCTTTAAATAGTTTATATTAGTTTTATTTCCTGATATAAATTTCATGTGCTAAAACATTTATTCTCAGGAATTCAGTCTTTCACTTCCTGGTGTGGCTCTTGTACCCTTTTCATTTTATTGCTCTGTTGTTCTGAAATCATAAGTTGTACATAAGTTATACATTTGAAATAAGTCATAATTTGAACAAACTTCACTGTCATTGGGCCTAGGCTGTTTCTAATAAATAAGGTAGATGTTTCAAATAAACTTGATTGTTCATATTAGTAAATAACTAGATAGTCCCCAAAAGGTTGAAATGATTTTAAGTAAACTGATTTATGATGCATTTAATTCACCTCAATTTTTTATACAATAGGATCTAGTTTTGTCAGACTCTTTGATGCTATAGATAAATGAGTAGAATCTAGGTTAAGTGAAGGGCCAGATGGTCTGAGGTGGATAGGGTGGAGTATATTTGGGTATATTTGATATCTCATATTTAAGATTTTTCCAGTTGTAATGCTACTACAGTAACATAGTGACAATAAATAAAGCAAAACCAGCTGATTCTACTATCAGACTGATTAAATTTATAAAACTTTACTTACTGTCAAATCCTCTAACTGCATGCAAATAATTAATACATGATTGAACATCTATTGGGGCTCTGTAGTATTTAAGCCAAAACTTCAGAAACAGACTCTAAAATGTACTGGGGGAAATAGCAGTGGTGGACACTTTTGTATACTAATAAGTATACTTCCAAAACGTCGTTTTGGAGAATCACTATCTTCTGTGTTTAAAATGGGAAAGTTTTGAGTAGTTTTAATTCTCAGGCTAGTGCCTGAAGAAAGAAGTGGAAGTTCTAGTTACGTAAGATGGATTCTGACTCTGCATACAGAAATAACCCAGGCTGGCCTGGTTGATTGAATCTACAGCCCTCAGGCATTGCAAGTAAGAAGAAAGCAGGTCTAGGCTCTGTGGGATCTGGAGCTTAAACTATGGGAAGTGACCTCTCAAATCCAGGAAAAGATTATGAAATTAGGTATAAAAATAAGTATTTATTTATACTGAGAAAAAAGTTAAATAACATTTTTTAAATGTAACAAAACTGACAAATATCACAAACACCACCAAACGTAGAAAAAAATATTATTTTTAGTTAATTAACTTCTGGATTCACTTCCATATTTTTTTTTCCCACATCCCGAGGCACACAGGATCTTAGTCCCCTGACAAGGGATTGAACTTGTGCCCCCTGCATTGGAAGCACAGAGTATTAAGCAATGGACCACCAGGGAAATCCCACTTCTATAATGTTTTTAAAACATTTTTTCCCTGCATACTCTTTAATCACCACTTCAAATGACAGTAATTATGTCAATTTTTTCCTTTAAAAATATTTTATTAACTGCAGTATGTATTAGGAGTAATAGTGACAGATGAAAAAATCATAAGCTTACAAATTATAAAAATAATATATTTGGTATCATAATTGTATCTAATACAATACTTGACAATATTTTATTAATGTGACATTCTAATCACAAGATTATTCTGGCTCACTTTTCTACAAGTTCATTAATTAGCTTGGCACAATTTTTACTTTCAGCAACTTCATTTTCAAACAATATAATTGAAAGCAACATCAGTTGCTCTTTTCCAATGCAAGATTGCAAATAGTTTTTGATAATTTGGGATCTCTTAAGAGTATTTTATAGGCTATGACAGTATTGAGATAAATTTCTGACAAATTATTTTGAAATATAAATTTTAGTACATCTAGAGCTGATGATTCTTGTGGAACAATTTTTCTAAAAAGATTTAACTCTTCATACAAATCAGTTCTGTGTTAAGTCTGAATTTAATTTTATGTAAATTTATACCATGGCAATTTAATGGACATTTGCTTGACAGCCTTGCAGTTTTCAAACCCAGAAATTCTGAACTCTTTGAAATATTCTAATAACTTCCTGATATGCTTTAATGCATATCAGTGGGCTGCCTGTTGACTGTTGTGTCTGTGGGCTTGAACTTGAGTGTGTGCGCACAGCTGCCAGGCGTACCTTTTCAGTTCATGTGCGTGCTTCATGGTCCCATTGGACTCCACATACGAGATGTAAGTTCAAAGAGAACATTATTAAGAATTTGAAAGTGGACAAACATAGGCTCCTTGCGAGGGTGAGCCCCTGCCACCGCACAGTCGCAGGCCCCTGAAGCTGGCCCTGCTCACACCTCCAAGTTTACTGTCTCTGGTCCAACCTTCCTCCCTGTCTTTAATCCCAGAAGAAGCAACATTGCTTTCTGTTCAACTCTTCTTCCTTTTGGTGCCTCCTGTCACATCACCCAAAAGACCTTGCTCCATTAGGCATCTCTTTTCTCTCCAGCATTTTTAAATGATAACGTTGTTCTTTATCAAGAACTTCTAGATGACTGTGAGTGTAAATTTTTAAACATAGAAAATTTATTATTTCTTTTAGCATGGTTGAGTAATAATTGTATTTTTGTGTTGGTAATTTTGAAAATATTTTAGATTTGTGATTTGGTATTAATAATGTTATGTGGACATTTAGGATAGTTTTCAAAGTTGTGAAAATCTCTATCAAAATTTATTTTATATATTAGCTGTCTCATTTCAGGGCATTTCAAGTTTTCTTGTGCAGTGAGCACTTTCAAGTGGCCATTGAATTGACAATTGGCATTAACCAATTTGTCACTGGTGTTCTTGTTATACTGTAGTATTCTGAGTATTTTATTATCTTTCTCATTGTTCATATTGGTTAAATCAGCAGGCAATTTAAATATTTTCTTCAAATGTGTTAATATGATTTACTTATCTTCATTAATTGGATTCTCAAATAAGCCAGTGTCTATTCATTATTTCTATTTGGAAATGATCCCCTCATACAAATAATTCTTATTTTGGTATTATGTGAGTTTTTGTTGTGCTGCAATTCATTTCTCTTTGTAGAATCATTGTCTTAATTTCCTTGTACATATTTTTTATTCTGTTTCTTACTCCATTAATTTTTAATCTGAGTTAAAAAAACATATTTAATAGGTAAATTTTAAAACAGACAAAATATAAGGTCAAATCAATTATCTGTAATTTCCATTTGTTTTATTGAAACTTTCTAAAACATCCTTCTAAATTTCATTTAATACAACATATTCCCAGCTTGCCTTTTCCTTAGCTAGATCCTAAAATATAGTCACAGCTATGCTAAATTCACCCATCAAAGTTACAATATACGCAGGAGCCATAGGAATGGAAAGAGACACCTGTTTTAATAAATTGAGGTTAAAATGTCTTACTTTTGGGCTTCCCTGGTGGCGCAGTGGTTGGGAATCTGCCTGCCAATGCAGGGGACACAGGTTCGAACCCTGGTCCGGGAGGATCCCACATATCGTGGAGCAACTGAGCCAGTGCACCACAATTACTGAGCCTGCACTCCACAGCCCGTGAGCCACAACTACTGAGCCCACGAACAACAATGACTGAAGCCCACACACCTACAGCCCATGCTCCACAGCAGGAGAGGCTACCTCAATGAGAAGCCCACACACTACAATGAAGAATGGCGTTCACTCATCACAACTAGAGAAAGCCTGCATGCAGCAGTGAAGATCCAATGCACTCAAAAATAAAATAAATAAAATAAATTTATTTAAAAAATGTCTTACTTTTGAAAAATATTATTTAAAAAAAGTTCCATCATGTGAATACGTTACTGAAGTCATTCTCAGGGACTCTGAAAAGACTCATGCAGGTGCAGGACCTTGAAGCTTAAGCTTCAATAACTTCATGGTAAATGGGCCTCTGCTGCCCACCTGAGGAGGAATCCAACCATGATCCATCCCAAGAGCATGGGGGCTCTGAAGCTATAGATAGCTCCCACGGTAAAAACATTCCAGAAACCTAGCCTTGTATGGGATAGAGAATGGGGCTAACGAAGGTAAGTAAGGCCATTTCACCAAAGACTGGTTCAGATTTTAAGACTGCCAAGAGTGACAACTGGGCTCAGCTGAAGATTGTTGTCTCTTCTGTTTACTACTGAGAAACAAGCCAACAGTACAAAGTAAAAAATATGTGAGTTAAGGACATTGCTTCCCAATGCTCCCCTAGTTCCTTACCAACACAACTCAAAACAGTCTCAGAATTGGGTAACTCTCGAGGTCAGAGGGCTAGAAGCCTCTAATCTTTCCTAAGTTACACCAGGAAGGAGTTACTGTGGCCTTCACGTGTCTAATGCTACATTGGGTCTACTGCAGGCCTGACCATGTAGTAAAACAAAAAGAGGAAGAGCCAAAGTTAAGGCTTCTAACACAGGCTAGGGGCCAATAGTACTGGCTTTTCCAAGACTGAGGGGTTTCCTCGGAGAAAAAAAGGCACTTCTCAGTTAAACTCAGGATAGTCCCAGAGAATCAGGCTGATGGGTCATCCTAAATCAGAGAGATTGATCCTCTAAATGGAGCCCTATATTATAATATTTCCTAAGGGTCAGAATATGGATTTTGGAGTACTACAGTGAGTTTGAATCCAGTTTCTAGTCACAGAACTTGGGCAAATGGCTTAAACTTTCTGGGCCTCATTCATAAATCAGAAATGACAATGTCCATATCATAGAATTTTTGTGATCAATAAATTACCTACTAAATGCAAAGGCCCTATATAGAGTCTGATACTTTGAAAACTAGTGGTTTCCCATGTCACTCATATCATCATCATCATCCAAGGAGTTAGACCTAGTGGGTGAAGTCAGAAGCAGTCAGATGATGGAGATATTTTCAGCCAGGTAAACTGCAACATCAGGACCCATAGAGTCTGTCCAAATAAAAGCTATCAAATATAAGGGTCTTTGAGAATGTCTTGGGGTATTAGGGAAGAGGTTTCTGTCTTAGAGAAAGGAATTGGTAAGAATCAGGCAGATTACACAAGTACCAGCCGAATGGGCTAGTTTCAAGGTAGCACATCAATTCCATCAGGGAATTAGTACCACAACCAGAAAGCTAAAGAGGTTGGAATTTTGGCTTTGTGTCCTTGGGTGACAAAAGCTTATTTGTACCTATGTTGTAGAAGAATTTGTTCGTGGAGATTAGTACTAATGAATGCTAAATTCCTGGGACTAAGCCTGAGTCCTGATAGGTACTGAATAAGTGGAAAAGAAGAATGATACAGGTGACCCATCCTCAGCCTAGTAAGGCTTAGGGGTTATGTGCCACTCCTAGAGCCCATGACAAGCGTGCCATTAACTCAGGTACCTTAGTGCCAGGCATGCAGGTATCTCTCTTGGCCGACTGCACATGGGTCCATCTATTCTGTATTGCCAATCTGGGTGCCAAAGTGTCTGAGATCAGATCTGCTACCCAAAGAGATCTTTGGGATAAAGTGTTCAAATTCCAGTGATCAGCTGAGCTAAAAAGACTCAAGTGGGAGTACCAGTCAGAGCATCAGGAAGCTCTAGACCTAGATATGTGAGAGGGTATAAAGCAAGGGCAGTGGTAAGTAACACAGCAGTGACTGAGCTAAGCTTTGAGCCCCTCAAGGGCAGAAGTTTTACTTTCTGTGTTTGTATCTTAACAGTGGCAGTTCCATCCCAGGAGGGCAATAGCTGTTTGCTGGTGTTTCTTCTGGTGTAAGCTGGAGTGTTAGCCAAGTGTCTTTTTGAAGCTGGGGAAGGGAGAGGGTCTAACTTCCGTTGGACACATTGTTGGCTTCATGGGATAATTGGGCACAGTGAATATATAAGACTTCACAGATTTCTTTAGATAAGGGGGATGCCTTTTGGTTCAGTTGTGGGCAATATTTTGGGATCTGGAAGGGCAATTGGGTGAGCAATATATTAATAGTGATAATAAAATCCATTGCCACTGGAAAGCAGCAACTATCCATGTATCCTTGGGCTTACTGCTGTTGAGAATGCCAGAGAAGCATGATTTGGGCAAAACTGAGGGAATCACTTGTGTCAGAGGGAGATGAGACCTCCCAGGAATAGCACCTGGAGCATTTGGGAAAAGATATGTTCGCTAGTACAGTGATTAGCTTGAAGATGAGTCCAATAAACATTTGTTCAATGGTTGAACAAATAAAATAATTAACAAATGAGTACTGTGGTTTTCAAATGCCCTGGGTGACCTTAGGCAGAGTTACCATGTTCAATGAACAGCCAAATACCCAGAATATCAGAAAACTGGACAAAAACGTAAAGTTATAGAAATTAGAAGAGAATCACATTCCAGTATTTCTTAGTTGTTGCACAATTATTTGAGTGAAATAGGTTTTCTAAAGCTATTGTACAGATTTGGAGCTGAGGAGTATTTTCACATGAAATTCTTTTGGCTGATGTTATGAAGCCTTATAGTCACCACAGTGAAGAAGAAATCACTGGTGTTTTGATGTATTTAAGAGAGCAAGATGGGTTTGTGGTATATAGGAGTTGTGGTAATAGAAATTTAAAATGCAAAACCTCAACCAATGTTTTGTGTTTTTTTATTCAAAATTGTTACATTCTAAAACTTTAAGAGTGAAGAACTTTGTTTTATGTAATTTCCCAACTGCTATCTTTTATAAGGGCTTCTAAAGTAATATAATATTTTCTCTCTTAGAGAAAAACACAAACTTTCTAAATTAATTTAAGCTGTCTGCTTTATTGTCCATCACCTTTGGCACATCAAGTAGTAAATCTCATACTAAAAATCAGCATGTGGAGCATTATCGCAATCCACAAAATCTTCTTGGGGGGGGGAAAAAAGTAAAGAAATATCCCAAGACATAATATGCAAAACCACTTTTCACTATTCAAAGAACCATTGTGGACTTGGCCGACAATCCTATAATGACCTTCGTTGTTGCTTAGAAAGTATATGCTCTGTGAATACAGCACATTCCACATTATCTAAAACTCAGTATTAAGGATTGAGTCTGTTTTTAGTCCAGCAAGGGAGTGAAAGATGACTTTTCACTTAATTCCCATGACTTGGAACATGCCCCTAGCAAAACTGTTGAACTTTCTGTGTTTACATTCATAGAACAGAAATCCTAGCCTGATTAGTAAGGATGCAAAAAAACATTAGCTTGAGCTTGTGATTCATTCAGCTGCATCAACTTACTTTGCATACACTAGCTAAACCAGATAAGTTAGATAGCCTGATCTATAAATTTCATTTAATCCAAATTGACCAAGATTTCTAAAATGTACACTGGATTTTTTTTTCTAAAGTTGGAAAATCCATTCATAATTCTAGTTAATACTGGTTTTGTATTGAAGATTATGGATATTAAGTTGATTATATCACCAAGAAACCACTGTTTTCTATTACTATTTTTAGAAGTTAAATAAGAAATTCTCTTGTCTGTGGTCATGATACCTAAAGAAACTCACTTAGTGAGTGGGTTGTATTATCTACTCAATGATATTACTGATATTACCTGATATTACATTGAATTGTATTGAAGAGCCAGGATGAGTACTTTGGAGGACATATTTTGGACAACTAATTGACAACCAATATTATTTGTGTAGGACAAAAATGGGGAAAAATGAACTTTTTAAAAAATAGAAGTCATTCAACACCCACATTAAAACTTAGGAGAACATCTACACCAACGTGGACCTAACTTCTAAGTCCATGACTCTACAGAACAACCCACAGGAGATCAGAGCTCACAGAACTTTGAGAGGGTGCCATCACACCCTACAACAGCTAAAGCCATATTCTGGTTCAGCACCTCTTTCTGAGAATAATGTATCAGGGCAACCATATTATCAAATGCTGAACAATTTTTGTGAGAATTGTCTTCATAAAGAAAGCAAGATGTTAGAAAAATGTTTCTAAGACAATAAAGAGATTAATATTATTTATGCTGTGTTTCATTACACTCCCTTGGTTTCAAATGATTCTTCTTTCAAAAAACTCAAAATCCTCCAAATATGATCCATATTGTTGAGTTGGACTATAGACCAATCATTTAAAGATGCTGGCTTGCCATTTACTCATTCACTTATTTAACAAATATTGACTGAGCAGTAACTAGGTCAGCTAAAAGGAAGGAAGATACTCTCAAGGAACTCACAGCTTGCTGTTAAGATAGGGCCTCCTAGGGAAATAAACTGATTAGGAAAGTATGGTCTTGTTCTTGGGTTTATATGTCCAGGAATTTCATTTTTCAGTGTACCCATCAGTGAGTTGACTCAGGAGGATAAATGCATGAGACACACGATTAAAGACAAAGAATCTTGAAAGCATCAAAATAAAAGTGACTTGTTACATATAACAAGTCATAAATTATTAGAGGATTTCTCAGAAGAAACATTACAAGCCAGAAGGGAGTGGGATGATATTGTTGAAGTATTGAAAGAAAAAACCTGCCGGCCAATAATACTATATGGGGCAAAACTGACCTTCAAAAATTAAGTAAAAATAAAGAACTTCGAAGATAAAGGCTGAGGGAGTTCATCACAGCTAGGCATGCATTACAAGAGTTGCTAAAGGAAGTTCTTCAAGTTAAAATAAAAGACCCTAGGCTGGAACATAAAAGGATGTGAAAATATAAATCTTCCTGGTAAAGGTAAATATATAGACAAATACAGAATCCTGTAATATTGTAGTGGTGGTACATAATTTTCAGTTCACGTATAGAATTTAAATTATAAAAACATAAAAATGTACCCATAAAAATATGTTAATGGATAAAAAAGATGTAATTTGTGACTTTGATAATGTAAAGTAGTGGGGAAAATTTAAAGGAGTAGAGTTGTTATGTCACTGTAGTTAAGCTGTTATCAGTTTAAAATAGATTGTTTTAGCTATAATATGCTTTATATAATCCAGATGGTAACCACAAAGAAAATACCTATAGAAGATGCCCAAAAGAAAACAAGAAAGGAATCAAAGTCTGACTTTACAAAAAATCAATTAAACACAAGAAAGGCAGCAATAGAGGAAAGAGGGACAAAATAGCTATACAACATACAGAAGACAATAAACAAAATGACAATACAAGGTTTTCTTTCCTATCACCAGGTACTTCAAATATAAAAGGTTTAAACTCTCCAATAAAAAAGACATAGAGTGTATGAATGGGTGAAAAAACAAGGTCTATTGATATATGCTGTTTAAAAGAGACTCACTCTAGATATAAGGGCATACAAAGGCTGAAAGTAAAAGGATGGAAAAAGATATACCAAACAAATGGTAACCAAATAAGAGTAGGAGTGGATATACTTATAGCAGACAAAATAAACTTTAAGTCAAAAACCATTACAAGATACAAAGAAGGACATTATATAATCATATATAATCAATTCACTAGGAAGACATAATGCTTATAAACACTTATGTACAAAATAGCAAAGCATCCAACCATATGTAGTAAACACTGACAGAATTGAAAAGGGAAATAGTAAAAAATAATAGATTTCAATACTCTACTTTTAATAATGGATAGGTCAATCAGACAGAAGATCAATAAGCAGAGGACTTCAACAACACTATAGACAATTGAACCTAATAGACATATATAGAATATTCCACCCAACAAGAGCAGAATAGATATTCTTCTCAAGAACATATTGAATATTCTCCACATATTTGGCCACAAAACAAAATAGCTGTCACTTCCATTCTGCTCCCTTATCTCTAGCAAGAGAATCACCAGTCCACTTCAACTGGAAATGTACCAAAAAAAGAGAATTCTAGGAAACATAGTTCAGCGAAGTGGACACTTTACAAAGTCATCACAGTCATCCATTAATTCAGTAGTGTTCTGTGCAGTATGCCCTTTGTATTCTCAGTTGCCACATCTGCAGATTCAACCAAACACAAATCAAAAAAAAAAAAATTTCCAGAAAGTTTCAGAAAACAAAACTTGAATTTGCCCTGCACCAGAAACCATTTACTCAAAATTTACCTTGCGTTTACAACTATTTACATAGCATCTACATTGTATTAGGTATTATAAGTAATCTAGAGATAATTTAAAGTATATGGGAGGATATGGGTAGGTTATATGCAAATACTACACCATTTTGTATAAAGAGCTTGAGCATCTTCAGATTTTGGTATCTGCATGGGGTCTTGTAATGAGTCCCCAATGAATATCAAGGGACAATTGTTTTTTGTTCTTTTCTCACCTTACATATTCTCTTGCCTGCCTCAGCCTCCTCTATGACTTCAACTACCATTTCTATGTGAATATCCCCCAACTTTATATTCCCAGCTTAGCTGACTTGTCTCCTGAGCTCTAGACTTAGATAATCAAGATGCTGCTGGACATCACCTCGATATCTCACATAATCCTCAACTTATTCAAAATGAACCTCTTTCCTCTTTGCATAGTTCTCATTCTGGTTAACAGTGTCATTATTTACCTAGCACACAAACCAGAAATCTTCTTGTCATTCCATACAACTTTCCTTCTCAAACACCTATGACTAGTGAATACTAGTTCCTATTTACTCCATTTCTCCTAGACTACTACTGCTATTATTCTAAACCAAGCCATTATCATCTCACATGTAGATCAAGGCAACAACCTCCTGTCATCCTGCCCTCCCTCTCTTTTTTTATTTTTTGCGGTACACGGGCCTCTCATTGTTGTGGCCTCTCCCGTTGTGGAGCACAGGCTCCGGACACACAGGCTCAGCAGCCATGGCTTACGGACCCAGCCGCTCCATGGCATGTGGGATCTTCCCGGACCAGGGCACGAACCCTTGTCCCCTGCATCGGCAGACGGACTCTCAACCACTGCGCCACCAGGGAAGACCCTGCCCCCTCTTTTTTACCCTATCATACTCTGTGATTTAAGCATAGAAATTGATCTATTACTCCTCTATTTAAAACCCTTCACAGGTGCCCTTTAAGATAAAGGATGAAAACCAAACTTTGCATAGCATAAAGAATTCTCAATGATCTATGACCTGTCTTATCTGTAATAAGGTTGTAGCTATTATATTTGCTCCTTTTTATAAGACTCACACTGACCTATTTTATTATTACTCCTTCCCTGGAAATTCTCATTCTGTAGCTGGAAGAAAGAAAAAAGCTTTCTTCTCTCTTTATGTTAGGTTAGGATGTGAATCTTGAACTCCCAGTGCTTGTGTTCTTTACGCTGTAGAGAAAGCCCTGCATAGTGAAAAGGAACAAACCATAAGATAACAAACAAAGAAGAGATTAGAGACAAAGATGGAGAAACTGAGTCCTAATAGAAGTTGTGTCTCTGGATCCCATTGCCTTAAAGACTATCTTTGTCTTTTTGTAGTTTAGTTATTTAATCAACAGATTTTCCTTATATGTTTAAGTTCATTTGAGCTGTATTTCTTTCTCTTGCAATCAAAAGAGTACTAATTCATATAATCCTCACACATACATTTAATGTGTAGCCATACTGCACCACATTCACACACTCTCAGCTCATGTCTGTGTCTTTGCACACAGAATTCCTCCTCATTTTTTGTGGATGAGCTTGAAGAATCATCCTTCAAGACTCTATTTAAACATCAAATCTTACCAAGTTACTTCTTGATACCTTCAGATTAGACTGACAATTATGCTTTGGGGGCCTCACCATAGATACAGAATTTACCACTTTATATTTATTTATTTACCTTATTAGGTGGTAAAAATTTTTGAGAAAAGGGACACTGCCTTCTTAATTTTTATGTCATTGATCACAGTGTCTGAGATAAAGTGCACAATTAATATTTGTTAAATCATGGGTGATTTTACAATTTATGCTTACTATTTTGAAGGAGGATTACTTTTGTGCCCAGGGAGAAGTCTTATCAATTTTTTGGAAGTACTTATAGAAACTCTCCATATTATCACTTTATATATACGCTATGGGAACAAAGAAAAGAACAAATGTTATTGTTTCCATTTTATAGAAGGTATAATAAGTCAATTTATAGTATTTGTCAAAAATGTAAGTTAACAAAATAAATGGGAATAAAACCAAAAGGAGATCTCCTTTAGGACATGGGTTTCTAGGCATTGTGAAGTGAGATTAATATTAACAAGAAGAAATCCAGTGGAGACTCATCCAAGTCTTGAGGCAAAGTTTTCATAGTAAATACCCTTATGATTATCAACTTCAAATTTGGTATGTATAATCACCTGAGTTAAGTTTCATATTTATTTTTCAAAGATCAATAATAATAAATTGATGTACCTATACACAATTGTTCTTAGAAAGCTCTGTAGCTTCCCAATTTAGGCCAGTTTTCTAATATTCAAAACAAAACTCTAAGTCAGTTTATATGAAATTGCACCAGACAGCCTCTGCATTTCATTTTCAAATTATCTTGTATTGTTCACTTCAACCAACACAAAGCAATAATTTTAGTAATTTAATGTTATTTTATTTTACTTGAGATTAATTTCCAAATTGATAAATAGATGTATATAATTCTAGCCAACTAGATTAATATCAAATAATTGCAAAGAACATTTTAATTCTAATAAAATATATATATATATATATATATATATATATATATATATATATATATATATATATTAGCATGTCTAAAGATAATTTTAGCCTGGTAATACAATACAGCGCTGAGTTCAGGGAATAATAATAGAACATTTTCTTCATTGAACTACAGAAAAGCTGTGAATCAAACCAGTTCTTTTTCTCATCTGTAGTCAACCACCATTGTATCCCTTCTCCTTTCTTTTGAGGTTTTTAGTCAAGAAAAAGATCTAGGTTCATCTGATTTTAATCCCATAGGCAGAGATGACCATTTGAATCAATGAGCTCTGATTCTTTCCTATAAGAAAGCTGAAAAATCTTTGGGAAATCCATTTACAAAACATAACATTGAACAGAGACTTTTTCCTTTTTGACCTTCTTTATCTCAATTTCTCAAAGAAAAACTGTGACAGAGCTGACTGTTCTCAAACTTTTTTAACTGGACTACCACAGTGGTTTTTCTTTTCCTTTTTTTCTCTTATCATTTTTCTTTTCTTTGTCTCTCTCTCTCTCTCTTTTTTAATGTATGTGAAATACCAGTGAGCTAAAATGAGTTGAAAGAGCACAACTTCTTCCTAACTTTATATTCTTGCCTTTGGACAACAACTTCTAATTTTCTCTTCTAGGAAGTGCTGGAGGAGTAAATGAAGAATAGTGAGCCAAATTTCAGAATTCTCAAGAAGAATTAAGGAACAGATCTCTTTGTCTTTAACATTTTCCAGCAATGATAGAACCATATGAGAAAGAAATAGATATTAGTAGTAATTTTGCATTAGGGGTGGTCATAGAGTACTGAAGGAAAAAAAAATCCCACTCAAGGTGTTATGCTATAACTCATGCAAATTGAATTTATGTTGTATGTGGGCAAATAGGATTCCAAAGAATCTGTAAACAGAAGAAAAGAGCCTTCTTTTTGTGTTAACTATTTCTATAGTTTTGTTTGATGCACTATTTATTCTCAGAGATTATTGCTGAGAGTTGCACATAGTAGGCACTCAATAATTGTATGTTGAGTGATTTCTGATTAAATACAGGAATTGTATCCACTTTTATATGGAAAATCATGTTTTCCTTGAATCTTAATCATTATTTTTATTATAATTATTACTACCTATCAAATTTCTTCAATTTGCTGACCACTGTAAAATGCATGCATTTTTAGGTATTTCTCTGTGATAATAGGACATTCCAGAAGTATCAAATAATTTCCTAGGAACCAAGTGAATAAACTATTTGATCACCAAGCATCTGTTATCAATACTCTAAAATTTAATAAAAGAACAATATTTTATTAGTGGTAACGTTGGTTTTATTACAAAGTAAAAGTTATATAAAATAAACACATTAAAAAATTAAAATTTTTTCCCAAAAAACTTAATCATCCAGAAAGAAATATTTTTAGTTTGCTGCAATAGTGAGAAGTCAATTGTGAAAAGTATCATTTTCTGTATTTATTCCTTTCAATAAGTAAATTTTAAAAATTTACCTATATTAATATAAATAACTGGCTAACTTCAGCTGTTAAATCCAGAGTTTCATAATGGATATGATGAATAATATCTTTAGTATTTTTAAATATTTGGGGTGGGTAAAAAAACCTAAATAGGTCCTAAGTGACAAGAGTGAGTCAGTGTCTATGAACCTCAGGTCAATGTGACTCAGATGAAGCACAATATGTAGCAATGATTCACTACCAACAGGATAGCAACCTACCATTTTTTGAAAGCTAGACATAAAAAACTGACGAAGACTGAAAATAAGCTTGAAGTGTACAATCTATGGATCTGAAGAAGCATCTTTTTTGTCTATCTAATCAATCAATTGTTCTTAAACTTTAATTAACAGAGAATATTAGAGGGATAGGATGTGGATCAAATAAAATGCTATTGCATTGTAAGATGGAATCATAGCAGAAGCCAAGACATTTATTGAAATGAAGTATTTAGTTTCAAAGCAGTCTACATTGATGTCTTGTTATAACAATTTTACTTTGACAGACCAAACGACGCATGAATATGCAGTTATCTGGTCTGATGGATGTGTTACTGTGCAAAGGTGTAACAATCTGTGCTTTCTTTTTGAATGAGTGAATTTGCATTTTATCCTCAGAGAACAACTATACACTGTATTTTCAACTAATTTACTATCTTGAAAATTTCTTGTTAGTTGGCAACATAATCATGGTTACTTTATTACCAAATAAGAAGTAATTTTGTAAGGTTGATAGTATAAGAATTGTTTGATAGAATTTGGTCAACAATTTGGGAAGATGGTGTCATGGGGTGGTTTGTGAAGGTAAGTAAGAGTCTGTTATGAACTGAATTGTGTCCTCCCAAAATTCATGTGTGGAAGTCATAACACCCAACGTGACTGTACTTGGAGATAGGGCCATTAATGAGGTAATTTAGGATAAATAAGGTCATATGGATGGGGCCCTAATCCAATCAGACTGTGGTCTTTAAAGAAGAGACACCAGGAGTGTGCAATACAAAGGAAAACTATGTGAGGACACATTAAGAGATGATGCACTATCATCCCCTTTTGAAATTTGCTATGCTAGTCTTCCATTGCATTGTTCATCTTGTGATCACTGTTCAGTACTGATGTATAAACATTCCAAGTTTCTGGTGGAAATCTTGGAGCTTCTTGTCTTCTCTCTCTGCCATACCTTCTATGGACATACACTCTCTCAACATAATCCATCAGGTCATCTAAATTTTCTTCTGCATTCTCCATTATATACTCAAATGTTTCATTTACATCTTCCAAGGACATAAGTGGAAGTCTAAACAATGTGTATGCACATGTACAGTGTTACTTTCCATTGTCATACACTCATGTGTTAGACTCAAAGAAGATATTTCTCATCAAAATGATTGTGAAAAATGAAACAAGCATTTTTAGTTGTGCATTTGGTAGGAATAGTCAAATTGCATTTGAGACTGCATTCATATTTGCAATCTTGAAATTCATCACACACAGTGAGTTAACATCAAGATTTCTTTCCCATGCAAATTCAAGAACTTTCATATATATATATATATATATGAAATATATATATATGAAATATATATCTATATCTATATCTATCTATCTATATATATCTGTAAGTGTCGTCTCGCATTTCCATTGTTAATGCGTAAATCAATGGCATAGTATAACCCAACACTACAGCATGTGTAGTAAATAACTGAGTGAACTCTATTGGTGCCATCTTGAAGTTGCCATCACTGAATAATGAGGCACTTAATGTCGTATATTGTCATGAGTTGTGTAAATAAGAATTCTTTTGTCATCTTAAGCACTGGAATAATGCATAAGAAATTGTTCTCTGTGTCTGGAATTATACTCCTCTGGAATTTCAGTTCCATACAATGAAGTTAGGTTTTGAGGTTGATGTTTATTTTGAGTTCTATTTACTTACTTCTTTAATCAGTTTCTTTCCTATAGCATCTGCATATCACAAAGAGTTCTTCAAAGTACCTGTGATGGTGTTGCATTTGGTTCTTCTAAATATTGTCTTAAGCTTTTCATGGTTTTCCTTACTTGCTCTTTAACCTCAGTGTTGTGCTCATATTTTCCTGTCCCATTTTGAATGGCTATAACGTTATCCAAATCTTGACTAGTTGTACATTGGACGTTGCAGATTCTCATCTTTTTACAGCACCAGTACCTTTCACTTCTATCTTTGTTAAAGGAATGGAAATAGTAACAAAGCCCACTATAACATAGACTGGTTTTTCTTTTTGTGAGTATACTATTTCTATCACATTCTGCTGAGAATTTTCAAATAAAGATGTCATATTGCCAAGCAACAGGAGAAGTGTCATTTTTTATTTCTTTTGTAGCTGTCTGACCAATGGTCACTGATTTAAAGGTAGGAAAAACATTACTTATATATTATGAAATTGACACCTCATTCAGCTGGGCTGGATCAGCCAGTAGGTAAGCACCAGCCGAGGACAGGTAAGTGTGGGAGTCATAACTACTAAAACCTCTCCAAATAGCAGCCCATACTTCTTGTGGTCTACAGCTCTCATACCTCTATATAACAACAATTCAAGGGAAGCATCACCTATTAACTCTGGGATGTGGGATAGTTGTAGGGGAGTTAATTAAATGCTCAGTATCCCCATTATGGTGCTACTACACCCAACCACTAAGTGGTAGAGAGTCACACTGTTACCAAACCAAACTTGAGTTCACTTGCCCACGCACAGTAAAGCCAATCTACTGACACTGGATGTGGTGAAGGAAAGTGCAGGGTTTATTGCAGGGTACCAAGCAAGGAGTCTAGGCAGCTAGTGCTTAAAAGGCCTGAAATCCAAAGACTTTCAGAGAAAGGTTTTTAAAGAGAGGGTGAAGGAGGAGGGGTTGTGGGGTGCAAGATCAGATTGTGTACATTCTTCTTTCTGGTTGGTGGTGAGATAATTGGGAATCAACACCATCAACTTTCTGGTTCCAACTGGTCTGGGGTCTACATGCTGCGGGCAGAATACAGTTAACTTCTTCCACTTGGTGGGGGTTTCACTATCTGTAAAACAGCTCAAAGGATATGGCTCAGAATATTATCTATAGCCCTTGAGGAGGAACTACAGGTCCTTGACTTTGTTTATTGGCAAAACAATTATTATTTTGTCTTGCTTGACTGTTTTCCTCTCCTTATGCATTTTCTCACTTCTCTGAATAAATTTACTCATTGGAACTTGGGGAAGGCCTAGGAGGCTAAAGTTTTTCTACAGACAATGTGGAGGACATGGCAGGGTGGGGATGATGTGTCCTGCTTGGTTACAACACTTGATCTCATTGCTCCCAAACAAGCAAGACACTTTGTAAAGAGCCTACATTAACATGTTTGCCACCTGTTTTTTACAGTGTTTCACCAAGCTTCTCTTTTCAAACTCCTCCCTCATGGAACAACCCAGCCACATCCAACCAAATGCCCAGTGACATATAGGGATAACTTGTTTTACTGCACTTCCCAGATGATTGTGTGTTTTACAAATTGAAGGTTTGTGGCAAACCTGCTTTGGGCAAGTCTATTGGCACCATTTTTCCAAAAGCATTTACTCACTTCATGTCTCTGTGTCTTATTTTGGTAATTCTCACAATATTTCAAACTTTTTCATTATATTTGTTATGGTAATCTGTGATCAGTGATCTTTGATGTTATTTTGTAATTGTTTTGGGGTGCCTTGAACTGTGCCACATAAAATGACACACAATCAATAGATGCATTTGTTCTGACTGCTCCACTGACCAGCCCTTCCCCATCTCTTTCTGTCTCCATGGGCCTCCCTACTTTCTGAGACACAACAACATTTAAATTATGTCAGTTAATAAGCCTACAATGGCCTCTAAGTGTTCAAGTGAAAGGAAGAGGCACACATCGCTCACTTTAAATCAAAAGCTAGAAATCATGCCTTAGGAACTCATATTGAAAGCTGAGATAGGCTGAAAGCTAAGCCACCTCACCAAATAGTTAGCCAAGGAAAAGTTCTTGAAGTAAATTAAAAGTGCTACTCCAGTGAACACATGAATGATATGAAAGTAAAACAGGCTTGTTGCTGATTTAGAGAGAGTTTAATGGTCTAGATAGAAGAATCAAACCAGCCACAACATTCCCTTAAGCTAAAACCTAATCCGGAGAAAGGCCCTAACTCTTCAATTTTACGAATGCTGAGAGAGGTGAGGAAGCTGTAGAAGAAAAGTTTGAAGCTAGCAGAAGTTGGTTCATGTAGTTTAAGGAAAGAGGCCATCTCCATAACATAAAACTGCAAGGGGGGCTTGCCTGGTGGCGCAGTGTTTGAGAGTCCGCCTGCCGATGCAGGGGACACGGGTTCGTGCCCCGATCCGGGAAGATCCCACATGTCGCGGAGTGGCTGGGCCCGTGAGCCACGGCTGCTGGGCCTGCACGTCTGGAGCCTGTGCTCCGCAACGGGAGAGGCCACAACAGTGACAGGCCCGCATACTGCAAAAAAAAAAAAAAAAAAAAAAACCTGCAAGGGGAAGCAGCAAATGCTGATGTAGAATCTGCACCAAGTTTTACAGAAGATCTAGTTAAGATAATTAGTGAATGTGGCCACACTAATTAATAGATTTTCAATGTAGACAAAACAGCTTTATACTGGAAGAAGATACCATCTAGGACTTTCATAGGTAGGGGAGAGAAGTCAATGCTTAGCTTCAGAGCATCAAAGGATAGGTTGACTCTCTTGGTAGTGCATAATGCAGCTGGTGACTTTTAAGTTGAAGCCAAGGCTCATTTACCATTCTGAAAATCCTAGAGCCCTTAAGAATTCTGCTGAATCCACTCTGCTCTAAAACTAGAACAGACAAAGCACATTTTTTACAACATGGTTTACTGAATATGTTAAGCCTACTGTTGAGAGCTACTGCTCAGAAACAAAGATTCCTTTCAAAATATTACTGCTTATTGACAGTACACCGGGTCACCCAAGAGCTCTTGTGGAGATGGACAATGTGATTCATGTTGCTTTCATACATGATAATACAATATCCATTCTGAAGCCCATGGATTAAGGAGTAATTTTGACTTTAAGGTCTTATTACTTAGGGTAAATATTTTGTAAAGCTATAGCTCCCATAGATAGTGATTCCTCTGATGGATATGTACAAAGTAAGTTGAAAACATCTGGAAAAGATTCACCATTCTAGATGCCATTAAGAACATTTGCAATTCCTAGGAAGGGATCAAAATATCAACATTAACAGGAGTTTGAAAGAGGTTGATTCCAACCCTCATGGATGACTTTGAGGGGTTCAGCACTTCAGTGGATGAAGTAACTGCAGATGTGGTGGAGATAGCAAGAGAATTAGTATTAGAAATGGAGCCTGAAGATGTGACTGAACTGTTGCAATCTCATGGTAAAACTTTAATGGACGGAGAGTTGCTTCCTATGGATGAGCAAAGAAAATGGTTTCTTGAGATGTTATTTTCTCCTGGTGAAGATGCTGTGAAGATTGTTGGAATGACAACAAAAGATTTGAAATGTTACATGAACTTAGTTGATAAAGCAGCAGCAGGGTTTGAGATGATTGACTCCAATTTTTAAAGAAACTTTACTGTGGGTAAAATGCTATCAAGTGTCATTGCATGCTACAGAGTACTTGTTTGTGAAAGGAAGAATCAATTGATGTGACAAACTTCCTTGTTGCCTCATTTTAAGGAATTGCTACAGCTACCCCAACCTTCAGCAACCACAACCCTGATGAGTCGCAGCCATCAGCATGCAGGCAAGACCCTCCACCAGCAAAACCACTGTGACTTGCTAATTACTCAGATGATGGTTAGTATTTTTTAAAACACATTTATGTATTTATTTATTTATTTTTGGCTACGTTGGGTCTTCATTACTGTGCGTGGGCTTTCTCTAGTTGCGGCGAGCAGGGGCTACTCTTTGTTGTGGTGTGCAGGCTTTCATTGTGGTGGCTTATCTTGTTGCAGAGCACAGACTCTAGGTACGCAGGTTTCAGTAGTTGTGGCTCACAGGCTTCAGTAGTTGTAGCTCTATAGCACAGGCTCAATAGTTGTGGTGCACAGGCTTAGTTGCTCTGCAGCATGTGGGATCTTCCCGGACCAGGGCTCGAATCCATGTCCCCTGCATTGGCAGGTAGATCCTTAACCACTGTGCCACCAGGGAAGTTCCAGTTAGCATTTTTTTAGTAATAAAATGTTTTTAAATTAAGGTATCACATTGTTTTTTAGAAATAATGCTATTGCACACTTAATAAACTACACCATAATGTAAAATATTACTTTCATATGTACTAGGAAACTGAAAAAAACCTGTGACTTACTTTATTGAAATATTCACTTTATTTACTGGTCTGAAACCAAACCTACAATATCTCCAAGGTATGCCTGTATTAACACAGCATGCATCATGAGATGCCCTTCTCAACTTGTCCTCTGTGTATTTCTCTAACTATAGAACCCTTCCTTAGTTAATATAAATCCCACTCTTCTGCACGATTTGAACCCTGACCCATCTACCTGACCCTGTATACCATTACCAGCTAGGCTATTGAGACAAGAAAGGTTATTATTGGCAATATAACCACAACTCAGTTATTGTACCAATAAAACGTGAATGTATTTTTATGTATTAATCCTGTAAACCAAAAGTATAAATAAATGTTATGGACTATTTTAACCCAGGGATATTTTCTAAGAGTGGAAGTTTTGACAGAAGCAGATAAATGTGAGGGTTTATTTCTGAGCTCTCCATTCTATTCCATTGGTCTATATGTCTGTCTTTATGCCTGTAACACACTCTTTTGATTACTGTAACTTTGTAGTAAGTTTTGAAATCCAGCTTTGCTCTTTTTCTAGGTTGGTTTGGTGATTAAGGATCCCTTAATATTCCATATGAATTTTAGGATGGATTTTTCAATTTCTGCAAAAAAAAAAGTCATTGGGTTTTGATAAGGGTTTCAGTGGATCTGTAGATCATTTTGGGTAGCATTGGTTTCTTAACAATATTAAGTCTTCCAATCCATAAACCTAGGATGCTTTTCTTTTTATTTGTCTTCTATAATTTCCTTCAGTAATGCTTTATAGTTTTCAATGTACAAGTCTTCATCATCGTGGTTAATTCTTAAGTATCTTATTATTTTCAATATTATTGTAAACGGACTTGTTTTCTTAATTTCCTTTTCAGATTATTCATTGTTAGTGTACAGAAGCAGAACTGATTTTTTATTATCTAATATTTTTTATTGGAGTATAGTTAATTTACAATGTTTCTTAGCTTCTGCTGTACAGCAAAGTGAGTCAGTTATACATATACATATATCCACTCTTTTTTTAAGATTCTATTCCCATGTAGGTCATTATAGAGTATTGAATGGAGTTCCCTGTGCCATACAGTAGGTTCTTATTAGTTATCTATTTTATATATAGTAGTGGGTATATGTCAATCCCAATCTCCCAATTTATCCCTCCACCCCTTATTCCCTGGTATCCATAAGTTTGTTTTCTATAGCCATGACTTTACTTCTGTTTTGTAAATAAGTTCATTTGTACCCGTATTTTTTTAGATTCCACATGTAAGTGGTATCATTTGATTTTGTCTTTCTGTGTCTGACTTACTTCACTCAGTATGACAATCTCTAGGTCCACCCATGTTGCTGCAAATGACATTATTTCATTCTTTTATGGCTGAGTAATATTCCATTGCACATATGTAACACATCTTATTTATCCATTCTTCAGTTGATGGACATTTAGGTTGCTTCCATGTCCTGGCTATTGTAAATAGTGCTGCAATGAACACTTGGGTGCATGTATCTTTTTAAATTATGGTTTTCTCTGGATATATGCCCAGGAGTGGGATTGCTGGATCATATGGTAGCTTTATTTTTAGTTTTTTAAGGAATCTCCATACTGTTCTCCATAGTGACTGACCCAATTTACATTCCCACCAACAGTGTAGAAGGGTTACCTTTTCTCCACACCTTCTCCAGTATTTATTGTTTGTAGATTTTTTGATGATAGCAATTCTAATTGGTGTGAGGTGACACCTCATTGTAGTTTTGATTTGCATTTTCTCTAATCATTAATGATGCTGAGCACAGTTTCATGTGCATCTTGGCTATCTGTATGTCTTCTTTGGAGAAATATCTATTTAGATCTTCTGCCCATTTTTTGATTGGGCTCTGTTTCTTTGATATTGAGCTGCATGAGCTGTTTGTATATTTTGGAGATTAATCCCTTATCAGTTGCTTAATTTGAAAATATTTTCTCCCATTCCATGGGTTGTCTTTTTGTTTCATTTGTTTCCCTTGTTGTGACAAAGCTTTTGAGTTTAATTAAGTCCCATTTTTTTAGTTTTGTTTTTATTTCAATTACTCTGGGAGATGGATTGAAAAAGATATTGCTGCAATTTATGTCAGAGATTTTTCTGCCTATGTTTTCCTCTAAGAGTTTTATAGTGTCTGGTCTTACATTTAGGTCTTTAATCCATTTTGAGTTTATTTTTGTGTGTGGTATTAAATGGAGGAAAGACAGTCTCTTCAATAAATAGTGCTGGGAAAACTGGACAACTACATGTAAAAAAATCAAATTGTGTTGATGTTGATTTTTGTATGTTCATAAGTGAATGATGAATTTTTAAATTAGTTCTAACAGCTTTTTTTTTTTTTTTGCGGTATGCGGACCTCTCACTGTTGTGGCCTCTCCCCTTGCGGAGCACAGGCTCTGGATGAGCAAGCCCAGCGGCCATGGCTCACGGGCCCAACCGCTCCGTGGCATGTGGGATCCTCCCAGACTGGGGCATGAACCCGCGTCCCCTGCATCGGCAGGCGGACTCCCAACCACTGCGCCACCAGGGAAGCCCCTAACAGCTTTTTTTTAAAAATGTGGAATCATTAGTATTTGTACTATGAGATCATTCCATCTACAAACAGAGATAATTTTATAAATATTTTCCTTTCCAATTTGGATTACTTTTATTTATTTTTCTTACCAGATTGCTCTGATTAGGACTTTCAGTACTGTGTTGAATAGAGGTAGTAAACATGGGCATCCTTATCTTGTTCTTGTTTTTTAAAAGAAAAGCTTTAGTTGCATCATAGAATTTGATGTTAACAGTGGGTTTTTCATAGATGGCCTTTATTATGTATTATGAGGTAATTTTCTTCCTAGTTTGCTGAATGTCATGACTGAAACAGTGTTGAATTTTGTCAATTGAGATGATCTTGTTTTTAATTGTGTTAATGTGATGTATGACATTGATTGATTTTCATTTGTTGAAACAACTTTGCATTACACGAATCATTATGTTGTACACCTGAAACTAATATAATATTGTAAATCGACTATGCTTTAATTTAAAAAAAGTGTGGAAGCAATTTATAAGCTATAAATGCTATGCTTTGATTAGCTGTTGTTTTTGCCAGATTATTATTTCTAATTAGGTGTTATATTCTGACTATTTACAACTGCACTGTATGAACACCAGATTTTCAGTCCTATACTTGCTTTATACAGAGATCTGAGGCTAGAATCTAGGGTATGGTTCAGGTCAACTGGAAGGCAGGGAGGCACTAAGAGGCTAGAGGTAGAGGATATTTACCAGAAAGTACAGACTATTTCACTATTTTAACCACTAGTATGGTCATACCAGTGGTACCAGCTGAATATCAATCCTCTTCTTGTGTACCATGTCCTATTCTAAAGAGCCACAGATAGTATTATTTGGGTCTTTTTAAAATAGATTTACCTGTGAGAGTAAAAATAACAACATCTTCTTATAAAAGACAGAATATATTTATATTAGCTTAATTTTTGGATTGAGTGGATTTCTCTCCATTTACCATGAAAGAATGGTCTTGTTTACTAAAGATAATAAATAATATTTTTAAATTGCTTACTAAAGTGACTCTCAAATTTTAAGCTAGATTGGCAATTATTTGCCTATGAAAGCTGATTTGGTAACATATTTTCTTTTTTTATAATTTTATTTATTCATTTATTTAATTTTTGGCTGCATTGGGTCTTCGCTGCTACAAGCGGGTTTTCTCTAGTTGCAGCGAGTGGGGGGCACTTCCTGCTGCACTGCACAGGCTTCTCATTGCGGTGGCCTCTCCCATTGCGGAGCATGGGCCCCAGGCACGTGGGCCTTGGTAGTTGTGGCTCGGGGGCTCTAGAGTGCAGGCTTAGCAGCTGTGGCGCACCAACCCAGTTGCTCCGCCGCATGTGGTATCCTCCCGGACCAGGGCTCGAACCCGCGTCCCCTGCATTGGCAGACGGATTCTCAACCACTGCACCACCAGGGAAGCCTCATATATTCTCTTTCTTGATAATCAGTTATCTACCCTTAAAATTAATAACATCTAGACTGAAACTGCATCAAAATTGTCCTAATTTTATATGTCACATGACTCTAGTCAATGATTTTCTCTTGATGTATGTTGCTTTCATGAATTGACAAATTTATATTATTCTAAATGTGATCATAGTTATATTTTTATAAATTAATTGAGATATAATTCACTTATCATAAAACTTGCCTTTTTACAGTATTTAATTCAGAGGTTTTTTTTAGTATATTCACAGACTTATGGAATCATTACCGTTATCTATTTTTATAATATTTTATCACCTCATACCCATTAGTAGTCACTCCCTATTCCTTACTACCTGGAATCACTAAGCTACTTTCTGTCTCCATAGATTTGTTTATTCTAGACATTTCATATAAATGGAAATATACATCATGCTTTTATATGACTATGATTCTTTCACTTATCTTAATGTTTCTAAGGTTCATGTAGCATGTATCAATACTTCATTATATTTTATTGCTGAATAATATTCTATTGTATGAGCATACTATATTTCATTTTTCCATATATTTCATTTTTCCATTATCAGTTGATAAACTTTTGAGTTGTTTCCATTTTTTGCTATTATCAATAATGTTGCTATGAGCATATATGCACAAGTTTTCAAATTTGCCCAACTTTTTGAATGGTTAATATAAATGTCAGTTATTTTCAGAGTAGATGTATATGTATATTTACATATATATGATTGTGTATTTACATATGAAATCTCTGGCATTTACGAGAATGTGAAAATATTTCTTAAAAAAAAATTACTGAAATAAATATTTAGGTATTCCTTCAGGAAACAATAATGCCATCTACAGAATTTGTCAAAATCCTGAATCCTAAATCACTGACTTGAACATTAAAATACTAGTCTACTTTTATGCCTTTAAGTGGTAATTTCCTGTTGCCCATTGGCTACTATAGTTGGAGTCCTCTTCTCTAAAGGGCCATTAATAGTGTAGTGTCAATCAAATGAATACTGAATGTAAAAATATTTAGGATGTGCCTAGCAAATTTAAGCTTTGAATACATGACTTCTACTCTTTTTTTTTTCAGCTTATTTCCATCCCACTTCTTAGTTTCTTCCTTTGCTGTGAAATTTTGTATAAACTAGGGAACGAGCAGTTAGTATTTAGTTCAATGGAATAATCATCAGTGGTATTCTATTGAATTAATTATTAAAACACTTAATTCTAGTCCATATTATGTCTGATGTGTAAAGAGGTGATAAAGACAAAAATAGCTTCATGACTATTGTAAACTTTATTCACAGGATCAATTGCTATCAATGTCAGTAATACATCTCTGTATGTAAATTTGATACTTTACATTTTTTTTAGGATATCAGAATGTCCTTCCTCGATCATAAATTAGGCTCAAGATGCAGTTTTAACAGTAATCTTCAAAGTTAGAATAATCTCTTAACCATATTTTAGAGCAAATTTACAAGGCACCCATCCTACTTAAAATATCAAAGTCATATGCAAATCTTAACCGACTTTTGAATCTTTCTCAGAATTTACATATAAAATCTGGCTTCCTCGCAGATGGATTTTTCCTGTTACTGTCCTCTTCTGAGAATCATGGTAAAACAAACAAAAACCTTCAAATATTCATCTAATTTTCCACTGGTTGTGCTGTGGTTTAACCAAATATTACCATTTTGTAGTTAATGTATCCTTGCCCATTCGTGCTTGGGTGAGGGTTATTTCTGAGGAAGTTTAAGCCCACTTGCAAATCTCCCATGATTCATAGTTGATCTTTTGAAGCCTGCACGTGAAGCCAACACAGTGAGCCTGAAATGTTAAATACCAGGATGGTGCTGCTGGTCAACACTTTTAACTCTTTCCTGAAGTAAAGGGGGATAGACTTTATGAGTATAACACAGAAATTATCCTTAACACTTTTAAGAAGTCAATACAATGGGATAAAACATTTGTAGGCAGAGCTCAAATAGAAAGTTATTATAGGCATACCTCAGAAATATTGCAGGTTCTGTTCCAGACCACTGCAATAAAGTAAGTCAGATGAATTTTGGGACTTCCTAGTCCATATAAAAGTTATGTTTACACTATACTCTAGTCTACTATATGCACAATAGCATTATGCCTAAA
This sequence comes from Mesoplodon mirus, assembly GCF_964341445.2. Taxonomy (NCBI): domain Eukaryota; kingdom Metazoa; phylum Chordata; class Mammalia; order Artiodactyla; family Ziphiidae; genus Mesoplodon; species Mesoplodon mirus. The sequence continues at coordinate 43,613,189 of NC_138992.1, read as the reverse complement.
CAAAACAATGTGCATACCTTAATTAACAAATACTTTATTGCTAAAGAATGCTAACCATCATCTGAGCCTTCAGTGAGTAGTAGTAATAACGTCAAGGATCACTGATTACACATCACCATAACAAATATAATAATAATAAAGTGTGAAATAATAAAGTATGAAATAAATAATAAATGTGAAATATTGTGAGAATTATCAAAATGAGACACAAAGACTTAAGTGAGCAAATGCTGTTGGAAAAATGGTGCCAGTAGACTTGCTGAAGCAAGGTTGGCACAAACCTTTAATTTGTAAAAAAAAAAATGCAGTATCTGTGAAATACAATGAAGTGAAGTGCAATAAAATGAGGTATGCTTGTACTGCCAAATTTATCCTGTTACTTCTCTCCCTAACTCCTCAGTGACATTACCAAGAGAGAAAAAATGCTATACAAGGCTCTTTGCAAGCAACTAGAGCTGACAACTTCTTAGAATGAGCATAGGAGTTCTAACATTGCAGAAATGAGACAGAGAACTGGAGGTGTTTAAATCTCCCTACGGGGTGCTTTGTCTTTAAAAGTTCTGAATTGTGAACAACTTCAGATAGATACTGAAGCATATCATTAGTTTCTAAATTTATACAATGAGTAATGGGTGCTGACTGAAAAAAATGCACAACCTAAAAGTTGAGAATTATGTTTTATTCGGTGGACAAAACTGAGGAGTTAAGCCCGGGACACAGCATCTCAGATAGCTCTTAGAGACTGCTCTGTAGAGGCAAGGGAGAAGCCAGGATATATAAGAGTTTTTGCAACAAAGACCAGGTAGACAGAACATCAAAAGAGTCACTGTTAATTAAAGAAAACCAGATATCTCAGGTTAAGGAATTTAGCTCTTTTTCTATGTATGAGATGATGCAAGAGTCTGGACTCAATGAAATCATTCCTTTGATATGCACCTCAGCTATCTGGGGCCAGTATCCTGTTCTTTCTCTTCCTGAGTCTCCCCAGGGCTAACTTCCTGGGGCAGCTGTAATGTTATGGCTTGATTTGTTTATTGATATGGTAAGCAATATTTTTCATTCACATGGGGGAACAGAAAAAGAGGGAGAGAGGTTGAGAAGTTGACTCAAGAGGAACTCAACGACAATGCAGAACCACTATGAGTTTAGATTTGTATAAGATTTTAAAGCAGCAGAGTTCAAATTCTGGCCCAGCAACACATAGTTGGCCCTTATTCAACCAACCGTGGATCAAAAATATTTATAAAAAAAAATTTCTAGAAAGTTCCAAAAACAAAACTTGAGTTTGCCCTGTGCTGACAAGTGTTTTCGTAGCATTTACACTGTATTTACAACTGTTTACACAGAGTTTACATGGTATTAGTGATTATAAATAAGCTACAGATGATTTAAAGTATAAGGGAGGATTTGCATAGGTTATGTGCAAATACTAGGCAATTTTATGTAAGGGACTTACATTCACAGATTTTGGTATCCATGGGGTTGGGGAAGAGAGGTCCTGAACACTAAGGGACCACTGCACTAAAGTTCATGCTACTAAATTTCATGGTTCCTTGGCTTTCTTATCTGTAAAATGGGGATGATCACTTCACTGGTAATGTTTTATCATCAGGCACATTTAGTCTCATCAGTTTCTACATGTAAATTTGCAATGCTAGAAACCCATACTTATTCTAAGGAATCCTCTGCCCCAATGATTGCAAAGGACAGGACATGGATTTTTCTCTCTGAGCAATGTCATTGAAGGGTTAGGAAGAGTAGTTATAAGACAACCAAGCACTTAGCCTAAAGGAAACAGGTAAATCATAACAGTATTTCATGATGTCAGAATGACCTTAGCCTTTATATAAAGCACATAGAACTGTGTTGGCTTATAGAGTAAGCATTTAGTAAATGTTAGTGATCATGTATGTTTGCTTCTGCTTTTGCTTGCTATTTAAGAATCAATATGTTTACTGAATGATGTGAATTCATTCTCAGCAAGTGTTAACAAAGCGAGTTACAGTCTTAATATAGTTCTGATCTAAAAGTCCACTTTAGGTATTATCAAGGGGCATTATTCAAATTGCTGGCTCCAAAACTCAACATTGTTGTGCTTCTAAGGCTGGCCAGGTGAGCAGTGTCCCTTACAGACTATGGCAGAGTTAACCTTGTTCCTTCCTAACTGAGCTGCACATTATGCTAGCAGAACCAATGGGATTGGGATTCATGTTCATTGCCTCAAAAGGCAGTTTTTCCACGCATGTTTCTTTTTATGGCCCTCAATTTAACTTTCAATCTCCATATTACATTGGTGGTGAAAAATTCTTTTTATGGTTTCTAGAATATTGTAAGACTACAGGCTCTGCATTCTCCAGCAAGCAACATTTCACTCATCCATGCTAGGCTTTCATTTCTTTCAGGACTGACTATTTTAATTTGTTCCTGGTGGCACTCCAGATTGTTTGCTAAACTGCCTGCAGATGGTTTTGAATGCTGCTGCTGCCAGCGTTGTTACTAGGACTTGATCTACAGATCATATTTCTCCCATCTTACAATCTCTATCTTGGCTGTCTCCTAGACAGCATATGGCTTTTAAAACCCTTTTAATGACCTATAAAGTTCTCAATGGCCCTGATTCTGTTTACCTTTCTGACCTTTTAACTTTTTTACACTCCAACAGACTCTCTTGTCATCCAATATTATTGTTGTCTCATCGTGCATAACTGATACTAGTGGACTGGTAATTGAGTTACAGTGTAGGCTGACCTTAGCCTGTCCCAGGCACCAGAAATCAGAATGATTTGGAGAGTGCATAGAAAGCAGAGATTTTGTGGCTCATTATTTTAGGTGTATTTAAGAACTAAGCAATTTTCTTTAATTCTTACATTAACCTCATTGAGTTGTCTTTAATTATTTCATACATGTTTTCTTATTTTCTGGCCAAAGAAGTTAAAGGAATGCAGAGCTCCCTCAAATGAATATTTAACAGGTGAGGTTTAGAGCAGTCATTGAGTAAAAGTGCTAGAAGGAAACACTGCTGTGTGTAATGACTTTAGTTGTCCTGAGTAATAAAACAATGTAACATACTTATCTTGAGGACCCACAAACTGTAAAACCACATACTGAAACGAGGTATCTTCAGGGCACCATTTGACTTAGTAGTAGGGATAATCAAGTTATTCTCTGGGTAGCAGAGGAGAAACAGGAAATAACTAGTCCTCTTTCCCATCTCAGTGACCATGACTAACACATAGAATTTTTTTCTCTTTTCTTGCATCATCCTTTTTCATCTTTCATAATTCCACATACAAATTTAGCTAGGAATTAAAAGGAAAAATATATTTTAATATATGCTGTTGTGTTTTTTTTTTGGAGGGGGAAGGGTTGGATAGAATGGGTAACTATTCTTCTTTTCTAAGTTTGGGAAGCAATTGAGAAATAAGACATAAGAAACAGAGAACTGGAGGTCAAATATAAGCTTTATTATATAGATAAACCTGATTGAAGAATATGACTAGAGGTGGTCAAAAGGTACAGACTTCCAGTTATAAGATGAAAAAAGAATATGGTTATAGATCTACAATCAAATGGAGCTGATAATACTATCTATCCCTCTAAGCCTGTACTTTAGAACAGGCCACATGGGAAGAGTGGTCTTCAGAGCAGTCATGCTTACACAAAATCTCTACTTCACCTTGCACTGAGGCTGAGAAGGAAGAACAATTTCTTCACCCTTCATGATTTCAGCTTTTAAGTAATTGGTTTGAAAGAATTCTATTTCTGGGAATGATGAATTAGATTATTTAGATTACTTTCTCTTGCTGAAAACAGTAAGATATAGTGGAATTATATGCTCTTTCCAAATATATATCATATATATCACATATATTATAGTACATATTTAATATATATTATAGTACATATTATATATTATATTAATATATAGTATATGCATTAGTATATACTATATATTAATATATAATTATATTAATATATATGGAATAATATGTTATATTATTATTTATTTTTTACAAGTTAGTTATATATTATTTATGTATTTTTAATATATACTAGAAGGAAACTGCATATCAAAGATTAAATATTTGAAAAAGTCTAAACCTAGAAAATCAGGTGAAGTAAACAGAATATCAGAACACTAAAACCATTTACTTGTCATTTGTTGTTTGTTTTATGCTGAGGATATGTGAAAGTGACACTATTGGGCCTCTTGGGGCAAGGAAAACAGAAGCTTAAACTCAAGTTTTTGTTTTTCATAAAAGATCCTATCCACAGTTTAAAAGAGATTCTCTCCCACATTAAGCTAGGACTGGTCTCACTGAGGAAATAAGAGCAACCCATAATTAAAACTCTCTTTGTTTTTCTCCCCAAACACTGAAGAGTATGACTTAAGCAATGAACTAGGAGAAATGAGGAAAACTATATCTAAAAATTTATGACAGTAGACTAATATTCCCCTTTATTTTCTTTTTGCCCCAGGTTTGAGGAGATTCCCATCCAAATGCCTCTGGTAGAAGACACATACATCCTAGGCCTTAGGGAATCTCCATGTAATTAAAAAAAAAATGCAGTGAAGATCATTCTGCCAAAGATAAATAGACATCAAGGCTACAAGGTAGTAAAAGTGAGAACCAAAGAAGAAAATAGAGAGCAGAAACAGATTTCAGATATTAGAATTATCCAAAGATTATAAAACATCTATAGTTTCTATGTTAAAAGAAAATAATTATCAGACTTCTTTTGATTATGAGAGATTAATTTCTACAGGACTTAAACTTATCATTATAAATCACTATAAAACTGGAAAAAAATGTATGAAGCAACTGTTTTCAGACACTGAACAATGGTGAGTTCAGAACTGTGTGATCTGAGGAAGGGAAAAAAAAAGTAGTGAGCCCTACAATTACAGCAACTGTAGGTCTGGTGGCAATTTCTGAATTGATACAGAGGTAGGGAGCCCAAACAGAGTGCAGCAATTTTACTGAGTTGAGGAGACAGAATTTACCAGTAAGGTATCCTAGAGGAAGGAACTATGCAGAGAAAGAGCTACAGAAATCTGCATAGGGATTTCCCTGAGTCTTTGTTTTAATACCCATCTGTGTATACATAAGGTGAAACTCCAAAGAATATGCAAAAAAAAAAAAGCTTAAAAATAATAATTATTAAGGAACAGTAACCTGAGCACAAAGATTTGGAATCATTTGTGTTTGCACTAGCCAGAGTGGGGAGACCTTGTTGAACATACAACCACTAAGTAGAGATATAAAAGGGGCACATATTAGCAGTGGGACTAAACAAAGGCCAGAGCAAAGCTTCTCTGACCTGGCCTTACAAAAACTTAAAAAGAGCCCTAGAAAAGATCAAGCTGATTCACAAGTACCCTAAGTCCCTGCCAGAACAAAACCCATAAATCTAAAGAGATACAACAAAATCCAATATTCAAAAATAAGATTTATGATGTCTGGTATCTAATATAAGTTACTAGAAATGTGAAGAAACAGGAAAAAAAAAAAAAGACCCATAATGGTAGAAAAAGTGGTCAATAAAAACAGGCCCAGAAATTACAGAAATGATTAAACTAGCTAATAAAGATTTTAAAAGACCTCTTATAAATATGCTCAATGATTTAATGGAAAACATCAAAAAAATCACCAGAGTAAAAGATATTATAAAACAGTAGGAAATTTAACTCTGGATACTTGGTGACAGTAAAGACTTTTAAAATTAAATTCGTGATAATATTACTATGATTATTTTTGAAAAAATATTTCTGTTGGAAAACACACTGAAATATTTACAGATGAAGTGAAATGCTACCTGGGAATAGCTTCAAAATGTTATGGGTATAAAAAAATGTTATGGGTATGAGAGAAGTGAGAAAAGATATAAATGAAGAAAGACTGACTGTCACTGGCTGTGAGCTAATAATTGTTGAACCTGTGTGAGTATTATGCTTGTTGTATTACTTTATATACTTCTGAATAAATAGTTAAACAAAGAAAACTTAATGGAAGTGTTTAGCAGCAGATAGAATAAATAAATAGGGAATGTGTAAACTGAAAAATTGATCAGAGGAATTTACTCAGTATACACACCGAGAGGGAAAAAGATGGAAATAGAGGGCAAGAAATGTAGGGGGAACGCTAAGGAGGTTAACAAACATTTGATGAGTCACAGAAGGAGGAGCAGATATAATAATGAGAAATAAGAAATGCTTCCATTTACAGAGTGAAGTGGCCCAGAGGATTCCAACTACAATACAATTAAAAACTTCACACCTAGTCATACCATAATAAAATTACATAAAACTAAAAAGAGAAAAATATCTTTAAAAATTTGAAGAGACCAAAGTAAACCCAAATTCTGTTTAAGCTACTGACATCTGACTGAACCGTAAAAATGGAAGGTGGAAGTAAGTGTAATGATATTTTCTATTTGCTGTAGAAAAGAATTGACCACTTAAAATTCCAAAACCATCACAACTATTTTTCAAAATAAAGATATTTTCAAAGAAATGAAGCTAAAAGAATTTATTAATAGCATTATTTCAATAGGATATTTAAAAGATGTTTAAGGAAGAATTAAAGTGATCCCAGATGGAAGGTGTGAGATGCAAAAACAAATTAAGAAGGAAAAAGTGTAAATATGTGGGTAAATGTAAATGAACAATGATATAAAAAACAGAATAATGTCTAAGAGAGCTAAAAATTATTGTGTCAAAATACGTGGAAAACTGAAATATCAGTCAAGAGTAAGAGTAAATTGCAGGTAAAATATTCCCAGGCCCTTGTGTTTTCTGAGAGGAAGGTAAATGTTGATTATACATGTTTTATGTTGATGTTTTAAGTATGCATATTTTAATTCCTAAGATAAACATTAAAATATTGAAACCAGAAAGGAAAATGCTACAAATATTCAGCAATACAAAAGTAAGCAATATAGAAGAGAGAAAAGAATATTTATTAAGCAGGACAAATAGATAATAGATTTAAACCCAAATATACCAGTATTTATACATATGCAAGTAGAATAAAAGGAAGGTAAAGATTTTCTGAATGAATTTAAAAAAAATCCAATTATACTATTTAAAAGAGAAACACCCAAAGCCTAAGAATATGGAAAGGTTGAAACTCTGGGGATGGGAAAAGATACACTAAGCAAATACTAAGAGAAAGCTTTTATAGCTGCACTAATAATAGACAAATTAGATTTTAGACAAAACATTAAGGGAGGTAAAGAGATCCGCTTCCTACTGATAAAATTCATCAGAAAAATATACTAATTTAAAATTTGCATGAACCTAATAATATCACCTCAAGAAATAGAAAATAAGAATTTCCTATGTATTGAGACATAAAAGCATCAACACTTTCAAAGAACTGACATCATATAGGGACTGTTAACTGATAAAAAGGGAAACAAAATCTAAAAGTTAATATCAAAAAGAGAAATAGAATATTTCCAAATATTTGGAAATTAAATCTTCCATGAGTTAAAAAGAAATTAAAATGGAAATAACATGTTTTAGACTGAATGATAGCAAAATCTTAGAAACATGCATGTTGGAACTATAGTAGTACTTAGAAAGCAGTTTATAGCCTTAAATACCTATACTAGAAAATAAGAAGATCAAAACAAATAAAATGAGCATCCATCTCAGACGTTAGTGAAGGAAAGTAAAGTAGAAGAAAGGGTGAAGTAAAGATCAGAAATTAGTGATATAGAACAGAAATATACAAAGATGAAGATCACCAAAACCAAGAGCTGGTTCTTTGAAAAAAAACTAATACAATTAAGAAATAGTTACATGTATGAAATATATCAGTCAGAGACCAGGCAGGAGACAGAAACCATATCACTAATTTCAAAATTTAATAAAAGAGATAATTAGTAGCAGAGGATAAACTACTAAGAGAGGGAAAGAGAATTCTAACCAATATAGAAAGAGCAGATACAGGGATAGCCTAGAGCTGAGAGAAAGTACCCAAGGAAGGAAGAAGCTTGAAGAAGGGTCCCTACAAGGATGAGGTTCACACCTCAAGGGGAGGGTGAGGCTGTGGGCCACTGCATGTCAGAGAAATGTGCTGAGATGTGACAGGCCAGGGTTGGTATACAGGAAACCATGAACTGGGATGCCAGTGCAACTCATTAAGAACCTGCCTGCAGGGGTGCTGTGACATTCCCTGAACAGTCATCCACTGAGGTGTCACTGAAATGCATGACATGAGTGTCACCAGGTGTCCCCGATGAAGCTGGCAGCTGTGAACCACAGAAACAAGAAGAAAACACACTAGGACCAGGAAGAAAAAGCCTCTTCTTCCTATAGGTCCTCTCCAGAGTGCTCTACTAACAAAGCTCAATATAGTGTGAGTTGGCAGAAAAGAAATATGTGCAAGATCTAGCTCCAGTATCACAAAGCTAGGGCAAGGAAGGGTAAGAGAAAAAAATAAATCAATTATTGGCACACATGGTATATTATATGATAATGAAAGTGAACAAATTGCAGCTGGCTGAGACAAATATAATGTTACTTTAAAGAAACAAATCACAAAGAAATGTATGTACTATGATTCTGTTTCACATACAGTTGAAAAACAATGATGGTAAAAATATAATGTATAGCAAGAACATTCTTGTCATAAAGTTACTGTCATATCTCAAGGAGGGAAGGAAAGCACTGTGCTTAGTAAGACATGCACAGTGGTTTTAGGTGGGGGCCAGTCCTGCCAGTAATCCTCCCTTTCTTGATCTGTGTGGTGGATACAAGGTGTGTACTTTATAACAATTTGTTAAATTATGATATGTTTAATAATGTTCTTAATGTACCTATACAAGCTTACTGTTATTGTTTGCCTAACATACCTTTTTCCATTCTTTATTTTCAACCATCTTGAATACTTAGATGTGTTATATCTCTGTCTAGAGAGCTCAGGGGATTCACCAAAGTGGTGACATGGGCTGAGTAACCGAAGAAACAATAGTCTTAAGGGACAACTCTAATTCCTTATTCTGAGGTGTTATATTTTGAATAATGGATCTCTGACTTTTAGTGCTAGAGCCTATGAAGTTTAAATTGCTTGTTGAATAGATGAATAAATTAGAACTCAGGTAAATGATAAGCCTAAGTCACGTGACAACTTGGGGCTAACAACTCATCTGCAGGAAGTCTCCTGGCTCTCAGTTCAGTGTTATTTCTATTACCTCATATATTACATATTATATACCTTCATAGAATGCATCCAAGCATCAGCTGGAGTCTAACTGGGGAAAATGTGTTGATCCTATGTAGTCCTATACATAACATATATTCTAAAAAGTCCTAGTAGAACAGGCTATAGAAGTGAGCTACTTTGATCACTTTTCTTTTAGGTTTTAGTTAAGCAACAGGAAATATGCTTATATCAATTTTGTCAAACTAGGTTAGTAACTCTTTGAAACGAGGGTCATGTTTTCTACTCATTGTACACTTCCCTCTTCAGTGACTATCATGACAAGGGATATGAGTTAGAGCTTTCTTATTTCATATTTACAGAAAACAAAAAGCACATAGTGTGTAAGAACTAATGAATAGGGGCTTCTCTCGTCGTCCAGTGGTAAAGAATCCACCTTACAATGCAGGGACGCGGATTTGATCCCTGGTCAGGGAATTAAGATCCCACACGCCGCAGGGCAAGTAAGCCCACGTGCCACAACTGCTGAGCTCTCATGCCTCAACTAGAGAGGCTGTGTGCTGCAAACTACAGAGCCAACGCACTGTGGAATCCGTGTGCCATAACTACAGAGCCCACATGCCCTGGAGCCTGCATGCCACTACTAGAGAAGAGAAAACCCATACACCACAACTAGAGAGAAGCCTTCACGCTGCAATGAAAGATCCCTCATGCCTCAGTGAAGATCCTGCGTGATGCAACTAAGACCCGACGCAGCCAAAAATAAATAAATAAATAAATAAATAAATAAAATAAATCGTTTTTAAAAAAGAATTAATGAATACATTTCTAAATGTCCTTTCAGTTTATTTAACCTGAAAATTGGTTCCATTCTTTAGATATGTAGTTCTGATAAAACTAATAAATTCTTCCACCAGCCCTCCGAACCTCATTCTAGTCAAGGTGGCTCAGAATTGGCCTTAGATTTTATATTTCCTACAGCTCTGTGGGATAGTTTGGAGTTGTACGTTCAAATAGGTTTTGTTTTTTCAGTTTGAAACTATCAAAAAATCTACAGCCAGTTTGAGGTAAATAGTAATTACTGTCTCATGAAACTTAGAATTCTAGGAACAAAGCCAACTTCAGATATAGCTACAACCTAGAAATCAGAGATTATCATTAGGTTTTTCTTTTACTGTTTTGCTTGTCTCTCTATTTGATTTCATTCTGCAGGCAGGGGCTCTCCTTGTGGCCATCAGAATGGCTTCCTATACATCTTCCTCTACGTCTTGTTAGTTCAAGTAAAAAGCCTTAGGAAATACTATGACTGGCTCCAGTAGAATCATGTGACCATATTGGAATGGTCAGCCTTGGGTCATATCCTCTATGACCTTGTCACTAGCTATGCTACAATGACAATATAACTAACTCCATCCCACAGAGCTCAGTGCAACAGAGAACAGCTAAAAAGCACTCAGACATCTAGGGCTACATGTGTGTTGGTAAACAAGCAGGGAGAAAGCCACTTGGACTCCTAAATGATGCCAAAGGATGTCAGCTTCCTGAGGGCAGGGTCAGTGTCCACTGTCCCCAGCACAGTGGCTGACACATACTAGATACTCACGAAATGCTCATCAAACACATCATTTTCTCACCCATGTAAAATGACAACTCAACTAACTATACCTGATAGCTATGAAAACAACTCACTGGTCACCTCTGTCTTTGAAATCTTTAAATGCTGGCACATATGAAGAGAGGCTTGTCAGTGAGCATTTATGGAGAAAAGGATTATACAATATGAGGTCTGGAGGTTCTCCTGGTGATTCCCACCTTTTCTGATGCTGTGAAATGATTGTCATTAAAACGGCACTGGAACAATAACTGAACCATGCTAACATCAAACAAAAGCATCCCCTGGATTTTCTGACAAACCAGAAATAATTTGCCAGGTGCAGGCAGCATACTTTTGCTGGCATTTGTAAGTTCTTACATGTGGCAATAAATACTGGGAGGGAGCCATGTCAGTGGTCTTGGCGGTGGTTGAACCATAGTTATTTGATTTATGGTGCTCCAAATCCAAGCAGAAACTACCTCCTTGCCTCAAGTACATACAGGGATTCTTGGCAATATGTATGGACAGAATGGAGCTTACCTAAACCTGCTTTCCATTGACTTTTACTCTCATATTTGCTTCTGGTAAGAAATTGAAAATGACTAAAGGCAACAAATAAAACCTGTGGCCAGATCACAGTTCTGCAGTTGTTTGGCAAAGGTTAGGCACAGTGAGTGAATAGCAAAAGGAAAACAACTTAGGAATCCACAGATCGAAAAGATTTAAATGCATTTGTTTCAGCATGTACCCTCATATGCCTCCTAGTAGAGCAGTTGCTGTTCAGGGGTGCATGTCATAGGGATATTTGGTATATATGACAATTAAGGGAAATGTCACCAAACCCTTCTTGGACTAAAGCCCAATACTCATTCTCTGTATTTAACAGATTCTCAGTGGGCATAGCAGAGCTGAGACGTCTCAACCATCATGTGCCAGGGAAGCATCATCTAGGGGTTTGGAACAAAATTGAGAATGGGATCATTAGAAATAAACAGGGTATAAGGAAAGCAGAGCAGCCTAGATCCCAGTGGAGCACTATGCGTTGCATGACCTATATTTAAATCACAGCATCCTGCTGGTCAGGCCATAAAGGGGATGCCTGGAGGAATCCTGAACAGGAAGGGGAAGGAAGGTGTGAATGACATGAATGCATAATGTCCAAAGTCAACAAAATTAATTCTCTCACAAGGTTCATGATCATGAGGTAGAGCAAAGAAGACAGAAGGCAAAGGTGGAAGTTACTTTGGCAGGTAATGGATCATGGGGAGAAAAGCATCATGTCTCTCCTATAAGAATGCTGATTCTTAAAGGAAACCCCTAAGGACATCTGATGGACACTGTAGTCCCTGTGGCTTTTGCCACACAGGGGATGCTAATGTAACGACGGCCAAGCAGGCAGGGGAAAAAATGAGTATACTCAGCCTAGAGTTTTCCATGAGCTGTCCTTACCTTGCTCAGAATCACTCAATCATCTCTTTTGAGAGGTTCCCACCTTGGAAAATTTGGGTGGTTCCTTTATACCAGTGGTTCTCAAACTGAAGTGCTTCAGAGTGACCTGGGTGACTTGTTAAAACACCCATTTCTGGGCCCTCCCCTTAAAGTTTTTGATTAAATAGCTCTGGAGTGGGACTTGAGAATTTGCATTTCTAAATTGCCAGCTGATACTGGTCCTGCTTGTCCCTGCAGCAAACTTTGAGAGCCACTGCCTTACAGTACACAGCCACATATATGTGGCTTTTATTCAGTAGAGATTTGTTTTTTGCCTCAGCTTCCCTGATTTCATGAAAAGGCTAGTAGGAAAAAGTAAGTAAAAAGTAAACATGTTAATGTTCACTAATTCCCTGGAGTATGACAACTGGCAGCTTTGCCTGTGATATATTTTGTTTTTCTGTTTCATTTGTCCATAGGGAATATGAACTTAGGTATTCTGCATGCCTCCCCTCTCTGTCATGACAGTTTTCCTCGCCTCCCAACTCAAATGGCAGAACCAGGTTACAAGCCTTTGGTTGTTATGTCAAGCCTCCAATCTTCCCTGTAGTGCTACTATTATACCACCAGGGCAACAAGGCAAATTCAAAGTGAATGACTGGCAAAGATTATACATTTCTCAAGAGACTCTGATGCCTTTTGTGTACAACCAGCTTAATTAAGAATCCTTGACAGTATATTAACCACAAGCTTATGGATCTCAATATGCCAGTCAAACATAATGAGATAAATGCAAATGTACAGACTCTTTGCCTAGGAACATCTAAAGGCTTAAAGCTGCATCTTCAGTCAGTTGTCAGAAAGCAATGAGAATAGCTGGGCCTGGGGAGGCCAGGGTTTGCACGTTAAAATGTAAATATCTGTGGCATGACCTCCAGAACTGAGCTATGCTATATCCACGTGGGATTTCAGGGTATGAAAATGAAGATAAAAATCTTTGGCTTACAAACTCACATTAAGATAACAAGAGCAACAACAGCAATAATAATATATTCCAAGACACTTCTAAAGAATAGGGCTTGAAGTCAGGAGCCGAAATCAAAACTTGTATCCAGGTCTGTCCCTATAACAGACAAGTCAAATGACGGCTCTGTGTCTGAATAGCTAATGAAGTAAGAATGATAGTAGCTGCTTGTATTTGTTTCATAATAATTTGTATCAGAATAAAGAGTAATACATTTAATTATATTAATTGATCTTTTTAACGACTGGGCTAATAAAATGGCTAAAATATAAGACTCTTACCTACTTGGCGTATCTGGCTCTGGGCCAGATTCGATGATTTTGTAACAGTTGAACAACTTGTAACTTAAAGCTGACTAACACAGATAGATGGTTGGTAAACTGAAACACGTGTTCCAGTGGCTGAAGGGCTCAGTCTTGCTAGGTCTGGTGGTGTTTGCCATTTTTATTCAAGACCTGAATTGAAAGTACAGCTATCACATTTATGTGACACAAATTTGGAAGAGTTAGCTAATGTCATCTATGAATAGATCAAGAGCCAAATATATTTTCTTTTCATTTTGACGACAAGGTGACTTTAATAAGTCACACTTTAACAGAGGTAAATATAAGGCTCTCTACCAAGACAAAAAAAAAAAAAGATCTAAACAGCAAATTCTACCCGTAGGATAGGTGACTTAAATATAATATGTGCAGAAGAGACTTTAAGATTTCACTATGAAGCATTAATGTGTTTTGGATTCTAAGATAGTTAATGTGATCTTTGTTGCCTTTAATGGATTATAATGTACAGAATGAAAGAAGTGATAATGTTGCTGTAAATTAGCCAGACTTATCTCCAGAGTATCTTCCTCAGCTCCAGATACCACTCCATTGAGTACAGAGAAAAGCAATCAAGTCAGGGAAGCACATGTTTTCACATAAGCTGCAGTTGAATGAAACGGGAGATTTTAGCCCTTATAAATGCAAACTGAAGGAAGAATAAGAGCTCTGGTTTAAAGTAATTGAAGGACAGTCATAGTGAAGAGAAAGTCTTAATTTTTTTGTATGTTGAGTCACGGAGAGTGTAATTAGGACCAGAAGGTAGAGAGACAGATATAAGGTCAGAACAAGAAAGAAATTTTATTTTAAATGTTTATTTAAAAAAAATGTTTATCAAAGTAGTTCACACACACACTCTGTGTAAACACAGAGAGTGTAAACACACTCTGTTTACAGAGACAAATAACACTGCAAAGCATGTAATTTAAAACAACAGTTATCTTCTCTCTCCCCACCATAATCCTTGCTCCCTAGAGCAACATCTAGGGACTATTTACACTTATGTTTCCAGTACGTCCCTCTGTTTTCTAAATATCATGCATATTCTGCTTTAAAAACATTAAATCTAATGACTTCTACTATAGAAAATGGGAATTTATTTCTCTATTCACCTTGTCCCCTCTTCTCCCCTTCTCCCAGCATATTTAAATAACTGTTTCTGGTTAAATCAATATTCAGAATGTACTTTATATAAATAGCTCATGATTGAGTCACATAAAGTATTAAGATGATATTTTCTGTCTTATACAATGTTTTGTTTTCCTTAGAATTAATGATTATCCTATTTTTGCTATTTCCCCTGGGTGCTTTTATTAATTCATCCTCAAACTCTCCATCAGAGATGCAAGGCTTCAATCAATGTAGTAAAACATGTTGGTCAATCTTTCAGTGCCCTTTTTTCTTAGCAAAATTCTCTTTGGGGTCTTCAACTCACTGGCTCCTATCTTGATGCGCCTGTGGTCCTTTCAATACCATTTACCTATTTCCTAAATTTTACAGTCTCCTCTTTCTTATTCTATTTCCCTATTTTAATGGAACATTTTTTCTAGTAAGCTTTCTCACGTATAATAAATAAATTTTTTGAAACTTGACCAGCTGAAAATGTCCCTATTCTTTCCTAAATTTGATTAAGAATATTCCTGGGCCTAGAATTCTGGATTGGAAATTACACTCCCTCAAATTTGAAAGGCATGGGTTTCATCATTGTTTTCTAACTTTCAGGATTGTTGGTAAGAAGCCTGAGACTATCCTTTGCATATATGTTGCATTTATTTGTTTACTCTCCTTCTGGAAAGTTTTCAGTAAATTCTCTTTATACTTTCTAGTCTGAAATTTCTCAGAGATTTGCATTAATATGGAACTTTTTTACTGATTGTGTGGATACTTTAGAAACTCTTGGCCTTCAGTTCTGAGAAATTTTCTCATGTTCTCTATTAGTTTTTTAAGAACTTTTCTATTTTTAAAATTACTTTTCTAGTAAAATGCTGTGCCTCCCAGATCTAAGTTTCTCATGCTGTCTTTCTTACTCTCCATCTCTCTGTATTTTGTTCTATATTCTGAAGAGTTCCACAATTCTATCTTTCAGTCTATCAAAATTTTTATTTCTATTACTGTATTGTTAATTCTCAAGAGCTCACCTTTGTTCTCTGAAAGTTCTGTTCTTAGAGCATCCTGTTTTTCATTTTATGAATGAAGTATTATCTCTTTGAGAATAATTTAGTGTTAATATTCTCTGCATTACCTTTCTCCTTCAAGTTCCTTTTTCCCTCCTCACTGTGCATTGATTTGGACTCAGTGTTTCATGTTAGAGTCTTTCCTAAAATCTAAAGGCTGGGACATCCTTTCATATTCTAGACTGAGTCTGTTAGATTAGGTTCCCTGGAAAATATATTGTGCAGCAGGTTTACTCGGGATTTTCTTGGGATCAACACCTGAGGGGGAGAGAGAGAAATTGGGTAGGAATATGGTTTCAATCAGTTATCAGGCAAACACAAGGAAAACTCCAGTATTGGGATAACACATGAGAGATGGACTAAATTGAGGCAAGAGGGCCAGACCTCTTTGCCTCACATCTACAAATTGTTGGATTTGGGATGTTCTCCGGGAAAGACTGTAATCATCTACAAATCAATGGATTTGGGCTAGTCCTCTGGGCAAGGCAACTCTCTTCATTTGGGGTGATTTCCTAAGAGGAAATCAGCTATGATCCAAAAGCCACTAATACATCCAGCAACTAGGAGTATCATCTCAGTCCTAAAGAGAGAATCTAGATGATACACTACAGAATCCACAACAGCAAGGCAATTAAATTCTGTGATGTGCGTGAGGTTAGGCAAATGGTAGACCTCACCACAAGGTGATCATTTTGGGAGAGTGATCACTTAGGGAGATCCTTAAGTATCAGTATCAGAGATATTTCTCTTGGGCTGGTAAATTTCCACAGATGAAATTGGGGAAGGATTTGGGTGGTGACTACTGTGCTGGAAGGCCTTTTGAGAGGCTCACTGTTCAATATACAGAACTACACTTAATCCTCTTGTTTTCAGAAGGTGCTTCACCTCCACCATCCCCTCTGCCTGGTGTCCAAGTGTTGACAATCTTTATGGTTCAACATCTTCAGAAAGGAATTCAATATGCCTGGGTGAGAGGGAGGACAGTTCTCCGGCTTTATGAGGTGAGGGAGAGAATCTGGGTGTCTGATTTTTTTAAACAGCCTTTCAATAAGTTCTCATTTTCAGCCCCATATCACACTTCAGATGTACCTGAGCCTTTCCATGGTTTGTCTTCTGCCTTGCAGACTTGAGTTTCTCATTTCTCTATTCTGCCAAATCAGCTTCCAAAGTTTAATTAACATCCCTGGCTCTTTGCTCTTGTGGAATTTTAAAAAAGCAATTCTTTACTTGTTTTACTTGGATTTTGGAGATGAAGATGGGAAATAAATGGGTTGCTCAATATTTCATGTTTGACTTTAGTTACAGTAATTATTTTCTAAAAGGCATAATGTGATATCTCAAGAGGTGATGGTTCTCAGTCACTGGAGGTGTTCAAGCAGAGAACAGACAATCACTCAAGAGGAATGTTGACAGAATTCCTGCCTCAGATTGGAATTAGGAGCTCGTTTCACCCAATCCTGAGCTTCTACATTTCCACGTGATACAGGAGAAAGGGCTTTATGTCCATTACAGGAAATGGTACATGAAAGACACAGAACAAGAGTCTATGCATTACAACGTTCCCATTTGATAGATAAGCTTAATACTCAAGGCCTTTTTTGATTTGGCTTCTATTTACTATCTAGGTCCAACTCACAATACTACCCCAATGAAATTTCTTCCTGTCAGCCAGAGATACCCAGTGATGTCTGAATCCCAACAGTGAGCATAATTTAGGCCCAAGGTGAGATCATATATACATAAGAAGGAAAAATGAAGTACACATTTCAATTGAGTACATATACTCATCAATGGATAAGCAAGCTGAAGTGATCAGTGACAGTGGCCACGGAATTCTCTTCTGGGCTATTTGTACTTCAGGAGTCAAAGTTAGATCAACTTCTCCACTGAAATTATTTGGAATAGTAGACCAAGTGTTCTCTTTGTTTTCTGTGTTATTACATTTTAGATAATGCAATACTAAGAGGTAATATTTATAAAGCTCTTACCTTCTGCCAGGCAGTGCTCTAAAGCTTCACATGCATAAACACATTTAATCCTCACAATAAAACCTCACAATAAATTCTCATAATAAAACTGTATGTGGTAAGATAAAGTTTTATCCTCATTTATAACTGATGAAACTGGATCACTGAAAAATTAAGTAACTTGCCCAAGACCACATAGTAAATGACAGAGCCAAGATTTGAACCACATTCTGATTTTGCTCTAGACTCCAAGCTCTCAAGTGCTGTGTAGCTCTGACCTTTTTATTTAAGGTCAGAAACTTTTACACAAAAATAAATATGTGATACAACATACTGTGTTACACAATGTATTATACAACGTGTGACATAGAAAGGGAGTAATAAGAGTAATCATAACTGTTACAAATAAGCATTATTTTCCAGTCACTCTGTTAAAGTGTTTTACATATATTTTTCCATTAATACTTATAACAACTCAGTTGTACTTTTGTCCACATTTTACTAATGGGGATACAGAGAAATTAAATGACTTAACCAATTTGAAACCAGGATTCTAACCCGGGTCTGTGGGAATCCAAGTCTAAGATCTAAACTACCTCTCAAGAACCATGTAACCTAGAGGAGGTCTTTGGCTTTATTTGACTTAGAATTTGCAATACACAATACCTACAAATGACTCACATTCCAGGACATGTAGTACAATACAATTAGTAATCATGGAAACATTTACCCTTTGTGGCTGCTATGTGGGCACCAGGCTAGACCATCATTCAGTACTGTAATTGATGACTACTTCATGGTTCACTATTCATATGTAATTGTAAATTAATTTAAAAATTATATGCTACACAGGCATTTGAATATTTGCAAATTCATTATGGTCTGGGTTAAGCCCTCTTGAGCATTATAAAAGCATGTTTCACTTTTCTCCAGGTTACCTGACCTCAGAAATTATGTTTTTATATTGTATATATATATATATTTATATGAAATATATAAAGTGTAAATATATAATTAATGTTAATATATAATTAATATGTGTATGTACATATAATTATACATAATTATATATGTGTATGCACATATTATATACACATATACTATATAATTAATATAATGTAATAATATAACATATATAATTAATATATACATAAGCATATAATATATAATTAATATATACATACACATATATGCACATATATATATACGAGTATGTTTACATATCTCTGTAGATATCATATTGCTTGTGACTTTCAGATTGTGTTGCTCAAATGGCTAGAATGATAGAAGACTCAAATCCTTGTAATCAGTTTTTGTTTTTTTTGTTTTTTTTTAAGATTTATTGCTGTGGACATTAACTGAAGAATCTCCATGTTTTTATTTTAAGAAGGGAATTAGTTACTGGTATTGGAACCATAATGTAACATTATGATATATAGCAGATGACAGTTCCATTACAAAGGCACATTTGTTCTCCAGGGAAAGAATGTATATTTTAAACATTTATTTTGAGGGAGTAGAAATGTTAATGACTAGGCTTTTAGATAAAAATATTCCACCAGATGTCACTATTTCCTTTTCAGTGAAAATGGTTTGCCATCAAATGGTTTCTAAGATATTTTAAATAAATTAAAACGAAGTAAATAATTCCCTTGTGTATAGGTGATTCAACCGGCACAATATGTCTACAAAGAAACACATTTTGATATTCAACCCAGTCTTGCATCTCAACTTTGATACTAGCACAGTGCAGCTTTCTTAGCAAAAAAAGCATGGTATTGCTACATATTAAAGAGAGGGATTCAAGTATAGTTCAAGGTTCTGTTTAGCTCTAAAGAAAAATGTGGGTAAAAGTAATTTTCCTGTTAAAAAATAAGGATTTTAATTATAGTCCACAAAGCCCCACAACCACCTTATTACTTTCTCCTTGGGAGTTGTTGACCCTTCCCAACTTTGTTGACCCAAATATAGAAGATTAAGTTCTAAAAACACCAGAAAAAAGATTGCAAGAAATATACAAATTCCCCCCACCTTGTCATTGAGAGCCCAAAATTTATTTATTAGTATCATCTTTCTGTGAGTTCATCTGCCATCCATTTCAATAAACCGATCAGATATGGAGGGCTTAATTTGATTTTGCATGGGATAAGTGTGAGGGTCAGTTTTATCTCAAACTATCTTCATTTTCATGGTATGTTCTATTTTCCTGTCTAAAATGCCTTAGCCATGAGTCCTTGAGAACAGATAAACAGAGTGGTGATAAAATAGAACATTTCAAATAGTGCTACATTTTTTCAGGGGTTGGTATTCTTTCTAACAGACATGTTTGAAGACATATACTCACTAAGTCAACAAAAAAAGTAGTTTGATGACCTGATGTGAATGGATGACATATATTAATTCACTTAGCAAATATTTGTTCAACTTTTCTACACTTCCATTGTTTTGATATGAAGTGAAGATGACATGAAGGCATGAAAGATAAGATCCCAATACTCAGGGAGCTTCCAATCTAATAAGGAAGAAGGATAGGCATAGGGGTTGTAATATGCTCTTAGGGCAATGGCAGATATACTCACATATGTTAGCACTGTAGGCTGACATATTAAAGTGAGAGGGATTGAGTCCATATTCCAGAAGTCCTGGTTGCTCACTGACTTTTACTTATGACAGTTCACTAATATTTAGACCACGAAGGTAACACCCCATTCAGGATATACTTTAAGTAAGTAAATAAATAAATAGGTAAAATAAAGTTTAAGACATGTACATAATATAATTGCACATCTAAGAGATTTATTTCACAATAATGTTTTATTCAAGCAGAAATGTGAATAAGCTTATTTTTAAAGGCTTCCTAATAAGCTCCTAGGCTTAATACTACCAAATCAGATTGAATTTGGAAACACAAGACAAATTCTCCACTGTAAGTAATCTGTTTATTTTAATAACATAAACCTGAATGTGGAAAAAAAGAGGACGTTGAGTCTTCTTTTCCTATGTAATGCCTAATAGGTATTAATATAAAGTAGAGAGAGCATTATTGGTCATCTTACTGAATTTTTTTTGCGGTACGCGGGTCTCTCACTTTTGTGGCCTCTCCCGTTGCGGAACACAGGCTCCAGACGTGCAGGCTCAGCGGCCATGGCTCACGGGCCCAGCCGCTCTGCGGCATGTGGGATCCTCCCGGACCAGGGCACAAACCTGTGTCCCCTGCATCGGTAGGCAGACTCTCAACCACTGCGCCAACAGGGAAGCCCATCTTACTGAATTTTTATTCTTACTAGATAGTTGCATAGATTAGTATTTCAATCAGAAGAAATGACTATTTTTCTTCCCATAGCAGTATTAAGTGCTTTAATTCTTGGCCAAGATGAGGACAGTCTATTTTAGTTTTGCATTGTCTATGTATACAGATTAGTGTTTTCCCTTGCTACCCTTTGAAGCTTTGATAAATTAAAAAATTGAGAGAAAATATCTGAAACCAGCTTTGTTGATTATGAAAGAAATAAATGAAAAGGGGGAGTAAAAGGAAGTCAAGTATCTGACTCTTTACTCTTCATGATATATAAATATAAATGAAAAAGCAGATTAAAAAGCTAGGTATGATGAGATTCAAAGTTTATTTTAAACTGTGTACAGTTTTCCTAACCTGTACTTCCTTAATTTTGTAGAAGGAATTTATAATCTATTTGTAATAAAAAAATGTAGTAGAGTTTGTGTATCTTCCCTTTTTTATTTTTAAGAAATAACTGCTCTTGGGCTTCCCTGGTGGCACAGTGGTTGAGAGTCCGGCTGCCGATGCAGGGGACACGGGTTCGTGCCCTGGTCCGGGAAGATCCCACATGCCACGGAGCGGCTGGGCCTGTGAGCCATGGCCACTGAGCCTGCACGTCTGGAGCCTGTGCTCCACAACGGGAGAGGCCACAACAGTGAGAGGCCTGTGTACCACAAAAAAAAAAAAAAAAAAAAAAAAGGAATAACTGCTCTTTATTCTGCTTTTTAGAAATTCTGTTATTTCAAAGAAAAACATTCTATCCTAGGACCATTATATATAGATAACTAGTGAATACTTTAAAAATATTTGTTGGTTATATTTCAGTAATAATAATGTTAATAATGTTCCTGAGGGAAAGAGGAATGACTGAGGCCTCTAGTCACAGAATCCTCAACCACTTGGATTTTCAGGGAATATATGCCTCTGCATAAAATTAAATTAAATTATAGAATAATGCCCATTTTTTAATACTAATGTTTGTCCCCAAACTTCTAGCCCAGTAAAATCCATAGCCCATATGTGCTTTTCAAACGCTTCCAGTTCTCCTTAAACCCTAACGTGCTTCCTCCTGACCTTCTTTACTTTAGGCCTCAACTTCTTCCTCTTAGTAAAAACTGCACTCCCTACAGCTGTGACTTTGATATTAAAGTCAATTGTGTCTCCTTCTGGAGGGTGGAGGAGCTCCCATAAGATGTTTGAGTATATTTTGTCAAAAATGATGGCTGACTTGCTTCCTGAATAATATTCTCTCATCTCATGGATATAAAACAAAAGCACAGTACACAGGCTGCCAAAATATATGGAATATGATTAATAAGAAAAAATATAAGCAGCAATAAAACCTCTATGTGAAAACACACAGCTTGTACACCACTAGAGTAAGACACACAGTTCTTTTGATGCAATCCTGGAATGGATCAGGAAATGTCCTGAATTAATCCTGTTTTGTCTCTTGACTCTCATTGTTCAGATTTCAAAGGCAGTTATTGTCTTCAAATGAGTGTTACTTTGACCAGAATTTAAGCGATCTACTCTATTTTAGTGAACGCCACTTCAGGTCTCTCTTTACTGGTCTGGCTACCTTGATATGTACTGTGATTGTGAAAGGGCCATTTACTTCCTGACCTGGTCCTGGGACACATTCTTCCCATTAAGTACCACCTGAAGCCACAGCACATGCACCCTGTGGGTCACTAATCCTACCTTGTTAAATGTGAACATCCAACATCCATGACTTTCATAGTGAGAAAATAGTTCATAAATGCTCTTAATGTGACTTTGGTCTTGCAAGTCTATAGCTAATTCTTCAACATGTTTGAACACTATAGAAACTATCTTTACTCAGTGTGATCACATTTGCTTTCCACCATTTTTCTTGCTCTGTGGATTTTTTATGTAAAGTTTTATTTCTCCATTCACATGTGTTTGTTCTCTTTTCTCATTAAAAAATATATATATATTGGAACATCCAAATTCCCTATGTTTGGACATGGATTCAGAACTGTTTCATGTTGAATAACTCAGGTTTGAGGAGTCCATTCCTCCAGCAAGGATTTTCTGAACTGCTTTCTTTCTTTTTGGTGTATTTTTCTCACATGAATTAAGATTTTTCACAATGTGGTCACACGGAACACTTTATCAGAACGTGAAATGGTCTCCTCACTTCTGGACAAAGCTATTGCCTCAGCCTGGAAAATTTTCCCCACTGCTCACTTTGACTTGACTAACTCCTACTCCAAATTGAAATGTTGATTCCTTTATTAACAGTGTCTCTCCTCATCCCTCCTTGATGAATTCCCTCCCACAATGCGAGCATAGACTTGGAAATTTGCAGAAAATGTTACTTTAGATCCAGGCCATTTTGGCTGATTCTGTTTCGGAATCTAGTCTCTTTCTCCTCTAGGCGATAGGGCCAAGGTTAAGGGTGAAGACGGCAGGGGTAGGGAAGGAAAGCTCTTTAGCATCACTCCTCCTTCATTCTGCATCACCCACAAGAAAGTCCCTTTCCAACCAGCAAAAGGTGATTAGAAAAAAAGTACCTTGGGGGTGACCTAATTGGAAATATAAAAGAAATTTCTACCATGGTCATCTTAGAAGGACAAGATAAAATTCTCTCAACTGGTAATTACTTCTGCTTCAAAATAACTTTTTCTTACTTCTGCCCATTCTTGATTCTTTTTTTTTTAACTTTAAATTTTATTTTATTTATTTTTATACAGCAGGTTCTTATTAGTTCTTATTACTTACCTATTTTATTCATATTAGTGTGTATAGGTCAATCCCAATTTCCCAATTCAGGCCCCCCAAGTCCCCCCTTGGTGTCCATACATTTGTTCTCTACATCTGTGTCTCTATTTCTGCCTTTAAAATCGGTTCATCTGTACCATTTTCCTAGATTCCACATATATGCATTAATATATGATATTCGTTTTTCTCTTTCTGACTTAACTTCACTCTGTATGACAGTCTGTCCATACACGTCTCTACAAATGACCAAATTTCTTTCCTTTATATGGCTGAGTAATATTCCATTGTTCATATGTACCACATCTTCTTTATCCATTCATCTGTCGATGGACATTTAGGTTGCTTCTATGACCTGGCTATTGTAAATAGTGCTGCATGAACATTGGGGTGCATGTGTCTTTTTGAATTATGGTTTTCTCTGGGTATATGCCCAGTAGTGGGATTGTTGGGTCACATGGTAATTCTATTTTTAGTTTTTTAAGGAACCTCCATACTATTCTCCATAGTGGGTGTATCAATTTACATTCTCACCAACAGTGCAAGAGGGTTCCCTTTTCTCCACACCCTCTCCAGCATTTGTCGTTTGTAGATTTTCTGATGATGACCATTCTAACCGGTGTGAAGTGATACCTCATTGTAGTTTTGATCTGCATTTCTCTATTAGTGATGTTAGCTCTTCATGTGCTCTTGACCATCTGTATGTCTTCTTTGGAAAGATGGCTGTTTAGATCTTCTGCCCATTTTTTGATTGGGTTGTTTGCTTTTCTTAATATTGAGCTGCATGAGCTGTTTATATATCTTGGAGATTAATCGTTTGTCTTATGATTCATTTGCAAATATTTTCTCCCATTCTGAGGGTTGTCTTTTTGTTTTGTTTATGGTTTCCTTTGTTGTGCAAAAGCTCTGAAGTTTCATTAGGTCCCATTTGTTTATTTTTGTTTTTGTTTCCATTACTCTAGGAGATGGATCAAAAAATATCTTGCTGTGATTTATGTCAAAGAGTGTTCTTCCTAAGTTTTCCTCTAACAGTTTTATAGTGTCTGGTCTTACATTTAGGTCTTTAATCCATTTTGAGTTAATTTTTGTGTATGGTGTTAGGGAGTGTTCTAATTTCATTCTTTTACATGTAGTTGTCTAGTCTTCCCAGCACCACTATTGAAGAGACTGTCTGTTTCCATTGTATATCCTTACCTCTTTTGTCATAAATTAGTTGAACATAGGTGCGTAGGTTTATATCTGGGTTTTCTATCCTGTTTCATTGATTTATATTTCTGTTTTTGTGCCAGTATTATATTGTCTTTATTATTGTAACTTTGTAGTATAGTCTGAAGTCAGAGAGTCTGATTCCTCCAGCTCTGTTTTTCTCCCTCAAGACTGCCTTGGCAATTCGGGGTCTTTTGTGTCTCCATACAAATTTTAAGATTTTTTGTTCAGGTTCTGTGAAAAATGTCACTGGTAATTTGATAGGTATTGCATTGAATCTCTAGATTGCTTTGTGTAGTATAATCATTTTCACAATATTGTTTCTTCTAATCTGAGAACATGTATATCTCTTGATCTGTTTGTGTCATCTTTGATTTCTTTCATCAATGTCTTATAGTTTTCTGAGTACAGGTATTTAACCTCCTTAGGTAGGTTTATTCCTAGGTATTTTATTCTTTTTGTTGCAATGGTGAATGGGATTGTTTCCATAATTTCTCTTTCTGATCTTTCATTGTTACCATATAGGATTGCAAGAGATTTCTGTGCATTATCTTTATATCCTGAAAAATTGTCCATTTCATTGATTAGCTCTAGTAGTTTTCTGGTGGCATCTTTAGGATTGTCTATGTGTAATATCATGTCATCTGAAAACAATGACACTTTTACTTCTTCTTTTCCAATTTGTATTCCTTTTATTTTTTTTTTTTCTTCTCTAATTGCCATGGTTAGGACTTCCAAAAGTACGTTGAATAATAGTGGTGAGAGTGGACATCCTTGTCCTTTTCCTGATCTTAGAGGAAATGCTTACAGTTTTTCACCATTGAGAATAATGTTTGCTGTGGGTTTGTCATATATGGCCTTTATTGTGTTGAGGTAGCTTCCCTCTATGCCCACCTTCTGGAGTGATTTTATCATAAATCGGTGTTGAATTTTGTCAAAAGCATTTTCTGCATCTAATGAGATAATTATATGGTTTTTATTCTTCAATTTGTAAATATGGTTTTTCACATTGATTGATTTACATATATTGAAGAAACCTTCATCCCTGGGATAACTCCCAGTTGATCATGGTGTATAATCCTTTTAATATGTTGTTTTCTAGTATTTCTTGAGGATTTTTTGCATCTATATTCATCAGTGATATTTGTCTGTAATTTTCTTTTTTTGTAGTATCTCTGTCTGGTTTTGTTATCAAAGTGATGGTGGCCTTGTAGAATGAGTTTGGGAATGTTCTTTCCTCTGCAGTTTTTTAGAAGAGTTTGAGAAACATGGGTGTTAACTCTTCTCTAAATGTTTGATGGAATTCACCTGTGAAGCCATCTGGTTTTGGACTTCTGTTTGTTGGAAGACTGTTAATCACAGTTTCAATTTCATTAATGTGATTGGTCTGTTCATATTCTCCATTTCTTCCTGGTTCAGTCTTGGAAGGTTATACCTTTCTAAGAATTTGTCCACTTCTTCCATTTTCCTCCCATAGAGTTGCTTGTCGTAGTCTTTTATGATGCTTTGTATTTCTGTGGTGTCCATTGTAACTTCTCCTTTTTCACTTCTAATTTTATTGGTTTGATTCCTCTCCCTTTTTCTCTTGATGAGTCTGGCTAAAGGTTTATCAATTTTGTTTATATTCTCAAAACACCAGCTTTTAGTTTTATTGATCTTTGCTATTGTTTTCTTTGTTTTTTTATCTTCTCTGATCTTTATGATTTCTTTCCTTCTCCTAACTTTGGGTTTTGTTTTTACTTCTTTCTTTAGTGCCTTTAGGTATAAATGTAGATTGTTTGAGATTTTTATTGTTTCTTGAGGTAGTATTTTATTGCTATACACTTCTCTCTTAGAACTGTTTTTGCTGCATCCAATAGGTTTTGGATAATCATGTTTTATCATTTTTCTCTAGGTATTTTTTGATTTCCTCTTTGATTTCTTCAGTCGTCCCTTGGTTATTTAGTAATGTAGTGTTTAGCTTCCATGTGTTTGTGTTTTTTACATTTTTTCCTCTGTAATTGATTTCTACTCTCATAGTGTTGTGGTCGGAAAAGATGCTTGATATGATTTCAATTTTCTTAAGTTTACTGAGGCTTGATTTGTGACCCAAGATGTGATCTATCCTGGAGAATGTTCCATGTGCACTTGAGAAGAAAGTGTAGTCAGCTGTTTTTGAATGGAATGTCTTATAAATATCAATTAAATCTATCTGGACTATTGTGTCATTTAAAGCTTACATTTCCATATTAATTTTCTGTCTGGGTGATCTGTCGATTGGTGTAAGTGAGGTGTTAAAACCCCCCATGATTATTGTGTTACTGCCGATTTCCTCTTTTATAGTGGTTAGCAGTTGCCTTATGTTTTGAGGTGCTCCTGGGTTGGGTGTATATATATTTATAATTGTTATAGCTTCTTTTTGGATTGATCCCTTGATCATTGGGTAGAGTCCTTCCTTGTCTCTTGTAACATCCTTTATTTTAAAGTCCATTTTGTCTGATATGAGTATTGCTACTCCAGCTTTCTTTTGATTTCCATTTGCATGGAATATCTTTTCCCATCCCCTCACTTTCAGTCTGTATGTGTCCCTAAGTCTGAAGTGGGTCTCTTGTAGACAGCATATATAAGGATCTCTCTTTTTTTTGTGTGTGTGGTATGCTGGCCTCTCACTGTTGCAGTCTCTCCCTTTGTGGAGCACAGGCTCTGGACACACAGGCTCAGCAGCCATGGCTCATGGGCCTAGCTGCTCTGTGTCATGTGGGATCTTCCCAGACCAGGGCACAAACCCATGTCCCCTGCATCGGCAGGTGGACTCTCAACCACTGTGCCACCAGGGAAGTCCTATGGGTCTTTTTTTTGTATCCATTCCGTGAGCCTTTTTCTTTTGGTTGGAGCATTTAATCCATTCACATTTAGGGTAATTATCAATATGTATGCTCCTATTACCATTTTCTTAATTGTTATGGGTTTGTTTCTGTAGTTCCTTTTCTTCTCTTGTGTTTCCCACTTAGAGAAGTTCCTTTAGCATTTGTTGTAATGCTGGTTTGGTGGTGCTGAATTCTCTTAGCTTTTGATTTTCTGTAAAGGTTTTGATTTCTCCATCAAATCTGAATGACATCTTTGCCACATAGAGTAATCTTGGTTGTAGGTCTTCCCTGTCATCACTTTAAATATATCATGCCCCTCCTTTCTGGCTTGTAGAGTTTCTGTTGAGAAATCAGCTGTTAACCTTATGGGAGTTCCCTTGTATGTTATTTGTCATTTTTCCCTTCTTGCCTTTAATAATTTTTCTTTGTCTTTAATTTTGTCAATTTGAATACCATGTATCTTGGCATGTTTCTCCTTGGGTTTATCCTGCCTAGAACTCTCTGTGCTTCCTGGACTTCAGTGGCTATTTCCCTTCCCTTGTTAAGGAAGTTTTCGACTATAATCTCTTTATATATTTTCTTGGGCCCCTTTTCTCTCTCTTCTTCTTCTGGGAACCCTATAATGAGAATGTTTTTGCATTTAATGCTGTCCCAGAGGCCTCTTAGGCTGTCTTCTTTTCTTTTCATTCTTTTTCCTTTATTCTGTTCCATGGCAGTGATTTACATCATTCTGTCTTCCAGGTCACTTATCTGTTCTTCTGCCTCAGTTATTCTGCTATTGATTCCTTCTAGTGTATTTTTTATTTCAGTTATTGTATTGTTCATCTCTGGTTTTTTGTTCTTTTATTCTTCTACATCTTTGTGAAACATTTCTTGCACCTTCTCAATCTTTGTCTCCATTCTTTTTCTGAGGTCCTGGATCATCTTCACTATCATTATTCTGAATTCTCTTTCTGGAAGTTTGCTTATCTCTACTTCATTTAGTTGTTTTTCTGAGGTTTTATTTTGTTCTTTCATCTGGTACATAGTCCTCTGCCTTTTCATTTTGTCTACCTTTCTGTGAATGTGGTTTTCTTTCCACACGCTGCAGAATTAAAGTCCTTCTTGCTTCTGCTGTCTGCCCTCTTGTGGATGAGGTTATCGAAGAGGCTTATTCAAGCTTCCTAATGAGAGGGACTGCTGGAGGGCAGAGCTCAGTAAAACTTTAATCTGCTTCTCTGCTGATGGGTGGGGCTGAGTTCCCTCCCTGTTGTTTTTTAGGCCTGAGGTGACCCAGCACTGGAGCTTACTTACCTCTTTGGTTGGGCTAATGATGGCCTCTGGGAAGGCTCATGCCAAGGATCGTTTTCCAGAACTTCTGCTGCCAGTGTCCTTGTCCCCACTGTGAGCCACAGCCACCCCCTACCTGCAGGAGACACCCCCAACACTAGCAGATAGTTCTGGTCACTGCTCCTTTCCCTAGGTCCTGATGTGCACATTACTTTGTGTTTGCCCTCTAAGAGTGGAGTCTCTGTTTTCCCCAATCCTGTTGAAGTCCTGCAATCAAATCCTGCTAGACTTCTAAGTCTGATTCTCTAAGAATTCTTTCTCCCATTGCCAGACCCCCATGTTGGGAAGCCTGACGTGGGGCTTAGTACCTTCACTCCAGTGGGTGCACTCTTGTGGTATTTGTTCTCCAGTTTGTGAGTCACCAACCCCCCCCCCACCCAGCAGTTATGGGATTTGATTTTTTTGTGATTGTGCCCCTGCTACCATCTCATTGTGGCTTGTCCTTTGTCTTTGGATGTAGGGTTTCTTTTTTGGTGAGTTCCAGTGTCTTCCTGTTGTTGATTGTTCAGCAGTTAGTTGTGATTACGGTTCTCTTACAAGAGGGAGTGAGTGCATGTCCTTCTACTCCACCATCTTGAACCAATCTCCTCCCCAATATACTCTTAATCAAACCATTAATTTCCCTTTCTGAAATATCCATTCTCTCCCATTCCCCAAGAAAATGACTTAGAGTAACCCTCTTTCTTTCTTTTTTTTCTTTACAAACATGCTATCATTTCTTACATTTTAGTGAGTAAGCTTTTTCCTTAGTGAATTTTATCCAGTTCTGCCTCAGGGTTCTCAGGGCCTGGGGCACAACATCTTCCTGGGATGGCCTATTACTGTTCTCTTGGGTTTTAATTGTGGTTTCCTGAAACCTGTTTCTTCCTCTCTACTTACTCATTTGTTTTTGCTGTAGTACACTCTCAAGGAACTCCCTACGAAAGGCTACATATCAGATAAAATTTCAGAGGCCATAGTTGTCTGTAAATGTCTTCATTCTACTGTCTATTTGTTAAGAGTTTGGCTGGGTATACATTTTTTAGCATTGAAACTTGCTGTTAAAATACCTTATGTCATATAATTCTGTATCCCTCTGTAGGTGATATTTATTCTTTCTAAAATCTGTAGTTACTACCCCTCACTCCTATTGTGATATTTCAAAAAGATGAACTTTGGTGAGATATTTTTTTCATGTGTTGTACTGGGCACTTGATGAGCCCTTTTAATCAGTAGAATAATGTATCTTCACTCTGGGAAATTTTCTTCTACAAGTGATTTATGAGGTTTATGAGGAATTATATATAATGGTTAAGAGTGAGAGTTCTGGAGTTCTGAAGCATGCTATTTGATATTAAGCAATTTAAAAATATTTCTTTATTCAGCCATAAAAAATGGAATAATGCCATTTGCAGCAACATGAATGGACTTAGACATTATCATACTAAATGAAGTAAGTCTGACAGAAAAAGACAAATATTATATCACTTATATGTGGAATCTAAAAAACAGTACAAATGAACTTATTTACAAAACTGAAACAGACTCACAGACATAGAAAACAAATTGATGGTTACCAAAGGGGAAGGGAGCAAGGGATAAATTGGGAGTATGGGATTAACAGATACATACTACCATATATAAAATAGATAAACAACAAGGATTTACTGTATAGCACAGCGAACTACATTCACTCTCTTGTAAATAGAATATGATGGAAAAGAATTATATATATATATATATATATATATATATATATATATATATATATATATATAACCAAATCATTTTGTAGTACACCTGAAACCAACACAATATTGTAAATCAACTATACTTCAGTTTAAAAAATGCAGCCACAGATGATATGTAAACAAAAAATAATAATATTTCTCAGTTTTCTTGTCTAAAAATGGGACAATAATATAACCTATCTCATTGAGGTCTTATAGAATTAAATAATTTTAATTTTATTTAAAATTAATTTAAAATGGATGACTACTATTGTTCT
This sequence comes from Mesoplodon mirus, assembly GCF_964341445.2. Taxonomy (NCBI): domain Eukaryota; kingdom Metazoa; phylum Chordata; class Mammalia; order Artiodactyla; family Ziphiidae; genus Mesoplodon; species Mesoplodon mirus. The sequence goes on along the minus strand of NC_138992.1, from coordinate 43,582,122 downwards.
AGAGAATTCTACAATGGTAGTCATCCATTTTTATCTTAGAGTTGAGTTTACACAAAATGGATTGTGTCTTGTATGGAAGATATTATAGCTCAATCAAAACGAGATTTAGCATTACAAATTAATGAAAAATATTATATATACTAGGAAATATTGTTAAGGAAATGAGGAAACGTTCGTGGTTTTTAATTTCCTTGGCATTGTTGCAAAACACAGTGAGTGAGCTAAACAACATTCACCAAGTGAAGGAACCTTAGACTTCCAATTCTAGCCTCTTTCATTAAATGATTGCATAGGGACTAGTAAGGAAACAAGAGGTTCTGTTTATCTGAGGCCATATTTACCCATCTGCCATTTATTGCATTGCTTTTTATAATCTTTGCAGCTGAACAAAGACATTTCCTGATAGTCTCATGAAACTTTTCTATGAAAGATTCTTTCAGTGCTTCAATGTTTTGCCAAAGGGGAACCCTCATTCTGCATAAGGCTCTCACACATTTTTTAGCCATGTCTGAGAAGAGAACATAAAATCCATCACTCAGTGACATTATTTGGATTTGTGATTCTCTATGGAGGCCACTGTGCTCATAAAACAATGAATGGATTAAATCAATTCAAAAGTGGAGTTTTTCATTTATGACAGATGTAATATTGATCATATCCTTCATTTAATAAGTCATCCAAGTACAATTCAATGCAAGTTACTAGTATAAATTACCAGCCATATTCATCTTGCTTGACTGTTTTATAACACCAAAGAGGAGCAAGCAAAACAGCATAAAAATTCCATGTTGAAATCTAAAAGAAGGACTGCTTCTGCAGCAGGACTGGATACTTTACTTTGAGAAGTGAGAGAAGTCTGGCCTTTGCCAGAAAATCAGATCGTGCAAATCTAGGCCCATCTGGCTGTGAGTGATTTGTGATCAGACAGGTAACAGCAGGGAAAGGACAGAATTCCTTTAAAAAGTTCTACCAAGTCTGTCCTCTTTCCTTTATCACTACACAGATCTTTCCCACTGTTTCCCCATGTAAAGGATTTCTGCATGTTCTAAGTCACTGGGATTTACAACATAGACAGCAATTTCTCTTCTTTTTGGAGAATGGAGATGCTTATGAGCTGACAGATGACCTGAGAATAATTGAGAGAACCAGTGAGCAAAGGATCAAGTCTAAATGAAGTGAATATTCTGATAAGAGTTTCAAATGTAGAAATATAAATTATATGCAGTTATGATTATATGATACAGAAGCAGATGAAGAAAAAAATCCATGTGAAGGCAGAATTAGACCCACTGTTTCTATTTCTGTACCTTTATCTTTCTATTTCACTGCCACAGGCTTGCTCCACATTACTAAGGAACTGCATTCACTGAGGTGCCCATGGTATCATAATGGCCAAATCTATTTTTTCACAATTGTACCTTGATTTTTTGTTGCCTTAGACCTGAGTAATTAAACCCAGCTTCTTTAAACCTCTTCTTCCTGGCTTTCTAAGATACTATATACTTTAAAACCTGCCATTTCGAAGTCTTCCACTTTCTCTGAATTTCCTTTTTCTGCCCTGTTATTATTTCTTTTTATCTGTGCAGGACCTTATTGTGTGTATGGATACTTAAGATCTTGTCTTTGTTCCATATTCCTCACTTCATTACCACAGCATGAGAACTGTCCCATGCCCTTCTCAAAGGATACACAATCATCTCTGTACCAATGATTTTAAAATGCATATGTACACCCTTACTTTGGAAGTAATGACTGTTTCACATCCTTCAGGGCCTATACGTAGTTAGTCACTGAGTCATGTTGGTTACTCCTCCAAAGTATCTTCAGGAAGACAGGACAATAGGAGATGTTATTATTAAGAGGATGAGCCTGGAAGACAGCTGAGTCTTGGCTTCACTCCCAGCCCTGGCCCTTGGTAGTTCTGGGACTTTAGGTAAAGCCATTAAACCTTCTCATTAAGCACCCAAAGAAGTGTTGTGAGAATCAAATTTGATAGTATCTGTAAATAAATCACTTATCATAGTTCTTAGCCCTTACTATATGCTCTATAACTAGTTCATTTTTTTTTCCGGCCATGCCACGCAACATGTGGGATCTTAGCTACCCCACGCCCCCTGCAGTGGAAGTGCAGAGTCTTAACCACTGGACCACCAGGGAAGTCCCCTATAACTAGTTCTATTGGAAAATTTTCCTGTGTGATTTGCTATACTCAGAAACTCAACATTTTCTGAGTATATACATTTAAAACAGAACTGATGGTATTTCTCCAAAACTGCCATTCTCATTTAAATTTTCTGTTTTAGTCAGTGGTATCTTATCTCCATTTTTTCACCTGAAATCTCAGTGCATATGACTTTTCCTTACTTTGGGACTCTATATGTAATTCTTTTAGTTACTATAATTCTTATACAAGGCCAGTTTCCTAGCCCAAGCCCACTCTGATATCACCCTGTATGATTCCATTTTTTATTTTCCCACAAGGAGGCTGATTTATCTTCTAATTACCCAATTTTCAGTTCTGAATCAGAATTCTTACTTGTTTTATGATTCAATATTTCTACTTTTTTTCAAAAATCTTAATGTCCACCTACTGTCCACAGAAGAAATCTCACACTGATTTTTCCAACTTTAAAAATACTTTCTGATATGGCCACACATTACTGAGCAACAGCATCTTCCTTTAAGCCTCTGCCCTCTCTGCTGCCAACCAGACCAACATCTTCTGCACGTGCTCTCCTCCATTGTTTATATACTTGTTCTCATTATTAATTAGCTCTTTTCTCTTCTTGCTGCTCATTCTTTAGGAACCATACCAGGGAGAGTACAGGTAAGAAGGACATATGATAAATGAAGATGAGAAAATAAAATAACTTTGGGCTAGGCCTTCTCCAATGGTCTCTGAGGCTTTCTAATGAACACTCTTATGAAGGGCATTATAGCTGCTGGCAGTGCTATATTTACATCCTCTAAGCTACTAAACCCTGTGGAGAACCCAGATTGGTTCATGAGCCAATTACTGCTACCAGAGGAATGGTCAAGTCCACTCTGAATCACAAGGACTGATCAATGTATTCCTGAATTGGCCATGGGTTTTGTGGCTCTAGCCAAACCACAAAAAATGTATTACCAGTAGGAAGGAATATCCCACAAACTAAAACAACTGATGTTCACTGTAGTCTCTATAGGTTTAATTAACACGTATATCCTCAAATATGTAAACATGCGCATAAATACACTCATTCATTCATTCAATAACTATCATATGATTTTGTCTATCTGAGGCTAAATGTCCAGCTATTGGAAACTGACAGACACATTCAGCTGTCTAGTAAATATCCATGCTCCCATTCCATAAAGGAGAATATTTGCTAGGAAGCTGCTGTCCAAATGACTACATTTTCTGCTCTGAATATTTGTAGGCGGGAGAGGGACATAAAATTCCCTCTTGTAAATGGAATATGAGTAGAGATGTACCACTTCTTAGCCAAATTGATAAAGAAGTAGATGTGCTTTCTCTACTTTCACTTCCCCTTTCTCCCAAGCTGTAAACAAAACACCATGAGACCCTTAGGGGATGTGGTAGACAGAACATGGAAAGATTCTTTGCCCTGAATCATTACATGGAAAGTTATGTGCCAAATGTTCTCATTGAATTGTTATGAGAGGAAAAATACACTTTTATTATGTTAAACCACTGAAATTTGGATATATATCTGTTGTAACAGCTATTGGTAACCTTAAGAAAACAAGAAATGCCAAAATAACTGACATCACTCAGAGAAAAAAGAAAAAACGATTGATTGTATTAAGTTAACCAAAGCATTGATTCCCTTCTTTCATGCATAATAGAATCTTTCTTTTAACCAATGCAAATACTTCTTTTATTTATTGAATTATAGTTGGTGTACAATATTAAGTTAGTTTCAGGTGTACTACATGATGATTTAACATTTGCATACATTATGAAATGATCACCATGATAATTCTAGTAACCATTTGTTCCCATACAAAGTTATTGCAATATTATTAACCATGCTCCTTATGCTGTAAAATACATCCCTGGGACTTATTTATTATATAACTGGAGGTTTGTACCTCTTAATTCCCTTCACTTATTTGCACATCCCACCACTCCCTTCCTTCTGGCAACCATCTGATTGTCCTCTATATCTATGAGTGTTTTCATTTTGTTTTGTTTGTTGCCTTTGTTTTTTTCAATTCCACATCTAAGTGAAAGCATTTGGTATTTGTGTTTCTCTGTCTGACTTATTTCACTTAGCATAATACCCTCTAGATACATCCATGTTTTGCAAAAGACAAGATTTCATTCTCTTTTATGGTTGAATAATATTCCACTGTATTCCAGATCTTCTTTATCCATTCGTCTATTGATGGACAGTTATGTTGCTTCCATATCTTGGCTATTGTAAATAATGTGGAAATGAACATTGACATGTATATATCTTTTCAATTTAGTAGGATTTTTTGAGTAAATACCCAAGTGAAATTGCTGGATCACATGACATTTTTATTTTTAATTTTTTTGAGGAAACTCCATAATTTTTTCCATAGTGACCAAACAGATTTACAATCCCAAGAATAGTGCATGAGGATTTCCTTTTCTCCTCATCCTAGCCAACACTTGTTATTTATTGTCTTTTTGATGATAGTTATTCTGACAGATGTGAGGTGATGTCTCGTTGTGGTTTTCTTTTGCATTGCCCTGATGATTAGTGATGCTGAGTATCTTTTCACGTGTCTGCTGGCCATCTGTATATATTCTTTGGAAAAATTTCTATTCAGGTCTATGCCCATTTTATAATCAGATTGTTTGGCTTTTTGACTTTGAGTTATATGTGTTCTTTATATATTTTAGATATTAACCCTTTATCAGACATATCATTTGCAAATGTCATCTCCCATTCAGTATGTGGCCTTTTACTCTTGTTGATAGTTTCCTTCACTGTGTAAAACCTTTTTAGTTTGATGAATCCTATTTGCTTTTTTTTTTGTTTTTATTTCCCTTGCCTGAGGAGACATATCCAAAAAATATTGCTAGAACCAATGTCAAAGAGCATATTGCTATGTTTTCTTCTAGGAGTTTTATGGCTTCAGGTCTCATATTTAAGTCTTTAATCCATTTTGAGTTTATTTTTGTATATGGTATAAGAAAGTAGCTTATTCTGAATCTTTTACATGTAGATATCCACTTTCCCAACACCATTTATTGAAGAGGCTGTCTTTTCCCCATTGTATATTCTTGCCTCCTTTGTCATAAGTAAATTGACCAAGTGTGCAGGATTATTTCTGTGTTGTCTATTCTGTTCCATTGATCTATGTGTCTTTTGTTTGTGTCAGTATCAAAATGTTTTGATGACTACAGCTTTGTAGTACAGTTCAAAATCAGGGAGCATGAGAGAGCCAGCTTTGTTCTTTCTCAAGATTGTTTTGGCTATTTGTGTTTCCATATGAATTTTACAATTATTTTTTCTAGTTCTAGGAAAAATACCATTGGTGTTTTGATGAGGATTGCATTGAATCTGTAGGTTGCCTTGGCTAGTAGAGTCTTTTTTTTAAAAATGCATTTATTATTTATTTATTTTTTGGCTGGTTGGGTCTTTGTTTCTGTGAACGGGCTTTCTCTAGTTGTGGTGAGTGGGGGCTACTCTTCATTGCAGTGCACAGGCTTCTCATTGTGGTGGCTTCTCTTTGTTGCAGTGCAGGGGCTCTAGGCTCACAGGCTTCAGTAGTTGTGGCATGTGGGCTCAGATATTGTGGCTCACAGGCTCTAGAGTGCAGGCTCAGTAGTTGTGGCACACAGGTTTAGTTGATTCATGGCATGTAGGATCTTCCTGGCCCAGGGATCGAGCCCATGTCCCCTGAATTGGCAGGCAGATTCTTAACCACTGCACCATAAGGGAAGTCCCTAGAGTCATTTTAACAATACTAATTCTTCTAATCCATGAGCATGGTATATCTTTACTTTTGTTTGTATTATCTTCAATTTCTTTCAACAATGTCTTATAGTTTTCTGAGTATAGGTCTTTTAGGTCATTTAGATTTACTCCTAGGTATTTTTAAATTCTTTTTGATACAATTGTAAATAAGATTATTTTCTTAATTTCCCTTTCTGATAGATGGTAGTTATTTATAGAAACACAGTAGCTTTCTTTATATTAATTTTATATCTGACAACTTTACAGAATTTATTAGTTCTAATAGTTTTTTTGGTAGGTTCTTTAGGACTGTCTATGCATGTTATCATGTCAATGCAAATAGTGACAGTTTTACTTATTCCTTTCCTTTTCTTTCTTTTTCTTGTCTGATTGTTGTGGCTTGGAATTCCAATACTATGTTGAGTAAAAATGGTGAGGGTGGGAATCCTTCTCTTGTTACTGATCTTAGAAGATATGCTTTCAGCTTTTAACCATTGAGTATTGCATATGTTTGTCACAGCCTTTATTACTTTGAGATATATTCCTTCTATACTTATTGTTGAAACTTTTTATCATAAATGGATGTTGAATTTTATCAAATTTTTTTCTGCATCTATTGAGGTGATCATATGATTTTTATTCTTCAATTTTTAAACATGGTATATCACATTGATTGATTTGCAGCTATCTTTACATCCCTGAGATAAAGCCCACTTAATCATGATGTATGATACTTTTAATGTATTGTTGAATTAGTTTTGCTAATATTTTGTTGATGATTTTTTCATCATTGTTCATCAGTAATATTGGTCTGTAATTTTCTTTTCTGTGTGTGTCTTTGGTTTGGATATCAGAGTGATGATAACCTGAATGAATGAATTTGGAAGTGTTCTTTCCTTTAGTTTTTTTGGAAGACTTTGAGAAGGATGAGTGCGAACTCCTCTTTAGATATTTGATAAAATTTGTCTGTGAAGCCATCTGGTCCTGGACTTTTTTTGAGTTTTTAAATTACTGATTTAATTTCATTATTGGTAATCAATCTGTTTACATTATGTATTTCTTCCTGATTAAGTCTTGGGAGACTGTACATTTCTAGGAATTTGTCTATTTCTTCTAGGTTGGACATTTATCATTTGTAGTAATCTCTTATGGTCTTTTATATTTCTATGGTGTTTTTTTGTAACTCCTCCTTCCTTATATCTGATTTTCTTTATGTGGACCCCTCTCTCTCTCTTTTTTTTTCTGATGGATCTGGGTAAAAGTTTATCAATTTTATATATCTTTTCAAAGAATCAGCTCTTATTTTATTGATTTTTTCTATTTTTTATTTTTTAGTCTCTATTTATTTTTGCTCTGATCTTTATATTACTTTCCTTCTACTAACTTTGGTTTTTGCTTGTTGTTCTTTCTTTAGTTCCTTTAGGTATAAGGTTAGATTGTTTATTGAGATTTTTCTTGTTTCCTGAGGTAGGCTTGTATCACTATAAATGTCTCTCTTACAACTGTTTTGCTGAATCCCATAGGTTTTGGATCTTTTGTTTCCATTTTAGTTTCTCTCCAGGTCGTTTTGGTATGATTTTGGTTTCTTCAGTGACCCCTAGGTGGTTTAGTATCATATAGCTTACCCTCCACATGTTTATATTTATTACAGTTTTTTTCTTGTTGATTTCTAGTTTCATACCATGTGGTCGGAAGAAATTCCTGACATGACTTCTGTATTCTTAAATTTATTGAGACTTGTTTTGTGGCCTAGAATATGATGTATCCTTGAGAATATTCTATTTACACTTGAAAAGAATGTGTATTCTGCTGCTATTGGTTGGAATGTTCTATACTGATCTTTTAGTTCCATCTGGTAATGTGTTGTATAAGGCCAAGTTTCCTTATAGATTTTCTGTCTGGATGAGCTGTCCACTGAGGTAAGTGGGATGTGCAAATCCCTTACTATATGTGTATTACCATGAATTTCTCCCTGTATGTTTGTTAATATTTGCTTTTTTGTATTTAGGTGCTGCTATGTTGGGTGTACATATATTTAAAATTGTTTTAAAATTGTTTTATCTTTCTGCTGGATCGATTCTGTTTTTATCATGCAATGACCTTCTTTGCCTCTTATTAGAGTCTTTGTTTTAAAGTCTATTTTGTCTGGTATAAGTATTGTTACCCAGCTTTCTTTTTTTTTTTTCCATTTGCATGGAATGACTTTTTCCATACCCTCACATTCAGTCTGTGAGTGTCTTGAGATCTGAAGTGAGTCTCGTGTAGGCAGCATGTATATGGGTCTTGCTTTTTATCCATTCAGCCATTCTAGTTCTTTTTTTAAAAATTGGAGTATAGTTGATTTACAATGATATATTAGTTTCAGAAGTACAACATAGTTATTCTATGTTTTTTTAGGTTATATTCCATTTAAAGTTATAAAATATTCATTATATTCCTTGTTGTACATTACTTCCTTATATTTTATTTATTTTATATCTATTATTTTGTATCTCTTAATCCCCTTCCCTATCTTGCCCCTCCCCACATCCCTTTTATCACTAATAACCTCAAGTTTGTTCTCTATCTATGAGTCTGTTCCTGTTTTTGTTATATGTAATTGTTTGATTATTTAGATTCCACATAGAAGTGAAAACCCATACTATTTGTCTTTCTCTGTGTGACTTACTTCACTAAGCCTAATACCATCTAGGTCCATCCATGTTAATGCAAATGGCAAGATTATATTCTTCTTTATGGGTGAATAATATTCTCTCTCCATGTCTCTTTATATCTATATCTATATGTATCTCTCTCTCTATCTATCTATCTATCACAATTTCTTTATCCATTCATCAGTTGATGGACACTTAGTTACTTCCATATCTTGGCTATTATAAATAATACTTTTATGAACATTGGGGTGCATATATATTTTCTAATCAGTGTTTTTTTTGGGGGGGAGTATAACCCAGGAATGGGATTGCTGGATCATATGGTTGTTCTATTTTTAATGTTCTGAGAAACCTCAACAATGTTTTCCATAGTGGCTGTACCAGTTTACATTCCCACTAACAATGAACTCAGGTTTCCTTTTCTCATTGTCACCAGCAATTTTTATTTGTTCTCTTGATGATAGCTGTTCTGACAAGTATGAGGTGATATTTCATTGTGGTTTTGATTTGCATTTTTCTAATGTTTAGTGATCTTAAGCATCTTTTCATGTTTCCCATCTGTATGTTTTCTTTGTAAAAATGCCTATTCAGATCTTTACCCATTTTATAATCTGGTTATTTGTATTTGTAATATTGTTATATGATTTTTAAAGTTTTTTTGTATTAACCTTTTTTCAGACATATCATTTGCAAATATCTTCTCTCATTTAGTAGGTTGTCTTTTCATCTTGTTGATGGTTTCCTTCACTGTGAAAAAGCTACTAAGTTTAATTAGGTTCCATTTTTTTGTTTTTGCTTTTGTTTCCCTTGCCTGAGGTGACAGATCCAAAAATATTGTTAAGACTTATGTCAAAGAGTGAAGTCTTCATTTTCTTGTAAGAATTTTATGCTTTCAGGTCTTACATTTAGGGCTTTAATCCATTTTGAGTTTATTTTTGTATGTGGTATGAGGAAATACTCTAATTTCATTCTTTAATATGTAGCTCATTGGTTTTCCCACCAACACTTATTAAAGAGACTATCTTTTCCCAATTGTATAATTTTGCAACCTTTATCATAGGTGAAAATACATATATGCATGGGTTTATTTCCTGTCTCTCTATTCTGTTCAATGGATCTCCATGTCTGTTTTTGTGCAAGTACCATGCTTTTTTGAGTACTGTAGCTTTGTAGTAGAGTCTGAAGTCATGGAGCCTCATTCCTCTTGCTCCATATTTCTTTCTCAAGATTGCTTTGGCTATTACAGGTGTTTTGTGGTTCCACACAAATTTTGGGATTGTTTTTTCTAGTTATGTGAAAAATGTCATGGGTATTTTGATAGGGATTGCATTAAATCTATAGATTTCTTTGAGCAGTAAGGACACTTTAACAATACTAATTCTTACAATCCATAAACATGGTATATCTTTCCATTTATTAGCATCATCTTCAATTTTTTTCATCAATGTCTTATAGTTTTCAAAGTACAGATCTTTTACCTCCTTAGTTAAGATTATTCCTAAGTATTTTATTCTTTTTGATGTGATTTTAATGGTACTCCTTTCTTGCTTTATCTTTCTGTTAGTTCATTATTAGTGTATATAAAAGCAACAGACTGTACAATTAATATACAACTGTATATTAATCTTGTATCCTGCAACTTTACCAAATTCATTTGTTAGTTCTAATAGTTTTTAGGTGGAGACTTCAGAGTTTTGCCATAAAACATCATGTCATCTACAAATAGTTTTACTTCTTCCCTTCCAATTTGGATGGCCTTTTTTTTTTTCTTGTCTGATTACTATGGCTAGGAATTCCAAAACAATATTAAATAGAAATGTTGAGAATGGGCATGCTTGTCTTGTTCCTGATTTTCAAAGTTGAGAATGATGTTAGATGTGGATTTGTCATAAATCGCCTTTATTATGTTGAGGTATGTTCCCTCTATACCCACTTTGTTGAGAGTTTTTATCATGAATGGATGTTGAATTTTGTCAAGTGTTTTTTCTGCATCTATTAGATGATCATGTGGTTTTTATTCTTTGTTTTGTAAATGTTGTATATCACATAAATTGATTTATGGCTATTGAACAACTATGCAGTCCTGGAATAAATCTCATTTCATCATGTTTTATGTTATTTTATGTGTTGTTGAATTTGATTTGCTAATTTGTTGAGAATTTTTGAATCTATGTTCACCAGTAATATTGACCTGTAATTTGCTTTTATTTTTGTTCTGTTTTTTGTTGTCTGGTTTTGGTATCAGGGTAATGGTAGCTGCATAGAATGAATTTGAAAGTATTCCCTCCTATTCCAGTTTTTAGAATAGTTTGAGAAGTATAGGCAAGAAAGCTGCCCTCTTAGCATACCCAGAAGCATGCCAGTCTCATAATATCTCTTCTTTATATGTTTGGTAGAATTTCCATGTGAAGCCTTTTGATCTTGGATTTTTGTTTGTTGGGAGTTGTTTTTTTATTATTACTGATTCAGTTTCAATACTAGTAATTTATCTGCCCAAATTATCTATTTCTTCCTGATTTGGTGGTCTTGGAGTACTGTATGTTTCTTTGAGTGTGTCCATTTCTTCTAAGTTGTCCAATTTGTTGGCATATAGTATTCATAGTATTCTCTTATGATGGTTTGTGTTTCTGTACTATCAGTTTTAATTTCTCATTTTGCATGTCATATTTTATTGTTTCAGTTCTCTCTCTTTGCTTGTTAATGAACCTGGTTAAAGGCTTATCAATTTTATTTAACTTTTCAAAAAAACCACCTCTTGGTTTCACTGATTTTTTTTTCTTTTGGTCTATATTTTATTTATTTTCTTTCTGCTCTTTAATATTTTCTTCATTCTGCTGACTTTGCAAGTTTTTTTCTGATTCCTTTAGATGGTAGGTTAGATTATTTATTTGAGATTTTTCTTGTTTCTTGAAGTAAACTAGTATCGTTATAAACTTCTGTCTTAGAACTGTTTTTGCTGTGTCCCATAGATTCTGAAAAGTAGTGTTTTTGTTTTCATTTGTCTCAAAGTATTTTCCAATGTCTTCTTTGATTTCTTCACAGAGCCATTGTTTTTTTTTTTAGTAGAATGTTGTTTAATCTCCATGTGTTTGTGTTTTTCCAATTTTTCTTGTTGTAATTGATTTCTAGCTTCATACCGTTGTAGTTGGAAAAGATGCTTGATGTAATTGTTATCCTCTTAAATTTGTTGAGATTGTTTTGTGGCCTATTGTGTGATCTAAACTAGGGAAATTCCATATGCACTTGAAAAAGATGTGTATTCTGCTGTTTTGGATGGAGTGTCCTGTAGATATCTATTAAGTTCAACTGGCTATTCTGTCATTTAAGGTCACTATTTTCTTATTGATTTTCTGTCTCTATTAGGTGTCTATTAGTGTAAGTATGGTGTTAAAATGCCCTAGTATTATTGTTTTATTGTCAGCTTCTCCATTTATTTCTTTTGTTTTATATATTTAGCTGCTCCTATATTAGGTGTATATATATTTACAAATCTTATATCTTTTTTTAATTGATCCTCTTATTATTATATGAAACCCTTCTTTGTCTTTTATTATAGACTTTGTTTTAAAGTATACTTTGAAACAACGACAGTTTAAGATGCCTCTGGGACAAAGTAAAACACAACAACATTCGCATCATAGGGGTCCCAGAAGGAGAAGAGAGAGTGAAAGTGTCTGAGAAAAACATTTGAAGAGATAATAGCTAAAAAACGTCCCTATCATGGGAAAGAAAAGTCACCCAGGTCCAGGAAGCAAAGAGCAGTCCATACAGTATTAACCCAAGGAGATACACACAGAGACACATAGTAATCAAACTGAAAAAAATTAAAGAAAAAAGAAACTATTAAAAGCAAGAAGGAAAATCAACAAATAACATACAAAGGAATCTCCATAGAGTTATTGCAAATTTTTCAGCAGAAACTCTGCAGGCCAGAAGGGAGTGGCACAATATATTAAAAGTGATAAAATGGAAAAACCTACAATTAAGAATACTCTACCCAGCAAGGTTCTCATTCAGATTTGATGGAGAAATAAAAGGCTTTACAGACAAGCAAAAGTTAAAAGAAGTCAGCACCACCAAACTAGCTTTACAAAAAATACTAAAGGGTCTTCCCTAGGCAGAAAAGAAGAGGCCACAGCTAGTAACAAGAAAAATACAAAATGGGAAAGCTCACTGGTAGAAGCAAACATACACTAAACATAGGAAAAATCAACACAGAAAATGATATCAAAAACAGTAAGCATGAAAAGAGGAGAGGATATTTTCAGGATATTTAAAATACAGTCGAAATTAAGAGATCAGAAACTTGAAACAATCAGGTATACATATAGGTTGTTATACCAAAACATTAAGGTAACTGCAAACCAAAAATCTATGATACACACATACAAAAAAGAAAAAAGAATCCAAACATAATGCTAAAGATAGTCATCAAATCACAGGAAAAGAAAAAAAAAGGATGAAAAAATACCTTGAAAAATTCCAAAACAATGAACAAAATGACAATAAGAACATACATATGGATAATTACCTTAAATTTAAATGGATTAAATGTTCCTACCAAAAGATTAAGACTGGCTGAATGGATAAAAAAACAAGACCCATATAAAAGCTGTCTTCAGGATACCCAATTCAGACATAGAGACACACACAAACTGAAAGTGAAGGAATAGAAAAAATATTCAGTGAAACTGGAAATCAAAAAACAGCTGAAGTAACAATATTCATGTGAGACAGAATAGATTTTGAAATAAAGTCTGTTACAAGAGACAAAGAAGGACAGTATGTAATGATCAAAATATCAATACCAGAAGAAGATATAACAATTATACATATATATGCACCCAACAGAGGAGAATCTCAATATATTAGGCAAATGCTAACAGCCTTAAAAGGAGAAATTGACAGTAACACAATAGTGGGAGACTTTAAAACCCCATTTACATCAATGGATGGCTCATCCACAGAGAAAATCAATAAGGAAACACAGACTTTAAATGACATATTAGACCTAATGAACTTAATTGATACTTATAGAACATTCCATCCAAAAGCAGCAGAATACACATCTTTTACAAGTGCACATGGAACATTCTCTAGGATAGATCACATGCTGGGCCACAAAGCAAGCCTTGGTAAATTTAAGGAAATTGAAATCATATCAAACATCTTTTCCAACCACAACACTATGAGATTAGAAGTCAACTCCAAGGAAAAAATGTAAAAACACACAAACAATATGCTACTAAAGCTAAACGTGGAGGCTAAACAATATGCTACTGAGCAACCAATGGATCACTGAAGAAATCAAAGAGGAAATAAAAAAATACCTAGATACAAAGGACAAAGAAAACACGATGATCCAAACTTTATGTGATGCAGAAAAAGCAGTTCTAAGAGGGAAGTTTAAAGCAATAAAATCTTACCTCAGAAAAACAAGAAAAATCTTAAATAAAAAACCTTACCTTACCCCTAAAGCAACTAGAGAAAGAAGAACAAACAAAACCCAAAGTGAGTTGAAGGAAAGAAATCATACAGATCAGAGCAGAAATAAATGAAATAGAGATGAGAAAATAATAGAAAAGAACAATTAAACTAAAAACTTGTTCTTTGAAAAGACAAAACAATTGGTAAACCTTTAGCCAGATTTACCAAGAAAAAAAAGGGAGAGGGCTCAAATCAATAAAATTAGAAATGAAAAAGGAGAAGTTACAGTGGAAACCACAGAAGTACAAAGGATCATTAGAGACTTTGACAAACAACTATAAGCCAATAAAATGGACAACTTAGAAGAAATTGACAAATTCTTAGAAAAGTAAAATCTCTGAACCAGGAATAAACAGAAAATATGAATACACCAATCACAAGTGATGAAACTGAAACTGTGATTAAAAAAACCCAACAAACAAAAGTTCAGAACTAGATGGCTTCACAGGCAAATTCTATCAAACATTTAGATAAGAGTTAATACCTATCCTTCTGAAACTAGTCTAAAAATTTTCAGAGGAAGGAACAATCCCAAACTCATTCTATGAGGCCACAATCATGCTGATGCCAAAACCAGATACAACAAAAAAAGAAAATTGCAGGTCAATATCACTGATAAACATATATGCAAAATCCTCAACAAAATACTAGCAAACTGAGTCCCATAATACTTTAAAAGGATCATACATCATGATTAAGTTGGATTTATCCCAGGAATACAAGGAATTTTCAATATCCTCAAATCAATCAGAGTAATACACCACATTAACAAATTGAAGAATAAAAACCACATGATCATCTCAACAGATGTGGAAAAAGCTTTTGACAACATTTAGCATCGATTTTTAATAAAAACTCTCCAGAATGTGGACATAGAGGGACCTACCTCAACATAACAAAAGCCATATATGAAAAACGCACAGCTAACATCATACTCAATTATGAAAAGCTGAAAGCATTTCCTCTAAGATCAGGAACAAGCGAACGATGTCCATTCTCACCAGTTTTATTCAACATAGTATTTGAAGTCCTAGCCAAAGCAATCAAAGAAGAAAAAGAAATGAAATGAGTCTAAATTGGAAAAGAAGACGTAAAACTGTCACTCTTTGCAGATGACATGATATTGGCTTCGTCAAAAAGTTAATTCAAGTTTTCTGTAAGAATTTATGGAAAAACACAAATGAACATTTGACAAATACAGTACTATACATAAAAAATATTAAAGATGAACCTTTGACCAATCCAATACTATACATAAAAAATCTTAAAGGTGCTACCAGAAAAGTACTAGAACTCATTAATGAATTTGGTAAAGTTGCAGTATATAAAATTAATACACATAAATCTGTTGCATTTCTATACACTAACAATGAAAGGTCAGAAAGAGAAATTAAGGAAACAACCATATTTACCATAACATCAAAAAGAATAAAATACCTAGGAATAAATGTAAGAAGGCAAAAGACCTGTACTTTGAAAACTATAATACTCTGATGAAAGAAAGAGAAGATAACACAAACAGATGGAAAGATATACCATGTCCTTGGATTGGAAGAATTGACATTGTCATAATGACTATAGTAACCAAGGCAATGTACATATTCAATGTAATTCCTATCAAATAGCGAATGGTACTTTTCACAGAGCTAGAACAAAAAAATTTTAAAATTGTATGAAAATACAAAAGACCCCAAATAGACAAAGCAATTTTGAGAAAGTAAAACGGAGCTGGAGGAATCATGCTCCATGACCTCAGACTATACTAAAAAGCTACCATCATCAAAACAGTATGGTACTGGCACAAAAACAGAAATATACATCAATGGAAGAGGATAGAAAGCCCAGAAATGAACCCATACTCCTATGATCAATTAATCTACAACAAAGAAGGCAAGAATATATAACAAAAAGAATCTCTTCAATAAGTGGTGCTGGGAAAACTGTACAGCTACATGTAAAACAATGAAATTAGAACATTCTCTAACATTATATACAAAAAAAACCCTCAAAATGAATTAAAGACCTAAATGTAAGACTGGATATGAGAAGACTACTAGAGGAAATCATAGGCAGAACACTCTTTGACATAAATTGAAGCAATATCTTTTTGGATCCATCCATAAAGTAATGGAAATAAAACAAAAAATAAACAAATAGGACCTAATTAAACTCAAAAACTTTTGCACATCAAAGGAAACCATAAACAAAATGAAAAGACCACCCACAGAATGGGAGAAAATATTTGCAAAAGATGCAACCAACAAGGGATTATTAATCTCCAAAATATACAAACAGCTCAGGAGCTCAATATCAAAACAAACAAACAAACAAACAAACAAAAACACAGTCAAAAAATGGGCAGAAGATCTAAATAGACATTTCTCCAAGTAAAGCATACAGATGGCCAAAAAACACATGAAAAGATGCTCAACATTTCTAATTATTAGAGAAATGCAAACCAAAACTTCAGTGAGGTATCATCTCACACCATTCAGAATGGCCATCATCAAAAAAATCTACAAAGAGTAAGTGCTAGAGAGGGTGTGGAAAAAAGGGAATCCTCTTACACTGTTGGTGGGAATGTAAATGGGTAAAACCATTATGGAGAATGGTATGGAGGTTCCTTAAAAAACTAAAAATGGAGCTGCTGTATGATCCAGCAATCCCACTCCTGAGCATATATCTAGAGAAAACCAGAATTTGAAAGATGCATGCACCCCGATGTTCATTGCAGCACTATTTATAATAGCCAGGACATGGGAGCAACCGAAATGTCCATTGAAAGAGAAATGGATAAAGCAGATGTGGTACATATATACAATGTAATATTACTCAGCCATAAATCGGAACAAAATAGTGAAACTTGAAGAGACGTGGATGGACCTAGGGCTTGTCATACAGAGTGAAGTAAGTCAGAAAGAGAAAAACAAATATTGTGTAGTATCACTTATATGAGGAATCTAGAAAAATGGTACAGATGAACTTATTTTCAAAGAAGAAATAGAGTCACAGATGTAGAGAACAAACATATAGTTACCAAGGGGGGAAGGGTGGTAGGATGAACCGTTAGACTGGGATTGGCATATATACACTACTATGTATAAAACAGATAACTAATGAGAACATAGTGTATAGCATAGGGAACTATACTCAATGCTATGTGGTGACTGAAATGGGAAGGAAATCTAAAAAAGAATGGATATATGTATATGTATAACTGATTCACTTTGCTGCACAGAAGAAACTAACACAACATTGTAAAGCAACTATACTCCAATAAAAGTTTATTTTAAAAAAAGAATGAAGGGGCTTCCCTGGTGGTGCAGTGGTTGAGAGTCTGCCTGCTGATGCAGGGGACATTGGTTCTTGCCTCAGTCTGGGAGGATCCCACGTGCCGCAGAGCGGCTGGACCCATAGGCCATGGCCACTGGGCCTGTACGTCCAGAGCCTGTGCTCTGCAGCATTGAAAGGCCTGCATACCACAAAAAAAAAAAAAAGAATGAAATAATGAAATAATGCCATTTGCAGCAACATGGATGGACCTAGAGTTTATCATGCTAAATGAAGTAAGTCAGACAGAGAAAGACAAATATCATATGATATCACTTAAATGTGAAATCTAAAAACATGATACAAATGAACTTATTACAAACAGACTCACTGATGTAGAAAACAAACTTATGGCTGCCAAAGGGGAAAGGTGGGGAGGAAGAATAAATTGGGAGTTTGGGATTAACATATACATACTATATACATAGAAAATAGATAATCAACGAAGACCTAGTATTGTACAGGGAGCTCTACTTATTATTCAGTAATAACTTATATGGGAAAAAAATCTGAAAGAGAAAAAAAAAATATATATATATATAACTGAATCACTTTGCTGTACACCTGTAACTAACACAACATAGCAAATCACTTATACTCCAATGTAAAATAAAATTTTTTTAAGTTATTAAAACAACCTTTCACTCTTCACAAAAATTAACTCAAAATGGATCATAGACTTGAATGGAAAACACAAAACTATTGAACTATAAATCTCCTAGTAGAGAACACAAGAGAAAACCTAAATAATCTTGGGAATGGTGATGCACTTTTAGATGCATCACTATGAAAGAAATAATGGATAAGCTAAACTTCATTAAAATTAAAAAAAATTCTGGAGATTGGGGATCAAGGTGGTGGAGGAGTAGGAAACATGGATAAAGGAGATGTGGTACATATATACAATGGAATATTACTCAGCCACAAAATAGAACAAAATAATTCCCTTTGAAGCAACATGGATGGACCTAGAGATTGTCATATTGAGTGAAGTTAAGTCAGACACAGAAAGGCAAATATCATATGATATTGCTTATATGTGGAATCTAAAAAAAGGGGTATAAATGAACTTAGTTACAAAAGAGAAGTAGAATCACAGGTGTAGAAAAAACTTAAGGTTACCAGGGTGGGTAACCAGGGGTGGGGTGGGGGAGGGAGGGATCAATTGAGAGATTGGGATTGACATATACACACTACTATATATAAAATAGTAACTAACAAGAACCTACTGTATAGCACAGGGAACTCTACTCAATACTCTGTAATGGCCTATATGGGAAAATAATCTATAAAAGGGTCAATATATGTATATGTATAACTGATGCACTTTGCTGTATACCTGAAACTAACACAACATTGTAAAGCAACTATACTTAAATAAACATTTTTTTAAAAAGAAATAAAAACTTTCCCCTGTGAAAGAAATGTCAACAGTTCAAGAAGACAAGTCAGAGTGGAAGAAACTCTTTACAAAAGACACATCTGATGAATATTATCCAAAATATACAAAGAACGTTTAAAGCTCAACAATAAGCAAACCTACAATCCAATTAAAGAATGGGCCAAAGATCTTAACAGACACCTGACCAAGGAAGAAATACAGATGGGAAATAAGTCTAGGTAATACATATAGGTATAGTATAGGTAATACGGATGGGAAATAAATATAGATAAAGATCATATGTGATCAGGGAAATGCAAATCAAAACAACAATGAAATACCACTACACAGCCTTTAGATTGGCCATAATCCATAACACTGACAATACCAAATGCTGACAAGGATGTGGAGCAACAGGAACTCTCATTCATTGGGAATGCAAAATCATATAGCCATTTTGGAAAACAGTTTGATGGTTTCTTACAAAACTAAACATATTTTTATGATATAATTCTGCAATTATCTTCCTTGGTATCAACCCAAAAGAGTTGAAAACTTAGGTCCACAACAAAAACCTGCACACAGATATTTATAACTGCTTCATCCATAATTAACAAAACTCAGAAGCAACCAAGATATCCTTAAATAGATGAATAGATAAATAAACTGTGGTACATTCAGACAATGGGACTAAAAAAGAAATGAGCTGTCAAGCACTGAAAATACATGGAATGTATTTTACAAAGTGAAAGAAGCCAGCGTGAAAAGTAATACTTTTCATACTGTATGATTCCAACTATATGACATTCTGGAAAAGGCAAAAATAAGGAGACTATACATATCAGTGGTTGTGAGGGATTGGGGGAAGGGGAGAGATTAATAAGCAGTGTATAGAAGATTTTTTAGGGCAGTGAAAAAATTCTGTATAATACTTCAATGAGGGATATGTGTCATTATACATTTGTCCAAGCCCATAGAATAGACAACATCAAGAATGAACCCTAATGTAAATAAAGGATTTTGGATGATTATGTTGTGTCAATGTAGGTTTATCAATTCTAACAAATGTACCACCCACTCTGGTGGTTGATGCCAATAATAGGGGAAGCTATGTGGGTGTCAGGGCAGGGAGTATATGGGAAATCTCTGTCTTTTCCTCTTGATTTTGCTGTGAACCTAGAACTGTTCTAAAATGCTGACTTTTAAAAAATTACTAGAACTTAATTTTTGCTTTCTAGGATGGAGTTTTTTTTTTTTTCTTTTCCTCTTGTGAAAGATTTTTTTTCTTTATTCTGCGTAGGTTTATCTTTCGGGGATTTTTAAAGTTATTCAGACATACAGAAAGTTACCTATGTTTTCTTCTTGAGAATATCTTGATATCAGAAAAGTAATCTACATGCAGACACTTAAGACTAAGTTAGAAAATGTTTTCTTTGGTAATGTTGTTCTGATTGAGATTGCCCTTGGTAGCACTATTATTTCTTCATTTGTTTGTATGCTTCACATGCAAGCATTTGCTCACAAAATGCTGGAAACAGAAACCAAAGTGTTACTACCTAGCCCCAACCTAGTTGAGTTCATTTATGTTTTTCAATGCACAGTATTCTACACTTTCAGAAATACACAGGCAATTCTGTATTGTGGAATTGTCCTTAAGGGTGCCTGGGTAGACCAATACCTGTGGGAAGGGGTTGAATTTCTCCCTGAAGAGAATGCATGTGCACCATGAATCAGGCTTGGAGAGGTCAATCAAGGGCAGAAATTGAGATCTCCTGGGGGTGTCAAGAGGAAAGCTATTTCTTTTCTCTTTAGCCTCAGGGAGTTGGCATCTAGCCTACAGAAGAAGAGGGGTAGTTAGTAAATTCTCCTTGTCCATTTACCAGGAATTAAGCTGAACTCTATGAGACAGGGAAGACAAGAGATGGCACAGAAGTTGATTTTTACCACAGTGAGGGAGACCAAAATCTAATGGAAAAAATGGTCCCAGGAGACCTTTGACCTGTGGCTTGAGATTATAGATTCTAAAAACAACCACAACCAAATATAAGTTTTCTGTATTACAGTTCCCTTCTCTTGTTTCTTTTTGGAACAGCCTTGTTAAACACATTGCATACGCCTGTTGTGCTTCAGAGAATTGAGACATGAGCTTGCCACTATGCTTGAGGTGAAGTCAAAGAAGGGGAACCCCTCCAGAGATACATATAAATTGAATCTCAGCACGGAACTGGGGAACAAGGTCTATAATCAGGGTCCTGGGTCCAAGTGACTAGTGAGTACCAGAAAAGATTTTGAAAGCCTATGTTTTGAGAGCATAACAAATGCTCTCGGGATTTCCAGAGGCACCTGGGAGAAGGAAATCTAATAAAAGACTAGCATCTCTAAGTCAAACAGGATGAGTGTCTGTACCAAGATAAAACAGTAAAACAAAGGAAGTACTACTTTATTTTGAAGTCACAGACTTCTGAGGACTGGAGAATATGAGTTAAAATGTATTTTCAATTTTTCTCTTTTCATTTTTTCTTGTGCTTTACCAAGTTCCTGATAAAACAAATGTTTTAAAATTTCCACCTGTAGGTAGGAATACATAGTTTTATCTTTCTGGTGAAGTACTTGATTACATTTGAGAAAAAAGCAAAAGACAGAGGAAGAACAGAGATGTTTAGAACACCTGAAGAATAACATAACATAATAGTGAAAATATTGGGTTGGCTAAACTTTTTTGGGGGGGTTTTCTGTAAGATGTTATGGAAAAACCCAAACAAACTTTTTGGCCAACTCAATATTATTTATATAAATTAATCTCTGAATCTGAAATTAATATGCTATGTATGCATTAATTTTATGTGTAAAACAAGCCCAACTATACTTGTCACAACCTTAAAAAACGGAATTTTTAAAAACATTTTATTAGAGTATAATTGCTTTACAATGGTGTGTTAGTTGCTGCTTTATAACAAAGTGAATCAGTTATACATATACATATGTCCCCATCTCTCTTCTCTATTGCATCTCCCTCCCTCCCAACCTCCCTATCCCACCCCTCTAGGTGGTCACAAAGCACCGAGCTAATCTCCCTGTGCTATGTGGCTGATTCCCACTAGTTATCTATTTTACGTTTGATAGTGTATATATATCCATGCCACTCTCTCACTTTGTCCCAGCCTACCACTCCCCCTCCCCGGATCCTCAAGTCCATTCTCTACTAGGTCTGCATCTTTATTCACATCTTGCCCCTAGCTTATTCTAATCTTTTTTTTTCCTTTTCTTAGATTCTATATATATGTGTTAGCATATGGTATTTGTTTTCCTCTTTCTGACTTACTTCACTCTGTATGACAATCTCTAGGACCATCCACCTCACTACAAATAACTCAGTTCCATTCCTTTTAATGGCTGAGCAATATTCCATTGTATATATGTGCCACATATACTTTTTCCATTCATCTCTGTTGAGGGACACTTCAGTTGCTTCCATGTCCTGGCTATTGTAAACAGAGCTTTGAACATTTTGGTACGTGACTCTTTTTGAATTATGGTTTTCTCCGGGTATATGCCCAGTAATGGGATTGCTGGGTCATATGGTAGTTTTACTTTTAGTTTTTAAAGGAACCTCCAGACTGTTCTCCATACTGGCTGTATCAATTTACATTCCCACCAACAGTGCAAGAGGGTACCCTTTTCTCCACACCCTCTTCAGCATTTGTTGTTTGTAGATTTTTTGATGATGGCCATTCTGACTGGTGTGAGGTGATATCTCATTGTAGTTTTGATTTGTATTTCTCTAATGATTAATGATGTTGAGCATTCTTTCATGTGTTTGTTGGAAATCTGTATATCTTCTTTGGAGAAATGTCTATTTAGGTCTTCTGCCCATTTTTGGATTGGGTTTTTTGTTTTTTTGATATTGAGCAGCATGGGTTTCTTGGATGTGTTGGAAATTAATCCTTTGTCAGTAGCTTCATTTGCAAATATTTTCTCCCATTCTGAGGGTTGTCTTTTCATCTTGTTTATGGTTTCCTTTGCTGTGAAAAGCTTTTAACTTTCATTAGGTCCCATTTGTTTATTTATATTTATATTTACATTTCTCTAGGA
The DNA here is from genome assembly GCF_964341445.2 of Mesoplodon mirus. Taxonomy (NCBI): domain Eukaryota; kingdom Metazoa; phylum Chordata; class Mammalia; order Artiodactyla; family Ziphiidae; genus Mesoplodon; species Mesoplodon mirus. Next base: position 43,559,242 of record NC_138992.1, on the reverse strand, counting down.
GGTGGGTCATAAAGGATCTTGCTGTGATTTATGTCATAGAGTGTTCTGCCTATGTTTTCCTCTAAGAGATTAATGGTGTCTGGCCTTACATTTAGGTCTTCAATCCATTTTGAGTTTATTTTTGTGTATGGTGTTAGGGAGTGTTCTTATTTCATTCTTTTACATGTAGCTGTCTACTTTTCCCAGCACTGCTTATTGAAGAGGTTGTCTTTTCTCCACTGTATATTCTTGCCTCCTTTATCAAAGATAAGGTGACCATATGTTTGTGGGTTTATCTCTGGGCTTTCTATCCTGTTCCACTGATCTATATTTCTGTTTCTGTGCCAGTAACATACTGTCTTGATTACTGTAACTCTGTAGTATAGTCTGAAGTAAAGGTGCCTGATTCCTCCAGCTCTGTTTTTCTTTCTCAAGACTGCTTTGGCTATTTGGGGTCTTTGTGTTTCCATACAAATTGTGAAAGTTTTTCTTCTAGTTCTGTGAAAAATGCCAGTGGTAGTTTGATAGGGATTGCATTGAATCTGTAGATTGCTTTGGGTAGTAGAGTCATTTTCACAATGTTGATTCTTCCAATCCAAGAACATCTTATATCTCTGCATATATTTGTATCATCTTTAATTTCTTTCATCAGTGTCTTATAATTATCTGCATACAGGTTTTTTGTCTCCTTAAGTAGGTTTATTCCTAGATATTTTATACTTTTTGTTGCAATGGTAAATGGGAGTGTTTTCTAAATTTCACTTTCAGATTTTTCATCATTAATGTACAGGAATGCAAGAGATTTCTGAGCATTAATTTTGTATCCTGCTACTTTACCAAATTCATTGATTAGCTCTAGTAGTTTTTTGGTAACATCTTTAGGATTCTCTATTTATAGTATCATGTCATCTGCAAACAGTGACAGCTTTACTTCTTCTTTTCTGATTTGGATACCTTTTATTTTTATTTCTTCTCTGATTGCTGTGGCTGAAACTTCCAAAACTATGTTGAATAAGAGTGGTGAGAGTGGGCAACCTTGTCTTGTTCCTGATCTTAGTGGAAATGGTTTCAGTTTTTCACCATTGAGGATGATGTTTGCTGTGGGTTTGTCATATATGGCCTTTATTATGTTGAGGAAAGTTCCCTCTATGTCTACTTTCTGCAGGGTTTTTATTATCAGTGGGTGTTGAATTTTTTGAAAGTTTTCTCTGTGTCTATTGAGATGATCATATGGTTTTCTCCTTCAAGTTGTTAATATGATGTATCACATTGATTGATTTGTGTATATTGAAGAAGGCTTGCATTCCTGGGAAAAACCCCACTTGATCATAGAGGATGATCCTTTTTCTGTTTCCTAGTATTTTCTTCAGGATTTTGGCATCTAGGTTCATCAGTGTTATTGGCCTGTAGTTTTCTTTCTTTGTGACATCTTTGTCTGGTTTTGGTATCAGAGGGATGGTGGCCTCGTAGAATGAGTTTGGAAGTTTTCCTCCCTCTGATATATTTTGGAAGAGTTTGAGGATAGGTGTTAGCTCTTCTCTAAATGTTTGATGGATTTCACCTGTGAAGCCATCTTGTCCCAGACTATTGTTTGTTGGAAGATTTTTAATCACAGTTTCAATTTCAGTGCTTGTGTTTGGTCTGTTCATATTTTCTATTTCTTCCTCATTCATTCTCAGAAGGTTGTGCATTTCTAAGATTTTGTCCATTTCTTCCAGGTTGTCCATTTTCTTGGCATAGAGTTTCTTATACTAATCTCTCATGATCCTTTGTATTTCTGCAGTGTCAGTTGTTGCTTCTCCTTTTTCATTTCTAATTCTATTGATTTGAGTCTTTTTCCTTATTTTCTTTTTTTTAAAATTTAATTAATTAATTATTATTATTATTATTATTTTATTTTTATTTTTTGGCTGTGTTCAGTCTTCGTTTCTGTGCGTGTGCTTTCTCTAGTTGCAGTGAGTGGGGTCCACTCTTCATCACGGCACATGGCCTCTCACTCTCACGGCCACTGTTGTTGCAGAGCACAGGCTCCAGATGCGCAGGCTCAGTATTTGTGGCTCACGGGCCCATTTGCTCTGTGGCTTGTGGGATCTTCCCAGACTAAGGCTCAAACCCATGTCCCCTGCATTGGCAGGCAAATTCTCCACCACTGCACCACCAGGAAAGCCCCCTTATTTTCTTGATAAGTCTGGTTAATGGTTTAACAATTTTGTTTATCTTCTCAAAGAACAAGCTTTTATTTTTATTGATCTTTGCTACCATTTCCTTCATTTCTTTTTTCTTTTTCTTTTTTTTTTTTTTTTTTTTTGCTGTATGTGGGTCTCTCACTGTTGTAGCTTCTCCCATTGTGGAGCACAGGCTCCGGACACACAGGCTCAGCAGCCATGGCTTACAGGCCCAGCCACTTCATGGTATGTGGGATCTTCCCAGACCAGGGCATGAACCCATGTCCCCTGCATCGGCAGGCAGACTCTCAACCACTGCACCACCAGGGAGGCCCTTTTTTCATTTATTTCTGATCTGATCTTTATAATTTTTTTCCTTCTGATAACTTTGGGTTTTTTTTGCTCTTCTTTCTCTAATTGCTTTAGGTGTAAGTTTAGGTTGTTTATTTGAGATATTTCTTGTTTCTTAAGGTAGGCTTGTATAGCTATAATCTTCCCTCTTAGAACTGCTTTTGCTGCATCCCAAAAGTTTTGGGTCATTGTGTTTTCATTGTCATTTTTTTCTAGGTATACTTTGATTTCCTCTTTGATTTCTTCAGTGATCTCTTAGTTATTAAGTAGTGTGTTGTTTAGCCTCCATGTGTTTGTATTTCTTACAGATTTTTTCCTGTAATTAATATCTAGTCTCATACCATTGTGGTCAGAAAAGATACATGATACAATTTCAATTTTTGTAAATTTACCAAGACTTGATTTGTGACCCAAGATATGATCTATCCTGGAGAATGTTCCATGTGCACTTGAGAAGAATGTGTATTCTGTTGTTTTTGGATGGAATGTCCTATAAATATCAATTAAGCCCATCTTGATTAATGTATCATTTAAAGCTTGTGTTTCCTTATTTATTTTCATTTTGGATGATCTGTCCATTGGTTTAAGTGGGGTGTTAAAGTCCCATTTGATTTTGTTACTGTCGATTTCCCCTTTTATGGCTGTTAGTATTTGCCTTATGTATTGAGGTGCTCCTATGTTGGGTGAATAAATATTTACAATTGTTATGTCTTCTTCTTGGATCGATCCCTTGATCATTTTGTAGTGTCCTTCTTTGTCTCTTGTAATAGTCTTTGTTTTAAAGTCTATTTTGTCTGATATGAGAATTGCTACTTCAATTTTCTTTTGATTTCCATTTGCATGGGATATCTTTTTCCATCTACTCACTTTCAGTCTGTATGTGTCCCTAGGTCTGAAGTGGGTCTCTTATATACAGCATATATATGGGTCTTGTTGTTGTATCCATTCAGCCAGTCTATGTCTTTTTGTTGGACCATTTAATCCATTTACATTTAAGGTAATTATCAATATGTATCTTCCTATTACCATTTTCTTAATTGTTTTGGTTTTATTATTGTAGGTCTTTTCCTTCTCTTGTGTTTCCTGCCTAGAGCAGTCCCTTTAGCATTTGTTGTAAAGCTGGTTTGGTGGTGCTGAATTCTCTTAGCTTTTGCTTGTCTGTAAAGCTTTTAATTTCTCTGTCAAATCTGAATGAGATTCCTGCTGGATAGAGTAATGTTCATTGTGGATTTTTCCCTTTCATCACTTTAATTATGTCCTGCCCCTCCCTTTGGCTTGCAGAGTTTCTGCTGAAAGATCAGCTGTTAACCTTATGGGGATTCCCTTGTGTGTTATTTGTTGTTTTTCCCTTGCTGCTTTTAATATTTGTTCTTTGTATTTAATTTTTGGTAGTTTGATTAATATGTGTCTTGGTGTGTTTCTCCTTGGATTTATTCTGTATGGGACTCTCTATGCTTCCTGGATTGATTAACTATTTCCTTTCCCATATTAGGGAATTTTCAACTATAATCTCTTCAAATATTTTCTCAGTCCCTTTCTTTTTCTCTTCTCCTACTGTGACCCCTATAATTCGAATGTTGTTGCATTTAATGTTGTCCTAGAGGTCTCTGAGACTGTCCTCTATTCTTTTCATTCTTTTTTCTTTCTTCTGCTCTGCAGTAGTTATTTCCACTATTTTATCATCCAGGTCACTTATCCGTTATTTTGCCCCAGTTATTCTGCTATTGATTCCTTCTAGAGAATTTTTAATTTCATTTTTTTGTGTTGTTCATCACTGTTTGTTTCCTCTTTAGTTCTTCTAGGTCCTTGTTAAACGTTTCTCATATGTTTTCCATTCTATTTCCAAGATTTTGGATCATCTGTACTATCATTATTCTTATTTTTTTTCAGGTAGGCTGCCTATTTCCTCTTCATTTGTTAGGTCTGTTGGGTTTTTGCCTTGCTCCTTCATCTGCTGTGTGTTTCTTTGTCTTCTCATTTTGCTTAACTTACTGTGTTTGGGGTCTCCTTTTTGCAGAATGCAGGTTCGTTTTTTCCATTGTTTTTGGTGTCTGTCCCCAGGGGCTAAGTTTGTTTCAGTTGGTTGTGTAGGCTTCCCTGTGGAGGGGACTGCTGCCTGTGTCCTGGTGAATGAGGTTGCATCTTGTCTTTCTGGTGGGCAGGTCCACGTCTGGTAGTGCATTTTGGGGTGTCTGTGGCTTTATTATGATTTTAGGCAGCCTCTGTGCTAATGGATGGTGTTGTGTTCCTATCTTGCTAGTTGTTTGGCATAAGGTGTCTTGCACTGTAGCTTTCTGGTCAGGGAGTGGAGCTGGGTTTTGGCATTAAGATAGATATCTCTGGGAGATTTTTGCCATTTGATATTACGTGGAGCTGGAAGGTCTCTTGTGGACCAGTGTCATGAAATTTGCTCTCCCACCTCAATGGCACAGCCCTTATGCTTGGCTGGAGCAACCAAAGCCTGTCCTCCACATGGCTCAGAATAAAAGGGAGAAAAAGAAAGAAAGAAATAAAGAAGAAGATAAAATAAAGTAAAGTAAAATAAAATAAAATAATTAAAATAAAAAATAATTATGAAGAAAAATATTTTAAGTAAAAAAAAAATACTGACAGAGCTCTAGGACAAATGGTAAAAGCAAAGCTCTACAGACAAAATCACACACAAAAACATACACATACACACTCATAAAAAGAAAAAAAGGCTAAAAATATATATCATTGCTCCCAAGTCCACCTCCTCAGTTTGGGATGATTCTTTGTCTATTCAGGTATTCCACAGATTCAGGGTACATCAAGTTGATTGTGGAGATTTAATCCATTGCTCCTGAGGCTGCTGGGAGAGATTTCCCTTTCTCTTCTTTTTTCACACAGCTCCCGGGGTTCAGCTTTGGATTGGGACCTGGCTCTGCTTGTAGGTCCCCTGAGGGTGTCTGTTCTTCATCCAGACAAGACAGGTTTAAAAGAGCCACTGATTCGGGGGCTCTAGCTCACTCAGGCTGGCTGGAGGGAGGGGTACAGATCTGGAGCAAGCCTGCAGCAGCAGAGGCCGGCATGTCATTGCACCAGCCTGAGGTGCACCATGCGTTTTCCTGTGGAAGGTGTCCCTGGATCACGGGACTCTGACAGTGGCAGGCTGCACAGACGCCCATGAAGAGAGGTGTGGATAGTAACCTGTGCTTGCACACAGGCTTCTTGGTGGCTGCAGCAGCAGCCTTAGCATCTCATGCCCGTCTGTGGGGTCCAAGCTGATAGCTGCAGCTCACGCCCGTCTCTGGAGTTCCTTTAAGCAGCGCTCTGAATCCCCTCTCCTCGTGCACCAGGAAACAAGTGGCAAGAAACAGTCTCTTCAGTGTCATGGACATATATACACTACCAAATGTAAAATAGGTAGCTAGTGGGAAGCAGCTGCATAGCACAGGGAGATCAACTCAGTGCTTTGTGACCATGTAGAGGGGTCAAATAGGGAGGGTGGGAGGGAGGGAGATGCAAGAGGGAAGAAATATGGGAACATATGTATATGTATAACTGATTCACTTTGTTATAAAGCAGCAACTAACACACCATTGTAAAGCAATTATACTCCAATGAAGATGTTAATACAAATAAAAAAATAAATAAAATTTAAAAAAAGAAAAATTCTCTTGCCTCTTCGTCAGCTCCAGACTTTCCCGGACTCCCTCCTGGCTGGCTGTGGAGCACTAGTCCCTTCACACTCACCCTGCCAACCCCAGTCCTCTCCCTGGGATCTGACCTCTGAAGCCTGAGCCTCAGCTCCCAACCCCCACCCTCCCTGGTTGTTGAGCAGAAAACCCTTTCAGGATGGTGAGTGCTGAGTGCGCTGATCCTCTGTGTGGCCCTTTGTGATGTGGGCCCTTTGGTGTGAGGTGGTTCCTGCTGGGTTCCTCATCCTCTTTGTGATGTGGGACCTTTTATGTGAGGTGACTCCTGCTGGGGTCCTCATCCCCTTTGAATCTCTCCACTTTGTCCTCCACACCCCTGTTGCTGAGCTCTCCTCCATGGCTCTGAAGCTTCCCCCCTCTGCCACCCATAGTCTCCATCCGCAAATGGCCTTCCTAGTGTGTGGAAACCTTTCCTCGTTCACAGCTCCCACCCCCTGGTGCAGGTTCTGTCCCTATTCTTTTGTCTCTGTTTTTTCTTTTTTCTTTTGCCCTACCCAGGTACGTGTGGAGTTTCTTGCCTTTTGAGAGGTCTGAGGTCTTCTGCCAGTGTTTAGTAGGTGTTCTGTAGGAGTTGTTCCACTTGTAGATGTATTTCTGATGTATTTGTGGGTAGGAAGGTGATCTCCGAGTCTTACTCTTCTGCCATCTTGATGCTCCTCTTAATGAACAGATTTGAAAATACCTAGTAGAGTAAAACTATCCGAATATCTACTTTAAAAAAGCATGTTTAATTAAAAAATTGTATAGAGACATAGAGATATTAACAAACAGAAATGAAATGTATTTTATTTAGGATTGTGTAAATATATGTTAGATTGAAATAACTTTTGAAACTATTTAGCACTTTAAAAGTCATCTTAATAGCAGGCAAAAGAGGTTGTTTTCATTGCCAATCAGTCCTTCCACCCTAAATGGTTCTCTGAGATCTCTCACCAAGAGCTGACATAATAATTTGTGATAACTTCCCATAAAAAAATCAGAAGAAATCTAGAAAAACTATTATGCCACTTGAGGAATGACTGTGAAACCAGGCAACACATAGCTGAGTGGAGAAGAAAAACTTGACTGCTGGGATGTAATGAAAAGGATCTTGCTGGTTGTAAAATGGTAGAGAGGATTCTCTCATGAGGTGAAGAGGTAGAGAATTCAATTTCTAAGGTCTCTTCCAGATCTTAAGATTCTATGAATTTGACAATCTTTTCCACCATTGCATATTGAATAACACTGGATTATGTTTATTCATATTAATTAATCATATTAATTAATTAATCATATTAATATGATTGCCATCTTTGCAAGGCACCTTTTATTTTTTGTGAATTTTTCAGGCTTTTCTTTTGATTGACCAATTGCAAATACATATATATAGATTCTGCCCTCATGGCACTAACATTCAAAAGAAAATAAATAATTAAGTCAATCATACAGGTGTTTTATCCAACTTGACCCTAAATATTCTCAAGAGGGTGGGACTTTAAACATCTGTATTTTTAAAGGACAGTGATTGAGTTGTGGCTATCAGGAGTACATGAAAGTGTGCAATAGCTCTAAGTCTATTTGCTTCCAGGTAATATGAATAACAATAACAAAGATGTCAGTGATCTGGGCTGCCAATTTTTATTTTATTTTATTGTTTTGGCATTTTGTGGTTTACCATTTCTATCTCTTATTTCGTTTAATCTCACCACAGAAGGGTAAAGCAGATATTAATAATTGCATTTTATAGATGAGAGAATTAGAGTCAGAAAGTTAAAACAGCCCAAGGTGACATAACTAGTTAATGATAGAGCAGAACTGGTTAATGAGGTAGCAGAGACTTGAGTCCAAATCTTCTGGCTCCAAGACTTATTTCCCATTAGCATTAGATACTGGTTTTACCTTAGTACTTTTTTGGAAAATGGGTGTTAGAGTTTATAAGTTAATGTTTTCACACCTCAGAGGAAACTGTCAGAATCTGAATTATTATCAAACACAAGAAAAATTATGGTGTAATTAGAATATGGCAGGACATATTGATGACTGCTTAGTTTAATACTATTTTCTGTACTTTTACACAAAGGAAAAATGTTGAATGGTGGCATTTCTGCTCAAAAAGTGGCCTGTTTCCTCATGCTTTCAGTATCACAAATGTTTTCAGATGAGCTTTTATTTGTAAAGGTAGAAGCTTCTTGAGACAATTTCTGTTTGTGATCAATAAAGCATCTCCCCTTCCTCCTCAGCAGATTTCAGCTAGATCTGACAGTGGTAAAACATCTCTCCCTTAAGCCAGAAGTCCTCCATAGGTTTGATAGAGTGGCAAGGGGCCTCCTGGCAGACACAAAATAATATTCCTGTTTTTCCAGACTCAGTTTAAATTTGAGGGACTACAATATAAACTTTAAAAATATCAGTTAATATGGTTGTTTCCATTAAAAATGTCAAATACCATCAAGTATAGGAAAGAAATCTTGTTGATTTTCCCCCCCATGTGTCAGTTGACTGCTAAGGTAAGCATTTTGACATCATGTAGACTTTACCATTGTCTACATGATGCCAAATGTCTTGTTAACAAAAGAAAAATGCAAAAAAAAATTAGTCATATGATGTTTTATAGCCACAACTTTAATTTTCCTGATGCTAGCTATTATGTATTTTTTTCTGAAGCAGAAAAATCATATCATGCTTTATAATTTCTTTCTTACAGATATAAAATTAGGGGTATTTTTCTTGATTCTTTAAGTATTCAGAGCTTATTTGTTTAGGCATCTAATCTGAAAATAAGATGCAATGTTAAAGAATTTGAGTTAAAATGACCAATTCTCTATAAAGTTGCATTATATTGACCATAATAAATTAAAGAAAAATTAGTAAGAAGACAATAGGTAAAATATACACATATATAAACTTTATATATGATCATATAATGAATAAGTAGAATTTGGGGTCAGACTATTTTTATCTATGAGTAAAATAAGAAATGGATTTAAATAACAAGAAAGGCAATATAATTAGATGTTTCTTTAGGATTCACTAGAATATATAAACCCAATCAAAATGAATCACTGAGAAATACTTAACACAGTTACAGGGACAGTGGGGGACACCCTTCTCTCTTCAGCTGAGGAAAAAATAATATTTATTAAACAATGTTGAAAAATATGTAACAGAAAATAAGTGCTAAGCAGTACATTCTATAATTGCTTTAGGTATTCCAAGGAATAAAAGATTGATGAATACTCTGTTAGAGGAGTGGTGTTCCAGCTGAGCCTTAAAGCAAAGTTCAAGCTTGAATTGATAGAGGTGAGAAATGAAGACATTCCAGATGAGAAATCATTGTGAGGGAAATCCTAAGGGTGAAAGTAAGCAAGGTGTACATTTTCCTTTTGTTTGTGAAAATATGGCCCCGAGTTTCTTAACCTAAATGGCTTGGATATGGTTTTAGTAAATGCCTTGAATTTCCATTTCTTTTCTGACTTTGGTGACCCTGTCATTGTTGACTTAAGAGCATTAGTAATAGTAATGTTCATTAGACAATAATAAAAATAATACTGATATCTCAGTAATCTACTTGTCATATTATTTGTGTAATCAGCATTTATATTCTTCAGTGTCAATATGTGTCAATAAAGAACCATCCTTAAATGCATTTTTCCAAATCCATTACTTACCACTAATATAGAAGTAACATGATGAAGAGAACATGGACTTCTAGGATTCAGAATAATGATTTAGCAACAGAGGTAAGGGGAAGAGAGGGTGCAGTGCTATTCTAAGTCATAGTGTGAAGACTGAGTTTTCTGTGCTAGTGAATGTTGGACACTTTATTTTCCCTAGGTTTCTTGAGGTAAAACTTTTGTTCCCAGCAGCTAATGGGCAGCTGATAACCCTCTATGCTAGGTGTATGGGGTATGCCAAGTGACATTCTATCTGTAGTCAGGTAACATAATAGGCATTCAGAATTTTAAAATCAAAGGAGAAAAACAGAGAAGAAGTAAGAATAATCAGATAGAGGATTATTCATCAGGAAAATCAAGTGAGATCTGCTAGACAATTCCTCCTAAAAAAGTGTGATAGGTGAGAAAATTTGTTGGTGGTTTATGAAACAAATTTTTGATTTTAATAATTACGTATTGAATATCTATAACTGCATTAGAAAACATGTGTGGATATATGTGTGTTTGCATAATTAACACAACAATACCACAATGTTGAGGTTCTTAATATGTGGTTCCCAAACAAACAACATCAGTATCACCTGGGACACTATTAGAAATGTAAATTATAAAACCTTACCCTAGACCTCCTGAATCAGAAACTTTGGGGGTTAGGCCCAGCAGTCTGTGATATTTAACAAGCCCTCTAGGTGATTCCAATGTGTGCTAAAGATTGAGAACCACTAATTTGATGAATATAATTGCTTAAGATAAGGCTAAATAAAAAAAATCTATTTAAATTTCGTTAAAGAGTAAATTTTGGTATAAGTGGTATGTGAATAAGAAAAATATCATGACGGTAATATTTAAATTCCTCAAGTTTAAATATAGTGCTTTCCTGTGGAGAAATGTTAAAACTATGGTTTGGTAAGAATTTACAATGGACAACAAATGAAAAAATGAAGGAAGGAGTAAAAAGGGTTTAATGAAAACTAATATGTATCCAAAGGACCATTTTGGAAGATCCACTATAAAAAAGATTAGTAAATGATAGTTTGGGATAATCTTGCCTAATATTGACTATCTGAACCTCATCATTACAAATAATCTGGTTAAAAAACACAGAGCAGAAAGATCCCTAACTGTATGACCCAAACACAGAAGCACTTGCCAGATGGCCTAAATTAATGGACATTTTGTTTGTTAAACTCCAAAAACCCTGCCTTAGTTTTTTGGGTTTTTGTTTTGTTTTGTTTTGTTTTTTTGTATTTGGCAGCAATCCAGTTTGAACATTCCTGGTGCCACTGTATATAATCAGGGAATTTGTCCAAATCTCAAAGGCTCATTCTCTCCTTTACAGAAAATACCAAAAATAGTTACTTAAGCCCTCGTATACAAAGAAGAGTGAAATTCTGATTTTTTTCTCCCCAGACTTAAATTTAATAGTGCCTAAATTATAATTTTATCATGGAAGTTCCTACAGGTAAGCTTAATAAATTAGAATATTTAACAGAGTAGTTTCTGGGAATAAAGCAAGGACAAACAGACAAATCCACAATTACAGTTGGAGATTTTCAACACTCCTCACTCAATTGTAGATAGAACACATAAACAAAAAACAAACAAACAGAAAAACCCTTACAAAAAATTATGCTTTTACTTAATGGTGAAAAGTTGTCCTCACCACTTTTAGTCAACATATTTGGAGTTCACTGCCACTTCAATAAATGAAGATAAAGCAAGAAAAAAACATACCAATTGTAAAAATATATATAAAATTTTCTTCATTCACAGCTCACATGATTATCCATATAGAAAGTCCTAAAAATACATTTACTTTAAAAAACTGCTAAAATCAATGTGGTAAGTGAGTGATGTCTTAAGATATAAAATCAATGTAAACTATTAATTGAATTTCTATATACTAGAAATGAATAATTAGAAATGATAAATTAAAAAAATAATATATGATATATGACAGCAACAAAATAGATGACATTATCATCAGCTTAACAAAACATATGTAAGATGTGTACATTAAAAATGGCAAAACATTTCTGAATAATAAAGGTATTTCGTTGTTTGAAAGACTCAATATTGTTAAGATATTACTTTCTCCCAAACTGATCTACAGATCCAGTGCAACATCCCTCAAATTCAAATCAAAACACTTTCATAGGAATTAACAAGTTTATTCTAAAATTTATATGGAAACTCCAAATATTTAGAATAGTCCATACAATGTGGAAAAAGAAGAAAAATCTGTACTCTTATATTACCTGAGTTAAATACTTAGAAAGATACATTACTAAAGACAATGTGGTACTGGCATAAGAACAATCATATAGATCAATGAAACAGATAAGGATCCAGAAATAGACTCACACATGACTTGTTGATTAACTTTAGACAGCCTTGACAAGATAATTCAATAGGAAAAGGAAAATCTATTCAACCAACAGTGTTGGTACAATTTGATACATATATGGAAAAACAATGAACTTTGACAATATTAAAATTTTGATATTATGAAACATGGACCTGAATGTAGGAACCAAATCTATAAAAATTCTAGAAAAAAACATAAGGGAACCTCTTTATGACACTGGGTTAGCCAATGATTCTTAGATAGAATAGAAATATCATGAACCATGAGAGAAAAAAATTGACAAATTCAATGTAAGAATAATTAAAAGATTCTCCTCTTCAAAAGATACTCTTAAGAAAATAAAAATCCAAAAACTAGGAAAAATATTTTCAAAACACATTCTGATAAAGAACTTATCTACAGAGTTTACAAGGAAATTTTACAACTCAATTATAAGACAATTAACCCAAAACATGGACACAAACTTTGAAACAAAATTTTATCAAAGAAGATACATAAGTAAGTGTAAGCACATAAAAAAAATGCTCAACATCATTAGACATTAGGAAAATACAATTTAAAACCGTAAACAGATACCAATACAAATGCATTAGAATAATTAAAATTTAATACAAAAAATACCATATATACCTAGTGTTACCATGTATACCTAGAGAAGACCATATATACCTAGAGAAGTTGTGGGGCAGCTGGAACTCTGAAATATTGCTGGTGAGAATGCAAAATGTAAAATAGTACAACAGTTTAGAAAATAGTTTCTTATTAAATTAAACACACGCCAATAAAATCTAGCAGATCCACTTATAGATATTGCCTGAAGATAAATTAATGTGGAAAAATGTTTTTAGCAACTTTATGCATAATAGTCAAATTTTTGAAACAGCTAAGCTCTCTGGCAACTGGTTAATGTTAATCAAGTTGTGATATAACCATACAATGGAATACCTCTCAAAAATAAAAATACATGTACATACTTATACATGAAACAACATGGGTGAATATTGAAATCATTATGCTAAGTGAAAGAAGCAAGTCACAAAATATTTCATATTGTATGGTTTCCTCTATATAAAACATTTTTAATGGGAAAACTACAAGAACAGAAGATTCATAAGTGATTGTTAAGGGCCAGTTGTAGTAGGAAAGGACTGACCAAAAATTTACATTAGGGAAGTTTGGAGGATGATGAAAATGCTCTTTGGTGGTGTGTACATGACCATATACAGTGACCAACACTCACTGAATTGTACAACTAAAAAGAATGAATTTAATTTTATGTAAACTATACCTCATAAAAATTAGAATAATTCACATAAAAATTAAGTATTTTCAATTCTCAATTTAATTAATAATTAATTAATAATTAATTAATTAATAATTAATATTTGCCCCACATTCTGGAATACCGAAAATTGGCAGAAGCTAAGTAGCAATTACCCTCTTTGGGCATGCTCTCCAGTTTGCCACAGTCCCCAACAATTTCTATTTTTTCCCAGATTGAGAGCAAATGTCAGAGAATTATGTATCTTTACCCATGTATTTATCAAAAGTGAAACAAATGAAAGCTAACCTGAGATGGTATTGTGTTTTCCTTATGGAAATGAACTCCATTCATATATATTTAATCTGTACCCTGTTTCATTCATTCATCTACATTTTCTGTTTAGCCTTTATAGGTATTTGAATGTGCTGACTCTGACATAGAGTAAATTATAGAGTAAAATATCTATCTTATTACTTTTATTTTTCTCTGAAAGACTCCATCAGCTCATCTTCAGACACATCTTTAAGGTTGTTCATATCTGCTTTGCCAGAAGAAAAAGTTACTATTCACTTCTGAGTTGATCCTTACTATACATAAAAAACTGTTTGCAAGTCAAACTAATTCATTGTGATTTTTCAATCTTTAAGCTCTTTTAAGGTATTCTGAGTCTCTACCAACCTTTTGCTCATTTCCATCCCAGTCCACAGGCAGAATAAATAAATCTTTGTTTATTAGACCCTATAGATTCTTACTTTCTATGCATTTGCCTCCCTTGCTGTATGATGAGGTTCTTGGAATCAGGGACCATTTATCATTTATCTACGCAAGGTAGGACCCAGTAGAGTAACTTGTACATAGTAGTATTGAACAGAAACATACCCAGGAGATAAATATTATTTCAGGGATCTTAGAGAGCTGATTCAAGTAGAAGTACTATCTCTCAATTATGCTGGGCTCTTGTCCATTATTTTTTTAATTTTGGAAGCATGGGACCCTTTTTTGATTCTGGACACTCAAGATTTCCATATTCATTTGGGAATGGGGACACAATTTACTGCTCTATTTAAATGACACGTATTTCTATGTTTCCTTGAGCCCAAGGATTTCCAGGACAGTTTTCAAGTCATCTTTGACTCCACAATAGGAAATATTGGCATGTCATGGTCATTTCATAGACGTGGACATGGGCTTGTGTATGAGAGTCATTGAGTGTATGCCAGGCCTTCTGTTGGAATCATGCGATTTACAATCTTGTTCTTCTTCCTTTTTTTCTCTCTTCTCTTTTTTTCCCATTCATTTACCTTCTTCTCCCCTGCTTTTGTCACCTTCCTATTAAAAAGATAAGAAGAAAGTTAAGTGATGAAATAGAAGAAGGAATATGAAAGTGAAGAAAGAATAATTAAATGCAAGAAAATAATGTAGTGAGATAGAGTCTGGAAACAGAATGATACATCTTTCAAGGAAGAGTGAAATCCAAATAAAATTGTTAAAATCTCCATCTGTGAGCATACAAGTTACCCAGAGAGTGGGAGTGAAGTCAGAAGTATTTGGGTTTTTAGAGTCTTTCTATCCATGCAATGATGCACAAAGTAAATTAAAATATTTTATTAGACAGACATTATTAAATGTCATCCAAAGTCATTTCCCCTGAAAATGGTTTTCCTACAAACAACATTATAAGTAATAAAATTTCAATCTAAAGTCTAGAAAAAAACTTATAAATTCTAAAGATATTCATAGAACCTCAACCATCTTCAGTTCTATTAAGGATTTTGCACATTTTTGGAATTGATTCAGATAACAGTTAAGCACCATCTGTGTGCCATTTACAGTAGAAAAAAAGTATCTTTAAACTATATTCTGAGTTTTTTTCATTCTTGTTGGACAAAGTAGAATCTGTTCTTGTTTTAGGAAGCAACTTGGCCTTACTCAACTTATACTCAAAGAATGAATAACTGTGAGAAAAGCTTTGCTGAAGAAGATATCACAGTAAACACTGGTACTTGTCATAAGAAGTTAATATATAAAATTTCAGGTTATCTGTTTCAGTCATATGAACCGAAACAATAGGCTAGAGTGATTATTAACCTACTAGTAATCAATAGAAACCAATTCACAGACTTACTCTTCAGGACATGAAGCATTTAATTGTTTTCAAATGGTTATAATGATTCAAAGACATGACAGGTCAAGAAGAAATTACAGTCCATTCAACTGAGAGAAATTAAGAATAAAACAATAACCTGACTTATTAAACAAAATAATTCAAGAATGGAATATAGTCTCAACTGTGAATTGTTACTATTTTGAATGTTTTATATGTATAATATATTTAGCATGAGCAGTAATGTTTCTTCTATTTTTTTTTTAATCTTGTAAGCAGATGATGTTTTTAATGAGGTACAAACCATGACAACTATATACACACACAGATTAACTCTTTAATCAAATAGTATATATTAAAGAGATAATTCTATATATTTAATAATATCTATATTACTATTACATTGTGTAGTAAATAGGAATATAAGCAATCACATAAATGGTTTTAATTTTATTTATACATAGTTTATATAAAATCTAAAATTCTTCCTTTCAGTATGCTAGTTCTCCAGCAACTTACATTTACTATCCACCAATGGCTATAGGTTTTCATATATTAGCAATATTCATCCTCACTATTACCATTATCATCAATAACTCAAGCACATATATATATTATCACTCACTTACATTGAATTCCAGGAATTCATCAAGAGTTAGGATTCTTTATTACAAACACTGTCCCTACCACCTTGTACAGGATGTTGGATACAAAACCTAACCTTAGAGGAACCTCAATCTTATGTCATTCACTCCTTGAGGAGGAGTGCTGGCTGGATCATGGCTAAGAAGACACCAACCTTGGTTCTGGGAGTGGATCTTTATGTGTTAAAAAGAAAGAGCATTTGTCTCCTTATTAAATGTTATCTTTGTGTCTTGCTCTCCTTGAATTTAATTTTCATTTTTGGAGCACTTGCTTTTAATATATTCAGTTTGTTATGATGGGCTTTGAGTGGGATGTTTTCAAAGTAGGAACCAGAAACGAATCAAAAGAAAGAAGAAATTGTCCTGGATAATGCAGGCTTTTCTTGTTTGGGGAAAATTTGTCTTCCTGTATCATATTATATGATTAAGCCCAGCCTAATTTCTAAAGGCCAAATACACTATATATGATTTGGCAATACAATGTTGTAGTGATAAACATAGGACATTTTCCTGGACTTTTCCTTTTTATCTGTCTCTTCAGGAATTATTTTTCATGAATGGTCAAATATTGGGGTGTTTGAGATTTGGAATCTTATTCCATCTTGAAGACAGGTCTAATCCTGAGATTTATTTTGATTTGTCTGCATGGTTCATTCCACTAACTGCAAGTTCCTTGAACAATTTCTTCATGTTTCCCATAGGTGAAGTGCAATATATGTGGGCACACGTGAGACAGGAAAGCAGAAACTAGTCCTAAAAATGTGAATTACATGTCTAAGGTAATGATTTTATAGTCATCTTACTCATAATAATGAACCAGTTTCACCAGTTGTGATGAAATGATAAGAAGAGGCAACATTTAGCATAGGGTCTGAGTTCCTGTTATCTGTACTACTTAAACAAAGCCTTGAGAGGAAGCAAGAGTGAGGCAAAAAGGAAGTTAAAAAGGGAGGGGAGGAGAAAGACTGAGGCTTTTTGGAGCAGAACTCAGATATATTAAAAGTACTGAAACTGATTTTCCTTAATGACATTTTTAAGGTATTGGATTTTTCTGGAGCAGGTATAAATCCCTGTCCTCCATTT
Source organism: Mesoplodon mirus (assembly GCF_964341445.2). Taxonomy (NCBI): domain Eukaryota; kingdom Metazoa; phylum Chordata; class Mammalia; order Artiodactyla; family Ziphiidae; genus Mesoplodon; species Mesoplodon mirus. The sequence continues at coordinate 43,541,951 of NC_138992.1, read as the reverse complement.
TTTCTCTCCACCTAACAAAATCTTACTCTTTACACTGCTGCTCTCTCCACTTAGAAATTCTTCATTTATTCTTGTTGATTTATATTTTATTCTTGAAGATTGTAATCCATTGCTGACATTATACCTTCAAACAGATTTGCCTCATTTTTCTTTGAACATTTGCAACATTTGTATATAATTATCTTTAAGTAATTATCATATCATCTTGAATTCTTGTTACTCATGTTCATAACTTATATTCTTTCTTTTAGTTTAGGAATCATTCTCAATATTTTTCTCAGTGCCTGACATGAGTAAGTGGTCAATAAATTTTGATGATTGGATTGATGAATAAATGAGGAAACAAATGACAACTGAACCTTATATCTTAATACACCCTTTGGTGTAAATGAGTTTAAGCCAAAATGTAAATGATGATATTTGATCACTTTGTACATATCTCATTGTATTTTGGGAGGGTAGATAAAAACAAAGAAACCACTGAATGTCTGAAGAGCAAGTAAGATGACTAAGCATGAAAACACACCCAAAGAGGGAATCTTTAAGCAAATATATAAGAGCCTGGTAGAGACAGCATATATCAGTCCCTGCTTTAGAGTCAAGGACTGGTTCTTATTTATCTTGTTATTTCCAGTGCTTAACACAGTGCCTGGTATTAATAATCAGTGAATATATTTTGTTGATTAATTACAGCTAACATGTATTGAACCCTTACTATAAGCCCAAAGCTATGCCAAGTGCTTACACCAATAATATGAAGTCTTATTGTTGTCTTCACTTTATAAATGAGGAAACTGAGGCTTGAAGAAATTTAAAAATATGCTGAGGCTACACAGTAAGTTTTGGGACAAAATTCAGTTGAATAAATCTATCTATACTGAGAACTTAAACTCATAACTTTGAGGATTTAATAAGATAGCTGCAAGTTTATCTTTATTTGAGTAAGAGAAACAGAAATTGTGTGAAAGAATACTTGGGTCCTGTAAGGTCTTATTCAGTCTTATCATAGCTAGAGATGGGCAATGGGTGATGAAGATATGCTTAAATATTTTAAAGAAATTGGAGCCCATTAATAAGGCTAGAAACCACATTTTACTCAATTATATATGATAGCCATACTACTCTGCATAATCTCTTTATCTCAGGAGGAAAAGGATTTAGGACACATTGAAAGGTTGTTTTTCAAATGGCTTCTGGGAATGTCCTACATTGAATACAAATATCTAAATTCATTCTCTATAGCAGTTCCCAGTGTTATTTGGAGACTCATGGACGTTATTGAGATCATTTCTTAGGATTCAAAATTAAAAACAAGTTTAGGGTGCCAAAACAATTCAATGGGGGAAAAGATGTTTTTTCAGCAAATGGTGCTGGAGTAACTGAATATCCAGATGTGAAATAATGAAGTTGGACACCTTATCTGATGTCATATAAAAAATTAATTCAAAACAGATTAAATACCTAAATGTAAGGGCTAAAATTATAAAATTCTTAGAAAAAAAACCCACAGAAGTAAATTTCCATGTCTTGTGATTAGCTAATGGGTTCTTAGATATGACATCAAAGCCACACACACACACACACAAATAAATAATAGATAAACTGGACATCACTGAATATAAAAATTTTGTGCTCCAGAGGACACCATGAAGAAAGTGAAAAAACAGCCCACAGCATGGGAGAAACTTTTTGAAAATCATCATTAGCCATCAAGGAAATGCAAATAAATACCACAATGTGATACCACTTCACACCCACTACCATGGCTATAATTTAAAAAAAGAGAAATAATAACAAGTGTTGTCATAGTTTTAGAGAAATTAGAACACTCATACATTGCTAGTAGGAATGTAAATTGGTATAACCACTACAGAAAATAGTCTGGTAGTTTCTAATATAGCTAAATATATAGCTACCATATAACCCAGCAATTCCATTCCCAGGTATATACTCAAGAGAAATGAAAATACATGTAAACGAAAATTTTGTATAAGAATGTTTATATCGGGCTTCCCTGGTGGCGCAGTGGTTGAGAGTCCGCCTGCCGATGCAGGGGACACGGGTTCGTGCCCCGGTCTGGGAAGATCCCACATGCCGTGAAGCGGCTGGGCCCGTTAGCCATGGCCACTGAGCCTGCGCGTCCGGAGCCTGTGCTCCGCAACGGGAGAGGCCACAACAGTGAGAGGCCCACGTACCGCAAAAAAAAAAAAGAATGTTTATATCATCATTATTCATAATACAAATAAGTAAAAATAGCCCATGTGTCCATCAACAAATGAATAGATAAATAAAGTGTGGTATAGTCATACAAATGTTGTATTCAGTCATAAATAGGAATGAGATATTGATACATGCTACAACATAGATGAACCTTAAAAACATAATGCTAAGTGAAAGAAGCCAGTCCCAAAGGATGACATATTATGTGATTACTTTTTTTTTTTTTGTGGTACACGGGCCTCCCACTGCTGCGGCCTCTCCCGTTGTGGAGCACAGGATCCAGACATGCAGGCCCAGCAGCCATGGCTCACAGGCCCAGCCACTCCGCGGCATGTGGGATCCTCCCGGACTGGGGCACGAACCCGCGTCCCCTGCATCGGCAGGCGGACCCCCAACCACTGTGCCACCAGGGAAGCCCTATGTGATTACTTTTTAATGAAATGTCAACAATAGGCAAATCTATAGATGCAGGAAGGAAATTAGTGGTGGCCCAGGACTGTAGGGGATGGGAGACTTGGGGTCTGATAGTTAAGGGATGTGGGTTTTCTTTTTAGAGTAATGAAAGTAATCTGAGATTAATTGTGATGATGGATACACTACTCTGTGAATACACTAAAAGCCATTTTATTGTACACTTTAAATGGGTAAATTGTATGGTACGTGAATTACATCTCAATAAAGCACAAAAATAACAATATTAGTACTTTATATGACTTTTCACCTTCATTGTCACACAAATTTAGATTATAGACAACCAACAAAGTATACATATTATAATAACCAGCATCCAATTAAGTATAACTATACATGTAAAGAAATAGAGTAATGAAACCCATAACCAGAAGATAAATCAGTTAGCAGAAATGGACTCAGAAATGATATAGATTAAACATCAACAAAGTTTTTCTGCAAAGGGCCAGAAAGTAAATATTTTAGGCCTCATATTGTCTCTGTCACATGTTTTTCTTCATTTTATTGTGTTGTGTATTTATGTGTGTGTTTTTACAATTCTTTATAAAAATACATAAACCATTCTTTGCTCATGGACCATTCAAAAACAGTCCCATGGGCTATAGTTTTGGAGCCCTTAAATAGGGTGATGGGATGAGCAGAAAATGAATTTAAAGTAGGAATAAATATACTCAAGAATTTAAAAGAAAATATGAACATGATTATGAGAAAAAAGGAAACCTATTTAAAAAATGAGCAAATGCAACTTCTTGAGATGAAAAATAGAATATCAGGGGCAAAAAAGTCACTGGATGAGTTTAACTACATGTTAGATGCCATGGAAGAAAATGAATCAGGGCACTAGAATCTACCAAAATTGAAGTACAGAGAGGAAAAATGATAAATAGAAAAGTGAATAGAGACTCAATGACCTATTGAACATTAATAAGCTTTCTGGCATAAATGTAATTGAAGTCCTTGATGGAGAGGAAGATAGGGCACACAATAATTTTGAATGAATAAGGTAGAAATTTTCCTAAATTTGGTAAAATACATAAATTTATAATTCGAGAAGCTCAATGAAACCAAAACAGGATACATATGAATAAAACCACATCAAGGCACATCATAGTCTAACTATTAAAAACCAATGATGAGCTCTCACACCTGTGGCCACCAGCTTCTCTGTGCACCTCATCACTGAAAGGACCAGATCTCTTACAGCCACTCACTCCCTGGTGCACCTGTTGCTACCAGGGCTCCTGTGACTCTGACAGCCATGCCACCTCCATGCCCTGTCATCACCAGGGCAGAGCCAAGTGCTCTAGGGCAGCCTCATGAACAGACTCCTGTGGGTGGCCCACTTGAAGAGGTGGGGATAAAATCACAACTAAGCCCCAGGGGTGGGGTGACTAAAGAAGAGGTATGAAAATCTTTCTGTGCACCTGCACAAGCTGCAGATTAAATCTCTGTGATCAGCTAGGGAAACCCTGTGTCTATGGAATATCTGAATGAACAACTAGTGTTCCCTAGCAACTGTGGAATTTGGGGGCAGGTACACATGGTAATGGGGCTAGGTCAGAGTCTGAGCTGCCCCCACAGTGACCAGAGCAGGACCAGAGATCTACCTACCTAGAGGTATTGGAGGACGTCCTGGGGAGGAGGAGGTTGGCTATGGCTCATGATGGGGTCAAGGACACTGACAGCTGAGACCTCAGGAAAATATTATTATTACTATTATTTTTTAAAGTTGTGTTCTGTTGTTTTATTATTAGTATTATTTTAATTTTTATGTTTTTTATTTTAATTTTTTAATTTTAATTTTTTTTCTATTTTTACTTTATTTTTTGTTTTGTGTTTTTCTTGGTTTTTGTTTTTTTCTTTGTTCTGCTTTTTTTTAAAATCCTGTTTGTTAGGTCATTTTTGTGTGTTTCTTTTATGTTTTTGTTGCTTTTTGTTGTAGTTTGCATTCTGCTTTCATTTTGATTTTTGTCTTTGTTAGTTTTGTTTTTAATTGTTCAATTTCATTTTTGAGTACATTTGTCTGGTTTTTCTGTTTTTTGTTTACTTTTGTTTTTGTTTCTTTTTGTGTGCATGTGTTTCTTTGTTTTTGTTTGTTTGGTTTTGCTTTTACCATTTGTCTTGGGGTTTGTTGATCTGTTTGTTTTCTTTCCTCCTACTTTCTTTTATTCTTTTTGCCATGCCATGCGGCTTGTGGGGTCTTGGTTCCCTGGCCAGGGGTTGAGCCTGATTCTCTGGTGGGGGAGCACCCAGTTGAGGATGTTGGACCACTAGGGAATTCTAGGCCCCCAGGAAATATTAAACAGTGAGAGCTCTCCCAGATGTCTCCGTCTCAACTCCAAGACCCGGCTCCACCCAACGGCATGCAGGCTCCAGTGTTACACACCTTATGCCAAACAACAAGCAAGACAGGAACACAAACCCATCCATCAGCAGACTGGCTGTCAAAAGTTGTACTAAGCTCACTGACACCTCAAAATACACCACCTGATGACTCCAGTTCATCAGAGAGACAAGATCCAGCTCTACCTACGAGAGCTCAGGCACCAGTCCCTCCCACCAGGAAACCGACACAAGACACTGGACCAACCTTACCCACTGGTGACAGACACCAGAAGCAGGAGGACCTAGGACCCTGCAGCCTGCAGAAAGGAAACCTCAAACACAGTAAAGTAGTCTAAATGAGGAGACAGAGAAATATGCTGCAGATGAAGGAGCAATGTAAAAACCCACAAGACCAAATAAATGAAGAAGAAATAGGAAATCTACCTGAAAATAATTAAAAGTAATGATAGTAAAGATGACCCAAAAGTCTCAGAAATAGAATGGAGGTACAGATCAAGATATACAAGAAATGTTTAACAAGAGCCTAGAGAAACTAAAGAACAAATAGTGATGAACAACACAATAACTGAAATTTAAAATACACTAGAAGGACTCAATAGCAGAATAACTGAGGCAGAAGAATGGATAAGTGAGCTGAAAGATAAAATGGTGGAAGTAAGTGCTGAGGAGCAGAATAAATAAAAAAGAATGAAAAGAAATGAGGAGAGTCTCAGAGACCTCTGTGACAACATTAAATGCACCAACATTCAAATTATAATGGTCCCAGAAGAAGAGAGAGAGAAAGAGTCTGAGAAAATATTTGAAAATATTATAGTTGAAAACTTCCCTAACATGGAAAAAAAAATAGCCACCAAAGTCCAGGAAATGCAGAGAATCCCATACAGAATAAACCCAAGGAGATACATGCTAAGACACATATGAATCAAACTAACAAAAATTAAATACAAAGGAAAAATATTGAAAACAGCAAGGGAAAGGCAACAAATAATATACAAGGGAATCCCCATAACATTATCAGCAGATTTTTCAGCAGAAACTCTGCAGGTCAGAAGGGAGTGGCAGGATATATTTCAAGTGATGAAAGGGAAAAACCTACAACCAATATTACTCTATCCAGCAAGGATCTCATTCAGATTCGACAGAGAAATCAAAAGATTTACAGACAAGGAAAAGCTAAGAGAATTCAGCACCACCAAACCAGCTTTACAACAAATACTAAGGATCTTCTGTAGGCAGGAAACACAAGAGAAGAAAAAAGACCTAAAAAACAAACCAAAAACAATTTAAAAGGTGGTAATAGGAACATACAAATCAATAACTACCTTAAATGTATTAAATACTCCCACCCAAACACACAAACTGGCTGAACAGATACAAAAACAAGACCCATATATATGCTCTCTACAAAAGACCCACTGTAGACCTAGGGATACATACAGACTGAAAGTGAGGGGATGGAAAAAGCTATTCCATGCAAATGGAAATCAAAAGAAAGCTGGAGTAGCAATACTCATATCAGACAAAACAGACTTTAAAACAAAGACTATTACAAGAGACAAAGAAGGAAACTATATAATGATCAAGGGATCTAGCCAAGAGGAAGATATAACAATTGTAAATATTTATGCATCCAACATAGGAGCACCTCAATATGTATGGCAGATGCTAACAGCCATAAAAGGGGAAATCAGCAGTAACACAACAGTAGTGCGGCATTTTAATACCCCACATGCAACAATGGACAGATCATCCAGACAGAAAATAAATATGGAAACACCAGCCTTAAATGACACATTAGACCAGATAGACTTAACTGATACTTATAGAACATTCCATCTGAAAGCAGCAGAATACACTTTCTTCTCAAGTGCACACAGAACATTCTTCAGGATAGATCACTTCCTCTTGGGTCACAAATCAAGGAAAGAAATCAAATATGACACAAACAGATGGAGGATAAAACATGTTCTTGGATTGGAAGGGTCAATATTGTGAAAATGGCTATACTACCCAAAGCAATCTACAGATTCAACGCAGTCTCTATCAAATTACCAGTGGTATAGATCATTTCCTCTTGTGTCAAAAATCAAGCCTCAGTAAATTTAAGAAAACTGAAATTGTATCAAGCATGTTTTCTGACCACAATGCTATGAGATTTGAAATCAATTACAGGGGAAAAAAACTGTAAAAAACAAAAAAAAAAAAGAAAAAAAAAGGGATGCTAAACATTATGTTACTAACTAACCAAGAGATCACTGAAGATTCAAAATCATTTGAATGATTTTTGAGGAAATCAAAAAATACCTAGAAACAAATAACAGTGAAAACATAATGACTCAAAACCTATGGGATGCAGCAGAAACAGGTCTAAGAGGGAAGTTTATAGTAACACGATCCTACCTCAAGAAAAAAGAAAAATCTCAAATAAAAAAACTAACATTACATGTAAAGCAACTATACAAACAAGAACAACAAAACCCAAAGTTAGCAGAAGGAAATAAATTATAAAAATCAGAGCAGAAATAAATTAAATAGAAATGAAGAAAACAATAGCAAAGACCAATGAAACTAAAAGCTGGTTCTTTGAGAAGTTAAACGAAATTGATAAACCCTTAGCCAGACTCATCAAGAAAAAAAGGAGAGGACTCAAATCAGTAAAATTAGAAATGAAAAAGGAGAAGCTACCATGGACACCACAGAAATACAAAGCATCATAAAAGACTATGACAATCAACTCTATGCCAATAAAATGGACACCTGGAAGACAGAGACAAATTCTTATAAAGGTACAACCTTCCAAGATTGAACCAGGAAGGAAAGAAAATATGAACAGACCAATCATACATAATGAAGTTGAAACTGTGATTAAAAATCTTATGACAAGCTAAAGTCCAGGACCAGATGGCTTCACAGGCGAATTCTACCAGACATTTACAGAAGAGCTAACACCCATCCTTCTCAAACTCTTCCAAACATTTGGTGAGGGAAGAGCACTTCCAAGCTCATTTTATGAGGCCACCATCACTCTGATACCAAAACCAGACAAAGATATCACAAAAAAAGAAAATTACAGACCAATATCACTGATGAATATAGCTACGGAAATACTCAAAAAAATACTAGCAAAGAGAATCCAACAACACATTAAAAGGATCATACAGCAGGATCAGTGAGATTTAACCCAGGGATGCAAGGATTCCTCAATATACATATATCAATCAGTGTGATACACCATATTAAGAAATTGAAGAATAATAGCCATATGATCATCTCCATAGACGTAGAAAAACTTTTGACATAATTCCACACCCATTTATGATAAAAAACTCTCCAGAAAGTGGGCATAGAAGGAACCTACCTCAACATAATAAAGGCCATATAAGAAAAACCCATAGCAAACATCATTCTCAATGGTGAAAATCTGAAACCATTTCCTCTAAGATCCACTCTCACCGCTATAATTCAACATAGTTTTGGAAGTCCTAGCCATGGCAATCAGAGAAGAAAAAGAAATAAAAGAAATAGAAATTGGCAAAGAAGAAGTAAAACTGTCACTGTTTACAGATGACATGATACAGTACAGAGAAAATACTAAAGATGCTACCAGGAAACTACTAGAGCTAATCAATGAATTTGGTAAATTTGCAGGATACAAAATTAATACACAGAAATCTCTTTCATTCCTATACACTAACAATGAAAAATCTGAAAGAGAGATTAAGGAAAAATTCCCATTTACATTTGCAAAAAAAAAAATAAAATAAATAAAACACCTAGGAATTGACCTACCTAAAGAGGTAAAAGACCTGTACTCACAAAACTATAAGATACCAATGAAAGAAATCAAATACGACACAAACAGATGGAGGATAAAACATGTTCTTGGATTGGAAGAATCAATATTGTGAAAATGGCTATACTACCCAAAGCAGTCTACAGATTCAATGCAATCTCTATCAAATTACCAATGGTATTTTTCACAGAATTAGAACAAAAATTTTACAATTTCTGTGAAAACGTAAAAGACACCGAAGAGCCAAAGCAACCTTGAGTAAGAAAAATGGAGTTGTAGGAATCAGGTTCCCTGACTTCCAATTATAACAAAGCTACAGTAATCAAAACATCATGGTACTGGCACAAAAACAGAAATATAGATCAATGAAACAGGATAAAAAACCCAGAGATAAACCCATGCACCTATGGTCACCTAATCTATGAATTAGGAGGCAAGAGTATACAATGGAGAAAAGACAGTCTCTTCAATAAGTGGTGCTGGGAAAACTGGACAGATACATGTAAAAGAATGTTATTAGAACATTGTATAACACCGTACACAAAAATAAACTCAAAATGAATTAAAGACCTAAATGTAAGGCTAGACACTGTAAAGCTCTTATTAAAAAAATAAACATAGGCAGAACACTCTTTTTTTTTTTTAGCATCTTTATTGGAGTATAATTGCTTTACAATGTTGTGTTAGTTTCTTCTGTATAAAAAAATGAATCAGCTATGTGTATACATATATCTCCATATCCCTCCCTCTTCTGCCTCCCTCCCACCCTCTCTATCCCACCCCTCTAGGTGGTCACAAATCACTGAGCTGATCTCCCTGTGCAATGCAGCTGCTTCCCACTAGCTATCTGTTTTACATTTGGTACTGTATATATGTCAGTTCTACTCTCTGACTTTGTCCCAGCTTACTCTTCCCTGAAAACTGGACAGCTACATGTAAAAGAATGAAATTAGAACACTTCCTAACACCATATAAAAAAATAAACTCAAAATGGATTAAAGACCTAAAGGTAATGCCAGAGACTATAAAACTCTTCGAGGAAAACCTAGGCAGAACACTCTATGACATAAATCACAGCAAGATCTTTTTTGACCTACCTCCTAGAGTAATGAAAATAAAAACAAAAATAAACAAATGAGACCTAATGAACCTTAAAAGCTTTTGCACAACAAAGGAAGCCATATACAAGATGAAAAGACAACCCTCAGAATGGGCAAAAATATTTGCAAATGAAGCAACTGACAAGGGGTTAATCCCCAAAATATGCAAACAGCTCATGCAGCTCAATAACAAAAAAACAAACAACCCAGTCAGAAAATGGGCAGAAGACCTAAATAGACATTTCTCCAAAGAAGACATACAGTTGGCCAAGAAACACATGAAAAGATGCTCAACATTACTGATTATAAGAGAAATGCAAATCGAAACTACATAGAGGTATCATCTCACTCCAGTCAGAATGGCCACCATCAAAATATCTACAAACAATAAATGCTGGAGAGGGTGTGGAGAAAAGGAAACCCTCTTACACTGTTGGTGGGAGTATAAATTGATACAACCATTATGGAGAACAACATGGAGGTTCCTTAAAGAAACTGAAAATAGAACTACCATATGACCCAACAATCCCACTCCTGGGCATATACCTATAGAAAACCATAATTCAAAAATATACATGCACCCTGATGTTCATTGAAGCACTACTTACAATAGCCAGGATATGGAAGCCACCTAAATGTCCATCAACAGAGGAATGGATAAAGATGTGGTGCATATATACAATGGAATATTACTCAGCCATAGAAAGGAACAAAATAGTGCCATTTGCAGAGATGTGGATGGACTTAGAGACTGTCATATAGAGTAAGTCAGAAAGAGAAAAACAAATATTGTATATTAACGCATATATGTGGGATCTAGAAAAATGGTGTAGATGAACTGAATTGCAAAGCAGAAATAGAGACACAGAAGTAGAGAACAAGTGTATGGATACCAATGGGGTGGGAGGTGGGATGGATTGGGAAACTGAGATTGGCATATATATACTAATATGTATAAAATTGATAGTTAATGAGAACAGACTGTATAGCACAGGGAACTCTACTCAATGTTCTGCGGTGACCTAAATGGGAAGGAAATCCAAGGAAGAAGGGATATATGTATATGTGTGGCTGATTCACTTTGCTGTTCAAAAGAAACTAACACAACACTGTAAAGCAACTATACTCCAATAAAAAACAATGATGAAAAAAAGTCCTTAGAGGAAATGACTTGTTACATATAGGAGACCAAATATAAAGAAATTCTACCTAATTCCTGTTACATATAATGTAAGCCAGAAGAAAATCAGATGATTTCACTAAAGTTGAAAGAAAAGAAAAGTTGATTTAGAATTCTATACCCAGCAAAAAATCCTTCAAAAATGAAAGTAAAATAAAACCTTTTCAGAATAACAAAATCTGATAGAATGTGTCCCTAGGAGGACTGCATTAAAATAATTTTAAAAGGTTCTTTAGGTTAAAGGAAAAAGCATTCAGATAGAAACTCATATCTTCCTAAAAGAAGGAATAGTGCCTGAAACCATAAATTTGTGGGTAAATTTAAAGGATTACTTCTTGTTTCAAAATTTTATTAAAATGCATTTGACTAATTAAAGCAGAAAGAGTAACAATGGACAAAGTGGTATATAACTTAAGTGGAAGTAAATTTATTGACCACAAATTTATTGTGTCCAGAATAGGACACAGGACTGGAAGGGAGAAAAGTATAATGAAGGAAATTGTTCTAATGTTCATACATTATACATGAATCCATAGCATGCTGAAGAAATTATTCCATAAAAGTATATTTAAGTGGGCATATCATAAAATATATGATTATTGGTAAGAATTCTATATGAAGGTTTTCTTAGTTCCTCTGCAGCCAGAAGAACATGCTGTCAAAAATCTGGAACATAAACCACTGGTCATATGCCAAAAAACAAATTCAGCTTGATTCTGAAATATATGTATGAGGAAAAACCCAAAAGAATTATTCTTTTGTGATGGATAACACTAAGCAGCTATTCTTGGTTTGAATGAAACACACCTGGAAAAAAATCTTGCTAAATCTGGATATTTGACAATAGTAATATAATATTTGAATACTGAAAAGGAAGCCAATGTTTGCTTTTTCCCACAATTAACCAAAGTGAGGAGAATATAATTCTACCAAAATGTGATGAACGCCAGGAAGGCAGATGCAGGGGACAGAGAATTCTAGGAGAGTTAGCTTGAATTTTTTAATAAGGAAATCCCAAATACTTTACAGTTTTCTTTTTTTTTTTTTAATAATGAAAAACTCTTTCACATATTTCTATCCTTTTTACCTTCTGGATGAATTTGGGAAGTTCTTGCAAGTCAAAGTAGGATTTCACAGAATGTATATCTCATCAGGAGATATCTATGCATTTGCTTTGTTCAGTTGTAATAAGTGAGAAAATTGGTCTTAAGTACATATATGCTGAGACCCTTAATCCAAGGATCATATATTGAATGAAAACTGATATCTGGCCACACAAATAAGATATTTCCTAAAAATTATAAGAGCAATATACTTATTTCATATACATAAGCCTGATACTTAATATTGCTGCTAAGTAGGCTGATTAGCTAATGAAGATTTAAGATTTATTTACTAGAATTAAAGGGCAAACATTAAGATGTATAGATAGCCACAATCATAGACCACAGAATTGAACAAATGTTTTAAGACTGAGAGGGATTCTATGTGAATAATTTTACAAGCAAATGAGTTAATAGTTTGAAAAACAGAAATTCGGCACTAGCAAATAAATGGCAAGAGATTCCATGGATTTCTCTTTGCCAAAGTAGCAGCCTTGTTTTTAGAGTTTATGTAATCATTTATATTTTAAGCAGGTTTTTGAGAAATTGAAAGACAGCTTGGGAAGCTGACATTTCTTTCTTCAAAACAGAAAAACTTTAAAAAATATTTTTAAACGTGAAGTCAGGAGAGCATGTTCCCTAGTATAAGGTATAACAAATTCATTGACTCTCAGATGTTGTTGTTAAGACCTACTACATACTGCCCTTGAAACTGAAGATTCTTCAGAGAATAAAACCAAATTTCTGCCCTTAAGGGATGTACATCATGGTTGTGGGGAGAGGCACAATAAACAAATAAACCTATTCAATGTTAGTGCTCTGAAGTACTACTAGGTAAAATAAGCAAGGTAAAAAGATATGAACATATAATAGATGGGTGTGCTGTTCTAGTTAGAGTGGTCCTGGAAGTTTTCTCTTTTAAGGTAACATTTGAACAAAAACTTGTATAAAGTAATGCAGTGATATTTATCTATCTATAAATATGTACATAAATAGACATACATAGGCAGAGAGAATAGCAATTGCAAAGGCCATGTTATGGGACTGTGCTTGGCACATTCCAGGAGCAGTGAGAAAGACAACACAACAATGAATCAGGACAGAGAGAGTAATCAGAGTGGTATTAGATAAAGCTAGAGAAATAAACAGGAGCCCAATCATGTAGCTTGTAAGCAATAATCAAAACTTGAATTTATGCTGAATACAATGAGCTGACCTTGGAAAGTTTGAGCTGAATAATGATAATCTGAGCTTGTTGTGAAAGGTATCAATTCTGGTTGCTTTGTAAGAAATAAATAGTAGCAGAGTAAGCAGGAATGATAATTACAGACTACTATGATATCCAGGCCAAAAAAAAAAAAATAGTAGTGACTTGGACTAAGGGCTAATGGTGGTATTGGTGAGAATCAATTGGATTCTGGATATACTTTGAAGTAGAGCCAGAGGGATTCGTTAATGAATCAGATCTGCCTTGTGAAAAAAAGAGAGGGAACAAGGAAGACTTCTAAATAGAAGAATGAGATTGCTATTAATTGACAAGGGACAATTGAGGGAAAAACAAGTTTAAGAGAGAGGAATCAAGAGGTTAGTTTTAGAAAAGTTAATTTTGAGATGCATTTTAGACATCAAGAATTAGTGTCAAAAAACAGAACTGGATATTAATAGACAGTTGGAGACATTTCAAGGAGAAGTCAGGCTGGATTCATGAACCTGAAGTCATTAGCATGAAGATGGTGTTTAAAACCATGGGACAAGATGAGACCACCAAGAGTTTATTGGTATATAAAGTGACGCCAGGATGGAATCCTAAGACATTCCATTGTTTAGAGGTTGGAAATTTAAGATGGAGACAAGAATGTTAAGTGAACAATAAGGAAGGAGGAGAACCTAAAAGAGTCCAGTGAATGATGTAGTTCAAGAAGAATGGAGTAGTGAGATATGCTAAATGATGTTGTTATTAACTATTCATTGGTTGAATACATGGTGATATGTAAATTATCTAGAATTTTGCCTTTTCTTTGTTGGATCATCATTATAGCCTATTGCTATGTAATCATTACCTCCATACTGAATGACAATACCATATAGTCAAAAGGGGCAGTTATCCAAGATTCAAAGGTCACAAGAGGTGAAATCAGCTTACATGATAAGTAATAACCAAAGCAATGTGTCTGGTGGTATTTCCTCTTTTGTTTCACCAAACTCCTATCACTTCAAAAGAATATATAAATCATTAGAGAAGGAAAAAGCAATATTATGTAATATGAAAGTGTCTAAAAATATGACAGAAGTCCCTCTTGGGAAAACACAGCTGCTTTACCACTAGTCCAAGCCCTTAAAATAATTAACCTAAAGGAGATTCAAATCATCCCATCCATGAACTTTAACATGGTTTAGATTTCATGGAGTTAAGTATTAAGCTATTGAATTAAAATTATGCCTTTTAATATACAGACTCTCCTTATCTAAGATTTATATCTTTTTTCTTCATTAACATAAACAATCAAAAAATTATTGTGGGGCTTCCCTGGTGGTGCAGTGGTTCAGAGTCTGCTGCCGATGCAGGCGATATGGGTTCGTGTCACGCTCCGGGAAGTTCCCACATGCTGCGGAGCAGCTGGGCCCGTGAGCCGTGGACACTGAGCCTGCGCGTCCGGAGCCTGTGTTCCACAACAGGAGAGACCGCAACAGTGAGAGGCCCGTGTACCGAAAATATATATATATATATATATATATATATATAGTGTCTTTAAGTAAGCATAATCCATATTTGACCTACTCTAAAAATCATTTTAATGTTTTGTGTCATCTTTTAAAGTAACATCAGGCTGAGACACTTTGATATCATGTATTTGGACATTATACTATGACCATTAAAATATGACCTTCTTTAATGACAAAGAATCTGTTTTAAGACAGTGTAGTTAAATTTCCATATCATTGTTAAAACCTCACAAAATCAAATATAAATTTTTGATGACAGAATATACCTAATATTAAACTAAAACTAAATATTTGAGAATCTTATTTTATAAAATTAAAATCAAATTTATAACAGAAATAGAAAATCAAGAAAGGGAGCTCAGTTAAAATGAATTCCTTGTTCACTCGATATACTGTGAAACAAGGAAGGCTGATTCCACTGTCTTCTTTTTTTGAGAAGGTGTCCAGATGGTAACTAGGACAACTATGAGTTGGACATGGGACTCTGACATCATGCATGAGACTCAGTCAGGAATGGCCTTTTTAAAACCTCGGGCAAAGAAAAATTACAGGTTACTGTCTTCCTAAGGCAAATAAAAGTGGACTCTGTGTCCCACTAATGGATTCTCTACGGGGTCTTAGCAATGTGTGTATGGGAAGGTAGAGCATGGACTCGTTTCCCACGGTAATTTGATGCCACAAGCAATTCTCTTCTAATGGAGTTATAATAGACTCTTTACTTCAAAACGACATTGATGTTAGTAGACGTTAATTTTCATGGTGTTTTCCTGAAAAAAGAGGGATTTTGGTCAGGACAATAAGATACTGTTTCAATTTATGAGATGAAAGTTTTCAGGGAAGGAGGAAAAAAGGGAAGTCTATGCTTTTATGCTTTATCTGGAATTCATCTCAACTCTTTTCTGCTTTGTGCTCTGAACATATCTATATTCACAATTTACTGTAGAGCAATTGATGGCATTATCAAATAGCTGTGTACTGTGGGTTTTTTTACAATGCATTGCAGTCTTTACAATGTTTGTAATAACCACATTGACGGTCAATCAGATACAGTCCCAAACAACTGTCTAAAACAAAGCAAAACAAAAAGTACCATGTTGATTGCATTTTGTAGTTATCTGCTAATTGTTTTGTTTTGCTTTTTTTTTTAACTCTTCAAGTTTATTGGAAAATGTCCATTCAAATGTTACTTATTGGATTGCGTGTTGTTATGGAATTGAGGAATCCATAGACACCACCGAGGACAAGTACCTAGGACCTGATATATGAGGTTTAGGGTTCCTTGCCTTTTTGTTTTTCAAAAGATTGGTAATTTTATGATAGCAGTGGTCAATCCCAAACACTGATCCTAGGCTTAATCTCTAACAACTAGTTTGGTATCTATTCTTGTCTCAGAAAAGAATTTCTTTTGAGGAAACAGTACTTAGATTTACAATTGTCATTCTTCCTCATTTTCTACACCCATACCTGTATATGCCAAGAAGTCCTCTTAATTTTGTTAATTCATCATAGAGATATGCTATGAATTTCTGAACTTTTCATTATTATCCATTGAATATGCATCATACAGACTATTCATTCTAAAATTTTCTAGTATATTCCCTCAAATCTCATATTCTTTCAGAGGTGTACTATGTAAAGTACAAATCAATCTGTACTTTGCTGCTTCTTAAAACTCTTTAGTAGTTTTCCATTACCAACATGATAATAGCTAAACTTCTTAACATGGTATACAAAGCTTTTCTTGGTCTGACCCTTTCTAGAAACATTACAAAGTACCTTGCAATTTACCTACACTCTATGTTATTTCTTACTTGTGTGTCTTTATGAATTATTATCCTGTGTCTCGAATTACTTTCCCTTTTCCTCTTTCTCTGGTTAACTGTTTTACCCACAGAAACAGATTTTACTCTTCTTAGAAACCTTCCCTCATCATCCAGGTTATGCTACTTGCTTCTCTCTTGTGTTCTCACTCTGGCATATTTCTGTCATTGTACTTGCTACATTAAATTATTATTATTTCTATTTTTGTCTCTATATCATATCCCCAATGTTCTGTGGTCTTCTTGAAAGTAGTGAGTGTTAAACTTTAACTCCTTATCAAGAGCAATGCCTAGCTAAAGAAATGAACAACTGCTAAACACATGTTTGTCAAGTGAATGGATGGTGATAAAAAACAGTTATTATCAGATCCTATCAGTTTTAGTGTGGTTGTTTTATCAATGTTGTTTCATTCAGCCTCTGCTAAGTACCTTGAAATAAATCTATCTTGAAGGATGCACCATGCATTTCATTACAATCTAGTTCAGAGGGAATTTGATATGCTGCAACGACTGAAGGCATTAGTGAGCCCTGAGGGAAAGCACATTCATGCTGAAGCAGAGCTGTAATCTTACTGAAGGAAGAGAATCCTAGTACATGGATTACTGTCTGAAAGTTTCCAGTGTAAGTACAATTAGTGCACTCTTAGAATGACTCCAAATGATGAAAGATTTAGTTGCATCAAGGAGCCCTACCTCCAGTGATGAAGATATAGAATAAATTTGTGTGTCTATTTAATTTACTTGAAATAGTTTTGATTTTAGTCCCAAGTTTGAATTTAAATGAATATAAGTGGAAACTATAGTTAAAGTTCATTATTTCTGGGAATCCAATGATTTGAGATACAAATGTTTACATTTGTTTAATTCAAAGGAATACCCTAGTTCTCATACTAAACAGCAAAACCTACTTTTCCTTTCTCTTCAGGCAGCTGCCTATGAGGGATTTTCTACTTCTTTACCTTTAATGGGAAAAAAACCTAGATGTTGCAAAATTAAGAATTATATCATTTACTTTATTATGGAAATTTATATATGTTTATTATATGTATTTAACTTAATATAATATTTTAATTCTGATAATCAAGGGCAAAAATAAATATTTGCCATATTTTCTCCAATAAACTTACAAAATTTTTAGATAAAATTTACATAACATAAAATTCATCATTTTAACCATATTAAAGTGTACATTTCAGTGGGTTTTTTTGTATACTTGCAATGCTGTGCAACCATCACTACTATATAGTTCTAGAACATTTTTTCTCCCCCCAAAAGAAATCCCATATCTAATAAGCAGTTAATCTCCATTTCCCTCTCTTCCCAGACTTTGGCAACCAATAATCTACTCTCTGGCTCTGTGGATTTGCCTAGTTTAGAGAGATATTTCATAGAAAAAGTATCATACAATATGTGGTGCTTTGTGATTGACATATTTCACTCAGCATGTTTTCAAGTTTCATCCATGTTGTAGTATAAGTACTTCATTTTTTAAAATATCTGAACAATATTTCATTGGATGCCCATACTAATTTTATTTAACCATTCATCTTTCTTGGATATTCAAAAAGTCTTTTCATTTATCTGTGTCTTTAATTTCTTTTAGCAATGTCTTGTAGTTTTCAGTGTGGAAGTCTTTTGCCTCCTTGGTTAAATTTATTCCTAGGCATTTTATCCATTTTGATGCTATTGTGAATGTATTTTTTTATTAATTTCATTTTTCAGATTGTTCATTGCAAGTGTATAGAAATACAACTGATTCTTGTATATCAATTTTATATCCTGCAGTGTCATTGAACTTATTTATTACCTCTACTATTTTTTTGTGGCTTCTTTAGGGTTTTCTGTATATAAAGATCATGTTATTTGTGAATACAGTTTTACTTCTTCCTTTCCAATTCAAATGTATTTCACCTATTTATCCTGCCTAATTGCTCTTGCTAGAATTTCCAGTAAAATGTTGAAAGGAAGTAAAAAGAGCAGACCTTTTTTTTTTTTGATCCTGGGGGTGTAAGATTTTCAGTGTTTCATAGTAAGTATGTTGTTAGTGCTGGGTTCTTCATAGATGTCCTTTATCGGGTTCAGGAAGTTTCCTTCTACTCCTAGATTGCTGAGTGCTCTTATCATGAAGAAGTGTTGAATTTGTTTCCAATGCATCTTCTGCAGCTATTGAGATGATCATGTGTCTTTAAAATCTTTATTCTATTAACATGGCTTATTGCATTGATTGATTTTCATACATTGAGTAACTTGAGTTCCTGGGATAAATCTCAATTATCATGTATAATCCTCTTAATATTCTGCTGGATTCTGTTGCTACTATTCTATTAAAGATATTTGCACCTTTGTTCATAATTGATATCAGTCTATAGTGTTCTTTTTTTCTTCTCCCTCTTCCTCCTCTTCCTCCTTCTCTTTCCTTTTATTCCTATTCCTATTCTTCTGGTATGGCTTTATTATCAAAGTAATACTGGCTTCATAGAATGAGTTAGGAAATATTCTCTTCTTTATTTTTTGGAAGAGTTTGAGACAGTGTTAATTAGTGTTAATCCTTAGTGTTAATTAGTGTTAATCCTTCTTTAATCATTTTGTAGAATCCGCCAGTTAGGCTATGTGGTCCTTTGTTTCTTTGTTGTTCTTGTGGAAAGTTTTTTGATTACTGACTCAATCTCTTTACTTGTTATAAGTCTATTCAGATTTTCTATTTTCTTTTTTAGTCAGCTTTATTAGATTGTACATCTTTAGGAATTTGCCTAGTTCATTGAGGTTATCTAATTTGTCGATATACTAAAATCTGTAGTATTCTCTTTGAATCCTTTTTATTTCAGTCAGATCTTTGTAGTGATACCCCCACTTTCATTCTTGTTTTGAGTAATTTGATTCTTTTTCTTTTTTTCTTGGTCAAAATGTTTGTCAATTTTGTTGATATTTTCAAAGAATATACTTTTGTGTTTTAAAATTTTCTCTTTTGTTTTCCATACTCTATTTTGTTTATCTCTACACTAATCTTTATTTTCTTCTTTCTGTTTGCTTTGGGTTTAGTTTGCCCTTCTTTTTCCAATTTCTTATGATCGATTTAGGTTATTCATTTGAGAGCTCTCTTCTCCTTAATATAGAAGATTACAGCTGTAAACTTCCCTCTGAGCACTAGTTTAACTGCATCCCATGATCTTGTGTTTGGTATTTTGTGTTTTTGTTTTCATTCATCTCAAAGTATTTTCTAATTTTCCCTTTTATTTCTTTGACCTATTGCAATTTAGGAATATATTGTTTAATTTCCACATAATTGTGAAGTTTCCAAATTTTCTTCTGTCATTGATTTATAATTTCATTCCATTTTTTGCGTAGAACATACTTTGTGTGATTTTAATTTATTGAGATGTTTTGTGGTATTACATAAGGTCTGTCTTGGAGAATGCTCCATATGCACTTGAAAAGAATGTGTATTCTGCTGTTTTAGAGTGGCATACTCTATATATGTCTATTAGGTCTAGTTGTTATATAATGTTCAAGCCTTCTAGTCTAGTCTAATCATTCCGATCCTCTGCCTACTCATCTATCCATTATTGAAAGTGAGGTACTGAAATCTCCAATTATTATTGTTGAACTGTCTATTCTCCCTTCAATTCTGTTAGTATTTGCTTCATGTATTTTGGAGCTTTACTTTAGGTACATACCTTAATAACTGTTGTATTTCCTTCATGAATTGACCACTTTATTACTATAGAATAGTCTCTGTGTTTTATAACAGTTATTTTCTTAAAGTAGATTTTGTCTAATATTAAGTATAGCCATCTGGCTCTATTTTGATTACTATTTTCATGAAATATCTTTTCCTATCCTTTTACTTTCAACCTATATTTGCCTTTGAGTCTACAGTGAATCTCTTGTAGAGAGTGCTTAGTAGGATCATATCTTTTTAATCCATTCTGCCAATCTCTGACTCTTATTTGGACAACTTAATCTATTTACATTTAATGTAATAACTTGTAAGGAATGACTTCTGGCATTTTGCTACTAGTTTCTATATGTCATATCTCTTTTGTTCCTCAAGTCCTCCATTATTGCCTTCTTTTGTGCTAAATATATATTTTCTACTGTATCATTTTAATACTTTTGTCTCTTCTTTTACTATATACTTTTAAATTATTCCCCTAGAAACTGACCTGGAGATTACAGTTAACATATTAATTTATAGCAATCTAGTTTGGATTAATACCAACTAAGGTTTAATAGTATATAAAATCTTTGCTACTACATAACTCCATCTCACCCTTTATGCTTTTATTTTCACAAATTACATCTTTAGTAATTGAGTGCCCATTAAAACTAGATTTATAATTATTGTTTTATGAAGTTGTCTTTTAAATAAGATATGAAAAAAGATAAATTAAAAACAAGAAACATGTGAATACTGGCTTTTATATTTGCCTTTGTAGTTACCTTTACAGTGTTCTTTATTTTGTGTGTGTGTTTGCATTACTGTCAAGTATGCTTTCATTTCACCTTGAAGGGTAGGGCAAGTCTAATAGGAATGCATTTTCTCAGCTTTGTTTATCTGGGAATGGATTAATTTCTCCTTTATTTTTGAGAGATAGTTCCATCAGATATAGAATTATCACCTGAAAATTTTTGTTTTCTCTCAACACTTTGAATATGTCATCCCACAGCCTTCTGGCTTCCATGGATTCTGTTAAGCAATCAGTTATTATCATATGGAGGATCCCTTTTAAATGATGAGTCACTTTTTTGTTACTGCTTTCACAATACTCTCTGTCTATGTCTTTCAACACTTTGATTATAATGTGTCTCAGGGTAGATCTCTTTTAGTTTATCCTACTTGAGTTCATTGAGCTTCTTAGATGTATGTATTAATTATTTTTTAAGTATGGGAAGTTTTTTTTTTTTTTTTACCAGTACTTATTCAAATATTCTTTCTGCTCCTTTCTTTCCTTTCCTTTTGGGACTCCCATTATGCATATGCAAGTATACTTGATAGTAGCCAAATGGGTTCCTAGGCTCTGTTCACCTTTTTTTATTCTTTTTCCTATCTGTTTCTCAGATTGAGTAATCTCAATATATCTAACTTCTTGTCTATTGAGTCTTTCTTCTTCTTTCTCAAATCTGTTATTTAGTCCTTCTAGTCAATTTTTTACTTCAGTTATAATAATTTTCAGTGCCAGAATTTCTATTTGATACTTTTTCATAATGGCTATCTCTTTATTAACATTATATATTTGGTGACACAATATCCTTTAGTTTTAGTCATGGTTTCCTTTAGCTTTTTGAACATATTTAAACATGTGATTTAAAGTTATTGTTTAGTAAGTCCAGGGCCAGGCTTCCACAGAAACAGTTTCTATTACCTGCTTTGTTCCCTTTTGTATGGGTCATGTTTTCTTATTTATTTGCATGCTTCATAATCTTTTATTGAATTCTGGAAATTTTGAATATTATAATGTGACAATTATGGGAAATAAATTTTACTTCATACCCAGGGTATGTTTCTGCCACTTTTTGTCACAACTACAAAAAGTCATTATATATTTATTTACTGACATTTCTGAACTAGTTTTGCAAATCTATATTCTTTGTTGTGTGGGGTGACTGAAGTCTCTATTTTGTTAGCTTAGTGGTTATCCAGTGATTGGACAGAGACTACCTTAACTCCCAGAAACAAAATATGTCTTCTAATCTTTGCAGATGGGCTTTCTGTGTGTGTTAGTGAACAGCTTCAACACTCATCTAGGCAATTTACAGCTCTGCCTTAGACTTCATTTCCTACTTGTGCAGAGTTTGAAGGTCATCCAGAGGTCAGAGCTTAGGGCCTTTTTTTCTGAACATGCATACAGCCCTGCACATGTGCAGAGACTTCAGAGTCCCAGGAATATGTTAGATTTTTCATATCCTTATTCCCCAAAACATCTCATTCCCCAGACTTTCCTCCCAAGGTTTGGTTAGTTTATTGTTTGCCCCAACTGTATTCCATTGCCATAGACAGAAACAACTAATGTAATTGCCTATAAATATTTTGAGAAATGCTCCTTGGGTAGCCACCTCAGCATTGGGAGAGTTCTGAGTTAGGTAGGATGAAGGAAACTCCTTTGAACTGGTCCTCCATTGAGACACAAGACAGGTCAAGACAAACAACCACAATTCTTTGTAAATGAGGTCCATTCTGCTCCTTCTGGTACCAGTATGTGTACCAGAAATGCGGACTGTTTTCTTTAAGGCCACCATTCACCAGGGGAGTTGGAGATGGGATCATGGTAGGTTAAAATGCCATGAATCTTGCTTTTTTTTTTTTTAACAAGATTCTGTTTTTTTATATAAGTATAGTTTTACCCTGATTGTGAAAGGTTTTGATTAGTTTCTAGAGCTCTGAAAAAGATGATTCCAACCATTTCTGTTAAATTGTTCATTGCTTTTATGGAGGGATAGAGTTTTAGAGTTCTTAACTCCACTATTTTCACTGACATCACTCTTCAATAAATTTTTATACCTTTTATTGCTTGTTCATAATCTAAATACCAAAGGATAGTCTCTCCTCTTAGAATAACTGGATAAATTCCAAAGAAAAGTACCTCTTAAAAGAATTCTAAGAGAAACACTGAAAAGTAGTAAATCAGATTTTTTCCCAGATTTTTTTCCATTCCACAAATAAAAACAACAGAGAGAGAAATAAAGAGTAAAATTTGGCCATAATAAAAATAGATGTACTCCCCAAATTTAAACAACTTGATTTACAAATGCAATGAAAATACAGAATCACTACATACTGTCCCCAATTTTCCTTTCTCTTATCATTCAAGTAATGACTTAAAAATTAATGTGTGAAAAATAAAGGACTCATTGCCAATTCAAAATGCCATGCCATACCTTTATAAAATTTTAATTTTATTTTCTTTAAACGGTGAGTTCTTATTAGTTATTTTATACATATTAGTGTACATATGTCTATCCCAATCTCCCAGTTCATCCTACCATGACCACCCCCACACTGGAATCACAATGAACTGCTGAAGAATCATCAACAGGAAGAAACTGGAACTCACCAAAAAAGATGCCCCACATCCAAATACAAAAGACAAGCTGCAATGAGATGGTAGGAGGGGCACAATCACAATAAAATCAAATCCCATAACCACTGTGTGTGTGACTCACAAACTAGAGAACAATTATACCACAGAAGTCCATCCAGTGGAGTGAAGTTTCTGAGCCCCACATCAGGCTTCCCACCTGGGGGTCTGGCAATGGGAGGAGAAATTCTTAGAGAGTTCCTTTAGGTGTAAGGTTAGATTGTTTATTTGAGATTTTTCTTATTTCTTGAGGTATGATTTTATGGTTATAAACTTCCCTCTTAGAACTCTTTTTTCTGTACCCCATAGCTTTTATATCATCGTGTTTTCATTGCCATTTTTCTCTAGGTATTTTTTGATTTCCTCTTTGATTTCTCCAGTGATCTCTTGGTTATTTAGTAATATATTGTTTAGCCTCCACGTGTTTGTGTTTTTATGTTTTTCTCCCTGTAATTGATTTTTAATCTCATAACATTGTGGTTAGAAAAGATGCTTGATATCATTTCAATTTTCTTAAATTTACTGAGGCTTGATTTGTGACCCAAGATGTGATCTATCCCAGAGAATGATCCATGTGCACTTGAGAATAATGTATAATCTGCTGTTTACAGGTGAAATGTCCTATAAATATCAATTAAATCTATCTGGTCTATTTTTTCATTTAAAGTTTATGTTTCTTTATTAATTTTCTATTAGGATGATCTGTCCATTGGTATAAGTGAGGTGTTAAAGTCCCCCACCATTACTGTGTTACAGTCAATTTCCTCTTTTATGGCAGTTAGCACTTGCCTTATGTATTGAGGTGCTTCTAGGTTGTGTGCATATACATTTATAACGTTATTTCTTCTTCTTGGATTGATCTCATGATCATTATGTAGTGTCCTTCCTTGTCTCTTGTAACATTCTTTATTTTAATGTCTATTTTATCTGATATGAGTATTGCTACTCCAGGTTTCTTTTGATTTCCATTTGCATGGAATATTTTTTCCATCCCTCACTTTCAGTCTGTATATGTCCCTAGGTCTGAAATCGGTCTCTTGTACACAGGATGTATATTGGTCTTGTTTTGTGTCCATTCTGTGTGCCTGTGTCTTTTGGTTGGACCATTTAATCCATTCATATTTAAGGTAATTATTGATATGTATGTTCCTATTACCATTTTCTTCTTTGTTTTGGATTTGTTTTTTCTTTTTCTTTTTCTTCTCTTGTGTTTCCCACTTAGAGAAGTTTCTTTGGCATTTGCGGCAGAGCTGGTTTGGTGGTGCTGAATTCCCTTAGCTTTTGCTTGTCTGTAAGTCTTTTGATTTCCCTGTTGAATCTGAATGAGATCCTTCCTGGGTAGAGTAGTCTTGGTTGTAGGTTTTTCCCTTTCATCACTTTAAATATATCATGCTACTCCCTTCTGGCTTGTAGAGTTTCTGCTGAGAAATCAGCTGTTAACCTTATGGAAGTTCCCTCATTTTTTTATATGTCATTTTCCCCTTGTTGCTTTCAATAAATTCTCTTTGTCTTTAATTTTTGTCAATTTGATTACTATGTGTCTTGGCACGTTTTTCCTTGGGTTTATCCTCCTGCGACTCTGCATTTCCTTGGGGGATATTTCCTTTCCCACGTTAAAGATTTTTTTCACTGCAATCTCTTCCAATATTTTCTTGAGTCCTTTCTCTATCTCTTCTCCTTCTGGGACCCCTATAATGTGAATGTTGGTGTGTTAATGTTGTCTCAGATGTCTCTTAGGATGTCTTCATTATTTTTCATTCATTTTTCTTTATTCTGTTCCATGGCAGTGAATTCCACCATTCTGTCTTCCAGGTCACTTATCCATTCTTCTGCCACAGTTATTCTGCTATTGTTTCCTTCTAGTATATATTTTTTTATTTCAGTTATTGCATTGTTCATCTCTGTTTATTTGTTCTTTAATTCTTCTAGTTGTTTGTTCTCTAATTCCTCTAGGTCTTTGTTAAACATTTCTTGCATCTTCTCAATCTTTGCCTCCACATTTTTTCTGAGGTCCTGGATTGTCTTCACTATCATTATTCTGAAATTGCCTATCTTCACTTCATTTAGTTGTTTTTCTGGGGTTTTATCTTGTTCCTTCATCTGGTACATAGTCCTCTGCCTTTTCATTTTGGCTATCTTCTTGTGAATGTGGTTTTCATTCCACAGTCTGCAGAATTGTAGTTCTTCTTGTTTCTGCTGTCTGCCTCTTGTGGATGAGGCTGTGGAAGCTTCCTGATGGGTGGTTGGTAGAGCTCAGTGTTGCTCTGGTGGGCAGGGCTCAGTAAAACTTTAATCCACTTGGCTGCTGATGGGTGGGGCTGAATTCCCCCCTTGCTGTTGTTTGGCCTGAAGCAACCCAACACTAGAGGCTACAGGCTGGTTGTTGGGCCAATGGCAGACTCCAGGAGGGCTCGTGTCAAGGAGTACTTCCCAGAACTTCTGCTGCCAGTGTCCTTGTCCCCATGGTGAGCCACAGCCACTCCCCGTCTCTGCAGGAGACCCTCCAACACTAGCAGGTAGTTCTGATTCAGTCTTCTATGGAGTCACTGCTCCTTCCTCCTGGGTCTTGATGCACATATTACTTTCTGTGTGCCCTCCAAGAGTGGAGTCTCTGGTTCCCTCAGTCCTGTTGATGCCCTGCAATCAAATTCCACTAGTCTTCCAAGTCTTATTCTCTAAGAATTTCTCCTTCCATTGCCAGACCCCCAGGTAGGAAGCCTGATGTGGGGCTCAGAAACTTCACTCCACTGGATGGACTTCTGTGGTATAATTGTTCTCTAGTTTGTGAGTCACACACACAGTGGTTATGGGATTTGATTTTATTGTGATTGTGCCCCTCCTACCATCTCATTGCAGCTTGTCTTTTGTATTTGGATGTGGGGCATCTTTTTTGGTGAGTTCCAGTTTCTTCCTATTGATGATTCTTCAGCAGTTCATTGTGATTCCAGTGCTCTCGCAAGAGGGAGTGAACACACGTCCTTCTACTCCACCATCTTGAACCGATCTCACCATGCCCTTTTGAATGTGCCTTGCAGACCCAGACTCACATGTTATAGTCAAAATTGAAACAATATAAAAGCAATATATGTAATTAAATGCTATGAGAAGAAGGAAAACTGAGAAGCAGACAGATTATTTAAAAACAAATTAGGAAACTTTCACCTTTGCCAATCCTCTCCCTTAATACTTCACTCTCATGATTTTCTTTTTCCTCTCCCACTTATCAGACTCATCTGATATCAGTCAGTAATACTCTAGTGAGAATGAATTTCAGATTTCAGCCTGATTTGGCTGAGACTGTTGGCAACTATTTCCCAAGAGCTATTAGATGTCATTTAGCATATTTAGCTAAAACAATATGATATACAGTTATAAAAGTAGTTTTGAACACAATTTTTCATTGGAAAAAGTTAATACTTTTATCTACATGCATTAAGTGGGCCTCTGTGGATTAACCTGGGAATTTCTTTAATTATGTCTAAAGAAGGAGATTTAGACAGTTTGTGTAGGAATAGAACATTCGTATAACAGACTTACAAGTGAATTTTTGGAATCCAGGTATTTGTAAGTAATGGAGCCCTCATAAATCAGAAACCTCTTCAGTACCACCACAGATTTGTTCTTATTGCAGCCACAGTAACAACCAATTTTGCTTTAGATCAAACTTGTTTCATGCATGTTTATATCTTGACAGCATTTCAGACTCTCCATGAAGGTCCCTGTTGATACAGCTGCTGGAGTGAGGCAACTCACTCAAGTATAATCTAGAAGTGCTCTGAAGGACAGCTCTTGGTAGAAAATAGCACATGGATAGATTCTTCCTCCTTTCTTACTCTAACAACAGTCCTAAAATTTACTTTATAAAGTTCTTCAATAGGTCTTATAGTATTGAATAACCAGTTGCATCATAGCAACTGCCATTTCAGGGAGACGTCTTTGAATTGATTCTCCCTTCTTCTCTTCTTCACTCCCTCATCTTTCATTTCTACTTCTTGGAACACATTTCCCAATAAAGCACTTTCACTTTGTTTCAGGTCTTGATTTCTGAGCAACCCAGTCTAAGATACCATGGCCTTAAAATTATCCATGAGGGCTTCCCTGGTGGTGCAGTGGTTGAGAGTCTGCCTGCTGATGCAGGGGACACAGGTTCATGCCCCAGTCCAGGAAGATCCCACATGCTGCGGAGCAGCTGGCCCCATGAGCCATGGTCGCTGAGCCTGCGCGTCCGGAGCCTGTGCTCCACAACGGGAGAGGCCACAACAGTGAGAGGCCCATGTACCGCAAAAAAAAAAAAAAAAAAAAAAAAAATTATCCATGAATAATAAAGAATTATATTGGTAAAGATTAGTTTTAAAATAAAGTGTAAACAAACAAACAATAAACATAGATACTACCTGCATTTGTTTAACTCAGTATATATGAAAAATATATTGGAAGACACACAACTATCCCTTTTATTTCATCTGATCAAATAATTTTAATTCAAAATGTGAATTAAATTTTTGAATTTGCAACTCAAATATATAATTCGTGGTCAAGTGCTTTTGATTGGATAGCAAAAATAAATGTTCTGTATGCAAAGTATAATGTTGGCTGGGGTACTCAACAGGTTAAACTCTTTAGGTTGAAGATGAAAATAAATGAGTTCTCAACTCTAGAGGTACAGAGCACTGGTTAAGTGTGTGATACTACTTTTAAATCTTTCCTGATAAGAAGATAAAGAGTATTTGTTTTTCAAGTCCCAAAACAAGCTATAATGAAACAATTGTGAACAAAATTCCATCATCAATACACCCAGAGCTGAAAGCTTTGCTTAATGTGTCAAGTAAAAATATGATGCAGGCTCATTTTGATAGGCACTATCACATTTTATTCACACAGCACCACATGTTCACACTGACATCCAAAACCCATGCACTTTAGCACTTTGGCCGGCTCCCCTGAAGATCACACATACTTCAGTCATAGACTGAGTGCTCCATATGCATCTTTTAGGAATCCAAAGCAAGAACTAGCTAAACTGTCTCCCATGCAATGAAAGCTCTGTCACTTTGTATCATCACTGGCCCTACTTTGGCTAAGCTTAGACACTTTGTTTTTTGTGGCTGGAGGAGAATCTTGAGAAAGCTATTGAGTGACAGCTATGGTATCAGCAGATATCACTTTGCATCCTTAATTCATCCAAATCATGCTTCAGTCTTGAATTTTAAATGCTGATATCCTGTGGGTTGTTTTTTTTTTTTTTTTTTTTTTTTTTCTTTCTGGTATAATGCATGCTGAATGACGAACAGTAGACTTAAGGTACTGGAGAAACAGAAAATTATCAGAAAGTTTATATGTCTCTGGTAATATAACTAGGGCTGGTGAAGCATGAAGGAAAAGTAATTGACTATCTTTATAGTCTGTTGTCTTAAGAACTGGTAAACCTTCCAAATACCTCCCTCAGAACAAAATGGGTGCCTGAACTTTCATTATTTCCTGTTTGTACAGCAATGATTTAGAGTCAGAACACTTGGTGTTTGAGCAGTGATGAAGGCACTTGATCATGTGTGACTCTAATAAATGGCATAATCTCTTTTACCCTTATTTCCACCACCTGTAAACTTTGAACAATAATACCTGCATGACCACTGTGCAGAGCTGTTGATGGGAGCAAATTAAAAAGAGAAAGTCAAAATGGTATTTCAAACTATAAAATATATGCAAAAATAACGTTATTCTTATTTTAATTAGTAATTTCTCTTAATTACTAATAGCATAAATTTACATAATATCAGTCATTCATATCTTCATATGAATTTGAGGGACTTAACAGTACGTTTCAATAGGATATATTCCAGGGTTTCTGAGGCAAGTTGGTGGAAATGAAGGTGTTAAATAAAAGTGAAAAAGATCCAGAAAGAACAGTCTGCAATTCTGAAGATAAATTTGACTATTTTTTAGTCAGGCTAAGATTAAATTTTGATAAGAATAATTTCGGCTGTCCTTCCCTCATCTGTAAGGATAGTGGTCAGTATACTAAATGGGCTGACAATCAGTGGTGCTACGCAAAGGCAGTGCATCAGCAGCAGCAGGGCAAGCCACCCTCAGCCATCTGTGCCTTACCTCAGGGACTTGAGGAGAAGAATACAGGCATTCATGTTTATTCGTACATGATTTTTTTTTTCTTTTTTGTAGAGAAAGGTAACTTTCTTTCATTGTAAAACAGGCATGGATTACACCCAAAGAATACTTCTGCATCTTTAAGATATTTTGTTCACTATATTCATAAAGGATAGAGTTAATAATTTTAAATGAATGAAAAATAGAGACTTCCCTGGTCTATCCACAACAATAAAGTGTGTTTATTCTCTCTTCTATGAGCCTGCATAACACTGTCTCTTGTGACATTTATAAAATTCTGATTGCATTATTTTATTCAATTTTACCACCCCTTTCACATCATTAAAATTTCAAGATTTCTGAGAATAGAAGCAATGTTTATATTGTCATGAACTCATGTTTACATTGTCTATAGGAAATTTTAGCACAATACCTTGTAACAGTTGATGATTAATGAAGAAAGAAAGGAATGTATAAAAACACAGGCAACATTATCAGTGTATAATATTCTGAATGGCAAATCTTTCCTGGTAGATTGAGGCCATGTGTAATGGTGATTCGAGTAAAAGTTTGAAAATAAGTTTGTAGACAAGCCAGTCTGTTAAAAGCTTTTTTAGAAAAGTGTTTCCTTTCTATAATTTAAGGATAAAAACACTGACAGACTTGATTCCAAACATGAATAAGTCTAAACATAAAGCCGTGTTGTACAAATTAGGAAAATCCTAGGAGACTTCCTGTTTTTTAAATAAAAATAATTTAAAGGAGTAAAATGTGAAATTTTATGTCAAACTAAGAAAAATGATCTGGAATTTCTGATACATGGATTAACTTATCTTAAGTTTTTTTCTTACAAAGAGAGGGCATTGGTCTAGTAATGCAGTTGTTTTTTCATAGTTTTTTTTTCAAAAATTTCATGGATTTTTTTCATAGATTACCTAAGGTTGTGACTCAGGTAAAGGAAAGAAGAAAACATCTAATAGCAAAAATGTAGTATTTCGACTTGGGGAAGACAATCTGTAGTGATACCATTCGTCTATGGATGAAATTTCTATGAGAACGCTATTTCACAGAAATGCAGAGGCCACATACTGCATTCAGCTCAATGGTGCTACTAGTTGTGGAGCCTGTGTATGAGAGTGAAGTACACAATGGCCTGCTGTGTAATTAAGGAGAGATGTTAGAAACATTGTGAAACCCCATACTGTGTCCATAGAGAAGACAAATACTTTTAGGGAGATGTGATGGAGTTCTACAACTGGCCGCCAGGTTTTCAAAATAAATGAAGGGGAACTGTTAATCTTTAGAGGTAGATGACTGTTATTTTTCTTTTCAGACTAAAAATTCTGGTCCATTATTGACTGTTGCTTTATCTGTTTTTGATATTACCTTGTTCCTTTTTTCTATTCAAAAGCCATATGAGTTTGGGAAGAATAATGTTTTTCCAAGGGAGACATATGGTTATGGTCTTGCAGAATAAAGTATCTTTAAAATAATTCAGTCAAAAGTATGTCATTAAAATGTAAAAACTCTTGATCAAAGTACATGCTAAAAGGAAACTTTGAGGTACTAACCCAAGCTGTGGTCACCTTGTAAAATCAGTGTCCTTTGGTTGAGTTTCCTTCCCTCCCTCTTCTCTATGAAGAGTCATTGGAATTCATTTTATGGGCTTCCTGTAGGCTCTAATGGGAAGAAGCCATATACATTTTTGGGTTCCTAGTGAGTTTTAAAAAAGCTACTGAACATGGGTTTCTTTCCATCTTCAGATGTTCTTTTAAAACTGTGATTCTTAACTGTCATTGTACATCAAAATCATCTGGCAAACTCTTAAGAAATAAGGTGCCCATTCTCTATCACACTCATCTCCTCAGCCTCTGATTGCTATGAGTAGTATCTAGGAATGCTATTTTCAAATCCCCCCACCCTCCAATATCAGATGATTCTGACACCCAACCAAATTTGAGAACCACTTCTTAAGAGCTCATGATTTTGTGGACATTTAAGTTAAATTTAATTGGCGAGTTAGGGTTCAGCTATGTTTGAGATTGATTGATTGATCTCTTGCATTGGTAACACGTAGAACATGCTGTTTTATTGCTCAGCTTTATCTTAATTCTTATTTCTTGGAGTAAAGGAGTAAATATGTGTGAACTGGAATTCTCCCATTTTACTAGAAAACTGGAAATATCAAGAAATTATGCTTTGAAATGAAAAACATCCAAAGCAACCTGGAGCAGGGGGGAGTCAGAAAGCATTGTAAAGACCAAAGGTGCTGGAGGAATCTAAGAGTGAAACGATGAGGAGAGCATATACAAATACCAGGCTCAAAGATCCACAGGCAGAATTGAGCTTGCAGAGCAGAAGATCTCAAGCTAAGCAGATAAAGTCTGTGAAATACCAGGATGAGAGAAAATGAAGAAGTTCAGGGAGATTCTTGAAATCATCTTGAACTGTCCCTGATCCCTTTTATCGGCCTGTGGGGAGAAAGGTGTGGTATGTTTTGGGGCTCCCTTAAAAGACAGAGGACACATTTCTGCTTATTATTTCGCTGTTTATTCATATCCTTAGTACTTATGCTTGGCACAGAGTAGCCATTCAGTTAATGTTTATTGAATGAATGAATATAACAAAGGATAATTTCCAATGAACAGTAACTATCCTTCCCTCATTTCATATTTTATACTTGAAAATTCATTCAATGTCTTGTCTCAACTATCCCTAAAAGACTGAACTTGACTTCCAAGACTGATGGATTTAGGCTAGCTGTCCTCAATTTTGCCTGTGCATTTGTATCACCTAAAAAGCTTTTAAATGAATATTGATGCCTGAGACCAACCTCCAGATATTCTATTAACTTGGTTTGAGTGAAGCCCAGGCATTAGAATATTTTAGAAAGAGCAAATCAAACCAAAACAAATAACAACAATAACAAAACCCCAGCTCTCCAGGTGAATCTAATGTACACCCAGGATATTAGATTTTCATAGAAGTTCTTAAAACTCATCATTTTTTTGTATCTTGGCTTCATCCCAATCTAACCCATGTTAGATCATTCCAAGAATTCTGTTAGTTCTGACTTCTAACTATCTTGGTTATGGGGAAAAAAATCTTAATTATTTGAGGGAAATAATAGTTACAGTTTAGACTGCTTAGAGATGCCAGGAGTATCAGTGTATGTCCAAAAGTTATATTCACTCTGTCTTAACAATTTTTACCTCTCTGGCCCACTCACCTCCTGATACCTAGAGGTAAATTATTAATGTTCAAATGTGTTAGAGTCAGTTACTTAGGACTCTCTGTATTTATTCCTGTCCTACTCCTGATATGAATCCACTTCACCCAGTATGAATTCTTGGTTCAGTAACACCAAACTGGAGTTTTTACTCTGATCCCTGTGCTTGCTAGAATTTGGACTTTATTATGTTAACATCCAAATGTTGACACTTTCCAGTGGATATCATCTTGGCAACTCATGCTGTCTAGAGTAGGAATCCTCCATTCCAACACAGACACATTGCTAGTAATCCTCCTCCCCACCCCATCCTCACACACTAGGAGAGGACTAGAATAACATGGGAGATGGACCAGGCCAATGGACATGAGAAAACAATATAGAATAATAGATAATTATTACCTATTGAGATTAATATAAAGTCTTAAAATTCAAATTTTTTAGTTTACTGGTATATATTAATAAAATAAAAACCAAGCAGAAATCTACATTCAGCTTTTAGAAAAATTTTCTGTGTAGACACTTTTTCTAAACCCCAAAAGTCTACAGAAAATGAATGTCCACTGTAAGTATTTACTTCTCTGACTAAGAACAGAAGACACCTGTGAAGAGCACTGACACCTGACTTGGGAAGTTGTGAGAAGATGGAATTCCTATGGGATCAACTATCAACCCCTGTCTACTCTAGTTAGGGCAAAAAGGGATCTTACCTCTATGTTTTTTCTTTCCTTTCACATGTACTCATGATGAGTTGTGTTTCCCTGGGCAAACTTATTTTTTCAAGTGAAACAAATTGTGCACTTCCCTGTCCATCTAATTATAATACATCACATTGACTTGTGGAAATGCATACATTCATTTTAGTGTATTTAAAAGATTGCTACTGACTCTCATCAAACCTATTACTTTCCTCACCATTTATGGTATGTAGCTTCATTTATCCACAGAAAGCAGACTTTTTATTAACTTTTGAGAGAGCCTGTAATTTCTGTATGAGCTTTTCACCATTTAGTTATTTCCTCCAAAAAGTGAAATGTAACAATTCCTGTCCAGGTATTCAGATAATCACAAAGGAAGTGGGATGGATGGAAAGTTGCATCTCAGACTTGGGTTCAAATTTGGGTGTATTGAAGTAAGCTTCTGCTGGCACTGCTGGTAAAAAGATTAAAGGTTGTATAACTCTAGGCATCAAAAAAAAATGGGTAGAAGATTAAGAATCAACAGACACTAGACCAATAAGTAGCTGCATTTGTCAAGATTCATATATGAGATGAAAAATATTCTGCCTAAGAGCAGTGCTGCTATTCTTGGCATGAGAGTGTCACTATCTCCCTATGACCCTGCCTCAGGCAGAGGCAGAAAGATGCCTTTTAAAAAGGCAATGCATGAAAGCTGGAAGGGTTGAAAGGAATTAATTCTCAGAAATTAATTTCCATGACTTTTCCATGGCCTTGTATATAGATGCACACATGATATTTTATCAAAGGAACTAATATTCTATCTCTACTATTTATTAATACTGTAGGGAAAAAAGGAATTCCATAAAATGAGTAAGTTTCCCAGATGTGTTTTAAGACAGTAACATTCAGATGAATCATGATTAATCTATTTCAACTAATCCTTGCCCTTTCTTTAAGTAAGAATTGCAACTAACTTGGTAAAGATTGGACTTAAATCGTGTTTCAATCCATATTTCTAACTTACAAGATGCCAGCCAGGTTGGTTATAATCACAATAAATTGCAGTAGCGTTTCATGCATAAGTGAAAATAATTCTCCATAGTGTCCAAGCTCAAATACCTACCTAATCCTTTGTAACTATAATTATGAGTACATTTTTTTTTAAATTTGCCCTTTATGATAAGCTTGTTTTACCCTATTTTCACTGCAGAGTATGATTACTATATACAAAATATTAAAGGCATAAAAACAGACTTTCACAACTTCAAATTTCTAGCCAATCCTTATTTTAAGGCAGCAATTTGCTGTGTATTCAATAATATGAAACATTAACTTGGCATTTCCTTGGAAGTATAAAAATTTAGAACTCACCTATAAACAGTTATTTACGGAAAGGAAGTGACATCTGAGATTCTTTTTCAGTGAGAGTTTTAGGAGGCCTCATATCTCTCCTGTTTCTTCTCTCTAACTCAATCTCACTTTCTATCAATACTCTTTCCCACCTATTCTCAAAATTTTAGCTTACATTTTCTGTTTTCCCTTTACACCATATGTTGGGGTTATGACAGTGCAAGTCAGGCCACGGGCTCATTGGGCCAACTGTATGTAAAAGCAGCACTGTGTTTGACCCGGGTCATGCTAGTACCCCAAGCCCTAGCACACTGCCTGGAGCATAAAAGAAATTCATCAAACACATGTGAATAAATGAGGCCACCAGTAAAACCAGAGAAAGAACTTAAACTATATTGGGAAATTTCTCAAAACCAACCTCACGTCAAGAAATTTTGGAGGAGTAAGAAATTCTCATTGAACCCCAGAATAAAATTTTGTTTCCAATGAAAATTTTAAAATGAAATTAAACTATGCTTCATGATACTTTACTGTGATTCGCAAACAAATCTGAAGAAAAGACATGATGTCAAAGGGTTGAGCAAGTAAAAAAAATTGATGATCATGTTTAAGCTCTATGCTAGCTATATTGATGAGTATATTTCATTTCATAACATTACATAACAAAGGTACCCTTTACAAATGAATAGAAATAACTATTTTAGGCAGTCAAAGAAAATGTGTATTATTTCCTTTAGGCCCTGAACCTTTTTTCTGAAGAAAGAATTGTGACGGTCTATTGAGGTTAAACTCAGCAAGTATTATCTATGTAGAATTTAAAATATTTCAGAAACTCCACTCACTCATTGTGAAACCTTCCTTTTACCCAGTTCCTAGCATCTTCATTTCTATATTTTAACATTTCATGGGCCACAGAGATAAGCTGGATAAATGTTGTAACTAAGGAGATCTGCAGATATTTAAGTGTGATCTGCTCTTGGGCCTTTGTCTTCTCCTGTGAGATGCCCTAATGATGTTAATGTGGACCTCTTACCTCAGGGATTTAGGAAAGAAAAAACAAATTTACTGCGGTGGACACTCAAACTTACTAATTAAGTAAAACCATAAACAAATTTAAATTGAATTGCTAACATAGTAGTATCTTATTTTATACATCTCAGCTAAAGAGTATATAAAGTGCTTTAGAATTTGCTAAGCAGTCACCATTACATTATGCATGTGAGTCACACAACAGTTGTTTTATATCAAAAGGATAGAGCTCTCTTTTATAGATTGGTGAGTGATAGAATCAGTATTTGCACCTGGGTGTTCACACAGCATACTTGGTGTTCTGAATGGAGTTAGAAAAAGTATCTGTTGGATGAAGAGTTTCACAAGTACAAGTTTCCTATCTTAATTCTAGGCCTTTCTTACTTTTTCCTTTGGATAAGGATCTCTGCAAGCTAGTATGGACTCCATTTGGGTTTAGCAACTACAACTTCACCATGTTGCAATGCACCAACTGTCTTTGAGGATTGCCTCTCAGAATAGATCCTTTCCCCACTCTTAGAGGAATAATTTGGAAACTCTTTAATGTCCCTTAGGCATACTAAACTTTGGATGTGAATGGAGAGTAGCCTATGCTTTTAGAGTTCAGGGATTAAACACAGAAAGAAAAACTGCTCTTCTTCGGTCTCCCTATTAATACTCAGCTCTAGCACCACTACTATTTATCTACATAGGGTTATCCGTTATCCATATACCTGACTTATTCTGTTTTTTTTGTTTGTTTGTTTGTTTGTTTGTTTTTTTGTGGTACGTGGGCCTCTCACTGCTGTGGCCTCTCCCGTTGTGGAGCACAGGCTCCGGATGCGCAGGCTCATTGGCCATGGCTCACGGGCCCAGCCGCTCCACGGCATGTGGGATCTTCCTGGACCGGGGCATGAACCCGTGTCCCCTGCATCGGCAGGCAGACTCTCAACCACTGCGCCACCAGGGAAGCCCTGGTGTGTTTTAATAATAATAATAATAATGAGAGGAAAAATATATTAAGTGCCTGATATGCACCAGGCTTCTATACAATGGAATTTTACTTACATTATCTCATTAATCCTTTGGAGTCAATGAGGTTGATATTTTAAAATCTTCATTTATTGATAAAGAACCTACATGTCAAATTAAGTCACTAGCACAAGCTTACAGAATTACTAAGTAGCACAGCTGGGATTTAAATTCAGTGCTGCCTGACCACAAAGTCTCTCTTTTTTTCATTTTGCCTTTGCATTTGACCTGTCCTGAAGTTAACTTTGTAATTATGCTATTGCTCCTGAACTCTCCCCATTTAGAGACCGGAAGTTGCTGCTGTCAGTCATGCTTAGTTTAGAGTAAGTATGGCATACTTAGCTTTATTTTATAAGATGGCACTAAATAATGTTTAAGTAAATAAACTTTGAAAGACACATTGAGGCAGGAAGAATTAGGATAAATTAGGGTCAGGGAAAAAATTTTAAATCATTGGGGTTTCACAACCATTATACAGCAAAAAGGAGGAGAAAAATACTGGAAAAATGTTATGATTAAATTTTTCTGGTTGCTGAACACTCCATTTCAAATATTTATACTGAAACATAAACAAAATGAGTAGCAATATTATCTGTATAGCAACCATGGTGAGTGGAAGATGGGCACTCCATTTTGCTATAATTCTGAAGCCACATATTCTGAACATGTGACAAACTGTGCAGTGCAAGTAACTGGTTGTCTGCAAGAAAAACCGCATCAATCAAAACAAGCTCCCAGAGCTTGGTGATTGGAGATATCACAATCATTAAACAGTAATGCAAATACAAAAGCAATGTCTCACCTCATTATTACTAAATATGTTGTTTATTCTTTCCCCAAGTAAAATGTTTAGAAAGCTGCATAATAAAGGTCTCATTGACAGAGGTGTGGAATTATGAAGCTGCTAAATCCAGCAAGAAGACGGAGTGATAAAATAGATTGGATTTTGCAATAACTGTGCTCAAAGCAAACTTGAGAGGCTGGATTCCACATTAGCACATTGTTTTGACATTCATGCATTCAGAAATTCTATTTCACTGTGATGGCGGATGTCACTTGTGGGCGAAGAAGAGAGTATGTGGACTGAAGTCAAATGCTATAGGCTACAGGCAGAAAAGGAAACTGGATTAATTCTTGAAGTGATAACTCATTTTCTAATAAGAGAATTTGCATGAAAAATAGCACACAAATTGTCTAGAGACATAATTAAAGCTGATAGTCTGTGAGGGAACCAAATTAAACTTGGGAATGTTTAGCTGTCTATAATAGTCTCTGAACAAATGTATGGTAATGATAAAAGTCTGTCCTTTGAACTCTATTCCCCAAGCATACACCAGCATCTAGAAAGCAGTTTAATGTTTAGTGTGTGATTCTTGATATGTCAACGTGCTGGAGCTAGAATATTTATTCAGCATGAGTTTGCAAGTCCTCTGTGTCTTAACTTGGAATTGCCATGCTGCCATTTCTTTCACAGAATTAGCTACTGTAGTTCATAATGCTGATCCCACCTTGGAGATGCCAGTTCAACCACTGGAATGTGGATAAGAAAAAGAGCATAAAAGACCACTAAGCTGTAAGCTCCTTAAGTACAGCAGCCTTGCCTGATTCTCTTTGTATTCCCTGACTTGGCAGGGGCACAGCACCCAGACAGTACTCTATAAATAAGTAACATATGTCTGAATGAAAACGGCATGTCTCCTGGCTTTTCTCCACCTCCTCTTACCTCTATAGTGAAAATGTCAAGTTACTGATTGAGAATTAGATACATTATCTGAGAAGTTTGCTAGAGAAGACTGTGTAAAAACAAGGTTGGGAAGATTTTGTTCTTCTCAGCCAGGTTCACCTGTGAGCCCTCCCTTAGAACCTTACGTAATTCACACAGCTGTGCGTATTACACTCAGGAAAAAAAGAAAGAAGTAGCAGCATTACCAATGATCTATGTTTCAAAAGATAATTTTAAGTTACCACTATATTTTACTGATGGCTGCCCTTTTCACTCTACAGCTCTTTGTGGGAGTGCATAAGGGAATTGTTGAGGCAGACTATTTTTTATCTCTATGGACTACTGGGTCTTGAAATTTTTTCCAATGGAACATTCCCTTGCTCTGGATGATGAACTTCTAGTTCACAAGAATAACTACTCTCCTACTTACTTGAGTGGCTTTGATGTGCGATAGAGGTCAATGACTCTTTGAATGTGCATAAGATCCTGAGGAAACCCTGTTGTGTAAAAGGTTTCATAACTTCCACTGAGCCTCAGTTTCTGTACCTTTAAAATAGCAATCCTTATATTAGTCATCAGGTTGTTATAAGGATTCAATGAACATCAAAATCCTTAGCATATTAACTGCTATTATAATTTAGTTCATTGTTATTACAACTTTCCCCTTAATACTTAAATTATTTGGTGCGCATATTTGAACACCCCATTTATTCACTTGTTTTCAGTTTATAAGATGGTTTAGCTGCCAAGGCTCTGAACATGTGTCCATAACAAATAACATCATTCTAAAAATAGAAAAATGCATATATTTTAATCTGTTAGTATTCAATGTTCCTTGCCTTATGAAGCAAATATGTGTGTGTGTGTGTGTGTGTGGGTGGGTGGGTGGGTATGTGGGTGTGTATGTAGAGAGGGAGAAAGAGTGAGAGCTCTATAACCATCCAATATATATGTGTGTATCTTATTTGACATGTTACAAACACATTCCCTATTATTGACAGTGTTTCCATGCTTCCTTGTCCTTTCCTAGCTAGTATGCATTTCTCATTCCGTACAAAGAAGAATAACCTTAGCAAATACTTTACCTTTCTGAGTCTCAGTTTCACTATCTGAGAAGGGCAGAGAATGCATGAGACAATGCCTTCTGGTTCTAGAAGAAAGAGATATATCCCATTTTCATAAGGTCAACAATGTTTAAGTTACTGTTAATCATGCAGATATTTGAGTGATTCCTAATACTGATATTAAGTTAATTGCCCACCTCCAAGTGAATAGGAAGACATTCATTGACATAACAAGGAGAAGAATCCAGTAGAATGCCCTTTTTGAGAGAACACTTTTCCTCATAAAAAGGAACATGAAAATGCAGATACTCTTCTTCATTATCCAAAATTATTCTATATTAACTCAAAAATAAAATACAAGTATCTTTCACTATCTAAACTCTGAATTCTCACTATCCTAACTGAACATTTGCCCTGAGTGATAGCAATCATACTTGTATTAGCCTATCCCTGAAACAGACACAGTTGTCAGCATGTGGTGTCAGTCTCCTGTGTCCATTGCCAGGCTTTTTTATTTGCTTATTAAAATACATGACAGGGAATGTCCATATATCTGAAACTCTTCAGTCTCTTCACATCTGAAGGGGCTTCTTTTTTAATTTCAGGGATTTTTGGCTTCCCAAAAGGTGTAGCTTGGTTGCCAAATCACAATAGAAGAAATGCCTCTAAAAAAAAAAAAAAAACTAGTATTTAAGAACATGGGGATTGGGTCAAGAGGTGCTGTTCCCCAAAACCTTAGAATTAAGATTTTCTT
Source organism: Mesoplodon mirus (assembly GCF_964341445.2). Classification (NCBI taxonomy): domain Eukaryota; kingdom Metazoa; phylum Chordata; class Mammalia; order Artiodactyla; family Ziphiidae; genus Mesoplodon; species Mesoplodon mirus. The sequence goes on along the minus strand of NC_138992.1, from coordinate 43,501,176 downwards.
AATTTGATCATCCTCTGATATAAGTTTTATTTTTAAAAAATGCAATGGGCAAGAACACAGATAAACACACTCACTTTAAAAAGTCAAATAACTCTCAACACTCAGCATTGAAGATAATCTGATTGCAAGGATGAACTGTCTAAAGAAATCATGGGTTTCTCAGAAGTGAGGATCAGTCAGGAAAGTACAGATGAAGGAAGGTCACCAAGGCAAATGTTGGAAAAACTCATCTAAGCACTCTCTAGGGAAAAGTAGAAAAATAAATTAATTTTTAGACTTTACGTACTACAGTTCCATGAGAAGTACCCCCTAATATTATGCAATGGTATGAATTATGAGGTAAGAAAATATTACTTGAATATTAATTGAAGTTTACCTTCTTTACCCAAACAACCCTAACTTCCATTCAGCTAGAAACATCCACTGCCTCAGAAGAATTATGGCAGTGAGAATGCAAAGAGAATGGTTTCAGGCAGTACTCAACTTTATATTCCACAATACTTTTTTTTTAACATCTTTATTGGAATATAATTCCTTTACAATGGTGTGTTAGTTTCTGCTTTATAACAAAGTGAATCAGCTATACATATACATATATCCTCATATCTCCTCCCTCTTGCCTCTCCCTCCCACCCTCCCTATACCACCCCTCTAGGTGGTCACAAAGTACTGAGCTAATCTCCCTGTGCCATGTGGCTGCTTCGCACTAGCTATTTTACATTTGGTAGTATATATAAGTCCGTGCCACTCTTTCACTATATCCCAGCTTACCCTTCACCCTCCCCACATCTGCATCTTTGTTCCTGTCCTGCCCCTAGGTTCTTTTTTTTTTTTTGCCTTATAACAAATTTAATCAGTTATACATATACATATGTTTCCATATCCCCTCCCTTTTGCGTCTCCCTCCCACCCTCCCTATCCCACCCCTCCAGGCGGTCACAAAGCACCGAGCTGATCTCCCTGTGCTATGCGGCTGCTTCCCACTAGCTATCTACCTTACGTTTGGTAGTGTATATATGTCCATGCCGCTCTTTCACTTTGTCACGGCTTACCCTTCCCCCTCCCCATATCCTCAAGTCCATTCTCTAGTAGGTCTGTGTCTTTATTCCTGTCTTACCCCTATGTTCTTCATGACATTTTTTTTCTTAAATTCCATATATATGTGTTAGCATACAGTATTTGTCTTTCTCTTTCTGACTTACTTCACTCTGTATGACAGACTCTAGGTCTATCCACCTCATTACAAATAGCTCAATTTCATTTCTTTTTATAGCTGAGTAATATTCCATTGTATATATGTGCCACATCTTCTTTATCCATTCATCCGATGATGGACACTTAGGTTGTTTCCATCTCTGGGCTATTGTAAATAGGGCTGCTATGAACATTTTGGTACATGTCTCTTTTTGAATTATGGTTTTCTCGGGGTATATGCCCAGTAGTGGGATTGCTGGGTCATATGGTAGTTCTATTTGTAGTTTTTTAAGGAACCTCCATACCGTTCTCCATAGTGGCTGTACCAATTCATATTCCCACCAGCAGTGCAAGAGTGTTCCCTTTTTTCCACACCCTCTCCAGCATTTATTGTTTCTAGATTTTTTGATGATGGCCATTCTGACTGGTGTGAGATGATATCTCATTGTAGTTTTGATTTGCATTTCTCTAATGATTAACGATGTTGAGCATCCTTTCATGTGTTTGTTGGCAGTCTGTATATCTTCTGTGGAGAAATGTCTATTTAGGTCTTCTGCCCATTTTTGGATTGGGTTGTTTGTTTTTTTGTTATTGAGCTGCATGAGCTGCTTATAAATTTTGGAGATTAATCCTTTGTCAGTTGCTTCATTTGCAAATATTTTCTCCCATTCTGAGGGTTGTCTTTTGGTCTTGTTTATGGTTTCCTTTGCTGTGCAAAAGCTTTGAAGTTTCATTAGGTCCCATGTGTTTATTTTTGTCTTTATTTCCATTTCTCTAGGAGGTGGGTCCAAAAGGATCTTGCTGTGATTTATGTCATAGAGTGTTCTGCCTATGTTTTCCTCTAAGAGTTTGATAGTGTCTGGCCTTACATTTAGGTCTTTAATCCATTTTGAGCTTATTTTTGTGTATGGTGTTAGGGAGTGATCTAATCTCATACTTTTACATGTCCCTGTCCAGTTTTCCCAGCACCACTTATTGAAGAGACTGTCCTTTCTCCACTGTACATTCCTGCCTCCTTTATCAAAGATAAGGTGACCATATGTCTGTGGGTTTAACTCTGGGCTTTCTATCCTGTTCCATTGATCTATCTTTCTGTTTTTGTGCCAGTACCATACTGTCTTGATTACTGTAGCTTTGTAGTATAGTCTGAAGTCAGGGAGCCTGATTCCTCCAGCTCCATTTTTCGTTCTCAAGATTGCTTTGGCTATTCGGGGTCTTTTGTGTTTCCATACAAATTGTGAAATTTTTTGTTCTAGTTCTGTGAAAAATGCCAGTGGTAGTTTGATAGGGATTGCATTGAATCTGTAGATTGCTTTGGGTAGTAGAGTCATTTTCACAATGTTGATTCTTCCAATCCAAGAACATGGTACATCTCTCCATCTATTTGTATCTTCTTTAATTTCTTTCATCAGTGTCTTATAATTTTCTGCATACAGGTCTTTTGTCTCCTTAGGTAGGTTTATTCCTAGATATTTTATTCTTTTTGTTGCAATGGTAAATGGGAGTGTTTCCTTGATTTCACTTTCAGATTTTTCATCATCAGTATATAGGAATGCCAGAGATTTCTGTGCATTAATTTTGTATCCTGCAACTTGACCAAATTCATTGATTAACTCTAGTAGTTTTCTGGTAGCATCTTTAGGATTCTCTATGTATAGTATCATGTCATCTGCAAACAGTGACAGCTTTACTTCTTCTTTTCCGATTTGGATTCCTTTTATTTCCTTTTCTTCTCTGATTGCTGTGGCTAAAACTTCCAAAACTAGGTTGAATAAGAGTGGTGAGAGTGGGCAACCTTGTCTTGTTCCTGATCTTAGTGGAAATGGTTTCAGTTTTTCACCATTGAGGACGATGCTGGCTGTGGGTTTGTCATATATGGCCTTTATTATGTTGAGGAAAGTTCCCTCTATGCCTACTTTCTGCAGGGTTTTTATCATAAATGGGTGTTGAATTTTGTCGAAAGCTTTCTCTGCATCTATTGAGATGATCATATGGTTTTTCTCCTTCAATTTGTTAATATGGTGTATCACGTTGATTGATTTGCATATATTGAAGAATCCTTGCATTCCTGGAGTAAACCCCACTTGATCATGGTGTATGATCCTTTTAATGTGCTGTTGGATTCTGTTTGCTAGTATTTTGTTGAGGATTTTTGCATCTATGTTCATCAGTGATATTGGCCTGTAGTTTTCTTTCTTTGTGACATCCTTGTCTGGTTTTGGTATCAAGGTGATGGTGGCCTCGTAGAATGAGTTTGGGAGTGTTCCTCCCTCTGTTATATTTTGGAAGAGTTTCAGAAGGATAGGTGTTAGCTCTTCTCTAAATGCTTGATAGAATTCGCCTGTGAAGCCATCTGGTCCTGGGCTTTTGTTTGTTGGAAGATTTTTTATCACAGTTTCAATTTCAGTGCTTGTGATTGGTCTGTTCATATTTTCTATTTCTTCCTGATTCAGTCTTGGCAGGTTGTGCATTTCTAAGAATTTGTCCATTTCTTCCAGGTTGTCCATTTTATTGGCATAGAGTTGCCTGTAATAATCTCTCATGATCTTTTGTATTTCTGCAGTGTCAGTTGTTACTTCTCCTTTTTCATTTCTAATTCTATTGATTTGAGTCTTCTCCCTTTTTTTCTTGATGAGTCTGGCTAATGGTTTATCAATTTTGTTTATCTTCTCAAAGAACCAGCTTTTAGTTTTATTGATCTTTGCTATCGTTTCCTTCATTTCTTTTTCATTTATTTCTGATCTGATTTTTATGATTTCTTTCCTTCTGCTAACTTTGGGATGTTTTTGTTCTTCTTTCTCTAATTGCTTTACTGCAAGGTTAGGTTGTTTATTCGAGATGTTTCCTGTTTCTTAAGGTGGGATTGTATTGCTATAAACTTCCCTCTTAGAACTGCTTTTGCTGCATCCCATAGGTTTTGGGTCGTCGTGTCTCCATTGTCATTTGTTTCTAGGTATTTTTAAATTTCCTCTTTGATTTCTTCAGTGATCACTTCGTTATTAAGTAGTGTATTGTTTAGCCTCCATGTGTTTGTATTTTTTACAGCTCTTTTCCTGTAATTGATGTCTAGTCTCATAGCATTGTGGTCGGAAAAGATACTTGATACAATTTCAATTTTCTTAAATTTACCAAGGCTTGATTTGTGACCCAAGATATGATCTATCCTGGAGAATGTTCCATGAGCACTTGAGAAAAATGTGTATTCTGTTGTTTTTGGATGGAATGTCCTATAAATATCAATTAAGTCCATCTTGTTTAATGTATCATTTAAAGCTTGTGTTTCCTTATTTGTTTTCATTTTGGATGATCTGTCCATTGGTGAAAGTGGGGTGTTAAAGTCCCCTACTATGAGTGTGTTACTGTCGATTTCTCCTTTTATGGCTGTTAGTATTTGCCTTATGTATTGAGGTGCTCCTATGTTGGGTGCATAAATATTTACAATTGTTATATCTTCTTCTTGGATCAATCCCTTGATCATTATGTAGTGTCCTTCTTTGTCTCTTCTAGTAGTCTTTACTTTAAAGTCTATTTTGTCTGATATGAGAATTGCTACTCCAGCTTTCTTTTGGTTTCCATTTGCATGGAATATCTTTTTCCATCCCCTTACTTTCAGTCTGTATGTGTCTCTAGGTCTGAAGTGGGTCTCTTGTAGACAGCATATATATGGGTCTTGTTTTTGTATCCATTCAGCCAATCTGTGTCTTTTGGTGGGAGCATTTAGTCCATTTACATTTAAGGTAATTATTGATATGTATGTTCCTGTTCCCATTTTCTTAATGGTTTTGGGTTCGTTATTGTAGGTCTTTTCCTTCTGTTGTGTTTCTTGCCTAGAGAAGTTCCTTTAGCATTTGTTGTAAAGCTGGTTTGGTGGTGCTGAACTCTCTCAGCTTTTGCTTGTCTGTAAACATTTTAATTTCTCCATCAAATCTGAATGAGATCCTTGCTGGGTAGAGTAATCTTGGTTGCAGGTTTTTCTCCTTCATCACTTTAATTATGTCCTGCCACTCCCTTCTGGCTTGTAGAGTTTCTGCTGAGAGATCAGCTGTTATCCTGATGGGGATTCCCTTGTGTGTTATTTGTTGTTTTTGCCTTGCTGCTTTTAATATGATTTCTTTGTGTTTAATTTTTGACAGTTTGATTAATATGTGTCTTGGCGTATTTCTCCTTGGATTTCTTCTGTATGGGACTCTCTGTGCCTCCTGGACTTGATTAACTATTTCCTTTCCCATATTAGGGAAGTTTTCAACTATAATCTCTTCAAATATTTTCTCAGTCCCTTTCTTTTTCTCTTCTTCTTCTGGAACCCCTATAATTCGAATGTTGGTGCGTTTAATGTTGTCCCAGAGGTCTCTGAGACTGTCCTCTGTTCTTTTCATTCTTTTTTCTTTATTTTGCTCTGCAGCAGTTATTTCCACTATTTTATCTTCCACCTCACTTATCCGTTCTTCTGCCTCAGTTATTCTGCTATTGATCCCATCTAGAGTATTTTTTATTTCATGTATTGTGTTTTTAATCGATGCTTGATTCATCTTTAGTTCTTCTAGGTCCTTGTTAACTGTTTCTTGCATTTTGTCTATTCTATTTCCAAGATTTTGGATCTGGGAAATAGAATCTTGGATCATCTTTACCATCATTATTCTGAATTCTTTTTCAGGTAGACTGCCTATTACCTCTTCATTTGTTAGATCTGGTGGGTTTTTATCTTGCTCCTTCTCCTGCTGTGTGTTTTTCTGTCTTCTCATTTTGCTTATGTTACTGTGTTTGGGGTCTCCTTTTTGCAGGCTGCAGGTTCGTAGTTCCCGTTGTTTTTGGTGTCTGTCCCCAGTGGCTAAGGTTGGTTTAGTGGGTTGTGTAGGCTTCCTGGTGGAGGGGACTTGTGCCTGTGTTCTGGTGGATGAGGCTGGATCTTGTCTTTCTGGTGGGCAGGTCCACGTCTGGTGGTGTGTTTTGGGGTGTCTGCAGACATTTTATGAGTTTAGGCCACCTCTCTGCTAATGGGTGGCGTTGTGTTCCTGTCTTGCTAGTTGTTTGGCTTAGGTTGTCCAGCACTGTAGCTTGCTGGTCGTTGAGTGAAGCTGGGTGCTGGTGTTGAGATGAAGATCTCTGGAAGATTTTTGCCGTTTGATATTATGTGGAGCTGGGAGGTCTCTTGTGGACCAGTGTCCTGAAGTTGGCTCTCCCACCTCAGAGGCACAGCACTGACTCCGGGCTCTTCAATTTGGGATGATGTGTTGTCTATTCATGTATTCCACAGATGCAGGGTACATCAAGTTGATTGTGGAGCTTTAATCCGCTGCTTCTGAGGCTGCTGGGAGAGGTTTCCCTTTCTCTTTGTTCTCACAGCTCCTGGGTCTCAGCTTTGGATTTGGCCCCGCCTCTGCGTGTATGTCGCCGGAGGGCATCTGTTCTTTGCTCAGGCAGGACAGGGTTAAAGGAGCAGCCTCTTCGGGGACTCTTGCTCACTCAGGCCGGGCGGGAGGGAGGGGCACGGAGTGCGGGGCGAGCCTGCAGCGGCAAAGGTCGGCGTGACGTTGCAGCAGCCCGAGGCGCGCCGTGCGTTCTCCCAGGGAAGCCGCCCCTGGATCCCGGGACCCCGGCAGTGGCGGGCTGCACAGGCTCCCGGAAGGGCGGTGTGGGCAGTGACCTGCGCTTGCGCACAGGCTTCTTGGCGGCGGCAGCAGCAGCCCCAGCCTCCCACGCCCGTCTCTGGGCTCCACGCTTTCAGTCGCGACTCGCGCCCGTCTGTGGAGCCCCTTTAAGCAGCGCTCTTAATCCCCTCTTCTCGCGCACCAGGAAACCAAGAGGGAAGAAAAAGTCTCTTGCCTCTTCGGCAGCTCCAGAGTTTTCCCGGACTCCCTCCCGGCTAGCTGTGGCACATTAGCCCCCTTCAGGCTGAGTTCTCACCGCCAGCCCCAGTCCTCTCCCTGCGCTCTGACCGAAGCCCGAGCCTCAGCTTCCAGCGCTGCGCGCACTGGCGGGCGAGCAGACAAGCCTCTCGATGCCCCTAGGGTCTTAAGAACCAATTTTTTTTTTTTTAGATTTCTTATAAAGAGTCATGTACCACAATGTTCACTGCAGCTCTATTTACAATAGCCAGCACATGGAAGCAACCTAAGTGTCCATCTACAGATGAATGGGTAAAGAAGATGTGGCACATATATACAATGGAATATTACTCAGCCATAAAAAGAAATGAAATTGAGTTTTTTGTAGTGAGGTGGATGGACCTAGAGTCTGTCATACAGAGTGAAGTAAGTCCACAAGTACTTTTGAAACTCAAGGAAAAGACTCTGACTTCTTCATAGAACAAGGCTGGCCTTATACTAAGTAATACATATCACCCAGGAAAGATTTTTCTTGTGAATTCAGACTAGATGAAGATTCCATGGACTAAGGATAGAGTTTATGAGAAAGGAAGCAATTTAGATGTCACTGAGCGTACTATGAAATGGTCTACCCTCCATTCCCAGACGTAGATCTGGAGGACCATGGAATTTAGTATTTGCTAAAGTAATACTTGCTGCTGTAACCAAATTTTGAAGGCTTAATACAATAGTATTTTATTTCTTATGCAATAGTCCAAGGAGGTTGGTCTGAATGGTGGGCAGCTTTTCTCCATGTGGTGATTCAAGTACCCAAGCTCCTTCCATTTTATGGTTTCTCAGTTCCATAGAACCTTGGCATCCAGTAGGGAAAAGGGAAAATAGAAAGTGAAAAAGTCACACCTGCTTCTTATAAACCCTCAGATAGAAATGGCATACATCATTTCCACTCTCATTAAATTGGCAAGAACTAGTTACATACTCACAACTGGATTTCACAAAGGGAACTTGGAAATACAGCCCCTGGATATGCAGCCCCCTTCACGCAATAATTCTGTACTATGGAAGGAGAAGCATGATATTTTTGTGGACAGATGGCCATCTCTGCCACTAATTACCATGCAGGTTTGAGCCTTAAGGCAAAGTCAACATGTGTCCCGTTTACTATCTGTGGTTCTGGAAATTGGCAAGATTTGAGGAGATTCCCGGTACTGGAATGTTGATGTAGCAGTCAAGGAGAAATGTAGCTTGTACAGTCAGAGAAGTTCAAAGACATCCCCTACCTACCATCACCCTCATCAGCACTCTCCTCCAAGGTTCCTATGCCTCCAGAGTGACATTGAAGAGCACGAGACATCTTCATGTGTACCTTTCAACCTTTTCCCAGAGGAACACAAAGGTAAAGGACAGAAATATGACAGATGTGAAGAGGCACTGTGGGTAGGATGAAGGGAAGAGAGGGAATGATACCATGAGCCATACAAGGTGGCAAGTGGGAATGTGACACTCTCATCAGAGGCCAGCAATGTAGAAAATGATGACAAAGGACAGAATAGGACATGCCTTCAGTGCAGTGACCTAAATAAACTTCTCAAGACTTAGAAATAATCAAAGGGAGAAATTCATTTCTGAATTGACTGAATCTACGTTGAACTGAGTATGTTTACTCTGAATTGTCAGAAGAAACTAATGATTCTGCTACCAGACAGAATGGGACTCAAGCTGGAAATTAAGTGCAATTAAGTATAATTACTTTTTTGAAGAGCATACAAAAAATTATAGTTTAAGATTTAGTCACTACTATAGGTATTTGGTTGACCAAAAAGTTAGTTCGGAATGGAAAAACCTGAAAGAAATTTTGGCTAACCCGATATAATCAATTCTCTTAGTCTGGTTGCATACTGTCCAAAGAATTTAACATTTTTAATTTTCTTACCAAGCTCCACTGTCTACTATGAATAAATACAGTAGTCATGTTGTACATAATATTATAATTGTATTTTGAATGTAACAAAGTATGTTTATCATGTAAAGTATCATGTAACATAAGTTATCACATTTATACATTTACATAGTGTGATGGTTAATTTTATGTGTCCACTTGACTGATAAAATTATCATTGTAATTTTAAGGGTTAATAACTAAGGTATGCACAAGATAACTGATAAAACATTATTCCTGAGCGTGTCTGTGAGGGTGTCTCTGGAAGAGATTAGCATTTGAATCAGTAGACTGAGTAAGGAAGAGGCCCTTACCATTGCAGGTGGGCATCATGTAATCCCCTGAGGTCCTGAATAGAACAAAAAGGTGGGGGAAGGGAAAATTCACTCTCTGCTTGAGCGGGGTTATCCATTCATCTTCTCCTGCCCTTGGGCATCTGTTCTTCTGGTTCTCAGACTTTGAACTCAGACCTGGACTTACACCATCACCCTCCTCCAATTCCTAGGGCTTTGAACTCAGACTGAATAATACCACCAGCTTTTCTTGTTCTCCAGATTTCGGGTGACAGATCATGGGACTGCTCGACTTCCATAAGTGTGTGAGCCAATTCTTATAATAAACCTACGTGCCCCCTCTCTCTCCCTCTCTCTCTTTTTCTGCATAGAGATAGATAAATACACACAGACACATATACACATATACATGAAATGTATATAGTTGATCATTGAAGAACATGGGTTTGAACTGTATGGGTCTACAGATATGCAGATTATTTTTCAATAAATACATACTATATAGTACTACAGTATCTGTGGTTGTTTTAATCCGGGGATGCAGGACTGCAGATAGAGAATGCTGAGTGTAAAGTTATATGCAAATTTTCAACTGCTTGGGGTTGAAGCCTCAGCCTTGTTCAAGGACATCTATCTATCTATCTATCTATCTATCTATCTATCTATCTATCTATTTAGATAGATAGATATCTCCTGTTCTGTTTCTCTGGAGAACCCTGACTAATAGACATAGCTGTAGTTATATTTTTCTGTGTAAGTTAGTCAATTAACTGAATAAACACATTTTTCTCTATTTTGTTTTTATTCACACACAATATTTTCCATACCAGGCTGTTAGTTATAAAACAGAAGGCTCTCAACCTTGTCCCCATACACAGGAGTTCTTCTAAGATCATCAATCCTTCCCTCTTCCCATCCTTACTGATAGGAACAAGGAGGGAACCTGTTTTTGGTGTGTATTTGTTGAAGGAGGGTCCCAATTTCAGACTTTATTAAACATATTTTTTTAATTGAGTACCTACTATGTTCCAAGCAGAGTCCTAGATTCTGAGGATACAGCAGTAAATAAAACAGACAAAAGTCCCTGATATCATAGAATTTACCTTCTAGTAAATAAGCAGAATTTACATTCTAGTAAATAAACAAAATAAATAAGTAAAATATAAAATGCATCAGGGGCTTCCCTGGTGGCGCAGTGGTTGAGAGTCCACCTGCCGATGCAGGGGACATGGGTTCGTGCCCCGGTCCGGGAGGATCCCACATGCCGCGGAGCGGCTGGGCCCATGAGCCATGGCCGCTGGGCCTGCGCGTCCGGAGCCTGTGCTCCACAACGGGAGAGGCCACAACAGTGAGAGGCCCGCGTACTGCAAAAAAAAAAAAAATAAAATAAAATAAAATAAAATGCATCAGATGGTGATAAGGACTATGGGGAAAAAAAGGAGAATGGAAAGCAGCAGAAAGTGGGTGAGGGTGGGCAGATGTTGAATTTTAAACAGGGACATGAGTGAAAGCCTCACTGAGGTCATTTGCGAAATGACTGAAAGAGCTAAAGAAAAACAAGACAAAAAGCAAGATAAGCTGACCAAAAGCAAGCTGGGAAGAAAAGTGAGGAAAAGGGCCCTGGGAGAAGGAAGCATGTCAGGTGTGTCTGACAAAGCTCACATGGTTCAGGGTGGCCCAAGCATAGCAAAAGATAGGATAGTAGGAGATTCGCTCAAAAAAGTTTTGTAGAGGAGTGCAGATAGGCAGAAACTTGCTGGCCATTGAAGAGAATAAAATGGCCTCCATATTGCCTTCGTCAGGCTCGTGAATTTAATTCATGTGAATCTGCCTCAAAAGACAATCCTTTCTTTTTATAGCTGAGTAGTATTCCATTGTATATATGTACCACATCTTCTTTATCCATTCATTCATCCATGGACATTTAGGTTGTTTCCATGTCTTGGCTGTTGTAAATAGTGCTGCAATGAATACTGGGGTGCATGTATCTTTTCGAATTATGGTTTTCTAGTAAATTGGGAGATTAGGATTACTATATACACATTACTATATATAAAAGAACCTACTATATACCACAGGGAGCTCTACTCAATACTCTGTAATGACCTATATGAGAAAATAATCTAAAAAAGAGTATATATATATATATATATATATATATATATATATATATATATATATATATATATAACTAATTCACTGTGCTGTACTGTAGAAACGAACACAACATTGTAAATCAACTATACTCTAATAAAAATTAATTTAAAATAGACAATTCTTGTCTAGATTAGGCCCAAGTCAGGTTTCTGAGTCTGCATACCTGTCAAAAGCTTTTGATTATGGTAATTTTCGCTCAGTTCTGGTATCCAGTGAGGTACCCAGGAGCCCTTAGGCTGCATTCATCACTGGCTAGTCCTGCTGAACCTCTTTATTCACAATACATGCCAGTCGGTGGCTTCATCAGTGGCCAGCCCAGTCCTTCCTCTTGAGAGGGAACAACCTCTGTTACCTTTTGATACTCCCCCTGATAACATTTTTTCACATAATTTTTCTTCAGTGTTTTACCTGTTTCTTACCTTGAACTGATTTGACCTGCATAAAAATACTGGGGAGACAAAGGAAAAGTAAGTACATAGGGTGACTTGTGACCCCACCCAATAGCCTGGCTTAGCCTAAGCACCCTACCAAGGGTCCCAGAAATGTAGCCAGGCTCATAATTCAGGGAAGCCCTAAGTCTCTGTTCTCAGCTCTTCCCAGCAGCCCCCTGCTTCTTGCTCTCTCCACCCCACCCTCCACCCCTGCAGGAGGCACAGTTCCAGTTGGCTATCCAGGGCCACATCTAAGGCATGGACCAGCAGATTGAGTTTCCTCCAGCCTTCAGACTGAGGAAACTGAGCATATTTTATTATTTGATTATATTGCTTCTCTCACAACTTTGCCTATTCTATGGAATAAGTGTTTACAGTTATAACTATGGTTACAGTTATTATTTTCCATCTTCAATCTAGTATATCCCCACCCATAATTTCAGCACCAGTGGAAAATCAGGATGATTTAACATCATTCTTTGTATATCAAATCGTGGACCTGCTTATCCCTTATTTTATCTACTTGTTGTTCATATTGAATAAAGGTTCTTAGTTAAGTATATTAGATTTTAGCCTGGATATCTCCTAATAAATGGGAGACATATATAATTTGGAACAAATTTTGTTTTCATTTTAGTAACCTCTAAATAATGTTTCCCAAACAACAATAAGGAATAGGCAGCATACTAAACACTTTTCTTAATGTTGATCTTAAGGTATAAAAGTAACTGTTGAAGTTGAGGTTTTCAGAGCAATGGTCAGCATATACTATACATTGGTGTGTTTTAAACTTTCATATAACACTGAGCACAGACCTACATACAGACAGACTGAGAGTTAAATCTTGGTGTTCTTATTTAGGAGAATCACAATTTCTATACACAGTATTATATTTCTAAAATGAGTAGGAATTAGCCTTGATAAAAAGATCCAAATTCAGTTTCATTTTCCAAAATTCACTCTTCTTCTTTATAATCTTCTAGTATAGAACACCATCTTTTTATCTCATCAATATTAAAGTAATCCATCTCTTTATTTTTGGTAAAGCTGGGTATATTGGGATGAGCTCTTAAACTTCCATTTACTTTCTAAGCTAAATCTTACCACAAAAAGAACTGCCTTCTTTGTGAACAAGTGTGCCAAATCAACTTGGATCTGCTTGATGGTTCTCACACCTTTAGTGTTCATAAGACAACATTTTTATGTTGCCAGATGTAACCCAGATGGTACATATTATGGATATTGGAAAAATATATGGTTTCCAACTGAGGTCTTTTAAGTATGATTTTTGAATTGATGAGAACATTGAGGTGTTTTTTTTTTCCATTTGCACCATAATGCAGTCAAAATATGGTCCCCAGGTGAATGAACATTTACCTGTTTCATTTGGCATCACTCTGTATTTCTGAGCCATGACTTCTCAGATTTGGTTTCAACTGGCTGAAAAACAATGTGATAGTGTCAAGTAACTATCACTCTATTGAAAGACAGGGCTGATAAGATAAATTTAGAACATCTTTCATCTCATGTTCAATATTAACAACTGTTCTATCACCTTGCCAGCAGACAGAAACGTGTGATAAAGTTTAGACATTTTAATTCTTTAGTCTCTCCTGTTTTGATAAATATTAGACATAAGGTGGTACAGAAACACTGTCCTGAAATCTCTGTTTTCAGAGAAAATAGTCCATCATAATAAACTCATTCTAAAACTATTTACAGAAGAAATTGTTAGGCCAATTCAATAGACAGAGCTGATATGTCTGTCTCCTGCTGTCCTTACCTTCACTCCATGGAGAGTCTGGGTTGCTTTGTTTGAAATAAACAAAATGTTATGAACATGGTAATGGTCCTTGCAGTATATCATTCAGAAGATATCTGATAAGGATTATCAGAGGAAAACCCCCCACTTCTTCCACATTTCTCTTTCTCTGCTTCCACCTCTTCCTTTTCTATATACTTTATCTTTAACTTATTGTTATTTGATGGACATCAACACTTACATACTCTGTGTAATCTAGTATGTGCATAGATAAACAGAAATACTTTAAATTTTGCTCACAAAGTTTAGGATTAATATGTTCAGATATCCACTTACCCATCCAAAATAATGTAAGAACATCATGAGCATTGCTCAAAGTATATCTCTGGCTATAGGTTAGAGGTCAGAACAGCAGCCGCTCCTCCCTGCCAAGTCTTCTGCTTTGAAACTTAGGTAATTAACTTATATATTGGCTTTCCTTATTATTTTTACATACAGATTAAGATGTTTAAAACCTCCAGAGAACTTGATCACTGAGTCAAAGGAAGAAAGGAGGGTAAGAAAGAGAAGAACTGATAATAGTTACTTAGAATAATTTAGTGTTTAACTACATATCCAGTGTGCACAAAGCTGCTCAAACAGACAAGAGTCATCCATTCCTGTAACATTCAACATACCCTTTTATGGTGGCATAAAAATCCAAGGATACAATCTCTCAGGACTCCTCATAATTCAAATTCTTGAAGCAGCAAAGCTCCACTATCTGAGCTCTTATTACAAATAACATAGGTTCTGTGAGGATAAAGCAATGCTGTGTTACATGTAGAAAAGAAGAGCATACACTTTACTCCCACCCAGTGTCACATACTTTCACATAGGAGAGAAAGCCACACCTCTCAAGTTTCCCTGAATCCTTCTTGGTGAAAACAATTCCTCTAATTTTAGCCTAAAGAGGGTCTCACCACAGAAACTGGGCCTATGTCCAGAAACCACTATCCAGGGCAGATATATAGCTCTCCTCCAATCCCAGTCCATCTGTCCTTAACCAGCCTGAGGCAAGCAGATAAGACTGGCTCCAATAATGCCTGTGTCTTTGTATTCATGTCTAAGTGTAACAGCCTCCCATTGAGTGAGGGCTAGACATAATGACTTCTGTCTAATCAACAGAATACAGTAATGATAATGAGTTGCCACTTCCATGATGAGGCTACAAAATGTGACTTCCATCTTGCTAGCAGATTCTATTGTTTTCTTGCCTTGCTGGCTTTGTTGAAGCAACTTGACACATAGAGAGAGACACATAGCAAGAAATTAGGATGACCTCTGGCTAACAGCCAGTGAGAAAGTAAGACGCTCAGTCTGACAGCATGAAAAGAACTAGATCCTCAGTCTGACAGCCCGTGAGGAACTGAATCCTGCCAATGCCCACTGATCTGGGAAACAGGTCTTTCTTCTGTTGAGCCTTTAAATGAAACCTCAGCCCTGGCTGATACTTTGATTGAAGCCTGTGGAAAAACCTGATGCAGAAGACACAGAGAAATTGTGCCCAAATTTCTGACCCACAGAAACTGTGAGATAAGAAATATGTATTGCTTTAAGCCACTCGATTTATGGTAGTTACACAGAAATGGATAACAAGACACTTCCCAATAGAGTACATCCAAAAACTCTGTTCTGCAAGTGAATGAAGTCCAGGAAGGCTGACTCACGAATTAGCATAGTCAAGTTCAGTCTCAAGATAAAGACCTTACAACAATCCATCCATCGACTTCTTCCTCAGAGGCAGGAATGTGGGAAATACTTTTGGATTATGTGTGGGTTTTCTTATCCACACTCTCCTGTTCTCAAGAAAAACTGAGAGTTAACTAAAGAAATCATCTTACATTAATTTGTCCCATGGGTATAGTCACAGATTTGAAAGCATCAAGTCACAGAATCAAAAAATTGCATAAAACTCCAGATGCTATCATTCTTTTTTTTTAAACAGCTTTATTTGAGCATAATTGCTTTACAGTGATGTGTTAGTGTCTGCTTTATAACAAAGTGAACAAGCTATACATATACATATATCACCATAACTTCTCCCTCTTGCATCTCCTTCCCATCCTCCCCCTATACCACCCATCTAGGTGGTCACAAAGCACCGAGCTGATCTCCCTGTACTATGTGGCTTCTTCCCACTAGCTATTTTATATTTGGTAGTGTATATATGTCCATGCGACTCTCTCACCTCGTCCCAGCTTACCCTTCCTCCTCCCTGTGTCCTTAAGTGCATTCTCTACTTGTGAGTTTTTATTCCTGCACTGCCCCTAGGTTCTTCAGAACCATTTTTTTTTAGATTCCATATATATGTGTTAGCATACGGTATTTCGTTTTCTCTTTCTGACTTACTTCACTCTGTAGGACGGACTCGAGTTCCATCCAACTCAATACAAATAAATCAGTTTTGTTTCTTTTTGTGGCTGAGTAATATTCCACTGTATATATGCGCCATATCTTCTTTATCCATTCATCTGTTGATGGACACTTAGGTTGTTTCCATGTCCCGGCTATTGTAAATAGAGCTGCAATGAACGTTGTGGTACATGACTCTTTTTACGGTTTTCTCAGGGTATATGCCCAATAGTGGGATTGCTGGGTCATATGGAAGTTCTATTTTTAGTTTTTTAAGGAGCCTCCATACTGCTCCCATAGTGACTGTATCAACTTACATTCCCACCAATAGTGCAAGAGGGTTCCCTTTTCTCCACACCCTCTCCAGCATTTATTGTTTGTAGATTTTTTGATGATGGCCGTTCTGACCGGTGTGAGATCATATCTCATTGTAGTTTTGATTTGCATTTCCCTAATTATAAGTGATATTGTTCAGCGTTTCATGTGTTTCTTGGCAATCTGTATATCCTCTTTAGAGAAATGTCTATTTAGCTTCTGCCCATTTTTGGATAAGGTGGTTTGTTTATTTGATATAGAGCTGCATGAGCTGCTTGTAAGTTTTGGAGATTATTCCTTTCAAGTTGCTTCATTTGCAAACATTTTCTCCCATTCTGAGGGTTGTCTTTTCATCTTGTTCATGTTTTCCTTTGCTTTTCCTTGCTTTTTTTCCCTTTCCGTTCCTTTTCTTTTTCTGTGCAAAAGCCTTTATGTTTCATTAGGTCCCATTTGTTTATTTTTGTTTTTATTTCCATTCCTCTAGGAGGTGGGTCAAAAAGGATCTTGCTGTGATTTATGTCATACAGTGTTCTGCCTATGTTTTCCTCTAAGAGTTTTATAGTGTCTGACCTTACATATAAGTCTTTAACCTATTTTGAGTTTATTTTTGTGTATGGTGTTAGGGAGCTTTCTAATTTCATTCTTTTACATGAAGCTGTCCAGTTTTCCCAGCACCAATTATTGAAGAGGCTGTTTTTTCTCCATTTTATATCCTTGACTCCTTTATAAAAAATAAGGTGAACATATGTGTGTGGGTTTATCTCTGGGCTTTCTATCCTGTTCCATTGATGTCTATTTCTGTTTTTGTGCCCCTACCATACTGTCTTGATTACTGTAGATTTGTAGTATAGTCTGAAGTCTGGCAGCCTGATTGCTCCAGCTCCGTTTTTCATTCTGAACATTGCTTTGGTTATTCAGGGTCTTTTGTGTTTCCATAAAAATTGTGAAATATTTTTTCTACTTTTGTGAAAAAAGCCATTGGTAGTTTGATAAGGATTGCATTGAATCTGTAGATTGCTTTGGGTAGTAGAGTCATTTTCACAATGTTGATTCTTCCAATCCAAGAACATGGTATATCTCTCCATCTGTTTGTATCATCTTGAATTTCTTTCATTAGTGTCTTATAGTTTCTACATAAAGGTCTTTTGTCTCCTGAAGTAGTTTTATTCCTGGGTATTTTATTCTTTTTGCTGCAATGGTAAATCAGAGTGTTTCCTTAATTTCCCTTTCAGATTTTTCATCATTAAGGTATAGGAAGGCAAGAGATTTCTATGCATTAATTTTGTACCCTCTACTTTACCAAATTCATTGATTAGCTCTAGTAGTGTTCTGGTAGCTCATCAGCTTTCTCTATGTATAGTATCATGTCATCTGCAAAGAGTGACAGCTTTACTTCTTCTTTTCCAATTTGTTTTCCTTTTATTCCTTTTTCTTCTCTGATTGCTGTGGTTAAAACTCCCAAAGCTATGCTGAATAATAATGGTAACAGTGGACAGCCTTGTCTTGTTCCTGATCTTAGAGGAAATGATTTCAGTTTTTCACCACTGAGAATGATGTTGACTGTGGGTTTATGATATATGACCTTTATTATGTTGAGGTAAGTTCCCTCTATGCCTAGTTTCTGGAGAGTTTTTGTCATAAACTGGTGTTGAATTTTGTCAAAAGCTTCTTCTGCATCTGTTGAGATGATCATATGGTTTTTCTCCTTCAATGGTTTTTCTCCTTCATATGGTTAATATGGTTTATCACATTGAATGGTTTGCATATATTGAAGAATCCTTGCATTCCTGGGATAAACGCCACTTGGTCATGGTGTATGATCCCTTTAATGTGATTGTGGATTCTGTTCACTCATATTTTGTTGATGATTTTTGCATCTATGTTCATCAGCGATATTGGCCTGTAGTTTTCTTTCTTTGTAACATCTGTCTGGTTTTAGTATCAGGGTGATCATGGCCTCATAGAATGAGTTTGGGAGTGTTCCTCCTTCTGCTATATTTTGGAGGAGTTTGAGAAGGATTGGTCTTCTTCTCTAGATGTTTGTTAGAATTCACCTGTGAAGCCGTCACATCCTGGGCTTTGGCTTGTTGGAAGATTTTTAATCACAGTCTCAATTTCAGTGCTTGTGACTGGTCTGTTCATATTTTCCTATTTCTTCTGGATTCAGTCTCAGAATGTTCTGCATTTCTAAGAATGTGTCCATTTCTTACAGATTGTCCATTTTATTGGTATATAGTTGCTTGTAGTAATCTCTCATGATTATTTGTATTTCTGCAGTGTCAGTTGATACTTTTCTTTTTTCATTTCTAATTCTGTTGATTTGAGTCTTCTCCCTTTTTTGCTGTATGGGTCTGGCTAATTGTTTATCAATTTTGGTTATCTTACCAAAGAAACAGCTTTTAGTTTTACTGATCTTTGTTATTGTTTGCTTCATTTCTTTTTTATTTATTTCTGATGTGATCTTTATGATTTCTTTCCTTCTGCTAACTTTGGGGGATTTTGTTTTTCTTTCCCTAATTGCTTTAGGTGTAAAAGTTAGATTGTTTATTTGAGATGTTTCTTCTTTCTTGAGGCAAGATTCCTTCTTAGAATGGCTTTTGCTGCATCCCATAGGTCTTGGGTTGTCATGTTTCATTGTAATTTGTTTCTATGTATTTTTTGATTTCCTCTTTGTTTTCTTCAGTGATCGCTTGGTTATTTAGTAGTGTATTGTTTAGCCTCCATGTGTTTGTATTTTTACAGATTTTTTCCTGTAATTGATATCTAATCTCATAGTATTGTGGTCAGAAAAGATATTTGATACAATTTCAATATTCTTAAATTTACCAACAGTTGACTTGTGATCCAAGATATGATCTATCCTGGAGAATGTTCCACGAGCACTTGAGAAGAAATTGTGTTCAGTTGTTTTTGGATGGAATGTCTTATAAATATCAATTAAGTCCATCTTCTTTAATGTATCATTTAAAGTTTGTGTTTCCTTATTTATTTTCATTTTGGATGATCTGTCCATTGGTAAAAGTGGGGTTTTAAAGTACCCTACTATGATTGTGTTACTGTCAATTTCCCTTTTTATGGGTATTAGTATTTGCCTTATGTATTGTGGTGTTCCTATGTGGTGTGAATGAATATTTACAATTGCTATATTTTCTTCTTGGATTGATCCCCTGATCATTATGCAGTGCCCATCCTTGTCTCTTGTAATAGTCATTATTTAAAGTCTATTTTGTCTGATAAAAGAATTGCTACTCCAGCTTTCTTTAGAGTTCCATTAGCATGGAATATCTTTTTGCATCCCCTCACTTTCAGTCTGTATGTGTCCCTAGGTCTGAAGTGTGTCTCTTGTACACAGCATGTATATGGTCTTGTTTTTGTATCCAGTCAGCCAGTCTATGTCTTTTGGTTGGAGCATTTAATCCATTTACGTTTAAGGTAGTTATCAATATGTATGTTCCAAATACAATTTTCTTAATTGTTTTGGTTTTGTTATTGTAGGTCTTTTCCTTCTCTTGTGTTTCCTGCCTAGAGAAGTTCCTTTAGCATTTGTTGTAAGCTGGTTTGGTGGTGCTGAATTCTCTTATCTTTGGCTTGTCTGTAAAGCTTTTAATTTCTCTGTTGAATCTGAATGAGATCCTTGCTGGGTAGAGCAATGTTGGCTGTAGATTTTTCTCTTTCATCACTTTAATTATGTCCTGCCCCTCCCTTTGGCTTGTAGAGTTTCTGCTGAAAGATCAGCTGTTAACCTTATGGGGATTCCCTTTTATGTTATTTGTTGTTTTTCCCTTGCTGCTTTTAATATTTTTTCTTTGTATTTAATTTTTGATAGTTTGATTGATATGTGTCTTGGCATGTTTTTCCTTGGATTTCCCTTGTGTGGGACTCTCTGCACTTCCTGAACTTGATTGACTAATCCTTTCCCATGTTAGGGAAGTTTTCAACTATAATCTCTTCAAATATTTTCTCTGTCTTCTTTCCTTTTCTCTTCTTCTTCTGGGACCCCTATAATTCGAATGTTGGTGCATGTAATATTGTTCCAGAGGTCTCTGAGGCTGTCCTCAATTCTTTTCATTCTTTTTTCTTTATTCTGCTCTGCAGTAGTTATTTCCACTCTTTTATCTTCCAGGTCACTTATCCTTTCTTCTGCCTCAGTTATTCTGCTATTGAGTCCTTCTAGAGAATTTTAAATTTAATTTATATTTTTGTTCATCGTTTGTTTGCTCTTTAGTTCTTCTAGGTCCTCGTTAAATGTTTCTTTTATTTTCTCCATTTTATTTCCAAGATTTTGTATCATCTTTACTATCATTACTCTGAATTCTTTTTCAGGTAGACTGCCTATTTCCTCTTCATTTGTTTGGTCTGGTGGGTTTTTACCTTGCTCCTTCATCTGCTGTGTGTTTCTCTGTCTTCTCATTTTGCTTAACTTACTGTGTTTGTGGTCTCCTTTTTGCAGACTGCAGGTTCATAGTTCCCATTGTTTTTTTGTGTCTGCTCCCAGTGGCTAAGGTTTGTTCAGTGGGTTGTGTAGGCTTCCTGGTGGAGGGGACTGGTTCCTAATATCTGATGGATGAGGCTGGATCTTGTTTTTCTGGTAGGCTAGACCACGTCCGGTGGTTTGTTTCAGGGTGTCTGTGACTTTATTATGATTTTAGGCAGCCTTTCTGTTAATGGGTGGGGTTGTGTTCCTGTTTTGCTAGTTGTTTGGCATAGGGTGTCCAGTATTGTAGCTTGGTGGTAGTTGAGTGGACCTGGGTCTTAACATTGAGATGGAGACCTCTGGGAGACCTTTTGCCATTTGATATTAAGTGGAGCCAGAGGGTCTCTGGTGGACCAATGTTCTGAACTCAACTCTCCCACATAAAGGCACAGGCCTGACACCCGGCTTGAGCACCAAGACCCTGTCAGCTACACAGCTCAGAAGAAAAGGGAGAAAAAATGAAAAAAGAACCAAAAAAAGTAAAATAAAATAAAGTTATTAATAAATAAAAAATTAAAATATTATTAAAATATTTTTAATTAAAAGTAATTTAAAAAAAGAAAGAAGATAGCAACCAAACCAAAAACTAAATACACCAATGATAACAAGCACTAAAATCTATACTAAAACAAACTAACAAACAAACAAACAAACAAAAAATACAGACAGAGAGAACCGTAGGCATATGGTAAAAGCAAATCTATACAGACAAAATCACACAAAGTCCATCGTCTCAATTTCAGGAGGATTCATTGTCTGTTCAGGTATTCCAGAGATGCAGGGTAGATCAAGTTGATTGTGGAGATTTAATCCACTTCTCCTTAGGCTGCTGGGAGAAATTTCCCTTTCACTTCTTTGTTCACAGAGTTCCTGTTTTTCAGCTTTGGATTTCACCTCACCTCTGTGTGTAGGTTGCCTAAGGGCATCTTTTGGGAAGTCTGAGGCCTTCTGCCAGCATTCAGAGGTGTTCTTTAGGAGTTGTTCCACATGTAGATGTATTTCTGATGTATTTCTGGGGAGAAAGGTGATCTCCACATCTTACTCCTCTGCTATCTTGAAGCTCTACATTCTTCCAATCTTAATCCTCTGAATGAGGAGGGTGAGCATGTTTGAGAAAGTTCACCTGAGGTGTGCAAATGGTGGTCTGTGAATGTTTCCTCCAGGAGGTGATGGAGGGAGGCCTGGCTGGAGCACTGAGAATGTCTCCAGTGGGATTGCAGGAACCAGGGCTGGAGCATCAAGACCTGATGCTATACTTCTTAAGGCTACTTTATTTTATGTCATTTTCTCTCCATATACAGGGTCTTTTAATTTAAGTGGCATTCTCAATCTATTAATTTAAGACATTTATAAGGATTAATTTACTAATTACCTGTTATCACTGGTGAAACACAGTGGTTATATTTACACTGGCAAAATGTGCCCCGCTATTTAAACTGGACAACATACACATAAGATATAACTAGCTTTTTTTCCCTCTACATTGTCTAAAATGCATTTTGTCAAAGCCAACTTTGATTTCCAGCATCCAACATAAACCTCCAGGGCTATTCCTGTTGATAACAACAGAAAATCCATCACTGATTTTACCACTGTAAAGGTGGCTACTTGCAATCACAGTAACCAAATATAAGAGGGCAGGAAACACCTCGGGTGAAATATTGGCTGATAATGTGGACCCTCAGTGTCTACCCATCCTTCAATGCACTACATCCAGATAGTATGATTTGGCAAAAATGAAAGCAACAGTTTAGTGGAAGTAATGAAAACTCTCTCAACTACATTATTTTTTTCCCCACAATGTAGAAAATATGCCTGGCAGTTTTGCTGACAGTTCAATAATGCACTTCATTTTGCTACTATTCTCAATGACTTTCTCAGTTTCTTGTTTAATAAATTAATGCCAAAGTAAAACTTGGAGGTAAACAGATTTCAATTGAGTCTTTGTGATGTTAAATATCTGGGAATTTGGAAAATGTAGAATTATAAATAATTTGGTGGTCTTATTTTGTTTGACTACTTGGCACTGAATAATGTAACAGCTTTCTGATGGGAAGAGAAACATTAAAGAATTCTCTTTGTGCATTCTCTACCACATTTGGGGAACATCTGGGGACATTTGGGGAAAGTGTCTGCCAAAGTTTTTTATTTCTCCCAACTGGTCTTATATGTAATTCTCTAGATAAGAATTGAGGATATTGGGACTCAAAATTAATAATGTATCACTAATTGCCAATCAGCAAACTTGGTTCTTTTTGATTGTTGTGTGAGATGTAGTTTTTACTTGTTGAAAGACGTGCTCATTCAACCAGTGGGTAGAGGCTCTCATATACAACTGTCACGTGTAATACCCACAGCCTTACTCAAGAGAGTAGGTACCCTAGCCCTTGCTTAATGCTCTTACTTCATGAAAAGCAAAAAGGCATAAGGAGAAGAGGTGCTTAGCACATGGATATTAAATGTAAAGGATATTCATAAACATAGTCTGATGAAAGTGCCACACTGTTTGTCCCACTGGTAAAGTTTAATCAGATTTTATTCTCACAATTCAAGGCAATGACAACAAAAGTCAGCTGCTTTACCTGTAATTCTCTTCTTGTATTACAACGCACTGAAGCTACCATGTGTCCAAATCCAAGAAGCCATTATCTCAGAGACAAACATGTGATACTATGAATTAAATTCAACGTTAAATTTTAATTTCCTTGTTATTTTGTGAAGTTGATAAAAAATCTGTGAAAATATGTGGAAACACTTGTAAGGAGTTTTTTTGAAAGAAAAAGTGTAATAGCAATGTATATTAGATGGTAGATTTTATTATTGTGGTAGGTCGTATATTCCAAAAAAGGTCACAACAATATTTCCCCTGTGATCTTCTTACCTGGTAACTGTGCCATTCCTCCCAATGAGAGTTAGGTCTGAGTTGCCTTATTTTATATCTGAGTAGGCTCCTGATTGTGGCAGAAGTTACAATATATCACTTTCAAGGCTGGTCATATAAGAATATACAGCATCCTGCTTCAAAATTTTTTATGGGGGTCTTGGAACGTAGGCTTTATGCCATGAAGAACTCAAGCACCACAGAAGTGGCCCTTGTGGAGAAGAACCAAGGATCACACTTGGCATTCCTAGCAGAGGTTCCAGCCATCAATCAGCAATCACCAGATTGGTGGTGAGTCTCTAGACAATTCCAGCCCTCGGCTGACAAATTACCTCCAGTCTTTCTTTCACCTCAGCTGATTTTGAATGGAGTGGATGGGTCTTAGTGGGCCCTGTCTAAATTACTAACTTCTGATTGGTGTGATTTGTTTCATAGTAATGGATAATTGGCACAAGTATCTTCATTTTGCAAATGACACAATGGAAGTTCATAATGGATAGGGGATTTTCACTCATTACACAGAGCTAGACCCCAAATTCTGTCCACTCTCTATAGCATTAAAAAAAATTGTTCTTGAATAACTATTTGATGGAATTGAATGTTGGTCTTTAATGGTAATTGTTTACTCTCAGATTCACCTACAGACCTTTAATACTTATATCTCTATTGGGAAATTACAAGTTCATGGGTAAGACATTTCTGTGGCTTTTAGAATAATCAAAAAATGTTTTCAGACCACCATTTTAATGAATCAATCTCTTCTCAATTTTCAAGACATTCACACATTCATCTGGTCTAGATTTTCTTTTGCCCTCATTTCCTAGGATATCTGCTTGAATTATGGCATCACTGAGTTCAAAAAATAAATGCTGAAGACCTGATTAACTATACTGGTATTAGAAAGAAACAGTAGACATACAAATAGAAAAAGAACTACTTAGCATCTCATTTGTACTTTCCTTATGCACTCTGATTCCACTTATATTTGATTTCCTTTCTAATACTGTTCAAATTGCAAAGTATAACCTTGCTGAACATTTACTGCTCTGCCTTGTTCTTTGTCTAATCATTCCAGATATTATTACAGGAGAACAGGGAGTGCTACCGAAGTGTTTCCCACAGGTCTTAAAGACTGAAGGTTAAATGTCATCCTAGAACTTACAAAGGCAAGAATTCCACTCTGTGCACCTCCCCTCGCCCCTCTGTCAGACTGTTCATAGGCATTACACTCAGAAAGTAGTTTCTTAAAAAGTAATTTATTGCAGATCTTCTTCATTTTCTTCTTGTGTGTCAACTAATAATTAACACTAATCTGATGTATGCAACTATAGTGTGTATAATCAAAAGCTCTTGTAACACTACAAGTAAGACAGAGGTGAAAGCATGTGATGAAGGCTTTTCAATTACCAAATTAAGGTATAAATACTAGATGAATTATCTTACAGTTGTTACATGTTTCTCTTCTGAGATATTGAGAAGCCCTCTTTGCAGTGCTCCAGATCTTTGCTGAAAGACACTTGTTCAGAAAGATGATTTGGATAGCAAAGATCAATAAAAAAGATGGTTCTTTGAGAAGATAAACAAAATTGATAAACCATTAGCCAGACTCATCAAGAAAAAAAGGGAGAAGACTCAAATCAATAGAATTAGAAATGAAAAAGGAGAAGTAACAACTGACACTGCAAAAATACAAAGGATCATGAAAGATTACTACAAGCAACTATATACCAATAAAATGGACAACCTGGAAGAAGTGGACAAATTCTTAGAAAAGCACAAGCTTCTGAGACTGAACCAGGAAAACACAGAAAATATAAACAAACAAATCATAAGCACTGAAATTGAGACTGTGATTAAAAATTTGGCAACAAACAAATGCCCAGGACCAGATGGATTCACAGGTGAATTCTATCAAACATTTAGAGAAGAGCTAACACTTATCCCCCTCCAATTATTCCAAAATATAGCAGAGGAACACTCCCAAACTCATTCTATGAGGCCACCATCACCCTGATACCAAAACCAGACAAAGATGTCACAAAGAAAGAAAACTACAGGCCAATATCACTGATGAACATAGATGCAAAAATCCTCAACAAAATATTAAAAAACAGAATCCAACAGCACATTAAAAGGATCAAGTGGGTTATATCCCAGGAACACAAGGATTCATCAATATATGCAAATCAACCAGTGTGATACACAACATTAACAAACTGAATGATGAAAATCATATGATCATCTCAACAGATGCAGAAAAAGCTTTCAATAACATTCCACACCTATATAATAAAAACCCTCCACAAAGTAGGCATAGGCGGAACTTACCTCAACATAATAAAGGCCATATATGACAAACCCACAGTCAACATCGTTCTCAATGGTGAAACACTGAAACCATTTCCTCTAAGATCAGGAACAAGACAAAGTTGTCCACTCTAACTGCTATTATTCAACATAGTTTTGGAAGTTTTAGCCACAGCAATCAGAGAAGAAAAATAAATAAAATGAATACAAATTGGAAAAGAAGAAGTAAAGCTGTCACTCTTTGCAGATGACATGATACTATACATAGAGAAAGCTGAAGATGCTACCAGAAAACTACTAGAGCTAATCAATGAATTTGGTAAAGTAGAGGGTACTAAATTTATGCATAGAAATCTCTTGCCTTTCTATACCCTAATGATGAAAAATCTGAAAGGAAAATTAAGGAAACACTCTGACTTACCATTGCAACAAAAAGAATAAAATACCTGAGAATAAACCTACCTAAAGAGACAAAAGACCTGTATGCAGAAAACTATAAGACACTGATGAAAGTAATTAAATATACTACGAAAAGAGGGAGAGATATACCATGTTCTTGGATTGGAAGAATCAACATTGTGAAAATGACTATACTACACAAAGCAATCTACATATTTAATGCAATCCCTATCAAACTACCAATGGCATTTTTCACAGAAGTAGAACAAAAAATTTCACAATTTTTATGGAAACACAAAAGACCCCGAATAACAAAAACAATATTGAGAAAGAAAAATGAAGCTGGAGGAATCAAGCTCCCAGACTTCAGACTATACTACAAAGCTACAGTAATCAGGACAGTATGGTACTGGCACAAAAACAGAAATAGAGATCAATGGAACAGGATAGAAAGCCCAGAGATAAACCCACACACATATGGTCACCTTATTTTTGATAAAGGAGGCAAGGATACACAATGGAGAAAAGACAGTCTCTTCAATAAGTGGTGCTGGGAAAACTGGACAGCTACATGTAAAAGAATGAAATTAGAACACTCCCTAACACCATACACAAAAATAAACTCAAAATGAATGAAAGACCCAAATGTAAGTCCAGACACTATAAAAGTCTTACAGGAAAACATAGGCAGAACACTCTATGACATAAATCATAGCAAGATCCTTTTTGACCCACCTCATAGAGAAATGGAAATAGAAACAAAAATAAACAAATGGGACCTAATGAAACTTAAAATCTTTTGCACAGCAAAAGGAACCAGAAATAAAACCAAAAGACTACCCTCAGAATGGGAGAAAATATTTTCAAATGAAGCAACTGAAAAAGGATTAATCTCCAAAATTTACAAGAATCTCATGCAGCTCAGTATCAAATAAACAAACAACCCAATCCAAAAATGGGAAGAAGATCTAAATAGACATTTCTCCAAAGAAGATATACAGATTGCCAACAAACACATGAGAGGATGCTCAACATCACTAATCATTAGAGAAATGCAAATCAAAACTACAATGAGGTATCACCTCACACCGGTCAGAATGGCCATCATCAAAAACTCTACAAACAGTAAATGCTAGAGAGGGTGTGGAGAAATGGGAACCCTTTGGGATTCTTGGTACAAATGTAAATTGATGCAACCACTATCGAGAACAGTATGGAGGTTCCTTAAAAAACTGAAAATAGAACTACCATGTAGCCCAGCTATCTCACTACTGGGCATATACCCTGAGAAAACCATAATTCAAAAACAGTCATGTACCACAATGTTTATTTCAGCTCTATTTACAATAGTGAGGACATGGAAGCAACCTAAGTGTCCATCGAGAGATGAATGGATAAAGAAGATATGGCACAGATATACAATGGAATATTACTCAGTCATAAAATGAAACAAAATTGAGTTATTTGTAGTGAGGTGGATGGACATAGAGTCTGTCACACAGAGTGAAGTAAATCAGAAAGAGAAAAACATATACCGTATGCTAACACATACATATAGAATGTAAAAAAAGAAAAAAAAGTTTCTGAAGAACCTAGCGGCAGAGCAGGAATAAAGATGCACACGTGGAGAATGGACTTGAGGACACAGGGAGGGGGAAGGGTAAGCTGGGATGAAGTGAGAGAGTGGCATGGACATATATATACACTACCAAATGTAAAATAGATAGCTAGTAGGAAACAGCCGTATAGCACAGGGAGATCAGCTGGATGCTTTGTGACTACCTAGAGAGGTGGAATAGGGAGGGTGTGAGGGAGATGCAAAAGGGAGGGGATATGTTGATATATGTATATGTATAGCAGATTCACTTTGTTATAAATCAGAAACTAACACACCACTGTAAAGACATTATACTTTAATAAAGATGTTAAAAAATAAAATTAAATAAATAAATGAGGATAACTGAAAAAAAGTTAAGCCTGTTAATAAAGCATAGTCTTGTTAAAAAAAAAAAGAGAAAGAAAGCAAGATGGTTCAGAAATTCTGATCCACTTTAGGATATAGGGTGGTAAGATGACAGGTAGTAAGATTGGCTAATGTAACCTGTACAAACAAAAATTTTTATTTTAAATATCTTCTATTAAGTACAGCAGATTAAGACAATTTTTAAAACTATACCACAAAACACTAAGTACAACTACTTGTCTTCTCTGAATGTTAGTTTGAGCTGGGTACAAAAGGTGTGATTCAATGAGAAAGGGAAAAAAAGACAGTTGTTCCAGGTTGTCTACTATTTCTAAGGCATTTGATAAATATTTCCTCACTTAATTCACAATAAATCCCAGTGATATAGATTTTTCTTGTCCATTTGGAGCCAAGAAAACTGAATTTCAAAGTTAAATAACTAAATTAATTCCACCAGCTACAATGTAGCAAAGGCAGGATTTAAACTCTCCAGTGTCAAGGTCCAAGCTCTTGCCACCAAGCCATGTCTGTCAAAAGAGACAGGTACATGGGAGCAGTCAGCTGAAAATCACCTTTAAAGCATCTTTCATACACTGTCACTGCCATTTGATCTGTTGTGTGACACTCTCTCGGCCTTTGTTCTCCATTCTCTAAAATGGTAATAATTTCTGTTATGGATTTAGAGATTATACAGCACCTTTCAGTGTGCTCAATAAATTGCATCTGTTATTATTCCATGATATGAAGAATTTAACTTTTCAGTCTGCTCCCAGTAACTTGTGGGAGGCAATAAAGAAAAACAAAGATATTTATGTTTTAGTCACCATGATGCTACAGGAGTTTTCCTAAAACAATACTAATTTTTTAAGATTGTCTTGTCCATTTAGTTTTATTCATCAAAAGACCTGACAAACATGAGTCATTTCATTTATCCTTTTTCTTCTTATTAGTTTTCATTGGCCTCCTTGTCAAGTTACCTCTAATAATTTATCAAGTATGCCTGATCTGGCCTGCTTAGCTGACAGAGCTAAACTATAAAAAAAGAACAGGAACAGATGTCAAAACTGCATTTGTTTTCTCTTTTTTGCCAAATTCCAGGCAAAGAATGGCACTGTTCTGCTTGCCTGCCCCTTTTACTGGTGAGTAGTCCAAAATGGTTCACACAACATCTGCTTTTGTAAAGACCTGCCAGCATTGCCCAAGTATGTCCAAATGTTATCTCACACACACAAATACCTGTAGAACTGAAAGTGAACACACTCTCCTGGGATGCCAAATACAGTGTTGTTTTCTTCTGTTTTGTTCCAGGGCCTGGGAAAATGGCCAAAGAATGGTAGCATGGACTGGAACAAGAGATCTAGTCTCTTTCTGATTCCATTTGCAGAAGATACTTTCCCCCATGTAAAACTGACTGCCATTTTAATGACACAGCTTTGAGGTTAAAAATTCAAAGCTGTATTAAGCCCCTTAGTTGTGCCCTTGATATTGGGAAGGACGGGAAGGGACAATCCATTACAGCTAGAAAACTAAGTGCACATCAAAACCCCAGGAAACAAAGCAAATGAGTAGTTTCCCCTCAGGAAATGTATGGATCCTTATTAAGTTAACTTCAGGGTGTAGGAAAGTCCTTCCCTGGTCCCCACCTCTCTTTTCCAGTATGACTGTCTTCCCTAAAACTCCCAGCCACTCTGTCTCTCCTTTATTAATCCCACTTCTTTCTCCTGGGCTTTGAAGAGTGCTCCCAGTTATTTGTTTCCTTCCAAATTCCCACTTAGTGGAGCTTAGTGGGCGGGTTGGGGAGCTCATTTCACATCTTGTACATTTCAATCAGTATCAGGGTGAAGCACTTACAGGACTAAAGGTTTTCCTCATTAAGGTAAGCCATCTCCAAACCTAACTTAGGTATGTATAGTTACATGTCTCTATCTCTTCATGAATGCCCTAGTTTAGTCTGGGCCACAGCCCTCAAAGGGGTATGGGTATGTCCTATGCTGCAGCAGGGTAAGAGATAAATTCAGTCATGCTTGGATGAAAATAGAAATGATGATTTCAAGTTGTGTTGGTATCCATCTTCCTCTTCCTGTAGGGATGCTTATCTCTAGACTTACCCTGTAGCAGCATATCTAGATTGACAAATGGAGCATCATCATATAGTCTTTGTATGATAGTCGCTGAACATTCTATTATAGAGCTGGGGTTGCAAACTATTTTTCTATAAAAGATCAGATATTCAATATTTTTAGCTTTGCAGGACATATGGTATCTGTTGCAACTACTCAAATCTGTGGTTGTAGCATGGAAGAAGATGATGCAGAAATGAATGGGCATGGCTGCATTCCAATAAAGCTTTATTAACAAAAATAGGTGGCAGGCTGGATTTGGTCCACTGGTCATAATTTGCCAAACCCCATTGTAGGAAATGGAAGTAAATGTATATTCCTAGCTATCTCTCTGTGGTTCAGTGAGATATATTTTACTTTGACCTCTCTCTGGACACTCCTTTCACCACTAGAACTCCTTTTTTTATAACTCTTCCCTACTGTTCTTTGATTTCTTTTCTTTATTCAATAAAAATATATTCAGAAATAACAAAGGTATGAACCTTGTATTCAAGAAGTGAAACCATGTTATTGATATAAGACACTGTGTAAACAGAGAGGAGACAATTTAGAATAGGAGGAAAGCTTCACAGAGGAGTTGACATAAACTGAAGCTTAAAGGTTACACCGGTGTTTGCTAGATTGGACGTTGCAGGCATTGTGACATTCTGGGTAGAATGAGAGCTATAAGCAAAGGAAAAGAGACATGAACATGCAAGGCTCATTTAGGGAAAGGTAGCTTTTCAGCATAGGTTTAGTAAAAGGTGAAACAATGTCATGGTGAGGTAAGACTCGGGTAGAAGGCAAAGTTAGATTCAAAAGCCCTTGCATACTATGCTAAGTACGTTTGTTCCTTTGGTATGGAGTGGAAAGAAATGAAATCATTGACAAAGATCTCTGTTACGGCAGCACAGCATAGGGCCTGAGCCCCCATTCCTGAGGTTGACTGCCTGGGCCTAACCCTTACGCTCTCGCTGCAGTGTGGCACTACAACCTCTTTCTGCCTCAGTTCTTTCACTTTTACAGGGAATAATGATAATAAAAATAATGCCTACCTCATGGGGTTATGATGATTAAATCATTTCAATGTTTGTAGAGCCCTTTGAACAGGATCTGTGACATAGTAAGGTGCTAAATAACCATTTGTTAAATAAAAGGAAATACAGATATTACAGCATTTCAGAAGACAGTGTCTGAGCCCAAATATTAGAGCTGGGGAGGCAAAAGGGGAGGTAGTTATGAGAGAGGATAAAGAGGTACATCTTTTAAAAGTTCATTATCAATTAAATGAGGGTGGCACGTCCTTAAGAGAGAATTGAAAATCTCAGCAGAGAATAGTTTTATGGTTTGTCCATCTGGGTGATTGGTGGTGAGGTTTTTGGATAGAGAATTCCAGTGGAGAAGCAGAGTTGGGGGAAAATATTAGATATATTAATCATTGTTTCCCACCCACATTCCTTTTTTAGAAAACAGCCTTTCTTTCATAGTATCTGGAAGGAACATTCCTTGTGCTAGGGTGATCATATAATTTATCAGCTAAATTGGAGCACATTAGAGAGTGAATATAGGAGCCTGTTAATAATCACTACAGAACAACAGGTATTAACTGGTACTCTCTAGAGCAAAGTGGTCACTGTATCTTTGAAGCTCATGATCCTTCCCAAAGTCCACTGTTGAATGGATGTAACACATTTTAGCCAATAAGACTCTTTCTCCCTAGAATTTGGAATTAAGAAACTGAGAAATCTCTCTTTTAGACATAAAATATACTTATTGAACATTATTAACTATGTGCCAGAAAATATTCTAGGCACTGTTCATATAGCAATGAATGACAACGAAAAAGCTTTGTCTTATTGGAGTCATATTCTAGTGGAAAATCAGATAAACTATAAATGTATATATAATGTCAAATAGTGATAAGAACTAAGAAGAAAAATAAAGATAAGTAAAGGGATGGAAAGTGCTGGTGTGCTAGTTTTTTTAAATTTTTAGGTTTAGTTTTATTGAGGTAACACTGACATAACATTACACGTTTCATGTGTACAACGTTATATTTCTACTTCTATATACCCTACAGCGTGTTCACCACCAAAAATATAGTTTCCATTCATCACTGTACAGTTGACCCCTTTTACCTATTTTGCCCTCCCCCTCATTCATTTTGCCTTCCCTCTCATTCCCCTCTGGTAACCACTACTCTGTTCTCTGTGTAGGGTGCTAATTTTACACTGGATGGTTAACAATAGGGAACTATTTGAGGAGATAACATTTTAGCAAAGTTCTGAAGGAGGCAAGAAATAAACAGGATAGCCCTGGGATGGAAATTTTCTTGATGCGTTTCAAAAGAAGAAAGATGGGATAAAGTGAAAGAGGTTAAGAATGGTAGAAAATAAGAGCAGGGATATTGTTGTACTCCAAGTGACAACTGGAGGATGATCATTCAGCACTGGGGCTAAATTTGGCTCCAGGCCTTGACAGACATACATTTTTGGTTACCCACCCAATGGATACTCCATCTAATTCCCTCACTATCTTTTAATTACAGATAAATATTGGAAAATCTACTCCTGCTTGCTAGTAATTGGTTTAGGGATGCACATGGAACCAGATTTAATCAAATTGGTGGTGAAGTCTGACTGGAATCTTCTTTGGAAATTTCCCTCATTTTTGAAAAGAACTAAATAAATCTCTCTCCTTCCACTGGATGCCTGGAATTTTGGCAGCCATCTTGTGACCAAAGAGGAAGCTACTCTAAGGATAAAAAAAGACCCAGCAAGATGGCTGAGTAGAGATACAGAAATAACTTGAGCTCTAATGAGGTCATTGAAGTGCTGAATTAACCAACCCTACCTTCTTATTTCTTTACCATAAAATAACAAAATTTTCC
Organism: Mesoplodon mirus; assembly: GCF_964341445.2. Taxonomy (NCBI): domain Eukaryota; kingdom Metazoa; phylum Chordata; class Mammalia; order Artiodactyla; family Ziphiidae; genus Mesoplodon; species Mesoplodon mirus. Next base: position 43,467,853 of record NC_138992.1, on the reverse strand, counting down.
ATAGATTGTAAGGCAAACTGAGTTAGTATGTTTTAAAACAGCTAAGAACATCTTAAAATATATATGCGAAAAACCAATACCGAGAGTAATATGAAACAATAATACCACTGAGAAGGCTAGTGTGAATAGAAAAAGAGCATCTGAGACTGGACAGATGGGAATAACAATATAGAATTATACTCAATCAGAGAGAGAAGCCTGATTCCTGAATTTCCAGTCCAATCCCTGTCTATTAACTCCACTTTAGCATTTGTCCCTGGATGCCCATGTGCTTTTTAGTTGTATCCTTTTTTGTAAATTACCTTTTACTTGAATATGCATAGGGTTAGGCCCCTTCCAGCAGAGGGTCTTAATTTCACTTTTAAACATGCTGAATTTGATGGACCTGTGTGTCTCTCAAAGAGGTAATGTCTAATTCGAAGTTAAATATTCACATCTCAGTCAGAGATGCTCATAAGAGCATCACTAACATGTCTAACTGCAGAAATTGATGGAATCATCCAGGTAGTATCTGATACATGGAAGGAAAGAGAGACTAGAATACTGGGGTTGAAGGCAACATTTGAGTGAACGGTCCTCAAAAGGGTGGCATGAGGGAATTAGAATAAAAATCACTTGTGAGGACTTTTTCTTTTTTTTAACATCTTTATTAGAGTATAATTGCTTTACAGTGGTGTGTTAGTTTCTGCTTTATAACAAAATGAATCAGCTATACATATACATATATCCCCATATCTCCTCCCTCTTGTGTGTCCCTCCCACCCTCCCAATCCCACCCCTCTAGGTGGTCACAAAGCATCGAGCTGATCTCCCTGTGCTATGCGGCTGTTTCCTACTAGCTATCTATTTTACATTTGGTAGTATATATAAGTCCATGGCACTCTCTCACTTCGTCTCAGCTTACCCTTCCCCTTCCCCATCCCCATGTCCTCAAGTCCATTCTCAACATCTGTGTCTTTATTCCTGTCCTGCCCCTAGGTTCTTCAAAACCATTTTTTTTTTTTAAGATTCCATATATATGTTAACATATGGTATTTGTTTTTCTCTTTCTGACTTACTTCACTCTGTATGACAGATTCTAGGTCCACCCACATCCACTTGTGGGGACGTTTTGTCAAAAACGCATGATGCAACCCACTGGGGAATTCTGGCCTACTCCTGCATTGGGAGATCAACAAGAAACTGGTAGGCAGAAGGAGAAGAACAAGATGCCGAGAAGAAAAAATCAAAAGGTAGAGGAAACACTCTACCCCTCTCAATTCTCTCATCTGAAGCAGAGAATTTTTCATAGTTCATGAATTCTATTTATTTATTTATTTATTTATTTGAAGTATAGTTGATTTACAATATTATATTAGTTTCAGGTGTACAGCAGAGTATTTCATTATTTTTATAGATTATACTCCATTTAAAGTTATTATAAAATATTGGCTATATTCCATGTGCTGTACAATATATCCTTGTAGCTTATTTATTTTAAACATAAGGTTTGTACTTCTTAATTCCCTGCTCCTATCTTACTCCTCCCCCCTTCCTCTCCCCACTGGTAACCACTATTTTTTCTTTATATCTGTGAGTTTATCTCGGTTTTGTCATATTCATTACTTTGTTTTATTTTTTAGATTCCACATATATAACTAATATCATACACTATTTTTCTTTCTTTAACGTATTTCACTAAGCATGATATACACCAGGTCCATCCATGTTGTTACAAATTGAAATTTTTCATTCTTTTTATGGCTGAGTAATATTCCATTGCAAAAATATACCACATCTTTTTTTTTTTTTATCTTTGCCAAAACAGTTAGTTTATTGGGAGATTGGGATTGACATATATACACTAATATGTATAAAATAGATAAATAACCTGCTGTATAAAAAAATAAATAAAATAAAATTCAAAACAAAACAAAACAAAAAAAACAGGTGTGTAATCAAACCAAACTTGGGTCTGCTCACCCATGTGCAGTAAAGCCAATCTACTGACACAGGGTTGTGGTGAAGGAAAGTGCCGTGTTTCTTTTTTCTTTTCTTTTCTTTTTTTTTTTTTTTTGCTGTTTTATTTTTTTATTTTTTTATTAGTTTCTACTTTATAACAAAGTGAATCAGTCATACATATACATCTGTTCCCACATCCCTTCTCTCTTGTGTCTCCCTCCCCCCCACCCTCCCTATCCCACCCCTCCAGGCAGTCACAAAGCACGTAGCTGATCTCCCTGTGCTATGCAGCTGCTTCCCACTAGCTATCTACCTTACGTTTGGTACTGTATATATGTCCACGCCTCTCTTTTGCTTTCTCACAGCTTACCCTTCCCCCTCCCCATATCCTCAAGTCCATTCTCAAGTAGGTCTGTGTCTTTATTCCTGTTTTACCCCTAGGTTCTTCATGACATTTTTTTCCCTTTAAATTCCATATATATGTGTTAGCATACGGTATTTGTCTTCCTCTTTCTGACTTACTTCACTTTGTATGACAGACTCTAGGTCTATCCACCTCATTACAAATAGCTCAGTTTCATTTCTTTTAATGGCTGAGTAATATTCCATTGTATATATCTGCCACATCTTCTTTATCCACTCATCCGATGATGGACACTTAGGTTGTTTCCAGCTCTGGGCTATTGTGAATAGAGCTGCAATGAACATTTTGGTACATGTCTCTTTTTTCTTTTTTCTTTTTTTTTTTTTTTTTTTTTTGCGGTATGCGGGCCTCTCACTGTTGTGGCCTCTCCCGTTGCGGAGCACAGGCTCCGGATGTGCAGGCCCAGCGGCCATGGCTCACGGGCCCAGCCGCTCCGCGGTATATGGGATCCTCCCAGACCGGGGCACGAACCCGTATCCCCTGCATCGGCAGGCGGACTCTCAACCACTGCGCCACCAGGGAGGCCCTACATGTCTCTTTTTGAATTATGGTTTTCTCAGGGTATATGCCCAGTAGTGGGATTGCTGGGTCATATGGTAGTTCTATTTTTAGTTTTTTAAGGAACCTCCATACTGTTCTCCATAGTGACTGTACCAATTCACATTCCCACCAGCAGTGCAAGAGTGTTCCCTTTTCTCCACACCCTCTCCAGCATTTATTGTTTCTAGATTTCTTGATGATGGCCATTCTGACTGGTGTGAGATGATATCTCATTGTAGTTTTGATTTGCATTTCTCTAATGATTAATGATGTTGAGCATTCCTTCATGTATTTGTTGGCAATCTGTATATCTTCTTTGGAGAAATGCCTATTTAAGCCTTCTGCCCATTTTTGGATTGGGTTGTTTGTTTTTCTGCTATTGAGCTGCATGAGCTGCTTATACATTTTGGAGATTAATCCTTTGTCAGTTGCTTCATTGGCAAATATTATCTCCCATTCTGAGGGTTGTCTTTTAGTCTTGTTTATGGTTTCCTTTGCTGTGCAAAAGCTTTGAAGTTTCATTAGGTCCCATTTGTTTATCTTTGTTTTTATTTCCATTTCTCTAGGAAGTGGGTCAAAAAGGATCTTGCTGTGATTTATGTCATAGAGTGTTCTGCCTATGTTTTCCTCTAAGAGTTTGATAGTGTCTGGCCTTACATTTAGGTCTTTAATCCATTTTGAGCTTATTTTTGTGTATGGTGTTAAGGAATGATCTAATCTCCTACTTTTACATGTCCTTGTCCAGTTTTCCCAGCACCACTTATTGAAGAGACTGTCCTTTCTCCACTGTACATTCCTGCCTCCTTTATCAAAGATATGTTGACCATATGTGCGTGGGTTTATCTCTGGGCTTTCTATCCTGTTCCATTGATCTATCTTTCTGTTTTTGTGCCAGTACCACACTGTCTTGATTACTGTAGCTTTGTAGTATAATCTGAAGTCAGGGAGCCTGATTCCTCCAGCTCCATTTTTCGTTCTCAAGATTGCTTTGGCTATTCGGGGTCTTTTGTTTTTCCCAACAAATTTTGAAATTTTTTGGTCTAGTTCTGTGAAAAATGCCAGTGGTAGTTTGATAGGAATTGCATTGAATCTGTAGATTGCTTTCAGTAGTAGAGTCATTTTCACAATATTGATTCTTCCAATCCAGGAGCATGATATATCTCTCCATCTATTTGTATCATCTTTAATTTCTTTCATCAGTGTCTTATAATTTTCTGCATACAGGTCTTTTGTCTCCTTAGGTAGGTTTATTCCTAGATATTTTATTCTTTTTGTTGCAATGGTAAATGGGAGTGTTTTCTAGATTTCACTTTCAGATTTTTCATCATTAGTGTACAGGAATGCCAGAGATTTCTGTGCATTAATTTTGTATCCTGCTACTTTACCAAATTGATTGATTAGTTCTAGTAGTTTTCTGGTAGCATCTTTAGGATTCTCTATGTATAGTATCATGTCATCTGCAAATAGTGACAGCTTTACTTCTTCTTTTCCAATTTGGATTCCTTTTATTTCCTTATCTTCTCTGATTGCTGTGGCTAAAACTTCCAAAACTAAGTTAAATAAGAGTGGTGAGAGAGAGCAGCCTTGTCTTGTTCCTGATCTTAGTGGAAATGGTTTCAGTTTTTCACCATTGAGGATGATGTTTGCTGTGGGTTTGTCATATATGGCCTTTATTATGTTGAGGAAATTTCCCTCTATGCCTACTCTCTGGAGGTTTTTTATTATCAATGGGTGTTGAATTTGTTGAAAGTTTCTCTGCATCTATTGAGATGATCATATGGTTTTTCTTCTTCAATTTGTTAATATGGTGTATCACATTGATTGATTTGTGTATATTGAAGAATCCTTGCATTCCTGGAATAAACCCTACTTGATCATGGTGTATGATCCTTTTAATGTGCTGGTGGGTTCTGTTTGCTAGTATTTTGTTGAGGATTTTTGCATATATTTTCATCAGTGATATTGGCCTGTAGTTTTCTTTCTTTGTGACATCCTTGCCTGGTTTTGGTATCAAGGTGATGGTGGCCTCGTAGAATGAGTTTGGGAGTGCTCCTCCCTCTGCTATATTTTGGAAGAGTTTGAGAAGGATAGGTGTTAACTCTTCTCTAAATGTTTGATGGAATTCGCCTGTGAAGTCATCTGGTCCTGGGCTTTTGTTTGTTGGAAGATTTTTAATCACAGTTTCAATTTCAGTGCTTGTGATTGGTCTATTCATATTTTCTATTTCTTCCTGATTCAGTCTTGGCAGGTTGTGCATTTCTAAGAATTTGTCCATTTCTTCCAGGTTGTCCATTTTATTGGCATAGAGTTGCTTGTAGTAATCTCTCATGATCTTTTGTATTCCTGCAGTGTCAGTTGTTACTTCTCCTTTTTCATTTCTAATTCTATTGATTTGAGTCTTCTCCCTTTTTATCTTGAAGAGTCTGGCTAATGGTTTATCAATTTTGTTTATTTTCTCAAAGAACCAACTTTTAGTTTTATTGATCTTTGCTATCGTTTCCTTCCTTTCTTTTTCATTTATTTCTGATCTGATCTTTATGATTTCTTGCACCCTGCTAACTTTGGGGTTTTTTTTGTTCTTCTTTCTCTAATTGCTTTAGGTGCAGGGTCAGGTTGTTTACTCGAGATGTTTCCTGTTTCTTAAGGTGGGATTGTATTGCTATAAAATTCCCTCTTAGAACTGCTTTTGCTGCGTCCCATAGGTTTTGGGTTGTTGTGTCTCCATTGTCATTGGTTTCTAGGTATTTTTTGATTTCCTCTTTGATTTCTTCAGTGATCACTTCGTTATTGAGTAGTGTATTGTTTAGCCTCCATGTGTTTGTATTTTTTACAGCTCTTTTCCTGTAATTGATGTCTAGTCTCATAGCATTGTGGTCGGAAAAGATACTTGATACAATTTCAATTTTCTTAAATTTACCAAGGCTTGATTTGTGACCCATGATATGATCTATCCTGGAGAATGTTCCATGAGCACTTGAGAAAAATGTGTATTCTGTTGTTTTTGGATGGAATGTCCTATAAATATCAATTAAGTCCATCTTGTTTAATGTATCATTTAAAGCTTGTGTTTCCTTATTTATTTTCATTTTGGATGATCTGTCCAATGGTGAAAGTGGGGTGTTAAAGTCCCCTACTATGAGTGTGTTACTGTCGATTTCTCCTTTTATGGCTGTTAGTATTTGCCTTATGTATTGAGGTGCTCCTATGTTGGGTGCATAAATATTTACAATTGTTATATCTTCTTCTTGGATCGATCCCTTGATCATTATGTAGTGTCCTTCTTTATCTCTTCTAGTAGTCTTTATTTTAAAGTCTATTTTGTCTGATATGAGAATTGCTACTCCAGCTTTCTTTTGGTTTCCATTTGCATGGAATATCTTTTTCCATCCCCTTACTTTCAGTCTGTATGTGTCTCTAGGTCTGAACCGGGTCTCTTGTAGACAGCATATATATGGGTCTTGTTTTTGTATCCATTCAGCCAATCTGTGTCTTTTGGTGGGAGCATTTAGTCCATTTACATTTAAGGTAATTATCGATATGTATGTTCCTATTCCCATTTTCTTAATTGTTTTGGGTTCGTTATTGTAGGTCTTTTCCTTCTGTTGTGTTTCTTGCCTAGAGAAGTTCCTTTAGCATTTGTTGTAAAGCTGGTTTGGTGGTGCTGAACTCTCTCAGCTTTTGCTTGTCTGTAAACATTTTAATTTCTCCATCAAATCTGAATGAGATCCTTGCTGGGTAGAGTAATCTTGGTTGCAGGTTTTTCTCTTTCATCACTTTAATTATGTCCTGCCACTCCCTTCTGGCTTGTAGAGTTTCTGCTGAGAGATCAGCTGTTATCCTGATGGGGATTCCCTTGTGTGTTATTTGTTGTTTTTGCCTTGCTGCTTTTAATATGATTTCTTTGTGTTTAATTTTTGACAGTTTGATTAATATGTGTCTTGGCATATTTCTCCTTGGATTTATTCTGTATGGGACTCTCTGTGCCTCCTGGACTTGATTAACTATTTCCTTTCCCATATTAGGGAAGTTTTCAACTATAATCTCTTCAAATATTGTCTCAGTCCCTTTCTTTTTCTCTTCTTCTTCTGGAACCCCTATAATTCGATTGTTGGTGCGTTTAATGTTGTCCCAGAGGTCTCTGAGACTGTCCTCTGTTCTTTTAATTCTTTCTTCTTTATTTTGCTCTGCATCAGTTATTCCCACTATTTTATCTTCCACCTCACTTATCCGTTCTTCTGCCTCAGTTATTCTGCTATTGATCCCATCTAGAGTATTTTTCATTTCATTTATTGTGTTTTTAATCGATGCTTGATTCATCTTTAGTTCTTCTAGGTCCTTGTTAACTGTTTCTTGCATTTTGTCTATTCTATTTCCAAGATTTTGGATCTGGGAAATAGAATCTTGGATCATCTTTACCATCATTATTCTGAATTCTTTTTCAGGTAGACTGCCTATTACCTCTTCATTTGTTAGATCTGGTGGGTTTTTATCTTGCTCCTTCTCCTGCTGTGTGTTTTTCTGTCTTCTCATTTTGCTTATGTTACTGTGTTTGGGGTCTCCTTTTTGAAGGCTGCCGGTTCGTAGTTCCCGTTGTTTTTGGTGTCTGTCCCCAGTGGCTAAGGTTGGTTTAGTGGGTTGTGTAGGCTTCCTGGTGGAGGGGACTAGTGCCTGTGTTCTGGTGGATGAGGCTGGATCTTGTCTTTCTGGTGGGCAGGTCCATGTCTGGTGGTGTGTTTTGGGGTGTCTGTGGACTTTTTATGATTTTAGGCAGCCTCTCTGCTAATGGGTGGCATTGTGTTCCTGTCTTGCTAGTTGTTTGGCATTGGGTGCGAAGAACTGTAGCTTGCTGGTCGTTGAGTGAAGCTGGGTGCTGGTGTTGAGATGGAGATCTCTGGAAGATTTTCACCATTTGATATTATGTGGACCTGGGAGGTCTCTTGTGGACCAGTGTCCTGAAGTTGGCTCTCCCACCTCAGAAGCACAGCACTGACTCCTGGCTCCTCAATTTGGGATGATTCGTTGTCTATCCATGTATTCCACAGATGCAGGGTACATCAAGTTGATTGTGGAGCTTTAATCCGCTGATTCTAAGGCTGCTGGGAGAGATTTCCCTTTCTCTTCTTTGTTCTCACAGCTCACAGGTCTCAGCTTTAGATTTGGCTCCACCTCTCTGTGTAGATCACCGGAGGGCATCTGTTCTTCTCTCAGACAGGACAGGGTTAAAGGAGCAGCCGCTTCGGGGACTCTGACTCACTCAGGCCGGGGGGCAGGGAGGGGCACAGAGTGTGGGTGGAGCCTGCAGCAGCAGAGGCTGGCGTGACATTGCACCATCCCGACGCACGCCGTTTGTTCTCCCAGGGAAGCCGTCCCTGGATCCCAGGACCCCGGCTGTCACGGGCTGCACAGGCTCCCCAGAAGGGGGGCGTGGACAGTGACCTGTGCTCTCACACAGGCCTCGTGGTGGCAGCAGCAGCCCCAGCATCCCACGCCCGTCTCTGGGGTCCGCGCTTTCATCCGCGGCTCGCGCCCATCTCTGGAGCTCCTCCAAGCAGTGCTCTTAATCCCCTCTCCTCGCGCACCAGGAAACAAAGAGGGAAGAAAAAGTCTCTTGCCTCTTCGGCAGGTCCAAACTTTTTCCCGTACTCCTTCCCGGCTAGCTGTGGTGCATTAACCCCTTCAGGCTGTGTTCACGCTGCCAACCCCAGTCCTCTCCCTGTGCTCTGACTGAAGCCCGAGCCTCAGCTCCCAGCGCCGCCCACCCCGGCGCCTGAGCAGACAAGCTTCTCGGGCTGGTGAGTGCTGGTTGGCACCAATCCTCTGTGCGGGAATCTCTCCGCTTTGCCCTACCCAGGTACGTGGGGAGTTTCTTGCCTTTTGGGCGGTCTGAGGTCTTCTGCCAACATACAGTAGGTGTTCTGTAGGAGTTGTTCCACATGTAGCTGTATTTCTGGTGTATCTGTGGAGAGGAAGGTGATCTCCGCATCTTACTCTTCCGCCATCTTCCCCGGAAGTTGATAGTGCTCTGTGCTGTGTTTCTTGTAAGGTGCCAGAAGGAGTCCAGGGCAGCTCAAAACTCCTATACCACATCTTCTTTATCCATTCATCTGTTGATAAATGCTTAGGTTGCTTCCATATCTTGGCTATTTTAAATAATGCTGCTATAAACATTGAGCTGTATCTATTTTTTCAAATTAGTGTTTTCATTTCTTTGGATATATAGCCAGGAGTGGAATTGTCAAAGCATATGGTAGTTCAATTTTTAGTTTTTTTTTTGAGGAAACTCCATACTATTTTCAATAGTGGCTGCACCAATTTACATTCCCACCAACAGTGTACTAGGGTTGCCTTTTTCCTACATCTTCACCAACATTTGTTATTTGTGGTCTTTTTGATGAGAGTTGTCTGACATGTGTCAGGTGACATCTCATTGAGGTTTTGATTTTTAGTCCTCTCTGATGATTCACAATGTTCAAAATCTTTTCATGTTCATGTTGACAATCTGTATGGCTTCCTTGGAAAGATGTCTATACAGTTTTTAATTGGGTTTTTCATTTCTTTGATCATGAGTTGTATGAGTTGAATTGAGCTGTTTAAGTATTTTAGCTATTAAACTCTTATTAGTCATATAATTTACAAATATTTTCTCCCATTGGGTAGGTTGTCTCTTATTTTGTCAATTTCCTTTACTGTGCAAAACCTTTTTAGTTTAATTAGGTCCCACTTGTTTAATTTTGTTTTTGATTCTTTTGCCTGAGGAGACAGATCCAAAATGTATTGCTATGATATGTCAGAGAGTGTTGTGTCTATGTTTTCATCGAAGAGTTTTATGGTCTCCAGTTTTAAATTTAGGTCTTTAATCCATTTTGAATTTATTTTTGTAAATGGTGTAAGAAATATTCTAATTTCAACCTTTTACATGTAGCTGTCCAGTCTTCCCAGAACCACTTACTGAAGTGACTATCTTTTCCCTATTGTATATTCTTTCCTTCTTTGTTGTAGATTAATCAACCATAAGTGTGTGAGTTTATTTTGGGGCTCCTTATTCTATTCCGTTGGTCTCTGTGTCTATTTTTGTACCAGTACCATACTGTTTTTTTTTAATTAGTTTACTTATTTATTTATTTTTGGCTGCATTGGGTCTTCGTTTTTGTGCATGGCCTTTCTCTAGTTGCAGTGAGTGGGGGCTACCCTTCACTGCAGTGTGTGGTCTTCTCACTGCAGTGGCTTCTCTTGCTGCAGTTCATGGGCTCTAGGTGTGCAGGCTTCAGTAGTGGTGGCATGCGGGCTCAGTAGTTGTGGCTCATGGGCTCTAGATCACAGGCTCAGTAGTTTTGGTGCATGGGCTTAGTTGCTCTGTGGCACATGGGATCTTCCGGACCAGGATTGAAACCAGGTCCCCTGCATTGGCTGGTGGATTCTTAACCACTGTGCCATCAGGGAAGTCCCCATACTGTTTTGATTATGGTAGCATTGTAGTATGGTCTGAAGACAGGAAGCATGGTACCTCCAGCTTTGTTCTTTTTTCTCAAGATTGCTTTGGCTATTAAAGATTTTTTCTGTGTTTCCGTATACATTTTAGGATTTTTTGCTCTAGTTCTATGAAAAATGCCATTGGTAATTTGGTGGGGATTACATTAAATCTGTAGATTGTTTGGGGTACTATGGATATTTTAACAATATTAATTCTTCCAATTCATGAACATGAATTATCTTTTCATTTCTTTGTGTCATCTTCAGTTTCCTTCATCAATGTTTTATAGTTTTCAGTGATGGATCTTTCCCCTCCTCAGTTAAGTTTATTCCTAGGTATTTTATTATTTTTGATGTGATTTTAAATGGGACTATTTTCTTGCTTTCTCTTTTTCTTTTTTTTTTTTAGTGTATAGAAAAGCAACAGACTTCTGTGTATTAATCTTGTATCCTGCAAGTTTACTGAATTCATTTGTTAGTTCTAATATTTTTTTGGTGGAGTCTTCAGAGTTTTTGCCATATAGCTTCATGTCATCTGCAAATAGTGACTGTTTTACTTCTTTCCTTCCAATTTGGATGGATTTTTTTTCTTGTCTGATATCTATGGCTAGGAATTCCAAAACCGTATTGAATAGAAATGTTGATAGTTGGCATCTTTGTCTTGGTCCTAATTTTAGAGGAAAGGGTTTCAGCTTTTCACTATTGGGTATGATGTTAGTTGTGGGTCTTTCATAAATGGTCTTTTTTTAATGTTGAGATATGTTCACTCTTTATGCACTTTGTTGAGAGTTTTCATCATGAATGTATGTTCAATTTTATCAAATGCTTGTTCTTCACCTATTGAGAAAGTCTATTTTGCCTGATATGGGTATTGCTACCGCAACTTCTTTTCATTTCCATTTGCATTAAATATCTTTTTCTATCCCCTCACTTTCAGTCTGGGGTATCTTTAGTTCTGAAGTGAGTCTCTTGGAAGCAGCATATAGATGGGTCTCTTTTTTTATTCAATCAGCCACCATATGTCTTTTAATTGGAGAATTTAGTCCATTAACATTTAAAGGGATTATTGATAAGTATGTAGTTATTGCCATTTTGTTACTTGTTTTCTGGTTATTTTTGTAGTTCTTCTCTGTTATTTTCTTCTTTTAGTTTCTTCCCTTGTGACTTGATTATTTTCTTTAGTGTTTCACTTTTGTTTTTTCTTTCTCTCTAGGAAAGAAAAACAAGTACCTTCAGTCCCCCACAACTGTGTGCTGTCAGTAATGTCTGCTTCATCCTCGTGGGGAGCTGCACCAGAGCTAGAGAGACCAGAGTGGGAGCTCAGCACAGGTCAGGGAGCATGCAGGGTTAGCCATAGGAAGCAGGCCAGAACCCCAGGCAGTTTCAACCTGCTTCCATTGCCTTGTTTCTGGGAGTAAGAAAGTGTGTGTGCTCTTCATGAGTAGAGCCTAGATTTCTTACAGCCCTCCTGTAAGTCCCACTGATTTTCAAACCAGCTAAGGTTCCTTGTCTTCCTAGGTTTGGACACCAGGACTGGTGTGCCCAATATGTGGTTCAAACCCTTCACTACCCAGGGAGGATCCCCATGTCCATAATATCTCCTTCTCTTATATGTCCCCTCCTAGGGGCACAGTTTCTGACCTGATTGCTTCTCTTCCCTTCATACTCAACTCTATGTGGATCTTTCTTTACAGCCATAGTTGTAGAAGAGTCTTTTGCCACTCTCCAGTTTGTTTTCAGTGAGAACTGCTCCACGTGAAGATGCAATTTTTTTTTTTTTTGAGGTATACGGGCCTCTCACTGCTGTGGCCTCTCCCATTGTGGAGCACAGGCTTCAGATGTGCAGGCTCAGCGACCATGGCTCACGGGCCCAGCCGCTCCATGGCATGTGGGATCTTCCCGGACTGGGGCACGAACCCATGTCTCCTGCATCAGTAAGCGGACTCTCAACCACTGCGCCACTAGGGAAGCCCTGAAGATGCATTTTTGATGTGTTCATTGGGGAAAGTGACCTCAACATCCTCCTTTTCTGCCATCTTGATCTCTTCCCTCTGAGTTTATGGATTCTTATTATAAATTGGCTTGGTAAGCTTTGGGGTAGGTGGGGTTTCATCCAGAATATTCCCTGTACAGACTCAGCTCTTCAGCACAGCCAGAGACATCCACCAGTTAGCTGTGGGCTCCCTGCTCACATCACCTGTGTGAAGCTCAAATCTCTTATCTCAAGAGTTGGTGCTAGAACCATATTAGGAGGATATGTATTTCTAAATCCCTTAGAAAATAACACTGGAAGTAATTGGCTCTTGGATCTCAGTAAAGCTTACTGGTTTGATCTGTAAAAATATACTTTCTCCCCAGCCCCCAACCCATTGCCTTACTTTCTCTTCATGTTGGGAAATGATTTTTCATCTTATTTCTTACGTTGTACCATTAAGGCTTGTGCTGATTTCACAAATAAGAAAGAAAAGAAAAATCTCTATTTTTGTTTTCTTTCTGCTACTTAAATATTGGTCTTCAAAAACTTATGAAGTATTGTCTGAGCCCTCCTAGGAAGTCTGAATCAATTGGATTTGCGGCTTTTCTTCTTTTTTTATTATATTTTTTTTGCTTTATAACAAATTTATTCAGTTATACATATACATATGTTTCCATATCCCCTCCCTTTTGAGTCTCCCTCCCACCCTCCCTATCCCACCCCTCCAGGCGGTCACAAAGCACCGAGCTGATCTCCCTGTGCTATGCGGCTGCTTCCCACTAGCTATCTACCTTACGTTTGGTAGTGTATATATGTCCATGCCGCTCTTTCACTTTGTCACAGCTTACCCTTCCCGCCCCCATATCCTCAAGTCCATTCTCTAGTAGGTCTGTGTCTTTATTCCTGTCTTACCCCTATGTTCTTCATGACATTTTTTTTTCTTAAATTCCATATATATGTGTTAGCATACAGTATTTGTCTTTCTCTTTCTGACTTACTTCACTCTGTATGACAGACTCTAGGTCTATCCACCTCATTACAAATAGCTCAATTTCATTTCTTTTTATGGCTGAGTAATATTCCATTGTATATATGTGCCACATCTTTATCCATTCATCCGATGATGGACACTTAGGTTGTTTCCATCTCTGGGCTATTGTAAATAGGGCTGCTATGAACATTTTGGTACATGTCTCTTTTTGAATTATGGTTTTCTCAGGGTATATGCCCAGTAGTGGGATTGCTGGGTCATATGGTAGTTCTATTTGTAGTTTTTTAAGGAACCTCCATACCATTCTCCATAGTGGCTGTACCAATTCACATTCCCACCAGCAGTGCAAGAGTGTTCCCTTTTTTCCACACCCTCTCCAGCATTTATTGTTTCTAGATTTTTTGATGATGGCCATTCTGACTGGTGTGAGATGATATCTCATTGTAGTTTTGATTTGCATTTCTCTAATGAGTAAAGATGTTGAGCATCCTTTCATGTGTTTGTTGGCAGTCTGTATATCTTCTGTGGAGAAATGTCTATTTAGGTCTTCTGCCCATTTTTGGATTGGGTTGTTTGTTTTTTTGTTATTGAGATGCATGAGCTGCTTATAAATTTTGGAGATTAATCCTTTGTCAGTTGCTTCATTTTCAAATATTTTCTCCCATTCTGAGGGTTGTCTTTTGGTCTTGTTTATGGTTTCCTTTGCTGTGCAAAAGCTTTGAAGTTTCATTAGGTCCCATGTGTTTATTTTTGTCTTTATTTCCATTTCTCTAGGAGGTGGGTCCAAAAGGATCTTGCTGTGATTTATGTCATAGACTGTTCTGCCTATGTTTTCCTCTAAGAGTTTGATAGTGTCTGGCCTTACATTTAGGTCTTGAATCCATTTTGAGCTTATTTTTGTGTATGGTGTTAGGGAGTGATCTAATCTCATACTTTTACATGTCCCTATCCAGTTTTCCCAGCACCACTTATTGAAGAGACTGTCCTTTCTCCACTGTACATTCCTGCCTCCATTATCAAAGATAAGGTGACCATATGTCCGTGGGTTTAACTCTGGACTTTCTATCCTGTTCCATTGATCTATCTTTCTGTTTTTGTGCCAGTACCATACTGTCTTGATTACTGTAGCTTTGTAGTATAGTCTGAAGTCAGGGAGCCTGATTCCTCCAGCTCCATTTTTCGTTCTCAAGATTGCTTTGGCTATTCGGGGTCTTTTGTGTTTCCATAGAAATTGTGAAATTTTTTGTTCTAGTTCTGTGAAAAATGCCAGTGGTAGTTTGATAGGGATTGCATTGAATCTGTAGATTGCTTTGGGTAGTAGAGTCATTTTCACAATGTTGATTCTTCCAATCCAAGAACATGGTACATCTCTCCATCTATTTGTATCATCTTTAATTTCTTTCATCAGTGTCTTATAATTTTCTACATACAGGTCTTTTGTCTCCTTAGGTAGGTTTATTCCTAGATATTTTATTCTTTTTGTTGCAATGGTAAATGGGAGTGTTTCATTGATTTCACTTTCAGATTTTTCATCATTAGTATATAGGAATGCCAGAGATTTCTGTGCATTAATTTTGTATCCTGCAACTTTACCAAATTGATTGATCAGCTCTAGTAGTTTTCTGGTAGCATCTTTAGCATTCTCTATGTATAGTATCATGTCATCTGCAAATAGTGACAGCTTTACTTCTTCTTTTCCAATTTGGATTCCTTTTATTGCCTTTTCTTCTCTGATTGCTGTGGCTAAAACTTCCAAAACTAGGTTGAATAAGAGTGGTGAGAGTGGGCAACCTTGTCTTGTTCCTGATCTTAGTGGAAATGGTTTCAGTTTTTCACCATTGAGGACAATGCTGGCTGTGGGTTTGTCATATATGGCCTTTATTATGTTGAGGAAATTTCCCTCTATGCCTACTTTCTGCAGGGTTTTTATCATAAATGGGTGTTGAATTTTGTCGAAAGCTTTCTCTGCATCTATTGAGATGATCATATGGTTTTTCTCCTTCAATTTGTTAATATGGTGTATCACATTGATTGATTTGCATATATTGAAGAATCCTTGCATTCCTGGAATAAACCCCACTTGATCAGGGTGTATGATCCTTTTAATGTGCTGTTGCATTCTGTTTGCTAGTATTTTGTTGAGGATTTTTGCATCTATGTTCATCAGTGATATTGGCCTGTAGTTTTCTTTCTTTGTGACATCCTTGTCTGGTTTTGGTATCAAGGTGATGGTGGCCTCGTAGAATGAGTTTGGGAGTGTTCCTCCCTCTGCTATATTTTGGAAGAGTTTCAGAAGGATAGGTGTTAGCTCTTCTCTAAATGCTTGATAGAATTCGCCTGTGAAGACATCTGGTCCTGGGCTTTTGTTTGTTGGAAGATTTTTTTATCACAGTTTCAATTTCAGTGCTTGTGATTGGTCTGTTCATATTTTCTATTTCTTCCTGGTTCAGTCTCAGCAGGATGTGCATTTCTAAGAATTTGTCCATTTCTTCCAGGTTGTCCATTTTATTGGCATAGAGTTGCTTAGAGTAATCTCTCATGATCTTTTGTATTTCTGCAGTGTCAGTTGTTACTTCTCCTTTTTCATTTCTAATTCTATTGATTTGAGTCTTCTCCCTTTTTTTCTTGATGAGTCTGGCTAATGGTTTATCAATTTTGTTTATCTTCTCAAAGAACCAGCTTTTAGTTTTATTGATCTTTGCTATCATTTCCTTCATTTCTTTTTCATTTATTTCTGATCTGACTTTTATGATTTCTTTCCTTCTGCTAACTTTGGGATGTTTTTGTTCTTCTTTCTCTAATTGCTTTAGGTGCAAGGTTAGGTTGTTTATTCGAGATGTTTCCTGTTTCTTAAGGTGGGATTGTATTGCTATACACTTCCCTCTTAGAACTGCTTTTGCTGCATCCCATAGGTTTTGGGTTGTCGTGTCTCCATTGTCATTTGTTTCTAGGTATTTTTTAATTTCCTCTTTGATTTCTTCAGTCATCACTTCGTTATTAAGTAGTGTATTGTTTAGCCTCCATGTGTTTGTATTTTTTACAGCTTTTTTCCTGTAATTGATATCTAGTCTCATAGCATTGTGGTCGGAAAAGATACTTGATACAATTTCAATTTTCTTAAATTTACCAAGGCTTGATTTGTGACCCATGATATGATCTATCCTGGAGAATGTTCCATGAGCACTTGAGAAAAATGTGTATTCTGTTGTTTTTGGATGGAATGTCCTATAAATATCAATTAAGTCCATCTTGTTTAATGTATCATTTAAAGCTTGTGTTTCCTTATTTATTTTCATTTTGGATGATCTGTCCATTGGTGAAAGTGGGGTGTTAAAGTCCCCTACTATGATTGTGTTACTGTCGATTTCTCCTTTTATGGCTGTTAGTATTTGCCTTATGTATTGAGGTGCTCCTATGTTTGGTGCATAAATATTTACAATTGTTATATCTTCTTCTTGGATCGATCCCTTGATCATTAGGTAGTGTCCTTCTTTGTCTCTTTTAGTAGTCTTTATTTTAAAGTCTATTTTGTCTGATATGAGAATTGCTACTCCAGCTTTCTTTTGGTTTCCATTTGCATGGAATATCTTTTTCCATCCCCTTACTTTCAATCTGTATGTGTCTCTAGGTCTGAAGTGGGTGTCTTGCAGACAGCATATATATGGGTCTTGTTTTTGTATCCATTCAGCCAATCTGTATCTTTTGGTGGGAGCATTTAGTCCATTTACATTTAAGGTAATTATCGATATATATGTTCCTATTCCCATTTTCTTAATTGTTTTGGGTTCGTTATTGTAGGTCTTTTACTTCTGTTGTTTTTCTTGCCTAGAGAACTTCCTTTATCATTTGTTGTAAAGCTGGTTTGGTGGTGCTGAACTCTCTCAGCTTTTGCTTGTCTGTAAACGTTTTAATTTCTCCATCAAATCTGAATGAGATCCTTGCTGGGTAGAGTAATCTTGGTTGCAGGATTTTCTCCTTCATCACTTTAATTATGTCCTGCCACTCCCTTCTGGCTTGTAGAGTTTCTGCTGAGAGATCAGCTGTTATCCTGATGGGGATTCCCTTGTGTGTTATTTGTTGTTTTTGCCTTGCTGCTTTTAATATGATTTCTTTGTGTTTAATTTTTGACAGTTTGGTTAATATGTGTCTTGGCGTATTTCTCCTTGGATTTATTCTGTATGGGACTCTCTGTGCCTCCTGGACTTGATTAACTATTTCCTTTCCCATATTAGGGAAGTTTTCAACTATAATCTCTTCAAATATTTTCTCAGTCCCTTTCTTTTTCTCTTCTTCTTCTGGAACCCCTATAATTCGATTGTTGGTGCGTTTAATGTTGTCCCAGAGGTCTCTGAGACTGTCCTCTGTTCTTTTAATTCTTTCTTCTTTATTTTGCTCTGCATCAGTTATTCCCACTATTTTATCTTCCACCTCACTTATCCGTTCTTCTGCCTCAGTTATTCTGCTATTGATCCCATCTAGAGTATTTTTCATTTCATTTATTGTGTTTTTAATCGATGCTTGATTCATCTTTAGTTCTTCTAGGTCCTTGTTAACTGTTTCTTGCATTTTGTCTATTCTATTTCCAAGATTTTGGATCTGGGAAATAGAATCTTGGATCATCTTTACCATCATTATTCTGAATTCTTTTTCAGGTAGACTGCCTATTACCTCTTCATTTGTTAGATCTGGTGGGTTTTTATCTTGCTCCTTCTCCTGCTGTGTGTTTTTCTGTCTTCTCATTTTGCTTATGTTACTGTGTTTGGAGTCTCCTTTTTGCAAGCTGCAGGTTCGTAGTTCCCGTTGTTTTTGGTGTCTGTCCCCAGTGGCTAAGGTTGTTTTAGTGGGTTGTGTAGGCTTCCTGGTGGAGGGGACTAGTGCCTGTGTTCTGGTGGATGAGGCTGGATCTTGTCTTTCTGGTGGGCAGGTCCACGTCTGGTGATGTGTTTTGGGGTGTCTGCGGACTTTTTATGATTTTAGGCCACCTCTCTGCTAATGGGTGGCATTGTGTTCCTGTCTTGCTAGTTGTTTTGCTTAGGGTGTCCAGCACTGTAGCTTGCTGGTCGTTGAGTGAAGCTGGGTGCTGGTGTTGAGATGGAGATCTCTGGAAGATTTTCACCATTTGATATTATGTGGACCTGGGAGGGCTCTTGTGGACCAGTGTCCTGAAGTTGGCTCTCCCACCTCAGAGGCACAGCACTGACTCTCGGCTCCACAATTTGGGATGATGTGTTGTCTATTCATGTATTCCACAGATGCAGGGTACATCAAGTTGATTGTGGAGCTTTAATCCGCTGCTTCTGAGGCTGCTGGGAGAGGTTTCCCTTTCTCTTGTTTGTTCTCACAGCTCCTGGGTCTCAGCTTTGGATTTGGCCCCGCCTCTGAGGTCAGGTCGCCGGAGGGCATCTGTTCTTAGCTCAGACAGGACAGGGTTAAAGGAGCAGCCTCTTCGGGGACTCTTGCTCACTCAGGCCGGGCGGGAGGGAGGGGCACGGAGTGCGGGGCGAGCCTGCAGCCGCAGAGGTCGGCGTGACATTGCACCAGCCTGAGGCGCACCGTGCGTTCTCCCAGGGAAGCCGCCCCTGGTTCCCGGGACCCCGGCAGTGGCGGGCTGCACAGGATCCCGGAAGGGTGGTGTGGGCAGTGACCTGCGCTCGCACACAGGCTTCTTGGCGGTGGCAGCAGCAGCCCCAGCGTCCCACGCCCTTCACTGGGCTCCGCGCTTTCAGTCGCGACTCGCGCCCATCTGTGGAGCCCCTTTAAGCAGCGCTCTTAATCCCCTCTCCTCGCGCACCAGGAAACCAAGAGGGAAGAAAAAGTCTCTTGCCTCTTCGGCAGCTCCAGAGTTTTCCCGGACTCCCTCCCGGCTAGCTGTGGCACATTAGCCCCCTTCAGGCTGAGTTCTCGCCGCCAGCCCCAGTCCTCTCTCTGCGCTCTGACCGAAGCCCGAGCCTCAGCTTCCAGCACTGCGCGCCCCGGTGGGCGAGCAGACAAACCTCTCAGACTGGTGAGTGCTGCTCGGCACCGATCCTCTGTGTGAGGATCTCTCCGCTTTGCCCTACCCAGGTATGTGGGGAGTTTCTTGCCTTTTGGGAGGTCTGGGGTCTTCTGCCAGCGTTCAGTAGGTGTTCTCGCGGCTTTTCTTCTTGTTGCTTTGTTTGAGTCATCAGAAATATGTATGTTTGTTGTATTTTATTGTTATTTTTAAAATAACAATAACACTTTTCTTGAGGCTTGATTTGCTGCTACAGAGGATGTCACAACAGTTTTAAAAGTTCCCAAGCAACCATTGCTGTCTCTAAGTATTTTACAGAAGTTCTGTGAAATCCACTTTTCTCAGTATGCTCAGCAAACGTGCATTACTATGATTCACTCTCTATAACAAATTTACAAATACTCAAGTTAATGGAAAACTCTTAAGTAAAAATAGTTCCATAGATGTTTATAAAAGTTATCTGAGATTCTAGAAAGCTTATATAAAAAGCTCCTTCCTGCCTACATATCCAGAAGGGACACTGACTCCTACAGGGAGAGTCAATGCTTCCCAGAAAAATTCTGAAAAGATTAATAACTTCAGCTTGCTCTATGAAGCAAAATAACACCTTGCCATGTCTCCCCAATTATTTTCTGCTTTGGTTTCTTTTAGAGAAAATGCTAATATTGGTTCTCACTTCTTATGATATGTACAAACTTGATAATTTAAAGCAGTATTATGACTAAGTAATATTCCACTGTATGTATATAACACATCTATTTTATCCATTCATCTATTGATGTCACTTGGGTTGCTTCCATATCTTAGCTATTTTAAATAATGCTGTAATGAACATAGGGGTGCATATATCTTTTGGAATTAATATTTTTGTTTTCTTTAGATAAGTACAAAGTAGTGGAATTGCTGAATCATATGGTAGTTTTATTCTTAACTTTCTGAGAAAGCTCCATACAATTTCCATAGTAGCTGCATTAACTTTTACATTCCTACCAATAGTGTACAAGTGTTCCCTTTTCTACACATCCCCACCAATGCTTGTTATTTGTTATCATTTGGATAATAGCCATTCTGATTGGTGTAAGGTGGTATCTAATTAAGGTTTTCACTTGCATTTCCTTGATGATTAGTGATGTTGAGCATCTTTTTATGTTCCTGTTAGAAATCTGTATGTCTTCCTTGGAAAAATGTCTTCAGACACTCTGCCCATTTTTAAATTGGGTTGTTTGCTTTATTGATGTTGAATTTTATGAGTTTTTTGTATATTTTGGATATTAAACCTTATCAGATATATCACTTGCAAATATCTTCTCCCATTCAGTAAGTGTTTTTTTCATTTTGTTGACAGTTTCCTTTATTGTGCAAAAGCTTTATAGCTTACCTTATTTGATTATTTTTGTTTTTATTTCCCTTGCCTGAGGGGATATATCCAAAAATTATTACAAACACTGATGTCAAAGAGTGTGCTGCTGTAGATTTCTTCTGGAAGTCTTATGGTTTCAGGTCTTATATTTAAGTCTTTAAGTTATTTCAAATTTATTTTTGATCATAGTGTGAGAGAGTAGTCCAGTATGATTTTTTGGTATGTAGCTGACCAGCATGTAGCACCATCTATTGAAAGGACTGTCTTTTACCCTTTGTATATTCTTGCTTCCCTTGTCATATATTAATTGCCCATGTAATTGTGCATTTATATCTGGGCTCTCTATTCTGTTCCATTGATATATGTATCTGTTTTTGTGCCAATATCATACTCTTTTAAAGACTGCAGCTTTGTAGCATAGTTTGAAATCAGGGAGTGTCATACCTCCAGCTTTGTTCTTCTTTCTCAAGACTGTATTGGGGTCTTTTGAGTTTCCATACAAATTTTAGAATTATTTTCTCTAGTTCTGTGACAAATGCCATTGGTATTTTGATATGGATTTCATTGAATCTGTAGATTGTTTTGGGTAGTATGGTCATATTAACATAATTAATTCTTCCAGTTCTTAAACACAGTATACCTTTCCATCTGTTTGTGTTGTCTTCAACTTCTTTCATCAGTGTCTTATAGTTTTCTGAGTATAGGTATTTTACATCCTCAGTTAGATTTATCCCCAGGTATTTTATCCTTCTTGACATAATCATAACCGGACTTGGTTTTTCAATTTCTCTTGCAATAGTTCATTATTAGTGTATAGAAATGCAACAGATTTCTGTATATTAATATTGTATCTTGCAATTTAACTGAATTAATTGATGAGCTCTAGTAGTTTTTTGTAGTGTCTTTAGGAATTTCTATATATAGTATCAAGTCATTTGCAAACAATGACAGTTTTACTTCCTCCTTTCCAATTTGGGTTCATTTCATTTCTTTTCTTTTTTTTTTTTTTTTTTTTTTGTCTGATTGCTGGGGCTAGGACTTCCAGTAATACGTTACATAAAAATATTGAGGGTGAGTATCCTTGTCTTGTTCCTGATTTTAGAGGAAATATTTTCATCTTTTCATCATTGAGTATGATCTTAGCTGTGGGCTTATCATATGTGGCCTTTATTATGTTTAAGTATGTCCCCTTTATACTCACTTTGTGGAGAGTTTTTTTAATATCATAAATGGATGTTGAATTTTGTCAAATGCTTTTTCTGCATCTATCAAGATTATCATATGATTTTTATTCTTCAATTTATTAAATTTTTTTATTAGATTGATTGATTTGTGGATACTGAATCATCTTTACATCTCTGGTATAAATCCTACTCAATCATGGTGTATGATCCTTTTAATGTATTGTTTTATTCAGTTTGCTAATAATTTGTTAAGGATTTTTGCACCTGTATTCATCAGTGATATTGGCTTGTCATTTTCTTTTTCTTTTTTTCTTTTGATATATTTGATTGGTTTTGTTATCATCGTGATGCTGGCCTTGTAGAATGAGTTCAGAAATGTTTCTTTTGCAGTTTTTTTGGGAATAGTTTGAGGAACTAGGTGTTAACACTTCTCTAAATGTTTGGTAGAATCCACATGTGAAGCCATCTGGTCCTGGACTTTTGATTGTTGGGAGTTCTTTATTATTACTGATTCAATGTAATTGCTGGTAACTGGTCTCATATTTTCTGTTTTTCCTGGTTAAATTTGGCAGATTGTACATTACTAGGAATTTGTCAATTTCTTCTAGGTTGTCCATTTTACTGGAGTCTTATTCTTCATATTAATCTCTTATGACCTTTTGTATTTCTGAGGTATTGGTTTTAACTTCTCCTATTTCATTTCTGATTTTATTGATTTAGACCTTCTTTCTTTATTCCTTGACTAGTCTGGCTAAATATTTATCAATTTTGTTTTTTTGTTAGTTAGGAACCAAACTAACTCTGGATTTTATTTGTTCTTCTCTTTCTAGTTACTTTAGCTACATGGTTAGATTGTTCTCCTGATATTTTTCTTGTTTCCTGAGCTAGTCTTGTATTGCTATAAACTTCCCTCTTAGAACTGCTTTTGCTGGGTCCAATAGATTTTGAATTGTTGTATTTTCATTTTTGTGTCTCTAGGAATTTTCTTATATTATCAGAGATCCACTGGTTGTTTAGTAGTATATTTTTTAGCCTGTGTTTTCTTTTTTTTCAGTTTTTTTCTTGTAGTTGATTTCTATTCATATAACACTGTGGTTAAAAAAGAAAAAAAGATGTTTCACATGATTTTAATTAAAAAAAATTTGCTGAGACTTGTTTTGTGGCCTAGCATGTGATCTATCCTTGAGAATGTTCCATGTGTACTTAAATATTCCATGTGTTTATTCTGCTCCTTTAGGATGGAATATTCTGTATATATAACTTAAGTTCAGATGATCTAATGTGTGACTTAAGGTCAATGTTTTCTTATTGATTTGTCTTGATGATCTCTCCATTGATAGAAGTGGGGTTTTAAGCTTCCCTATTACTATTCTGTTACTGTCAATTTTTACCTTTATGTCTGTTAATATTTGTCTATGTATAGAAGCTCTTGTGTTGGGTGCATATGTATTTACAATTGTTATATCTTCTTGGGTTGATCCCTCGATCATTATGTCTTTGTTTTTCTCTCATTATAGTCTTTGGTTTAAAGTCTCTTGTGTCTGAAATAAGTATGGCTACTCCAGCTTTCTTTTGATTTCCATTTGCATGGAATACATTTCCTCATCATCTTACTTTTAGTCTGTGTATATATTTTTATCTGAAGTGAGTGACATCTCTATGTACTTTGATTGGAGCATATAGTACATTTACATCTAAAGTAATTATTAATATATATGTAGTTATAGTCATTGTGTTACATGTTTTGGGGTTGTTTTCTAGGGGTTTTTTGTTCCTTTCTTTTGTCTTCTTTCCTTGTGATTTGATGATTACTTTTAGTGCTAATTTTGGATTTCTTTCCTTTTTGGTTGTGTGTATCTATTATAGATTTTGGCTTGTGTTTTATATATATATATATATATATATATATATATATATATATATATATATATAACACACACCTCATATATATGTGGTTATTTTAAGTTGCTGATCTCTTAGGTTCAAACACATTTTAAGAACCCTGCCCCCTGCATTTACTGTGTTTGGCATTATGTATCTTTTTGTTTTGTGTATGTCTTAACTAGTTGTTGAATATATAGATGATATAACTACTTTGGTCTTTTACTCTTCCTACTTGCTTCGTACCTGGTAGATTTCCTACTTTTACTATATATTTGCCTTTACCAGTAAGTTTTTTCCTTTTGTGATTTTCATGTGTCTAGTTATGGCCTTTTCCTTTTTTGCTTAGAGAATTCCCTTTAACATTTCTTGTGAAGCTGGTTTGGTGGTGCTTAAGTCTTCTGGCTTTTGCTTGTCTGTAAAACTTTTGATATCTCCATCTAATCTGAATGACAGCCTTGCTTGTTAGAGTATTCTTGGTTGTAGGTTTTTAACTTTCATCACTTTAAATATATTGTGCCACTCCCTTCTGTTCTGTAGAGTTTCTGCTGAAAAGTCAGCTGATAGTCTTATGGAAGTCCCCCTGTATGTAACTTGTTGCTTTTCTCTTACTGCTTTTTTATTCTTTGTTCATTTTCAATTTTTGCCATTTTAATTACAATGTGTCTTGGTGTAGTCCTCTTTGGGTTGGTCCTCTTTTGGACTCTTTGTGCTTCCTGGACCTGGATGTCTGCTTCCTTTCCCAAGTTAGGGAATTTTTTAGCTATTATGTCTTCAAATATGCTCTCTGCCTTTTTTTTCTCTCTATTCTCCTTCTAGGACCCTTATAATGTGAATGTTAGTAGGCTTGATGTTGTCTCAGAGGTCTCTTTAACAGTCTTCTTTTCTTTTTACTCTTTTTTCTGTTCATCTTCAAAGATTTTCACTAATCAATCTTCTAGCTCTCTGATCTGTCCTCTGTATCACCTAATTTAATGATGACTCCTTCTAGTGTATTTTTTATTTCAGTTATTGTATTCTTCAGTTCTTTTTTGTTCTTTTTTATATTTTATAACTCTTTGTTAAAGTTCTCATGGTGTTCATCCATTTTTTGCCCAATTCTTTGAGCATCTTTACAATTATTTCTTTGAACTCTTTCTCAAGTAGATATTGCTTATCTCAACTTCAGGTACTTCTTCTCCTGGGGTTTTATCTTGTTCCTTACTTTGGAACATATTCCTCTGTTGCTTAATCTTGTCTAATACACTTTTTTTTCTCTATGTATTTTGTAGGTTGGTTATTTTTTCCAATCTTTGAGAAGTGGCCTTTGTAGTATATGTCCTATGAGTCCTAGCAGCACACTTCCCTCTCATCACGAATTATATGTTCTAGGAGTGCCTCTTATTTGGGCTTCTGTTTTGGCTGGCTGACTGCTGTGGGCAGTCTGATAGGCATGGCTGGTCTCTGATCTGGTAGGTTGTCAGGCCCCACCTTGTGCAGAGCCTACCAGCCACTAGTGGGCCAGGTCACAAAGTGGCTGGCTGCAGAGCCCTGGGGGTTCTGGGGCTGCTGCTGGCCCACTGGTGGACAGAGTTGGTTTCTGAGGTGGGTGGTTGTGGGGCCAGTGTTCCTGGATCTAGTGGCAGCCTTCTGGTAGGTGGGGATAGTGATGACAAGCCTGGCTATGTGGTTCAGGGTGTCCCAAAGCTGATACTGGTCCACTGGTGAGTGGGGCTTGACCCCAAGGTTACTGGCTGAGAGGTCCAGAGTGCTTTGGAGCTAATTTCGCCTGCTGGTTGGCAGAGCTGTGGCCAAGAATGTTACTGCTGACTCACTAGTGGGTGAAGCTAGGTCCCAGGGTCTCTGGCTGCAGAAATCTGGGGATCCCAAAGCTGGTGTTGGCTGACTAGTGGGTGTAGCCAGATCCCAGAGCCATTGGCTGAGGTTCCAAAAATGTCCCAGAGATGGTGTTGGCCTGCTGGTGGGGAGAGCCAGGGCCCAGAGATTCTTGGGTCTGTTGAAAGTCTGCTAGTTGGTGGGCTGGTCCCTGACATGGCAGGTTGTGGGACTGAGGTGGTCCAGCGGCAGGTGTTCACCCACCATGGCAGGCCATGATTGTTGCCTGCTCAGTGGTGGGTGAAGCTGGGTCCTGGCATCTCTGGCTGCAGGGTCCAGGGATGCTAGATCTGATGCCAGCTGACTGGTGGGCATGGCTGAGGCTCAGGAAACCCCAGCATTAGTGCCAGCTCATTGGTAAGCATAGCTGTGTCTCAGTGTTTCTGACTGCAGAGGCCTCGGTGTCTTGGAAGTAGTGTGATGGCCTACTGGTGCAGGGGACCAGGGATCAGGGATTCCAGGACTGGTGCCTACTCAGTAATGGCTGAGGCTGGTCTTGGGACTAATGCCAGTCCACTGGTGGGCAGAACTGTGTCCCAAGTCTCTTATTGTAGGGCCCTGGTGGGGAGGGTGGATGTCTGGGACTAGTGCCTGTGCAATGGGATATGGATTCATGTCCTGGACCTTCTGGTGGACAGGAACGTGTCCTGGGGTGGCTGTGGTCTCAGGGTTTTTTAAGGCAGCAGGCCTGCTAGTGGGTGAGGCTGTGTCTCCACCTGGCTAGTTGCTTGGTCTGAGATGTTCCAGTACTGGTGTTAACAGGCTGCTGGGTAAGAGTGAATCCTGGTGTTAATAGGCTAAAGGGAGGATTCCAAAATGGCCTTTGACAGCTCCAGTGTCCTCGTGGTAGAACAAGATCCCCAAAATGGCTGCCAGCAGTGTCTATATACACAGGGTAAGCTCCAGTTGCCTCCTGTATCTTGGGAGGCTCTTCAAGATTAACAGGTGTGTCCAACTCATCCTCCTTTCAAATTACTACTTCTTCCTTGTGTTCCAGAGCATGTGAGATCTTGTGTGAAACCTTTAGTAATGAAGTCCCTTAAATGTAGCTTTTCAAAAAATTTTTAAATTTTTATTAGGCAAGAACACGAATTCAGGGAGGAAACAAGATGGCGGAGTAGAAGGACATGCTTTCACTCCCTCTTGCGAGAACACCAGAATTAAAACTAGCTGCTGGACAGTCATCAACAGGAAGACACTGACACTCACCAAAAAATGTACCCCACATCCAAAGACAAAGGAGAAGCCACAATGAGAAGGTAGGAGGGGTGCAATCACAGTAAAATCAAATCCAATAACTGCTGGGTGGGTGACTCACAGACTGGAGAACACTTATACTACAGAAGTACACCCACTGGAGTGAAGGTTCTGAGCCCCACGTCAGGCTTCCCAACCTGGGGGTCCGGCAACAGGAGGAGGAATTACTAAAGAATCAGACTTTGAAGCCTAGTAAGAATTGATTGCAGGACTTCAACAGGACTGGGGGAAACAGAGACTCCACTCTTGGAGGGCACACACAGAGTAGTGTGCACATTGGGACCCAGGGGAAGGAGCAGTGATCCCAGGGGAGACTGAACCAGACCTACCTGCTAGTGTTGGAGGGTCTCCTGCAGAGGCTGTGGTTCACCGTGGGGACAAGGACACAGGCAGCAGAAGTTCTGGGAAGTAGTCCTTAGCGTGAGCCCTCCCAGAGTCTGTCATTAGCCCGACCAAAGAGCCCAGGTAGGCTCCAACATTGGGTTACCTCAGGCAAAACAACCAATAGGGAGGGAACCCAGCCCCACCCATCAACAGTCAAGCAGATTGAAGTTTTACTGAGCTCTGCTCACAGAGCAACAGTCAGCTCTACCTACCACAAGTCCCTCCTATCAGGAAACTTACACAAGCCTCTCAGATAGCCTCATACACCAGGGGGCAGACAGCAGAAGCAAGAAGAACTACAATCCTGCAGCCTGTGGAACAAAAACCACATTCACAGAAAGATAGACAAGATGAAAAGGCACAGGGTTATGTACCAGATGAAGAAACAAGATAAAATCCCAGAAAAAACAACTAAATGAAGTGGAGATAGATAGGCAACCTTCCAGAAAAAGACTTCAGAATAATGATAGTGAATATGATCCAGGACCTCGGAAAAAGAATGGAGGAAAATATCAAGAAAATTCAACAAATGTTTAACAAAGACCAAGAAGAATTAAAGAACAAACAAACAGAGATGAACAATACAATAACTGCAATGAAAAATACACTAGAAGGAATCAATAGCAGAATAACTGAGGAAGAAAAACAGATAAGTGACCTGGAAGACAGAATGGTGAAATTCATGGCTGCAGAAAAGAATAAAGAAAAAAGAATGAAAAGAAATGAAGACAGCTTAAGAGACCTTTGGGACAATATTAAACACAACAACATTCACATTATAGGGGTCCCAGAAGGGAAAGAGAGAGAAAAAGGACCAGAGAAAATATTTGAAGAGATTATACTCAAAAACTTCCCTAACATGAGAAAGGAAATAGCCACCCAAGTCCAGGAAGCTCAGCGAGTCCCATACAGGATAAACCCAAGGAGAAACACACCGAGACACATAGTAATCAAAGTGGCAAAAATTAAAGATAAAGAGAAATTACTGAACGCAACAAGGGAAAAATGAAAAATAACATACAAGGGAACTGTTATAGGTTAACAGCTGATTTCTCAGAAGAAACTCTACAAGCCAGAAGGGAGTGGCATGATATACTTAAAGTGATAAAAGGGATGAACTTAAAACCAAGATTACTCTACCAGGCAAGGATCTTATTCAGATTTGATAGAGAAATCAAAAGCTTTACAGACAAGCAAAAGCTAAGAGAATTCAGCACAACCAAACCAGCTCTACAACAAATGCTAAAGGAACTTCTCTAAGTGGGAAACACAAGAGAGGAAAAAGACCTACAAAAACAAACCCAAAACAATTAAGAAAATAGCCATAGGAACATACATATCAATAATTACCTTAAATGTGAATGGATTAAATGCTCCAACCAAAAGACACAGGCTCACTGAATGGATACAAAAACAAGACCCATATATATGCTGTCTACAAGAGACCCAATTCAGACCTAGCAACACATACAGACTGAAAGTGAAGGGAGGGAAAAAGATATTCCATGCAAATGGAAATCAAAAGAAAGCTGGAATAGTAATACTCATATCAGGTAAAATAGACTTTAAAATAAAGAATGTGACAAGGGACAAGGAAGGACACTACATAACGATCAAGGGACCAATCCAAGAAGAAGATAAAACAATTAAAAATATATATGCACCCAACATAGGAGCACCTCAATACATAAGGCAACTGCTAACAGCTATAAAAGAGGAAATCAACAGTAACACAATAATAGTGGGGGACTTTAACACCTCACTTACACCAATGGACAGATCATCCAAAATGAAAATAAATAAGGTAACAGAAGCTTCAAATGACAAAATAGACAAGATAGATTTAATTAATATTTATAGGACATTCCATCCCAAAACAGCAGATTACATTTTCTTCTAAAGGGCACACGGAACATTCTCCTTGATAGATCACATTTTGGGTCACAAATACAGCATCAGTAAATTTAAGAAAATTGAAATCATATCAAGCATCTTTTCTGACCACATCGTTATGAGATTAGAAATGAATTACAGGGGAATAAATGTAAAAAACACAAACACCTGGAGGCTAAACAATACGTTACTAATCAACAAAGAGATCACTGAAGAAATCAAAGAGGAAATCAAAAAATACCTAGAGACAAAAGACAATGAAAACACGACGATCCAAAACCTATGGGATGCAGCAAAAGCAGTTCTAAGAGGGAAATTTATAGCTATAAAAGCCTACCTCAAGAAACAAGAAAAATCTCAAGTAAACAATGTAGCCTTACAGCTAAAGGAACTAGAGAAAGAAGAACAAACGAAACACAAAATAAGCAGTAGGAAAGAAATCATAAAGATCAGAGCAGAAATAAATGAAATAGAAACAAAGAAAATAATAGCAAAGATCAATAAAACTAAAAGCTGGTTCTTTGAGAAGATAAACAAAATTCATAAACCATTAACCCAAATCATCAAGAAAAAGAGGGAGAGGACTCAAATCAATTAAATTAGAAATGAAAAAGGAGAAGTTACAACAGACACTTCAGAAATACAAAGCATCCTAAGAGACTACTACAAGCAATTCTATGTCAATAAAATGGACAACCTGGAAGAAATGGACAACTTCTTAGAATGTATAACCTTCCAAGACTGAACCAGGAAGAAATAGAAAATATGAACAGACCAATCACAAGTAATGAAATTGAAACTGTGATTAAAAATCTTCCAAAAAACAAAAGTCCAGGACCAGATGGCTTCACAGGTGAATTCTATCAAACATTTAGAGACGAGCTAACACACATCCTTCTCAAAATCCTCCAAAAAATTGCAGAGTAAGGAACACTCCCAAACTCATTCTATGAGACCACCATCACCCTGATACAAAAACCAGAAAAAGATACTACAAAAAAAGAAAATTACAGACCAATGTCACTGATGAATAAACCTACGTAAGGAGAGAAAAGACCTTTATGTAGAAAACTATAAGACACTGATGAAAGAAATTAAAAATGATACCAACAGATGGAGAGATATACCATGTTCTTGGATTGGAAGAATCAATATTGTGAAAATGACTCTACTACCCAAAGCAATCTACAGATTCAATGTAATCCCTATGTAGTTACCAATGGCTTTTTTTTTTATGGAACTAGAACAAATCATCTCAAAATTTCTATGGAGACACAAAAGACCCCGAATAGCCAAAGCAGTCTTGAAGGAGAAAAACGGAGCTGAAGGAATCAGACTCCCTGACTTCAGACTATATACAAAGCTACAGTAATCAAGACAATATGGTACTGGCACAAAAACAGAAACATAGATCAATATAACAAGATAGAAAGCCCAGAGATAAACCCACTCACCTATGGTCAACTCATCTATGAAAAAGAAGACAAAGATATGCAATAGAGAAAAGACAGTCTCTTCAATAAGTGGTGCTGACATAACTGGACAGCTACATGTAAAAGAATGAAATTAAAACACTCTCTAATACCATACACAGAAATAAACTCAAAATGGATTCGAGACCTAAATGTAAGACCGGACACTATAAAACTCTTAGAAGAAAACATAGGCAGAACATTCCTTGACATAAATCACAGCAAGATCTTTTATGATCCACCTTCTAGAGTAATGGAAATAAAACAAAAATAAATAACTGGGACCTAATGAAACTTCAAAGCTTTTGCACAGCAAGGGAAACCATAAACAAGACAAAAAGACAACCCTCAGAATGGGAGAAAATATTTGCAAATGAATCAACGGACAAAGGATTAATCTCCAAAATATATGAACAGCTCATGCAGCTCAATATTAAAGAAACAAACCACCCAATCCAAAAATGGGCAGAAGACCTAAATAGACATTTCTCCAAAGAAGACATACAGATGGCCAAGAATCACATGAAAGGCTGCTCAACATCACTAAATATTAGAGAAATGAAAATCAAAACTGCAATGAGGTATCACCTCACACCAGTTAGAATGGGCATCATCAGAAAATCTACAAACAACAAATGCTGGAGAGGGTGTGGAGAAAAGGGAACCCTCTTGCACTGTTGGTGGGAATGTAAATTGATACAGCCACTATGGAGAACAGTATGGAGGTTCCTTAAAAAACTAAAAATAGAATTACCATATGATCCAGGAATCCCACTACTGGGCATATACCCAGAGAAAACCATAATTCAAAAAGACACATGCACCCCAATGTTCATTGCAGTACTATTTACAATAACCAGGTAATGGAAGCAACCTAAATGTCCATCAACAGGGTAATGGCTAAAGAAGATGTGGTACATGTATGTAATGGAATATTACTCAGCCCTAAAAAGGAATTAAATTGAGACATTTGTTGAGACGTGGATGGATCTAGAGACTGTCATACAGAGTGAAGTAAGTCAGAAAGAGAAAAACAAATACCATATATAAACGCATTCATGTGGAACCTAGAAAAATGGTACAGATGAACCGGTTTGCAGGGCAGAAGTTGAGACACAGTTGTAGAGAACAAACGTATGGACACCAAAGGGAGAAAACCGCGGTGTGGTGGGGATGGTGGTGTGTTGAATTGGGCGATTGGGATTGACATGTATACACTGATGTGTATAAAATTGATGACTAATAAGAACCTGCAGTATAAAAAAACAAAACAAACAAACAAAAAAACAACTAATACTAAACTTTCTTTGGGTTATTTTTATGGAAATATGTTAATATATATGTTTCAGACATTACATGAAATTCCTAAAAATCTTATATATTCTGGTATAATGTTATAAGTCATAATTCTAGTTATTACTTTAAAATGTATACCTCAGAAAGTACTAAATGTCCTTGTCAATCACATTATTATGAACTTTCATCAAATATTTAACCATGGTCATTTTTAAGTCTTCTGTCATTTCCAGTCAGTTCTGGGTGTACTCTGATGCTTTTGCAAAAATGTACCTATAAAAGGGTTTCATCTTCAAGGAATTCATGGAAAAGACTCTGACAAGTACAGGTTTCTTGTAACTGATTATACTGTGGAACTGAATGAATAAGCATTTTCAGAATTCTAATGGAAAACTGATGAATTCATAAAGGTGCTAACAAAAGATCAAGATAAAAGAAAATAATTACATGGGACTGAGTGAACTGATGAGGATGATTATAATTTTTGTGACTTTCTGTTTGAATTAAAAAAAAAAAGCCCACAAGGACTCAGAGCTAAAAATTATACAAATCAATTTTCACTGCAAAGTAAAGGACCTGTTACAGTTGGAGGATTACTGGCCTAAATGTCAATATTATGACATAGTATAGTGTTTTTCGTGTTTGGTAATTGCAATCATTGTTGCTTTTGTTGTGGTCATACATTTACAATGCTTGGTGTCATTTTATTTATCTCTTGTAAAAATAAAACACAGTATGTGTGTGTAAAAAGCAGGATTATGTCTGAACCTACTATCAGACATAATTAAATTAAGGGTAGAAAGCAAAGAATTAAATAAAGCAAAACATAGCTTGCTTTTTACTGAAGGATGACACCTAGTAAATGTATAAGGAATGATAGAGTTAGAAAGTCACAATATTGTAACCACCAATTAAAAAATGATTTCGATAAAAAATAAATAAATAAAAATTAAAAAAAAGAAAGGCCTCATCAAGTATGTGGAGAAATTGGTACACTTGTACATTACTGGTGGGAATATAAAATGGTTCAGCCACTATGGAAAACAATATGAAGCTTCCTCAAAAGATTTTAAATAGAACTACCATATGATCCAGCAATTCCACTTCTGGGTATATATCCCAAAGAATTAAAAGCTGGATTTCAAAGAGATCTTTGCACACATATGTTCATTGTACATGAACCAAGTGGTGGTTATCTTCACAATAACGAAGAGCTGGAAGCAACCCAAGTGTCCATCAGTGGATGAATGGATAAACAAAATGTGTTATATATGTACAATGGAATATTATTCAGCCTTTAAAAAAAAAAGAAGGAAATTATGACATATGCTACAATGTGGATGAACCTTGAGGACATTATGTTAAGTGAAATAAGTCAACCTCAGAAAGACAAATACTGTATGATTCCATTATATGAGGTATCTAAAGTAGTCAAAATTTAAAAACAGAAAGTAACAGTGGTTGTCGTGGGCTGGAGGGAAAAGGAATGTGGAGTTGTTGTTTAAGGATATAGAGTTTCAGTTTTGCAAAATGAAAAAGTTCTAGAGATCTGTGGCACAACAATGTGAATATACATAACACTGCTGAACTGCACCCTTAAGGTAATTAAGATGATGAATCTTATGGGGTTTTTTTAACCACATTTTAAAACTTTTTAATTAATAAAAGGCTCATCATAAAAAAATTTAAAAAATAAAAGAAGGAAAACACAATTCATGAAAATTTCCTGAATATGGTGTAAGAATTTCTTAAAAACTTTGAATAAACCTAGAAAGAAATATAAATGGATAGGAAAGCATATCCTATCTTGGATAGGAGTACTATATAATAAAGATGCGAAAATTCCCTAAATTAATAAGGTAAATGCAAGCCCCACAAAAATAATAAGAACATTTTAGAATTATACAAATTTCTTTGAAAATTTATATGGAAAAATAAACACACAAAAATAACCAGAAATTTCTTAATATGAACTTCAGTTTCAAATTCCTCTTTACTGTGAGAGCTGTGTAAGACAAAGTGCTTAAAATTTCCAAATGATAGATTTTTTTCAGTAATTTGTTTACTTGTGTTTAGTTTAATTGCATTATAATCCAGTAATGTAGCTTGCATCATTTCTGTCTGTTGGAATATATGAGATTTCCTTTTTGTTGTAATAAAGGTTATTTTTTTAAGTGACTTCACCAAGAACACAGAAAACAAGCTTATTCTTTGTTTTAAAGCTATAGAGTTCAACATATCTCAGTTAAGTTTACCTTTTTTCTTACTTGTTTAGACTTTCTATATGCACGTTTTTGTTCTAGTTGATCTATTATGAGTTGTGAAAGGTGAAATAAAGTCTATTTTTAATGTGTTTCACACACAGAAAAAAGAACAAGAATTCAGGAAAGAGCCTTATTAGATATAGGAAGTCTAGCTTTTTAATTTGGATAAAGTAAGCAATGGTTCCTGACTTCTTGCACCTTGTTTTATGTTTGGTCTCTTTAAAAAAAAAATGCTATCATTATGCTTTCAAAAAAAATCTCTTTTTATCTCTGAGTCTTAAAGTGAAGCAGTCTCCAGCTGGAAATCAAAACACCTAACTTTTAATCTCATTTAGTCAGTCAGAAGCACATTTGTTTTCCATGTGCTTCTGTGTCTTTAGCTGGGAAACAGGGGTGGGAATCACTCTGCTTTACAGGAAAGGAACATTGAGAGGATAAAATGAGATAACTTGTTAATTGTTAAAAAAGATTCTCTATAAACTCAAGCTATTATAGTTACTTAATATGAGCTCTTCTCTAGAGGCTCTCATCATAGATTATTTGCCAGCTCAGCCTTAAAAATGTCAGGCATTACAGAAAGGGAAAACTATAAATGAGAGAGTTGGCCACAGTTAGTCCCAAGGTTTTCTCTGGCACTGGCACTGTGGGGACTCTTGGTGTAATCAGTTGAACCTGCATAGAGGAAATGGGTTCCCCTTCTGCTTCATCCACCAGTATCACAGAGGTCTGGAGCATCAAGCCAACACCCCCGGCTGAGCAGCAAAATGTTTGCACCACCTGCCATCCTGGAGAAAACAGTCATGTTACTGGAAAGCATAATAAATGGAGAGGAAGCCTGGTCACTTCTCCATCTTGCCCTCTTTCTGCCTGGGAATATAAGTGACAACTATGAAGTCATCAGAATGAAAATCTTTAGTATCCCTGTGGTGCTCCAGATACATAGAATGACCTGCAACAATAGAGTTTTAGGAAGGATGGCAGATGTGTTATCTGTTCAGTAAGAAAATGTGAACCTAGTTTATATTTTATATTAACTCTATCTCTAATTTTTGTTTTCACACACAAATTTAGGAAACATGCATTGTCTGTGATGTTCCAGGTACTGTTCTAGGTAACAGAAGGAATCATAATTGAATCAGAAATAGTTACTTACTCTCCAGGAGTTTGTTATCCAGTGAAGAGAGAGAAGACAGCTACAACATAAAGTCATTACAATACAAGGTAGATGGGACTATTTGCACATTTATATATACATGTGGAAATGAATAAAATCCTGGGGCTGTTTTTATTTAAAAGCATCTTCGGGTACTATGAGAAGTAAAGAGAAGGACCTATGAATTTAGGTTTACTAATGACTCAAGGCAAGACAATTGCAATTCTCAGTTTTTAGATCGTTTGTCAAGTAATGATTTACAGGCACTCTGATAAAATCTAGGGATACCGCAGGGAGCAAAACTGACAAAATTCCACATTCTCATGAAGCTTACATGTGAGACAGGTAAAGGGCAGAGAGAGAAGAATGGTGAGTGGATCTGGAGCAGCCAACAGAGAATATTGAACACAGGCTGGTAATTCTTGTAAGAAGTTTGGCTTTGTCCTTGAGTGAGAAAGAAATCATTGGTCTATCTTGTCTTTTTATGATAAAGAAGCAAATGTAGAGAGATTAGAGTGACAGGACTGGGATTCAGACGATGTGATCCTGTAAAGTTAATCTGAAGAATCCCAGATTTTCAATCTTCTGTAAATTTTGATTGATCATAGGGGTTGACAGAGGCCATGGAGAGGGAACCCTAAATAAAACTCCTGATAGATTTGATCATCCCATTAATTATTTAGAGTTACAGTCATGTATACAGCATTGTTTGGAAATTGTTGCAATAAAAATATACCTTTTTTGATTTATGCAAACAATATACATCACCAAAATACGCATGTGCATTCCTATAGTTTTTCAGCAAGTGGCAGTTATAGGTTTTACTCCCTATAACCTCCAAGGATAAAGTATTATACATACATATTAATACATATAAATACTTCAATAGATTAAAGATGATATATAATAGTGTTCAGAGAGGTACCATGATACCTCTCTCTGGATGAGAATGGGTGATTAATATTTCTCTGAAGCATCCCTTGAGGGCTTTGAAGTCACTTATGACATCTGGTCAACTGTATGCTGGTGAGCAAGGATATGGAAAGGAGGGATGTCCTCCCCAGGAGAACCAAGGAATTAGAACATGTTAGGCTTTCTCCTGCCAGAGGGGTCTGCCCATGCTGTTCCCTATATCTGGAACTATCCTTCTTCCATCTCTTCATTTGGGCTATTCTGCCATATCCTTTAGTTTTCAACCAATACATTCTTCCCTCTGGAAGCTCTTCCCGACAAGGGCTCCATCTTGGAACAATGTTCAGTCTTCCTGTCACAACTCCTGCAGCCCCTGTAGTCACTGAGTCAATGGCTAACTTCCTATCAGACTGTAAGTGGGAGGGATACTGGCTTCCTGTTGAGCATCATGTCTGTCTGGTGCACAGTGGTGTTATTTATAAAATTTGTGACTAGCCACTAAACTTCCTGCTACAGGCACTTCTAAGAAAGGCAGGACCTGATAGTCAAAATGTTGTATTTTGCTCTGGGGTGGATGTAAACATTTCAGTCTGAGGAAAGAGCTGGCATTCTGCTAGATGAATTTGATCAAGAAAACTGGGAGAGTCGAGGGGCCACTGGAGGAAGGAGTAAAACCAGCAAACGTGAGTGCTATAATGAGGTAAGAATTGGGGACCAAAGATCCCTCTTTGAAGTATTGTAGAAGGATGATTTTAGGCAGTTTGCTGAGGTGCTTCCCATGTAAATCTTCTCTTCCATCTCTACAGTGAAATCATCAGTAAGTTCTAATTGCCCACTAATCCTTTTGAGAGACTCTATTATTTATGGTGACTCAAAAGGAAATAAACTATGTAATCAGTCAAGAATAAAGGCTAATATGGGGATGTGAGGATGTGATGGTAATATTCCTTGAAAGGAAGATGAAAAATAGAGAGGTGGGAAAGAGAGAGACCAAACAAAATCCTTAAGCCCTTGAGGGAGAGAATAATACCAAATCTTTCCACTCATTTTCGCTCTTTTCTAACACCTAAAAGAGAAAAAGATTCCTCAGGCAGTCAAAGGAAAATGACTTGATTTTTAGTGTGTGAGAGAATTTCTATGCTGTCCTGTTCCCCCACAATTGTTGAAGTGTTGGCTGACCAATCACCAATGTCTGATTAACTGTGGCTATTAGGAGGGAAACCATGTAAGGTGCTGAAAGCCTTCCTTACTAAGCTGAACCCAGACCCCAACATTCCCACCCCCAAGGGCTCACACTCAGTGCCCTCACACAGGTTTTAGATACAACCAAGCTGAGGCCAAACCTTAGACTTGCAGTGTTTGTAGCCATGAGGCTCCCAGCCAGTCATTTAATGTGTGCGTCTTGGTCTTCCCACCTATAACATGGGGGTAACAGTGCAATTTTGCAGGGCTGTTAAGAAAATTAAAGATGGTACTATTTGGTATCTGAGGCAAAATCAGTGTTCAGCACATGCAATTTTCCTTGTCACTCTGGAAAAAGTTGATGATATGCTTTTTGAATTTTTCTCTCTCCTTGTGTCACAAGCAGCAATAAATAATGCTAATTCTGATTCTGCTCTTCTTTTCTTCTAAGTCTCAGGTTCTATACCTGTAAAATTAGTCATACCACATTCTTCTTTGATAGTAAATCTAACATTTTTTGAGTGCTAGCATATGCCAGTCACTGTTATTTACTTGAGATAACACCCCCACCACCAAAAAACCCAACCTCTATATGGTATATATTATCAATATTATTTTACAGTTGAGGAAATTGAGACATAGAGAAGGTAGAAAACTTGCCCAAAGTCACATAGGAGTAAATGACAAAACTGGGATTAAACCTAATAAAAGACTGTTGCAGAATCCAGCTTTTATCTCCAAATAAGTGAGAAGAATGAAGCATACCTCTGATTAATAGTTTAAAAAGTAATCTGCTACTTGCTTATATTTGACAAGAGAATTAATTATTCCATTTAATGTAAAACTGCACACTTGGGAGATCAAGGCCCCACTTCTTCCATTAACTGAGATGGAGAATCCTCTCACTCTTCACTATTCTGAGTGTGATCCATGGAGGAGCAACAACAACAACACCTGGGAATTTATTAGAAATGCAAATTCCAGTCCCCCTCCAAACCTACTGGATCAAAATGATCATTTTAACTAGATTTTAAGAAGATTTCTACAAATGTTAAAGTTTGGGGAGCATGACTTTTGCTTATCTGAACATCAGCGTCCTTATCTGTAGAATGAGCAGTTTGGACTTGAGTTTCCCCAGTTCCATTCCGGAGCTTGCATGTAGTGCTCACTCCTGGTGTGATTCATGCTCTCCATGCTGGCTGGAGGAATTCATTCTCTTCCACCTGCATCAATCTCCAAAATACTTTTTTTGAAGAACTGTAAAAATGGAGCTATTCTCTACAGAAGTATAGAAGACAGTTGCAAAATCTTCATATTTTATTAAATTGAACAGTTCAGGCAAACTGTTTAGCTGGTTTGCTGTTTGCATAAATTTTCTTTCAGTAGATTGATCAATTATTTTTTTCATATGTTTTTACTGTGAGTACTTATTTTAGCTAAATATATATCAAGGTCAATGTGGCATTATTTAAGATCATTTAGCAGGTGTCCCCTTCCTTCAATAGAGGATACAAATGGCCTTTTTACCTTTACATTCTTCATGATACCCAAAAAGGATCCCTTTATTTTCTATTATTTAAATGTCATTTTGTTGTTTTTCCTTGATTTTCATGTGGCTTCTAAATGGATATTTTGTTTTAAAAATAGAGAAGAAAATTTTGATAATTTGATGTATGTGCTTCATTTTAAAAAAATGAAGCGAACAAAGTCATTTTCTTCAATGTTTATTTCCTGTGACAAACTGGAAGGCCTTTCATTGGCAACTGCTCAAAGTGAACTTCTGTTAAGCTGTTGGACAGGAACACAATGACTGATGAATGACCTGTGTCAAGGGGGATGGGTTCACATATTGTGATAAATAGACATAGATCAACAAATCAATGGATCAATCTATCCACTAATAGATGGTAGATAGATGGATAGATAGGTAGAGATATGTAGATAAATGGTTGCATTTTCTGCAGGTATCCTCAGCAGCTACACTCAATATCATCAACTTTGCAGACCCTGAGACACGAGGAGACATGCTTGTGATTCATCACTGCACTTTGATTGCCCACAACAGACCTGTGTCTCTGATGGCAGAGACTGTCAGAGCCTCTGACCTCATTTTGTCTTCTTTTTGCAGAAGAAATGCATTTCTACAGTTGGACACTTTTATTCTTTGTATATTTCAAATGTGATTTTTTTAAAATCATTGTCACCATCCAATTTAATATATGCTGTAATTATCATAAATAAAGATATAAAGAGTAGAACCAACATTTTTGCACCAAATATTCAAGAGTCAGTAGTTGTGGCATTTTTATTAAAAACAAAAAACATTCTTTAGTATTTTCAAAGAGTTTTGAAGTTCTTTCACAGCTCTGATGTTGTCAGGGCATAGGAAGCATGTTAATAATCGATTTCTTAAAATTAGTGCCCCTCTTCCCCAGCTCCCCATCTCAAGCAACTGATCCACAGGATCCATTTATCTTTTCCCTCTTTTCCAGCAAGTGGGAGGAGGAGGAGGAGATTTCTGTAAAATA
Organism: Mesoplodon mirus; assembly: GCF_964341445.2. NCBI lineage: Eukaryota > Metazoa > Chordata > Mammalia > Artiodactyla > Ziphiidae > Mesoplodon > Mesoplodon mirus. The sequence goes on along the minus strand of NC_138992.1, from coordinate 43,427,879 downwards.
GCCTACAAATCAGCTGTAGGTACTTGTGCAGTTGGAAAATGGCCTGTTTAACTCTGAAGTCTCCAAACTTCTACTCTAATGTAGGCTGGTTTATTTCTAGTCTTATTCTCCTATCCCCACTTAAAAAAATATATTGGATGATGTTGGGAAAGATCCCTTATAATTTTAATTTTATGACCTAAGTCACATAATTCATACTTCTAATTTTCTAATTGCCCTTCCCTTTCATAAATGGCATTGCATAGTGAAAGAATCAAAGGAATACAAAGGACCTCAAAACTATCTAGTACTACAACTTCCTGGAGACATTTGTACCTCCCATAGAAACTGACAAAAATTCGGCAGACAGTTTAGGCCTTAATACCTCCAGAATGACAAATTCAATTCGCGTCTTCCCAAGGTTGACTATTCATCTTTGAATGGGAGAAACTGATTTTGTTTGCTCATTTGTTTGTTTTTCTCCAATGGCCAAGTAGCAAAGGGTAAGAGAGTTAGTCTTCAGATTTCACCTAAATACTTTGCAGGCAATAAATGTCTACTATTATTTTATAAGATAGAATTATGCTATGCATTATGTTCATTTAAAAAATATGCATAGGGGTTTCCCTGGTGGCACAGTGGTTGGGAGTCCGCCTGCCTATGCTGGGGACACAGGTTCATGCCCTGGTCCGGGAAGTTCCCACATGCCATGGAGTGGCTGGGCCCATGAGCCATGGCCACTGAGCCTGCACGTCCAGAGCCTGTGCTCTGCAGTGGGAGAGGCCACAACAATGAGAGGCCCGCGTACCACAAAAAAAAAAAAAAAAAAAAAAAAGCATACTTTTTACATACATTTTCTAGACAAGTTGGAAAGGTCAAATATTACCTTGCTTATTTTGCAAATACCATGTAGATATTCAATAGTAGATTCATGTTCACCCAGAGCCCCTGACCAAGAACCCACTACTCTGGACCTGGGAATTGTTCTAGCCACTGAATTGTTCTGTCGTTCTGGGACTGCTTTTTATACTTATTGTGAATTTTAAAACCTCCTTCCCTGAGTCATTGCTCCCTCACTGTGCAGTCAAGCTTGATGCTTGTTCTATTCTTAGCAGAATGAGCACAATATGGGCAGAGATTTGGGAGGTGGAGCCTCCGTACCTCCTCCTCAGCAACACTTGATTTGGAATCTGGAGACTTCATTCCTGGTGGGGGTAACAGCAACTTTTCCACCATAACTAGTTTCTGTAAGCTGCAGTTCATTAGAGAGAAGAATGACAGCCTCGAGCCGCTTGTGCTGACTTGTGTGTGACTCCAAATTTCTATCACCTTATTTAAAGGTTGAGTCAGCCATTAATGGTAACAATAATTCAAACATCTTTTAATACTAACAGCAACTCAACCACCTTAAAATAATTCTGGTTGTGAGAAAACTAAGCAATTTAAAGGCAGCTCATATTCTGTCTAAGTTTTCCATGGCTGCTACTGGTAATACTTGATAATTTATGAAGGCTTACACCATCAAATTAGTTACATTTTCTGGATGTCACATGTCTTTTTTTTTTTTTTAATACCAGCCAGCTCTGAATTATGAGTAACAAAAACTGTAACTATTCATTCCTCCAGTTTATGGAAAATAAAACTTGAACCATCTTAGTAATGCCATTATTTCAGACAGTCCATTTAATATGTGTCAGCAAATTTTTATTCTTCATCCTCTGTATTTTTGGTTAAAAATTAGAAGACAATATCACAGCTGGGAAGCAATTTTTTCAACAAAGTGTGAAAAAACATTGTTAGTCTTTTGTAACTACATAATTTGAGAGAGAATAAGAGTTGGTTGATGGACTATTTGAATTTCTTCTAGCAATGGGACTGTGACTAGGTTTAGGATTTCACAGCCCTGGAAAGTCAAATACATTAGTCCATAGTTAAAACCTGAAGGAAGTGAAAGTTAATTAAGGTGAGGTTCCTAAAGATGAGAATCCAATTAATGGAAAATAGAACCCATAGTCTAGGTCTGTTCCTCTTCTATTAACAACTGGTCTTTCCTATTGGATATAGACTTGATATACCACTAAAGCAAAATACAAAATTCTACTGATCCCATACTGATTAATTTTTCATTATATTTTAAATTCAGTTAGAATAGGGGTCAGAAACACTGACTATGTGCTGACAACACAATTTTTTCTCTTGTAACATGAATACAATAATATAAATTTTCATTTATTTCAACACATGTATAAGAAGCTCTATTGACTAATACAGTAGTTAGATGCACTACAGAATAGTAGTTAGGAAAAGGAGTTTGGGAATCAAACAAATCTGTGTATAAAATCCTGCTCTTCCTCTTGTGAGCTGTGAGACCATGAGCAAATCACTTAATCACACTAAGCATTAGTGTATCATCTAAAACAATGGTTGATACCCTAAGACTCATGGACCAAATTAAGCCCAATTCCTGTTTTTGTAAATAAAGTTTTACAGGAATGTAGCCATGCCTATTCATTTACATATTGTCTCTGGCTGCTTTTACACAACAAGAGTAGAGGCAGTATCTCAACAGACACTGTATGTCCACAAAACCCAAAATATTTACTGTCTGTTCCTTCACAGGAGAAAATTATCAACCCCTGATGTATAAAACTGAAGTGATAGTGCCTACCTCATAAGGTGATTGTGATCATTAAATGGGATAATGTGTACTTATTGCTTAGGACATTGTCTGGTACATGGTGTAATAAATTCTAATTAACTATTTGGTATCATGACTTGCACTTTGCCAGACATTAGGCTCAGTGCTGGAGGCGATATGACAAATATGACACAGCTCCATCCTCAATGACCTTAAACAAACAACATAGTATGATAGTGTGACTAGAGTAGAACAGGATGTTCAGTGGGGACATGCAGGAGCCATATGCAATACTTACCTCTTCCTTATGTTTATTATGAGATTTATGATGTATAAGATCATGTTTAGTGAGAAAGTCAGGATCAAGATGGTGGAAGAGTAGGAAGCAGTGTTCACCTCCCTCCACAGAAATATTAAAAATACATCTACAAGTGGAATGATTCACACAAAACAGCGACTGAGCACCGACAGAAGACTTAAGATGTCTGAAAAGACAAGAAAACCTCCACATGAGCATGTAGGACAAAAGGAAAAAGAAAAAGAAGGAATCAGGACAGGGCCTGTGCCCCGGAGTGGGAGCTGTGAAGGAGGAAATACTCCTCACTAGCAAAGGGATCAGACTGGTTGGAGGGGAAGTTTTGGAGCCTAGGAAGGGAGAGTAGCAACTGGTTTGTGGAAGGCAAATGGAGAGTAACCTGAACAGAAGGTCAGCACCACCACACTATGCTCCCTAACCTGAGATACTCCTCTGTCGGTGAGGGTGGCGGTCAGGTGCTGAAGCTCATTTAGACTCCGAAGCTCAGTCCTAAGGAGAGGACCAGGGTTAGGTGTGGAAACAGCCTAGAGAGGTCAGGCTGTGGCAGTTGAGGGCGTACTAAGAAGCCTGGGCCCGCCAGACAGGTAAGGCACTGTTATTGGAAGGCAGATGAGGAGAGGGGCAGAAATACCATAAGAACTTCTTTCACTGTGAGCATTCCCAGGCAATAAGACACCACCTACAGGAACTCCAGGGGCAGGCACAAGTCGCCACTGCCACCTTGGGCTACAGAGGTGGGCTCTGGCAGCCTCTTCCAGACCCATGGGCAGACACCAGGCCCTGCCCCTGCTGACCCTGAAGGCTGCGGACAGCTCTCAATACTAGGAATTCTGCCAACAGATCACAGGAACCACCTCTGCTGACCTGGAAGAGTGCAGACAACTTCTCTGACTAGAAATTCTACCAATGGGTTACAAGACCCACCCCCATTGACCCAAAAGGGCACGGAAACTCCATCTACTAACAATTCCTCCAGCGGGCCCTAGGACACAACCCTGCTGACCTGGAAGAGTGCAGGCAGCTTCTCACATTAGGAATTATGCCAGCAGACCCCAAGACCCGCCCACACTCTCCCAGGAGGGTGCAGATAGCTTCTGCAAGTAGGAAATCCATCAGTGGGTGCCAGGACCCATGCCACTGTCCTAGGAGAGTGCAGACAGCATTTCCCACTTGGAAATATATCAGTGGGCTCCAGGGCCTGCCCCACTATCCCAGGAGGGCACATAAAATTCCCCTCACTAGGAAATCCACCCAGAGGAGGGGGTGAAAACACAGCTGAGACCCAGAGGCTGTGTGATTAAGGAAGAAGAGCTGAAATCTCTCCTTGAAGCTGCAAGAACTGTGAAGTTACACCGCCACTGATGGCTTCCTAAATCCAACTCCTGTGAAATCTCTGAAAGGACAACAAGTGTTCTTGCAGCAGGGATGTGTCTGGTTTTAGCAGCTGGGGGCTCTGTGGGCACATACATGTGGGGTTTGGGCAAGACCAGAGTCTGTGCTGCCTCCATAGCTCACAGAGTGGGTACAGGTGAATGACTACTGCAGTCCTGGGACCTGACCTCCCTGCCTAACACACTGCAGGTACGCTCCAACCCTGCCTACCTCACACTGCCTACCTCACACAGCTAAAAGACAGATCTGGGAGCCTCTACTCCAACAACTAATGAGCAAACCCTGCCCTGTCAGGGCAGTGACAACCACAGAGAAAAGGGAAGACCCCACTCAATATCTAGGACAGGCTCGGATCACCACAACACCAATCAAACTCCCTATCAAGGGGATAATGGCACAAGACTCTAGACTAACCTCACCCACATAGGGGCAGACAACAAAAGCAGGAGGAAATACAATCATTCAGCCTGTGGAAAGGAGAACACAAACACAGAAAGCTTGACAAAATAAGATGACAAAGGAATATGTTGCATACTGAATGAGCAAGATAAAAATCTATAAGAACAACTAAATGAAAAGGAGACAGAAAACCTACCTATAAATGAATTCACAGCAATGATAGTAAAGATGATCCAAGACCTTGGAAAAAGAATGGAGGCATGGATAGAGAAGATACAAGAAAAGTTTAACAAAGATCTAGAGGAATTAAAGAAAAAACAGAGATGAATAAGACCATAACTAAAATGAAAATTAAACTAGGATGAATCAACAACAGAATAACTGAGGCAGAAGGATGTGTAAATGACCTGGAAGACAGAATGGTGGAAATCTCTGCCATGGAAAAGAATAAGGAAAAAAAGAATGAAAAGTAATGAGGACAGTCTCAGAGACCACTGGGACAACATTAAATGCACCTATATTCAAATTATAGAGGTCCCAGAAGAAGAAAACGAGAAAGAGCCTGAGAAGTCATTTGAAGATGTTATAGTCAAAAACTTCCCTAACATGAGAAAGGAAATGCCAATTAAATCCAGGAAACACAGAGAGTCCAATACAGCATAAACCCAAGGAGGAACATGCCAAGACACATATTAATAAAACTAACAAAAATTAAAAGCAAATGAAAACTATTGAAAGCAACAAATAACATAAAAGGGAACACCCATAAGGTTATCAGCTGATTATTCAGCAGAAACTCTGCAGGCCAGAAGGGAGTGGCGTGATATATTTAAAGTGATAAAAGGGAAAAAACCTACAACTAAGAATACTCTATGCAACAGGGCTTTCATTCAGATTTGACAGAGAAATCAAAAGCTTTACAAACAGGCAGAAGCTAAGAGAATTCAGCATCACCAAACCAGGATTACAACAAATGCTAAAGGAAATTCTCTAAGGGGGAAACACAAGAGAAGAGAAGAAAAGAGAAAGGGAAGAAAAAAGAACTACAAAACCACCCCTAAACAATTAAGAAAATGGCAATAGGAATATACATATCGACAATTACCTTAAATGTAAATGGATTAAATGCTCCAACTAAAAATCACAGACTGCATAAATGGATAAAAAACAAGACCTATATATATGCTGTCTACAAGAGACCCTATTCAGACCTAAAGACATGTACAGACTGAAAGTGAAGGGAGAGGAAAAGATTTTCCATGCAAATGGAAATCAAAGAAAGCTGGAGTAGCAATACTGATATCAGACAAAATAGACATTAAAATAAACACTGTTACAAGAGACAAAGAAGGATACTACATAATGATCAAAGAATCACTCCTAGAAGAAGATATAACAATTGTACATATTTATGCATCCAACACAGGTGTACCTCAATACAGAAGGAAAATGCTAACAGCCACAAAAGGGGAAATTGATAGTAACACAATAATAATGGTGGACTTTAACACTTCACTTACACCAATAGACAGATCATTAGGACAGAAAATTAATAAGAAAACACAACCTTTAAATGAAACATTACACCAGATAGACTTAATTCATATCTATAGGACATTCCATTTGAAAGCATCAGAATATATTTTCTTCTCAAGTGCACCTGGAACATTCTCAGGGATAGATCACATCTTGGGCCACAAAATCAAGCCTGCTAAATTTAAGAAAATTGAAATCATATCAAACATCTTTCCAACCACAACACTATGAGATTAGAAAACAATTACAGGAAAAAATTTGTGAAAAATATAAACACATGTAAGCTAAATAATATGTTACTAAATAACCAAGGCAGCAATGAATAAATCAAAGAAGAAACCAAAAATACCTAGAGACAAATGACAATGAAAACACAATGACCCAAACATGATGGGATGCAGCAAAAGCAGTTCTAAGAGGGAAGTTTATAGCAATACAATCTTACCTCAAGAAACAAGAAAAATCTCAAATAAGCAAACTAACCCTACACGTAAAGCAAATATAGAAAGAAGAACAAACAAAAACCCAAAGTTAGCAAAAGTAAAGAAATCACAAAAAACAGAAGAGAAATAAATGAAATAGAGGTGAAGAAAACAATAGCAAATATCAATGAAACTAAAAGCTGGGTCCTGAGAAGATAACAAAATTGATAAACCTTTAGACAGTCTCATCAAGAAAAAAAAAAGGAGAGGACTCAAATCAATAAAATTAGAAATGAAAAAGGAGAAGTTACAACTGAAACCACAGAAATACAAAGCAGTATAGTAGACTACTACAAGAAAGTGTATGCCAATAAGATGGACAACCTGGAAGGAATGGACAAATTCATAGAAAAGTACAAATTTTCAAGACTGAACCTGGAAGAAATAGAAAATATGAACAGATCAATCACAACTAATGAAACTGAAACTGTGATAAAAAAATATTCCAACAAAACAAGTCCATGACCAGATGGCTTCAGTGGTGATTACTATCAAAAATTTAGAGAAGTTAACACTTATTATTCTCAAAATCTTCCAAAAATTGCAGAGGAAGGAACACTCCCCAGCATATTCTACAAGGGCACCATCACCCTGATACCAAAACTATACAAAGACATCACAAAAAATAAAATTACAAGCCAATATCACTGATGAACATAGATGCAAAAATGCTCAAGAAAATACTAGCAAATAGAACCCAACAACAGATTAAAAGGACCATACACCATGATCAATTGGTATATATCCAGGTGATGCAAGGATTCTTCATTATACGGAAATCATTCAATGTGGTGAACCATATTAACAAATTAAAGAATAAAAAACATATGATCATCTCAATAGATGCAGAAAAAGTTTTTGACCAAATTCAATACAGATTTTGATAAAAACTCTCCGGAAAACAGACATAGAGGGAACGTACCTCAAAATAATAAAAGCCGTGTACAACAAATCCACAGCAAACACCATTGTCAATGGTAAAAAACTAAAAGCACTTCTTCTAAGATAAGGAAAAAGACAAGGATGTCCACTCTTGCCACTATTATTCAACATAGTTTTGGAAGTCCTAGCCAAGGTAATCAGAGAAGAAAAATAAATAAAAGGAATACAAATTGGAAAAAAAGAAGTAAAACTCTCACTCTTTGCAGACGACATGATACTATACATAGAGAATCCTAAAGATACCACCAGAAAACTACTAGAGCTAATCAGTGAATTTGGTAAAGTTGCAAGATACAAAATTAATGCACAGAAATCTCTTGCATTCTTATATTTTTCACTAGAGAAAAATCTGAAGGAGAAATTAAGGAAACACTCACATTTACCATTGCAACAAAAAGAATAAAACCTAGGAATAAACCTACCTAAGGAGACAAAAGACCTGTATGCAGAAAATTATAAGACACTGAGGAAAGAAATTAAAGATGATACAAATAGCTGGAGAGATATACCATGTACTTGGTATGGAAGAATCAATATTGTGAAAATGACTCTAATACACAAAGCAACCTACAGATTCAATTCAATCCCTATCAAACTACCACTGACATTTTTCACAAAACTAGAACAAAAAATTTCACAATTTCTATGGAAACACAAAGGACCCCGAAGAGCCAAAGCAATCTTGAGAAAGAAAAACGAACCTGCAGGAATCAGGTTCCCTGACTTCAGACTATACTACAAAGCTACAGTAATCAGGACAGTATGGTACTGGCACATAAACAGAAAAATAGATCAATGGAACAGGATAGAAAGCCCAGAGATAAACCCACACACACATGGTCACCTTATCTTTGACAAAGGAGGCAAGAATATACAGTGGAGAAAAGACAGCCTCTTCAGTAAGTGGTGCTGGGAAAACTGGACAGCTATATGTAAAAGAATAAAATTAGAACACTCCATAACACCATACTCAAAAATAAATTCAAGATGGATCAAAGACCTAAATGTAAGGTCAGACACCATCAAACTCTTAGAGGAAAACATAGGCAGAAAACTCTATGACATAAATCACAGCAAGTTCCTTTTTGAGCCACCTCCTAGAGAAATGGAAATAAAGATAAAAATAAACACATGGGACCTAATGAAACTTCAAAGCTTTTGCACAGCAAAGGAAATCATAAGCAAGATGAAAAGGCAACCCTCAGAATGGGAGAAAATATTTACAAATGAAGCAACTGACAAAGGATTAATCTCCAAAATTTATAAGCAGCTCATGCAGCTCAATAACAAAAAAACAAACAACCCAATCCAAAAATGGGCAGAAGACCTAAATAGACATTTCTCCACAGAAGATATACAGACTGCCAACAAACACATGAAAGGATGCTCAACATCTTTAATCATTAGAGAAATGCAAATCAAAACTACAATGAGGTATCATCTCACACCAGTCAGAATGGCCATCATCAAAAAATCTAGAAACAATAAATGCTGGAGAGGGTGTGGAAAAAAGGGAACAGTCTGGCACTGCTGGTGGGAATGTGAATTGGTACAGCCACTATGGAGAACAGTATGGAGGTTCCTTAAAAAACTACAAATAGAACTACCATATGACCCAGCAATCCCACTACTGGGCATATACCCTGAGAAAACCATAATTCAAAAAGAGACATGTACCAAAATGTTCATTGCAGCTCTATTTACAATAGCCCGGAGATGGAAACAACCTAAGTGTCCATCATTGGATGAATGGATAAAGAAGATGTGGCACATATATACAATGGAATATTACTCAGCCATAAATAGAAACGAAATTGAGCTATTTGTAATGAGGTGGATGGACCTAGAGTCTGTCATACAGAGTGAAGTAAGTCAGAAAGAGAAAGACAAATACTGTATGCTAACACATATATATGGAATTTAAGAAGAAAAATAATGTCATGAAGAACCTAGGGGTAAGACAGGAATAAAGACACAGACCTACTAGAGAATGAACTTGAGGATATGGGGAGGGGGAAGGGTAAACTGTGACAAAGTGAAAGACAGGCATGGAAATATATACACTACCAAACGTAAGGTAGATAGCTAGTGGGAAGCAGCTGCATAGCACAGGGAGATCAGCTCGGTGCTTTGTGACCGCCTGGAGCGGTGGGATAGGGAGAGTGGAAGGGAGATGCAAGAAGGAGGGGATATGGGAACATATGTATATGTATAACTGATTCACTTTGTTATAAAGCAGAAACTAGCACACCATTGTTAAGCAATTATACTCCAATAAAGATGTAAAAAAAAAAAAACCTCTCTAACACCATACTGAAAAATGAACTCAAAATGGATTAAAGACCTAAATGTAAGGCCAGGCACTACAAAACTCTTAGAGGAAAACATAAGCAAAGCACTCTTTGACATAAATCGCAGGAAGATCTTTTTTGACCCATCTCCTAGTGTAATGAAAATACAAACAAAAATAAACAAAAGGGATCTAATTAAACTTAAGAGCTTTTACACTGCAAAGGAAACCATAAACAAAACAAAAAGACAATCCTTAGAATAGGAGAAAATATTTGCAAACAAAGCAACTGACAAGGGGTTAATCTCCAAAATATACAAACAGCTCATGCAGCTCAATATCAAAAGAACAAATAATCCAATCAAAAAATGGGCAGAAGATTTAAATTGACATTTCTCCAACGAAGACATACAGATGGCCAAAAAGCACCTGAAAAGATGCTCAACATCACTAATTTTTAGAGAAATGCAAACCAAAACTACAATGAGGTATCACCTCTCACCAGTTAGAATGTCCATCATCCAAATATCTACAAATAGTAAATTCTGCTAAGGGTGTGGAAAAAAGCAAACACTTCTACACTCTTGGTGGGAATGTAAATTGGTAGATCCACTCTGGAGAGCAGTATGGAGGTTCCTTAAAAAACTAAAAATAAAACTACTATATGACCCAGCAATCCCACCTCTGGGCATATTCCCAGAGCAAGTCATAATTCAAAAATATACATGCACCCCAATATTCATTGTAGCACTATTTAAAATAGCCAGGACATGGAAGCAACCTAAAAGTCCATTAACGGAGGAATGGATATATAATATGTTGTATATATATACAATGGAATATTACTCAGCCATACAAAAGAACAAAGTAATGCCATTTGCAGCAACATGGATGGACCTAGAGATTGTAATACTGAGTGTAGTAAGTCAGACACAGAAAGATAAATATCATATGATATCGCTTATATGTGGAATCTAAAAAAAAAAAAGTGTACCAATGAATTTATTTACAGAGCAGATGTAGAGTCGCGGATGTAGAAAACAAATTTATGGTTACCAGGGGATGAGTGGGGAGGGTTAAACTGGGAGATTGGGATTGACATATACATATCACTATATGTAAAATAGATAACAAATAAATCCTGCTGTACAGCACAGGGAACTCTACTCAATACTCTGTAATAGCCTATATGGGAAAAGAATCTACAGAAAAAAAAAAGAATGGATATATGTATATGTATAACTGATTCACTTTGCTATACACCTGAAACTAACACAACATTGTAAATCAACTATATTCCAATACAAATTAAAAAAAAATTATGCTTAGTGCTTTTCTTTCCAAGCATATAAATCACCTGATAGATGACATCTAGGTAATTAATTTTGTAGTGTTTTTGTCTCCAACTTATATAGTTGACAGATACTGTGACTAAAAGGAGGATAAATAGAGAATTTGTAAAGGATGGTTGATTCACTTTTCTGGGTATATAATCATCAAAAATAAGGTGTTTCATGTATTTAACTTGATGTGGTATAAGACCTAAAAAGGCTCAATATTATGTACTGCCTAGACAGTGGTAAAACCAGGAGGGTCTCAGATGACCTAACTATGAGTTACCCTTTCCAAACTGCTCCTGAAAATAAGGGCCCCTAGCCAAACAATCCTCCTAATCAAATGGACCAAGTGTACTTCCTGTTTATGCCTGAGTAGCAGGTTTCAGTTCTCTCCTAGTCTATGGAATTACTCAAACAATCCAGTCACATGTTCCCATGGAGTTAAGGGACACCCCACAGTCTTGGAAATACAAAGCCTGCTTCCCACAGGCCCTAGTTGTTCACTCAGTTCCCAAATGTAACCCCCACGGGGCCCTGTGTGGCATGTGATGTCCTCCTCCCAGAGGCTCTGAGTATATGTGACTAACAAACTGCTGTCAATCTCATCTGTCCAGTGTGGGGTGTTGTGTGCTCAGCCATCCCCCTAAACCAAGGGTGAGACTCTCTCCCTCACCAACAAGATGAAAAGGAGTTGAGTGAAACACTTGGCTCAATGTGAACCATGACAAGCAGAAAATCCTGGAGCCTTGTATAACCCACTACTTATAAGGAATTTTGGCACCTTTGAATTCTGTTTTTTTTTTTTTTTTTTGCAGTACGCTGGCCTCTCACTGTTGTGGCCTCTCCCATTGTGGAGCATAGGCTCCAGACGTGCAGGCTCAGCGGCCATGGCTCACGGGCCCGGCCTCTCCGCGGCATGTGGGATCTTCCTGTACCGGGGCACGAACCCATATCCCCTGCATCAGCAGGCGGATTCTCAACCACTGCACCACCAGGGAAGCCCTGTGGTTTTGTTTTTTAAAGAAAGGGCAGATCACTACCATATGACCCAGCAATCCCACTCCTGGGCATATACCCAGGGAAAACCATAATTTAAAAAGATACATCCACCCCAATGTTCATTGCAGCACTATTTACAATAACCAGGACATGGAAGCAACCTAAATGTCCATCAATAGAAGAATGGATAAAGAAGATGTGGTACATATATACAATAGACTATTATTCAGCCATGAAAAGGAATGGAATATTGCCATTTGCAGAGATGTGAATAGACCTAGAGACTGTCATACAGAGTAAGTCAGAAAGAGAAAAACAAATATCATATAATATCACTTGTATGTGAATCTAGAAAAATGGTACAGATGAACTTATTTGCAATGCAGAAACAGAGACACAGATGTAGAGAACAAACGTATGGATACCAAGGGGGGAAGGGGAGGTGGGATGAATTGGGAGATTGGGATTGACATATACACACTATTATGTATAAAATAGATAACTAACGAGAACCTACTGTATAGAACAGGGAACTCTACTCAATGCTCTGTGTTGACCTAAACAGGAAGGAAATCTAAAAAAGAGGGGATATATGTATACCTATAACTGATTCATTTTGCTGTACAGCAGAAACTAACACAACATTGTAAAGCAGCTATACTCCAAAAAAGTTAACTTAAAAATAAAAAGAGAGAAAGGGCAGGGCCAGGAGTCACTTAACCATGATAAAAGTGCAGGATGAGAAGCACTGCTGCTTCAGACTTTGTCCTAAAAATATTATGTGAAATGAACACATGTGTATCAGGCATTTAGCTGGTTCCCTCAGAACAAGCAAAACACTCAAATTGTTTGCCTGTTGCAACAACACATTTGTTTTGAAGAGGATATGTTGTGACTAATATCTTGAACTGATTAGACAGCTAGTGTCACCATTAATTAGTATATTAACCAAAAGTGGGGTGAGGTGCTGAAATAATAAAAGGAAAAAAATCTTATTTCTAATCTTTATCCTCATTTTTCCCTTAAAATATTTTTTTCAGGTAAGGATCTTTAGTAAATTTAGTTCTGTAAACGTCATTATAATCTATTTTAAGAACGTGTCCAGCATCCCCAAAATTTTTCCTGTGCCTATTTGTAGTTTATCTACGCTCCCACCCCCCAGCCCTAGGGACCTATTGTTCTGATTTCTGGGCTTCCCTGGTGGCGCAGTGGTTGAGAGTCCGCCTGCCGGTGAAGGGGACGTGGGTTCATGCCCCGGTACAGGAAGATCCCACGTGCCGTGGAGCGGCTGGGCCCATGAGCAATGGCCGCTGAGCCTGCGTGTCCGGATCCTGTGCTCTGCAACGGGAGAGGCCACAACAGTGAGAGGCCTGCATACCGCAAAAACAAAAACAAAAACAAACAAAAAAAAAAGTTGCTAAGAGTCTAGATCTTAAAAGTTCTCATCAGAAGAAAAATGTGTTGTAACTATATTGTAACTGTATTTGGTAATGGGTGTTAACTAAACTTATTTTGATAATCATTTAACAATATATATGAAACTAATACAATGAGATATAATGTCAATTATATCTCAATAAAACAGAACAATAAAAGAAATATTTGTTGAACGAGTTAATAAAAAATAACGTTTTAGGGCTTCCCTGGTGGCACAGTGGTTGAGAGTCTGCCTGCCAATGCAGGGGACACGGGTTTGTGCCCTGGTCCAGGAAGATCCCACATGCCACGGAGTGGCTGGGCCCATGAGCCATGGCAGCTGAGCCTGCGTGTCCGGAGCCTGTGCTCTGCAACAGGAGAGGCCACAACAGTGAGAGGCCCGTGTACTGAAATAAATAAATAAATAAATAACGTTTTAAGGTTCATCTATATAGTAGCATATGTTAGTAACACATTCCTTTATGTTGCTGCATTATATTCCATTTGTATGGCTTTTATTTATCTATTAATCAGTTGTCAGATATTTTTATTGTTTTGTTTGCTACTATTACAAATGATACCTCTGTGAACATTCATGTACATGTCTTTTGTAGATATAAGTTTTCATTTATGTTGGGTAAATTCCCAGGAATAGAATCTGGGTTGTATTGTAGATTTATGTTTAACTTTTGAAGACACTGACAAACTACTTTCCAAACTCGTTGTACCATTATAAAGTAATCTACTCCAGTACTTGCTTTTGACTTGTCTTTTTCATTATAACCATTCTAATGGATGCATAGTGAAATATCTATTCACATCTTCTGCCTATTTTTAAATTGAGTCCTTTTCCTTCTTCATTGAGTTATGAGTTCTTTAAATATTCTGTTTATAATTCCTTTATAAGATACTTGATTTTCAAATATTTTCTCTAGTCTGTGGCTTACCTTTTTATTTTCTTAATTGTGTCGTTGCAAGTACAAAAGTCTTCAATTTCAATGAGGCCCAATTAATGAATTTTTTCTTTTATGGGTTGTGCTTGTGATGTCCTATCAAAAAGTCTTTGTTAACCAAAGATTAATGTGTTGTTCTCTTATGATTTGTTCTAAAGGTTTTATATTTTTAGCTATTACATTTAGGTCTATGATCAAGTTTGAGTTAATTTTTTTTATAGTTTGCGATGAAGATCTATTTGTTTCTTTTGCATGTGGATATCCAATTGTCTCAGCACCATTTGTTGCAAAGACTATTGTTTCTGCCCTTAAACTGCCTTCGTATCATTGTTAAAAATCAACCGTAAATGTAAGAGTTTATTTATGGACTCTCAGTTCTGTTCCATTCATCTATATGCCTTTCCTTGTGTAACTATCACATTGTCTTAATTACTGTGACTTTATAGCAAGTTCTGAAATTAGTAAAGTCCTCCAATTTATTTTTCTTTTAAAAATTGTTTTGGCAGTTCTAGGTCTCTTGCATTTCTACATATATTTTAGGATCAGCTTATAATTTCTACTAAAACGTCAGCTGAGAAGTTGATAGTGTTTGCATTGAATTTATAGGTGAATTTGGGGAGAATTGCCATTTTGACAATATTGAGATTTCCAATCCATGAGCATAAGATGTCACTTTATTTATTTATATGTTTAAAAATTTCTCACAATATTTCCTAGTTTCAGTGTACAAGTCTCGTACATTTTTGTTAACTTTTTAAGTATTCTATTTTTATCCAATTATGCATAAAATTGCTTTCTTAGTTTCATTTTGGATTGTCCATTCCTAGCATACAATTGGTTTTTTGTATTTTGATTTTATGCCCTGTACCCTACTCAGCTGTAGTAATTTTTATGATTCTTTGGGATTATCTACAAATAGGAACATGTCACTGCTAATAAAGAGTTTTACTTATTTCTTTCCTACCTAAACGCCTTTTCAAAAAAATTTTTTCTCTTCTTTCTTTCCTTTATCTTTTTTTTTTTTGTAAATTTCTCTGGTTAGAACCCTCCATACAATACTAAATAGAAGTAATAAGATCAGACGTCTTTGCCTCATTCTCAATCTTAGGTGGAAAGCATTCACATTCAGTCTTTCACTATTAATATGATATTACCTGTTTTTGTTGTTGTTGTTGTTTTGGGTTTTTTTTAGATGTCCTTTATCAGATTGAGGAAGCTTCCCTTGTACTTCTGGTCTGTTGAGAGTTTTTGGATGTCAGATTTTGTAAAGTGATTTGTTTCCATCTATTGGAAAGTGTCTGTGGTTTTTGTTCTTTATGGATATGATGTATTATATTAACAAGTTTTTGTGTGTGTGTGTGTTAAAACAACTGGGAAGAATCCTAACTGGTTAGGCTATATAACCTTGTTTATATAGGGATGGATTGTATCTACTAATATTTTATTAAGGATTTTTACATCTATGTTGGAATCTAGTTTTCTTTTCTTATGATTTTTTGCCTGGCTTTGTTATTAAAGTAACACTGGCATCACAGAATGAGTTGGGAAGTGTGGCTAGTGCACCTGCTAGCATGTTTTGATATAGGTAGGTCACTTGACAACTGAATTGGTTATAACACATGGCTGGTGTAATGACAGTGAAGAAGCATGGCTTAAGGAAGTAGATGGCATAGGTCCCTATTCTAGAATCACATCTTGATTTCATTACCTCATATGAGGCCCTTCAGTTCTTTATTTTCAGGGTTTTGGGGTTTGGGGTTATGCTGTAGGGATAGGACAGATGTGGACTAGAGCCTTGCAATGTAAATATGCAAAAAAAAATAAATAAAAGCCATAAGCCAAGAGCATTGACATCATCTGGGAGCTTGCTAGAAACACAGACTTTCAGGCTTCAGTGAGATTGGAAACACTACAGAAGTTGTTCTAATTAGAAACATTAGGTGTTGCATAGATTTGAAAGGTCAAGAAGAAAAAATGGGGTCCAACCAGATATAACTGTAGGTATGAGACTCTCCCCTGTTGTCATCTTGGATTTGTGGCTACCACACCTGGAGTATTGAACACACAGTATTCATGGAGTGTTTTCATAAAGCAACATTATTTTGTACTCTCATTGTCCTTTTGTCTTTAATTACTGGGGTTAGTTTTCCATGACTGGATAAAAATCTGGCATTTCTGTGACTCTCTGGTCAGAGTCTTTCTAGTCTATTCAAATCAGAAGATAGAGTCTCAATTTAAAAATTAGAATGTGCAGATCCTTCATTCAAGAACATACCTTCCTTCTCATCCCACAACTAGGAGGGGCTCTTATAGGGGCTCTTCTTTCCCTGGAAGAAGAGAGTGTGGCCAGTCTCTTCCCTCTTTTTGGATCACCTCCTCCACCACTTGATAGCTACTGATTTTCATGGTGGGGAGAGGGTTGGGGTGAAGGGATGAGAGGTAATATGGAAAGAGGGCAGGTAAGAAGTATAAGAAAGTTTTCCTTTCCCTGGTACCATTTTAGACTGGTCTTGAAACTTCCTAGTTTGGCCAACTTTCAGTTACTCTGTGCTGAGGCCTGTTTGGGGCTTTAGGTATTCCTCTTGGATACAACCTCCCTATCTCATGTGGTCTTGAAAATCTTGCCTCAACAAATCATAGGGATACAAGCCATTTCTGGCCTTGTGACACTTCTCAATCTTGGAGCAGCCAGCCAGCCTGTCTACCATTATATTGAACAGGCAAAATATGACATGAGTCCATTGTAAATGTTCCAACTGCAGGAGACATAAATCAAGTTCTTTGAGAGGTCCTGGGAAGCCCCTCTAACTAGGCCTCAGAATGGTGGAATTCATAGCACACGGTATTTCATCCCAGGAGTTTATTTTTAAATTCCTTCCAGATCTCCATGTAGTCTGGCCCAAACTGTAAGGTAGGTAAAGAGATAATAGTCATGAAATGAGTTTTCAGGTATTTTCCTTTGTAAATTTATATCTCTGTCTGGTAATTATTTTAGGAATTTTGAATCTATTGAATCCTCATGCCCCATTGAAATATCCAATTTAAAAATTGAGGTGAAGTTAGCCTAACTTTTAAGAAAATCATAGTATGTATATAACTTTGGTAAATACCTTGGCAAATCTGAAGCTCTGGTGAATGAGCCAAGGAAAGTCTACTGGTAGTAGTGTTGAGGGATCATTTGGCACAAAGAAGGAACCAGGCATGATTAACTTGATGAATAAAAAGAGTAGATATTTGGAGGAGAGTGTGGATTTTTGAGTACAGTGTCTGCCACATAAATATATTTCTAGCTTCAATTTTCTGACACAGTTAAATCCTAGAGAATGCAGTAAATAAAACTAAGAGAGAACTTTCACTAAAAGTCACACTCCACTGTGGCCTAAACAACTCTATTTTAGGAATGTTTCTAACAGTATGTGATCCACAGAAAAACATGCTGTCTCCCTGATTCTGCCACAGAAAAAGACCCAGGCAAAATAATTATTCTGTGCTCATGGGGAGGAGGGAGAGAGAGTGGCCGTAGGTGCTGGAAGAGTAGGTTCTTGCCTGTGCATCCATGCAGAGAAGACAAGGACTCTCCTGTGTCCACAGGAGTATGGGAAGACTTGTTTCTCATGAAGCTGTGGTGACTGTCACAGAGCACCATGGCTGCCATGAGAGTGGACTTGTTCTTGAACCCATAAGACCTCCCACGAACTGGAGATGTGGTGGAACAGGGGAGAAGCTGGAGGAGCTGAAGTTCTCTTTAAGTAAATAGAGATTGTGAATTAATGAAATTTCAGTACAAATATCTATGTGAATCTCATTTGTTACTCAAAGGATTATAAGGCCTAAGAAAATTTGGCTTTGGAATTATAAGGTCAGTTTTGTCAGTGACTGAGTGGAGCTGTTGAATATTGAGAAGAAACTCACAAAAATAAGACTTGAAGTCATCAAGAATACGTCAAGCTTGCTAAGGAATCATAAAAACTCATGAAAGAGCAAATGTACTCCCTTTTTTTCTCTACAGTTTCTCTCTTTCTGAGTGGAGGAAGCACTGCAGCAATTATTTTAGTCGTAAACCACTGACATATGGTGAGCAGAACATATAGAAGCTAACCTTAACCTTTTCATCCTCCAGAAATGGTTACATCTTTTTCAATGGAGTTAGCATTAATGCATGTGCACCTTTAAAATGTCTGTTAACAACATTAACCACTCTTACTATGACATTTCTTTCTCTATACATCAACACCATTTTTGAATCTTCATATTTTCTTCTGCCAATTTTCAAAAATTCTTAATCTCCTTCCATTATTTGCATTTCCTTTCTCACCTTATTCACTTTTCAAAATGAAAAGGAAAGAATATTTATGGGGAAAAAAAGCATGCAACTTTCCTCAAATGTTTTTCAACTAACAAAAAAATGACTTTTGTTTTACTTTTTCCTTTGGACAAATATGTCATTTGAGTTAATTTCATGGAGACTCAGTCTCATGTTAATACTTTACTCTGTGTTCAGTTTAATGTTTCAGTGACTGAATCTAAGTCTGGGAAGATAGGGAAAGTATCATCAGAGACATTTGGGCTTTACACCAAAGAATAGAATCAGACTGCTACATGAAACAAGACTTAAAACTGAGAACAGGACTCAGCTGTGAAACATATGTTTGGGGAAGAAAAGTACTTTTCTTCTTCATAGTAGCATTACCTTTGATATAGCCCCCATTTGGCAGTCTTGACTAATAAAGCATTTTTAACAAAATCAATCTTGTGAAATTCTTGGTTTTCATCCTTCCATGTTTTAAATTCATCAGATTCAGCAGTGCCCTTTTCTGAAAATTAAGATTAGTGGTCTTTAATAAAGGTTTGTAAGGCACATATGCACTGATGTTAAATCAGGTGAAACAGACTTAAGTGTTTCTGGAGGATGGCGAAGTTGAGGTTAGCTTCTGTCCATTTGACTAAACATATGTCAATGGAGAATGACTAGAATAAATGGAGCACAAGAGTATGATCCTTAGTCAGATAACATGATTCAGTTTATTACCAAGGTGAAAGCAGAGACCAATGACTGGTTACCATGCTGTGAAATTGCATTTTCTGCTACATTTGTGCTACTCCTCCGAACTAAGGAGTTAGGTCACTGTCGTATCATGTTAAACAGAATATGCAAGTCGGTGAAGGCCTTTCAAGTAGCAACATCTGGGTGATACTTCCCAGTACAAAAAGGGCCTCAAGGAACTGAGCCTTGTGTAGTTGTACATCTGTTTCAGGTTTGAAAATGTTGTGTTCTCGTGAGCATGTCCTTGAAGACTTTTTAGTTGCTGATTGCAAATTTCATCATTTTTCAGAAGTATTGATATATTGGCTGCAAACACACTTTGTGAGCAATGTTCTGAGGGTTGTGTGCTTCTCAGAGGGAGTACATTTTGGGAAGTGGTCAGGTAGGTCCTTGATATAAAGTGTATGCTTTTGAAATATAGTATATATGTTTCATAATCACTCAGTGAACAAGATCATAGCATTTTCCAGTTTCTGATGTGAGAATAATTAACATGCCTTTCCCTGTTCTGTTCTGGTTTGGGAGATCTTGGGAGTTTGTTTATCTCAAAAAAAAAAAAGAAAGAAAAGGTAAATTAATTAAACAATTGCCTTGGTGACAGGTAAATGAAAAGCCACACCAAAATATTCTATTGATACCTTCAAGAAACTTGGTGCTCCACTAGGACTAAGTCAGATGTGGCACTGGAGGTTAAACACCTGTCTTCTTAATGGGTCTTTAGAAGAGCAGCTACTTAAAAATAATTCATCTGGTGAGTTAACTGAGCTTCAAGTTAGCCCCCAAGTACTAGGTTTACACTTGCTGTCTAAATTAATTACCTCCAAATTATAGCTTAGATGACTTGTTTCAATTCAGACAAGAAGGGCAGAAAAAAAGAAAAAAGAATAAGATAACGAAGTGAAGAAAGAGAAGAATGAATAATCTCAATATGATGACTGCAAAACAAAGCCAAAAGTATCTAAGCACAATGACCATGATGCACCTACCATTGCTCTATACATCCATTTATCTCCACAGAGAGTACATGGTGCTGTTGTAAGAATTTTAAAGGGGCTTGTGTGGTCTTAGCTCTACAAAAAACAGCCTTGGCTATAATGTCTGTATAATAGATATTTTCAGAGTTAGAGTGGAAATCTCATGTTTATATTTTCCTATTTGATCCTTAATACATGAGAGTTGTATTGAATAGAAACTTTAAGTGGTCAGAATATGGTGGCTACAAATGTTACAGGATAGAGCTTCAAAAGTTCCCAAGTAAATGATTTGTCAGTAGCGAAAGAATTTTGGTGTCAGGCCAGAAGCACCAAATACAGTTTCAGCCCAGGCAGAAGGATGGAGATAACAAAACTCAGCAGGAATCCCAGACTCAGAACTGGCTTACAGGACCAGGGAGGAACCAAGGGCAATGAGGCAGAGCTCTGAAGTCAGTCAGTTCTACCATTGAAAACTGACCTGCTGCTTCCCCAAACTTCAGATTCCTCATCAGCCACATCTGACTTCTTTCTCAGAATCAAGCTATGATATTAGCACTCCTATTATTCTTAGTTTACAGGTTAGAAAAGTAAGGCCCCAGAGAGATTATGTAACTTAGCCTGGGTAAGATGATGTGAATGAGTGAGGACCCATGGCAGTTTGACAACAGCACCCTGTTCTCAGCAGCCATTCTTTACCTCCTTTCAATGATGTCAATAATTAATAGGATATTCAAAAATGTCAGTAATTCTAATGATGTTATTTTGAGATTCCAAGATGTATAGAATGGCATGTGTGATTAATATGCTTACCAGTACAGGTTCGACTAAAACAACCCGGGTTCCTAGTTGTGCAGAAGATTTGATTTTCAGAAGAAAAGATCCTTAACTAAAATTATAGTTTTAAATTTTACTATCTTTTTTCTTGTATTTAGTGACATTTTGTGATTGCTGAAGTAATAAATAATTGCTTTACAAATTTGAGTAAGGCAAGACATACATAGAAGAAATAAGAAAATTTCACATAGTCCTGGCACCTAGATATAATTATTTTAATCATTTTGTTAGATTGTCCTATTGCATGTATGCTATATGTATACTTAGGGTGTGAATATATGGGTGCAGATACTAGGAAGATATTTGTCCAAGATCACACAAAACTAAGTGGTAAAACTAAGATTTTAACACAGGTCTGCCTGATATAGATTTTTGAATATATAAATATGTACATATCCAAAAACTCATGTCTGTTTGTATAACATAAATAAAATTTTACTTAAAAATTATTGCTATTCATTACAGTATGCATCTAGACCATTTTAGCATTCACCTTAAGTTTTATACCCATATGAGAACTTATATAGACACGGCTTAACCAATCTCAATGTTCACTTCAGTTTTTTAGACCGATATTTGCCTATTCTTGAGTTTCTTTTTTTTTAACCCATTTATTGAGGGATGATTGACATACAAAAAGCATATTTCATATATATACAAGTTGATGAATTTGGAAATAAGTACGCATCCATGAACTATCACCACAATCTACATCATAAACATATCCATCACCTCCAAAAGTTTCCTCCCAGCATCCTCTTTTCTTTCAGCTTTATTGGGGCATCATTGACAAAACTGTAAGATATTTAAAGTATACAGCATCATGATTTGATATATGTATACATTGTGAAAAGATTCCCCCCATCATCAAGTTAGTTAACATATCCATCACCTCACAGATTTACCTTTTTTGTGTGTGTGAGAACGTGTAAGTTCTACTCTCTTAGCAAATTTTGATTATAGAATAGTGTTATCAACTATAGTAGCATTATTGCTCCAGACCTTATTTATTTTATAACTGAAAGTTTGTACCATTTACCAAACTCTCTCTATTTGTCCCACTCCCCAACTCCAGTAACCACTTTTTTACTATTTGCTTCTATGAGTTCAAAACATTTTTTTTTTTTAAGATTCCACATAGATGATACCATGTGGTATTATTCTTTCTAGCTGGCTTATTTCACTTAGCATAATGCCCTCTAGGCTCATCCATGTTGTCACAAATGACAGAATTTCCTTCATATATAAGTATAAATAAACATATAAATCTAAACATAAATAAACATACACTCACACATATATATATATATATATATATATATATACGACATGAGAGTATAGATAACTCTTTTTTTAATTAATTTTTATAGGAGTATAGTTGCTTTACAAATTTGTGTTAGCTTCTATTGCACAGCAAAATGAATCAGGTATACATATACATATATCCCCTCCCTTTTGGATTTCCCTCCAATTTAGAACACCAGAGTGCATTAAGAAGAGTTCCCTGTGCTATACACTATGCTCCCATCAGTTGTCTATTTTATGCATAGTATCAATATTGTATATGTGTCAATCCCAATCTCCCAATTCCTCCCACCCCACCTCTTTCCCCCTTGGTACCTATACATATGTTCTCTATGTCTGTGTCTCTATTTCTACTTGGCAAATAAGGTCATCTATGCCATTTTTCTAGATTCAACATATATACATTAATATATGATATTTATTTTTCTCTTTATGACATACTTCACTCTGTATGACAGACTCTAGGTCCATCCATGTCTCTACAAATGACCTAATATCGTTAATTTTTATGGCTGAGTAATATTCCTTGTATATATGTACCACATCTTCTTTATCCATTCCTTTGTTGATGGACATTGAGGTTGATACCAGGCCTGGTTATTGTAAATAGTGCTGCAAAGAACACTGGGGTGTATGTGTCTTTTTGAATCATGGTTTTCTCTGGCTATATGCTCAGTACTGGGATTGCTTGGTCATATGGTAGTTCTATTTTAAGTTTTTAAAGGAACCTCCATACTGTTCTCCATAGTGGTTTTATCAATTTACATTCCCACCAACAATGCAAGAGGGTTTCCTTTTCTCCACACTCTCTCCAGCATTTATTTTTTGTAGACTTTTTGATGATGGCCATTCTGACCTGTGTGAGGTGATACCTCATTGTAGTTTTGATTTGCATTTTTCTAATAATTAGTGATGTTCATCAGCTGTTCATGTGTTTGTTTGCCATCTGTTATGTCTTCTTTGGAGAAATGTCTATACAGGTCTTCCATCCATTTTTTAGTTGGGTTGTTTGTTTCTTTCATATTGAGCTGCATGAGGTGTTTGTATATTTTGGAGATTAATCCTTTGTCAGTTGCTTCATTTGCAAAAACTTTCTCCCATTCTGAAAGTTGTCTTTCTGTCTTGTTTATGGTTTCCTTTGCTGTGCAAAAGCTTGTAAATTTTATTAGGTCCCACTTGTTTATTTTTGTTTTTATTTCCATTACTCTAGGAGGTGGGTCAAAAAAGAACTTGCTGTGATTTATGTCAGAGAGTGTTCTTCCTATGTTTTCATCTATGAGTTTTATAGTGTCTGGTCTTACATTTAAGTCTTTAAACCTTTTGAGTTTATTTTTGTGTATGGTGTTAGGGAGCAGTCTAATTTTATTCTTTTGCATGTAGTTGTCCAGTTTTCCCATCAGCACTTATTGAAGAGACTGTCTTTTCTCCATTGTATATTTTTGCCTCCTTGTAATAGATTAGGTGACTATAAGTGCATGGGTTTATCTCTGGGCTTTCTATCCTGTTCCATTGATCTATGTTTGTGTTTTTGTTCCAGTACCATACTGTCATCATTACTGTAGCTTTGTAGTATAGTCTGAAGTCAGGGAGCCTGATTCCTACAGCTCTGTTTTTCTTTCTCCAGATTGCTTTGACTGGTGTCTTTTCTGTTTCCATACAAATTGTAATATTTTTTGTTCTAATTCTGTGAAACTTGCCATTGGTAATTTGATATGGATTACATTGAATCTGTAGATTGCTTTGGGTAGTACAGTTATTTTCACAATGTCAATTCCACTAATCCAAGAACATGGTATATCTCTCCATCTATTTCTGTCTTTTTTAATTTCTTTCATCAGCATCTTATAATTTACTGCTTACAGGTCTTTTGCCTCCTTAGGTAGGTTTATTCCTAGGTATTTTATTCTTTTTGTTGCAATAGAAAATGGGATTGTCTCCTTAATTTCTCTTTCTGATATTTCATTGTTAGTGTATAGGAATGCAAGAGATTTCTGTGTATAAATTTTGTATCCTGCAACTTTCTCTAAACTCATTGATTAGCTCTAGTAATTTTCTGGTGTCATCTTTAGGATTTTCTATGTATAGGATCATGTAATCTGCAAACAGTGAGAGTTTTACTTCTTCTTTTCCAATTTGAATCCTTTTTATTTCTCTAATTGGCGTGGCTAGGACTTCCAAAACTATGTTGAATAATAGTGGTGAGAGTGGAGGAGCTTCAAGATGGCTGAAGAGTAAGAGGCAGAGATCACCTTCCTCCCCACAAATACACCAGAAATACATCTACATGTGGAACATCTCTAACAAAACACCTACTGAACACTGGCAGAAGACCTCAGACCTCCCAAAAGGCAAGAAACTCCCCACATACCTGGGTAGGGTAAAAGAAAAAAGAAAAAACAGAGACAAAGAATAGGGATGGGACCTGCACCAGAGGGAGGGAACTGTGAAAGAGGAAAGGTTTCCACACACTAGGCAGCCCCTTCACGGGTGGAGACTGTGGGTGGTGGAGGGGAGGAACTTCAGAGCCACAGAGGAGAGCACAGTAACAGGGGTGCGGAGGGCAAAGCAGAGAGATTCCCACACAGAGGATTAGTGTAGACCAGCACTCACCAGCCCAAGAGCCTTGTCTGCTCACCCGCTGGGACAGGTGGGGGCAGGGAGCTGAGGCTTGGGCTTCGGAGGTCAGATCCCAGGGAAAGAACTGGGGTAGGCTGCGTGAACACAGCCTGAAGGAGGCTAGTGTGCTACGGTTGGCTGGGAAGGAGTCCGGGAAAATGTCTGAAGCTGCCGAAGAGACAA
Organism: Mesoplodon mirus; assembly: GCF_964341445.2. Lineage (NCBI taxonomy): Eukaryota > Metazoa > Chordata > Mammalia > Artiodactyla > Ziphiidae > Mesoplodon > Mesoplodon mirus. The sequence goes on along the minus strand of NC_138992.1, from coordinate 43,402,244 downwards.
AAGACTTTTTCTTGCCTCTTTGTTTCCTGGTGCATAGGAGAGGGCATTAAGAGCACCACTTAAAGGAGCTCCAGAGATGGGTACAATCCGTGGCTATCAGCACGGACCCGAGAGATGGGCATGGGATGCTAAGCCTGCTGCTACAGCCACCAAGAAGCCTGTGAGCAAGCACAGGTGACTATGCACACTGCCCCACATGGGCGCCTGTGCAGCCCGCCACTTCCAGGGTCCCATGATCAAAGAACACCTTCCCTGGGAGAAGGCACAGCACGCCTCAGGCTGGTGCAACATCACACTGGCCTCTGCAGCAACAGGCTCACCCAGCATCCGTATCCTTCCCTCCCCCTGGCTTGAGTGAGCCAGAGTCCCTGAATCATCTGCTTCTTTAACCCCATCATGTCTGAGCGAAGAAGAGAGACCTTCAGGTGACCTACATGCAGAGGCAGGTCTAAATCCAAAGCTGAACACCAAGAGCTCTGTGACAAAAGAAGAGAAAGGGAAATTTCTCCCAGCGGCCTCAGGAGCAGTGGATTAAACTTCCACAATCACTTTGATGTAACCTGCATCTGTGAAATAACTGAATAGACAATGAATCATCCCAAATTGAGGAAGTGGACTTGGGAACAACAATATATATATTTTTTTCCCATTTTTCTTTTTGTGAGTGTGTATGTGTATGCTTTAGTGCGTGATTTTGTCTGTGTAGCTTTGCTTTTACCATTTGTCCTAGGGTTCTGTCTTTCTTTTTTATTACTTAAAAATATTTTTTTTTCTTAATAACTATTTTTTTTCTATTTTAATAACTTTATTTTATTTTACATTATTTTATTTTATCTTCTTCTTTCTTTTTTTCTCTCCCTTTTATTCTAAGCCGTGGGAAGGACAGGCTCTTGGTGCTCCAGACACGCGTCAGGGCTGTGCCACTGAGGTGGGAGAGCCAACTTCAGGACACTGGTCCACAAGCGAACTCCCAGCTCAACATAATATCAAATGGCAAATATCTCCCAGAAATCTCCATCTCAATCTCAAGACCCAGCTCCACTCAACGACCAGCAAGCTACTGTGCAGGACACCCTATGACAAACAACTAGCAAGACAGGAACACAAACCCATCCACTAGCACAGAGGCTGCCTAAAATCATAATAAGGCCAGAGACACCCCAAAATGCACCACCAGACATGTACCTGCCCATCAGAAAGACAAGATCCAGCCTCATCCACAAGAACACAGGTACTAGTCCCCTCCACCAGGAAGCCTACACAACACACTGAACCAAACTTAGCCACTGGAGACAGACATCAAAAATAATGGAAACTATGAACCTGCAGCCTGCAAAAAGGAGACCCCAAACACAGTAATTTAAGCATAATGAGAAGACAGAGAAACACACAACAGATGAAGGAGCAAGGCAAAAACCTACCAGACCTAATAAATGAAGAGGAAATAGGCAGTCTACCTGGAAAATAATTCAGAATAATGATAGTATAGATGATCCAAAATCTTGGAAATAGAATGGAGAAAATACAAGAAACGTTTAAGAAGGACCTAGATGAACTAAAGAGCAAACAAACAGAGATGAACAAAACAATAAATGAAATTAAAAATTCTCTAGAAGGGATCAATAGCAGAATAACTGAGGCAGAAGAATGGATAAGTGACCTGGAAGATAAAAAGTGGAAATAACTACTGCATAGCAGAATAAATAAAAAGAATGAAAAGAATTGAGGACAGTCTCAGAGACCTCTGGGACAACATTAAATGCAACAACATTCGAATTATAGGAGTCACAGAAGGAGAAGATAAAAAGAAAGGGACTGAGAAAATACTAGAAGAGATTATGGTTGAAAACTTGCCTAATATGGTAAAGGAAATAGTTAATCAAGTCCAGGAAACACAGAAAGTTCTGTACCATAAAATTACAATGAGAAACACGCCAAGACACATATTAATCAAACTATCAAAAATTAAATACAAATAACAAATATTAAAAGCAGCAAGGGAAAAAAAAAAAGTAACACATAAGCAAATCCACATAAGGGTAACAGCTGACCTTTCAGCAGAAACCCTGCAAGCCAGAAGGCAGTGGCAGGACATATTTAAAGTGATGGAAGAGAAAAACCTACAAACAAGATTACTTTACCCAGCAAGGATCTCACTCAGATTTGACGGAGAAATTAAAAGCTTTACAGACAAGCAAAAGCTAAGAGAATTCAGCACCACCAAATCAGCTTTACAACAAATGCTAAAGGAACTTATCTAGGCAGGACACATGAGAGAAGGAAAAGACCTACAATAATAAACCCAAAACAATTAGGAAAATGGTAATAGGAACATACATATCAATAATTGCCTTAAATGTAAATGGATTAAATGCTCCAAACAAATGACATAGACTGGTTGAATGGATACAAAAATAAGACCCTTGTGTATACTCTCTACAAGAGACCCACTTCAGACCTAGGGACACATACAGACTGAAAGTGAGGAGATGGAAAAAGATATTCTACTCAAATGGAAATCAAAACAAAGCTAGAGTAACAATTCACATATCAGACAAAATAGACTTTAAAACAAAGACTATTACAAGAGACAAAGAAGGACACTACATAATGATCAAGGGCTCAATCCAAGAGGAAGATATAACAATTGTAAATATTTATGCACCCAACATAGGAGTGCCTCAATACATAAGGCAAATACTAACAGCCATAAATGGGGAAATCAACAGTAACACAATCATAGTAAGGGACTTTAACATCCCACGTTCACCAATGGACAGATCATCCAAAATGAAAATAAATAAGGAAACACAAGCTTTAAATGATACATTAAACAAGAGGACTTAATTGATAATTATAGGACATTTCATCCAAAAAACAACAGAATACACATTCTTCTCAAGTGCTCATGGAACATTCTACAGGATAGATCATATCTTGGGTCACAAATCAAGCCTTGGTAAATTTAAGAAAGTTGAAATGGTATCAAGTATTTTTTCTGACCACAATGCTATGAGACTAGATATTATTACAGGAAAAAATCTGTAAGAAATACAAGCAAATGGAAGTTAAACAACACATTAGTTAATAACCAAGAGACCGCTGAAGAAATCAAAGAGGAAATCAAAAAATACCTACAAACAAATGACAATGAAAACCAAACCACCCAAAACCTATGGGATGCAGCAAAAGCAGTTCTAAGCGGGAAGTTTATAGCTATACAGGCATACCTTAAGAAACAAGAAAAATCTCAAATAAACAAACTAAACTTATACCTAAAGCAATTAGAGAAAGAAGAACAAAAAACTCCAAAGTTAGCAGAAGGAAAGAAATCATAAACATCAGAAGAGAATTAAATGAAAAAGAAATGAAGGAAACAATAGCAAAAATTGATAAAACTAAAAGCTGGTTCTTTGAGAAGATAAACAAAACTGATAAACCATTAGCCAGACTTATCAAGAAAAAAAGGGAGAAGACTGAAATCAATGGAATGAGAAATGAAAAAGCAGAAGTAACAACTGACACTGCAGAAATAGCAAGAATCATGAGAGATTGCTACAAGTAACTATATGCCAAAAAAATTAACAACCTAGAAGAAATGGACAAATTCTTAGAAAAACTGCTACATTTCAAGACTGAACCAAGAAGAAATAGAAAATATGAACAGACCAATCAGAAGCACTGAAACTGAGCCTGTGATTGATAATCTTCCAACAAACAAAAACCCAGGACCAGATGGCTTCACAGGCAAATTCTATCAAACACTTAGAGAAGAGGTAACACCTATCTTTCTCAAAATCTTCCAAAATATAGCAGTGGGAGGAACACCCCCAAACTCATTCTACAAGGCCACCATCACTCCGATACCAAAGCAGGCAAAGATGTAACAAAAAAAGAAAACTACAGGCCAATATCACTGATGAACATAGATGCAAAAATCCTCAACAAAATACTAGCAAACAGAATCCAACAGCACGTTAAAAGGATCATACACCATGATCAAGTGGGGTTTATTCACGGAATGCAAGGATTCTTCAATATACACAAGTCAATCAACGTGATACAACATATTAACAAACTGAAGCAGAAAAAAACATATGATCATCCCAATAGATGCAGAGAAAGCTTTCAACAAAATTCAACACCCATTTATGATAAAAACCCTGCAGAAAGTAGGCATAGAGGGAACTTTCCTCAATATAATAAAGGCCATACATGACAAAACCACAGCCAACATCATCCTCAATGGTGAAAAACTGAAACCATTTCCACTAAGATCAGGAACAAGAGAAGGTTGCCCTCTCTCACCACTCTTATTCAACATAGTTTTGGAAGTTTTAGCCACAGCAATCAGAGAAGAAAAGGAAATAAAAGGAATCCAAAACAGAAAAGAAGAAGTAAAGCTGTTACTGTTTGCAGATGACATGATACTATACATACAGAATCCTAAAGAAGCTACCAGAAAACTACCTGTGCTAATCAATGAATTTGGTAAAGTAGCAGGATACAAAATTAATGCATGGCAGTCTCTGGTATTCCTATACAATAATGATGAAAAATCTGAAAGTGAAATTAAGAAAACACTTCCATTTACCTTTGAAACAAAAATAATAAAATATCTATGAATAAACTTACCTAAGGAGACAAAAGACTTGTATGCAGAAAATTATAAGAAACTGATGTAAGAAATTAAAAATGATACAAATAGATGGAGAGATATACCATGTTATTGGATTGGAAGAATAAACATTGTGAAAATGACTCTACTACCCAAAGCAATCTACAGATTCAATGCAATCCCTATCAATCTACCACAGGGATTTTTCACAGAACTAGAACAAAAACTTTCACAGTTTGTATGGAAACACAAAAGACCCCGAATAGCATAAACAATCTTGATAAAGAAAAATGGAGCTCGAGGAATTAGGCTCCCTGACTTCAGCCTATACTACAAAGCTACAGTAATCAAGACAGTATGGTACTGGCACAAAAACAGAAATATACATCAATGGAACAGGATAGAAAGCCCAGAGATAAACCCACACACATATGGTCACCTTTTCTTTGATAAAGGAGGCAGGAATGTACAGTGGAGAAAGGACAGTCTCTTCAATATGTGGTGCTGGGAAAACTGGACAGGTACATGTAAAAGTATTAGATTAGAACATGCCCTAACACCATACACAAAAATAAGCTCAAAATGGTTTAATGATCTAAATGTAAGGCCAGAAACTATCAAACTCTTAGAGGAAAACATAGGCAGAACACTGTATGACATAAATCACAGCAAGATCCTTTTTGACCCACCTCCTAGAGAAATGGAAGTAAAAACAAAAATAAACAAATGGGACCTAATGAAACTTCAAAGCTTTTATAGGAAACCATAAACAAGAAGAAAAGACAACACTCAGAATAGGTAAAAATATTTTCAAATGAAGCAGCTGACAAAGGATTACTCTCCAAATCATACAAGCACGTCATGCAGCTCAATATCTAAAACAAAACAAAACAAAAATCCAAAAATGGGCAGAATACCTAAATAGGCATTTCTCCAAAGAAGATATACAGATTGCCAACAAACACATGAAAGAATGCTCAACATAATTAATCATTAGAGAAATACAAATCAAAACTACAATGAGATGTCATCTTTCACCTGTTAGAATGGCCATCATCAAAAAATCTACAAACAATAAATGCTGGAGAGGGTGTGGAGAAAACAGAACCCTCTTGCACTGTTGGTGGGAATGTAAATTGATACAGTCACTATGGTGAACCATATGGATGTTCCTTAGTAAACTAAAAATAGAACAAGCACACGACCCAGCAATCCCACTACTGGGCATATACCCTGAGAAAACTATAACTCAAAAAGAGTCATGTACCAAAATGTTCATTGCAGCTCTATTTACAATAGCCAGGACATGGAAGCAATCTAAGTGTCCATCAACAGATGAATGGATAAAGATGATGTGGCACATATATATAATGGAATATTACTCAGCCTTAAAAAGGAATGAAACTGAGTTATTTGTAGTGAGGTGGATGGACCTAGAGACTGTCATACAGAGTGAAGTAAGTCAGAAAGAGAAAAACAAATACCGTATACTAACACATATATATGGAATCTAAAAAGAAAAAAAAATGGTCAGAAGAACCTAGGGGCAAGATGGGAATACAGATGAGACCTACTAGAGAATGGACTTGAGGATATGGGGAGGGGGAAAGATAAGCTGGGACAAAGTGAGAGAGTAGCATGGACATATATACCCTATGAAACTAAAATAGCTAGCTAGTGCGAAGCAGCTGCATAGCACAGGGAGATCAGCTCGGTGCTTTCTGACCACCTAGAGGGGTGAGATAGGGACTGTGGGAGGGAGGGAAATGCAAGGGGGAGGAGATATGGGGACATATGTATATGTATAGCTGATTCACTTTGTTATAAAGCAGAAACTGTCACACCATTGTAAAGCGATTATACTCTAATAAAGATGTTAAAAAATTTAAAAAAATAAAGAATAAAAATGTGGAAAAAATATTGGTGAGAGTGGACACCCTTGTCTTGTTCCTGATATTAGAAGAAATGTTTTCAGGTTTTCACCACTGAGAATAATGTTTGCTGTGGCTTTCTCACATATGGCCTTTTTTACGTTGAGGTTTGTTCACTATATTCCCAGTTTCTGGAGTGTTTTTAGCATAAATGGGTGTTGATTTTTGTTGAAAAGTTTTTTTTTTCTATTTTCTCAATCATCTATTGAGATGATCATATGGTTTTTATTCTTCAGTTTGTTAATATGGTGTATCACATTGATTGATTTGTGTATGTTGAAAAATCCTTGCATCCCTGGGATAAATTCCACTCGATCATGGTGTATGATACTTTAAAGTGTGTTGGATTCTGTTTGCTAGTATTTTGTTAAAGATTTTTGCATCTATGTTCATCAGTGACATTGGACTGTAGTTTTCTTTTTTGTAGTATCTTTGTCTGGTTTTGGTATCAGGGTGATGGTGGCCTCATAGAATGAGTTTGGGAGTTTTCCTTCCTCTGCTATTTTTTGGAAGAGTTTGAGAAGGATGTTTGTTAGCTCTTCTCTAAATGTTTGGTAAAACTTAGAGAAGAGCTAATCCAGAGCTAAGCCATCTGGTCCTGGACTCTTGTTTGTTGGAAGATTTTTAAATCAGAGTTTCAATTTCATTACTTGTGATTGGTCTGTTCACATTTTCTATGTCTTCCTGGTTCAGTATTGAAATGTTGTAGTTTTTCTAAGAATTTTTCCATTTCTTCCAAGTTGTCCATTTTATTGGCATATAGTTCCTTTTAGTACTCTCTTATGATACTTTGTATTTCTGTGATGTCTGTTGTAACTTCTTTTTTGTTCCTAATTTTATTGATTTCAGTCCTCTCCCTTTTTTTTCTTGATGAGTGTGGCTAAAGGTTTGTCAATTTTGTTTATCTTTTCGAAGAACCACCTTTTACTTTTATTGATCTTGCTATTGTTTTCTCGGTTTCTATTTCATTTATTTCTGTTCTTATCTTTATGATTTCTTTCCTTCTACTATCTTTGGGCTTTGTTCTTTCTTCTTTCTCTAGTTGCATTAGGTGTAAGGTTAGGTTGTTTACTTGAGATTTTTCTTGTTTCTTGATGTAGGATTTTATTGTTATAAACTTCCCTTTTGGAACTGCTTTTGCTGCATCCCACAGGTTTTGGGTCATCACGTTTTCATTGTCATTTGTTTCTAGGTATTTTTGGATTTCTGCTTTGATTTCTTCAGTGATCTCTTGATTCTTTAATAGCGTGTTATTTAGCCTTCATGTGTTTGTATTTTTTACCTTTTTTTCCTCTAATTGATTTCTAATTTCATAGCATTGCGGTCGAAAAATGCTTCATATGATTTCAATTTTCTTAAATTTACCAAGGCTTGATTTGTGATTGAAGATGTGATCTACCCTGGAGAATGTTCCATGAGCATTTGAGAAGAAAGTGTATTCTGCTACTTTCAGGTGGAGTATCCTGTAAATATCAATTAGGTCTATTGTGTCATTTAAAGCTTATGTTTCCTTATTTATTTTCTGTCTGGATGATCTGTCCATTGGTGTAAGTGGGGTGTTAAAATCCCCCCTATTTTTGTGTTACTGAAAATTGCCCCTTTTATGGCTCTTAACATTTGCCTTGTGCATTGAATGCTCCTATGTTGAGGGCATAGATATTTACAGTTGTTATATCTTCTTGAGCTGATCCCTTGATCATTATGTAGTGTCCCTCCTTGTCTCTTGTGATAGTCTTTATTTTAAAGTGTATCTTGTCTGATATGAGTATTACTACTCCAGCTTTCTTTTGATTCCCATTTGCAGGGAATATCTTTTTCCATTCCCTCACTTTCAGTTTGTGTGTGTCCCTAGTTCTGAAGTGGGTCTCTTGTAGACAGCATATGTATGGGTTTGCTTTTGTATCCATTTAGCTAGTCTGTATCTTTTGGTTGGAGCATTTAATCCATTTACAATTTAAGGTAATAATAGATATGTATGTTCATATTACCATTTTCTTAATTTTGGGAGGTTTGTTCTTGTAAGTCTTTTTTCTTGCCTAGAGAATTCCTTTAGCATTTGTTGTAGATCTGGCTTTGTGGGTTTTGTTAGTCTTTGAAACTTTTGATTTCTCTGTCAAATCTGAATGGAGTATTTGCTGGATAGAATAGTCTTTGTTGTAGGTTTTTCCCTTTCATCCCTTTAAATATGTTCTGCCTCTTGCTTCCGGCCTGCAGAATTTCTGCTGAAAAATCAGCTGGTCACCTTGTGGTGATTCCCTTGTAGATTATTTGTTGCTTTCCCTTGCTGCTTTTAATATTTTTTTCTTTGTATTTAATTTTTGTTAGTTTGATTAACATGTGTCTTGGCATGTTTCTCCTTGGGTTTATCCTGTATTGAACTCTCTGTGCTTCCTGGACTTGATTGACTATTTCCTTTCCCATGTTAAAGTAGTTTTTGATTGTAATCTCTTCAAATATTTTCTCATGTCCTTCCCTTCCTGTTCTTCTGGGACCCCTATAATTCAAATGTTGATGTATTTAATGTTGTCCCAGATGTTTCTGAGACTTCCCTCAATTCTTTTCATTCTTTTTCTTTATTCTGCTCCCTGGCCTTTATTTTCACCATTCCATCTTCCAGCTCACTTATTCATTCTTCTGCCTCAGTTATTCTGCTGTTGATTCCTTCTAGTGTATTTTTCATTTCAGTTATTGTGTTGTTCAACACTGATTGTTTGTTCTTTAGTCTTTGTCAATCTTCTCGATCTGTGCCTCCATTCTATTTCCATGATCTTGGGTCATCTTTACTAGCATTACTCTGATTTCTTTTTCATGTAGATTGCCTACTTCCTCTTAATTTATTTGGTCTTGTCATATTTTACCTTGCTCCTTCATCTGCAATGTATTTCTCTGTCATCTCATTTTGTCTAACCTACTGAATTTATGGTCTTCTTTCCACAGGCTGCAGGGTCGTAGTTCCTCTTTCTTCTGTTGTCTGCCCCCTGGTGAGTGAGATTTGTCCAGGGGCTTGTGTAGACTTCTTGGTGGGAGGTCCTGGTGCCTTCTCTCTGGTGAGTGGAGTTGAGTCTTTTCCCTCTGAAGGGCAGGGCCTCTTCACTTGGTGTATTTTGGGGTGTCTGTGAGTTTAATACATTAGGCAGCCTGCCTACTGATAGGTGGGGCTGTGTTCCTGTCTTGCTGGTTGCTTGGTGTGAGGTGTCTAGCACTGGAGCCTGCAGGCAGTTGTGTGGGGCTTGGTCTTTGTGCGGATATGGATACTTTGGGGAGCATGCATGCTGATTAATGTTCACTGGACCCAGGAATTCTCTGGTGGTACAGCGTCCTGGGCTCTACATTCCCAACCCAGAGGCCCAGGCCTGACCTCTGTCCGGGGAACCAAGGGTCCACAAGCCACACAGTGTGGCCTGAGAGAAAAGAAAAGGAAAGAAAAGAAAAGTAAAGGAAAGAAAACAAACAAATGAACAAAACCCAAGACAAATAGCAAAAACAGCATCAAACAAACAGCAGCAAACAACAGCACAACACACAGATACACACACATTCAGAAAAAAGAGAAAAATAAAATAAATGAAAGTAACAGACCAATCAACAAAAGAATTCTAATATGAGAACAGTCAATAAGGACTAAACTAACAAAATCAAAGAATGAAAAATAAAAACAGAAAGTGAACAGACAACACAAAAGGGAAGGAAACAAAATATACACATAAAAACAATGAAAAAAATAAAATAAAATAAAGAACAGATAACAAAGAACAAAAACAAGGAAAAAACCACAAAGCAACAAAAAAATAAAGTAAAATAAGAAAAATAAAAAATTATAGGTATTGAAACAAGATAAAATAATAAGAATAAAAATCAAAAATAAAAGAAAAGATAATAAAAGCAACAACACCAACAACTGAGCAAAATGAAACAAACAAAAATAATATTAGTACTAAGAATATTTTCCTGGGGCCTCCTCTGTCAGTGTCCCTGCTCCCACTCTGAGTCAAAACCAATCCCCAGAAGGCCTTCCAAAACCTGTAGGTAGGTCTTTGGACCTGCTGTGGGCACTGTGGAGCCAGCAGAGACTCTGACCTGGCCTGATTCCTGAGTGTACTTGTCCCCAGAGTCCAGTGCTGTGAAGGCTAGACCAGTCTCAAATGTTGAAACACTCATCTATTCAGGTATTCCACAGATGCAGGATTTACCCTACAGATCTTGGGTATTTAATCCACAGCTATACAGCTTCATGGAAAGATTTCCACTCCTCTTCCTTAGTCACACCTCCCCTGGGGCTCAGCTTTGGTTTTGACCACACCTCTGCATGTGCACCACCCTCAGGTGTCTGTTCCTTGCTCAGGCAGGAGTAAGTGAAAGCAGTGGCTGCTTGGGGCACACTTACTCACTCTTGCTGGGGCCTGGGTACTGCTGCTACGATTGAAGTGTCTGCCAGTTGCCTGCAGCAGAGGGTCCTGCAGGCAGTTGGAACAGACTGTGGCACTGGCGAATGGGAGCAGTGGCGACTCCACACCCTGTGCACCTCTCAACAATGGAGCCTCACTTTCCAGGCAGACCACACTTCCTCTAGGAGCATTCCTGGCCGCACATACCCTCACTCCCATCCCCTCTACTCTATCCACACAGCCCACATAATTCCTTTCCCCAAATCTGTTCTCCCGACCCCACGCTTCAACACTCTTCTCCCACCAGCATCAGCAGACTCTTATCTCTGGCATGGGCGCCCAGGACTGAGTCCCAAAGAGGCTTTGGGATGGGTGGCTCTCACGGCCCTGGAACCCACATGAGCGGAGGAGACCCCAGCTCAATGGGGGAGCAGGCCAGCTCAGATGGGAGCTCCTCCTAGTGCTCGCAGAGGCCAAAGAAGCCAGAGGTTAGGAAAAGGGGTTGTAATGGTGGCTCTGCCCCTTGTGTGCCCCTCAACAATGATGCCTTGCTTTTATGGTATCTCATTTTTTTCTGCAGATTTTCCCAGTTGTGGGGCTTGTTACTCCTGTCCCTTCAGGCTGTCTTTTCACAGCCAACAGCTGTCCCTTCCCTGGGTCTGCACTCCATACCCCCACTTTCCAGCACCCAGGCCCCTTTCACAACAGGGAACTCATGATTCAGGAATGTGCAGAGCTTCAGTGTAGACCCTGAATGCAGTTCTTACTTTGTTCTGCCTTCCACAGACTGTCAGCTGTGTTCTCCTTTGATCCCTTGAAAGTCCTTTTCTATCCCAGCTGATTTTCCCACCATGAGGGAGTTTTTCTGAGTGTGGGGACTTCCGCTCACCTTCAGCTTCCCACTGGAGTTGCTGGTCCCTTTTTTGATTCCTTTTTTCTTCTCTTTCTTTCATTTTTTTTAGGTGTCTGAAGTCTTCCGCTAATGTTCAGCAGGTGCTCTGTGGGAATGTTCCATCTGTAGATGAATTCCCTATGTACCCGTGAATTCCGTGTCCTCCTAGTCCACCATCTTGACTCCCCAGATACCTCTTCAAGATAATGATTTCCTTTCCTGTGGATATATACCCAGAAGTGGGATTGCTGGATCATATGGTAGTTCTTTTTTTAATTTTTTGAGGAAACTGCATACTGTTTTCCATTGTGGCTGCACCAATTTACATTCCCACTAACAGTGCACAGGGTTTATTTTTCCCCACATCCTCAACAGCATTTGTTATTTTTGTCTTTTTGATAATAGACATCCTAACAGGGGTGAATTGCCCTCTTCATTTATTTTATTTTATTTTTGTTATAAGAATGCTAACCATAAGATCCACCCTCTTGGTAGAATTTTAAGTATACTATATGGTACTGTTAATTATAGGCACAATTTGAATTTCTTACTTTGATTAATATCAACTTCTTAGAGGACATGTTCAAATTTTCTTATAGAAAATAATTGAAAGTTATATTTTCTGACTCCCTGGGATGCCTGAAATATCAGGTGTTTGCACACAGCAATGAAAATCCTAAATATGTGTCCAATATCAACTGGATCTGATCTTGTTTCTCATCAAAATATTGATCTCTTTACTTGTTCCTTGGAACTCTATTTGGAGTTATTTAATCTGTCCTCTACTAAATTCATTCTCTGTTATATCTTCTATATCATGGAAAGACTACACAATAATTTTTAATTTCAAAATCATGTCTTTCACATTATAAATTTTCTTATCCAAGATCTTTTTCTCTTTATGACTTAACACTGCATTTTATTTGATTCATTGTATACTTGTGTGTATAGGAAAGTGCAAGTTAGAATTTTTTAAAATATATATTTTCCTTGTAGTAAATACATTTCAAGGGAAGGCACCTATGATGATCTCAGAACTATTATTTTCTCTGAACTGTGATATAATTTCAAAAGCATGGTAATTCCTTTTTACTTATCTTTGCATAAGGAAGTCCATGTTTACCCAGGATTGACTTAAAGTAAGTCTGGAATTGAGAATGATGTGGGCCTCTAATTCTCTCATTTTCAAATTAAAAAAGTAAAAAAAAAACTATTTATCTTAATTTTACTTAACTAGCTTTGGTATTCTGCAGACTAAGAGTGGTGGAAATGGAGTTTTGAGTCAGAACACTGGACAATCATTGCAGGTAAATTTGCCTCTGATCCAAAGTATCTCCCGTTGTGTGGTACTTAGTCTGTTCTCACTCTAGCCACCTCCTCTCTGAGTTGAGGACTGTCAGTCATATTCTCCTGGGTCTCCTCCAACTGCTTTCTAGTACCCTTTCATTATAAGATAATTAAACAGCTATACTCAACTCATTGTCTTGCCCAGAAGTCCAGAACTGTGGTATGTATGTTAAAAATTAAGTTGTGAAATAGGACTTGGGAGTCAGATAACCTGTCTACCATTTTTAGCTATATGCCTTTTGGAAAATGATCTAACTTTTCTGAGTCTCAGTTTCCCAATCTGAGAAAATACTTTTTCTTCTGCAGGACTGCTGTGAGGTTTCTGTGAGATACCAAAGCACTGCCAGTCCATGGCAAAGACCTCCAATCAACAGTGGTGTGGTTTTCTACTGAACCAGATTCCTACTAGAAACCTTTTCAAAGCATGCCACAGGTCCACCACTCCCAAACAACATCCAGGCCCTTCTTTAGTTACTAGCCTCTGTGGTGCTTTTGTATTTTGCACAGCTCTTAGTCAACACTTGCACTTAGTAGGTACTCAATAAATAGTTTAAAATTAGTATGATGAACCTAATTTGGGGTGCCTTTGGGGATTAGTGAGTCATCTTCTGCGATAGTTTCTCATGTCTTGTTTTTACATAATTAGCTTTTTCCCATGGTTGTACTTTAATAGGGAAAGAATTAAAGAAATAAGGCCACTGGGAATGAGAGCCTAAGGAGCAACTAGACTAAAGAGAAGGAATAAGTGAACATTCTTCATGTGAGCATAGTGTAAAGAACTAGAAGTCCTGGAAGTTGCCCACTACCTCTTTTGCACATGTGCCACATTCCCTGTGAGATCAGTAGCAATCTTGTCCTTTCCTGAGCACTGGCACTAATCCCTGTCCTAAACAGCCTTGGATATGGGAAGTAGGAGAAGGAAAAAGTGGATTTAATGAAAATGCTTCTGTTACCAAATGTGTTTCTGCTGCCTTTGTGCTGTATCCTGTCAGTACCCAACCATATGTTGTTAAAAACACTCCCTAAAATATGTTTTTTTAAATTACTTTGCAGTTATAATGGGTAATTGTGATCTGCTTCACAGCTAGAAATGCATGAAAGTGGCTCCTATGATATCACCAAACTGCAAAATGCATTAGAGGACCAGGAAGGAGGAAGAAAGGAAGATGATCTCTACTCCCTTCTCTCTATAAATCACAGTGGGTACCTCTAATAGGTTAAGTCAGAAGGGAGCACTATGATGGTTGCTTCTAGTCAATATTAGGCCATCAGACTCTTGAGCTGTGCTTTTATAACTGCCCCTCTCCATGGCCCCTTATTCCACCTTTAAAGATGAGTCTCTGTGTCTAGACTTCAGGGCATCTTAACTTCCCTCCAGCCACAAAGCTCATCTACAACTACAACTGAGGCCTGCAGAGGTTCCCTCCAGTGGGCACTCCAGCTCTGTCAATCAGGTAAGAAATAGCCAGCACTAGCTGCAGCAGTTTGATTAACTGATCCTCTACATTAAGCAAAAAACTTTAGGAGAAACTGCCCTAATAGGCTGGGTAATCTACATGCTTAAACATCCTGGGAGAGCTTTCTCCATCTTTGCAATAGATCATTCCCATTGACTCATGGCCTAGGAAGACCCACTAACATTTACAGACTGCAGATAGAATTCCAGCTACAGTCGCCTACTCCTCTGCCCTAGAATCAGAGATATGAGGATTCCAAAGAGTGGTATTTCTGAAACACGCTCGCTCTGATCCCAAGTCACACAACTAGTTGACCTCAGGTTCCTCATCTTTTTTTTTTTTTTTTGCGGTATGCGGGCCTCTCACTGTTGTGGCCTCTCCCGTTGCGGAGCACAGGCTCCGGACGCGCAGGCTCAGCGGCCATGGCTCACGGGCCCAGCCGCTCCGCGGCATGTGGGATCTTCCCGGACCGGGGCACGAACCCATGTCCCCTGCATCAGCAGGCGGACTCTCAACCACTGCACCACCAGGGAAGCCCAAGGTTCCTCATCTTTAAAATGAAGGGAATGGACTAGATGCCATTCTAAGGCTCTCTAGCTTTGACATTTTATGAGTTGATGACACACAAATTTGTTCAAACTTTACTTTGCATATTACTTGCTATCTTTCTAGTGAGCAACACAAAGTTAGTACAAGTCACAGATATAAAATTACAGAATCCCTTCACCCTGTTAAAAGCTAAACTGAGGCATATTAAAATTTTCTCTATTGTAATCAGGCACCACCAAACTGTAAGTGGTAGCAGTGTTGTGCCAACTGGAGCTGGGGAGAGACTTTATAGAGAAGAGGCTGAAGCAAAGTAAGGAAATTATTGATTGGCTGTAACGTAAAGCCTGGTTTGTTCTTTGTGATTGGTTATCCTTAGTTTTCAACTTCTTAACTTGAAGCACTTGCACGCTTGGATTTTGGTTTGCTTATGCAGGCTTCCCAGCACTAGAGTCCCCCTCAGTCTAATGGCCTCCTTGTTTAATTAATGTAACACACTAACACTTTAGAGGGAAAGCTCAGACTAAGCCCACACTCATCCTCCTGAGGTAGAGGAAGATTTTACCCTGGGATCTGGGTTTGCCTGTAGCTGTTGCTCCAGGTTCTGCCTTTTATCAGCTAAATGACAAAGGGAAGTCTACTTAAAACTCTTGAACTGGTTTCCATGTTTATAATGTGAGAGTAAGTTTGTTGTAAAGATATAATTCATGTATGAAAAGTGCCTGGGAACATAGTAAGTTCTCAATAATTCACAGGCATGCATCTGTTCTGTGATATTGGGTGATTCTCTCCCCTTCCACTCCCATTTTTTCACATTTCACAAGTGGAGCAAGAGTTGGATGAGCTCAGGACCTACCCTGGTCCCCGATTTCTCACATTCTTGCAGAGCCCTAAAAGAGGGCTCCAGCAAAATATATTCTATTTATTTGACACATTTCAATCTCACTTCCTCAATTTAGGTTCTCCATACAGTTTTACTTTTGGAAACAGTTTGTTCTGTGACAAAAGGTTTGCAAAAATACAGGGATAATTGCTAAAGTTTCTCTCTTTTTGACAGTAATTCAATGCCTTTAACAAAATTTATAATCTTTTTGTACCTAAGTGTTTATATGTGTTGTTAAACCATAATGTTAAAGTATATAAACATTTTCATATGTTCTACCAGATCAAATATGGTACATATGATAATAATCAGAACCACCAACCTAACATATTGTGAAAATGCCACATATGCATTTAATTATAGTTTCTGTTTTTCAAACATGCATTCAGGGAAAGGAGGAAGTGGCTTTCTATTTAACTTCTTTGCTGCTAACAGAGCATGCATGAATTTTGGCAAGTTTCCTAGGGAACATCTGTCTAAAAGGGAACATTGGGGAGTTAATCGACATCTACCAAGCCTGAGCAACTGCTCTATGGCCCATGCTGTCTCTGTTAAACTTCTTAACTGTGTATCCCTTTAAGCAGAGTCACAAAACATACTATTGATTCAGCTCTTTGAATAAAAAAGCAGATCACAAGCAAAACTTAAACTGGTTTATTTACAGAAGAGCTTTATGAAGTTGGTAAACAACTTAGACTCTTTTTCCAAAAGAATTATTTGTAGAAGACGCCAATGCTGGGGTGGGGATAGGGTTATGGGGTGGGGTTTGTAAATGGCTTGCGGATGTTTCCACTGGTTTATACTAAAGGAATGAATGGAAAAAGGCTCCTTAGAACTGGGTGGCAGGGATGGAGAAGGGATGGGACAGAGAATGAAACAAACTAGTACTTTGACATTGCCTCAATTCTGGTTGGAGGAAGCATGATGAAGGATTTGAAAAATAATAAAGACCCCAACAATTTAGAGGAGCTGGCTGGACAGATATAAATAGAATGGAATTAAATCTTCCATTTCTCAGATAGGTTTGACAAGGAATGTGCTAATGGTTTACAGATGAAGTAAGACTAAATGACAGAATGAATAGTTCCATGCTACTTGGAAACTTAGTGGGAATGTGAGAATTTGAACTCAATGTATTGCTCTAAATCCTGACATTCATTTTTTTAAACTGAAGATATAAGTTTTTCCCCACTTCATAATTAATTGTGCCACAGTAAGGACACTAAAGACTCTGGTGACGGGTAAAGGACAAGACACTGAGTTAAATTTGAGTTCAGGATAACAATATTGTTTTTTTTGGCTAAATCTGACAACTCTGGTCAGACAGTAATGTAAAATGACAGAAAGCCACAACCAGTCCAAGTAAGGCAAGCAAGCCTAAAAAAGGACCAATGCAAAAGGCAAAGCTAGAAAGAGAAATCACGTAGAAGGGTAAAAACAGGAAACCACAAACTCCAAGGGAAGAATAAAATGATAGGAGACTGGGGATGGTTGGTAAAAAGGAATCAAGAACTGGAAGATTTTCAAACCCAGCAGAAAGAAGCCAAAGCTGAAAAAGAGATAGAAAGTAATTCAGCAGAACTTTGATAAGGCACATACTAGGGCCTCATGACCAAAGTGATTATGTTAGTTCAGGCTGTGATAGCAAAGTACAGAAATTTACTTCCTCAGAGTTCTGGAAGTTAGAAGTCTGAGATCAAGGTGTCAGCAGTGTTGATTTCTTTTGAGGTCTCTCTCATTGGCTTGGAGTTTGCCATCATCTTTCAATATCTTCTCATGGTCCTTTCTCTGAGTGTGTCTGTATTCTAATCTCCTCCTCTTGTTAAGATGCCAGTCATATTGGATTAAGGCCAACCCATATGACTTCATTCTACCTACTTACCTCTGGAAAGGCCCGGTCTCCAAATACAGTCACATTTTGAGGTACTGGGGGCTAGGACTTCAACATAGGACTTTTAAGAGGACATAATTCAGTACATCACATGTTATACTTCCCAAATTGCAATCA
This sequence comes from Mesoplodon mirus, assembly GCF_964341445.2. NCBI lineage: Eukaryota > Metazoa > Chordata > Mammalia > Artiodactyla > Ziphiidae > Mesoplodon > Mesoplodon mirus. The sequence continues at coordinate 43,384,177 of NC_138992.1, read as the reverse complement.
ACTCAGTTCATTTTTGCAAACATTTATCACTACTTAAAATAGGTAATCTTGTGCCAGGTGTTGGGGAGACCAAGATTAATAGGGCATGATTCCTGCTTTCAGTGCGCCATGTAGTGGGGAGTCAGACACATACATAAGAAAATTGGTTTAGAGAAAACAGATCTAGGTCAAATCCTGGAGCAGCTCACTGACCAAGTGAGCTTGGACAGTTTTCTGATCTGATAAAAGGTGTAATTACATCTAGTAGTAGTCTTGAGAATTAGCAATATTGATATCAAGCCCAGTTCTTGGTGTATAACGGTAGCTCTTACTATTACAAAGTGTTCAGAAAACACACAGGGAGACGATAACTGTTACAACTAGGAAAAATTAGACAACTTCCCCCCAAAAGTCATCATTAGAGCTGAGCCTTAAAACACCAGGAGGATTTTGCTAGGTGGAGAATGGGGCTAGACCATAATACAAATACAAAACAGCAAGAGACACACATGTATTTTGATATGTCTACAGCAGAGCAGGGCTGATGTGGCTGGCAGAAAATAAGGCCAGAAAATAAAGTGGGTGCTACATTGTGAAAGGTCTTCAGTATCATGATAAAATATCTGAAGATTTTGCTACAGGCAAAGGAAAACATTGATGCTTCTGTGTAGTTTTGTTTATTGATTTTGTTGTTATTGGCAGTTTGTTTGTTTTTATTATTTTCATAGAGAATTAACTGCTTTTCAAAGGTGATATATGGGAATGCCTGACTATAATGGAAATGAAAAGAAAGTTAATAAAAATAATAGCTCTTGTCTAAGGCAAATTCTGGCAAGCTGCGAATACTAGGACTAGATCTGTCCCTTCCATAGTATCAATGGATAAAACAATTCTTTCAATTTCTGCAATGACAAAACAAAATGAAAATCTCTCAGCCCTTGCCTCTGCCTAACTCTCCCCACTCAGTACATAAGAACACTCAGATCTCTCATGTCTTCTAAAAACAAATCCCTCCTTTGATCTTCCATCTTCTCTTTGCCTACTATTCACTTTATTTATTGTTGTTGTTCTTGTTGTTGTTATAAATGGAAAAAAATGAGTCATCAATTGATATGTGTTTATTTCAAATAAATTAGAAAATATAAGGGAATTAAAAACAAATTTTTAGTAATTCCTTCCAAACACCCAAAGATAATTTACTCTTCTGAATAGGTATGCACATATGTATTCTCACAGTATGTGGTGGGGTCAAACTATACATTCTATTGGGTTATATTCTTTTTTTAAATAAGCTTTTTATTGAAGAAACATATAGTAAATTATTCAGCTAAATGTTACTAACTTCCATCAAAAAATAAAATATCTTTATCTTCCCATGAGCCTTCCTCTCCCACCAAGGTCACCATGCCTGATTTTGAACACGAGGTAAGGTATTTGCTGTTCATATAGTGTGTACTGTTTCCTAACTGGCTTCCATAATTCCACATTATGTTTGTGAGGTTCATCCATCCTATTTAATGCATATAGCAGTGGTTATTCATTTTTCATTTCTGCATAATAATTTACTGTATGAATCCACCACTATTTATCTATTCTTCTGTTCATGAGTGTTTGCATTGTTTTCTTTCTTGGGTTATGAATAGTGTTGCTATGAAGGTTACTGTACACATATTTTGGAGCACAGTTGCATACATTTCCTTAGGTATATATTTAGCAAAGGAATTGCTGGGATAAGAGAGTATGCAAACGGTTTTCAAAACTGATTATACTAATTGGCATTCCCTACAACTTTATATAAGTTTCTAATTGCTCCATATCCTACGCACCCTTGGTATCATCTGTCTTCTTAATTTTAGCCATTCTGGTGGGTGTGCAGTGGTAGTTCATGTTTCTTTTTTTACTTGCATTTCCTTGACTATGTATGAGATTGAGCATCTTTTCATATGTTTATTGGCTAATTGGATATCTCCTTCTTTGCAATATTATGAAGACTTAAGTCTTGTCCATTTTTTCTAGTAAATTTTCTGCCTTTTTGTTATGATTTGTTCTTTATGTATTCTGGATTCAAGTGCTTTATCAGATGTATTTGTTGCAAATATCTTCTTACACACTATGGTTTGCTTTTTAAAATCTCATAAAGTTATATTGTTGAATGAAATTTCTTAATTTTAATAAACTCGACTTTATCAATATTTTCCTTTATGTCCAGTGAATTGTAAGTCTTGTTTACAAAATATTTATCTATGCCAAGTGGTAAAGATATCCTTCTATGTTGTCTTCTAGAAGTTTTATTGTTCTACTTTTAATATTTAGATGTACAATCCCTAGAATTGATTTATTTATATGATGTGAGGCAGGGGCTAAATTTAATTTTGTATGTTTATTTTTATATCCAAATAACCCAGTATCATTTATTGAAATATCCATTCATTCCTCATTCTGCAGTGTCCTCTCAGTAGTTCTATTTTTTTGTAATTCTATTGTTCATGTGTTTGGGTCTATTTCAGGATTCTCACTCATCTTTCTATAGATCCAAATTTACATGTAGCTCCTTCGATTTTCATTTTAAATTTAATAAAATTAGAAATTTACTTATTTATTTATGTCACACTAGCCACACTTCAAGTGCTCAGTAGCTACATGTGGCTAGTAGTTACCAGGACAGTGCAGATATGGAACATTTCCATCATATAGAGAGTTCTATTGGACACCATCACTACAGATCAGTAGTGTCTATTTCCATAGCTCTTATCACTATCTGAGGAAATCTTATTTTCATTTGCTTATTGTCTTTGTCCACTCTTAGACTATAAGCTCTATAAATGCAAAAACATGGTCAATTCATTTTTATATGTACTAATTCCAGAACACTTCCTAGTACATGATATGTGTTGAATGAATGACTAATATTCTTCTGTGTCCTGTGAAGCCTAGACTGCTTTCTGAACCCATTATATCCAATCTCAATGATACTCCCCAAGATTCAGAGCAGAGAAAGGCACCTTGTCATTTTGAAAATTTTGGAGTGTCCCGCATCTGGTATTTATAATGGTTGTTGATTAAGACAATGTTATTCCTGCAGACATGTATAATATTGATAAAAGCTATCTTTCTTTTGAGTACTTACTTTGTATTACAGGCTGTTCCAAAATTTACATTAATTAACTCATTTAATGCTTATAACAACCATATGAATAGGTACTGTTATTATCTCCATTTTATGGATGAGAAAACTAAGAAACAAAGTAGTTCAGTGACTTGTCCAAGGTCACCACACCAGAGAACGGAAGCACCCAGATTTGAACCCAAATGTCTGCTGCAGAACCTGAGCTCATAATGACTGACAATAATGTCTCTCAATATAACCGTAGCAGTCTTCAACTTATTTTTGTTTGTTTATTCACCTACTTAAAAAATAATACAATTGTTGAACAGTCCCAGGTAGTGTCTTCAGCTCTGTGTTTTTTACTCTTTGCCACTTCTGTTCTCTCTTCAGAGTATAGACCATATTTTGATTGATTTATAACCTCAATCCTAATGGTTATTTAGATATTGCCACTTATAGGTTGGATTCCCAAGAAACAAAGTAGGAATTTTAGTGCACCAAGGAGTGCTTTTAAGAGAGATACTGTGAGAGAGGCAGGATAGGGAAGGATAGGGCAAGTCTATATAAGAATGTGGTCCCAGCTGGTGTCCAGCTTCATGCTGATCCCTTGGGAAGCTCTGGAGTATGAATTGCACCGTGATCAGTGGGACAGGTCCTATATACAACTTTAGTCAGTTATTGGCAGCAGGCTTCCCTGGAGTGCATGTGTGTCTCTGTGTGTGTGTGTGCATGCACGTGTGCATATATGCATCAGGATAATCTTCAGGGAGAATACTCCTGTTTAGATCAGCTTAGGGAAATTCTCTGGAGAAGGCAACTATAAGCCGTTAGCCATCAAAAGCTGGGGGCTAGGTATACTAACCAGGAAAATAGAATCTTGATCAGGGTCAGTGACAGCATCCACTGTCCTCACTCCATCCCCATTAAAATGTTCCTATTTTATTTATTACTTAAGATTAGTATGAAATAGTGTTCAGCATGTTCATGCAGTTGACTGGTTTTGTGTGGATTTCACAAAACACTTTCACAGCCCTGATTATTGTTGCTGCGTCTTTGTTTTAGGAATACATATGTTTCATGCTTTTAAAGATTTCCAAATGGAATGAGATCAGAATGAAATAAGAACACCCTACAAGCTATTTTAAATAAAAACTAGTAAATAAAAACATCTGGTAGATGATTAAGAGCCACATCTCGAACCTCAACAAAGACTGTGTGATGAACCTTTAAGGAGGAGCATACACATTAGCAGCTTTTTCAGTGATTTTGGTGTCTAACAGGGAGCTTAGGAAATGTAGGCAGGAGGATGTGGAGTCATTTGGATAGCTCAGAGGGATGGGAGGGCACAGAGCATGGCTCCCCCTGTTTCATTGATCTTTATACTGTGTTCTATTTATACTTTTTAGAAGAGTAGTTATGAAAAACCAGATATTACATTCATTGGATGTGAATGTGACACCATCATCTGCTTGCTTTGACTTGATGTCTCTGGTTGGAACCATCGGGAATGCTTTATCCCATATCTTCTCTTTGGAAACATGAACAACAACAAAAAAAATCAAAGTCCTGAAACACCTGTGTAACCTCTTCTACGCCATGGAACAGCCACATAAATTGATTCTAAAAATGAAGCCCTCTGTTCCTTGCCTTCCTTTGAAGATGCTGGAAAGGAGTGATCACACAGGGTTCTGATAGCCTGTGAAGTTCTTACCTCCTGCCTGGTTATCCTGAGATGTCAGGAAAAAAATCCTTAGTGCCTCTAAAAGCAAGAGCTAGGAGCAGGAATGTTGAGTGTCAAGAAGTATCATTTTCCCATCCACACTACAGCCTCACTTAAAAAGTCAAAGCAAATAAAATCTTTTGGTACCGTTTTGGTAATGAATATTTAGAGCAAACCCCACTGTGCCTGTATGACTTTATTCTCAGTTTTCCAAAGTGAGATATAACTTGTTTCAATTGCCTAAAACAGAGGGGCAAACCACATATGATGAATGCATTCTGTTCGAAATCCATTTCCTTCATCATTTTATTAGATTGAATGCTCTGAGCTAGGCAGTATTATTTTCCCATTCTACTTTTGCAAAACTTCCCACTCTTGGCGTTCTTGTGGCTGTGAGCTCTGGATTAGTGTCATTGTTTTTCTTTTCTTCTACTTTCCAGGCTACAAGGACTTAACACTTTCCTCACCTTTGAGTAGCAGGATGGCACCACAAGGAAGGTAATATAAACTGGATGATTAAACAATCCTGTGCTGCAAGGGGGCAATATTTCAATAGCAAATATTGCTACCCATATACCTCAACAGAATGTGCTAAAGTAAACAAAATGATAGCATAATTACAGTAGTTCCAATTATGTTAATTAGACTGCATACACGCTTCACTGATAATCAACTGTACTACAAAGAAACTCCATAAGCCTGGTACTTGAGCCTTTAATGCTACTATTTTCTTGGGTAACATTTACCCTCTCACATTTTTTTTTCTTTCTTTTGTAATACTTCTGTTGGAAAAACATTCAGGGACCTGCTACCTCACGTTTGTAGAGAAGCCAGAGAATCTATACCTGCTATGTTCCTCTGTGTTTTGTTTCCTTTCTCCTCAAACCTCAAATGAAAAACATTAACATGTTCCATCTGCCAAATTAAAATCCATCTTAAGAAAATGGATTTGCTTTTCAGTTTACTCCAAAACACATTCTCTGCTTTGATATCACCCATAAAAAGAATCCATGAGGAAAGAGGTTACCAAAAGCTGTTATTCACATAGCAGGCTGCATTTGGGGGGAACTAAAGATAGGAGAATCTGGTACTGCTCCCAAGTATTTTATCTTGGTGGGTTTATGGGAAACCTGATTGTTTTAACAAAGAAGGTCACGGATTGCAAAGATATGGAAGATATAAAAAGAAAAATCATAACAAAAAATTAAATGCCCAGAAAGGAAAAATTATATTTGTAAGCTAATTAGAACCATTTAGATTTTAAAATTGAGTGCTAATGCAATTAAACAATGATTTAAGTAGGAAGCAACCAAAAAACTCATCAATAAAATCAAAAGTAATCTAACACCTAAGTCAATCAAAGAACTTGAAGAGTAAAAAGAGCCCGTGTCTAGTTCAGATATTATCTATGAGACATTGTCATAATAGTGTAGTAAATAATTACTTCAAAAAGAAAAACTAAGGAGTTGTTTTCATCCCCAAAAGATTGCCGAGAAGTTAATCTAAATGAACGCTTATAAAATCAGAGGATAAAATGAGTATATTAGTATACAATCAAAGCAACACGGTAGAATTTTGCTTGTTTAAAAAGGAGTCTTGGTGGCGCAGTGGTTGAGAGTCCTCCTGCCGATGCAGGGGACATGGGCTTGTACCCCAGTCCGGGAAGATCCCGCATGCCGCGGAGCAGCTGGGCCCGTGAGCCAAGGCCGCTGAGCCTGCGCGTCCGGAGCGCCTGTGCTCCATCACTGGAGAGACCACAACAGTGAGAGGCCCGCGTACTGCAAAAAAAAAAAAAAAAAAAAAAAAAAAAAAAAGTCTAAGTCACTTAAGTTCCACCTTTGCACTTCACTCCACTCTATCCTGTGTCTTTTATGAGCTCATTTCAACAGTTACTCACTTTCTCTCTATTTCTTATTTTCTACCTGTTCTTTTCCTATAAACTCTGCTTGAGCTTCTCCAATCTAAAATGATTTTCTCTTACCCTTACTTCTCTCTCTTTCTCAGAGTTCACTTCTTTCTCTTCTTGCCAGATCTCTTGAAAGGATGGATGATAATCATCTTCTTCAACGTTCTTACTTTCACTATCAGTGCTAAGTAAAAATTGCACGGGATTAGATATTTAAATAAATCAGCATTCACTTGTCAAAACAAGGCTAAATTCTCTTTGGTTCTGCCTTAGTTATCAATGCAATTAGGTTGACTTTTAGTACCAGTAACCCTAAAATAAGCTCTTTATATGCCATTGCATGAGGTTTGTTTTCCATAACACTGCCTATTGAACAAAAAGAAACACTAAGGAAAGCACAAGTGTACTAAGAATATAAATAAGAGACAAGTGTGGCCTATAAAAATATCATAGAACAAAAATATATGCCCTGGAGGGAAAGATTTTTTTTAAATGCTGAGCTGATTTTGTGTAGACAAGAAAAGCTAAGAGTTGGTGACTAACCACCTATAATTATGTGAAAGATTATTAGGAAGGAGGATGTTGCCAGCTGATCTCTGCTCTGCTGAGGGTAGAAGGATGAGATTAAATTATAAACAGAAAGGTTATTTTAGACATAAGGAAGAACACCATAGCTTTGGGAGGGGGTGATATTCTCTAAAATGGATTAGCAAGGGATAGTGTAAAATCCTCACTATAGAATTGTAAAATGTCTGAAAATGGGACAGACTATTCTCTGTCTCAGATAGTTTAGTTAATTCTTTTGTAAACGTAATGAATATTTGCTTAAGAGTTGTTACTAGATGATTCTCTGCTTACGAAATACACCTGAAGATTTAGTAATGTGGATAAAATGAAAAGATAGTATTTAATTTTGCATAAATATTTTCTTTGCCTGGAGCACAGGTTTTTTTTTTTTTTTTTTTTTTTACTCTTTCTTACCTCAGTCCCCTACGGGTTTTCTAGCTATTGGTTTATGTACAAATGACTCAAGTTCCTTCTAAGCTTTATTATTCTATTTTTTTCAGTTTCCACAGTAAGATGAGAGCATAACAGAAAACTTGTGCTCTTTGTCTTTCTAATTATCAAGGGTCTATGAAGACACATAGTTTGAGTCCATCATCTGCTACAGAAACACTTATAACACCATGAAGGTTAATATATTGGCTTGGAAATGCATGCCTTGGGGCGTACACTTATGGGTGGGCTTCTCTCTTTCAGATATAGTATGAAAAGACATGAGAAACCTCTTCATTTGCTTTTGGATTAGGGAGGGAAAAGTGACTGTGGCATAATATTAAAGTAGCAATTGATTTATCTGTATATTTCTTTCCAAAATACTCAGCAATAGAGAAATCACTGGGAACCTGCAAGTAAAAATGTTCTATGAGTAACTTCCAAAGAAGGCACAAATAAACCTCAAAATGTTCATGGATTTTACTCTCAGAAGTTCCTCCCAGGTATGTATTCCGTCCCTATGTATTATTCTTTTAGATACTGATATATCAAATTTAAATCCCAGGCCTCAGCAAGAAAGAAGACACAATCTATGGAAAGAAGTCAGGTAAATTAAAATAACCTGCCACAAGGGGTAAAGGCACCAAAGCAAATGCAGAGAGCACTGCTTAAAGCTGAAATCAGTCAGCAGGTATTTATCAGGCACTACTAGGTGCCAGGTGCTGGAAATAAAATGAGAAAGCCTTGGTCCTTGCCATTCTGAAGTTTATAGGCTAAGGCAGTGGGCATACTCTAATGTAAATATTATGCAATTTTTTTCACATTGTGATAAATACTAGGGAGGAAAATTATGGGGTGTCTGAAAGTTTACAACATAAAAAAAAACCTCCTTTAGAAAATAGAAATGTATCTGAGATTTCAAAGTTGTATAGAAGGTAACTAATGTTTTGGAATATAGGGGCATAGATGAGGGACACAAAATGTTTCATACAGAGTATACAGCTTATGCAAAGACCCTGAGGTAGGAAGAAGCTGAGGAAATGAAAGACCACTGTGAGGAGAGTAATAAGATGAGATGATGTGCAGAAAAATATGTAATTAATAGATGTAGTGTTATGGATACTGTTTTAATACTAATGAACATAGGGAAGCTATTGAAGGGTTTTCAGTGTGAGAGTGAGAGAATGAAACCTGTATTTTAAAACCATCACTCTGAGTAAGTCAGAAAAAGACAAACAAATATCATATATTAAAACATATATATGGAACCTAGAAAAATGGTACAGATGAACTGGTTTGCAGGGCAGAAATTGAGACACCATAGATGTAGAGAACAAACATATGGACACCAAGAGGGGAAAGTGGCAGGGAGTTGTGGTGGTGGTGTGATGAATTGGGAGATTAGGATTGACATATATACACTAATATATATAAAATGGATAACTAATAAGAACCTGCTGTATAAAACATTAATAAAATAAAATTTAAAAATTAGAAAAAATAGGGCTTCCCTGGTGGCGCAGTGGTTGAGAGTCCGCCTGCCGATGCAGGGGACACGGGCTCGTGCCCCGGTCCGGGAAGATCCCACGTGCCGTGGAGCGGCCGGGCCCGTGAGCCATGGCCACTGAGCCTGCGCGTCCGGAGCCTGTGCTCCGCAACGGGAGAGGCCACAACAGTGAGAGGCCCGCATACTGAAAAAAAAAAAAAAAAATTAGAAAAAATAAAACCATCACTCTGACCACAGTATAAAGAACAGATTTACTTGGGGCAAGATTGGCAGCAGAAAATCAGTGAGAAGGTTATTATAGTAGTAGAGTTGAAGATGATGGTGAATTGACTAGGATGCTAACAATAAAAATGGAGAAAAGTGGAAAATTCAAAAAGCATTTAGAAGGTAAATATGTAAAAAGTAAACAAGAGATAATTAAAAGCACTTTTTTGGACTATAAATTGGGCTGTGGGAAAGGAAATTACCACAAATGACTTCCAGTATTACAGGAAACAATAAAAAATAACTGTTTTCAGTCAGAGCTTGCAAACTTTTTTAAAGTAAAGGTCCAGATAGTAAATATTTTGGGATTTAGGGCACATGCAGGTCTGTCACAACTATTTGACTTTGCTGGAATAGAGTGCAAGCAGTCATAGACAACGCGTAAATGAATGGGCTTGGCTGTGTTCCAATAAAACTTTATTTATAAAAACAGACAGGGGACGAGATTTGGCCCTGAGGCATAGTTTACCTACACATTTTAGATGATGAACATTCTCTTTACACAGACTGTTGTTTACATTGATGGCCCTGGATCATGAAAAATAAATTTAAATTTTGTTCACTGTTTTCTGGTGAATGAAAGCCATGCATATTTGAAATACTTTAAGAGAATCTAGTGAAAATTACTGAAGGCAATTTAGGTGCTTAAAACTTTACCTGAATTTTTCAGATCACTAAAGCAAATATGGAATATATTTCATCCTGATAACACAGGATGAAATTGAGGTTTCAACATGTATATTTTAAACTTAGCTTCAGAAAGATCAGCTTTAAGGAGGCCTGAGTTATATTCATCTCATTACAAAGGACTGAGGCAACAACAAATATTTGCATGATGATATCTCTCTATATCTCACTATTATATCACCTTGCTAATGAATGATATTTCTCCTGAGTCGTAATAACTATAGAAAGAAAAAGGATTTCTTCCCAGAATTTGTGATAACCTCTCTAAAGCTTGTATTCTTGGCAAAAGTGTTTGGGTAGATGAACATAAAAAAGAACAAGTACAATTATGCAAACTCCAAGAAGACTTTGACACAAATATTTTTTCATTCAAAACAATTTTCTTAGCAATTCTACAGAATGAATGTGGAAAACTTAAGTAGAAGAAGTTGTTATTAAAATGTCTATTTGTATAGCAGTTTTTTCTTAAAACCCTCATTTTATTACAAGCATTATTAAGCACGTTTAGAATCTGTGTCCCAATTCCAAACCAGATATACAACCAGACACTTCTGCTGCCTGGACTGTATAATCTTAGGAAGCTTGAAAAATTATAGAGTTCAGTTCAATGACAACATAATTTTATTTCTACAAAGATAGTTTCTGAAATTATATCAATATTCCCTCATTTAATATCTAATCTGATAATATATAAACACAAATTTAATACTTTTAAATTACAGAAAGATGTGTTAGAAAAATTGATGTAAGATCAATTAGAAAGGTAGTTTGCAAAGAGTTGTTTCATGAGTTGAGAAAGCAGAATTTTTAAAGTTTTTTTAAATTATTTTTTATTGACGTATAGTTGATTTACAATGTTGTGTTAGTTTCTGCTGTACAGCAAAGTGAATCAGTTATACATATATCCACTCTTAGATTTTCTTCCCATATAGGTTATTACAGAGTATTGAGTAGAGTTCTCTGTGCTATACAGTAAGTTCTTATTAGTTATCTGTTTTATAAAAGACGTTTTAAAATCCATGATTCTTTTAAACATAATACTCATAATCAATGAGTTCTCATAGCAAATTATTTCCTGGAGAGCAGGGAACATTCTTTTTTTTTTTCTTTAATTGGAGTATAATTGACTTACAGTATAATATTAGTTTCAGGTGTACAGCCTCGTGATTCAATATTTTTACAGATTATAATCTAAGGGAGATGACCTAACAGGAGTTTTCCTTTTCATACGATTTTATGAAGCTATGAAATCCTCAATATGTTGTGGGTCATAGGCATCTCTCCTGGATCCAGCTGTGCCAGAGAAGCAGAAAAGGTTTTCTGATACTCCAATGCTACATAGTAAAGTGAGAACCTAAAACAACAACAACAAAAACCCACCCAGGTGCTAACTATTTAAAACCCTGTTAACTAGGCTAATGTGCTTTTTCTACTAGGTCGTTATAAAAAAAACTGTTAACACTTTTCACCAGAAGCTATTCAAAGGCAGACTTAATCCTAACTCCAGTATTTTCACTTCTTTTTTCCTGGTCAAAAAATAATTAGTGCTAATTATAGATCAAAGGATTTCTTGTTTATTATTTCAATGTCAATGTTAGTGCTTTCTGTGTACATATTACAAGATTATGTGTGGGGGAGGGAAGAAAAGTTTTTAAATGTAAGACAAACTCTGCTCCTGAAGAAATTAACCAAGGAAGTGGAATATAAGTTTAGAGTTAATTAATAATAAATGAGAGTTTATGGTAAATAAAAAAATGAATATTCAGCTAGAGAAGCTGAAAGAATTCAAAAAAGAAATTGCTTTTTAAATCTCCAGGAAACACCTCATAGAAGACAAAGAATTGGCCTCAAAAAAGTTTGATGGATAAGATTAAGAAAGCTAGTCAAGGTGGCAGGTATGTCACGTGGGATGCATAATATAAGCTATGCTGAGTATGGAATACACACGACAGGCTTGGGGGCCTTTGAAAAGACTACCCTGAGCAGAGCAGGGTTTATTTGCATATCAGTGAAGAGAGTCGAATAGACTCAGTGACTCATCAGTAGAGGGATTAGGATATGTTCCATGATAGCATCAAAGAATTAAGTAATGGGCAGGAAGAGTCAGTAAAATACAAATAGAAAGGCTAGGAAAAAATTAAAAGATAATAGTGCCACAAAATCCTTGAGACAGAAGAGTTTTTTAAAAGTAGGAAGGGTGTTCCAATTGAACACAAATTGGAGCATAGAAAATCAACCCAGATTTTGATGATTAGTTGGTTAATGGGGACGGTAGGAAGAGCAGTCTCCATAGACTGCTGGGGACAGAAAATGGATTGAAATAAATTTAGGACAGATGAAGGCTGAGTGAACTGAAAATAATAGTGAAGGTCTGGAAGCTGTAGTGTCTAAAAAAAGATAGTTATTTTTTTACCCCCTCTCCCTCCCAACATCCCATTTCAGTGGCTGAAAATGTGTTTAAAAGAGTATATTTATAGCAGTGCTGCAAAATATTAAAACATACTCAAATTCTTGTCTTATCCAAGAGAGAAGTTATAGGGGTTAATAAAATTGATCAATGTTGACAGAAAAAAAAAACATGAGTTCAAATGTTTGTTATAATTTTAATGGTCATCTTACTAGGTGTCTATATCTGAATCTATATGTCTATATCTGTTGATATAGAACATTGAGTATCATTCTCAGACAAATGGAATTAAAGTGTATGTGGGAAAGTAGATGGAATTGGGGGACAGAGTGACACAACTTTGGAGGAAACATAACCCAATTAATTAAACTAATCAACATATTATTTCACCTACCAAGTCACGGAAGGATTTTTGGAAATTAAGCATATCTGCTAAAATTGTTAAAAATTAATAAAAAGGCTGACTAAGTGAATGGACATTGTTAAAGAATGTAAATTAATAAAGTATTTTAGTTATAAAATAAATAAGCCATGGGGATAAAATACACAGCAAAAGGAATATGGTCAATAATACTGTAATAACTTTGTATGGGGACAGAAGGTTACTAGACTTATGTGGTCATTTCATAATGTATGCAATTGCCAAATCACTAATGTGATTTGATACTTGAAACTAACATAATATTGTACATCAACTTTATTTCAATAAAAAAAGGAATTCCTCTTGAGAAAATAAATGAATAAATACAGGAATATATTTTAGTGCATATGTAAGGGTAAAAGAAATGAAAAATATGAAGAAAATCTTTTAGAAGATATGGAGGAGAATTCCAGTGTATCTAATATTTCTGTTCTAGGAGAGAAGAGGAATGAGAAATTTAAACAATGAAAAGATAAATAGTTTTTTAAAAAAGGATGAGGTAAAAAAGATTCAAGTCTTCATATTGAAAAGCTTACTGGGTATCTAGTAGTAAAATGAAATAAAGCAAATACATCCACTCATTCTTTATCAAATATTTTATTCAATATTTACTATATGCTAGATACATTAGAGATACAGCCATAAAGAGGAAAGGCCAAAATTCTGCCTTTTTGGATCGTATATGCTAAAGAAAAGAAACAAATTAATGAATTAACAAATATAGCAAAAATTAAAAACCAGTAAATTCTTTGAAGAAAGTCATATGGGTAATGAGATAATAACTGTATGAAGCTACTTTATACAAGGATGTCAATGAAGGTATCTCTGAGGAAGTAACATTTGCTATAAGATCTGAATAGCAAGAAAGTTCTAGCCATGGAAAGATCTGGGATAAGAGCTTGTCAAGCAGAAGGAAGATATTTACATGTCCTGGTGAAATTTCCAAGTGCCAAGGCTTAACAAAAACAAAAGGAAACATATCAGTTACCCTGGAGTAGGAATAACATTGGAATCAGAACTCTCATCTATCAAACTCTATGCTAGTAAAAGAAGGGAGAATATAATTCTGAGCCTAGAATTTAATAAAAGGTCAAACTACCATTCCAAGTATTTTTCAGACATGCAAGGACACATAATTCATTCTGGGAGGAAGAAAACTTTAGTATGTATTCCAGCAGAATGAAAAAAGAATACAAAGAAAAATATAACATGGGGTATATGATCAATCAAATAAATCAATAAAACATAAGTTATGTGTAAATAATTGTTGTTAGTGTAGCTGTGAAGTTTAGTTCAATCATTTACTGTTCTGGTTATAACTACAGAAAAAACACCCCAAACTTTAGTGGTATAAAACAACAATAATCATTTATTATTATTTTCTATAACAGTCATGTGATTGACTCAGCTCAACTAGATGCTTCTCATTTAGGGTCTCTAATGTGGTTGCAGTCAGGAGATTTATGGAGGTAGAGTCATCTATATGGCTTCCTCACTCATATTAGGGAGTTGACGCTGGCTGACAACTGGGGCCTTAGCTGATGCTGTCAGCTGGAACACATTGATGTACCCTTTGTGTGTGGCCTGAGTTTAAAGCATGGCAGCTAGGTTCTAATAGCAATCATCCCAAGAAAGAAAGCAAATCAGGTGGAAGCTGTATCTCCTACAGCTTGGCCTCAGAAGTCATACAACTCCTTATATTCATTAGGAGCGAGTCATTAACACCAGGTCAAATTCAAAGGGAGAGGTATTAGACTCGTACATGTTTTAAAACCACCACATTGAGGAAGGATACTTTAAAATTTTGTCATAATATATGAAAAACTTAATAATAATCTGGTGACGAGAAACAAAAAATAAGTAAAAACATTACTCGAACCCTGGTCTTATTTGGGATGAATAAATTATCAATGTTGACACTGAAAAAATGTTCAAATATGTTTATTAAATTTGCAGTGGTCCTCACATTATATACCTATATCTATTTACACATAATTTTCTCCAATGAAGTGCTTAATTCATTAAACAACTTATCTTGAACATTCTCCCCTCTATCCACAGGTATATCTGTTCATCTACCTTCAAGGCTCATGCCATTAGGCTATATCCTCATTCTTGACCTCCCTACCCCTGTCAGTTCTCTGACTCAGAATCTTCCTCCTTTATAGTGGCAATCTGGGGAACTTCACAGTTTCTTTTAATGACCCATCGTTCAAAGAAGCCTCCAATGCCTGAATCTTTCTTATTCAATGATCTTCATGTCTACTGAGATTCATTTTTGCCTGTTACCAAACTCTGAATACTGTCAGCACTGGGAATTACTCCACCTCACATTTTGACTGTAACCTTCATCTTCAACTCTTACTATACCACTCTTCCATTTCGGAGATGTCAAATTCTTTGATAATTTTATTTCCTTCCAGTTTATTAGCCCTGTTTTTCATCTTTTCCCTTATGTAACATGAACTAAATTGTTGATTATCTTATGTTGCAGATACTCAACCAGAATCTGCCTAGTTAGCTCAGGCCTATGTTGCAATATCTACTGAACTGTGTGGTCTTGGTAAGGTTACTTAGTCTTTCACTCCCTCAGCTTCCTCACCTCCAAACTGAAGACAGTTACTTTATGTAGCTGGTGTGAGAACTGAGTGTCAATAACGCCTGGGAAATGTTTCCACCATATCTGGTAGATAGTGAGGACTGTGGTGAGTGAGCGTTGTGGTGGCAGGAGTGGTGGCAGGAGTGGCTATTTTCAGAAGTTTCTCTGAAAAGTTAAAATAGAGAAGAGGAAATAGATTGACTGACCAGAAGGTGTTAAAGACTTCCTTGCCTCATATTATTCCATCTGCCTGAAGTTTTATCCTTTCCTTACCTGAAAATTCCAAAACTACCATTTTTGGAACTTCACATCAGTGGGGAAAAGAGAGATCAGATATTCCAGAATTGGTGTTGAGTCCAGTGGCTAACTAGGTTAAATGGAAGTGATACACCAAAATGAATTCTAGATGGAGGAGAGGTTTATTGGAAAAAAAATCAAAATGGTAAAAGCATTTGAAGAACACACAGGAAGATTGATTGACTGATTGAAGGTTGATTGATTGATTTTTGAGAACGCTTTACAAAAACAAACAACATGCTCCAAATAGAAGTCATTTAAAAAATGATAAATTTGGGCTTCCCTGGTGGCGCAGTGGTTGAGAGTCTGCCTGCAGATGCAGGGGACATGGGTTCATGTCCCGGTCCAGGAAGATCCCACATGATGCGGAGTGGCTGGGCCCGTGAGCCATGGCCACTGAGCCTGAACGTCCGGAGCCTATGCTCCACAACGGGAGAGGCCACAACAGTGAGAGGCCCATGTACCGCAAAAAAAAAAAAAAAAAAAAAAAAAAAAAAAAAAAAGATAAATTTGATTCAATAAACTATTTTAAATTCTGCGTGGTAAAAGTACCTAAACAAAGTCAAGAGACAGATGACAAACTGGGAAAATATTTGCAACACATATGACAAAAAGACATTTCCCTGTACTAAAATTACACTAATTAAATATATTTAAAGTTTTAAAATATATTATATTTTTAAAAAACAAGGGCAAAGCAGTGTATATGTGATGCTTCTATTTATGTAAAAAGAAAAAGAGGAAATATGTACAAACATTTGTCCATGCATTGAGTATCTGAAGAGATACACAAAAATAACTGGCAAAAATGAGGTGCTTCTAGGGAAAGAAACTTTCATTAAATAGATTTTTTACTCTGAATTTTAAAATACATATATAACATTATCTTACCATCACAAAACTGAAACTCTTTCTACTAAATCTTCCCCAAAACCCTGAAGAGGAAAATGGCAGAAAGAAAGGAAGGAAGGAAAGAAGGGAGGGAAGGAGGAATAAAAAAAGGGAAGGAAGGAAGATCTAACATCTCAATTCTCATAGTAACTAATTCATGTTTTTAAATTAATTTATCATCAAAAAATATTCCATCTTCTCTACAAGAACACAAACTGTTTAGGGCAAAAATATTTCCTGATCATCCTCAGTGTTTTGTACTGTACTAAGCATTTAATAGATGCTTTACATACACTTTTAAAATAAATAAACAAGTGAAGCTTATCTCACAGTGCATTTTATGTATGGCCATTTTGCTTTGCGAAATTTGCCTCATGTTACCTCCTGTGTTTCTAGTATGTTGCGCAGATTTTCCAGAATTTTGGAAAGTGCAAAATAAATATTGCGTGGTAGCTAACATTTTCTCTCCAAAAGAGAGTTTTATACCACTGGCATTTGAGTCAGAAAAGTCCCAGAGCCCTGTCATCTTATATAAATCCTCCTCATTCAGAAAGACAATATCACTAAAGAGCATGGCATATATAAATCTGTGTATTCTTCAAGAGGGTCCCAACCATATGAAAGTGAGCAACCTTCCACCAAAATCATTAATATTTTACATTTGTAGTAAGCTTACTGGAAATGATTGGTATGCATTGTGTATAAATTTGGAGCTTTATACTGCACACAATTTAGACATAATTGATTGACTGAATTATTCTAGTGTACTTTATAATCAAATTTCTTCAGCTCAGTGTTACATGTTAAATCACATCTCCAAAATGTGGTTCTAGTAATGAGAGTCCATTAACATTCTTGAGTGATATTACATACAACAAAATTACAAGCGTATAAGAATGAAGACAATCTTAGGAAAAGAACGGTGTGAAACTAAAATTGGGTCCAGTTTCTTAACAGCAGGGCCAACATCCACTTAACTCCCTTCACAGGATGGCGTCTGATCATTATGCAACTAAGAAATCCGATTCATTAGTTTCTTGACTCCACATCTGAGCCTTACGTGTTTACTCACTAGTCTCTGTAATTTCTCCAGATGTTTTTTGGTCAAAGATTCATCTTCAAGCTAATTCTATCCTCTTTGGCAGGAAATTGTACACAGATTTCAACCAAGAAGGGGAAGCTGGGACAAAGTGAGAGAGTAGCATTGACATATATACACTGTCAAATGTAATGTAAAATAGATAGCTAGTAGGAAGCAGCTGCATAGCCAGGGAGATCAGCTCAGTGCTTTGTGACCACCTAGAAGGGTGGGATAGGGAGGGTGGGAGGGAGGCGCAAAAGGGCAGGAATATGGGGATATATATATATACATATAGTGGATTCACTTTGTTATACAGCAGAAACTAACACAACATTGTAAAGCAGTTAAACTCCAATAAAGATGTAAAAAAAAAAAAAAGATTTCATTCATGAAGACAAAGGCTTTGCCACTAAATCATTTAACTGGCAATAAGCAACATGTTTAGTCAGCAGATTTGGCCCAGAGCTCAGGGCTAATTTAGTAATGTACTTTAAATATCACATTTGTGCCATAATGCATTTATTTTGTACCTATAATGTAAAAATGCACTTCAGGTAAAGTGTCAAATGTGCCTGCACACACACAAAAGTATATCTTCGGTTCTTCAATGTGTTCCTGAGTGTACTTCCTATGAGTGGAAAATGTGGTTCAGATCAGACTATTTTTCTACCTGTATTGTGAATCTGCAAGAGTCTGCTTTTCTAAAATTCCAAATAAGTCCCTTTCTTCCATCACGCTATCAAAATTCACAACCACAAAACGCACACTCCTGTGTGTATTGGGTTGGCCAAAACTTTCATTTGGTTTCTTCTGTAAGGTGGCTCTAGTAGCACTTTAGTTGTCTTTAACCTCATTCAAAACAATTTGGTTAGAGTGTATTGTGACAGCTGTCATATTAGCATGCATTTAAAAAAAATCAAAATTGGTGAATTTTTGTGTAGCCATTTTAATATTGAAAGTGGAAAAAAACAACATTTTCAGCATGTTATGCTTTATTATTTCAAGAAAGGTAAAAACACAACTGAAAGGCAAAAAAATATTTGTGCAGTGTATGGAGAAGGTGCAGTGACCGATCAAACGTGTCAAAAGTGGTTTGTGAAGTTTTGTAATGGAGATTTCTCACTGGATGATGCTCCATGGTTGGGTAGACCAGTTCAAGTTGATAACAATCAAATTGAGACATGAATTGAGAACAATCAACGTTATACCACACGGGAGATAGCCGACATACTCAGTATATCCAAATCAAGTGATGAAAATCATTTGC
Organism: Mesoplodon mirus; assembly: GCF_964341445.2. Classification (NCBI taxonomy): domain Eukaryota; kingdom Metazoa; phylum Chordata; class Mammalia; order Artiodactyla; family Ziphiidae; genus Mesoplodon; species Mesoplodon mirus. The sequence goes on along the minus strand of NC_138992.1, from coordinate 43,365,049 downwards.
ACCAGCTTGGTTATGTTAATTGCTTTGATGTTTGGTTTCCACATAAGTTAAGTAAAAAAACCCTTCTTGACTGTATGTGATTCTCTACTTAAATGTAACAAAAACGTTCCATTTTTTTAAAACAAATTGTGACAGGTGATGAAAAATGGACTGTACAATAATGTGGAATGGAAGAGATTGTGGTGCAAGTGAAATGAACCACTCCCAACCACTCCAAAGGCCAGTCTTCATCCAAAGAAGGTCATGTTGTGTATATGGTGAGATTGGAAGGGAGACCTGTATTATGAGCTCCTTCCAGAAAACCAAATGATTAATTCCACCACGTACTGCTCCCAATTAGACCAACTGAAAGAAGCACTCGATGAAAAGCATCTGGAATTAGTCAAAAGAAAACGCATATCTTCCATCAGGATAATGCAAGACTGCATGTTTCTTTGATGACCAGGAAAAAACTGTTACAGCTTGGCTGGGAAGTTCTGATTCATCGTCCATATTCACCAGACATTGCACCTTTGGATTTCCATTTATTTTAGTCTTTACAAAATTGAAAAAAGTATCAATTCCCTGGAAGATTGTAAAAGGCACCTGGAACAGTTCTTTGCTCAAAAATGTAAAACTTTTGGGGAAGATGGAATTATGGAGTTATCTGAAAAATGGCAGAAGGTTGTGGAACAAAACAGTGAATACGTTGTTCAATAAAGATCTTGGTGAAAATGAAAAATGTGTCTTTTATTTTTACTTAAAAACTGAAGTAACTTTTTGGCCAACCCAATTTACATCTGCCATAATCTATGTTGCATGTGAAAGTTTCAGTCAAGAGCAAACATGATTAGAAAGAGGTAGACCCAATATTCTGTGGTCGTGTTGAAAGGCAGGTCTAGGCAGAAACATGTGCAGGGCAGTGACTGTTCTGGTTTGCTTTGGAAATGAGGGGTTCCACGGATGTAGAACTTTCAGTACTAAAACCAAGATGGTTCTGGGTAAACTGAGATGGATGGTCACTCCAAGTAGGTTACTTCTCTTTAAAATAATGTTGTTTTCACAATGTGGCCATGCCTGTCTTATGCAGCTATTGTTGGAGATTCTGATACTGTGCTTTGTTCATCATCCTTGGAAGTCTTCTCAACAACTGGGCCTATTGTGTGGAATTCCCTGGTGGTCCAGTAGTTAGGGCTCAGTGCTTTCACTGTGTTGGCCTGGGTTCAATCCCTGGTCACGGAGCCAAGATCCTGCAAGTCATGCAAAAAAAAAAAAAAACAAAAAACAAAAACTGTGGCTATTGCAACCTCATATGTCTCACAGAGGAAATTCCTGGCAAGGTCTAATGTGGGAGAAACTGGGGAGAGAATGGCAGTATCTTCAGCATCTTTTGCAGAACCAATTCTTCGACCTCATTTTTCCCTAGAATATTACTGTCCTACAATCCTTCACCTGTTCCACTCCAGAATTTACCATATACTCAGAGGCAGAGAACAGCTAGTATTGGATCAACAGCTGAGCAGACTTGTCACATGATTGCATAGTGCATTCTAGATTTGTTAGTTTGTTTACATATTTTGATACATAGTGTGTTCGATATATCTTTGGAAATATTTATTGGCTTGAATGAGTTAAGTGTTGCAAATGATCCTCATATCTTAGGAAAACTTGAAAGCTTGTGGAATTAGGAGTATCTAGTATTTAACTAACATCACTATATTATTAGATATGCATCGACAGCAGAGTTTTGAAAATGAAAAGAGAGAATTATATCCATTCAAAAATGAAAGGAGAAAATTTCTATTGATATATCTGGGAGAGTGAGACTAGTTCATTTTTGAAATTTTATCATACAAAATGTATTAGGAAATAAGAACACATAAAAATTCTTGGAAACATAATTACTTGGAAAGCCTTCTGGGAATGGTGAGAACTACCATTTATGAAATATTTGTTATTTGCCAGGCACTTGCTAACATTTTTGCTGTGGTTATTTCTTTAATTCTCATAATGATTATCTGAATAGGCATTATCATCCTCATTTTACAAATGAGTAACCTGAACTCAGAAAAGTTAATCCATTTAGTTAAAGTCACAGAGCTGATACTGGTACAGTGAGAATTGCCACTCTGCTGCCATGCCACTCTGCTCAGTCAGTTCTCCCTATTCATTCAGCAAGCATGAATGAATGTGTCCTAAGAATTAGGCCTGTGCAAAAGAGGAAATTTAGCAGGGATCATGAGAGACTTCATTTCTGTCTCTTTGAAACAAATACTTAATGCAAATAGTCCCTACATTTGTACATAATACATCCTCAAAATATTTTAAAAAGCCAAACTTAAATCTTGGAAGAGAGCTTTCCTTCCAGAGAAATACAAATTAACATTCTTAATCTTTACCTTCTAAACACAACATGGAGAAGTTCTTTATAATATACACTGTAACTAGCTTAATCTTAATGAGTATCTGATTGAAACTAAATTTGATTTCCTTGGCCTTTGAACCAGAATTATTACCTTTTAGGCCAGTGGAGGATTTTGGTGGCTTAAATGTAAACCTAAGCAATGGAAAAAATGCATATTGCTTTTAAATTGGGGAACTCGATACCCCCTCACACATTTCACTTTATTGAGCATAGGCCAGTACATAATACAATTCATCTTGTTTCATTCTGTATCAACTACTTTTAAAGGGCCATGATGTGCCCTATTAAGTGTAAAAATTAATTGTGTTTTTCTCATATAATTTATATAGCCTTTATCCAAGATCATAATTAAATGTTAACTTGTATACTAACATACCTTCTTAAATCTTCCAAAATTTTACAAGGATAAGCAACAATACAATACTTAAATAAATACTTCATAGAAAACAAATAAATCATAGTGATCTTAAAAGGCTAATTCAATAAACTAATCTGATCAAGCAATTGGTCTTATAAAATCAATCACATTTGTCTTCAAACAAAAAGACATAGAAAAAAATCATAAATGCAATATGTTTTCCATAGGGACTCAAACAGAGATTGATTTATGAAAATAGTCCCTAAGAGAAAGAATAACTTCATTCTTAAAGAATTTCCACTAAAAAACAATGACAATTCTGTTTTCTTTTGGACTAGTTAAGCAACTGGCTGGGTACATGTAAATCGTTCTAAAACAGTTTATAGTTACAGTTCTGTAGTCTTTGTTTTTCATGTGTACATGGAAATGACAGTAATCCATATCACCCAGAAAACCTGGGCCAGAGCATTCTTTAAAATAAATCCTACTCTGAAACTCAGACTGGGGTTTCCATAGAGCAGTGATGATTGTCATCACCAGGTTATTATTATTTTTGAATAATGCAGGAAGGAACATATGCAATCCTTAGTTACCTCAGATTTCTAATTGGGAATGTGTTGCTACATTAATTGTCATGTTACATATATTCTTTGTGACTAAATAGCTAAACAACCATCCAAAGTGATCCAAGGGAGCATTTCTTTTACATCTGGGAGAGATGCTAACGATGCTGACTTTCAAATGCACAGTACACCGAGACATCTAGCACATCAAGGGAATGGTAAGGAACATTTGTATTTGTTTTTATTCTGTTGAACTTAAGAAAACCAGTTATTTGGAAACATAAACTCATAAACATAAACTCAAAGGATCCTCTGAGATCATTAGCTCTGTGGCATTCAAAATGCTTTAGTAGTGTAATGAATCCTTTATTTCAGATACCACTTAATGGAAACCCCCACTAATTGAAATGAACACCAGGTAAATCAATTTTACAAGTTCAAAAAAGAACATTTACATAATATTAGGTTCCATCAACATGATAAAATATGGATATATATCCCACATACATACGCATGTGTATCTATTTCAGTTTAAACATTGTTTTTGAAAGATAAACCTGAGTCATATCCTCTGAGGCATTTTTGTGGAATATAACAGTTCCTTAAAACAGTTTGAAAAATTCTAATGTAGTTTTTCCATCTCATTTTGAAGATGACGAAAATGAAACCTAGAGGCTGAACTGCTATTGTTCGAGAGTACATAATGGCAAAACCAAAACTCAAACCCAGTTACGCTGACTCTTATTAAAGGAAGAATGTTTTCGTTTGTATACATTGAGTACTCACCTTGTGTTAGGCACTTAACTTATTTAGTGTTTGTAACAACTGTATGAAGAATTAGTGCTATAATCTCCATTTTTACAGAAGCTGAAATTTATAGATGCTAAGTAATTGAGCACTTTAACAGGGCAAAAATGGTCAGAGTTTCATTGAATCCTATTTGTCTTGACACACATGCCTAGGCTTATGTCACATCTCTGATATTTGAATATACAATCTAAAGGGCCAGATTTAGGGTAGGGTGAATCTGTGGCTAGAAGTTCCTGGTCTCCATCTGTGAACCCTCTTTGACATGCTTTTAGTTAGGTAGATTCAGGAAGAAGATCCATGGACTGGCCCTGCCTTTCAAATTCTATTTAGCTCAGAATTGGACCTCCTTAAATGCCCAAATCTCCTATATAGGAGCCAGTCCTACTTCTGACTGTGCCAGAATTGTTGGCAAGCTGGAGAAGATATATATATATATATATATATATATATATATATATATATATATATATGTATGTATGTATGTATGTATGTATGTATATATATATATATTTATTTATTTATTTTACAAAAAAGAAAAACTGCAGATTTGGAAAGAATTGGGTCAACTTCTACAGTGGTATCATTGACAGTAATAAGTAGAAAATATTTCTGAGCTGAAATGAATATGACTATTGAAAAAAGGGTCTTTGCAGTTCTCTTTTTGTGCCAAAACCTTCTGAGTATGTTTAAATCTTTTAAATCTACTGGGTTTAGTTCTTGCTTTTACTTAATATACATCATAAATCAAAATGCTCTCAATTTTATCAGAGCATTGACTACATGTAGTAATTAGCATTTAAAATCATCATCTGGAAGCCCTCAGGGAAATTTCATAGGTGAGATGATCCAACTACAGTCTCCAGCTGACTGTAGGTCAGAGGCATCAAATCACCCTCTATAATTGTTCTCTGGTAATCTCATCTCAGCTGATGAGAGGCTCAAGCCAAATTAGGTCGAATTACCTATTACTTCTTAGGAATACATTTCAGTCATGCACAGGTCAAGTTGTACTGTCTGACTCCTGATTACCCAGAGGCTGCCTTTGCTAGAAATACAGCACAGATCTGAGTTGTGGCAGTGAGAAGGGAGGCTGGTCCTGAGGGAACTGCCACTTGACTATGAATTTTCTTAAAACAGCTTTTAAAGATAGCCCTGTGATTTGTATTTAACTTTTAGAATGCTAGACAGAGGAAGAAAACCAACAGTCTCAATGTCATATGTAAGCAAATGATGAAATACGAAAGTCTCCACTTTTCAAAGTTTAAATGAAATAAATGATGATAAAAAATTTAAGTCTATTTTTAAAACTTAATAGCTCATAAGGAATTTTAGACAAAAATAGTCATTTGAAGAAGAAAAACAAGACAAAATCCTTATAATCCTCAAACAAACCAATAACAGATACTATTGTTATCTTCATTTTTCAGATGAGGTTACTGAAACATAGAAAATTTCAGTAACTGCTCAAGACCATACAACTATTTTAAATATGTAGTAGTTGGGCCAGGAACTCTGCATGTTTAATAAAAACACTCCCATGATTCTAATGCATGCACTTAGGAAGTAACTGGTTCAACCTTTTCTTATAGAGAGATTGGGACTCGGTTAAACAGGTAGGATCTCATGCCTTCCCATATCTCATCCTGCCCTTGGACTCAGGTGTCTTTTCTGTGATCATAAAGCTGTATAGCACAAGGTCATGTGTTCTTTTTCTCCAAACAAGTGTACTTTCAGTATAAGAGGGTGGTATTGAGAAACAGCTTCTCATTTTACCTTACCCTCAAATGTAAAGGAGAACTGATCTAGTAATACTGTAGGGAGTCCTCTACTCTATGTAATGTTTATCAAAATATAGTTGATGTGGGGACTTCCCTGGTGGTGCAGTGGTTAAGAGTCCACCTGCCAGTGCAGGGGACACGGGTTCAATCCCAGGTCCAGGAAGATCCCACATGCCATGGAGCAAATAAGCCCATGCACCACAACTACTGAGCCTGTGTGCCACAACTACTAAAGCTCATGCTGCTAGAGCCCGTGCTCCTCAACAAGAGAAGCCACTACAATGAGAAGCCTTCTCACTGCAACAAAGAGTAGCCCCCACTTGCCACAGCTAGAGAAAGCCTGTGCACAGCAATGAAGACCCAACACAGTCAAAAATAAATAAATAAATAAATAAAAATTTAAAATATATATATATATTTGATGTACAATATTAAGTTAATTTTACATGCACTACATAGTGATTTGACGGTTGCATACTGTTCATTATGAAATTAACAATATGATAGGTCTAATAAACACCTGTCTCCATACAAAGTTATTATAATATTGACCATACGCTATATGCTGTATACTTCATCTGCATAACTCATTATGTAACTGGAGGTTTGTATGTGTTAATCCCCTTCACCTGTTTTGTCCATCCCCTCATCCTCCTCCCTTCAGTTTTGTGAAAAATGCCACTGGTATTTTGATAAGGATTGCATAAATCTATAGATTGTCCTGGGGAGTATGGTCATTTTAACAATATTAATTCTTCCAATCCATGAACATGGTATATCTTTCCATCTCTTTGTGTCATATTCAGCTTCTTTCATCACATTTTACAGTTTTCTGAGTACAGGTCTTTTACCTCCTTTTTAGATTTATTCCTAGGTATTTTATTCTTTTTGATGCTCTTGTAAATACGATTGTTTTCTTAATTTCTCTTGCCAGTTGTCCATTCTTAGTGTAAAGAAACACAACAGATTTTTGTATCTTACTTTTCTATCTTGCAACTTGTTGCAAGATGTTGATTCATACTTACATCCCTGAGATAAATCCCACTTGATCATGGTGTATGCTCCTTTTAATGTATGTTGAGTTTGGTTTACTAATGTTTTGTTGAAAACTTTTGCAACTACTTTCATCAGTGATGTTGGCCTGAATTTTCCTTTCTGTGGTATCTTTGTCTGGCTTTGGTATCAGGGTGATGGTGGCCTCATAGAAAGAGTTTGGAAGTGGTCCTTCCTCTGCAATTTTTGGGAATAGTTTCAGAAAAAATAGGTTTTAACTCTTCTCTAAATGTTTGGTAGAATTCAGTTTTGAAGACATCTGGCCCTGGGCTTTTGTTTGGTGGGCATACTTTTATTACTGATTCAATTTCATTACTGTTAATTGGTCTGTTCATATTTTCTTTTTCTTGGTTTAGTTGGGAAATTGTACATTTCTAGGAATTTGTCTATTTCTTCTATGTTGCCCATTTTATTGGCAAGTAATTGTAGTAATATTTTATGATACTTTGCATTCATGTGGTGTCAGTTGCAACTTCTTTTTCATTTCTGATTTTATTGATTTGTTCCCTCTCTCTTCTTTTTTTCTTAGTGAGTCCGGCTAAAGGTTTACCAATTTTGTCTTTTCAGCTTAGTTTAATTGATCTTTTCTATATTTTAGTCTCTATTTCATTTATTTCTGCTCTGGTCATTTTCATTTATTTCTTTCCACTAACTTTGGGTTTTGTTCTCTTTTTCTAGCTTCTTTAGGTGTAAGGTTAGGTTATTTGAGATTTTTTCTTGTTTCCTGAGGTAGGCTTGTATCACTATATACTTCCCTCTTAGAAATGCTTTTGCTGTGTCCCATAGATTTTGGATTATTGTGTTTTTATTTTCATTTGTCTCCAGGTATTTTTTTACTTCTTCTTTGTTTTCAGTCTTTTAATATGTTCTCTTCCCCTTTCTCTCTCTCTTCTTCTGGACCCCTATAATGGAAATGTTAGTACACTTGATGTTGCCCTAGAGGTCTCTTAAACAGTTCTCACTTATTTTTATTCTTTATTCTTTTTTCTGTTCAGCTTCAGTGATTTCTACTACTCTGTCTTCCAGCTTGTTGATCTGTTTCTCTATATTATCTAATCTACTGTTGATTCCTTCTAGTGTATTTTTTTTTAATTTCAGTTATTGTATTCTTCACCTCTGTTTGGTTCTTCTTTATATGATCTAAATCTTTGTTAAAAACTTCTAACTTCTTACTCTGTTCATTCCATTTTCTCCTGAGTCTTTGAACATCTTTATAATCATTATCTTGGACTGTTTGGCAGGTAGATTGCTTATCTTCATTTCAGTTAAATCTTCTTCTGGGGTTTTATCATGTTCCTTCATTTGGAACACATTCCTCTGTCACCTCATTTTGCCTAAGTTTGCTGTTTGTATTTCTATGTATTTTGTAGGTTGGTTACCTTTCATGACCTTGGAAAAGTGATCATTTGTAGGAGATGTCTTATGCATTTGAACAGTACACTTTCCTCCAGTGACCAGAGCTATATGCTCTAGGGGTGCCCCCTACATATGTTGCATGGGTCCTTCTGTTATGGGTTGACTACTGGGGGCTGTCTTATAGACGTGGTTCATCCCTGTTCTGATTGGTTGCAAGGCCCTGTCCTGTGAGAAGACTGCCAGGTGCTGGTAGGTGGGGCTGGATCATGAGGTGGATGGTTGTGGAGCTCTGGGGAGGAGGTCCCTGTTCTAATTATTACCCACTGGTCTAGGGTGTCCCAAAGCTGGTGTCATTCTGACAGTGAGTGTGGCCAGATCCCAGGGTAGCTGGCTGAGGGGCCCAAGGTATCTTGAAGCTGGTGTCAGCCTGGTGGTGGGAGAGCTGAGTCTTGACATGGCAGGCTACAAAGCTGAGGTAGTCCTGGCGCTGGTGTCAACCCACTGGTTGTGGGACCAGGACCAGGGGATCCTGGAGCTGGTGTCTACCCACTGATGTGCAGAGCTGGATATAAGGGTCTCTGGCTGCAGGACCTGGGATCCCAGATCTGGCATCAGTCCACTGGTGGGCAGTGTTAGGGTCCAGGTGTCCTGGGGTTAGTGTCAGCCACTACTGGGTGGAGCCAGATCTCGGAGTTCCTGCCTGCATGACCTTGAGGATCACAGAGTTGGTTTTGGCATGTTGATATGTGGGACCAGTGTCCAGGGCATCCAGTGTCTAGTGTTGGCTCACTGGTGGAAAAAGCCAGGTCCAGGGTCTCTGGTGCCAGAATCCTGGTGGTCTTAGAGCTTGTATTAGCCAGCTGGTAGACACAGTGGGATCCAGGTTGTCCTGGGTTTGGTGCCTTCCCACTGGTGGGTAAGGCTGGTCCCAGGGCTAGTGCCAGCTCATTAGTGGGCAGGGTTGTGTCCCACATTCTCTGACTGCAGGGCCCTGCATATCCTGGGGCTAGTGCAGGTGCACTTGGTGACCAGAGCCAGGTCCACTCTGGTGGATAATCTCAGGTCCTGGAGAAGCTGGGAGTTTAGGGGTCTTAGGCAGCCAGCCTGCTGGTGGGTGAAGCTGTGTCCCTGCCCAGCTAGCTGTTTGGCCTGGAGTGTTGGAGCATGTGAGGTTTTGTTTGCACCCTTTAAGAGTGGAGTTTTTATTTCCTACAGCCTTCTGGCTCTCCAAAACATAAGCCCCAATAGCCTTCAAAACCAAATCTTCTGGGTGCTCATCTTTCTGGTGCAGGGCCCTCAGTCTGGAGAGCCCTGTGTGGGACTCAGATCCCTCACTCCTTGAGGAGAACCTCTACAATTGTAATTATCCTCCTATTTTCAGGTCATCCACCCTGGAGTATGGGCCTTGACTATACTGTGTCTCCACAACTCCTACACATCTTGTTGTGGTTCCTTCTTTATATCTTTAGTTGTAGAAGATGTTTTCTACTAGTTTTCAGGTCTTTCTCATCAAAAATTTCTCTGTGGGACTTCCCTGGTTGCACAGTGGTTAAGAAACTGCCTGCCAATGCAGAGGACATGGGTCCAAGCCCTGGTCCGGGAAGATTCCACATGCCGTGGAGCAAATAAGCCTGTGTGCCACGACTACTAAGCCTGCACTCTAGAGCCAGTGCTCCAAACAAGAGAAGCCACTGCAGTGAGAAGTGTCCACACTGCAACAAAGAGTAGTCCCCACTCACCACAAATAGAGAAGAGTCCGCCAGCATCAACAAAGATCCAATGCAGCCAAAAATAATAAAAAAGTAAATAAATAAAAAAATAATTTCTCTGTAAATATTAGTAATTTTGGTGTACCTGTCAGAGGAGTGAGCTCAGGTTCTTCCAACTAAACTATCTAGGCCACTCCCTGTCCTCATTTTTTTAATCCTTTTTTGTTTTCTTTTTTTCTGTTCAGCTTGGTAGATTTTCACTACTCTGTCTTCCAGTTCACTGATTCATTCCTCTGTATCATCTAATCTATTGTTGATTCCTTCTAGTGTACTTTTTATTTCAGTTATTATATTCTTCAGCCCTGTTTGGTTCTTCTTTATATTTTCTAACTCTTTGTTAAACTTTTAGCTATGTTTATCCTTTCTTCTCCAGAGTTCATTGAGCATTTTACCATCATTGTCTTGAACTCTTTATTGGGTAGCTTAATTGCCTCCACTCACTTAGTTCTTTGAGGTTTTATCTTTTTCCTTTGTATGGAACATATTCCTTTGTCACCTCATTTTGCCTACTTCTCTGTGTTTAGTTGTATGTAGTAAGTAGGTCTGTTATGTTTCCTATCTCGGAGAAATGGCCTTATGTTAGAGATGTCTTATAGGGCCCAACAGCACACTACCTCTGGTCTCTAGAGTTATATGATCTAGGAGTGCCCCCTACGTGAGCTGAGTCAGCCCATCTGTTGTGGTGGGGCAAACTACTGCAGGTGAGCTGGTAGAAGGAGCTGGGTGCTGGCCCAGTTAGATGTCAGGCCCTGCCTTCTGTGAAGGCTGTCAGTTGCTGTTAAGCAGGGATGGATCCTGGTACACCTGACTACAAGGTATGGGGAGTCCTGGGGCTGGTGTCAGGCTGTTGGTGGTTGGGGCCAGTTCCTGTCATGGCTGGCTGTAGGGCCCAGGGGTTGCAGAGCTGTTGCTGGCCTGCTGGTGGGTGAGGCCACGTCCAGGTATGATTGGCTGTGGGCCCAGGGCGTCCTGGGTCAACTGGTTGCTGGACCCAGGGGATCTGAGGGCTGGGGCTGTCTTGCTGCTGGGAGGCACAGGTTCCAGCATAACTGGCTGTGTAGCCTGGTAGTCCCAGGGCCTTCTGGGTTCCAGGTTCTGGCTGGCTGGTAGGTGGTGCTGGGTGCTGGGATAGCTTGTTGGGAGCCTTGTGGGAGGCTGGGGTTGGTGCCAGCCCACTTGTGAGTGGGGTTGTGTCCCCATGAGACTGGATGCTTGGACTTTGGTGTACCTGGTCTGGGTACTAACTGGTTGGTGGGTGGGGCTAGGTCCCAGCATTAAAAGGCTAGAGGGAGGACTAGTACAAAATGGGACTTGCCAGCACCAGTGTCCTTGTGGTAGAACAAGCTCCCAGAAGTGGATGCTACCAGTGTTTATGTCTCCAGGGAGAGTCTCAGTGGCTTCCTGCCTTCCTGGGAGGCTTCTGCAAGATTAGAAAGTGGGTCTGACCCAGGCTTCTTTCAAATTACTGCCTCTGTGCTGGGACTCAGATCATGTGCGATTTTGCATGTGCCGTTTAAGAACAGAGTTTCTGTTTCCTACAGCCATTCAGCTCTCCCATAGGCAATCACAGGTGGCCTTCCAAGCCAGATATCTGGCCTTTATCTTCCCGAGGCAAGACCCCCGGTCTAGGGACCCTGATGTGGGGCTCTGATCCCTCATTCCTTGGGGAGAACTTCTGCAATTGTGATTATCCTCTTCTTTGTGGGTTGCCTACCAGGGTTGTAGGTCTTAACTATGCAGTGCTTCCTCCCCTCTTACTTGTCTCATTGTTGTTCCTTCTTTATATATTTTGTTGTAGAAAATCTTTTCTCCTAGAATTCAGGTCATTCTCATTGATAGTCGCTCTGTAAATAGTTGTAATTATGGTGTGCCCATGGGAAAAGGTGAGCTCAGGGTCTTCCTACTCTGCCATTTTGACCAGTAATCTTTATAATTATTTTTTGTTAGCTGGATATGATGTACTGTTAAAAGGAACTTCTATAAATAGGCCTTTAGTAACATGGTGGTGAGATTGGGGGGAGTATTCTCTAGCTCTATAATTTGGTCTCAGTCTTTGAGTGAGCCTATGACTCTAGAAAAGTGTTTCTCAGTTTTTTCTTCTCTACCCTTAGGCGGGACATGATGGTTAGAATGGGTTGGAGTTGGGTATTTCTTTTGCTTTGGTCAATTAGGCTTTGATTTTACAATTGACCTTTGAACAACATGAGGGGTTAGGGGTGCTGAACCCCTGCAGAGTCAAAAATCCACATTAAACTTTTGACTCCCTAAAATGTTACTAATAGCCTACCATTGACCAGAAACCTTAGCAATAATATAAACAATACTTATTTTATATGTTATATGTATATCTACATGTAGTTTATGCATTCATGACATACCTTTTTTCTTTTCTTTTCTTTTCTTTTTTGATATTTCTAGGCTATGTCTGTTTTGGGGAGGTTTCTTCAAATTGCCACAAATCTACAAAAAAAAATTTAAATGTATTTATTGAAACAGTCTGCATATAAGTGGACCCACACAGTTCAAACCTGTGTTGTTCAAGGGTCAACTGTACCTCAGGCATGTTACACTCTCGTTAATTGATTTCCCCTGAGGGCAGAACTTGTTAAGATGAACACAGTGGGGCTTCCCTGGTGGTGCAGTGGTTGAGAGTCTGTCTCCTGATGCAGGAGACACGGGTTTGTGCCCCGGTCTGGGAAGATCTCACATGTCGCGGAGTGGCTGGGCAATAATATATAATGATACTTACTGAAACAGATATGGGGCATTTGAGTAATTAGGAATCCATTAGCATATTTTTCTGGAAGCCTTGACTACAAAATGAAGACAGTGGATTTGGACACTTTCAGCTATGAAGAAGTTATTTGGATATTCATCTTTATGCTGAATGGAATATGCTTATTTCATCTCTGCAGCTTCCCATATACCATTTTCCCACCTCTGTTTTGTGTTTGGAAAGACATTTAGAAATTAAAACTCAAGTTAAAAAGTGAGTGACGGGCTTCCCTGGTGGCGCAGTGGTTGAGAGTCTGCCTGCCGATGCAGGGGACACGGGTTCGTGCCCTGGTCCAGGAAGATCCCACATGCTGCGGAGTGGCTGGGCCCGTGAGCCATGGCTGCTGAGCCTGCACGCCCGGAGCCTGTGCTCCACAACGGGAGAGGCCACAACAGTGAGAGGCCCGCATACCACACACAAAAAAAATAAAAATTAAAATTAAAAAAAAGATGAACACAGTGCTCTTGTATATTCCAAAAAGTTCATTTATCCTTCCCCAATCAGAAGCCTATGGGGATTTTCTGATATTTACTTTGGGATCCTGGTCAAGCTCCTGGAGGTAAACTTCACAATATTGTGGGACTCCCCTATGACTGTGTCCCCTAGAGTTTTTAACTCAATATCCACACTGAACCTCCAGCAATTCAATCACAGTCCAGCTTTTCTATCCCACAGTAGTTCCCATGGCAGTTTCCACTCATGAATCTCTGCTCTGGGAAGCTACAACTCCGTGCATTTGCCTTTCAGTCTCTCCAGTCCTGGGATGACATTTTGTCCTGTGTCCCTGTGTCTTCCCCTCTCTTATGGATTGAAAAAGTAAAAAAAAAAAAAAAAAAATCTGTTCAGCTTTTTACTTGTTAGGACAATGTGGCGATTTCCATGCTCTTTACAGACAGAATTGGACTGAATTATTATTTTAACCCATAAACTTTGACATCATTTATATTTGACAATGTATTTTCTTTACATATTTTTTTCTCAGATTCTGATGCTAATTTTACCTGATTGGAATATATTTTCTATTTTCAGATTATTAGTGAATATATTTATAATTAAAAAAAATTAAGCCAATTTTATAAGCATAATAACTTAGGTTTCCATCTGGTGTGAGATGAGAAATTTTATCCCCATTTTTTAAAAACTGGTTTTTTTTATATTTTTATTTTTTTAATTTATAGAATATAGGATTTAGACATAGATCATAATTATAAAATTAATGATTTGATGCAATCTATTATTTTCTTTTCTAGGATAATGTCTGATATTTGCATTAAACTTTAATACCATATTAGAAATAATCATTTAGGCTTAACTATGATTATCCATTTCACTGCTCACTTTTAATCTCACATAATTTTTTTTATTTTTTAAATTATTTTATTTTTTCTTCTGTTAGCTGCAAAATATCTTTAGTTAATTATTCCAGGAGGAGTATGTGAGGAGTATACTTTCTGAGTCCTTGCATGTCTGAGAATGTCTTTCTGCTTCCTTATTACAGGAAAAACTGGGGACAGAATTCTTGCATTAAAAACCCTTTCTGCTCAAAGCTCTATGGATGATTACTACCTCAAACTGTGCTTTAGAGGAAAGTAAGAACAGCTTAGTTTTTGGTGTTTAATTAACAACTAATTTTTTTTGTGTGTGAATACATATAACATTTTATGTTTTATTCTTGAAAAAGAAACCAGCAATGCCAAGGCTCTTTTTAGTTCCTTGAAGCCTTCCCTTCATTAGATCTGTGACTGAATACTTTTTTTCATCTCAGGAAAGTTTTCTACTTTTCCCTTGTCTGTTACTTTGCACCATATGATCTGGTGTTTCTTTATGAGGTTATTATTTTTCAAAAATTGGATGTCTTAAATCTATACTTCAAGTCTTGTAGTTTTCTTCTCTTTGCCTGTAAGTTTTGAAAATATTTCTTTTATTTTTAATTTTATTTACTCACTATTTTTATTTTTGGCTGTGTTGGGTCTTTGTTGCTGTGTGTGGGCTTTCTTTATTTGTGGCAACCAGGGGCTACTCTTCGTTGCGTTCCATGGGCTACTCGTTATGGTGCCTTCTCTTGTTGTGGAGCGTGGGCTTTAGGCGTGCAGGCTTCAGTAGTTGCAGCCTGCAGGCTCAGTAGTTGTGGCTCATGGGCTCTAGAGTGCAGGCTCAGTAGTTGTGGTGCACAGGCTTAGTTGCTCTGTGGCATGTGGGATCTTCCCAGACCAGGGATCGAAGCAGTGTCCTCTGTATTCATAGGCAGGTTCTTAACCACTGTTCCACCAGGGAAGTCCTGAAAATATTTCTTAAGTTTATATTCTGCTTCACTAATTTGATTATTTTTAGTATTATTTCTGCTATTAATTGATCCCATTATGGAATTCAGTAATTATTCAAAATGGATTTTGTGTTTTAGTCTTTTTTTTTTTTTTTTTGCTCATTCTTATAGGAGGAGTTCCATGGTTACACAGTATTGACTCATGGTAAAGTAAACATTGAGAGATTCTGTCTGAAATTGGTTCAGCCTGAAACCTTTATATCAAGATGAAGGGAGATTATATTTACTGTAAAATTACAAGAACTCTTCGGAGAACCTTCAGTCTTTGGAGAAAGGAGATGGAGCCAAGGTAATAGGCAGCTTCAGCAGGGAGCCCCTCCTCTATGCAGAAACATTGCTTCTTTGTTCTTTTCTGTTCTGACATGGCCACTTGCTCAGTAACAAGCTGAATTAATGTCTATCCTCTGTCTATCTTAGGTGTCTGGGCCAGAGTGCTGCCCCAAGCTTTGTTTGTGGTTGCCCCATGAGTAGGGCTGCCGGATTTAGCAAATAAAAATACAGCAGCTCAGATAAATTTAACTTTCAAATAAACAATTACTTTCTTTGCATATGTCACAGATATTGCATGAGACATAATTATACAAAGAAAAAAAAATCTTTTGTTTACCTGAAAGTCAAATTTAACGTGCCATCCTATATTTCGTCTGGCAACCATACCCATGAGACACTGTCTGCTTTTGCCCTTTCTGAGGTAAGGAGGTGTTAGAACAGAGCTCTTCAAGGATTCCATCTAATCCTAAGGATGCTGTTCTTTCATAGGGTTGCATGATACTCCCCTTCAGTTCTTCCTTCATTCAGGCCCTATCTGCATTCTACCTGGTGGAAATCCCTTGATATTTCATGTCAATTTCAGATGTGACATATTATAGGTTCCAGAACTGAACTAATACAGCTTTCCCACTACTTTTATATTTCAATGGTAATCAAGATTCTGGAGGTGTGTGTGTGTGTGTGTGTGTGTGTGTGTGTACCTGAGGTGAGGAGAAGATGACTGATAAAAGGAAAGTTAAATGCCTGTGCTTACATTTTCATTGTACGAAAACTTTTTGTCATGTCTAATTCAATTTTCTAGAGCTCTCATATCTCACTATATAACACCACATTAAAAAATTTTTGTCAAATCAAATTGGACAGAATGAGTTATGTGGTTGGTTAAACTATGCCATCTTAGGCTGTATCTGATTTAGACTGAGACGAATGGCTTTTCCCAAACTATCCTCTTAGAGATTTATTTTCACCTCCCCTCATTCTCTTCTCTGTTTACTACTTTACCACTTAAGATTATCTACCCCTCTGGGAAGTTAATAAACCAAAAGAAGATAAAAGCTCTATGTGAAACTGCCTATCAAGAGAAAGCAATCATACCAACTTTTATTGAATATTTAATATATGCCAGCCTAAGTGTTTTAGATACACTACCTCACTTAGTCTTCTCTACACTGTATTAACCCTCTTTTTCCTGGTGAGAAAACACATAACCAGAGAGGATAACAGACTTGTCATAGGCCACACAGTGAGGTTTGAGTACACTTTTTCTACTCTACTATATCACTCCAGAGATCTTTATTTTCAATTGCCCCTTTTAGAGACAGTTGGAATTTTGTTTTGGCCAGCTCATCAATTCTTTTCTACTTCAATTTCTCAGAGAGACAACTCTGGGCTTAGGGATTAGTATATGCTGCTGATTTCCATTAGCCATATCTACAACCAGGTGCAGATAGCCGTAAAATACAACTTTCTCCTTCCTGTAGTTGCTAAAGCATTACCACCTGCAGAAGTTCTTTTATCCATTCACCAACTCATGTAGCATCAAATGATAACTTTATGACCTAAAAAAAGTACTAAAATATAGAATTCAGAAGGGAATTCAGAGACGAAGCATGGCAAGGAGCCAGTTCCCAAAGCAAAGTGGCTCAGAGGAAAATCCCTAGTACCTGCTAAAGGCTGGAATAACTTTGTGCACTGGTGGCTCATGTTAATTTCAGGAAATCCCCTGCAATTTCCCATAAAGGTGTATCAATGGCCCACATGTCTTCAGTTATTTCCACTGAAAGTAAAAAGTTTCCAATGCAGTAACTGTGTGCAGTATGTGATATTACTGCCACATTAGCTTGTAATGAGACCGAGTCCTTAACTCATGCCACCATAGTGCATTTCCAGTGCATCCTGCCCATCATGAAAATTTCTGACTGTATATTCTGCTCATTATTAAAATAGAGGTCACGAGTATTACCACCTAGACCCAATAAATGCCACATAAACATTCTCATATAATTTCACCAAATCATTTCACTTTTTTTTTTTTTTTTTGCAGTAAGTGGGCCTCTCACTGCTGTGGCCTCTCCCGCTGTGGAGCACAGGCTCCGAACGTTCAGGCTCGGCAGCCATGGCCCACATGCCCAGCTGCTCCGTGGCACGCAGGATCCTCCTGGACCAGGGCACGAACCCACATCCCCTGCATTGGCAAGCGGACTCTCAACCACTGCACCACCAGAGAAGCCCTCATTTCACTTTTGACACTTCCCATCAAGCCACTTCATAACTGCAACCTTGTATGGACAGATATAGACACATAATGTAATTGTTTCATGAAGAAGACAAAGTTTCAGAGGAGAGGGTTCAAGAATGAGAAATAAACAATTACTAACTGAGTGCCTAGTGTGTCCAAATTCCATAATACCCAAACAACCCTATGAATCATGTTCTGTTGCTCTCTTTTTTTCCAAATCCAAGGATGGAAGAGCAGAGAAGGTACATTATGTCCTAAATGTAACATAGCACATCACATTATCTAACTCAAAGTTAATCTGCCTCTAAAGTTCTAAGTTTTTCCACTTGAACCACAAACAGCCTCCATTTCATTATCTATAAGACTTCTCTCTTCTAAAGTAAACTGCCATTCTTGCATTCATTTTAATCACTTTAAATTTTAATTTAAAATATTTATTGGATTAGAAGAGTCTGACATGGATGCATTTATGCAAAGAACCACATTCTGCAATTTACTGCTTGCATAGTCAAACAAAAATCAAACAGAAAGATATCTAACAAGTACAATTTGTTTCACTCCTTTTTTATAAATGCTGAGTTACTTAAACCCAAATTTTGATTATCAGTTATAGAGATCTGATTTAGGTCTATATCAACAATCAACCACACACAAATGAAGAGACAAAGAAGAGTGTAAATAAAGGAGAGAGGAAAAGCTCAGATTATTTTTCTGTTCTATATCTGTAGCCAGAATTATTTCCCCTGTGGCCCAAAGAAGAAATCCAATATTTATCTTATTTTCTGTAAACAAGGGAGACCACAAGAGGCTGAGATGAGCAGGTGTCCATTACTAAAACTCAAATGAAACATCTCAAAAATTAGACTCCTTGACTTCAGTGGGAGTTTGATAGCAGTTAGCCAAACCTCAAATTTGATGTAATAGAAATGTTACATACAAATATATATTTGAGGAGACATTAAAAGCAAAACAAATGCAATTTTAGGAGTAATGATTAAACTATAAACTAAGGTGAGACAAGTGCATAAACTCATCAGTTTTACTCTCTAATTCACATTTCATGTTTTTCTTTGTTCATTTTTACTTCTTAGAATCAGGCTCTTTCCAAGAGATAAAAGTTGTACATAGAATGAGATCTTAAACCAAAAAACATGAAATATTTGTGATTTAAATTGAAAGTAGTATCAGTCAATAATAAAACTTAATGGTATCTTTCATAAAGAAGTCTTTAAATACTCAAATAATAATAGCTAATATTTATTAAGCACTTATGATGGGCCTTGCCTAGGGTGAAATTCTTTACATGCATTTCATGGCAATCCTACTGTCTAGCCACCATTTCAGGATTAATAAGGAGAAAAAATCCTTCTCTTTAAGAGGAGCTGATTGAAAAAAGGCAGCCAGCACAGCTGGACCCAGGAACATCTCTCTTCATGTGAAGTAGCAAAGAGTTTCAACAGCTTCCATAGCAACCCAGTGTTTATGCAACTGAGCTCAATAATAGTGAATTGTCCTATTCACAATATGAGTGATGGTATATGAAAGAGAGCCAACCAGAACTTAGATTCCATTTCATGATTAGGGGCTCTGTTCATGTGTTAACATGTTCACCCATTCATTCACACATTCAACAGGCATTCATTGGGCACCTTCTATGTACCAAGTGTTGAGCTAGCTGATGAGAATACAAAGACAAAATGACACAATTCCTGTTCCCCAGGAGCTCCCAGACTAGTTAGTGAAAAAGACAAATACTAGAACAAGTCCCAATAAAGTGTAGGTGTAAAACGTTGCAGAGGTACAGGTAGGAAGAAGGGGCTTACATTGGCATGATATGCTAAGGGAAGGCAGAACTGGGTTGACTAGGTAGACAGAGGAGAAAATAATATTTCAGGCCACTGAAATAACTTTCACAAAGCATTTGGGCATGAACCAGCATAGTGTGTTTTGGGATCTATAAATAATTTGGATGCAGAGGGCAGCATGGACTGATTGTGAAGTGACTTACATGTATTTAAAGGGCTTAGATTTTTCCTGTAGTTGATTGGGAGTTAATGTAAAACTAAGTGAAATAGAACTATGATCCAATTTATTCCCTGGGAAAGTTAATTCTGGTGAAAATGTGGATAGGAGATTATAAAGGATACATGAAATATATTTTATGATAATTGTATATGAATGGGTTGTGCATTGAAAGAAAACTTTTCAGTGTTGCTAGTAAATGAATTATGTTATGAGACATTTTGATCTACTTTGGAAATCTTAACTATGTTTTATGTACATGTGTGTTTATGTGTGTGTGGGTAGACTTTTTATAATAAGTTCTTTTCCCTAGCATTATTGCCCTAAGCAGCAATCAGAAAACTAGAACTAATGAATTCTTCTCCCACTTGATCTTTTAAGCAAGGCACCTAAAGTTTAACTGAGACTAAAATAATTCTGACTTCTTCATTCCTATTACATAAAGGAAGATTGAAGTCATATCAAGCACCTTTCTGACCACAACAGTATAATACTAGAAATCAACAAGGAAAAAAAAACTGCAGGAAACAGAAAACACATGGAGGCTAAACATTATGCTATTAAGCATCTAATGTGTCAATGAAGAAATCAAAGAAGACATTTAAAAATACATGGAGACAAATGAATATGAAAACACAATCATCCAGAATCTGTGGGACACAACAAATACTGTTCTAAGAGGGCAGTTTATAGTGATACAAGCCTACCTCAGTAAACCAGAAATCTCAAAAAAAAAAAAAAAACAACCTAACCTTACAACTAAAACAACTAGAAAAAGAACAAAGCACAAAATTAGTAGCAGGAAAAAAAATCATAAATATCAAAGCAAAAAAAATGAAGTAGGGCTTCCCTGGTGACACAGTGGTTGAGAGTTCGCCTGCCGATGCAGGGGACGTGGGTTTGTGCCCCAGTCTGGGAAGATCCCACATGCCCTGGAGCAGCTGGGCCCGTGAGCCGTGGCCACTGAGCCTGTGAATCTGGAGCCTGTGCTGCACAATGGGAGAGGCCACAAGAGTGAGAGGCCCGCTTACTGCAAAAAAAAAAAAAAAAAAAGAAGAAGTAGAGACTGAAAAGAACAATGGAAAAGATCAATAACCCAAGAGCTGTTTGCTTAAAAATGTAAATAAAATTGATAAAAATTTTAGCCAGACTTATCAGGAAAAAAGAGGGAGGGCCTAAATCAATAAACTCAGAAATGAAAGAGAAGTTGTAACTGACACCACATAAATACAAAAGATCATAAAATATTACTACAAAAAATTATTTACCAATAAAATGGACAACTTACAAGAAAGGAACAAATTCCTAGAAATGTGCAATCTCCTAAGACTGAACCAGAAAGAAAGAAAAAATATGAACAAATCAATTAACAGTAATGAAATTGAATTGGTAATAATAATAAAAAAAAAGTCCAGGGCCAGATGGCTTTACAGGTGAATTCTACCAAAGATTTACAGAAGAGTTAACACCTATCCTTCTCAAACTATTCTAAAAAATTGCAGAGGAAGGACTGCTTCCAAACTAATTCAATGAGGCCACCATCACCCTGATACCAAAACCAGACAAAGACACCAGAATAAAAGAAAATACAGGCCAATATCACTGATGTACAAAGATGCAAAAATCCTCAACAAAACATTAGCAGACCAAATTCAACATTCATTAAAAGAATCACACCATGATCAAGTGGGATTTGTCCCAGGGATGCAAGGGTGGTTCAATATCCACACTCAACCTGAAACCATAAAAATTATAGGAGAAAACATTCTCTTTGACATTGGTTTCAGTATTTCTGGAGGGATATATATCTTCAGGCAATGGAAACAAATGCAAAAATCAGCAAATGGGACTACATCAAACTAAAAAGCTTTTGTACAGAAAAAGAAACTATCATCAAAACAAAAAGGTTGCCTACTGAAAGGGAGAAGATATTTGCAAGCAATATATCTGATAATGGGTTAATATCCAAAAATATATAATGAAATCATACCACTCAACATCAAAAAAAACCAAGCAACATGATTAAAAAATGGGCAGAGGATCTGAATAAATGGTTTCCCAAAGATGACATGCAGATGTTCAAGCAAGTGAAAAGGTGCTCAACATCATTAATCTTCAGGGAAATGTCAATCAAAACTACCATGAGATATCACCTCACACATGTCAGGATGGCTATTCTCAAAAAGACAACAAATATCAAGTGTTGGTAAAGATGTGTAGGAAAGAGACCCTAGTGCATTATTGGCAGGTACATAAATCTGTACAGCCACTATGGAAAACAGTATGGAGAGTCCTGAAGAAATTTAAAATAGAACTACCATATGATGCAGCAAATCCACTCCTTGGTATTTATCTGAAGAAAAGAAAAACTTTAATCTGAAAAGATATACACACCTCTACATTCACTGAAGCATTATTTACAATAGCCAAGATATGGAAGCAACCTAAGTGCTTTCAATAAATGAATGGATAAAGAATATGTGGTATATATGTAACTCAATCATAAAAAAGAATGAAATCTTGCCATTTGTGACATGAATGAGCCTACAGGGTATTGTGCTAAGTGAAATAAGTCAGACAAAGAAAGACAAATATCATATGATTTCTCTTGTACGTGGAATCTAAAAAAAAAAAAAAGCAAATGAACACACATGACAAAAAAGAAACAGAATCATAGATACAGAGAATAGCTGGGTGGTTATCTGAAAGAAGGGGGCTGGAGGGTTGAATGAAATAGGTGAGGGAAATTAAAAGGTAAAAACTTCCAGTTACAAAGTAAATGAGTCTCAGGGATGAAATGTGCAGCATGAATAATATAGTCAATAGTAATATAATATCTTTGTAAGGTGACAGATGGTAACTAGACTAGTCATGGTGTTCATTTTGTAATGTATAGAAATAACAAATTCTATGTTGTGAACTAGGGACTAACATAATGTTGTAGGTCAATTATACTTCAACAAACAAACAAACTTATAGAAAAAGAAATCAGCTTTGTGGTTACCAGAGGCAGGGAATGGGGGTAGGGAGAATTGAATGAAAGTCATCAAAAGCTACAAACTTCCAGTTATAAGACAAGTAAGTACTAGGAATATAATGTACAATATAATTAATATAATTAACACCTGTGTATGTTATATATGAAAGTTGTTAAGAGAGTAAGTCCTAAGGAAAAAATATTTTTTTCTTTTTCCTTTATTTTGTATCTGTATGAGATGATGGATGTTCACTAAACTTATTGTGGTAATCATTTCATGATGTGTGTAAATCAAATCATTATGCAGTATACTTTTAACTTATACAATGCTGTGTGTCAATTATATTTCAACAAAACTGGAAGGAAAATAGAAAATTACAAGGCATACCAAGAGACAAAATATCATAAGTTGAAGATACAAAGCAAGCATCAGAATCAGACTTGGCAGGGATGTTGGAATTATCAGACCATTCATTTAAAATAACTATAATTAATACACTAAGGTGTCTAATAGATAAACTATACAATATGCAAGACAGATGAACAAAGAAAGCAGAGTGATAGAAATCCTAATTAGGAACTGGAAATAAGTGCTAGAGATAAAACTGTAATACAAATAAAGAATGCCTTCGATGGGTTTATTAGCAGACTGGACATGTCTGAGTAAAGAAACTCCGACCTAGAGCTTATATCAATAGAATCCCTGAAAACAGAAAAGCAAACAGAACAAAGAGTGAAGAACAGAACCAAATATCTGAGGAATGTGGGACAACTATAAAAGATTAACATATACATGATGGGAATACTAGAAGGAGAAGAAAAAGAGAAACGAACAGAAGAAATATTTTAAACCATAACGACTGAGAATGTCCTCCAAATTAATGTCAGACACCAAACCACAGACCCAAAAACCTACACATCAGCATATCATTTACAAAATATGAAAATCAAGATAAAGAAAAAAGTCTAGAAGAATACAGAGGGGGAAAAACACTTTACCTATAGAGAAACAAAGATAAGAATTACATCTGACTTCTAAGAATAGTGAAATATATAATGTGTTGACAGAGAAAAAAAACCCACCAACCTAGAATTCTGTACCCTGTGAAATTTTTCTTCAAAAGTGAAGTAGCTATAAAGGCTTTCCCAGACAAACCAAAAGTTAGGGAATTTGTTACCAGTAGACCTGTCTTGCAAGAAATGTTAACAGACATTCTTTAGAAAGAAGGAAAATAATACAGGTCAGAATCTCTGGTCTGCATTAGAAAAGTAAAGCATCAGTGAAGGAATAAGTAAAAATAAAGAATTTTAACCTAACAGATAACAGTTTGTTCAAAATAATAATAGCAAAATGTACTTGATTATGTATGTTTATGTATATATTTCATAGTACCTAAAGGAGTTGAAACCATGTTCAAGGATGTTTATAGCAGCTTTATTCGTAATTGCCAAAACTTGAAAGAAATCGAGATTTCCTTCAGTTGATAAGGGAACACATAAACTGTAGTATTTACAGACAATGGAAAATTATTTCATGGTAAAAATAAATGAGCTATCAAGCCATGAAAAGACATTGAAGAAACTTAAATGCATATTATTAAGTGAAAGAAGCCAATCTGAGAAGGCTATATACTATACGATTCCAACCATGTGACATTCTGAAAAAGGTAAATCTATGGAGACAATAAAAAGATTAGTGATTGCTAGGGGTTGTGCAGGGTGGGATGAATAGGCAGAGCAGAGAGGACCTTTAGGGTCATAAAAATATAATGACAGGCTTATGTTATTATACATTTGTACAAATGCATAGAATGTACAACATCAAGTATGAATCCATAGGTGAACTATGGACTTTGGGTGATAATAATGTGTCAATGTAGGGTTATACTTGATTTAAAAAATGGACCATTCTGGTGAGTGATATGGATAATGAAGGTAGCTAGGGGGTATATGGGAAATCTCTATACTTCCCTCTCAATTTTGTTGTAAACCTAATACTACTCTAAAAAATAAACTCTTTAAAAATATTAATGATATTTATCACTAGGTAATACATTTGTAATCTGAAAAAAAACCCATCATTTCAGAAAAACTACTATCCTGTATACTAGAAACAGAGATGGGTAAGCCCCAAACAGCCTCTGTGGCCCTTAGATTATTTGCGGATGCCCAGACTCTTGCTGAAGAGATTGTAGATACAACTGGATAGACACTGGCATGGTTAACGTTCTTCTCTGACATCACACTAGTAAATGTATCAATGATTGCAAACCTAATTGATTCTGTCTGTTTAGGAGGCATAAGTTTCCTGGTACTGCTGTTTCCATTTTTCCAGCTTAAAACAACTACAGTGCCTTCTTGCACAGTAGTAGGAAATTTTTGAAAAGATTCTGCTATTCCAGCACCCAATCCATCAGTTTTGAAGGTAAGACACAGTGATGAGCATTCCAGGGTGTGTTGTGTTAAGGTCCCTTCAAAAATGACCTCTCAGTAAAACCTATATTAGGTAAAGTGTCCTTCACTTTCCCCTTGACAGTAGACTTGTAGCCTGTGAGAGCAGTCATGGCTGATCACAAATAATTCATTTTATATTAAGTGCTAAATTCCATAGTAGTTCTTAGCAACAAGGGACTCTCAAAGGGCAAAAGACTGAATAAACTTAAACTTCAAGGAATAGTGAGCACTTACTTGCAGCAATCAATAGCCTTTTACTATGGAGAGCAACAAAACCTTTTGGCTTCCTGACTACAAGTCAAGTCTCTGATCCCCATTCTAACCATCATTCATTTTCAGGGCACTTTGATTCTGTGCTTCTCATGTGGAGGCAACAAGGTGCTGGCCCCTGTTTGAACTCAAGTCCCATGGAGAAAAAGATTCCCCAACAGAGAAAATAAATACTTCCTAACTTCTTTGTTTGTCTTCCAGGCTCCCAGTGGGCACAGAACTCCTGCTCCCTCTGGGTAGCACTCTTCAACTCTCCCTGCTAATTAACCTCTCCTACAGGGTTGCCAAATGAGCTGCTGACAACCAGCCCTGAGCAACTAGAAAACACCAGGACAGCAGACTGAATTGTTAAATTTGTCCATTAAGTCTAGGAGCAGAGAGCGCCTTTGGAGTTTTACTTGAATGCAATAGTGTTAGGTTTACATCATGGTCAGAAGAGGGAAAGAATTTGTGCCATACTTGCTCTCTAACTACCAACAGGATACAGTTTTTCAATATTTTTTCATGCAGTGAGGAGGTGATAAATAGTAGTAATTGGACTTGAGATCTTTTTACAACAATAAATGAAAAAGATTCTGAGAAATATTAGGGATGCTACTGAATTTTCAACATTTCTTCCTCCCCTTCCTTAATATAAATGGATCCCAAACCAAAAGCCAAATGGCCCTTTTTTTGCTTTAGCTGAGTAAGGTGTGAGGGTGAATATGCACGCCTGACAAGTTATGGGGGCCTAATAAATATTTAAGAAGAACAAACATTTGTTAAAACACATAGTTGAACATCTATGTGGTATGAGAATACCACAATTTTCAGAATCTCCCCTCCAATGATATAAAAACAAATCAACTGTGAACAATTTACTTAAAAGTAAACTTTAGTAAAACCAATTAAGGAATAGTTTTGTTTTAAAATAAATGAAAATCAATTTCCAGTCTTAGGTATGTCCAGATGGATAAATATATTTTTGTGACCTTCAAAATTAATGTTTCTTTAAGTCAAGGTCACCTAAGCATTTTCAATGGGCTGAGTACCCGAAGGATCAGTACATGGCCATAAACATTTTATGAAACTCAGGAATGTTGATGTCTGCTTCATTTAGAGCCAAAAAATATGCTTTCTGCTTCTTTTCTACCTGCCTCACTTCTATCACTTACACACACACTGATTTTTCCATTTTTCCCTTAAATTCTTTCTCTTTCTGACCTCAGTATTCCTTAATTTTTTACACCCAAACCTCTTTTCATAGATTGTGTTTAAACATGACTGCTGGCCAAACTGATGTTTAACAATTTCTCCTTCCACTCTCAGCTTAAGCCTTACCCTACAAGGTAATTATTCACCCACATCATCTGATTTGAAGGACAGCAGCTAATCAAATGCTTCCACAATTCCTGAAATTCTGATATTAACATATTCTTCTTTCGGATGAATGTCTCTGCTCACGTTTTCTCTTAATTTTGTACATAAACCTTGATGGTTTAATAAGATCACAGATGCCTATTATCACCCCAATTAATCCCCACTGATTGGTTTTGATGACCTGGAATGCTACATTTTGAAGAATTCCAAGGGAAGTTCAGCAAGAATATTGGCTATAATCAATTAATGATGTCTGCCATAGGAAAGTTCACAATATAAAAACTTGTAAACTTGCTGTGCCTTTTCCAGCTACATCGGCTGGCTCCTCTGTATGAATGTATTGGTCAGTCTCTTTTACTTGCTGAGTGTCAGGAGAGATCCTTAATTACATAAGGTGAAGTTTATGAAAAAGGAAACCCTAAATAGAAGGGATTCTAAATACAAAGTGTTAAAGTGCCATTATTTTGCTTTCTGTGCTCAGATCTAACCCTGAATACCTATCTCAAAACATTTATTCAAACGCAATCTTCTCTTTCCAAAAGCAAAATTAAAAAGTGCCAAAATAGACATAGCAATACTTACATCCAGGAGCATATCAGTCACAAGAAAAAAATTATGTAGGGCACCAGTCTACAAGTAATTTTTTGTTCACAATTAGAGGGGGCCATACTGTAAAATAAAGAAAAAAAAATGAAACCCAGAATGAGTATGTTGTACTTAAGTACACAGACAACTGCACAAAAATTTTCTGAGCAGTTTCTTTTACAGGTTCCTCTTCCTTCCCAACTTCTCTAAATATTAGTAACATGTAAAGCTCTCTCCTTAAGCCATTTCTTTTCTCCTTTTTTTATTCTTTCCATAGGCAATCCCACCCCATGGTGAAAGTCTTTCCTCTCTTTAAATGACTTCCAATCCCAAACCTTCAAAATTACACCTGATTATTTAGTTGAATAGTAAAATCTGGATTCTGGAATGTTCTACCTAAACTTTTAAAACATCCCAAGGTAAAGTAATCATTTACAAATGAAAATTATTTTTTTCCTTCCTAAGTTTTTATGTTAATGGGACTGCAGCAGTCCAGTCACTAAGCTTGTTCATTTTGTCTCCAATGTTTTCTTCTTTATATCCCCAATGTACAGGGGCTGTTTTAGGTCCTGAATTCCTATATTTGTTCTATCTCAATTACCTCTGAAATTGATCTTTTGAGATTTTTCCTTTCAATTCATATTAAATGCCTTTACCAGATATTTAATTTTAAAGCATAATTATAATTTATTGTTCCCCTATTCAGAAACCTACAGAGATTGCCTATTATCTATGGAATAAAGCACAGAACTCTCAAGCTGGCATTCAAGATCCTCTGCAAAGCATCACAAGGCTAACAATCTTATCCATCTATCTCACTCTCCCTTTTTGCTTCCTTCCATCCTTGATTATCCTTTCACTCTTCCACAAGTACTTACTGTGTGATTATTATGTGTTCAGCCTTGTGCTAGGATTTGGGAATACTAAGCCAAATAACACAGGTACATACTGAATCAGTCTAATAAAATAGATATATGTAAAAAATTACAATACATTTTAAATAAATACATAAAATTACAATACAATACAGTGAGTGCTAATAAGGAGCTAAGGACAAAACATGATAAGAACACAAAGGAAGAAGCAACTAACTGTTCTGGGGGACAGAAAAGGACTCTTCAGATAAGAGTATATGTAAAATGTGATGCTGGCTTTGAGTATTAAAGGATAAAAAAGAGCTCCTTTAGGCCATATCTCTCACTCTTTTCCCACATTTTGTGTACTTTCCAGTTAGACTAGATGACTTTTCTCTGTTAACACATCCTTAATGTACATTTGATCATGTATTTTCTCCTTTCCAATCTGTACCAGGTTGATTAGTGTCTCCCCAGTATTCGTGTTCATTCAAAACCTGAGAATGTGACCTAATAGGGGATCAGATAACATTTGTTGAGGATCTTGAGATGAAGTCATCCTGAATGTAGAGTGGGTCCTAAATCCAATGATTAATATCCTTATTAAAAGAAGGATAGGGCATCCAGAGATACACTGAGGAGAATGTCACATGAAGATGGAATTAGAGTAGAGTGATACCACTATGAGCCAAGGAAAGCCAAGGATTGCTAATAGTCACCAGAAGCTGGAAGGCATGAACAGATTCTTCCTGAAAGCCTCCAGAAGGAAACAAATCTGCTGGCACCTTGATTTCATACTTCTGTTCACCTGAACTGTGAGAGAATAAATTTCTGTTGTTTTAAGCCACCCATTCTATGATAATTTGCTTTGGCAGCCTGGAGAAATTAATGTACCATTTCAATTCCTTGAAATTCTATCCAATCATCAAGATCTTCTCAAATGCCACTTTTTCTATCAAGATTTTTCCTCCTGCTTCTTCCCCACTAACAGATTAGATGTGATTTCTTTCTTTGAGCTTCATTTGTGACTCTTCTGGAATTTCACATTTTACCCTACATCTGACATTTTTGTGTGCCCTTCCCTATTCAACTAGATTGCAAGCTTTTTGAATGATGTTAACATAATTTATTCATCTCATATTTTATACAGCACAGTTTCTAGCACTTCCTTAGCATAGGGTCCATCAAAAATGAAAACTGGACTTCCGGGTAAGATGGCGGAAGAGTAAGACGCGGAGATCACCTTCCACCCCACGGATACACCAGAAATACAGCTACACGTGGAACAACTCCTACAGAACACCTACTGAATGCTGGCAGAAGACCCCAGACCTCCCAAAAGGCAAGAAACTCCCCACATACCTGGGTAGGGCAAAGCAGAGAGATCCCCACACAGAGGATCGTTGCCGAGTGGCACTCACCAGCCCGAGAGGCTTGTCTGCTCGCCTGCCGGGGCGCGCGGCGCTGGAAGCTGAGGCTCGGGCTTCGGTCAGAGCGCAGGGAGAGGACTGGGGCTGGCGGCAAGAACTCAGCCGTAAGGGGGCTAATGTGCCACAGCTAGCCGGGAGGGAGTCCGGGAAAACTCTGGAGCTGCCGAAGAGGCAAGAGACTTTTTCTTCCCTCTTGGTTTCCTGGTGCGTGAGGAGAGGGGATTAAGAGCGCTGCTTAAAGGGGCTACACAGACGGGCGCGAGTCGAGACTGAAAGCGCGGAGCCCAGTGACGGGTGTGGGACACTGGGGCTGCTGCTGCCGCCGTCAAGAAGCCAGTGTGCGAGCACAGGTCACTGCCCACACCGCCCTTCCAGGAGCCTGTGCAGCCCGCCACTGCCGGGGTCCCAGGATCCAGGGGCGGCTTCCTTGGGAGAACGCACAGCATGCCTCGGGCTGGTGCAACGTCACACCGACCTCTGCCGCTGCAGGCTCGCCCCGCACTCCGTGCCCTTCCCTCCCGCCAGGCCTGAGTGAGCCAGAGTCCCCGAAGAGGCTGCTCCTTTAACCCTATCCTGTCTGAGCGAAGAACAGACGCCCTCCGGCGACCTACACGCAGAGGCAGGGCCAAATCCAAAGCTGAGACCCAGGAGCTGCGAGAACAAAGAAGAGAAAGGGAAACCTCTCCCAGCAGCCTCAAAAGCAGCGGATTAAAGCTCCACAATCAACTTGATGTACCCTGCATCTGTGGAATACATGAATAGACAACACATCATCCCAAATTGAGGAGCCCGGAGTCACTGCTGTGCCTCTGAGGTGGGAGAGCCAACTTCAGGACACTGGTCCACAAGAGACCTCCCAGCTCCACATAATATCAAATGGCGAAAATCTTCTAGAGATCTCCATCTCAACACCACCAGCACCCAGCCTCACTCAACGACCAGCAAGCTACAGTGCTGGACACCCTATGCCAAACAACTAGCAAGACAGGAACACAACACCACCCATTAGCAGAGAGGTGGCCTAAAATCATAAAAAGTCAGCAGACACCCCAAAACACATCACCAGACGTGGACCTGCCCACCAGAAAGACAAGATCCAGCCTCATCCACCAGAACACAGGCACTAGTCCCCTCCACCAGGAAGCCTACACAACCCACTAAACCAACCTTAGCCACTGGGGACAGACACCAAAAACAACAGGAACTACGAACCTGCAGCCTGCAAAAAGGAGACCCCAAACACAGTAACATAAGCAAAATGAGAAGACAGAAAAACACACAGCAGGAGAAGGAGCAAGATAAAAACCCACCAGACCTAACAAATGAAGAGGTAATAGGCAGTCTACCTGAAAAAGAATTCAGAATAATGATGGTAAAGATGATCCAAGATTCTATTTCCCAGATCCAAAATCTTGGAAACAGAATAGACAAAATGCAAAAAACAGTTAACAAGGACCTAGAAGAACTAAAGATGAATCAAGCATCGATTAAAAACACAATACATGAAATAAAAAATACTCTAGATGGGATCAATAGCAGAATAACTGAGGCAGAAGAACGGATAAGTGAGGTGGAAGATAAAATAGTGGAAATAACTGCAGCAGAGCAAAATAAAGAAAAAAGAATGAAACGAACAGAGGACAGTCTCAGAGACCTCTGGGACAACATTAAACGCACCAACATTCCAATTATAGGGGTTCCAGAAGAAGAAGAGAAAAAGAAAGGGACTGAGAAAATATTTGAAGAGATTATAGTTGAAAACTTCCCTAATATGGGAAAGGAAATAGTTAATCAAGTCCAGGAGGCACAGAGAGTCCCATACAGAAGAAATCCAAGGAGAAATACGCCAAGACACATATTAATCAAACTGTCAAAAATTAAACACAAAGAAATCATATTAAAAGTAGCAAGGGAAAAACAACAAATAACACACAAGGGAATCCCCATCAGGTTAACAGCTGATCTCTCAGCAGAAACTCTACAAGCCAGAAGGGAGTGGCAGGACATAATTAAAGTGATGAAGGAGAAAAACCTGCAACCAAGATTACTCTACCCAGCAAGGATCTCATTCAGATTTGATGGAGAAATTAAAACGTTTACAGACAAGCAAAAGCTGAGAGAGTTCAGCACCACCAAACCAGCTTTACAACAAATGCTAAAGGAACTTCTCTAGGCAAGAAACACAACAGAAGTAAAAGACCTACAATAACGAACGCAAAGCAATTAAGGAAATGGGAATAGGAACATACATATCGATAATTACCTTAAATGTAAATGGACTAAATGCTCCCACCAAAAGACACAGATTGGCTGAATGGATACAAAAACAAGACCCATATATATGCTGTCTACAAGAGACCCACTTCAGACCTGGAGACACATGCAGACTGAAAGTAAGGGGATGGAAAAAGATATTCCATGCAAATGGAAACCAAAAGAAAGCTGGAGTAGCAATTCTCATATCAGACAAAATAGACTTTAAAATAAAGACTACTAGAAGAGACAAAGAAGGACACTACATAATGATCAAGGGATCGATCCAAGAAGAAGATATAACAATTGTAAATATTTATGCACCCAAAATAGGAGCACCTCAATACATAAGGCAAATACTAACAGCCATAAAAGGGGAAATCGACAGTAACACACTCATAGTAGGGGACTTTAACACCCCACTTTCACCAATGGACAGATCATCCAAAATGAAAATAAATAAGGAAACACAAGCTTTAAATGATACATTAAACAAGATGGACTTAATTGATATTTATAGGACATTCCATCCAAAAACAACAGAATACACATTTTTCTCAAGTGCTCATGGAACATTCTCCAGGATAGATCACATCTTGGGTCACAAATCAAGCCTTGGTAAATTTAAGAAAATTGAAATTGTATCAAGTATCTTTTCCGACCACAATGCTATGAGACTAGATATCAATTACAGGAAAAGAGCTGTAAAAAATACAAACACATGGAGGCTAAACAATACACTACTTAATAACGAAGTGATCACTGAAGAAATCAAAGAGGAAATTAAAAAATACCTAGAAACAAATGACAATGGAGACACGACCACCCAAAACCTATGGGATGCAGCAAAAGCAGTTCTAAGAGGGAAGTTTATAGCAATACAATCCCACCTTAAGAAACAGGAAACATCTCGAATAAACAACCTAACCTTGCACCTAAAGCAATTAGAGAAAGAAGAACAAAAACATCCCAAAGTTAGCAGAAGGAAAGAAATCATGAAAATCAGATTAGAAGTAAATGAAAAAGAAATGAAGGAAACGATAGCAAAGATCAATAAAACTAAAAGCTGGTTCTTTGAGAAGATAAACAAAATTGATAAACCATTAGCCAGACTCATCAAGAAAAAAAGGGAGAAGACTCAAATCAATAGAATTAGAAATGAAAAAGGAGAAGTAACAACTGACACTGCAGAAATACAAAAGATCATGAGAGATTACTATAAGCAACTCTATGCCAATAAAATGGACAACCTGGAAGAAATGGACAAATTCTTAGAAATGCACAATCTGCCAAGACTGAATCAGGAAGAAATAGAAAATATGAACAGACCAATCACAAGCACTGAAATTGAAACTGTGATAAAAAATCTTCCAACAAACAAAAGCCCAGGACCAGATGGCTTCACAGGCGAATTCTATCAAGCATTTAGAGAAGAGCTAACACCTATCCTTCTGAAACTCTTCCAAAATATAGCAGAGGGAGGAACACTCCCAAACTCATTCTACGAGGCCACCATCACCTTGATACCAAAACCAGACAAGGATGTCACAAAGAAAGAAAACTACAGGCCAATATCACTGATGAACATAGATGCAAAAATCCTCAACAAAATACTAGCAAACAGAATCCAACAGCACATTAAAAGGATCATACACCCTGATCAAGTGGGGTTTATTCCAGGAATGCAAGGATTCTTCAATATACGCAAATCAATCAACGTGATACACCATATTAACAAATTGAAGGAGAAAAACCATATGATCATCTCAATAGATGCAGAGAAAGCTTTTGACAAAATTCAACACCCATTTATGATAAAAACCCTGCAGAAAGTAGGCATAGAGGGAACTTTCCTCAACATCATAAAGGCCATATATGACAAACCCACAGCCAGCATCGTCCTCAATGGTGAAAAACTGAAACCATTTCCACTAAGATCAGGAACAAGACAAGGTTGCCCACTCACCACTCTTATTCAACCTAGTTTTGGAAGTTTTAGCCACAGCAATCAGAGAAGAAAAGGAAATAAAAGGAATCCAAATTGGAAAAGAGGAAGTAAAGCTGTCACTGTTTGCAGATGACATGATACTATACATAGAGAATCCTAAAGATGCTACCAGAAAACTACTAGAGTTAATCAATGAATTTGGTCAAGTTGCAGGATACAAAATTAATGCACAGAAATCTCTGGCATTCCTATATACTGATGATGAAAAATCTGAAAGTGAAATCAAGGAAACACTCCCATTTACCATTGCAACAAAAAGAATAAAATATCTAGGAATAAACCTACCTAAGGAGACAAAAGACCTGTATGCAGAAAATTATAAGACACTGATGAAAGAAATTAAAGATGATACAAATAGATGGAGAGATGTACCATGTTCTTGGATTGGAAGAATCAACATTGTGAAAATGACTCTACTACCCAAAGCAATCTACAGATTCAATGCAATCCCTATCAAACTACCACTGGCATTTTTCACAGAACTAGAACAAAAAATTTCACAATTTGTATGGAAACACAAAAGACCCCGAATAGCCAAAGCAATCTTGAGAACGAAAAATGGAGCTGGAGGAATCAGGCTCCCTGACTTCAGACTATACTACAAAGCTACAGTAATCAAGACAGTATGGTACTGGCACAGAAACAGAAAGATAGATCAATGAAACAGGATAGAAAGCCCAGAGTTAAACCCACGGACATATGGTC
Organism: Mesoplodon mirus; assembly: GCF_964341445.2. Classification (NCBI taxonomy): domain Eukaryota; kingdom Metazoa; phylum Chordata; class Mammalia; order Artiodactyla; family Ziphiidae; genus Mesoplodon; species Mesoplodon mirus. The sequence continues at coordinate 43,330,433 of NC_138992.1, read as the reverse complement.
ACCTTATCTTTGATAAAGGAGGCAGGAATGTACAGTGGAGAAAGGACAGTCTCTTCAATAAGTGGTGCTGGGAAAACTGGATAGGGACATGTAAAAGTATGAGATTAGATCACTCCCTAACACCATACACAAAAATAAGCTCAAAATGGATTAAAGACCTAAATGTAAGGCCAGACACTATCAAACTCTTAGAGGAAAACAAAGGCAGAACACTCTATGACATAAATCACAGCAAGATCCTTTTTGACCCACCTCCTAGAGAAATGGAAATAAAGACAAAAATAAACACATGGGACCTAATGAAACTTCAAAGCTTTTGCACAGCAAAGGAAACCATAAACAAGACCAAAAGACAACCCTCAGAATGGGAGAAAATATTTGCCAATGAAACAACTGACAAAGGATTAATCTCCAAAATTTATAAGCAGCTCATGCAGCTCAATAACAAAAAAACAAACAACCCAATCCAAAAATGGGCAGAAGACCTAAATAGACATTTCTCCACAGAACATATACAGACTGCCACCAAACACATGAAAGGATGCTCAACATCTTTACTCATTAGAGAAATGCAAATCAAAACTACAATGAGATATCATCTCACACCAGTCAGAATGGCCATCATCAAAAAATCTAGAAACAATAAATGCTGGAGAGGGTGTGGAATAAAAGGAACACTCTTGCACTGCTGGTGGGAATGTGAATTGGTACAGCCGCTATGGAGAACGGTATGGAGGTTCCTTAAAAAACTACAAATAGAAGTACCATATGACCCAGCAATCCCACTACTGGGCATATACCCTGAGAAAACCATAATTCAAAAAGAGACATGTACCAAAATGTTCATAGCAGCCCTATTTACAGTAGCCCGGAGATGGAAACAACCTAAGTGTCCATCATCGGATGAATGGATAAAGAAGATGTGGCACATATATACAATGGAATATTACTCAGCCTAAAAAGAAATGAAATTGAACTATTTGTAATGAGGTGGATAGACCTAGAGTCTGTCATACAGAGTGAAGTAAGTCAGAAAGAGAAAGACAAATACTGTATGCTAACACATATATATGGAATTTAAGAAAAAAAATGTCATGAAGAGCATAGGGGTAAGACAGGAATAAAGACACAGACCTACTAGAGAATGGACTTGAGGATATGGGGAGGGGGAAGGGTAGGCTGTGACGAAGTGGGGGAGTGGCATGGACATATGTACACTACCAAACGTAAGGTAGATAGCTAGTGGGAGGCAGCCACATAGCGCAGGGAGATCAGCTCGGTGCTTTGGTGCTTTGTGACCGCCTGGAAGGGTGGGGATGGGGAGAGTGGGAGGGAGACGCAAAAGGGAGGGGATATGGAAACATATGTATATGTATAACTGATTAAATTTGTTATAAAGCAAAAAAAAAAAGAACAACAATAAAATTACTTTCACCTGTAAAAAAAAAATAAATGAAAACTGGTTTAAAAAAAAGCATATGTGTGAATAGTTTTAGTAACATGGTACATAGAAGTTGCACAATAAAGTATAGAGAAAATGTTCAATAAATGTTTGTTGAAGGAATATATGAATAAATAAAACAAAAACTAACATGTTATAAATCCATGGAGGACAGGCATCCTATCTATTCAATATAAGCCACTGCCTAACATAATGTCTATTGTACACAGCATGTCCTTAATAAATAAATTGATGAATGATGAATGAGCTCAATTCAAGGGACTTCATCCAGTGTGAGCCCTTTGTTTTACAATTGTCCTGTGTTTCACTGAATCATACCTTCTCCCCTGGTCCGAGAGGGCTAACAATATAAAAACTCCAAATAGATTACATCATCTCTATATTACTCTTAAGTTTATGTGATCATAATTAACATGTATCAGATTATCATATCTGATTGATTAATTCTGTGGATAAAATTAAAAGTTCTTTGTTCACCTGTTATCTTTATTCAGAATTCTGACGAGTTTTAAATATGAAATTGAGACCCCTAGTGATTTGTCAAATGTCACAGAAAATAGCAGAGCTAGAAGTTAAAATTAAATTTACCCTATTACAAAGCTCATACTATTTTCACTCTTCCAAGCTGACTTGGCTTCAAATCACTTCAATTTTTCTGACCTCAAAATCCTCCACTCACCAGCTCAAGTTGATTCCTTTATTTCCACCATCCTGCTAGCTCTGAATTGTTTCTAGGCTTCCAATGACCTTGTGATAGGAATGCCACACACTTATGCTGTACTGACCTCCATCTGGTCCTCATCAATGTGATTTTACCCTCATCATCTCTTCAGGGCACTTGCCCTTTCTTTGCCACCTTCCAAGACCATATGGCACATTTTTATGTCACATGGCTTCCATACATCCCGCTTCCTTATGTTCACCATCCTCTTAATCCCCTTTATATACACTTTGACAATTTTTCCCTGCTCTTAGATTTCTGATCTCTACTTTCATCCCAGCTTTCACTGTGGTGCCCTGTTCTTTCTCATTTCATGGCATGCTATACAGTCATGACTGCAACATATGTCTATAATTCCTTCATAGTATTGGGAACATCCATCACACTGCTGACACCACATAAATTTTGTGCATACATTACAGATTTTAGAGAAAAGGAGGACGCTTCCATCCAAAATGAGCTGACATTGCTTCACAGGTTGATTTGGGGGCCCATCAACCCCCAACAAAGTGACATCACATGAATATACAAAGAATTCAAAGACTAAATATTTTTATTGTATTTCTAGAGATTAAATTACATGTGTATACACAAATAAGATTGCACATACAAAACACATATGCCATTATTCTTTTGTTTCCAAATTTGTATTATACATTTTACAATGCTGAAATGTTTAAATGAACAATGAACATCCATATGCTCAACATCTAAATTCAATAATTGTTAACTTCTGCCACATTTGCTTAACATAGCTATAAATGTGTGTATATTTCTTTTTAAAAAATGAATTATGTGAAAGTAGTGAAAGACATCAAGATGTTACAGCATGTATTTCCTAAGAATGAAGATGTTTTCATTTATAGCCATAATATGTCATTATTATACTTAAGAAATTAAAGATTCTATAGTATCATCTAAATTGTTGCCCATATTCAAATTTCTGCCAGTTGTTCCTAAAATATATTTTATAGCTTTAATAAAAATCCAGGACCAATGAAATTTCATACAGTCCACTTGGATATTTTCTCTCTTTTAATTTACAACAGTAGTCCTGCTGCCTATTTGTTATGCCCATGCATGACCAAACCAGGCTCGTTCTCTTGTACCATGGGTCAAATTCTGGATTTGTCTGTATAGTCTTTTGTGTTGTCATTTAATTTCTTTCTTTATTTTCTGTAAATATTAGATGATGTTTAAAGTAGATTACATTCTGTTTAAACATGTTTGAGAGAATGTTTCATAGATAGTGATGTGTAAGTCAAATCTCTTCACATCAGGGAGCACATATTGTCCCACATTTGATCACTTGGTTAGGATGGAGGAAGTCAGATGCCCCCATTGTAGAGGTACATTTTTCTAATTGCAATTGGCAAGTAGTCTGTGAACTGACACTTTGGCAGTGTGAGTTACCTATTCCCTTGACTGTCTTTCCTACAATGAATCTAGTGACTGAATTAATTATTGTATTAGGAGTTACAAAATTTTATTTTTTCTAATTCTATCATTCTTTCTAGATAGAATTATTACCTGGCATTCATCTATAAAGGAAAACTTCCTCTCATCAGCTAAGATAAATTCTACTTCCTCTGAAAAAGGCAGATTAAATACTTATTCTTTCCCTTTAATTACCAAGTTTTAAAATAAGTGATTGTTATAATCATCATCACTAATGAAGGCAAGTGAGTTTTCCCCCTTTTACTTCTTTTAGACTCATTGATTTTTAGTTGTTCTATTATTTATAATTATCAAAGTTGTGGTTCTTATTCATGCTCAAATTACCCCAAATTTGGTCAGTGGGAGTCCCTAGGAGCTAGCTTGTATTTTCTTTCATCAGCATTGAAATTAAATATTTCCTTGTTTTCTAGCACACTCATATTCTCTTGTACTTTTCTTCCCAGGGCAATGTTAGCAAGGAAATTTACAAAATTTTTATGTTCAGATGAAAAGAACACTGTGCCTATAATTTGCAGTAGGTCATTCAAAAATATGCTTAATATAATGCAAAAATATTAATTCCATAAATTAGGTGTAACAACCAGAAGAAAGATGTTCAGACCCATGGCTTAACTTTGTGTTTTACTCCACAGGTGAGAAATAAGCACACAAAGGAAACAGAATGAGAAAACTAACATGACTCCCAGACCATACCCATGACCTACTGATAGGTACAACAGATTGGAACAAGAGTAGAGAAACATTAGCAACACTACAAATGAAAAAGCTCATTACAAAAGTATATTAAGTGTCATGCTGATGCATTTATAAAATGAACTAGAAAATTTTTAAAATTGAAGAACTTTTAAATTTATCAAAATGCTATAATTTAATATTCAAGGGAAATGGTAGTAGTGCTAGCTTCATATTAGTTTATGATTAGCCAAAATCATAAGGAAATAATAAAATAAAAATATAACATTCTGCATCAAGGTGAGAGGGAATTCTAAAATATCTAATATTATATATTATATCATACCAGTGCACTGAAAATAAGTAGTCTCTGCAACTAAACACCAATAGTTAGATTTCCAGAATTTGTAATAAATGTCAGAAACTAGAATAATTCTCAGGCAATTTAGTAAGTCTAGAGCTTATGCAGGCACAGTCATTCAAAAAATATAATAAGATCAAGGAGAATCCTGATAACATTTGATGTCTGTTTATCATACTGGAGCTTTCATATAAAAAAGCCTTCAAAAGAGCACCAGCATCCTACAAAGGTTAAGTGAACGTCAGGAATTTATAACAAAAACATTTAGACATTCCCGGAACAAAATAAAGTTAATGGATCGCTCATGTAGCTGGAATTCAGAGAAGCAGAGCTCAGACAATTCTAAACAGATGTTGGTAAGAACAATGCAAAAGAGGAAGTGTGTCAGCTTGTTTTTCAGGGACAAATGCAGTGATATTTTGGCCAGCTAACACCATGGCTGTGTTGTGAAATACATTAATAGATTAACTAAAACTGTGCCACCACAGTATCTACCACATTTCCATACATATTTATTCTCTTATGCATATACATATTGTCCCACACCAATTTTTAAATGAATATCAGGAAAACACATTTGTCACTTGTTATCTTCTCTGAAACTGCAACCACTTCTGCTAGAGGTAGTCCTTGGGAGTTTTAAGAGCATCCATCTCACACCTAAAGGGAAAGAAGCTTACAGCTATTGAGCTGAGCACATGTTCCTTTCACAACATCTAGCTTTTTGGAATTAAGTTAAGGATCATTTTTCACAAAAAGCATTCTAGATGAATGGCTAGCTACTGTCCTGCTTTCCACTATGTTTGAGATAGGAAGGAGCAAATCACAGGTACTCTTTCCTCTATGCTAATGGTTCTTAAATGCTTGGGGGAGGGGTGGTCAAGATCCCTTTGAATATCTGATGAAAACTATAGACTTTATCTTTGGAAAAATGCACAATACTTTGCTTGTAATTTGGGGGCATTTACTGATCCCCTGAAGCCCATCTTTGGACAGATATGTACTCCATGAACCTGAATAATAAAGCAAGCACCCACATAATCAAGGCTATGAATAAAAAAGTTTCTGAGCACTGCACTTCACTCAACATTTCAACAAGAGAGACATACTGATGTGTGACTGTCATATGTGACCAATAACATTCTTATCTCAGCTCTTTGAAAATTTACATGAAGAGCCAAGAATAAGTCAATGATGAAAATCGTGGCAATTCTAGACAGTTCCACACAGCTTCCAAAGTAGTATGATTATGATCAAGTTAGAAAAAAAACTGATGATAAGAAATTTCAGCCTGGAAGAGACAGTGACATAAACCAGATTTCTTAAAGGCCACCACATTTCCCACACCATTCTAATTAGTACTATGTTGGAAGTGGCTATTCATGCTAGTATACGATTTGGTTGCTTTGCTAGGAGTTGTTTATTTTCCTGGCAATCCACAAAAATATTATTCTGTGCAACTGCTAACAGTATTTGTTTTCAAATTAGCAAAATTTCATTGGGCATTTATGAAATTCCATGATTATTACCCACACTTAAAAGTAATCTCTCCTGTAAAGTTGAAATAATTGATATTTGTTTGGTTTCTGGTTTGGGGGCTCTTTTGTTTTTAAACCCAGTTGATTTTTAAAAAATTTTATTGGGGTATAATTGATTTACAATGTTGTGTTAGTTTCAACTGTACAGCAAAGTGAATCTGTTATACAAATACATATATCCACTCTTTTTTAGATTCTTTTCCCATATAGGCCATTAGAGATTACTGAGTAGAGTTCCCTGTGCTATACAATAGGTCCTTATTAGTTATCTATTTTATATATGGTAGTGCATATGTTTCAATCCCAATCTTCTAGTTTATCCCTCCTCCCTTCCTTACCCCCTGGGGGCCATAAGTTTATTTTCTACTTCTGTAACTCTATTTTGGTTTTGTAGATAAATTTATTTGTAGTCTTTTTTCAGATTCCACATATAAGAGGTATCATCTCAAACCGGTCAGAATGGCCATCATCAAAAATCTACAAACAGGGCTTTCCTGGTGGCGCAGTGGTTGAGAGTCCACCTGCCAATGCAGGGGACACGGGTTCATGCCCCGGTCCGGGAAGATCCCACATGCCGCAGAGCAGCTGGGCCTGTGAGCCATGGCTGCTGAGCCTGCACGTCCGGAGCCTGTGCTCTGCAACGGGAGAGGCTGCAACAGTGAGAGGCCCGCGTACTGCAAAAAAAAATAATAATAAAATAAATAAATAAATATTTAAAAAAAAATGTACAAACAATAAATGCTGGAGAGGGTGTGCAGAAAAGGGAACCCTCTTACACTGTTGGCAGATATGTAAATTGATACAGCCACTATGGAAAACAGTATGGAGGTTCCTTAAAAACTAAAAATAGAACTACCATATGATCCACCAATACCACTACTGGGCACATACCCAGAGAAAACCATAATTCAAAAAGACACATGCACTCCAAGTTTCATTGCAGCACTATTCACAATAGCCATGACATGGAAGCAACCTAAATGTCCATCGACAGAGGAATGGTTAAAGAAGATGTGGTACATATATACAACGGAATATTACTCAGCCATAAAAATGAACAAATGTATGCATATATATATATATATATATATATATATATATATATATATATATGGAATCTAAAAACAAAAGAAAAAGAAAAAAAATAGTCATGAAGTACCTAGGGGCAAGATGGGAATAAAGACACAGACGTACTAGAGAATGGACTTGAGGATACGGGGAGGGGGAAGAGTAAGCTGGACAACATGAGAGAGTGGCATGGACATACATACACTACCAAATGTAAAATAGGTAGCTAGTGGGAAGCAGCTGCATAGCACAGGGAGATCAGTTCGGCGCTTTGTGACCACCTAGAGGGGTGGGATAAGGAGGGTGGGAAGGAAGGAAGACGCAAGAGGGAAGAGATATGGTGACATATGTATATGTATAACTGATTCACTTTGTTATAAAGCAGAAACTAACACACCATTGTTAAGTAATTATACTCCAATAAAGATGTTTTTAAAAAAATGAACAAAATAATGCCATTTGCAGCAACATGAATGGACCTAGAGATTTTCATACTAAGTGATGTAAGTCAGACAGAGTAAACCCAGTTGATTTTGATGATTTGTTTGTTTTGTGCCTGGAAACTTATGAGGAGTCAATAAAGAATATTTACAGAGTCCTTCATTATGCTCTTTGCCATGATTTTCAAAGCCTTTGCAATCAGACCTAAATCATTACCAATCTTATTGCTTTTGATAACCCATTTCAGACATTTTACCATTTCCTGCAGTGCCTTATATCCATGCCTTTACCATGCTGTGCTAGTTGCCTAGGACGCCATTTCTAGCTCATCTACCTAATGAAGAGCTACTTGTTATTCAAAGCCCAGCTCAGCTTATCTCTCCATTTTGAAGCCTTCTCCCACTTCTCAAGGCAAACACAGTCTTTTCTGTTATTAATTGGCATAGCTCTTCTTTGGAAGGGAGGAAGGAAAGAAGGAAGGACAATTAAGTGCTGCATATCTTGAAAATATTTCTAGTCCATAGGAGACTGGAATATGCAATAAATAGAGCACAGCTTTTAGACTCAATCAAATATAGATTTTAATACTGTTTATTGCTAAATAGTTATATAATAATGGGAATTCACTTTTTTGAGCATCAGTATTTATACCTGTTAAATGGAGATCATCACATTTATTTCATAGGCTTGCAATGAAATTTAAAGAGATAATATATGCAACAGCCCTAACACAATGTAGGTGTTTTCAAATGTTAGCTCTCCCTTCCTGCCACTCCACATCTATTGTTCCAGAGATGCCTACCTCACCCCAACTCCTTTATGTAACTGTGTGTGCCATGTGAACAAAGGCCATGCCTATGTTTTCTCCTATACACAGGCCTGACATATAGCTGGTGTTTGACAAATAGTTATTGAAATCAATCAATCAATCACTCCAAAGTATTTTAAAATGCCTTTCACTTCTTCAAAGTAAAATTCATACTTTAAGAACTGAATACATAATGGACATAAATGTGAGAGTTCTCTGGAAAATGTGGAGTATCCTGTTATTATTATTTTAATTTTCAGAAAGCAGCAGGATATGGTGTTAGGAGTTCAGACTCTATAGTCAGACACCTAAAAGTTGATCTAGCAAAGTTACTAAAGCACTCTGTGCCTTACGGAGTAATAATCAAACAGGCCTTATGTTGTTTATGCGAGCATTAAATGAGATAATACACATAACACTTAGAGTGGTGCCTAGTATAGAGTAAGATGTTAAAAATTTAGCTACAAGTGATTACAGAGGTGGTTGTTGAAGTGATAAAGTTAATATTTATTAAAAGCTATTTGAAGGCAACTGTTTTAATTTTTTAGAAGAACCCTAGGGAGATGCTTATACAAATGTAATATGTTGGTTATTTCTTTGAATGTTTGTAGCACTAAGTTTCTTATGTGAATGAATGCTTTATGAAAAATGCTTAATGAAAATGTATATCATATTTGTAAGAATAGGCAGGCTCTAGAGTAAAACACTTTCTTGTCTTTGAGGAATCCTTTCAATTGAGAGAGAAAGATGTGCCAAGGTTTCTGTGTACCAAAGAGTTATGGGTGGTATGGCAGAAGTTTGTAGGGGGTACAATAGAGGGAATGGTTAGTTCTTCCTGAGTAGTGAGAGAGGGAAGCTAGGAAAATCTTCATAGAAGTGATGATGTTTCAACAAACTTTTGAAAAGCATTCTTTCCACTCAGCTTGATTTTTTACTGGGGTTAAGTAAGACCCACTAAAGGTCAACAGAATGAGAAGAAATCAGTAAATAGGACATGAGTGGAGAAGTCAAGAAAGGGAGAGGTTATCAGTTGTTACCTGTCTGCTACAGGATAACTTCTCTAGCCTGTAAAGTGAGATAGGAAACAGAAGCTAAAGTTGAGGAAGGTAAATATTTTAAAATATTTACAAACTAATAGAAGGATGAGATATGAGATAGCATTCTTATAGATATTTTTTTTTCTTATTAGTGTAACAATCTCAAGGAAGAGTAAGTTTAAAGGAGATTATCAACTGAATAATATTTCAAATATGGGTTTCTGTTTATAAAAGAATGATATTTTTCTCCATTTCTCTCCTTTAATATTCATTTAAAATGACAGAAAGGAGGAAAGGAGGAAAGAAAGGAAGGGAGAAAGAGAAGAAAACTTTATTATCAATGAAAAAAACATATTCATAATTTTACATTACAAAATCTGAAGAACATTTAACAAATACTATAATACTTGGAAAAGAAAATAAATTATTGAAAGTTTATTTATACTCCCCCAAACTTCAGACAGGAAGAGATTTCTTAAAATTAAGTAACCATGTTCTTTAAAGTTCATGTATTAAACCTTTGATTAAAGCAATGAAATAAAAAGTTTTAGAAATGTCATAGAAAAAGATGAAAATGTCCCTATAATGAACAATTTTATAGAAAAGATTATTAAGAGAGATGAGGCTAAAGGACAATTCCACAAATCATACCAATATATCTTTTTTTGTGATGGATTTTATAACATCCTAGTTAAAAATATCTGCTGGAGGTATAATGACAGAAAAATTGAAAGTGGTAAAACCCAAATTATAAACTCAGAGATCATATTACTTAAGAGGCTTCACTATAGGCCAACCTGAATTCCTGAGTGGCATAAACTGAAGGAGATGGGCACCCAGGATAATAGTAACAAATGCAGGAAGAGGATATCAAAGAACACAAATTTGATTTAAATCTGAGTACTAACCAAACTGAATCAGTTTAATTCTCTTCTGTCTTTCCTTGGCAAATAACTGTTCACAGTTGAACACTCATTCAATGATAAATAGTAAGTAGAAAGGAAACAATGATGATAATGAACAATATGAATAAAAAGAGTTCTCTGAAATTTCACTTATAATCTTTCTAACAGAAGAATCCAAAAGTAAGGGGAGAAAAAAAGAATGAAAGAAAGAAGAAAGAAAGAAAAAGAAAGAAAGAAAGAACTAGAAAGAAAGAAAGAAGAGAAAAAGAAAGAAAGAAAGAAAGAAAGAAAGAAAGAAAAACAAAGAAAGAGAGAGAGAAAAAGATTATCAGTAGTAGGAAGCAAAAGGAGCTAGTGAATCTCAGGAAAGACATGGAAATAATAATAATCATTAAAGGAGAACAGCAACATTGATTTTTAAAAAAGACACAAAGAAGATGCAAAAAGAAATAAAAATATGAAATAGAAAATAAAAAGCTATAAAAATAATTACAATGAATATGACACATATGGATGACAAAATTGATAACATTTCAGAAGAAATAAAAATTAAAAAATGGATGTTGTAAATGTAATTGATACAATAGAAGAAAACTTTTCTGAAAAACGACCTGAACAACTTGAAAGACAGAGGTTATGCATTAAGTGGAAATTTTCAAATTTCAAGGATTAAGTTAATATGTTTGTTAATAGCCATTTTTTAAAAAAGCAAATCACTTCAAGAAGGAAAAGAAATAATAAAATCTTACAAGTTCATTTCCAGAAGACAGTAGAACAATGTCTACAAAGATCTGAGCAAAATTGTGACCAAAGAATTAGAACCGACAACATTCCCTTACAGACATAAAGTCAACAGACTAATATGCTCATGTATGCAGAATCTCAGGGAGTACTGCATCTATGAAGCTTACTGAAAAAACTACTCTAGGATGAAATCTAGCCAACCAAGTGATGTATCAAAATAAAAAGGTGAGATAAGGGGATTCCAATATGAAAACGTTACTGATGAACATTAAATCATATTAAATATAAAACTAAGAAACTATGGACTTATGGTAATAGAACAGAATGAAAATTTTATATCTTATGTAAAGATAATATTATCAACAAAATTTGCAGTTTGGGGAGGAGAGATGATAGGAAAAAAAGTATCTAATTATTTCATCAACTATGGCAGGAAGAAGTAAATGTTGACAGGTGAAAATATAATTAAAATAATTATCTCTTCTAATTTTTTTAACTCTAGAGATATCTCTTATCAACTGTATTATGTATGTGTGAAACACATGAATATACATGCATACAAAGGGTCTACAATAGGTATGTCCTAGATCATTTGCATTTCCATATAAAGTTTAGAATCAACTTGCCAATTTCTACAAAAATTGCTTGCTGAGGCTTGATTAGGATTGCTTTAAATCCATAGGTAAATTAAGAATTGACATGTTAACTATATTATCTTGTGAGCCATCAGCATGGCATATCTCTCCAGTTATTTAGGCCTTATTTACTATAAGAAGAGTCATTTTTACTTCTTTTACTCTACCTCCCATCGGTAGTTTCTTGCACATGATAGGTGCTCAAGAAATATGTATTTATGTAATCAGTGTCCCCTAAACTAAAACATTTATTCAGGGAACAGTATCTAGAGACAGATATGGGGGTAAGAACAAAATATGCCAAAGCTACAGGTAAATAAACTGTCCCAGCATCAACTTAAATTTTAAAGCCTCATTGCTTTTGCACAAAGTTTGAAAGACCATTTTATTTTACTTAATTAGTAAAACTCCCCACTGGGATTCCATAACTTTATCTCCAATATACACATAATTATCATTAAGCTAACATTTGTTGAATGAATAACCTTTATATTTTACCCTTGAATATCTGTTCCATGATGCTGTGTCATGAAAATCTGATTTTTTTTTCAAAAAGGAAGCAGATCTGCCACAAATACTTCTGTAAACCTCACATGAAACACCATATTGCAGATGTCTCAGGAAAAGCTCATGACACTATGGTTGAGCCATAGAAATGGACAGTTATATAACTAAACTGGCTTTTTGAAGAGGAAGCATTGGGAAAGGGAGAAAAGAAAAGTTCAGGGCATTCGAGAGGTAATGGAAGGAAATAAATGAATGATGAACATTAGTAGTTATAAAATAAATGCATTTAGGTAACCACTGATTGAGTTTATAGAACTACTGGGAAATTCTTCTATGTATGTCATGATAAAGTGATCAAGACATTCACAATAGGACAGTGTCCTGATTTACAGCCAGCTGGTATGCTTTTCTGAAATGACTAACTAGTGTTAAGAACCTAGTCTTTTATGCTGGGACAGAGTATCTCTCTACAGACATAAGTGTATTGAACCTTAGCCTTCCATGTTTGAAACTTTAACCCACTGAGTTAATTGTCCTTAATTAAATTATTAATAATGATGGAACAATATAATTGCTGTTGAAGTCATTGTTTATTATAGAAAAAAAAATGAGCAAGCAACATTGGCATCTCAAGAATAACAAGTATTATACTCACTCACAACAGGCAAGAGGGTTCAATAGATCTGCTGGACTGATCTGCTGTGAAATAATTGCATTGATGACTTTCTTCAGGTTGTCATCACCAAATATCTCCTGGCAATTATTGTGAACAGCTGGCTTCTGTTATTGTGCATCTATTTTTATAAAGCTGTCCTCTTCAACAAAGCTGGGATCTTATAAGCATTTGTCTGTAGCCAGTTTTTGTCTCTTATTGAAAGATGATTTTTTGCAGACCTTAGTTCTTGACAACCTTCCCCCTTAACACTACCAATATTCAATACCCTTTTCTGGATCTTCTTTATTTATACATTGTTTCTATTAACAGATCTGTCCCATGCAATCAAAATGAAAACAACTCTGAATTAATTAAGTCATGACTGGTTTCTGTCATATTTCAAAACAAATGAGATTATATCTCATCCCTGGTTTACAAGATCTTTTCCAAATGCATTTGGGATGATAGCAATTGTTCTTCTTCAACTTCTGATTTCTCCTTGTTGAACTTCAGGATTTTATGTTATGCTTTATAGATGCAACTAAATGAAAGTAAATAGTGGAAGTCATTTTAAAAACTGCTTCAAATTAAAGTATAGCACTTTTGGAAAAATTGTCATTGAATATTTCAGCTTAAAAAATACTGTTCATGTATGTATATCCTAAGACAAATTAAACAAATATCAGGAGGAGATGACAGATTAATGGTGGCATGTTTTCTCAGAGGACACTCCAGCATCTGTTCCAGGTTTGGACATTTGCTAATGCTGTTTGGAAGATGAAGCTAGAAAAAGAACTATCCCATGGAAAATGTCCAGAATATATAAGGAATGGGGAATACTCTAAATCAGCACTGTCCAATAAACTTTCTGAAATGACATAAATATTCTATATCGGCCACTAGCCACATGTGGCTACTGAGTATTTGAAATATAATGAGTATAACTGAATAACTGAACTTTTATTTAATTTTAATTAATTGAAATAGAAAAAGCAGCATGTGACTAGTGGCTACCATATTTCCAGCTCTATGTAATAAGCTCCAATCCTATAAACCATAATTTTATTTGTGAGATTAATAAGTCAAATATATAAATATGTATATTTAGATTTTATATGAAATATCATTAGATGGTTAGATTTTTACTCACAATACAGTATGTTTCTGGGAAATCTAGGCTTTTCTGCAATATTATTTTATTCATATTTTTATAAATTTCATGAATGTTTTACTTACAGAATTTAGAAGCTGAATAAAACTAAGAAATAACTCAGTATAACTTCAGTTTATAGATGAGTAAAATGATTCCAAAGAGTGTTGAAATGACTTCCTTAAGGTCACTTGGCCTTGTGAGAAGCAAGGTTAAAACTAAGATCTTTTTTGGTTTTGGTGGACAGATTTTCTCCCACTTTATTCCATCTTTTCAAAAATGTTTTATTTATTTATTTATTTATTTATTTATTTATTTATTCATTTATTTATTGCTTTAATTTTTTTAAACTTTTACTGGAGTATAGTTCATTTACAATGTTGTGTTAGTTTCAGGTGTAGAGCAAAGTGAATCAGTTATACATATAAATATATCCACTCTTTTTTAGATTTCTTTCCCATAAAAGTCATTATAGAGTAATCAGTAGAGTTCCCTGTGGTATACAGTAGGTCCATATTAGTTACCTATTTTATATATAGTAGTGTGTATATGTCAATCCCAATCTTCCAATTTATCCCCTGTTTCCCCTCTGACAACCATAAATTTGTTTTCTACATCTGTGAGTCTATTTCTGTTTGGAAATATGTTCATTTGTAAAATTCTTTTTTAGATTCCACATATAAGCACTACCATATGATATTTGTCTTTCTCTGTATGACTTAATTCACTCAGTATGACAATCTCTAGGTCCAGGCATGTTGCTGCAAATGGCATTATTTTCTTCTTTTTTAAGGTGAGTAATATTCCATTGTGTATATGTGCCACATCTTCTTTATCCACTCTTCTGTCGATGGACATTTAGGTGGTTTCCATGTCTTGGCTACTGTAAGCAGTGTTGCAATGAACATAGTGGTGCATGTAATATCTGTTAGAATTATGGGTTTCTCTGGATATATGCCCAGGAGTGGGATTGCTGGATCATACAGTAGTTCTTTATTTAGTTTTTATAGGAACCTCCATACTGTTCTCCATAATAGCTGTATCAATTTACATTCCCACCAACAGTGTAGGAGGATTCCCTTCTCCATACCTCTCCAGCATTTAATATTTGTAGATTTTTTTGATGATGGCCATTCTGATCAGTAGGAGATGATATCTCAATGTAGTCTTGATTTGCATTTCTCTAATAATTAGTGATGTTGAGCATCTTCTCATGTGTTTTTGGGCCATATGTATACCTTCTTTGGAGAAATGTCTATTTAAATATTCCACCCATTTTTTTTTGATTTGGGTTGTTTGGTTTTTTGATATTGAATTGCATGAACTGTTTGTAAATTTTGGAGATTAATTCCTTGTTGGTTGCATCTTTTGAAAATATTGTCTCCCATCCTATGAGTTGTTTTTTCATTTTCTTTATGGTTTCCTTTGCTGTGCAAAAAGCTTTAACATTTAATTAGGTCCCACTCGTTTATTTTTCTTTTTATTTTCTTTACTCTAGGAGGTGTATCAAAAAAGATCTTGCTGCAATTTATGTCAGAGAGTGTGCTTCTTATATTTTCCTCTAAGAGTTTTATACTATCCAGCCTTACATTTAGGTCTTTAATCCATTTGCTGTTTATTTTTGTGTATGGTGTAGGGAGTGTTCTAGCTTCATTCTTCTAAATTTAGTTGTCCAGTTTTCCCAGTACCACTTATTGAAGAGACTTTCTTTTCTCCATTGTATATTTTTGTCTCCTTGTCATAGATTAGGCGACTATAGGTGCATGTGTTTATTTCTGGGCTTTCTATCCTGTTCCATTGATCTATGTTTGTGATTTTGTATCAGTACCATACTGTCTTCATTACTGTAGCTTTGTAGTATAGTCTGATGTCAGGAGGCTGATTCCTCCAGCTTCAGTTTTCTTTCTCTAGGTTGCTTTTGTTATTTGGGGTGTTTTGTGTTTCTATATAAATTGTAAAAGTTTTGTTCTAATTCTGTGAAAAATATCATTGGTAGTTTGATAGGGATTACATTGAATCTGTAGAATGATTTTGTTAGTATAGTCATTTTCACAATGTTGATTCTTCCAATCCAAGAACATGGTATATCTCTCCATCTGTTTGTGTCATCTTTGATTTCTTTTATCAATATCTTATAGTTTTCTGAGTACAGGTCTTTTGCCTCCTTAGGTAGGTTTATTCTAGGTATTTTTTTTAATTTTTGTTATAATGGTAAATTGGATTGTTTCCTTAATTTCTCTTTCTGCCTTTTCATTGTTAGTGTATAGGAATGCAAGAGATTTCTGTGTATTAATTTTGTATTCTGCAACTTTACTAAATTCACTGATGAGCTCTAGTTGTGTTTTGTTAACATCTTTAAAGTTTTCTCTGTACAGTATCATGTCATTCTGCAAACAGTGATAGTTTTATTTTTTCTTTCCAATCTGGAATCTTTTATTTTTTTTTCTTCTCTGATTGCTGTAGCAGACTTCCAGAACTGTGTTGAATAAAAGTGGCCAGAGGGGATCCTTCTCTAGTACCTGATCTTAGAGGAAATGCTTTCAGTTTTTCACCATTGTGAATGATGTTGGCTGTGTGTTTGTCACATATGGCCTTTATTATGCTGAGGTATGTTCCATCTATGACCACTTTTTAGAGAGTTTTCATCATAAATGTGTGCTGAATTTTGTCAAAAGCTTTTTCTGCATCTATTGAGATGATCATATGGTTTTTATTCTACAGTTTGTTAATGTGGTGTATCACATTGATTGATTTACATATATTGAAGAATCCTTGCATCCCTGAGATAAATCCCACTTGATCTTGGTGTATGATCTTTTTTATGTGTAGTTGGATTCAGTTTGCTAGTATTTTGTTGAGGATTTTTATGTCTATGTTCATCAGTGATATTGGCCTGCAATTTTCTTTTTTTGTGGTAACAGTGTGGTCTGGTTTTGGTAACAGGGTTACGGTGGCCTCATAGAATGAGTATGGGAGTGTTCCTTCCTCTACAATTTTTTGGAAGAGTTTCAGAGGATAGGTGTTAACTCTTCTCTAAATGTTTGATAGAATTCACCTGCAAAGCCATCTGTTCCTGGACTTTTGTTTGTTGGAAGTTTTTAAATCACAGTTTCAATTTCAGTACTTGTGATTGGTTGGTTCATACTTTCTATTTCTTCCTGGTTCAGTCTTCAAAGTTGTACCTTTCTACGAGTTTGTCCATCTCTTCCAGGTTGTCCATTTTATTGATGTATATTTCCTTTTAGCAGTCTCTTATGATCCTTTGTATATCTGTGGTGTCCATTGTAACTTCTTATTTTTCATTTCTAATTTTATTGATTTGATCCCTCTTCCTCTTTTTCCTTTTGAGTCTGGCTAAAGGTTTATCAATTTTGTTTGTCTTCTAAAAGAACCATGATTTACTTTCATTGATCTTTGCTATTGTTTTCTTCATCTCTATTTCATGTATTTCTTCTCTGATCTTTACAATTTCTTTCTTCCTACTAACTTTGAGTTTTGCTTGTTCCTCTTTCTCTAGTTGCTTTAGGTGTAAGGTTAGGCTGTTTATTTGAGATTTTTCTTGTTACTTGAGGTAAGATTGTATTGCTATAAACTTCCCTCTTAGAACTGCTTTTCTACATCCCATAGGTTTTGATTGTCATATTTTCCTTATCATTTTTCTCTAGGTACTTTTTTATTTCCTCTTTGATTTCTTCAGTGATCCATTGGTTGTTTATTAATATATTGTTTAACCTCTATGTGTTTGTGTTTTTTTACAATTTTTTTCTGACTTATAATCAAAACATCAATTTCTAATCTCATAGCATTGTGGATGGAGAAGATACTTGATATGATTTCAATTTTCTTAAATTTACTGAGGCTTGATTTGTGGCCCAAGATGTGATCTATCCTGGAGAATGTTCCATGTGCACTGGAATGTTCATATGGAATGGCCTATAAATATCAATTAAGTCCATCTGGTCTAATGTGTCATTTAAAACTTGTGTTTCCTTATTGATTTTCTGTCTGGATGATCTGTCCATTGGTGTAAGGAAGTGTTAAAGTCCCCACCTATTATTGTGTTACTGTTGATTTCCCCTTTTATGACTGTTAGCATTTTCCTTATATATAGAGGTGCTTCTATGTTGGGTGCATATATATTTACAATTATTATATCTTCTTGATTTGATATCCTGATCATTGTGGAGTGTACTTCCTGGTCTCTTGTAACAGTCTTTATTTTAAAGCCTATTTTGTCTGATATGAATATTGCTATTCCAGCTTTTTTTTGATTTCTGACTGCATGGAATATCTTTTTCCATCCCCGCACTTTCAGTCTGTATGTGTCCCTAGGTCTGACGGGTGTCTCTTGTAGACAGTATGGGTCTGGTTTTGTACCCATTCAGCCAGTCTATGTCTTTTATTTGGAGCAGTTAGTCCATTTACATTTAAGGTAATTATTGGTATGTATGTTTCTACTGTCATTTTCTTAATTATTTTTATTTATATTTCTTGGTCTGCTTTCTTCCATTCTTCTTTTGTCCTCTTCTCTTTGGGTTTGATGACTATCTTTAGTGTTGTGTTTGGGTTGCTTTTTCTTTTTTGTGTGTGTATCTTTTGTAGTTTTTGGGTTTGCAGTTTCCATGATATTTTGATATAGCAGTCTATATATGTACAAGTTGTTTTCAGTTGCTCATTTCTTAATTTCAAATGCAATCCCCATTTCTTTCATTTGTACTCTCCTCTTCTCATAGTTGCTGGTTTTGATATATTTGTGTGTGGATGATTTCTTTCTATTACTTTATGTTTGCCTTTACTGGTGAGCTTATGCATTTGTGAATTTCTTGTTTCTAGTTGTGGCCTTTTCCCAATCCCCCCCCCCCAAGAAGTTCCTTGAGCATCTGTTGAAAGTCTAGTTTGCTGGTGATGAATTCTCTTAGCTTTTGCCTGTCAGTAAAGGTTTTGATTTCTCCATTGAATCTGAATGAGAACCTTGCTGTGTAGAGTATTCTTGGTTGTAGGCTTTTCCCTTTCATCACTTTAAATATATCATGCCACTCTCTTCTGGCCTGCAGAGTTCCTGTTGAAAAATCAGCTGATAAACTTATGGGGATTCCCTTGTATGTTATTTGTTGCTTTTCCCTCATTGCTTTTAATATTTTTCTTTGCATTTAATTTTTGTCAGGTTGATTAATATATGTCTCAGTGTGTTCCTCTTTGGGCTTATCCTATAAGGGACTCTGCACTTCCTGGAATTGAGTGACCATTTTCTTTCCCATGTTAGGGAAGTTTTCAACTATAATCTCTTCAAATATTTTCTCAAGCTCTTTCCCTTTCTCTTCTTCTTCTGAGACCCCTATAATGCAAATGTTGGTGCATTTAATGTTGTCCCACAGATCTCTGAGACTGTCTTCATTTCTTTTTATTCTTTTTTTCTTTATTCTGCTCTATGGCAGTGATTTCCACCACTCTGTCTTCTAGCTCACTTATTCATTCTTCTGCCTCAGTTAGTCTGCTATTGATTCCTTCTAGTGTATTTTTTCATTTTAGTTATTGTCTTGTTCATCTCTGTTTGTTTGTTCTTTAAATCTTCTATCTCTTTGTTAATAATTTCTTGTATCTTCTTGGTCTGTGTCTCCATTCTTTTTCCAAGATTTTGAATCATCTTTATGATAATTACTCTGAATTATTTTTCAGGTAGTTTGCCTATCTCTTCTTCATTTGGTTGTGCTGTGGTTTTTTATCTTGTTCCTTCTTTTGCAACATATTTCTCTCTTGTCTCATTTTGTCTTATTTTCTGTGTTTGTGGTCTCCGTTCTGCAGGCTGCAGGATCATAGTTACTCTTGCTTCTTGTGTATGCCCCCTGGTGGGAGAGTTTGGATCAGGGGTTTGCGTAGTCTTCCTGGTGAGAGGGACAGGTGCCTGCCCTCTGGTGGGTGGAGCTGGGTCTTGTCCCTCTGGTGGGTAGGGCCATGTCGAGGGACATGTTTTGAGGTGGCTGTGAGCTCAATATGACTTTAGGCAGCCTGTCTTCTGATGGGTGGGACTGTGTTACTATCTTGTTGGTTGCTTGGCCTGAGGATTTCCAGCACCAGAGCCTGCAGGTTGTTGGGTGGAGCTGGGTCTTGGTGCCAAAATGGTGAGCTCCAGGGGAGCTCATGCCAATCAATATTCCCTGGGGCCTCCGCTACTGGTGTCCTTGCCACCACAGTGAGCTACAGCTGACCCTCGCCTCCCCTGGATACCCTCCAAGAACACTAGCTAGGTCTAACCCTGGCTCCTATGGAGGTACTGCTTAGTGCTGAGTCCTAGTGCATGAGTCCTGAGAACTTGTGTGCGCCCTCCAAGAGTGGAGTCTCTGTTTCCCCCAGCCCTGTGGAGCTCCTGCACTCAAGCCCTGCTGACCTTTAAGGCTAAATTCTCTTGGGGTTCTTCCTCCCTAAGCCAGACCCTCAAACTCTCTTGGAGGGCTATCATTATGTGGGAACATCCCTGTGTAGCCTGCATGGGTTTAATATTTTTTGGTGTGAGGGCTGTTGTTAGTGTAGATGTCTGCCATCTCTTTCCTCAGTGTATGCTGGTCATTATTCCCTTGATAGGAGGTGTGACTAATGTTGTGGTGATCTTAGCTTGCACTGGGTATTTAGCAGGGCCTCCCATTTGCTCTGTAGTTATCACTGCCCTGTCTGGGGTGAGTTATGCTTCCCAGTTGTTGGAGTAGACACCCCAATTTCTGTTTCTTAGCTGTGTTTCTGACCTGTGTTGAGGTAGGCTGGATTGGAGCACTTCCACTAGGAGAGAAGCCACTGAGTATTCCTCCTCTGGAGATGTTCATTTGTGGGTGTGCTCTGTTGTGTCACCTTTCACCCATTGTATGAGCTCTCAGATTACACTGTTGTTGTCACTGCTCTTGGCCCCACCATAACCATGTGTATGCTGGCAATTGCTCCTATATCTCTCAGGTGTTGTTTTCACCAGGTCACCAGCATAGATCCACTGAAGTCAGGATTGCAGTAATGTTGGAAGTGGAACCACTGTGGGTGCTATGGGGGCAGCTCAGACTTAGAAGCATCATTTACTGTTTTCTCCTGCTCTATTCAACACTTAAACATTGCTATTTCTCAGGACACTTTCTCACTCTTTTGACACCCCTTCAGTGATCTCATCTATTCCCACTGCTTTAAATACCAACTTTATGTTTCTGACTCCCAAATTTAAACCTCAAGTCACATTTTCTCTAGTTTTGCATGTATAATTCTCAATCTGATATTTCTATTTGGTAGTTTCCCAAGTATTGCAAACTTAACAGGTTGAAAACAATTTGAGGGGTCCCCTTCAATCAAATTTTCCTATCATAGTGTTTGGTTCCACCTAAAGAACTCCCAGGTAAAAAGTATTGTTAGAGCCAGTCTTTCTCTCCCCTATTCATCTAAAGTTGGGCCAATAATGCTAAAATATATCCCCAAAATATTCTTATTTTTTCTATCCTGTCCAAGTCACAATCAAACCTCTCCTGGAACTAGTTCAATAACGTCTGAAATGGGACTCCCTGTGCCTTATTTTGTTCTCCTAAATCTATTCTTTACAGAGATACCATATTGATAGTTTATATATGTCATATATCATATCATTTCCCTTAGATCCTTAAATAGTATCCTATTACACTTAAAATGAATTCATAATTTAATTTTGTTTGGTCATCTTCACCCCATCATGTGCACTCCTTCTCTCACTCATGGTGGCCAGCCACACTGACCTTTCCTTCTGTTCTTCAAACATTTTAAACATTTAAACATGCACATGCTGTTTCCTGTGCCTTAAATGCTTTTTCCCTGGTTTTTTACAGGGCTAGTTCCCTTTCCTTTTAGATCTTGGATTAAATATGCCCATCTTGGAAAGACCTTCCCTGGACATACTATCCAAAGAGGTCAATCCTATTGTTCTCTATACAAATATACTACTTTTTTATAGCCATTTTCATTTTCTATCTATGTATTATCTCTCTATATCTATCTATCTATCTATCTATCATCTATCTATCTATATCTATCTATCATCTATTTTTTTAATTTTCTATAAATGGTAAACTTCAAAGAAGGAAGAGACAGAGTTTTATTTTGCTTTTAGCTATATACACAGAACTTAAGACAGAGCATGACACAGAGCAGGTCCTCAGAAATCATTTGCTGAATAAATTATTGGATGAATGAAATACCACATAAAATGGTAGAGATTGTTCAGGCATTAAAATCTGAGCACGATTTCACCGCTTATTAAGGAAGAGTCTTTTCATATCATTATTAGTATACTTCACTATACAAATAAGGATGGGTAGTGAAGTATACAAATAATGGTATCAAATCCATAATATTATTTTACCCCTTCTATCTTCCCGAGTGCTTGCACAATAAGTTTACACTAAATATTTACTTAAATGAAATACACAGTATAGTTTTTGGAAAACAGTTTTGGACCTGCCTTTAGATATGTCCTTGAATCATCTATATGCAGGGCTGGAAGGGTCATCCATTTAAGCATATATCTCAATTAAAGCTTCTCAGTGTTTACAAGAGGGTTTTAAGCCTTTCTCCTACCTGGGTAATTGTCAAAGTACATGGGTCTGCATTTTATCAATATCTCAGAATACCTGAACTCTAAATTATTGCCAAAGATTACCGCTTTAAACTCTCAGTTATATCTCCCTGTCTCTTCTTCAAAATATGCTGCTTAGAAGAATGACTGTTTACCTTATTCATCACTCTTTCACAGAACTTAGCAGAGAGCCTGATACATAACAGGTACTCAATAGCTGTTGAATGAATGTTGCTTGATTCTTGCAAAAAAAAAAAAAATTCTGGGGGAAAATATAATGCAAATAGCCTAAATGATTTCCTTTTGTTTCTCCAGAGCCTGAAGTCTTGATATTTAGATATTTCTGGAGATTCTGGATCTACAAATTATATTCTTAAACCAAGCCATCAAAGACTCCAACCCTAAAGTGTACTGTGCTTATGTTCTCATAGAAATGTTTTTAATGAATTGTGTTTAAATTATGTTTCCAGATTACATAGTATAATCTGGCAAGATTATTTATTCATATTTAATTGAACTGAGCATCTAATTCCTGATTTGATGACAAATTATCTCCATTCACTTAGAAGAAATATGTTGATATTTTTCATTCATAATTTCACTTTGAAGGCACATAAAAATATAGAGTATTGTGAAAAGTCAATTCAGTGCATGTAAGCTGCTCTTAAATATATATTCTAAATTCTCATTCTTAACATTCTATAAGAAATTTATACCAAGCTACAGAAGTATGACCTCCTAGTTTTATGAATTTAAAGCTGATATATGCAAGATTCTTTCAGAAGGTACAAGGAATAATGTAAAAATTGGTACATCTTCCTGAATAAATTTATTCACTAGTAATTTAAAACATTATTTTAATATTAAAACTAGCATATATAGTTTATAGAGTAGAATACAAAGTTCACATGAATTGTTAAGATAAAATACAGAGACTTCAAAGAAAGCCTATGCCTAGAGAAAGCAGCTGTAAGCTATCCTTTTGGGACCACCAGGAGTGCACAGTATCCTTCTCTAAAGTCAGGAATTCTTTGATGAAAATGTTTGAGATGCATTGTATCAGTTTTAAATAAAAGAGTCATCTCAGAACTAAAAAAGTGGTCCATCTAAGGATATAGAACTAAAGGAAGGCTTTAGAAAAGGGAAAAACCCAGAAACTTTTTAAGAAAGTAGGTATGAAGAAATCCCTAAGTGAAGATGAGAGAAATGAAAAGCATAGGAAACTATAACCAATCCCTAGAGTCCCTTCTAATAGCTCATAGCAATGAATCTCTGAAGGCAGAATAGAACTTACTATGCAAGAGTTCATCATACTCAGATTTGAACCTCTGCCCTACCCAGATATGGGATTCTCTAGGCCAGGAACAACAGTGTGGAGATTTCTCTAGGCATAGTGTGATATGGAGTTGGAGTAACAAGCTGAGTAAGAATCCCCCACCAGGGACTTGATGGTCCCATTCTGAAGAGGAGTGTCAGGAAGGATAACTGTGGCAGACACAAAGATACACTGCCCAGATCCCCTTTCTAGAAAGGATCTACTGCCCAGATGTACAGAGGGCAGTCAGCATACTTCTTCCAGTTATCAGC
Organism: Mesoplodon mirus; assembly: GCF_964341445.2. Taxonomy (NCBI): domain Eukaryota; kingdom Metazoa; phylum Chordata; class Mammalia; order Artiodactyla; family Ziphiidae; genus Mesoplodon; species Mesoplodon mirus. The sequence goes on along the minus strand of NC_138992.1, from coordinate 43,306,112 downwards.
TCCTTTAACCTCAGTTATGGAGAGCTGCCTCATCCAAAGCCACAGCCTTCCTGGGGCAACCCATATTTACAGACTGGGTGGGACAGGACCCAAAATCTGTCATTTTGGTCCATTAAGAGACAACCCTGATGGGTAATAGTCACTTCAGTGTTTTGAGCTGGCAAAGGCTTTTTTGGGCCTCTTTCAGCCTAATCTTGTTTCTTCTCTTTCTTTTCCCAGATGTCGACCCCTAATAAATTCTATCACAGGATGTGCTTCTGAAGAGCCCACCTGAGACAGTACCACATTTTGTCAGGGCCAGAATCAGTGCTTGTATTGGAGTGCAGATCTGCCATCATACAGCAGGAAAGTAGTGAGTGAAAAAAGGCTGGGAACAAGCAGGTGAAGAGAAGGGGACTTGTGGGAAAAAGAAGTCCTGGTAATTGCTTTGAATTTTAGTTAAATTTTGAGACTAATTTTTTTTGGGTCAGCGAAAGTATGATGAGTGGGAGAGAAGTTTATATAGCAAAGAGTGGAATAAGCATAATCCCTCCTTTTAGCCCCTCTTCCCTATGCAAGATAAGGCCAGGCATTCCAAGCTTTCACCCCATATTCATGCTGTGGAAGGAATGTTTCCTTGCCTAAAATTTCAGCTCCATGCTTTCAATTGTACCTGCTGCTGGAGTCAGCCTTCACACTAATGGGAATCCAGTAATCCCTGTACCATATTTTCCAATTAGATTTCCCATCTAGTTGTTAAGGCTGGATGCAGACCTGGGCAGGGAATTGTGGGGCTTTGATAAGCCAGGCATGATGGGCAGTAGAAGACAAGGTTGGTATGTGGATAGACACAGTTGAAAGGTTGATGATTCCTCTGACCTTAAATGACCCTAAGTTGCATTTGTGCAGTATTTTGAGCAAGAGCAGATGGTCCATATAAGATAGGAGTAGAAACAGATGGTATCTCACTGTCAGATTTTCTCTCCTGAGACCTGGTGCCTGTTGCTGTATGCTTTATATTGCTCTTTGGTATGCTAAAGGGAGTTTTTAAGAACTCCTTGAATAGCCAGTGGCTCTTGCAGGACCTTGCTGGCCTTCTGCTTGGGGGAGATGAAGAGGTCTGAGCAAGCGCTATGAGTAAAAGCCATAGTTCTAATACAAGGATGAATTCCAGTGGAAGGAGTATAGTAAACAATAAGCAAAGCCCAGATGGTGAGTAAACCCATGCTGTCATCTGTACAATGTGCAGCAGTGACATGATCACAGGAAAGTGATGAAGCATGCAGACTCTGGGGCTCTAGTCCCAGCAATTTAACCATTATCGTGCAAACTTGGGCAATTTGCTTAGCTTCTCTTTCTCAGTTCCTTGTTTGAAAAGAAGAGGCAACATCATAGCACCTACCTATCTTATAGATTTATGAGGATCAAATGAGTTAATACATGCTAAATGCTTGCCATAGGAAAAGTATTCAGTAAATGTTAATGATTATGTTTTATTGATTCATTCCATATGGCTATTGGTTTGAAAGCAAAAGAGCAGATAGGTAGAACCAGAGGTGATTGGCTTAACTACTGCCTTCTAGAATTGGGTCATGACCCAGGGGCAGGTTTAGAGAAGTTGTAGTTGAGTAATGTGAATTCTGAAAGTATCTTTAATCAGTGGAGGGTAGAGGCTTGTTGATAGAATGCAGGCAAGGGATAAATTGTACCTTGGGAGGGTAGCCATTATCACCATAATGAGTTCTGGTCACAACAGGGGTTTGCAATCATAAAAATCCAATGAGCATTTATAGGTTGACAATGGAAATAGAAGTTCTTTAAGCCTCTCGAATATGCCCTTGGCCTGAATATGTATATTACAGGGCATCCTGGGAGACATCAGGTGGCAGTATCAAACATCAGTATTCCCCACAGGGAGGAACAGCCACACATTTCAGCAAAAGGATGCTCTCCATTCCCCACCTCTCCCCTTGCTTTCCCCTCTCACATTCCACAACCCCCAGACCCTGTCCTGTCCTGGTTACCTAAATCACAGCTTTGTGGTTAAGGCTTCTGCCTCTGTCTCTTGCCAGTTGGCCTCAGTCCTTAACAATTAATACTGGATGGTAGAGAGTTGTCAGGGAGAGAAATTTCTTGGGAAAAGTGGTTGCTTTCATCCCCTGATGATCTAGTGTATGTGATAGAATGTTTAACTACATTATTTAACTACATCCTATGATGAAACAGGAACTATATATATATATATATATATATATATATATATACACATAATTAAAACAAAAGGAAAAGTGTCAGGATAGTAAAATGAAGCACAGGGACAAACTTAATCTTAGAATGCATATTGTAAGAAAATTGGGTGGACTACAACTTAAGCCAGAAGACTGCTTGTAAAACTTTGACCATAAGTTAAGGTTACACAGTACCAGTGGATCCTCAGAAAGTGGACACTCAGAAAAGGGATACTATAAAATTTATGAATAATATCCTCAAAAACATCCTTTCAAAAACAATAGTAAATATCACACAGATGCTTCTGATTTACCCCTCATTGTAGGCAGAGGGCATAACAACAAAACACAATGTAGTTTTAAAAAAATATGATATAAATATTAAGGACAAAAGCAATGTGGTCCAAATTCACAGCTCTCTGGTTTCACGCCAGCATACATTTTAAATTTTTTGTTTGTTTGTTTGTTTAACTAATTATAAAAGTAGTATATGGACATCACAGAAAATTTAGAAACGCTGGAGACAATTAAACTACTTAAAATAACCTGTGCATCAGTTAGGATTTTTTTTCTGAATTGCAAGTAATAGAAACTGACTCTATCTCAAGCAAAAAGAAACATTATTGGAAGAATATAAAGAACTCACAGAATCAACGTGACCAGGTTGAAAATGAGCAGGAACAAGGGCTAATCCAGAGAGCAGGGAAGAAGGAAACACAATAATACATGTAGCTGAAATAGCCTGGCCAGATGCTGCTGTCTCACCGTAGGACACGAAGAGATTCTCAAATTTTAATGTTCATCCAAATCATCTGGGGATCTTGCTCTACTCCAGGTTCTAATTCAGTAGGACTAGTGTGAGACCAGAGTCTGCACTTCTGAGAAGCTTCAGGTGATGCTAATGCATCACAGCAGACAGTACAGACTCCGGTACTGTAAGTTATAGGATGAATCCCAACCGTTCCATAGACATTGGTTCTCTTGTTCTATATTTAGTTCCCGCTTCAATTGTGTAGGTTCCACGTCACATACTAAGCATGTTGTTACCAAGGAGCAAGAAGAGAGAAAGTCAAGACCCCTTTATTAGTAAGTATAGGTGGTATTTCGTAAGGGACATACCTCAAGTAGGAAAAAAGCCCAGCCCAAAAGAAACTTGCAAATAAACACTACAATTTGTACTCCTAGAATCTAAGGATAACTACAGTCAACATTATAACATTCAGAGTTATTCCTTTAACTTATTTTTTGAATTTATTTTTTCATGAAAGAAGAGTATCAGAAAGTTTGAGATTATATTTCCTGACAAACACCTGAAATAAAGATTGTTTACTTTCCTACTAACAGATTCATATGTCTCAGTAATCAATTATTTGATTCAGGAATCAAATCAGTATTCATGTCTAAATAAATACCAGACCAAGATGCACCAAAGTATTATCTGCAAAAAATGGCAAGGCTTTCTTTAGAGAATATTTCTGGGTTTCCTCCAAAACCTGAAAAAGAATGGGCCACTGAGGCCCTACATTTTTATCTTTTGGAGTATATCTGTGATAATTTTACTTAGAAAATGTGTAAACCAGTTATCATCACCTGCACATTCCAGCCAAAGAAGTTATTTTAAGCAATGTAACTTCCTGGTGAATCCTCTGGAATAAATTAGCTGTAAAATGAACCCTTAACTAACAAACTTGGCTCACAACTGGAATTGCTTGACATAAGCCAATCAAATGTAGGAGTGCATCTGCCAAAAATAATGATTTGGGTCTTGTACTTCTTTAGCTTATGTAATTCATTCTGGTAATAATTAAATAGTAGGACCATATTTAGGCTGCTCCTAGTTCATGACAAGTAAGCTATGTTATCCGCCCAGAAAAAAAAAAAAAAGATTATTATGGCACATGCATTTAGTTTTTCCAAAAGTAGTTTCAAATCATTAAGATGCAAGTAAAAAGCATAGAGTTAAATATATTTCCCTTTTCACTTATTTGATTTTATTAGGTGATACGTGAAGAGACCATCTTTATCAATCCTACTTTCATGCAAAGATCTGTAATGCAAGTCCTAAGAATTAAGAAATAAGCCATATATATTAAGTTCATATGACTAAACTTAAAATCACTCCTTGTTAATAGAAATATTAACACTTTTTTTTTTTTTTTTTTTTTTTTTTTTTGCGGTACGCAGGCCTCTCACTGTTGTGACATCTCCCGTTGCAGAGCTCAGGCTCTGGACGTGCAGGCTCAGTGGCTATGGCTCACGGGCCTAGCCACTCCACGGCATGTGGGATCTTCCCAAACCAGGGCACGAACCCGTGTCCCCTACATCGGCAGGCGGACTCTCAACCACTGCTCCACCAGGGAAGCCCAGAAATGTTAACACTTTTAATACTACTTATCTGGATTTTTTTTTTATAAAATGATAACTTTTTTTAAAGATAGCAATGGAATCTCCAGTTTTCCCATGTAGAATATTGGATTGTAAAACCAATTTTGTTTTTCATGGCAGAATATAACAATAGATGGAATGTCTAGGAAATGAAACAAATGGATCTGATATTTGGTGAGATGTAGAATATTGCTCTTTTTGAAAGACAAATTAATGGAATGAGCCATGGGCTTTTGCTCATCCAGCTAGTATCATACCCATTGAATAAATTAAAGGAAGCCATATATATATATATATATATATATACACACACACACAGCATAAGACCAGACACTAAATAGCTCCTGTAAAAGAGAGTCTTCACCTCATGCTTTATTGTTTTGTTGTTGTGAGTTTATTATCAGTCATGTAATATGAGAAAGCATCACCAATACTGTATCAGAAAATGGTAAATTATCTAAAAAATTCAACATTTTTCTGTGAGGTTATAACACTGAAAAAAAATCTGCTACTTCACTTCTATGTTCATATCACAAGTGATCATATACCAGAATCAGTCCTCAGTGTCAATTCTAATAGGTAAACTTATGTTCTACCATGGGGTATATAGCATCTTAAAAATCTGTCACTTGATCATATTCTGACTGAAGGCTCTCTAATTTGACTCCTACTATATAAATCTATTTGGTAGAGCAGTATCACATGATTCCTTATCAGATACAGATTAAGTGGCAATGTGTAGAATGTTGCCTTCCTAGCAGAAATATCATGCACAAATATATAGCTGCTATTGGCAAATCTTTTCTCCAATTCAACAGTAATATATGTAGCTCTTCATAAGGTACTCAAAAGTCCATAACATAAAAAATCCTTTATTTCAGTAATTTTAGTGGGAACCTAGGCTAAGACTATTGGTACCAGAAGTAATCCTAAAAAAGCAGTCTCTCAGAATGGGATTTAGGGGCTGGATCACTCACCATCAGGTAGAAGTAATGAACATCTTCCCAGTGATAAGTGGCAGGGTGGAAGTGGAACACTTAGTGCCTCAAGTACTAAGAATCTCACAGAGGTGGATTGAGTTGAGTTGCAGGTCAGTGTCAGGTTATTCAATAGGTAGGTCACTTGAACATATGGTAGCTGTGGTAATTAAAAAGATTTTGGGCTTGGGTGACTTTTTACCTGCTTTTGAAGACTTGAAAAAGAAAATGACATTCTCACGTCAACTAACTCTCAATTCAAGACACTGTGAAAGCCAGAGAGATTCTATGACAGCATTTAAGAAAACACTTATCTTTTGCAGCTGTAGAAATAATTTTGTTGAAAGGCCATTCCAGAATCTAATTATGAGCTTTAAAGGGGATTGAGTGCACAACAAAAACAGGTCTCCTATGGTAAAGCCAGTGTCATGATAGGGGAAGAGTGGGACCTTGAGACCTAAGATAAGGACATTTAGGCCAATGAGCCTTAAAATCTTAAAACCCTAGATTCCCATAGACTAAAAGAAACAGTCTTCTTCCCCTTGCTAGAGGAGAACCTGCAAAGACCTCACCAGATGCAGATGCCTCACATAATGATGCTTATCCTTCTCACAATCCACCCTCACTACTCATCATTACCTCCAGGCTGATAATCAGGGAATCCACAAATGAAAAAAAATGTCCTGATTACAGGAGTAAATAACTTACACACTGAAGAAATTGTACTCCCTATTAAAATGTATTAGTGGAAACCTGGAGAATGCACATGGGAGTGCAGCTGGAGGATGTTGGATTGAGGGGTATAATATAAAGCTAGATAAGGAATAATTTATTGACATGCGAGCACTCATCCATTGGTTGGAGTCCAGTGTCCTGACATCCTGCCAAGAATTCCTAGCAATGATCCTGTTACACCACTGAGTTGGCTCTTTGAAGCTTAGACTAAATGTTGACTAATTGTTAGGAAGATGGAGCAACCTGAACCACCTGAGAGCATTGAAAAAGAGGTATGAAGATTCGGGAAGGTGAGAATGTTAGAACGGACTAACATATAAGATCAGAGAACCTCATTATCACACATTCTATTGCAAATTGGCTAGGCATATTTTTAAAGGTAAAATAAAACTCCTAAGGTGAGGTTAGTTTTGATAAATATTTTATCTGTTTTCAGCTTCTTGAGTTATTTTAAGAAGGTGTTGACCCATCTCTTTCTTAATTTAGTAAAGACAATAAAGGAATCATTCATGGTGGACAGCCTTCTTGTTTTAGTTGTTACTCATAGGGAGGAACTTGCTGAGAATCCATAAGAATTCACAAGAAGATAGCACTTGAGAGCTAAGTGGAAGACAGAGGTTGGAAAGATTTAAAAAATAAACTTCATAGAAAGATTAGACTTTAGTGGGAAGAATCTGATGGAAAGGAAGAGTAGGAGTGAGAGAAATACAAAGAAATTAGATGCTTTTCACACAACCTGCTTATTTGTCCAACTTGAGACCAAAATACAGCAGGGTATCTTGTATAGGAAAACTTACAAGAAATCAAGAAACTCTTCAATAACAAAACAGTCCTCAATAAGTGAGTTGTAGCATTTAATAGGACCTATTTAAAGTGATATAAAGGAAATCTGCACAGAAAACAGAACGAGTTTAAATTTCAATCTGGAATTTCAGTTATACAAAATGTCAGAATAACAATATATTTACATGGAATAACAAGAGAATTACAATATCTGTATTTCTGGAAAGTGAAATGGCAGCCTTATGTTTCAGATGTTTAAAACCACTCAGTGCCTCTCCATTGCCCTCAGGACGAAGTTTGAATTTACCAATAAATCTCACAAGCCCCTTCATAATTTGGCCCCTTTGTACCCACCATCTTCATTTCTCATTGCTTCTACCACTCTCCTTCAACTTAGTCTATATTTCAGTCATAATGAGTTACTTTTAGTTCCTCAAATGCACCATGATCTCTTGCCTTTCATGTTCTGTCTTTTCTGCTCAGGATGATTTTTTTTTATGGCCTTTCCCCTTTGTGTAATTCTCTGTGTTTATTCAGATCTCAGGATAGTAATTGTGTCTCTACTTTCAGCCTTCCCTGATGCCTGCCTCCCCTTATTTAGGGTTCATTAAAATATTCCCCCATAGTTCCACCACTTCCTTTGTGGTAGCACTCAACATATTATATGTTAAGTGAATACTTACTTGTCTGTATCTCCCACTGCACAGTAAACTCTTAGGAATTGGGACCATGTTGAAATTCTCAATAATTAATTTGGTCAGTATTCAGTAATTGAGCACCTACTAATGTATCAAATATTTTTCCAGATCCTAAAGATACAATAAGACAAAGTCACAACTTTTATTGTGTTTGTATTTTAGAAGAATAAACAGATGAACGTATTAATGAATAAACAAAGTTTTCTAAATGTAAAACATATCAAGGACTAATCAACAAAGGCTTATTATTCAAGCACTTAAAATGTGTTATATCTGGAGGAATCACATTCCCTGGCTTCAGACTATACCACAGAACTACAGTATCAAAACACTATGGTTCTGTCACAAAAACAGACATATAGCTCAATGGAACAGGATAGAAAGCCCAGAAATAAACCCAAACACTTATGGCCAATTAACATACAACAAAGAAGACATGAATATACAATGGAGAAAATATAGTCTCTTCAATAAGTGATGCTGGGAAAACTGGGCAGCTACATGTAAAATAATGAAATAGAGCATTCTCTAACACCATATACAAAAATAAACTTAAAATGGATTAAATGTAGGGCTTCCCTGGTGGCGCAGTGGTTGAGAGTCCGCCTGCCGATGCAGGAGACACGGGTTCGTGCCCCAATCTGGGAAGATCCCACATGCCGCGGAGCAGCTGGGCCCGTGAGCCATGGCCACTGAGCCTGCACGTCCGGAGCCTGTGCTCCGCAATGGAGAGGCCACACAATGAGAGGCCCACATACCGCAAAAAAAAAAAAAAAAAAAAAAATGGATTAAATGTAAGACCAGATACTATAAAACTCCTAGAAGAAAACATAAGCATAACACTGTTTGACATAAAGCACAGCAATAATTTTTGGATCCATCTCTTAGAATAATGGAAACAAAAGTAAAAATAAACAAATGGGACCTAATTAAACTGAAAAGCTTTTACACAGCAAAGAAAAGCATAAACAAAATGAAAAGACAATCTATGGAATAGGAGAAAGTAGTTGCAAGTGATGCAACTGACAGGGGCTTAATTTTCAAAATATACAAACATCTTATACAGCTCAATATCAAAAAAATAAATAACCCAATCAAAAAAAGGACAGAAAACCTGAATAAACATTTCTCCCAAAGAAGTCATACAGATGTCAAATGGGCATATGAAAGGATGCTTAACATCACTAATTATTAAAGAAATGTAAATCAAAATTACAATGAGGTGTTACTTCACATCGGTCAGAATGAGCATCATCAAAAAGTCTAGAAATAATAAATGCTGAAGAGTGTGTGGAGAAAATGGAACCCTCCTACACTGTTGGTAGGAATGTAGATTGATACAGCTACTATGGAAAACAGTATGGAGGTTCCTTAAAAAAATGAAAATAGAGCTACTATATGATCCTGCAATCCCACTCCTAGGCATATATCTGGGGAAAACCATAATTTGAAAAGATACATGCACCCCAATGTTCATTGCAGCACTATTTATAATAGTCAAGATATAGAAACAACCAATGTCCATCAGACAGATGAATAAATAAAGGTGATATATATATATATCAGATGTTTCCACATAATGGAATATTACTCAACCATAGAAAAGAATGAAATAATGTCATTTGCAACAACATGGATGGACATAGAGATTATCATACTAAGTGACATAAGTCAGACAGGTAAAGATAAATATCATATGATATCACTTATATGTGGAATCTAATGAAATTATTTTCAAAATGGAAATAGACTCACAGCCATAGAAAACAAATATGGTTACCAAAAGGGAAAGGGAGGTGAGAGATGAATTAGGAATTTTGAATTAACAGATATACACTACTATATATAAAATAAACAACAAGGACCTACTGTATAGCACAGGAAATTATTTTTTAAATCTCATAATAATCTATAATAGAAAATAATCTGAAAGAGTGTATATATGTATATACATATATATATGTGTGTGTGTGTGTGTGTGTGTATATATATATATATATGAATCACTTTTCTGTACACCTGAAATTTTGTGAATCAAATATACTTCAATTAAAAAAAAGAAAAAAATAACACTTGAGTAAATACCTGAGCACAGGATTACTGGATCTTATGGCAGGTTTTATGTTTAACTTTATAAGAAACTGCTAAACTGTTTTCCAAAATGACTGTACCATTTTGCATTTCCATCAGCAATGTTTCATAGTGGGTCTGCAGGCTCATCAACACTTGGTATTGTCAGTTTTTAAGCGTTTTAATATTTGAATAGGTACATAGTGATACATCATTTTGGTTTTGATTTATATTTCTCTAACAACTTATGATGTTGGGTTTCTTTTCATGGCTTATTTGGTATCTGTGTTCATTGTTTGGTGAAGTGTCTGTTTGAATACTTTGCCTTTTAAAACATTGGGTTACATTTTTCCCCCTGTTATTGAGTTTTCATAGTTCTTTATCTATTCTGGGTACAAGCCTTTTATCAGATCACTATTTACCCATATGAAGTGAAAAGTTATATTCATATAAAAACCTATATACAAATGTTTATAGTTGCTTTATTCATAATTGCTGAAAATGAAACAATCAAAATATCTGGCAACTGATGAATAGTTAAAAAATTGTAGTACAACTATAACATGGACTATTATTCAGAAATAAAAATGAGCAAACATCTGGTTCATATAAAAAGTTCTATCATCTTCAAGGTATTATATATGGTGATGAGAATTAACAAAAGCAAAATAAACAAATGAAAAACAGGATATGGCCACTAGAAACTTCCAACCTATTTGGGTTAGAAAAAATTAAAATAAATGTAAATCACATGTTCCTTTAATTAAAACTGCAGTAAATATATAAGAAAAGAGATCATAGTTGACTAATAGAGTTGGAAGGGTGAACCTTCACGGAAGAATTGAAACTTGACTCAGATTATGAGGGATAACTAGTATTTTGCTTCACAGAGGAAGAAAGTATATTTTTACAAGAAAAATAGCTGGAGCAAAGCCATAGAGAACTGAAACTGAGTATGACTATAGGCAGGAAAAAACTATTCCAAACTGACATCTCAGAAGCAAAGATGGGGGAAAGGAAGCTTGATCTTTAGGCAGGTATCTACTTTGATTTATTTATTCATTCAGTAAACATCCATTGAGCATCTAATCTGTATAGGCACAGTACTGAAGGAGGAAATAACAAGGTGAGAAAATATAGACATGAACCCAGACTTCATGGGACTTCTCACCCCATGTAGTTAGTAGAGAAGGGATTTCTATTGTTGTACCAGAAAAATGTCTAATCATAAAGGGGGTATGCAGAATCTGGTCTTCTTGCTCCTAGTCAAATGTTTTCTCAGGAAACATGATAACCTCTCTGCTTATAAGCATTTGTGATGCCTTTCATTACCATGACTCCATCTTGAACTTTTCATTTCATAAAGGAATATATAGCACATTTGGTTTTACTTTGGGTGAGGACAAATTTTCAATCTGAAAGTTATTTTTAAAGTGGAGACAAGGGAGAAAACATCTTTTAATCCAAGGTTCATTTTGTTAGGATAATGGGTTCTATCACTCAGTTCGTCTTTCTGAATGATCTTACTAAACCACACTGAGATTGAGCTTTGACATGCTCAGGGTCCAATTCTCAGTCCAGGGACTGCAGCCCCTCTCCCCAGAAGATGTACCTTTTCTTAAACCAAGCTTTTAATAACTAAGAAGCTTACAGAGCTCTGAAAGAGGTATTCCTTGGGAAAGCAGTTTGCATAGTCTAAATCAAGCCTATTTCATTACTAATTCAATGAATTAATAAAATATAGAGATAATTTTGCCCTTGTTTTAATTTGAATTAGAAAATGTTTTCAGATGTGGTTGGTTAATTATCTGTCACTAGCCTCACCGTTACCTAAAGGGAGGGAAAAGAAGAGGATGATAAAGCTAAACCTAAGCACTGAGGGTGAACTCACAGCATTTCCTCTACAATTTGAGATATCCAAATGACCTGTCTGTATTCTTACAGATTTTCATCTTGCTTCAGAAAAAAATCATTGTATCACCAGGGAGTTCCTGTTAAAATGGAAATGTGATAATGCAAAAAAGTGAAAAAAAAACATACTGAGTTTTAAATATTGATTTCATTAGTGGAAGAGAGATAGATAACTTCATGCTTTATCTAGAAGAGGAGGTAAATTTTAGTCGAGTATGTACATCTCCGTAGTAAAGCAGCACAAAATGTGCTGTTCCAATGCCACAGAAGAAAATGTATTATTGATAACCTGTCTAAATCATCCTTTCACTAGATTAAAAAAAAATTGACAACTGACTATATCGAGAAGGCTCCAGGTCACCTCCCACAACCTCTCTCTGTGATACCTCTATAGGCTATGTATTGACAGTTGAGGTAAGGAGAAGCAGTGCCCTGAATACAACTGACTTGATGTATGATTTTTTTTTCCCACATGTTTCAACAGGGAGTAATTTCGTTGCCAATAAGAAGCAATATTGTTTAAAAACAATTATGAGGACAAAATCTTTCCAGCTGGCTGAGATGTCCAGAAAAGTTGTTCATTAATGAACTTAGCTTGCATCAAGCATCCCCTTGTTTAGCCAGGAAGCAAGTTAGTCCTAGCAAAGTGCACTGTCTGAGGATTCAAAGTTTCCTGTGAAAATAGTCATTATTTTTGTATATGGTTGTGTTTGGTATCTGTGTGTGTGTGTGTGTACATATGTTTAGAGAGAGGGAGACAGAGAAGAAGAAAAAGAGAACACAGAGGAAGAAGAAAGGAAGAAATATTATACAAAATGTCAGCTTTTCAGGAGTTTGAGTAGAATATTACAACGATATAGAATACACAGTAGCATAAAAAGTCCAGGATGGTCTCCTGACACATTCTCTTTGTCAGTGTGGAACCCTTGCCTTAGACCACCTCTTTCTTCTCATTCAGGCCTATTGATCTGCTTTACTACATTCTTCTCTCCTTTCTCCCTCCACCTGCCAATGGGAATCGTGTCTTCTTCTTCTTTTTTTTTTTTTGACTATAAAGTAAGAGATTTATTCAACAAAAACAATGTGTGTTTGTGTGTGTCTGTTACAATTATAACACAATATACTGACTTGTTGGACACCCTGGATTGGCTATCTTGGCATTCCAGTTATTTTCTATTTGTCACTGTATCACAAAAACTCATTAGTGTGAATATTTCTGAAATGCTGGATCATATCCAGAATGAGATATCAAGAAGGAGAATGAGAGTTTTGTTCACTACTGTTTGTATCTTAATGTCCCCAAAGAAGGGAGATATTCACATGTTTTCTTAAAGTTCTCTTCCATAGATTCTCTCATACTTAGAGCTGTCATTTAAAATTTCTGCTTCTTTTGAGAAACGAATGTAATTAAGCTTCCATTGCCAATAAGTGGAGAGGAAGTGGTACCTCTCATATAAACTGAATTCCAAACAGCTTCAGAAGTTGGGAATGTATGAGATTGGTGCCATTAGAGAAGTCCCAAAGGTGATATAGATACTGAGGCCAGCACAGGGCGTGGATCAACTATCAGTAGGATACCCCTGTTAGTTGGTGACATACAGAGTGAGTAAGTGACATGGGAACCATGAAGAAGCTAGTTTCCTGTCAGTTGGGCAGGAGCGAGAGTGGGTCACTTTCTAATATATGCTGAGTTTCCCGTATCATCTTTTATTTTACTTTTTATTTTACATTGGAGTATAGTTGATTAACAATGTTGTGTTAGTTTCAGGTGTATAGCAAAGTGATTCATTTATAGATATATATGCATCATGTCTTCTTAAATTCAGCTTCCTGTACAAGTTATCAGTCACTGTAATATGCTGGTTGAAAATTGACTTCCTAGTTCTGATGGTAGGATTGAGAACTGGATATATTCTAAGCATATGTGTTTTTTCTTAGAGAATACAACCCATAAAAAAAGAGTAAAACAAATGCTAGCCTGAATGCTATCTACCACCTTCCTTAGATTTGGAAAGTAGAGAAGGAGAAGATTCATACCCCAAGGAAGAGTGAAGATTTTCAGGAGGACCATTGATACTGGAGGAGGTAAGTGCACATTATCCCATCCCTGTGTGTCTCTGGGAGGGGCTGTATCCAACTCCTCCAGGAAAAGGAGGTACAAAATTCTTCCAGCAGGTACCAGCAAGTATAAGAGCAAGAACAAAGACCGAAATGTGTGTTTTGTTACCGCATCTGCCATGGGCTTTTTCCTTTGTAAGTCTACCTGAGCAGTGTCCACATTTTTTGCAAGAGTAGCCAAGCATCAGGGCAGTCTTCCAATTCTTTATAATGGCATTTCAAAAAGTCGTCTTATTTATTTCTGGCATTGCATTATTTCTGCATTATAAACTACATGGTTGTCCTTTAAAGTTGTTTTAACGTATTTTGTTTAAAAATTAGAATACAGTCTTGTAACCAAATGAAGAATCTTAACCATATAGTTATTGCTTGAAGGACTCCTAAAAGGGATTGTCTTGGGGACTTAATACTATTGTCATTCATTTCTGTGGACTTTCCTTCTGCATGAGTTTCCAGATCCTGAGAGCGGAAGCAAAGAGGATGCAGACCCTCAACATAGGCTGGTCACTAGTTTATTTTGTAAAAGAAAATGAGACATTTAATGCTGCCAAGATTAACTTTCAAATAGCATATCTCCTGTATCCTATTATGAGTAAGGGGTCTCTTTAGCTACTCTGATTTGTTTTAGCATAGGTAAATGTCAGGCATCAGGTAGGAAGGGAAATGAAACCTACCTTGCTATACATACATTGTCTCATCTAATCCTCAAAACAGTTATATGAGACAGTTATTATTATGATCCTCATTTTACAGAAGAAGAGACTGAAACTTGGAGAGTTTGAGGGATTTACCTGAGGTCCCATCCTTAAAATTGGCAGAACTATGATTAGAAGCTGGGTCCTTTCCCTCCAAGGATTGTGCTCTTAACCACCAAAGTACATAGGGTGCCTCTTAGAACTCAGAAGGGTGATATTGTGTTCATTTATTTTTTTCATTCATTTGATAGACAACATTTTCTTTGTGCCTACTGTGTGCCAGTCAGTATATGATTTGAGGAATATAATGATTTTTACCTTCATGTTTACCTTCATGCTAACAGAATTTCAGGGCATAGGAAACTTCTCTGGAGTTACAGAAATCCAACAAAAGACCTTCAAAAATGAACTGCTTGTTGCACTCATGTCCCATGGAAGACAAAGCCCTTGATCCTTTCAGGAGACTTCAGTCTCCTGCTCACTTAATCAATCTGTCCCAGGTTAGACTAAAGATCACACACTAAAACGAAAAAAAAAAAAAGAGTTTTGTATAAGTTATCTTTCCCCCCAGACTTAAACCTTACACACTGTTAAAAGCTGGTGTCTGCACCAGAGTCAGTACAAGGGCTCTCTGGGGGAATTCAGAGCTGGGCAGGTGGAGACTCTCACTGCTGCTTCCCAGCCCTGTCACCTGGCATCTGAATCCCATATGCAACAAGTCCAGGAAAGATAAATTGAAGAGGGATGTTTCTGTTCCCCATGTCCAGGTGTGGAACAGCTGGTAAAGGCCAGGGGACCCCAAAGCTGTAAACAATAAATTCTGTTGAAAGTCTGGCCATTTCACATCACTCCGGATTTCTTATATTAATAATCACTGCCCTGAGCAAAATGGAAGCTCAGGTGTGTTATGTCACTTTGCTCTCCAACATATCCACATAGTCACCTGGTTTGGATTCACAGCAGGGCCTAGAAAAAAATGACAGGCAGAAGACTTGCTTTATATAGGGAGTGGGTAGTTAAGGCAAAATGCCTGGAAGGGCAGCCTCATTTAAAGTTGTTTCACAATCTTGATTAGAAGCTCGCACTGTCCAAAAAGTCAATTTGAGAATATCCTGAATATGTATACACACACACAAACACACATTTAGAGAGCTAAATGTTTGAGAGTGCATTGACCTCTTTACGCTACTGGCATTAACTCAGGATATTATGAGGGTTTAAGCTATGACATTGGGTTACATGCTTCTTTCTCAAAGTTTTACAGGCAAAAAAAGGGAAGGAAAAAAATTGCAAATTATACAGTAAAAATAATTTGGCAATTTAACTGCACTAAAAATTAAGTTGGCCTTAATGTGCAAAAACCAAAGATATATATATACTGATTCACTTTAAATGAATCCTCTATGAAAAACTCTTTGGCCACATTTTGACTTTTTAATCTTATGCATCTCTGCATATAAACACAGGGATATAGATGCAGTCTGTCAAGTGTAGAGTTTTGCCTTTTTTTCTTGCTTTATGACACAAGAGCCTGTGTGCTTAATGCTCTTCAAAAACATACTGTGTTCATTGCAACATTTTTTCTTAATGTTTACTTTATATTGGAGTATAGTTGGTTAACAATGTTGTGTTAGTTTCAGGTGTACAGAAAAGTGATTCAGTTATACATATACATGTATCTATTATTTTTAAAGTTCTTTTCCCATTTAAATTATTACAGAGTATTGAGCAGAGTATTGAACTGTGTTCACTGCATTATTCACAGTAGCCAAAATATGGAAACATCTTAAAGGTCTGTCAACAGATGAATGTATAAAGAATGGATACACACACACACACATACACACACACAAAATGGATATATATATATATATATATATATATATATATATATATACACACATACATACACACACAATAGAATATTATTCAGCCATAAAAAATGAAGTCCTGACATTTGTGACAACATGGATGAACTTGGAGGGTATTAAGCTTGGAGGGCATGGATGAGCTTGGAGGGCATGGATGAACTTGGAGGGCATTAAACTAAGCCAGACAGAGAAAGACAAATGCTGTATGATATGATATCATTTATATGTGTAATATTAAAAAAAGAAAAAAAAAGCTAATTATAGAAACAGAGAATAGAATGGTGGTTTCCAGGGCCTGGGAGGAAAGGAAAATAGAGAGATATAGGTCAAAGATTGTAAAATGTCAGTTATAAGAATAATAAGTTCTGAGGATCTAATATACAGCATGGTGCCTATAATTAATAAAGTTTGAAAGTTGCTGAGAGTAGACCTTAAGTGTTTTCAACACACATATATGCACAAAGTTAACTATGTGATGTGTTATTTATTTTGACCTTGGTAATCATTCCACAAATGTATGTGTATATTAATATATCACCCTATCATACACTTTAAAGTATATACAATTATACTTGCCAATTATTTCTCAATAAGTTGGAAAAAATATTCTATGGTCATTTCCTCTGTTTTGTGTTAACCTGTGATCAGCTGACGTGTAGCCAGAGAACTCAAGTGACAAATGGTATTAAACAGATTTTCTAGGCTTCTGTTATTTGATTTTCTATTTTCTACATTCAGGAGAGAAGAAAATCCCACTGAGGCAACTGTTTCTTGTAAGTTAATGATAAATATAAGTGACTCTAGATTTCAATGAGTTGGTGTGCTCTGAGTATATAGCTCATTGATAAAAAAATAGTTTAGAAGAAATCAAGGTTCAACCATTGTCATGCAACTCTGATCACTATACTTAAAAATTTTAAGCCTGTGCCTAGAGATTAATAATAATACAAATAATAACCTCTTACTGAGCAAATACTACTACTCAAGCACTGTGCTAATATTTTATTTGATCTTCATCACAACACTACTTCCATTTAACCCATGTGGAACTTGAGGCTCAGAACACTTAAGTAACTTCCCTCGAATTCAAATATTATTCTATAGCATGACCAAGGCTTGAGCTCAGCTGATATGACTTCAAGCTTTATGCTCTTAATTTCTATGCCATTCTGCTTTCAAGAAAGTCAAGGGAGAGTAAAGCATCCAAGTAATTAGGAACAGATGTGAACATGTAAGCATCTTTTCTCCACCACTGCTATCTCTGCTAGTTGAAATCCTGTCCCTTCTTTGTCCTCCATGGCTTTGGAAGTTGGGAATCCTATGGATGTGTGTCCAAATACAGTTCTAACTTCTAGATTGTGTGATCTAGAATGAATTGCTTAACGTCTCTGAATAATCCTTACCTCACAGAATTATTGTGAAGAATGAATACATTTATTTATGTAGAGTGTTCTTTTCATGGCGGGCACAGATCAGGTGTTTATTAAATGTAGTTCCTGCTTGCTACCTATGCCAAGAAGACTATTTTTCAGAACTAGAAGAACTCTTTTCTTTCTCCATGGTTTCATGTACCATTGTTTTATTCTCCCTTAAAAGGATATCACGGTTATTTGGTGGCATTCAATTTTCCCAACTAACTTGTAAAGTGTCTGATGTCAGGATTAACCTCATATAACCAACAATCTTTGCTTATCCTCTCAAGAATGGGGGATGGTGCATAATTTTTGTCATTAAAATTCTGGCACAGAATTTTAGTCAGAGCAGGAAGAGATGATATGAATAACTCCTTGATATTGAATGAATATTTAATATTAAAATATTAAAATTTCAATTAGTCAAGATTAGCAGACCCCTATGAAAATTAGAAGCTGAATAAAAGGGAGCTGTAAACTGACGAAATATATTTTGGATTAGAAATGTTCCATATTTATTCTTGATTCTAATCAGAGATATTGTGGATGACTTTGAGATAATATTTTGAAATATCACCATACGAAACAATGGTCACCTACTGAATGAATGAATGAACTAATTAGGTCACTGGGTTATCATGATGACCTGTACACATTGCAAAATTATCCAGTTTGCTGTGTGATTGACATTAATACTGAACTATAATGTGACTTGAAACATTGAAAAGCCACGAGCTTACAACACCCCAAGATGTTTGAGAATAGACTAAAATGAAAACATATAAGATAAATTTTCATGGACACATTTTCTTGATGATTTTGAGAATGTGGTGAGTAGTACTGTTTATTATTTAAATAATCAAGAAATCAACCTAGGGTTAAAAATTAAAATAAGTCTGAGGACTATAAATTTTTAAAATAAGCAAAATTTTAAAAGCAAACTACTTCTGGGGCTTCCTTGGTGGTGCAGTGGTTGAGAGTCCGCCTGCCGATGCAGGGGACACGGGTTCATGCCCCAGTCCAGGAGGATCCCACATGCCGTGGAGAGGTTGGGCCCGTGAACCATGGCCCCTGAGCCTGCGTGTCTGGAACCTGTGTTCCATGGTGGGAGAGGCCACAGCAGTGAGAGGCCCGTGTACTGCAAAAAAAAAAAAAAAAAAAAAAAAAAAAGGAGACTATTTCTGAATTTTTAAGCATCAGAATACAAACACTATTTTATGGAAAATATTTGGGCTAAAGTAACTCAGTGTCCTTTCAACTATGGCAAAGAAGGCAAAATGACAAACCAAATAATTGGGAAACTAACAAAGAATTTGAAAAGCTTATCCTAATAACTATACTAGAAAATATTGATAAGCAAGGCCATATTGCAGAAATAGCAATAAAAACAGAAAAATAACCTCTTTACTCATTAGAAATCAAAACCCTCCAAAAACTACAGATAACTTGACAAAGCACACTAAGTAATTTGTAGTAGATTCATTCATTCATTTATTCTATTCATTTATCAATTTATAAGCACATTTGGGTTAATATTTACTGAGCACATGTGAACCATGTGCTAGATTCTGGAGATGAAATGCTTCCAGCCAGGTCACAGCCCTCAAGGCAAAGAACAATTTGGGGGGAGTGGGAGTCCCAGTCATATAACCAATTGATTATGATACAAAGATACTGTCACTTTAATTGGGTGGTGAATAATTCTTCCTGAGGGATTCAGGAAACGTTGCTCAAAGAAATGACATCTAAGCTAGGCTCTGAAAGTAAGGAAGGTGGTGCAAAGGCATAGAGGTGGGTGGGGAGGGTGTTCACCAGATTAATTAGGTTAGAAGGAGGACTATTTCAGGTGCAGTATTAAATAACATGAACTATTTGGGAAATAACAGACTGGCTGAATTACAAACTCAAGGAATAGTAACAATAGGAGATAAGGTTACATTAGTTCGGGAATAGTCTTTAAAGGGTCTTGGTGCCAGGCTAAGAAGGTTACTGAGCTTTATCATATAAGCAAAAGAGCTGATAATTTTTTTTTTTGAGAGAGAGAAAGAATGTCATAAGCAGATATATTGCTTTAAAATAACACTGGCTGAAGCGTGGAGGCTAAATTGGAGTTGAATAAGACTAGGTAAAGAGAAAATTACTAAATCCAATAATAAGATAAGAGGATAGATATCAGATAAGTTATGAAACTAACCTGTATGCAATGGAATAATTATTTTTTTCAAATTCCTCCTTGACCGCTTGACTGATTTCAATGAGCCAGATATCATATAAGAGCTTAAAATTATTTGATCAAAGGTTTAAAATTAATTAATAAAATCCAATTAAATAAAGCTAATGGAAACTGTTGAAAGGGAAAGTCTCTAGATAAAAAATACATTAAATTGAAATATGTGTTGTTATAATTCATCATTAAAGATGTTCATAGGATAAATGATGAGGTGGGAGACAATAACAAAATGCTTCATTTTAGCAGGGAAGAAAAACTTGCTCACAGTAATGTGTTATCATTGACTCAGCAGACTTTAGTTATTTTAAAAACTTAATCTTCTTTTTCACTTAGAACATATTACTTTGCATAAACGCAGGGAGGAAAAACTTTACATAAACTAAAAGTTATTGTATATAAAGAAAATAAGTTCAAAGAAAGAAATGGAACTCCATGGTTATTTTCCTTTGAAGTGTTTTTGTGGAAATAATTCTGTGGATTATACTGCCCTAGGAAAATTTCCCAGATTCTAAACATTAGAGAAAGGGTAGTATCTCATTCAAAAGAGTCAAATTGATTTGCTAAACTAAGTCAATCATAGTCTCTTGAATAGGAATTTGAAACTGGTATACAAAGACACTCTTCAGTTGACCCAAAGTGCTAAAGCTGGGAAGACAAGTAAAGAGACAGGGTTGTCCTTTGTGTTCCAAGTATATTGCAAAGGAGAGAAAGTCGGTCTAAAGAGAGAATGTGGATGCAGACATCCAGAAGGAGACAAGGGATCATGGGACACCAGAAGAGAAAATAACAGAAAGAGTAACTAGCTTAGTTGCTGATTACTTTCTATATGCTGGGTCAAGTGTCTGCCTCTTGTATCTTTGCAACATACTTTCATTCCTTCTCAACATTGTTTCAGTGGATTTATCTTTGAAGTCAAGTAATTCCTAACCAAGACATGCATGTTTCCTGTATCAAAAAAAATGACATAATTGGGTAAGAAAATTGGGTATCCCTTGGCAAGAAACTATTCTGAAACTGAACATAACAATATATTAAAACCATGCAACCTTGCCCTTCTAGCTTTAGCCCTAACATTTATGAATTTTAAATGTAATTCCTAGTTTTATTTACTACAAGAAAGAATATCTCAAAGTTTTTTAAATTGATATTTTATATTTTCATGTCATTTTATAGAGGCAGAGTCTTCTGCAAGCAATTTCTAGAGTTTTGGCCTAGCATCAAAACATGGTTGCCCAAGACTTGTTCAAATTGGAGGAATAGAAGGATGTTTGCTCACTCCTTCTTGTGAGAGCACCTGAATTACAATTAACTGCTGAACAATCATTGACAAGAAGACACTGGAACTCACCAGAAAATATACCCCACATTCAAAGGTGAAGGAGAAGCCACAATTAGATGATAGGAGGGGCATAATCATGATAAAATCAAATCTCATAACCACTGGATGGGTGAATCACAAACTGGAGAACAATTATACCAGAGAAATCCACTCATTTGAGTGAAGGTTCTGAGCCACACATCAGGCTTCCCAACCTGGGGGTCCAGAAAGGAGAGGAGGAATCCCCAGAGAACTCAACTATTAAGCCCAGCAGGATTTGATTGCAGGACTTTGACAAGACTGGGGGAAACAGAGACTCCTCTCTTGGAGGGTACACACAAAATCTTCTGTGCACAAGGACCCAGGGGGAAGGATCAGTGACCCCATAGGAGATGGAACCAGACCTACCTGCTAGTGTTGGAGTGTCTACTGTGGAGGTAGGGGGCAGCTGTGGCTCATCACGGGACAAAGACACTGACAGCAGAAGTTCTGGGAAGTACTCATTGTTGTGAGCCATCAAAGAGTCTGCCATTAGACTCACCAAAGAGCCAGTTGGCTCCAGTACTGGGTCATCTCAGGCCAAACAGCCAACAGCGAGGGAACACAGTCCCATGCATCAGCAGACAAGTGGATTAAAGTTATACTGAGCTCTGCCCACCAGAGCAACACCCAGACCTACCCACCACAAGTTCCTCTACCCACCATCAGGAAGCTTGTACAAGCCTCTTAGATAGCCTCATCCACCAAAGGGCAGACAGCAGAAGCAAGAACTACAATCCTGCAGCCTGTGGAACAAAACCTACAATCATAGAAAGATAGATAAAATGAAAAGGCAGAGGATTAAGTTCCCAGATAAAAGAACAAGATAAAACCCCAGAAAAACAACTAAATGAAGTGGAGATAGGTGACATTCCAGAAAAAGAATTCAAAATAATAAGAGTGAAGATGATCCAGGACCTCGGAAAAAGAAAGGAGGCAAGGATCAAGAAGATGCAAAAAATGTTTAACAAAGATGTAGAAGAATTAAAGAACAAACAAACAGAGATGAATAATACAATAACTGAAATGAAAAATACATTAGAAGGAATCAATAGCAGAATAACTGAGACAGAAGAACGGATAAGTGACCTGGAAGACAGAATGGTGGAAATCACTGCTGTGGAACAGAATAAAGAAAAAAGAATGAACAGAAATGAAGACAGCCTAAGAGACCTCTGGGACAACATTAAATGCAACAACATTCACATTATAGGGGTCCCAGAAGGAGAAGAGAGAGAGAAAGGACCTGAGAAAATATTTGAAGAGGTTAGAGTAAAAAACTTCCCTAACACAGGAAAGGAAATAGCCACCCAAGTCTAGGAAGCACACAGAATGCCAGGCATGATAAACCCAGGAGAAACATGCCAAGATACATAGTAATCAAAATGACAAAAATTAAAGACAAAAAATATTATTAAGAGTATCAAAGGAAAAGCAACAAATAATATACAAGGTAATCCTTATAAGGTAATCAGCTGATTTTCAGCAGAAACTCTACCAGCCAAAAGGGAGTGACAGGACATATTTAAAGTGATGAAAGGGAAAAGTCTACAACCAAGAATACTCTACCCTGCAAGGCTCTCATTCAGATTTGATGGAGAAGTCAAAAGTTTTACAGACAAGCAAAAGCTAAGAGAATTCAACACCACCAGACCATCTTTGCAACAAACGCTAAAGGAAATCCTCTAGGTGGGAAAGAGACTAGCAACTTAAAACAACCTTGTACATATATAGACTATTGCATCAAAACCTCATGGGAACAGCAAACCCAAAACTACAATACATACACACACACAAAAGAAAAAGCAACCCAAACACAACACTAAAGATGGTATCAAACCACAAGAGAAGGGAACAAAAGAGGAAGGAAAGAAAAAAGACCTACAAAAACAAACTCAAAATAATTAAGAAAATGGCAATAGGAACACACATATTGATAATTACTTAAATGTAAATGGATTAAATGCACCAACCAAAAGACATAGACTGGCTGAATGGATACAAAAATAAGACCCATATATATGCTGTCTACAAGAGACCCACCTCAGATCTAGGGACACATACAGACTGAAAGTGAGGGGATGGAAGAAGGTATTCCATGCAAATAGAAATCAAAACAAAGCTGGAGTAGCAATACTCATATCAGACAAAATAGACTTAAAAATAAAGACTGTTATAAGAGACAAAGAAGGACACTACATAACAATCAAGGGATCAATCCAAGAAGAAGACATAACAATTGTAAACATATATGCGCCAAATATAGTAGCACCTCAATATATAAGGCAAATATTAATTAGTCATAAAGGGAGAAATCAACAGTAACACAATAATAGCGGGGAACTTTAACATCCCACTTTCATCAATGGACAGATCATCTGAACAGAAAATCAATAAGGAAACACAGGCCTTAAATGAAACTTTAGACCAGATGGACTTAATCAATATTTATACAGCACTCTATCCCAAAGTAGAAGAATATACATTCTTCTCAAGTGCACATGGAACATTCTCCAGGATTGACCACATCCTGGGCCACAAAGTGAGCTTCCATAAATGTAAGAAAATTGAAATCATATAAAGTATGTTTTTCAGACACAATGCTGAGATTAGAAATAAACTACAAGAAAAAAACTATAAAAAATACAAACACAGGCTTCCCTGGTGGCACAGTGGTTGAGAGTCTGCCTGCTGATGTGGGGGACACGGGTTCGTGCCCCAGTCTGGGAAGATCCCACATGCCGCGGAGCAGCTGGGCCTGTGAGCCATGGCCTCTGAGCCTGCACATCTGGAGCCTGTGCTCTGCAACGGGAGAGGCCACGATAGTGAGAGGCCCGTGTAGTGCAAAAAAAAAAAAAATACAAACACGTGAAGGCTAAACAATATATTACTAAATAACCAATGGATCACTGAAGAAACCAAAAAGGAAATAAAAAATGTACCTAGAGACAAATGAAAATGAAAGCACAATGATCCAAAACCTATGGGATACAGCAAAAGCATTTCTAAGAAAAAAGGAAAGAATTTCATAGGAATACAGGTCCCAATACAGGAAACAAGAAAAATCTCAAATAAACAACCTAACCTTACACCTAAAGCAACTAGAGAAAGAAAAAGAAACAAAACTCAAAGTTAGTAGAAGGAAAGAGATCATAAAAATCAGAGCAGAAATAAATGAAACCGAGACAAATAAGACAATAAAAAAGATTAATGAAACTAAAAGCTGGTTCTTTGAAAAGATAAACAATATTGGTAAACTTTTATCCAGACTCATCAAGAAAAAGATGGGAGACAATTCAAATCAATAAAATAATAAATGAAAAAGGAGAAGTTAAAACTGACACCACAGAAATACAAAGGATCATAAGAGACTACTATATGCAACTGTATGCCAATAAAATGGACAACCTGGAAGAAACGGACAAATTCTTAGAAATGTAGTCTCCCAAGACTGAACCAGGAAGAATTAGAAAACATGAACAGACTAATCACAAGCACTGAAATTGAAACTGATATTAAAAGACTCCCAACAAACAATATTACAGGACCAAATGTCTTCACAAGCAAATTCTATCAAACATTTAGAGAAGAGCTAACACCTATAGTTCTGAAACTGTTCCAAAAATTGCAGAGGAAGGAAAATTCCCAAACTCATTCTTTGATGCCATCACCCTGATACCAAAACAAGACAAAGATACAGCTAAAAAAGAAAATTATAGGCCAATATCACTGATGAACATAGATGCAAAAATCCTCAACAGAGGGCTTCCCTGGTGGCGCAGTGGTTGAGAGTCCGCCTGCCAATACAGGAGACACGGGTTCATGCCCCAGTCCAGGAAGATCCCACATGCCATGGAGTGGCTAGGCCCGTGAGCCATGACCACTGAGCCTGCGCGTCCGGAGCCTGTGCTCCGCAACGGGAGAGGCCACAACAATGAGAGGGCTGCATACCGCAAAAAAAAAAAAAAAAAAAAAAAAAAAAAAAAAAAATCCTCAACAGAATACTAGGAACTTGAATCCAACAACACATTAAAAGGACCATACAACATGATCAAGTGGGATTTATCCCAGGGTTGCAAGGATTTTTCAATATATGCAAATCAATCAGTGTGATACACCATATCAACAAATTGAAGAATAAAAACCATATGATCATCTCAATAGCTGCAAGAAAAGCTTTTGACAAGATTCAACAGTCATTTATGATAAAAACTCTCCAGAAAGTGGGCATGGGGGAACCTACCTCAACATAATAAAGGCCATATACAACACCCCACAGCAAACATCGTTCTCAATGGTGAAAAACTGAAAGCATTACCTCTAAGATCAGGAACAAGACAAGGATGTCCACTCTCACCACTATTATTCAACATAGTTTTGGAAGTCCTAGCTATGGCAATCAGAGAAGAAAAAGAAACAAAAGGAATCCAAATTGGAAAAGAAGAAATAAAACTGTCACTGTTTGCAGATGACATGATATTATGCATAGAAAATCCTAAAGATGCCAGCAGAAAACTACCGTAGCTAATCAATGAATTTGGTAAATTTGCAAGCTATAAAATTAATACACAGAAATCTGTTGCATTTCTATACACTAACAATGAAAGATCAGAAAGAGAAATTCAATAAACAATCCCATTTACCATTGCATCAAAAAGAATAAAATACCTAGGAATAAACCTACCTAATGAGACAAAAACCTGTATTCCGAAAACTATAAGATGCTGAGGAAAGAAATCAAAGAAGATACATACAGATGGAAATATATACCATATTCTTGGGCTGGAAGAATAAATCTTCTCAAAATGACTATACTACCCAAGGCAATCTACAGATTCAATGTAACTCTATCAAATTACCAATGGCATTTTTCACAGAAATAGGACAAAAATCTTAAAATTTGTATGAAGACACAAAAGACCCAGAATAGCCAAAGCAATCTTGAGAAAGAAAAGTGGAGCTGGAGGAATCAGGATCCCTGACTGACTTCAGACTATACTACAAAGCTATAGTCATCAAAACAGTATGGTACTGGCACAAAAATAGAGCTATAGATCAAGGGAACAAGATAGATAGCCCAGAAATAAACCCATTCACCTATGGTCAATTAATCTACAACAAAGGAGGCAAGACTATACAATGGTGGAAAGACAGTCTCTTTAAAAAATGTGCTGGGAAAACTGGACAGCTACCTGTAAAAAAATGATATTAGATCATTCTTTAACAGTATACACAAAAATAAGTTTAAAATGGATTAAAGACCTAAAAGTGAGACCAGACACTATAAAACTCCTAGAGGAAAACATAGGCAGAACACTCTGAAATAAATCGCAGCAATATCATTTCTGATCCGACTTCCAAAGTAATGGAAATAAAAACAAAAATAAACAAATGGGACTTAATTAAACTCAAAAGCTTTTGCAGAGTAAAGGAAACCATAAACAAAATGAAAAGACAACCCAGAGATTGGAAGAAAATATTTGAAATGATGTGACTGACAAGATATTAGTCTCCAAAATTTACAAACAGCT
Source organism: Mesoplodon mirus (assembly GCF_964341445.2). NCBI lineage: Eukaryota > Metazoa > Chordata > Mammalia > Artiodactyla > Ziphiidae > Mesoplodon > Mesoplodon mirus. The sequence goes on along the minus strand of NC_138992.1, from coordinate 43,279,132 downwards.
CATGTGGCTTAATATCATCAAAACAAGCAACCCAATCAAAAATGGGTGGAAGACCTAAACAGACATTTTTCCAAGGAAGACATATGGATGGCCAAGAGGCACAAGAAAAGATGCTCAATATAGCTAATGATTAGAGAAATGCAAATCAAAACTACAGTGAGATATTGCCTCACACCAGTCAAAATGGCTATCAACAAAAAATCCAGAAACAGTAAATGCTGGAGAAGATGTGGAGAGAAGGAAACCCTCCTACACTGTTGGTGGGAATGTAGATTGGTACAGCCACTGTGGAGAACAGTTCAGAGGTTTCTTAAAAAATCTAAAAATAGAGCTACCATATGACCCTGCAATCCCACTCCTGGACATATATCCAGAGAAGAGCCTGGTCCAAAAGGATACATGAACCCCAATGTTCATTGCAGCACTGTTTACAATAGCCAAGACATGGAAACAACCTAAATGTCCATTGACAGAGGAATGGGTAAAGAAGATGTGGTACATATATAGAATGGAATATTACTCAGCCACATAAAAATATTGAAATAATGCCATTTGCAGCCACATGGATCGACCTAGAGACTGCCGTACTGAGTAAAGTAAGTCAGACAGAGAAAGAGAAATATCATATGATATCAGTTATATGTAGAATCTAAAAATAAATGATAAAAATGAACGTATTTACAAAACAGAAACAGACTTAGAGAATGAACTTATGGTTACTGGGGTGGAGGGAAGGGATAGTTAGGGAGTTTGGGACTGACATGTACACACTGCTATATTTACAAAGGATAACCAACAAGGACCTACTGTATAACACAGCAAAGTCTGCTCAATGTTATGTGACAGCCTGGATGAGATGGGAGTCTGGGGGAGAATGGATACATGTTTATGTATGACTGAGTCACTTTGCTCTGCACCTGAAACTATCACAACATTGTTAATCAGCTCTACTCCAATATAAAATTAAAAGTTAAAAATAAAGACTGTGAGAATCATTATTAGAAAAGCAAAAAAAAAAAAATGCTCTGCCCTGAGTGAGAAAAGTCACTGAATCTCTGGACCTAAATAGAGCTTGTTATTCTAGAGCAGAAAGACACCTGTCTTTAATATACCCTGCTTTGCCTTAGGTCGCAATCTATGCAGATCTATGTCCAGGCTTTCCGCGGTACTATCTCTTAAGATAGGAACAAAGAGGGAAAGCAGACATGCAGATGGGCCATTTGCTGCTGCCAGTAGTGAGAAATAAAGTTAGCAAGCACCCACATTCAGAAGTCATCAGAAAAAATGTCCTATTTTACTCAATTCCTATCACCTTTTAGTAGAATTTTCCTAATGCCTAGTATGCTTCACACACACTAGGAATGGATGAATGAATGGATGAAACAGATGGCTGAATAGATAGATGACTGAATGAAGACTTAAGCTCTTGAAAAGCATCTTTCATCTGTAGTTACCTACTTACTGTGGTTTATTAAATAAACAAGAGGTTTATAAACTACCCACAAAACTTTACAATCTTCCTCCAACACACTGTACAATATAAAGCTGCAGCCAATGACTTCTCACCTAGCAGTAAGCCTCTGATAGAATTTCCCTCAACCATTCTGAATAAAAATCAAAGCATCTCCTGCATGTATAAAAATTGCAGTGAGGAGATAGGAGGACCAGAAATGAACCATATTAGGTGATGAAGAACTATCTTCTTCAATCAGTCTTAACAGAGATTTGTATTTATTGCTTGTTATAAAAAACTTTATTACCCTTTTTATAACTCTAGCTGTCTAGGGTTTTATTTAACCAGAAAACATGCCAGTAATTTGCTCTTCACTACGTACATATTTTTGAGATGTAGAAGTTACGGTCATGACTTTGCTGTTCTTTCGGTACATGAATCAGTACTTCAGAATGAAAAGTGCAGGTTAGACACTAGATATTGAGGAAGGACCTCTGTCAGGCAAGAATATGTGCTTTGGGATTAATTTTAGATAGCTTGCCCTGGGAAACTTATCTAAAAGTTGAATATTAAATATATTGAAACTTTCTATATGCAAAATTACCATAAGTTACAGAAGTCATATGGGATATGCTGCCTATTTAAATAAAAATTGTGAGTGTCATATAGATGTTGATTTTGCTGCATAATTGGAGAAATTTACATTAGTGAGTCTCATGTAGACATCCATACAGCAAAAAATTCCATCTACCCTTCCTTCTTTTAGTTACTCATATCATATATCTTCCTGAGGCCTGAGTCCTCTGCAGATTTCACTTTCATTTTGTTTTAGTAATAATATTAAGGTGTATGTTTTATTGGGTGCTATTGTGTATTTGTATCCCCAAATGATGGCTTGATTTAATGTTATTCTAGGGAAACATTAGTTATTTATAATTATGAGATTAGATTCACTCTAGAGAAGCAATTAAAACATTTAAATGTAATAGAAAAATAAGAAATATATGTAATAGAAAAATAAGCTCTACTTCAGGTTTCTCTGCCCAATTTTATCTAAAACTGAGAAGATTCTAACAAAAACTTTCCTATCTCCCAAACGTCCATTAGTCCAAATGTGATTAAATTAGCTGTGTGCTTAGTGAATGTGCTGCTGCTTGGGAAACCGTTTGGGATCTGGGGATGAGACTAATGGGAAACTATAAAGCTCTTGGAATAAACAGGAATGTAAATCATTCATGTGTTTAGCTAGCCCTAACCCCAAGAATGTACAGGCTTGGGAAAGTATTATTCAAACAATATTTTTTTTCCAGCCTACTCTTCATAGAAAACAGATGGTTTGGATTAAAAGAAATGGATTTCAAAAATAACTAAATAGAAAAGTTTTGAGCACCTTACCAGATTCAGGTAAGAGAGAGGAGAAAGGAATGCATTTCACCATGTCCTTTTATTTCTTTTCCTTTTCTTTTTCTGGAGGAAAGGGGATAGGAAAAATATTACTTAGGTTGCTTTAGCTATTGAATTACAGGTATTTAGTCCAACAATATATGACAGATTTATAAGACCCTACTGAATGATAAAGCTACACTTCTCTTATCCAACCATTCTGAAATCATGCTCCATATAGAAAAAGCATACAAAAGAAGTAATTTGATAAGATTATGCCAAAATACCTATTTTGCACCTAAGTAGTTCTCATTTATTTGTTACATACTGAATCCATCTGAAAGTATTGCATCAAGTAACAGGCTTTTCCTAAAGCCTCAATTTGTCACTCTTTATGCAATGAATGGCTAGAAATGCCAACAAGTGAACAGTGTTAACAGTTTAAAGTGTGTTTGCACAAGTTTAAAACTCAGGTAAAGGTGGAGGAGTCAAGATGTTGGAATAGGAGGATGTGGAATTTGTACCTCCTCACAAGTTCATCAAAAACACATCTACGAATGGAACAATTCCCACAGAGCTCCTGCTGAACAGTAGAGGTAGACTTTGGACACCTAAAAGAATGAAAGAGAGAAGAAAAAAGAAAAGAGGAATCAAAAAAGAGACCAACAAACCTGGCAGGAAGCTGAAGGTGAGGAGAGATCCCTACATTAAGAAAGATTCCTTCATGGAGGGGAAATCAGCTGGGACAGAAGAGGAACTTTGGCGGATCAAAGGAGAATGCAGCAGATGGTCTGTGGAAGGCAGAACAAAGTAAGAACTGCATGCATGATCTACAACACAGCTCTGCATTTTCCAGACTGAATCGTGTGTTGCCTGTTATGAAGGGGAACTGGGTGCTGAAAAGAGGGGTTTGGAGTACAGACCTAGGGAGAGGACAGCTCTTGGCTGTGAAAAGACAGCGTGAGTGGACAGGAGCAAGGGATGACACAACTGGGAAAGTCTGTGGAAAAAGCCTGAGACACAATAGCAAGGTGTCATTGGCCAGTGATGTGCAAGGGGAGGAGCCACCATTATAAGCCCCGTCCCCAACCGTCAGTTTCTTCAGCCTCTGTGGGCATTGAGAGGGGTTCCCACCTGAGGGGGCCCACCCACCCCTCCGGCCAGGGTTGCCTCCACCTGTGTAGGCTCCAGGGACTTGAGTGCTGCTCAATCCCAAACCTCCTTGGGAATCAGTCCAAGGCTTCCCTAACTTGGACAAGAGTCTGCCAAAGCTGGAAGGGTCAGAGGGCTAAAGTGTGGGGTTGGTAAAACAGACCCAGGGAGAGAAACACAGTTGGCTGTGCAGATACAGTAGAAGGGATGGGATGAGGGGAAGCATGGACAGGAATGCCCCTAGTGGAAGTGGGGTCTGCCTGGGAAGTGAGGTGCCATTGTTGAGAGGTGCATGGGGAGTGGGGCTCATAGCACTCCCATACAGTAGCTCCTGCTGCTGCAAGTACTGGGAGTACCCATGTGTGCTCCAAGCAGCCACTGCTTTTGCTCCCACTTACCTGGGCAAGGATCAGACAACTGAGGGTGGCACACACTCAGAGGAGGGGTTAAAACCAAACTTGAGCCCAAGGGGCAGTGCAAATAAGGAAGAGAAATACAAATCTTTTTAAGCAGCAGCACAAGCTGTGAATTAAATCCCCAAGATTGGCTAGGTAAATCCTGCGTTTGTGGAATACCTGAATAGACAATAAGTGTTTCAACATCTGAGACCAGTCTAGCCTTCAAAGCATTGGACTTTGTGGGCAAATACACACGGGAATTGGGCCAGATCAGAATCTGAGCTGGTCCCACAGAGGACACAGCAGGTCCAGAGACCTACCTAGAGGTGTTGGAATGCCTCCTGGGAGGTGACCAAAGGAAAATATTCTTATTACTACTATACTTTGTGTTTTTGTTTCAGTTCTTGGTGTTGTTGCTTTTATTATTTTTTACTTTTACTTTTTATTTTTTACTTTTATTTTTTAATTTTTTATCTTATGTTATTTTCTTAATATACATAAAGTTTTTATATTTATATTCTTCCTTTATTTTTGCTCTGTGGCTTTAGTCTTGTCTTTGTTCTTCATTTTATATATTTTTCCCTTTTTCTTTTTTAAAATTGTTTTTAGGTGTATATTCTGTTTTATTTACCTGTTATTGTTGTTGTTGATGTTGTTTGCTTGCTCCCATTTCTGTTTTATTTTTCTTTTTTTTTTTTTTTTTTTTTTTTTTTTTTTTTTGCGGTATGCGGGCCTCTCACTGTTGTGGCCTCCCCCGTTGCGGAGCACAGGCTCCGGATGCGCAGGCCCAGCGGCCATGGCTCACGGGCCCAGCCGCTCCGCGGCATATGGGATCCTCCCAGACCGGGGCACGAACCCGCATCCCCTGCATCGGCAGGCGGACTCTCAACCACTGCGCCACCAGGGAGGCCCTCTGTTTTATTTTTCATTCTTTGTTTACATTAGTATAAGCCTTATCAACTGTTCCCATATGAGAATCCTCTTGTTTGGTTGTCTGTTCCCTTGTTTTTGGTTACTTTTCTGTGTGTGTGTGTGTGTGTGTGTGTGTGTGTGTGTGTGTGAGTGTGTGTTGTGTTGCTGTTGCTGCTATTTGTTTGCTTCCATTCTTGTTATTTGCCCTGAGTTTCGTTTGTCTGTTTTTTGGTTTTGTTTTCTTGTTTTTTGTTTTGTTTTGTTTTTCTTTTCTATTTTATTTTCTATATTTCTATTGGGCCACACTGTGCAGCTTGAGGGCTCTTGGTGCCCCAACTGGGATTTGGTCTGGGCCCCCAGGATGGAAACATAGACTTCAGGAGGCTGAAACATAAAGAATTCCCAGACCCAGGGAATATTAATCAGCATGTGCATTCCTGAAGGTATCCATATCAACATCAAGCCTGAGAAAATATTTGAAAGATTATAGCTGAAAACTTCCCTAACATGGAAAAAGAAATATTCAAATAAGTCCAGGAAGTGCAGAGAGTTCCATACAGGACAAACACAAGGAGGAACACACCAAGATACATATTAATCAAACTAACAAAAATTAAATACAAAGAAAAAATACTAAAAGCAGCAAGTGAAAAGCAACATATAACCTACAAGGGAATCCCCATAAGGTTATCAGCTGATTTTTCAGCAGAAACTTTGCAGGCCAGAAGGGAATGGCGGGACATATTTAAAGTGTAAAAAGGGAAAATCCTAAACCAAGATTACTCTACACAGTGAGAATCTCATTCAGAACTGATGGAGAAATCAAAAGCTTTACAGACAAGCTAAAGCTAAGAGAATTCAGCACCACCAAACCAGCATTACAACAAATGCTAAAGGAACTTCTCTAGGTGGGAAACACAAGAAAAGAAAAAGACCTACAATGGGTGTGTGTGTGTGTGTGTGTGTGTGTGTGTGTGTGCGTGTGTGTGTGTGTGTGATGAATTGGGATTGACATATATAAACTAATATGTATAAAATGAATAACTAATAAGAACATTCTGTATAAAAAAATAAATAAAATAATATTCAAAAGTAAAAATTTAAAAAAGACCTACAAGAACAGACCTAAAAGAATCAAGAAAATGATAATAGGAGCATACATCTCTATAATTACCTTAAATGTAAATGAATTAAATGCTCCAACCAAAAGACAAAGGCTGGCTGAATGGATAAAAAAATATGACCCATATATATGCATTCAATAAGAGACCCACTTCAGACCTAGGGACACATACAGACTGAAAGTGAGGGGATGGAAAAAGATATACCATGCAATTGGGAATCAAAAGAAACTAGAGTAGCAATACTCATATCACACAAGATAGACTTTAAAATAAAGACTATTACAAGAGACAAGGAAGGACACACATATGATCAAAGGATCAATCCAAGAAGAAGATATAACAATTTTAAATATCTATGCACCCAACATAGGCACACCTCAATACATAAGGCAAGTGCTAACAGCCATAAAATGCGAAATCAACAGTAATACAAAAATCGTGGGGAACTTTAACATCCCACTTACACCAATGGACAGATCATCCAAACAGAAAATAAATAAGGAAACACAAGCTTTAAATAACACATTAGACAAGATGTACCTAATTGATATTTAGAGGATATTCCACCCGAAAGTGGCAGAATACACTTTCTTCTCAAGTGCTCATGGAACATTCTCCAGGATAGATCACATCTTGCCTCAGTAAATTTAAGAAAATTTAAATCATATCAAGCATATTTTCTGACCAGAGTGCTATGAGAGTAGAAATCAATTATAGGAATAAAACTGAAAAACATACAAACACATGGATGTTAAACAACATGCTACTAAATAACCAAGACATCACTGAAAAAAATAAAGAGGAAATTTAAAAATACATAGAAACAAATGACAATGAAAACCCAACCACCCAAAACCTATGGAATGCAGCAAAAGCAGTTGTAAGCGGGAAGTTTATAGCAATACAATCCTACCTTAAGAAATAAGAAAAATCTCAAATAAAAAACTTAACCTTACACCTAAAGAAACTAGAGAAAGAAGAACAATCAAAACTGAAAGTTAGTAGAAGGAAAGAAATCGTAATGATCAGAACAGAAATAAATGAAACAGAAATGAAGAAATCAACAGCAAAGATCATTAAATCTAAAAGCTGGTTCTTTGAGAAGATTAAAAAAAATGATAAACCTTAAGTAGGCTCATCAAGAAAAAAAGGGAGAAGACTTAAATCAATAAAATTAGGAATGAAAAAAGAGAAGTTACAACTGACACCACAGAAATACAAAGGATCATAAGACAGTACTACAAACAACTATACAATAATAAAATGGACAAATTCTTAGAAAAATACACTCGTCCATGGAAGAAATAGAAAATATGAACAGACAATTCACAAGTGATGAAATTGAAACTGTGTTTATTTAAAAATCTTTAAATAAACAAAAGTCCAGGACCAGACTTCACAGGTGAATTGTATGAAACATTTAGAGAAGAGCTAACACCCATCTTTCTCAAACTCTTCCAAAAAATTGCAGAGGAAGGAACATTCCCAAACTCATTCCACAAGGTCACCATCACCCTGATACCAAAACCAGACAAAGATACCACAAAGAAATAAAACTACAGGCCAATATCACTGATGAACATAGATGCAAAAATCCTCAACAAAATACCAGCAAACAGAATCCAACAATACATTAAAATGATCATAACCATGATCAAGTGGGATTTACCCCAGGGATGCAAGTATCTTCAATATATGCAAGTCAATCACTGTGATACACCATATTAACAAATTAAAGAATAACAACCATATAATCAGCTTAATAGATGGAGAAAAACCTTTCAGCAACATTCAACACCATTTACGATAAAAACTCTCCAGAAATTGGGCAAAGAGAGAACCTACCTCAACATAATAAAGACCATATATGACCAACCCACAGCCAACATCATTCTCAATGGTGAAAAAATGAAAGCATTTCCTCTATGGTTAGGAACAAGACAAGGGTGTCCACTCTCTCCACTATTATTCAACATAGTTTTGGAAGTTATAGCCACAGCAATCATAGGAGAAAAAGAAAAGGAATCCAAATTGGAAAAGAAGAAGTAAAACTGTCACTGTTTGAAAATGACATGATCCTATATATAGAAAATCCTGAAGATGGCAGCAGAAAACTCCTGAAACTAATTAATGAACTTGGTAATGTTGCAAGATACAAAATTAATACACAAATCTCTCTTTCATTCCTATACAGTAACAACAAAAGATCAGAAAGAGAAATTAAGGAAACAATCCCATTTACCATTATAACAAAAATACCTAGGAACAAACCTACATAAGGAGGCAAAACCCCTGTACTCAGAAAACTATAAAACACTGAAGAATGAAATCAAAGATGAAATAAACAGATGGAGAGATATACCATGTTCTTAGATTGGAAGAATCAATATTGTGAAAATGACAATACTACCCAAAACAATCTACAAGTTCAATGCAATCCCTATCAAATTACCAATGGCATTTTTCACAGAACTAGAACAAAATACTTTATAATTTGTATGGAAACACAAAACACCCTGAATAACTAAAGCAATATTGAGAAAAAATATGGAGCTGGAAGAAGCAGGCTCCCTGACTTCAGACTATACTACAAAGCTACAGTAATCAAGACAGTGTGATACTGGCACAAAAACACAAGTATAGATCAATGTAACAGAATAGAAAGCCCAGAGATAAATCCACGTACCCCTGGTCACCTAATCTATGACAAAGTAAGCAAAAATACAATGGAGAAAGGACAGCCTCTTCAATAAGTGGTGCTGGGAAAACTGGACAGCTACATGTAAAAGAATGAAATTAAAACACTCCCTAACACCATACACAAAAATAAACTCAAAATGGATTTGAGACCTAAATGTAAGACCAGACACTATAAAACTCTTGGAGGAAAACATAGGCAGAACACTCTTTGACATAAACCACAGCAAGATCTTTTTTAACCCATCTCCTAAAGTAATGAAAATTGAAACAACAATAAACAAATGGGACCTAATAAAAGCTTTTGCACAGCAAAGGAAACCATAAACAAGATGAAAAGACAGTCCTTAGAATGGGAGAAAGTATTTTCAAATGAGGCAACTGACAAAAGATTAATCTCCAAAATATACATGCTGCTCATACAGCTCAATATCAAATAAACAACCCAATCAAGAAATGGGCAGAAGGCCTAAATAGACATTTCTCCAAAGAAGATATACAGATGGCCAACAAACATATGAAAATATACTCAACATCTCTAATTGTTAGAGAAATGCAAATCAAAACTACAATGAGGTATCACCTCACACCAATCAGAATGGCCATCATCAAAAAAATCTACAAACAATAAATGCTTGAGAGGACGTCAAGAATAGGGAACCCTCATACACTGTTGCTGGGAATATAAATTGATACAGCCACTATGGAAAACAATATGGAAGTTCCTGAAAAAACTAGAAATAGAACTACCATATGACCCAACAATCCCAATACTGGGCATATACCCAGAGAAAACCATAATTCAAAAAAAGACATGCACCTCAATGTTCATAGCAGCACTATTTACAATAGCCAGGACATGGAAGCAACCTAAATATCCATCGACAGATGAATGGATAAAGAAGAAGTGGTATATATCTATATAATGAGATATTAGCCATAAAAAGGAATGAAAATTGGTAATTTGTAGAGATGTGGATGGACCTAGAGTGTGTCATACAGAGTGTAGTAAGTCAGAAAGAGAAATGCAAATATCATACAATAACGGATACATGTGGAATCTATAAAAATGGTATAAATGATCTTAATTGCAAAGCAGCAATAGAGACACAGACTAAAGAACAAATGTATGGATACCAAGGTTAAAGGAGTGGGGTGGGAGGTATTGGGAGACTGGGATTGACACAAATACATTATTGATACTATGTATAAAATAGACAACTATTGGGAATATACTGTATAGCACAGGGAACTCTACCTAATGCACTGTAGTAACCTAAATGTGAGGCAATTCCAAAAGGGAAGGGATATCTGTATGCATATGGCTGATTCATTTTGTTGTGCAGTGGAGGCTAACACAACATTGTAAACAACCATGCTCCAATAAAAATTAATAATAAAAGGAAAGACAAAAATTAAAAATTAAAAAAAAAAATAAAGCTCAGTTAAGAGTGAAGGAGGTAAAAGGTGGTAAGGCCAAAACATCTGCTCTAACAGCTTGGAAGAATTTATAACAACTGCCATGATTCAATTCCTCTACCTTCAAATGCCTTTAGGCAATACCATAGTTACAGCTCATTGTGTTTGGAATGTAAGAAGATTATTTTTAGGTGGTTTTTCAAAAGCAGGGGTAATACCATATTCCTGTATTCCTGAAACTGAGTAGTAATGGAATTTCAGAATCTGGACACTGTATATAGCTCTGGTATCTTTTAAAGCCTGACTTTTCAGGCATTCAGAGCTACACTGTTAGTAGCACTTCCTCTCTTCTGCTTTCACAAGTTACTGGGACTGATGTTCGTGGAAAGAGACACCTTGTTAAATTCAATGTAGCTGCAGCTGTAGCTCTTCATAAAACTGCAAATAGGTTGTATGGTGATAATCTGAACTATTTTGAAAGAAGTTAAGCTCCTACTATGTCTGCAAATTTTTAATCACTTTAACAGTGATTCCAGTGAATAAGATTTAAAATGTTCTCACCATTTCTTTTCTCCATTGCAGCCAAGACACATCCCAGTTCCACTACTCTGCAACTAACAAAAAGAACATTGGGATTTGAAATTTAAGCACTGGGTTTACAACGCACTGATGTTTGTTATACTCATTAGTGCCAAAGCTGTGTGGTTTAACATACGATGATATAATATTTAATTTTATGAACACTGTTGACATTTTGCTTCCAAAAATAGCATGACAGGTGAGTCCTTGTCTGAGAGTGAAGGGAAGCTGAGAGTTGTTTAGAGGTGATTGTCCTTCTCTGAATTAGTAGACATTTTTCAGCTGCTTTCAGTCCTCCTTATTTCTAACAACCCAACAGCATGAACCAAATCTATTTATCAGTCAAATTGTTCATCAAAAACAAACACCAGAAAGAGAAGAAAAGGAACAGTGTGTATGCATCTCTTTGTTGAAAAACTCTGAGGTGAACCTAGAAAATGGATTCTGCAACTGAATAGACAAATACCATATTCCAGGAAAGTTTGACTTATACTCACCAGTCAGTAACTATTAAGGCAGTACTTCTTAACTGGTGGTGCACATCAAAATTATCCATTTGACTTCTGAAGCTACATCACCCTTAGTCCCAGCCCCCAGGTTGTGGCTCAGGTGTCTGTTACTTACTCACAGTGATTCTTATGTGCCCCACTATTCATTTGTTTATACTGAGGTTCTGTATACAGCAACTGAGATTTTTAACAACATATTAACCTTAATGTCTTGCCATTACAGTATATTTAAATTAGTTTAAATTCTCTTTTGTGATAAATATCATACAGACTTCACTCAGTCAAGGATGGGCCAACAAAAATGTTTCAAGTTAAATCTCATGGTCAGGAAGATCTGTCATGGTAAATCTCAACAAATAGTTCCAGCACTTAACAGAATGCATAAATAGGGAGACTTTTGAGCAGGATTCATCAGATGGAGCTAGATCAGCACCAAGGACAGCACCAAGTGAACCAATGAACACTGGCTTCCAAGGAACTGCTTTGGCTTTTCATTCTAAGCCATTCAAAATTACTGAGTCGGGCTTGTCTCTGGTACAGTTCTGCAGACTTTGAATAGTTCTAAACCAGAAGTGTTTATTACATGTGGAGCTTTTTAAACCAATTCTCATGTCCCATCTCAGACCTTCTAATGCAGAAACTCTGGGGCAGAGACAAGGACAAATTTATATTTTATAAATCTTTACAGATTCACCAGTTGTTCATAATTGATTAAAAATCACTTAATTCTGTGATTCATCAGAAGTACCTGGATAATTAAACTTAGATTTATGAACCCTAGACTCAGATTTTTCTGATTAAGAGGATTGGGTTGTGAGACATGAGAATATGCATTTCTAATTTCCCAGGTGATTCTGATGCTAATGCTTTGTGAAAAATACTTTGAGAACCACTAACTTAAATTATGGTGATAAGTTATTGCAGGCCAAGCTCCAGTTGAATAATCTGCCTCATTTACCAAGGAGATACTGGTTAGGGGTCCAAAGGTAAAATCACATATCTAAGTAATTTTGTGATGCATCTAGAAGAACTATGGGATCTTCAGAGGCCTCAAACTTCTTATCATTTGGTCACTCAGCCTGATGATCCTGCCAGCTTCCAGGAACATAACAGATATTCTGGAAGAAGGAATCTTGATCATCAATGAGGTTTCTCATACAGTGATTTTCCTTTATTATTCTGATAAAAAAATATGGGTAGATATCACCTGGTCTTAACTGCCTTTTTACTTCTTTTTCATTCTCTTTATTAACCATTTCTTTTAGAATGACTCAATTTTTATGGATTGAATTGTGCCCTTCCAAAAAGATATGTTGAAGACCTAACTTCCATTAAGGCAGAATGTGACCATATTTGAAAATAAGATCTTTACAGAAGTAATCAAGTTAATGTGAGGTCATCATGTTAGGTGTTAGTCCTTGTAAAAAGGGAACATTTGGACACAGAGATAAACAGAGAGATATATAGAGAGAAGACAATATGAAGAAACACAGGGAGAAGATGGCCATGTGATTGAAAAATGATGAACCCTTCAAGCTGACCCTTGAACAACAGTTTTGAACTGGGCAGGCCCACTTATATGAGGATTTTTTTCAATAAGTGCATGCAGTGCTACACATTCAGTGGTTGGTTGAATCTGCAGATGCAGAACTACAGATACATAGGGCCGACTATGGGACTTGAGGATTTGCTGGATTTTGGTATACACAGGGGTTCCTGGAACCAATCCCCCTTGGATACCAAGGAATGACTGTACTTGCAAGCTAAGGAATGTCAAGGATTGCCAACAAATACCAGAATAGAGGTGTCAAGGAAAGATTCTCCTCTAGAGAGAGTATGACCCTGTGGATACCTTGATTTCAGATTTCCAACTTCCAGAACTGTGAGGCAATACATTTTCATTGTTTTAAGCCTCGCAGTGTTTGGTACTTTGTTATGGCAGCCATAGGAAACTAATATACTTATCATAAGCTAAAACAATGAGGACATAAATATTTATGTAGTGCTTTATAGTTTACAAAGTATTCATATTATCATAGTCAATTTAAGTAGCTAAGTGAAATAATTTTTGGTAATATGTTTATTTTACAGATAAGAAACCAAGACAGAGAAAAGTTGAATGAGTTGAGATACATCATTAAAAAATAGTTAAGTAGCAGGAACAAGATGCAGAAAACTTTGCTCCTTACCCTTTACCACCTTTTACATTTGTTATTGTTTCCCAATCAAAAGAAGAGAACACTTGCTCCTATGGTGCAAATGACTCTATAAAATAGAAATTTCAAATTCTCTAATTTTATTCAAGGCCATTAACAAAAGAAGTCAGCATTGAAAGTGGTGTGGGTTTGCAGCCAGACAACCATGGGTTCAAACCTCAAATTTGTTACTAATTATGTATGTGGCTATAACCAAGTTAAGTAACGTACATAAGCCTTATTGTTAAAAGTCAAAACAATAATTATCAGATAGGGATCTTTAGAGATGTAAATGAGACAGCATATGTAAAGCTCATAACAAAGTTTTGGTGGATATTAAATAGATGTTAGCTTCCTCATTCTTCCTCTTGAGTTAGATCAGTTGAATGCCAAAAAAAAAAAAAAAGAAAAAGAAAAAAAAAAAGCTTGAATCTCTGAAAGCATACTTAGAAAACAATGATTGACCTTCATATGCAAACAAGTCACCATTGATTATTTAGTACAGTCTTTACTGACACAAGAAAAATCTTGGGCACTTTAGTTTTACATCCATAGAAGCTAGATGGGAAAGGGTTAAGCTAGAGAAATTTTTCACTTTTTGATTTAGAGACGTTTAGCATTTAGTTGTTATTTGGCTCATAACATTTCTTCCTGTGTCCAATCCGGAACACACATAGAAGGTAGGCTACAGGTCAAGATTTTGATCACATTGATTATCCCTGGGTCCTTGTGTTGCAGAGAAATCATTGGGAGTGATAGTTTCATGGTGCTGCCACAGAGTACAGCATTAAGAAAAACTGAAGGTCAGGAAAATTCTTATCACCTACTTCCACAGCCAGACCATCATCTGTGAACCCAACCAAAATGGAGCCTGATGTCACAGGCCAAAAGCTTTTGTGCCTCATTTTCTAAAACTCTATCACTTATCATAACAAAACCCTGATCTTTTAATATTTAAGAATATATTTTTTTGCACAGTCAGGATCCTTGATGGCAGGAGAAGGAAATACATGAGATAGAATGCTGAGAAATTAATGAAGACTAGGACATTAAGGATTCAGAAATAAAATTTGAAGGATTTGGTGTCTGGTCTCTGTATATGAAATGATACCCCTTAAGCACAGTAGTAATTGGCTTAATCAGAAGGGAAGGATCAGCACTGGTAGATTGAATTTAAAAAACATGAACAAGGTGACTTCTTGGTCAACGTGGGGGAGTACAAAGACACTGAATGCACCTCCTCCCACAGGCACACCAAAATTACAACTATTTACAGAGCAATTATTGATGAGAAACACTGGAAAACTAGCATAAAATATCTTCTAAAACTAAAGATATAAAGAATGAACCACAATGAAACTGGCAAGAGGGGTAGAAAATTGTATAGTCAAGACCCGTAACTCTGGGTGGGTGACTCACAAAAGGGAAGATAATTACAACTGCAGAGGCTCTCCACAAGGAGTGAAGGGTCCAAGCCCCACATAAGTTCCCCAGGCCGGGGGTCCAGAACCAGGAAGATAAGCCCCAAGAATATTTGGCCTTGAAGGCCAGCAGGTTTTACTTTCAAGAGGGCCAGAGGGCTGTGGGAAATAGAGACCCTACTCTTAAAGTGTGTGCATGAGCCCTCACATGCTCTGGGACCCAGGGCAAAAGCAATAATTTGAAATGAGCCTAGGTCAGACCCACCTACTCACCTTGAAGAGCTTCCCAGAGAGGCAAGAGGATCTCATCCTGGGGAAATAGACACTGGCAGCAGCCATTTTGGGGTACTTGATCTACCATGAGTACACTGCTGCTGACGATCACCATTCTGGATCCTCCCTCTAGCTTATGAGCATTGGAACCTGACCCCACCACCAGCCTGTCAGAACCAGTATTGAGATGGCTCAGGTCAAGTAGCTAGCCAGGTGAGGACACAGCCTCACCCACCAGCAGACCTGCTGCATTATGACCTCCTAATCTCAGAGCCACCCCAGGATTCCCTGGGCTCCAGCTCCACCAACCAGCAGGCCAACATACCAACCCTGGTATCTCCAGGGACCTACAGCTACAGATCCCAGGACCTGGCTTCACACACCAGTGGTCTGGCATTAGCCCCAGGAAATTGTCTCACCCATGAGTGGTTGGACACCAAGCCCAGGACCACCAAAACACCACAATCAGTCATGTCAGGAGCCAGACCACACACTACAGGCTGACACCTGTCAGCAGGCCACACACACAAGTTTCAGGACACCTTGGACTCCATTGCCAGATGTGTCAGGAATTGGTTCTGCCCACCAACAGGCCAACACCAGACCCAGGACCATCAGGACTCTGCAGGCCGAGATCTTGTACAAGGACTTTGCCCACCAGGAGGGTGATACCAGCTCTGAGACACATTGGGGCCATCAGTCAGATGTCCCAACATCCAGTGCCACTCACCAGCAGGAAAATAACTGCTTTGGGACAGCCTGGTCTCACAGCAAGCCATGACATAAACTTACCCCACCCACCAGCAGGTTGACACTAGATCTGAGACCCCCCAACCCTATAACACTCACCCTGGAGCCTGATTCTGCCCACCAGTGAGCCAGCATTAGCACTGGGACCCCTCAGGGCTCTACAGCCACCTTCCTTGTGACCTGGGCCCTGTCCACCATTGACCAGCAGCCACTGAACAAAGCAGGACCTGGAAATCAGCTAGATGAGGGGCCAACCACACCCACCAGACCACACATAGTAGTCAGTGCAGCAAAACAGAAAGACCAATGCAGGCCACAAAGGGGGCACCCATGGAACATATAGCTCTACTTGCCAGAGGGAAGTGTGCTGCTGGGACATATAGGATGTCTCCTACAAAAGCCCATTTCTCCAAGGTCAGGAAGCACAACAAATAGTACTAAACATATAGAAATAACAACAGCAAATTAAGCTAAATGAGATGACAGAGAAATATGTTCCAAATGCAGGAATAAGATAAAATCTGAGAGGAAGAACCAAGCAAATTGGAGGTAAGCAATCTACCCAATGAAGAGTACAAGTTCAATGATAATAAAGATGTTCAAAGAACTTGGGAGAAGGTTTGATGAACAGAGTGACAAGTTAGAAGCTTTAAAATAAGAATTAGAAACTAAAAAGAGGAACCAAAAGGAGATGAAAAATACAATGACTGAAATAAATAATACACTAAAAGGAATCAGCAGTAGATTAGATAATACCAAGGAATGGATCAGTGAGCTTAAAGGCAGAGTAGAGGAAATCACTAAAGCTGAACAGAAAAAAAGAAGAGAATATAAAGAAATTAGGACAACTTAAGAGACCTCTGAGACAACAGTAAGTGTACTAACATTGCATTATATAGGACCCAGAAGAAGAGAGATAGGGGCAGAGATAGTATTTGAAGAAATAATAGATGAAAACTTTCCTAACCAGAGGAAGGAAACAGACTTCCAGGTCCAGGAAGCACAGAGACTCCAAAACAGGATCAACCCAAAGAGGACCACACTGATACATATTATAATTAAAATGGCAAAAATTAAAGTCAAAGAGAAGATATTAAAAGCAACAAGGGAAAAGCAACAAGTTATATATAAGGAAAAGTGCATAAGGTTATAAGTTGACTTTTCAGTAGAAACCCTGCAGATCAGAAGTAAGTGTCATGCAATACTGAAAATAATGAGAGGGAAAAAAAGCAACAAAGAATACCCAATCTGGCAAGGCTTTCATTCAGATTTGATGGAAATATCAAATTTTTACAGACAAGCAAAATGCAAAAGAGTTCAGTATCACCAAATCATCTTCACAAGAAATGTTAAAGGAACTTCTCTAAGCTAAAAATAAAAGACCACGACTAGAAGTATGAAAATTACAAAAGAAAAAATCTCACTGGTAAAGGTAAATAGAGAATAAAAGTAGTAAATCAACACATATAAGGTTAGTAGGAAGGTTAAAAAACAAAAGGAGTAAAATCCTCCATATTCACAAAAAGTAGTTAAGAGATACACACACACACACAACACACACACACAAATGTAAAATATGATGTCAAAAACAGTAAACATGGGGGAGAGAGACTAAAAATGCAAGGTTGTTAAAATGCATTCAACTTAAGAGATCAGCTACTCAGAATAATTACATGTAAATACAGATTGCTATATGTAAACCTCATGATAACCACAAACCAAAAATCTATATTAGATACACACATAAAAAAGAGAAAGGAATCCAAAAGTATTATTAAAGATAGCCATCAAATCACAAGGGAAGTGAACAAAAGAAGAGAAAAGGAACTAAAAAAATGGACTACAAAACAACCCCCAAACAATTAAGAAAATGGCAATATGTACATACCTATCAATACTTACTTTAAATGTAAATGGACTAAATGCTCAAATCAAAAGACATTGAGGGGGGCTTCCCTGCTGGCACAGTGATTGAGAGTCCGCCTGCTGATGCAGGGGACACGGGTTCGTGCCCCGGTCTGGGAAGATCCCACATGTCATGGAGCAGCTAGGCCTGTGAGCCATGGCCACTGAGCCTGCGTCTGTGGAGCCTGTGCTCCTCAACGGGAGAGGCCACGACAGTGAAAGCCCCATGTACCACACACACAAAAAAAAAGTAAAAGACATTGAGTGGCTGAATGAATACAAAAATAAGACCCATATATATATATATATATATAAATATATATATATATATATATATATAAATATATATATATATATATATATATATATATATATATATATATATATACTCCCTACAAAAGAATAATTTCATATCTAAAGACACACACAGAATGAAAGTGAGGGGAAGGACAAAGGTATTCAAAGCAAATGAAAACGAAAAGAAAGCATGAGTAACAGTACTTAAAACAGATAAAATAGATTTTGAAACAAAGACTGTAACAAGAGACAAAGAAGGACATTATATAATGATCAAGGGATCAATTCAAGAAGAAGATATAACAATTGTAAAAAACATATGTACTCAACATAAAAGAACCTAAATATGTGGGCAAACATTAAAAGACATAAAAGGCAATTTTAGCAGTAGCACAACAAGAGTAGGGGACTTCAACACCCCTTCACAACAATGGACAAATCATCCAGCCAAAAATTCAATAAGGAAATTCTGGCCTTAAACAACACAATAACACAACACAATAAGAATGATGAAGTTATAGATATATATGGAACACTCAATCAAAAAACAGCAGAATTAACATTCTTTTCAAGTGCACATGGAACATTCTCCAGGATAGACCACATGCTAGGCAACAATATGAGTCTCAGTAATTTAAGAAGACTGAGATCATATCAAGCATTTTTTTCAACCACAGTGTTGAGACTAGAAGTTACCTACAAGAAAAAAAAAAACGCAGAAAACATAAACTAAACAGTATGCTACTAAACAAATAGGTCACTGAAAAAATCCAAGAGGAAATCAAAAAAATACCTTGAGGTAAATGAAAATGAAAACACAATAATCCAAAATATATGGGATGCAGCAAAAGCAGTTCTAAGAGGGAAGGTTATAGCTATAAAAGCCTATCTCTGTAAATAAGAAAAGTCTCAAATAAACAACCTAACCTTACACCTAAAAGAAATAGAAAAAAAGAACAAACAAAAACCAAAGTTAGTAGAAGGAAGGTAATCATAAAGAGGAGAGCAGAAATAAATGAAGTAGAGAAAAAAAAGCAATTGAAAAGATTAATGAAACTAAGAGTTGGTTCTCTGAAAAGATAAAGAAAATGGGTCAACATTTAGCCAAACTAATCAAGCACAAAAGTGAGAGGGCCTGAATCAATAAATTCTTAAATGAAAAAGGAAACGTTACAACTGAAAACAGAAATACAAAGGATCATAAGGGATTATTACAAACAATTATATGCCAATAAAATGGACAACCTAAAAGAAATCAACATAGGAGATTGATTCAAGATGGTGGAGTAGAAGGACGTGTGCTCACTCCCACGTGCAAGAGCACCAGAACCACAACTAACTGCTGAACAATCATCAACAGGAAGACACTGGAACTCACCAAAAATGATATCCCATATCCAAAGACAAAGGACAAGACACAATAAGACAGTAGGAGGGATGCAATCACAATAAAGTCAAATCCCATAACCACTCTGTGGGAGACTCACAAACTGGAGAACAATTATACCACAGAAGTCCACTTACTGAAGTGAAGGTTCTGAGCCACATGTCAGGATTCCCAACCTGGCAGTCTGGCAAAGGGAGGACGAATTCTCAGAGAATCAGGCTTTGAGTCATAGTGGAATTTGATTGCAGGACTTTGACAGGACTGAGGGAAACAGAGACTCCAATCTTGGGGGCACATACAAAGTAGAGTGTGCATCAGGCCCCGGGGGAAGCAGCAGTGACTCCATAGGAGACTGAACCAGACCTACCTGCTAATGTCGGAGGGTGGCCTACAGAAGCAGGGGTGGCTGTGGCTCACTGCAGGGTCAAGGACACTGACAGCAGAAGTTCTGGGAAGTACTCATTGGCGTGAGCCCTCCCAGAGTCTGCCTTTAGCTTCACCAAAGAGCCTGTAGGCTCCAGTGCTGGGTCTCCACAGGCCAAACAACCAACAGGGAGGGACCTCAGTCCCAGGCATCAGCAGACAAGCAGATTAAAGTTTTACTGAGTTCTGCTCACCAAAGCAACACTCAACTCTACCCACCATTAGGCCCTACCATCAGGAAGCTTGCACAAGCCACTTAGCCTCATCCACCAGAGAGTAGACAGAAGAAGCAAGAAGAACTACAATCCTGCAGCCTATGGAAAGAAACCCAAAATCACAGAAAGAGAGACAAAATGAAAAGGCAAAGGACTATGTCCCAGTTGAAGTAACAAGATAAAAACCCAGAAAACTACCAAATGAAGTGGAGATATGCAGCTTTCCAGAAAAAGACTTCAGAATAATGATAGTGAAAATGATCCAGGACCTCGGAAAAAGAACAGAGGCAAAGATCAAGAAGATGTAAGACCCCGGAGGAAGATGGTGGAAGAGTAACACGCGGAGATCACCTTCCTCCCCACAGATACATCAGAAATTCATCTACACGTGGAACAACTCCTACAGAACACATTATGAACGCTGACAGAAGACCTCTGACCCCCCAAAAGGCAAGAAACTCCCCACATACCTGGGTAGGACAAAAGAAAAAAGGATAAACAGTGACAAAAGGATAGGGACGGGACCTGCACCAGTGGGAGGGAGCCGTGAAGGAGGAAAGGTTTCCACACACTACAAGCCCCTTCGCGGGCGGAGATTGCAGGTGGCAGAGGGGGAAAGCTTCGGAGTAGCGGAGGAGAGCACAGCAACAGGGGTGTGGAGGGCAAAGCAGAGAGATTCCGGCACAGAGGATCTGTGCCCTCAGGCACACACCAGCCCGGGAGGCTTGTCTGCTCGGCCGCCAGGGCAGGCGGGGCTGAGAGCTGAGGCTCGGGTATCGGGTTTCAGTCGGAGCGCAGGGAGAGGACTGGGGCTGCCGCAGGAAGAGAGCCTGAAGGGGTTAGTGCACCACGGCTAGCCCGGAAGGACTCCGGGGAAAAAGTCTGGAGCTGCCGAAGAGGCAAGAGACTTTTTCTTCCCTTTTGTTTCTTGGTGCGCGAGGAGAGGGCATTAAGAGAGCTGCTTAAAGAAGCACCAGAGATGGGCGCGAGGTGCGGCTAAAGGCGCGGACCACAGAGACGGGCGTGGGATGCTGGGGCTGCTGCTGCCACCGCCACAAGGCCTGTGTGCAAGTGCAGGTCACTATCCACCCCGCCTTCCGGGGAGCCTGTGCACCCCACCACTGCTGGGGTCCCGGGACCCAGGGACGGCTTTCCCGGGAAAGCGCACGGAGCGCCTCGGTCTGGTGCAACTTCACACCAGCCTCTGCCGCCACAGGCCCGCGCCACACTGCGCGCCCCTCCCTCCCCTCTGCCTGAGTGAACCAGAGCCCCCGAATCAGCGGCTCCTTTAAACCCGTCCTGTCTGAGCAAAGAACAGATGCCCTCCGGCGACCTACGCGCAGAGGCGGGGCCAGGTCCAAGGTTGAGACCCGGGAGCTGTGAGAGCAGAGAAGAGACAGGGAAATCTCTCTGTGCAGCCTCGGAGGCAGTGGATTAAAGCTCCACGGTCCACTTGATGTGCCCTGCGTCTGTGGAGTGCATGAATGGACAGCGAATCATCCCAAATTGAGGAAGTGGACTTTGAGGACAAGATTTAAGACTTTCACCCCTTTTCCTCTTTTTACAATGAATTATCCCAAATTAAGGAGGTGGACTTAGCAAGATTTCAGACTTTTCGCCCTTTTCCTCTTTTTACAACGAATTATCGGAAATTGAGGAGGTGGACTTGGAGAGCAAGATTTTTTATTTTCCCCCCTGCTCCCTTTTTGTAAATGTGTATGTGTATCCTTCTGTGTAAGATTTTCTCTGTATAGCTTTGCTTCCACCATATGTCCCAGGGTTCTATCTGTCCGTTTTTTTTTCAATAATTACTTTTTAATTTTAATAATGCTACTATATTTTATACTTTATTCTATTTTACTTTACCTGCTCTTTCTTTTTCTCCTACCTTCCCTTCCTCCCTCCCTCCCTCCGCCCCTCCTTTCCTTCTTTCTCTCTTTTTTCCTTCCTCCCTCCCTCCCTCCCTTCTTGCTTTCACTCTTTCTTTTTCTTTCCTTCCTCACTCCCCCCTCCTGTCTGTCTTTCTTTCCTTCCTCCCTCCCTCCCACCCTTCTTCCTTTCACTCTTTCTTTTTCTTTCCTTCCTCCCTCCCTCCCTCCTGTCTTTCTTTCTTTCTTTCTTTCTTTCTTTCCTTCCTCCCTCCCTCCCTCCCTTCTTCCATTCACTCTTCCTTTTTCTTGCATTCCTCCCTCACTCCCTCCTTTCTTTCTTTCTTTCTTTCCTTCCTCCCTCCCTCCCACCCTTGTTCCTTTCAATCTTTCTTTTTCTTTCCTTCCTCCCTCCCTCCCAACTGTCTTTCCTTCTTTCTTTCTTTCCTTCCTCCCTACCTTCCTCCATTCACTCTTTTTTCTTTCATTCCTCCCTCACCCCTCATTTCTTTCTTTCTTCCTTCCTTCCTTCCTTTCTTTCCTTCTTCCTTTCTTTCTCTCTCTCTTTCTTTCTTCCACTAATTATTTCTTTCTACTTTTTCTCCCTTTTATTCTGAGCCGGGTAGATGAAAGGCTCTTGGTGCTGCAGGCAGGAGTCAGTGCTGTGCCTCTGAAATGGGAGAGCCAAATTCAGGGCACGGGTCCACAAGAGACCTCCCAGCTCCACATAATATCAAGCAGCCAAAATCTCCCAGAGATCTCCATCTCAACACCAGCACCCAGCTTCAGTCAACGACCAGCAAACTACAGTGCTGGTCACCCCATGCCAAGCAACTAGCAAGACAGGAACACAACCCCACCCATTAGCAGAGAGGCTGCCTGAAAACATAATAAGGCCACAGGAACCCAAAAACACACCACCAGGTGAAGACCTGTCCCCCAGAAAGACAAGGTCAAGCCTCAACCACCAGAACACAGGCACTAGTACCCCCCACAAGGAAGCCTACACAACCTACTGAAACAACCTTAGCCACTGGGAACAGACACCAAAAACAACGGGAACTACGAATCTGCAGCCTGCAAAAAGGAGACCCCAAACACAGTAAGATAAGCAAAATGAGAAGACAGAAAAACACTCAGCAGGTGAAGGAGCAAGATAAAAACCCACCAGACCTAACAAATGAAGAGGTAATAGGCAGGCTACCTGAAAAAGAATTCAGAATAATGATAGTAAAGATGATCCAAAATCTTGGAAATAGAATAGACAAAATGCAAGAAACAGTTAACAAGGACCTAGAAGAACTAAAGATGAATCAAGCATCGATTATAAACACAATAGATAAAATGAAAAATACTCTAGATGGGATCAATAGCAGAATAACTGAGGCAGAAGAACGGATAAGTGAGGTGGAAGATAAAATAGTGGAAATAACTTCTGCAGAGCAGAATAAAGAAAAAAGAATGAAAAGAAGAGAGGACAGTCTCAGAGACCTCTGGGACAACATTAAATGCACTAACATTCGAATTATAGGGGTTCCAGAAGAAGAAGAGAAAAAGAAAGGGACTGAGAAAATATTTGAAGAGATTATAGTTGAAAACTTCCCTAATATGGGAAAGGAAATAGTTAATCAAGTCCAGGAGGCACAGGGAGTCCCATACAGAATAAATCCAAGGAGAAATATGCCAAGACACATATTAATCAAACTGTCAAAAATTAAACACAAAGAAATCATATTAAAAGCAGCAAGGGAAAAAAAACAAATAATACACAAGGGAATCCCCATCAGGTTAACAGCTGATCTCTCAGCAGAAACTCTACAAGCCAGAAGGGAGTGGCAGGACATAATTAAAGTGATGAAGGAGAGAAATCTGCAACCAAGATTACTCGACCCAGCAAGGATCTCATTCAGATTTGATGGAGAAATTAAAAGCTTTACAGACAAACAATAGCTGAGAGAGTTCAGCACCACCAAACCAGCTTTACAACAAATGTTAAAGGAACTTCTCTAGGCAAGAAACACAACAGAAGGAATATACCTACAATAACGAACACAAAGCAATTAAGGAAATGGGAATAGGAACATACATATCAATAATTACCTTAAATGTAAATCGACCAAATTCTCCCAACAAAAGACACAGATTGGCTGAATGGATACAAAAACAAGACCCATATATATGCTGTCTACAAGAGACCCACTTCAGACCTAGAGACACATACAGACTGAAAGTAAGGGGATGGAAAAAGATATTCCATGTAAATGGAAATCAAAAGAAAGCTGGAGTAGCAATTCTTATATCAGACAAAATAGACTTTAAAATAAAGACTATTAGAAGAGACAAAGAAGGACACTACATAATCATCAAGGGACCGATCCAAGAAGAAGATATAATAATTGTAAATATTTATGCACCCAACATAGGAGCACCTCAATACATAAGGCAAATACTAAGAGCCATAAAAGGGGAAATCGACAGTAACACACTCATAGTAGGGGACTTTAACACCCCACTTTCACCAATGGACAGATCATCCAAAATGAAAATAAATAAGGAAACACAAGCTTTAAATGATACATTAAATAAGATGGACTTAATTGATATTTATAGGACATTCTATCCAAAAACAAGAGAATACACATTTTTCTCAAGTGCTCATGGAACATTCTCCAGGATAGTTCATATCTTGGGTCACAAATCAAGCCTTGGTAAATTTAAGAAAATTGAAATTATATCAAGTATCTTTTCCGACCACAATGCTATGAGACTAGACATCAATTACAGGAAAGGATCTGTAAAATATACAAACACATGGAGGCTAAACAATACACTACTCAATAACGAAGTGATCACTGAAGAAATCAAAGAGGAAATAAAAAAATACCTAAAAACAAATGACAATGGAGACATGACGACCCAAAACCTATGGGACAAAGGAAAAGCAGTTCTAAGGGGGAAGTTTATAGCAAGACAATCCCACCTTAAGAAACAGGAAACATCTCGAGTAAACAACCTGACCCTGCACCTAAAGCAATTAGAGAAAGAAGAACAAAAAAACCCCAAAGTTAGCAGAAGGAAGGAAATCATAAAGATCAGATCAGAAATAAATGAAAAAGAATTGAAAGAAACGATAACAAAGATCAATAAATCTAAAAGCTGGTTCTTTGAGAAGATAAACAAAATTGACAAACCATTAGCCAGACTCATCAAGAAAAGAAGGGAGAAGACTCAAATCAATAGAATTAGAATGAAAAAGGAGAAGTAACAACGGACACTGCAGAAATACAAAAGATCATGAGAGATTACTACAAGAAACTCTACGCCAATAAAATGGACAACCTGGAAGAAATGGACAAATTCTTAGAAATGCACAACCTGCCAAGACTGAATCAGGAAGAAATAGAAAATATGAATAGTCCAATCACAAGCACTGAAATTGAAACTGTGATTAAAAATCTTCCAACAAACAAAAGCCCAGGACAAGATGGCTTCACAGGTGAATTCTATCAAACATTTAGAGAAGAGCTAACACCCATCCTTCTCAAACTCTTCCAAACAATTTCAGAGGAAGGAACACTCCCAAACTCATTCTACGAGGCCACCATCACCTTGATACCAAAACCAGGCAAGGATGTCACAAAGAAAGAAAACTACAGGCCAATATCACTGATGAACATAGATGCAAAAATCCTCAACAAAATACTACCAAACAGAATCCAACAGCACACTAAAAGGATCATACACCATGATCAAGTGGGGTTTATTCCAGGAATGCAAGGATTCTTCAATATATGCAAATCAATCAATGTGATACACCATATTAACAAGTTGAAGGAGAAAAACCATATGATCATCTCTATAGATGCAGAGAAAGCTTTTGACAAAATTCAACACCCATTTATGATAAAAACCCTGCAGAAAGTAGGCATAGAGGGAACTTTCCTCAACATAATAAAGGCCATATATGACAAACCCACAGCCAACCTTGTCCTCGATGGTGAAAAACTGAAACTATTTCCACTAAGATCAGGAACAAGACAAGGCTGCCCACTCTCACCACTCTTATTCAACAGAGTTTTGGAAGTTTTAGCCACAGCAATCAGAGAAGAAAAGGAAATAAAAGGAATCCAAATTGGAGAAGAAGAAGTAAAGCTGTCACTGTTTGTAGATGACATGATATTATACATAGAGAATCGTAAATATGCTACCAGAAAACTACTAGAGCTAATCAACAAATTTGGTAAAGTAGCAGGATACAAAATTAATGCTCAGAAATCTCTGGCATTCCTGTACACTAATGATGAAAAATCTGAAAATGAAATCAAGAAAACTTTACCATTGCAACAAAAAGAATAAAATATCTAGGAATAAACCTACCTAAGGAGACAAAAAACCTGTATGCAGAAAATTATAAGACACTGATGAAAGAAATTAAAGATGATACAAATAGATGGAGAGATATACCATGCTCCTGGATTGGAAGAATCAATATTGTGAAAATGACTCTACTACCCAAAGCAATCTACAGATTCAATGCAATCCCTATCAAACTACCACTGGCATTTTTCACAGAAGTAGAACAAAAAATTTCAAAATCTCTTTGGAAAAACAAAAGACCCCACATAGCCAAAGCAATTTTGAGAACGATAAACGGAGCTGGAGGAATCAGGCTCCCTGACTTCAGACTATACTACAAAACTACAGTAATCAAGACAGTGTGGTACTGGCACAAAAACAGAAAGATATATCAATGGAACAGGATAGAAAGCCCAGAGATAAACCCACGCACATATGGTCAACTTATCTTTGATAAAGGAGGCAGGAATGTACAGTGGAGAAAGGACAGTCTCTTCAATAAGTGGTGCTGGGAAAACTGGACAGGGACATGTAAAAGTATGAGATTAGATCACTCCCTAACACCATACACAAAAATAAGCTCAAAATGGATTCAAGACCTAAATGTAAGGCCAGAAACTATCAAACTCTTAGAGGAAAACATAGGCAGAACACTCTATGACATAAATCACAGCAAGATCCTTTTGGATCCACCTCCTAGAGAAATGTATGTAAACACAAAGATAAACAAATAGGACCTAATGAAACTTCAAAGCTTTTGCACAACAAAGGAAACAAGACCAAAAGACAACCCTCAGAATGGGAGAACATATTTGCAAATGAAGCAACTGACAAAGGATTAGTCTCCAAAATTTATAAACAGCTCTTGTAGCTCAATAGCAAAAAAACAAACAACCCAATCCAAAAATGGGTAGAAGACTTAAATAGGCATTTCTCCAAAGAAGATATACAGACTGCCAACAAACACATGAAAGAATGCTCAACATCGTTAATCATTAGAGAAATGCAAATCAAAACTACAATGAGATATCATCTCACACCAGTCAGAATGGCCATCATCAAGAAATCTAGAAACAATAAATGCTGGAGAGGGTGTGGAGAAAAGGGTTGTACTCTTGCACTGCTGGTGGGAATGTGAATTGGTACAGCCACTATGGAGAACAGTATGGAGGTTCCTTAAAAAACTACAAATAGAACTACCATATGACCCAGAAATCCCACTCCTAGGCATATACCCTGAGAAAACCATAATTCAAAAAGAGACATGTACCAAAATGTTCATTGCAACTTTATTCACAATAGCCCAAAGATGGAAACAACCTAAGTGTCCATCATCGGATGAATGGATAAAGAAGATGTGGCACATATATACAATGGAATATTACTCAGCCATAAAAAGAAACAAAAGTGAGCTATTTGTAATGAGGTGGATAGACCTAGAGTCTGTCATACAGAGTGAAGTAAGTCAGATAGAGAAAGACAAATACCGTATGCTAACACATATATATGGAATTTAAAAAAAATGTCATGAAGAACCTAGGGGTAAAACGGGAATAAAGACACAGACCTACTTGAGAATGGACTTGAGGATATGGGGAGGGGGAAGGGTAAGCTGTGACAAAGCGAAAGAGAGGCATGGACATATATACACTACCAAACGTAAGGTAGATAGATAGTGGGAAGCAGCTGCAGAGCACAGGGAGATCAGCTCGGTGCTTTGTGACCACCTGGAGGGGTGGGATGGGGAGGGTGGGAGGGAGGGAGATGCATGAGGGAAGGGATGTGGGAACAGATGTATATGTATGACTGATTCACTTTTTTATAAAGCAGAAACTAATAAAAAATAAATAAATTAAAAAAAATAAAGTTTTAACAATGGGGATAAAAAAAAAAGAAGATGTAAGAAATATTTAACAAAGACCTAGAAGAACTAAAGAATAAAAAGAGATGAACAATACAATTACTGAAATGAAAAGTACACTAGAAGGAATCAATAGCAGAATAACTGAGACAGAAGAATGGATATGTGACCTGGAGGACAGAATGGTGGAAATCACTGATGTGGAACAGAATAAAGAAAAAGGGATGAAAAGAAATGAAAGCAACATAAGAGATCTCTGGGACAACATTAGACTCACAAACATTGGCATTATAGGGGCCCGAGGAGGGGAAGAGAGATAGAAAGCACACTAGAAAATATTTGAAAAGTTTATTGTCAAAAATTTCCCTAACATGGGAAAGGAAATAGCCACCCATGTCCAGGAAGTGCAGAGAGTCCCAGACAGCATACATTCAAGGAGAAACATGTCAAGATACATAGTAATCAAATAGATAAAAATTAAGGAAAATGAAAAATTATTAAAAGCAACAAGGGAAAAATGGCAAATAACATACAAGTTGACTCCCATAAGGTTAACAGCTGATTTCTCAGCAGAAATTCTGCAAGCCAAAAGGGAGTGGCAGGATATATTTCAAGTGATGAAAGGGAAGAATCTACAACCAAGAATACTCTACCTGGCAAGGATCTCATTCAGATCAATGGAGAAATCAAAAGCTTTATAGACAAGCAAAAGCTAGGAGAATTCAGCACCACCAACCCACCTGTACAACAAATGCTAAAGGAACTTCTTTAAGTGGGAAGCACAAGAGAAGAAAAAGACCTACAAAAACAAACACAAAATAATTAAGAAATGGTCATAAGAACATACATATTGATAATTACCTTAAGTGTGAATGGATTAAATGCTCCAACCAAAAGACACAGGCTTGCTGAATGGATACAAAAACAAGACCTATACATATGCTGTCTACAAGAGACACACTTCAGACCTAGAGACACATATACACTGAGTGTGAGGGGATGGAAAAAGATAGTCCATGCAAATAGAAGTCAAAAGAAAGCTGGAGTAGCAATACTCATATCAAATAAAATAGACTTTAAAATAAAGAATATTACAAAAGACAAAGAAGGACACTACATAATGATCAAGGGGTCAATCCAAGAAGTCATAACAATTATAAATATATATGCACCCAACATAGGAGCACTTCAATACATAAGGCAAATGCTAACAGCTATAAAAGGGGAAATTGACACTGACACAATAATAGTGGAGGAATTTAACACCTCACTTACACAAATGGACAGATTATCCAGACAGAAGATTAATAAGGAAACACAAGCTTTAAATGACATGATAGACCAGATAAATTTAATTGATATTTATAAGACATTCCACCCAAAAACTGCAGGTTACACTTTCTTCTCAAGTGTGCACAGAACATTCTCCAGGTTAGACCACATCTTGGGTCACAAAATCAAGCCTTGATAAATTTATGAAAATTGAAATCATATCATGCATCTTATCCAATCACAAGATAAGAAATAAATTCCAAGGAAAAAATCATAAAAATCACAAACACATGAAGGGTAAACACTATGCTATTAAATAGCCAAGAGATCACTGAAGAATCAAAAACAAATAAAAAAATACCTAAAGACAAATGACAATAGAAACACGACAATCCAAAACCTATGGGATGCAGCAAAAGCAGTTCTAAGAGGGTAGTCTATAGCAATACAATCCTACCTCAAGAAACAAGAAAGATCTCAAATAAACAATCAAACCTTACACCTAAAGCAATTAGAGAAAGAAGAATGAAAAAACTGCAAAGTTAGCAGAAGGAACGAAATCATAAAGATCGGATCAGAAATAAATGAAAAAGAAATGAAGAAAACAATAGCAAAGATCGATAAAACTAAAAGCTGATCCTTTGAGATGATAAACAAAATTGATAAACCTTTAGCAGACTCATCAACAAAAGGAGAGAGGACTCAAATCAATAAAATTAAAAATGAAAAATGAGAAGTTACAAGAGACACTGCAGAAATACAAAGCATCATAAGTGACTACTGTAAGCAACTCTATGCCAATAAAATGGACAACCTGGAAGAAATGGACAAATTCTTACAAAGGTATAACCTTCCAAGACAGAATCAGGAAGAAACAGAAAATATGAACAGACCAATCACAAGTACTGAAATTGAAACAGTGATTAAAAATCTTCCAACAGGGCTTTCCTGGTGGTTCAGTGGTTGGGGGTCCGCCGGCTGATGCACGAGACATAGGTCTGTGCCCCAGTCCAGGAGGATCCTGCATGCCACGGAGTGGCTGGGCCCATGGGCCATGGTCACTGGGCCTGCACGTCCAGAGCCTGTGCTCTGCAATGGGAGAGGCCACAGCTGTGAGAAGCTCACGTACCACAAAAAAAAAAAAAAAAAAAAAAAACCTTCCAACAAACAAAAGCCCAGGAACATATGGCTTCACAGGCAAATTCTATCAAACATTTAGAGAAGAGCTAACACCTATTCATCTCAACTCTTCCAAAAAATTGCAGAGGAAAGAACACTCTCAAACTCATTCTACAAGGCCAGCATCACCCTGATACCAAATCAGACAAAGATACTACAAAAAAAGAAAATTAGAGGCCAATAACACTGATCAATATAGATGCAAAAACCCTCAACAAAATATTAACAAACCAAATCTAACAACACATTAAAAGGATCATACACCATGATCAAGTGGGATTTATCCCAGAGATGCAAAGATTCTTCAATATATGCAAATCAATCAATGTGATACACCATATTAACAAACTGAAGCATAAGAACCATATGATCATCTCAATAGATGTAGAAGAAGCTTTTGACAAATGTCATCACCCATTTACGATAAAACCTCTCCAGAAAGTGGGCATACAGGGAATCTACATCAACATAATAAAGGCTATATTTGACAAACCCACAGCAAACATTATACTCAATAGTGAAAAACTGAAAGCATCTCCACTGAGATCAGGAAGAAGACAAGGTTGTCCACTCTCACCACTATTATTCAACATAGTTTTGGAAGACCTAACCATGGGAATCAGAGAAGAAAAAGAAACAAAAGGAATAAGAATTGGAAAAGATGAAGTAAAACCGTCACTGTTTGCAGATGACATGATACTCTACATTGAAAGACCTAAAGATGCCATCAGGAAACCACTAAATCTCATCCATGAATTTGGTAAAGTTGCAGGATAATGTGCAGAAATCTCTTGCATTCCTATACACAAACAACAAAAGATCAGAAAGAGAAATTAAGGAAACAATCCCATTCATCACTGCAACAAATAGAATAAAACATCTAGGAATAAACCTACATAAGGAGGTAAAAGAGCTGTGCTCACGAAACTGTAAGACACTGATGAAAGATATTAAGGCTGACACAAATAGATGGAGAGATATACCATGTACTTGGATTGGAAGAATCGGTATTGTGAAAATGACTACTACCCAAAGCAATCTGCAGATTCAGTGCAATCCCTATCAAATTACCAATGGAAATTTTTACAGAACTAGAAACTGGATTTAAAATAAAAATCTTAAAATTTATATGGAGACACAAAAGATACCAAATAGCGAAAGCAATCTTGGGAAAAAATAGAGGGAGCTGGAGGAATCAGACTCCCCAACTTCAGACAATATGGTACTGGCACAAAAACAGAAATATAGATCAACAGAACAAGACAGAAAGCCAAGAGGTAAACCCATGTACCTATGGTCAACTAATCTATGACAAAGGAGGCAAAGATATACAATGGAGAAAAGACAGCCTCTTCAATAATTGATGCTTAGAAAACTGGACAGCTACATGTAAAAGAGAAATTAGAACACTCCCTAACACCATACAAAAAAGTAAACTCAAAATGAATTAAAGACCTAAATGTAAAACCAGACACTATAAAACTCTTAGAGGAAAACATAAGCAGAACACTCTTTGAAATAAATCACAGCAAGATCCTTTTTGATCCACCTCCTAAAGTAATGGAAATAAAAACAAAAATAAATAAATGGGACCTAATGAAACTTCAAAGCTTTTGCACAGCAAAGGAAACCATAAACAAGATGAAAAGACAACCCTCGAATGGGAGAAAATATTTGCAAATGAATCAATGGACAGAAGATTAATCTCCAAAATATATAAACAGCTCATGCAGCTCAATGTTAAAGAAACAGAGAGATCGGGGAAGATGGCAGAAGAGTAAGACGTGGAGATCACCTTCCTCACCACAGATACATCAGAAGTACATCTACACGTGGAACAACTCCTACAGAACACCCACTGAACGCTTGCAGAAGGCCTCAGACCTCCCAAAAGGCAAGAAACTCCCCACGTACCTGGGTAGGACAAAAGAAAAACAGAGACAAAAGAATAGGGACAGGACCTGCACCAATGGGAGGGAGCCGTGAAGGAGGAAAGGTTTCCACACACTAGGAAGCCCCTTTGCGGGTGGAGACTGTGGGTGGCAGAGGGGGAAGCTTCGGAGCCACGGAGGAGAGCACAGCCACAAGAGTGCGGAGGGCAAAACGGAGAGATTTCTGCACAGAGGATCTGTGCCGACAAGTATTCACCAGTACTAGAAGTTTGTCTGCTCACCCGCCGGGGCAGGCGGGGGCTGGGAGCTGAGGCTCGGGCTTACGTCTGATCGCAGGGAGAGGACTGGCAGTGTGAACACAGCCTGAAGGGGTTAGTGCACCTCGACTAGCTGGGAGGGAGTCCGGGAAAAACTCTGGACCTGCTGAAGAGGCAAGAGACTTTTTCTTCCCTCTTTGTTTCCCGGTGCACGAGGAGAGGGAATTAAGAGTGCTGCTTAAAGGAGCTTCAGAGATGGATGTGAGCCATGGCTATCAGTGCAGACCCCAGAGGTGGGCATGAGATGCTAAGGACGCTGCTGCCACCACCAAGAAACCTGTGTGTGAGCACAGGTCATTATCCACACCTCCCATCCCAGGAGGCTGTGCAGCACGCCAATGCCAGGGTCTCATGATCCAGGGACAAATTCCCTAGGAGAATGCACAGTGCACCTCAAGTTGGTGCAATGTCACACCAGCCTCTGCCACTGCAGGCTCGCCCCGTAATCTGTACCCCTCCCTCTCCCCAGCCTAAGTGAGCCAGAGCCCCCAAATCAGCTGCTCCTTTAACCACGGCATGTCTGAGGGAAGAACAGACACCCTCCAGCGACCTACATGCAGAGGCGGGGCCAATCCAAAGCTGAACCCCGGGAGCTATGCGAACAAAGAAGAGAAAGGGAAATTTCTCCCAGGAGCCTCAGGAGCAACGGATTAAAGCTCCACAATCAAATTGATGTAACCTGCATTGGTGGAATAACTGAATAGACAAGGAATCATCCAAATTGAGGAGGTGGACTTTGAGAGCAAGATACATTATTTTTTCCCCTTTTCCTCTTTTTGTGAGTGTGTATGTGAATGCTTCTGTGTGGGATTTTGTCTGTATAGCTTTGCTTTCACCATTTGTCCTAGGGTCCTGTCTGTCCATTTTGTTTGTTTGTTTGTTTTTACTTTAATTTTTTCTCTTAATAATTAATTTTTACTTTAATAACTTTATTTTATTTTATATTATTTTATTTTATCTTCTTTCTTTCTACTTTTTCTCCCTTTTATTCTGAGCTGCATGGATGAAAGGCTCTTGGTGCTGCAGCCACGAGTCAGTGCTGTGCCTCTGATGTGGGAG
Source organism: Mesoplodon mirus (assembly GCF_964341445.2). Classification (NCBI taxonomy): domain Eukaryota; kingdom Metazoa; phylum Chordata; class Mammalia; order Artiodactyla; family Ziphiidae; genus Mesoplodon; species Mesoplodon mirus. Next base: position 43,244,836 of record NC_138992.1, on the reverse strand, counting down.
AGCCAACTTCAGGGCACGGGTCCACAAGAGACCTCCCAGCTCCACATAATATCAAGCAGCCAAAATCCCCCAGAGATCTCCATCTCAACACCAAGAACCAGCTTCACTCAATGACCAGCAAGCTACAATGCTGAACACCCTATGCTAAACAACTAGCAAGAGAGGAACACAACCCCACCCATTAGCAGAGAGGCTGCCTAAAATCATAATAAGGACACAGACACCCCAATTCAAACCACCAGACATGGACATGCCCATCAGGAAGACAAGTTTCAGCCTCATTCACCAGAACACAGGAACTAGTCCCTGGTACCAGTAAGCCTACACAACACACTGAACCAACCTTAGCCACTGGGGGCAGACACTAAAAACAACAGGAACTAAGAACCTTCAGCCTGTAAAGAGGAGACCCCAAAAACAGTAACATATGCAAAATGAGAAGACAGAAAAACACAGAGCAGATGAAGGAGCAAGATAAAAACCCACCAGACCTAACAAATGAAGAGGAATTATGCAGGCTACCTGAAAAAGAATTCAGAATAATGATAGTAAAGATGATCCAAAATCTGGGAAATAGAATAAAGAAAATGCAAGAAACATTTAACAAGGACCTAGAAGAACTAAAGGGGAAACAAGCAACGATGAACAACACAATAAATGAAATTAAAAATACTCTAGAAGGGATCAATAGCAGAATAACTGAGGCAGAAGAATGGATAAGTGACCTGGAAGATAAAATAGTAGAAATAAATACAGCATAGCAGAAAAAAGAATAAAGAATGAAAAGAACTGAGGAGAGACTCAGAGACCTCTGAGACAACATTAAATGCACCAACATTCAAATTATAGGGATCCCAGAAGAAGAAGAGAAAAAGAAAGGGACTGAGAAAATATTTGAAGAGATTATAGTGGAAGACTTCCCTAACATGGGAAAGGAAATAGTTAATCAAATCCAGGAAGCACAGAGAGTCCCATACAGGATAAATCCAAGGAGAAATACGCCAAGACACATATTAATCAGACTATCAGAATTTAAATACAAAGAAAACATATTAAAAGCAGCAAGGGAAAAACAACAAATAACACACAAGGGAATCACCATAAGGTTAACAGCTGATCTTTCAACAGAAACTCTGCAAGACAGAAGGGAGTGGCACACATATTTAAACTGATGAAGGAGAAAACCTACACCGAAGATTACTCTATCCAGCAAGGATCTCATTCAGATTTGATGGAAAAATTAAAACCTTTAAGGACAAGGAACAGCTGAGAGAGTTCAGCACCACCAAACCAGCTTTACAACAAATGCTAAAGGAACTTCTCTAGGCAAGAACCACAAGAGAAGGAAAGACCTACAATAACAAACCCAAAACAATTAAGAAAATGGGAATAGGACCATACATATCAATAATTACCTTAAATGTAAATGGATTAAATTCTTCCACCAAAAGGCACAGACTGGCTGAACAGATACAAAAACAAGACCTGTATATATGCTGTCTAAAAGAGACCCAATTCAGACCTAGGGACACATACAGACTGAAAGCGAGGGGATGGAAAAAGATATTCCATGCAAATGGAAATCAAAAGAAATCTGGAGTAGCAATTCTCATATTAGACAAAATGGACTTTAAAATAAAGACTATTACAAGGGACAAAGAAAGACACTAAATAATGATCAAGGGATCAATCCAAGAAGAAGATATAACAATTGTAAATAATTATGCACCCAACATAGGAGCCCCTCAATACATAAGGCAACTACTAACAGCCATAAAAGGGGAAATCGATACACATTCATAGTAGGGGACTTTAACACCCCACTTTCACCAATGGACAGATCATCCAAAATGAAAATAAATAAGGAAACACAAGCTTTAAATGATACATTAAACAAGATGGACTTAATTGATATTTATAGGACATTCCATCCAAAAACAACAGAATACACATTCTTCTCAAGGGCTCATGGAACATTCTCCAGGATAGATCATATCTTGGGTCACAAATCAAGCCTTGGTAAACTTAAGAAAATGGAAATTGTATCAAGTATCTTTTCTGACCACAATGCTATGAGACTTGATATGAATTGCAGGAAAAGAGCTGTAAAAAATACAAACACATGGAGGCTAAACAATACACTACTTAATAATGAAGTGATCACTGAAGAAATCAAAGAGGAAATCAAAAAATATCTAGAAACAAATGACAATGGAGACATGACCAACCAAAACCTACAGGATGCATCAAAAGCATTTCTAAGAAGGAAGTTAATAGCAATATATTCCTACCTAAAGAAACAGGAAACATCTCAAATAAACAACCTAACCTTGCACCTAAAGCAATTACAGAAAGAAGAACAAAAAAACAATCCAAAGTTAGCAGAAGGAAAGAAATCATAAAGATCAGATCAGAAATAAATGAAAAAGAAATGAAGGAAACGATAGCAAAAATCAATAAAACTAAAAGCTGGTTCTTTGAGAACATAAACAAAATTGATAAACCATTAGCCAGACTCATCAAGTAAAAAAGGGAGAAGACTCAAATCAATAGAATTAGAAGTGAAAATGGAGAAGTAACAACTGACACTGCAGAAATGCAAAAGATCATGAGATTACTACAAGCAGCTCTATGCCAATAAAATGGACAACCTGGAAGATATGAACAAATTCTTAGAAATGCACAGCCTGCCAAGACTGAATCAGAAAGAAATAAAAAGTATGAACAGACCAATCACAAGCACTGAAATTGAAACTGTGATTAAAAATCTTCCAACAAACAAAAGCCCAGGACCAGATGGCTTCACAGGCGAATTCTATCAAACATTTAGAGAAGAGCTAGCACCTATCCTTCTAAAATTCTTCCAAAATGTAGCAAAGGGAGGAACACTCCCAAACGCATTCTACGAGGCTGCCATCACCCTGATACCAAAACCAGACAAAGATGTCACAAAGAAAGAAAATTGCAGGTCAATATCATTGATGAACATAGATGCAAAAATCCTCAACAAAATAGTACCAAACAGAATCCAACAGCACATTAAGAGGATCATACACCATGATCAAGTGGGGTTTACACAACGAATGCAAGGATTCTTCAATATACACAAATCAATCAATGTGATACACCATATTAACAAACTGAAGGAGAAAAAACATATGATCATCTCAACAGATGCAGAGAAAGCTTTCAACAAACTTCAACACCCATTTATGATAAAAACCCTGCAGAAAGTAGGCATAGAGAGAACTTTCCTCAACCTAATAAAGGCCATATATGACAAACCCACAGCCAATATAATCCTTAATGGTGAAAAACTGAAAGCATTTCCACTAAGATCAGAAACAAGACAAGGTTGTCCACTCTCACCGCTCTTATTCAACAGAGTTTTGAAAGTTATAGCCAGAGCAATCAGAGAAGAAAAGAAAATAAAAGGAATTCAAATAGAAAAAGAAGTAAAGCTGTCACTGTTTGCAGATGACATGATAGTATACATAAAGAATCCTAATGATGCTACCAGAAAACTTCTAGATCTAATCAACGAATTTCATAAAGTAGAAGGATACAAAATTAATGCACAGAAATTTCTGGCATTCCTATACACTAATGATGAAAAATCTGAAAGTGAAATTAAGAAAATATTCCCATTTACCATTGTAACAAAAAGAATAAAATATCTAGGAATAAACCTACCTAAGGAGACAAAAGACCTGTATGCAGAAAATTAAAAGACACTGATGAAAGAAATTAAATATGATACAAATAGATGGAGAGATATACCATGTTCTTGGATTGGAAGAATCAATATTTTCAAAATGACTCTACTACCCAAAGCAATCGACAGATTCAATGCAATCCCTATCAAACTACCACTGGCATTTTTCAAAGAACTAGAACAAAAAATTTTACAACTTCTATGGAAACACAAAAGACCCCGAATAGCCAAATCAATCTTGAGAATGAAAAACGGAGCTGGAGGAATCATGCTCCCAGAATTCAGATTATACTGCAAAGCTTCAGTAATCAAGACAGTATAGTACTGGCACCAAAACAGAAATATATATCAGTGGAAGAGGATAGAAAGCCCAGAGATAAACCCATGCACATGTCACCTTATCTTTCATAAAGGAGGTAGGAATGTACAGTGGAGAAACAACAGCCTCTTCAATATGTGGTGCTGGGAAAACTGGGCAGGTACATATAAAAGTATGACATTAGAACACTCCAGAAACCATACACAAAAATAAGCTCAAAATGGATTAAAGACCTTAGGGTAAGACTTCCGGGTAAGATGGTGGAAGAGTAAGACGCGGAGATCACCTTCCTCCCCACGGATACACCAGAAATACACGTGGAACAACTCCTACAGAACACCTACTGAACGCTGGCAGAAGACCCCAGACCTCCCAAAAGGCAAGAAACTCCCCACATACCTGGGTAGGGCAAAGCAGAGAGATCCCCACACAGAGGATCGGTGCCGAGCAGCACTCACCAGCCCGAGAGGCTTGTCTCCTCGCCCGCCGGGGCAGTCGGCACTGGGAGCTGAGGCGCGGGCTTCGGTCAGAGCGCAGGGAGAGGACTGGGGCTGGCGGCGAGAACTCAGCCTGAAGGGGGCTAATGGGCCACAGCTAGCCGGGAGGGAGTCCGGGAAAACTCTGGAGCTGCCGAAGAGGCAAGAGACTTTTTCTTCCCTCTTGGTTTCCTGGTGCGCGAGGAGAGGGGATTAAGAGCGCTGCTTAAAGGGGCTCCACAGACGGGCGCGAGTCGCGACTGAAAGCGCGGAGTCCAGTGACAGGCGTGGGACGCTGGGGCTGCTGCTGCCGCCGCCAAGAAGCCTGTGTGCGAGCGCAGGTCACTGCCCACACCGCCCTTCCGGGAGCCTGTGCAGCCCGCCACTGCCGGGGTCCCGGGATCCAGGGGCAGCTTCCCTGGGAGAACGCACGGTGCGCCTCAGGCTGGTGCAACGTCACGCCGACCTCTGCCGCTGCAGGCTCGCCCCGCACTCCGTGCCCCTCCCTCCCGCCAGGCCTCAGTGAGCCAGAGTCCCCGAAGAGGCTGCTCCTTTAACCCTGTCCTGTCTGAGCGAAGAACAGACGCCCTCCGGCGACCTACACGCAGAGGCGGGGCCAAATCCAAAGCTGAGACCCAGGAGCTGTGAGAACAAAGAAGAGAAAGGGAAACCTCTCCCAGCAGCCTCAGAAGCAGCGGATTAAAGCTCCACAATCAACTTGATGTACCCTGCATCTGTGGAATACATGAATAGACAACACATCATCCCAAATTGAGGAGCCCGGAGTCACTGCTGTGCCTCTGAGGTGGGAGAGCCAACTTCAGGACACTGGTCCACAAGAGACCTCCCAGCTCCACATAATATCAAACGGCGAAAATCTTCCAGAGATCTCCATCTCAACACCAGCACCCAGCTTCACTCAACGACCAGCAAGCTACAGTGCTGGACACCCTAAGCCAAACAACTAGCAAGACAGGAACATAACGCCACCCATTAGCAGAGAGGTGGCCTAAAATCATAAAAAGTCCACAGACACCCCAAAACACACCACCAGACGTGGACCTGCCCACCAGAAAGACAAGATCCAGCCTCATCCACCAGAACACAGGCACTAGTCCCCTCCACCAGGAAGCCTACACAACCCACTAAACCAACCTTAGCCACTGGGGACAGACACCAAAAACAACAGGAACTACGAACCTGCAGCCTGCAAAAAGGAGACCCCAAACACAGTAACATAAGCAAAATGAGAAGACAGAAAAACACACAGCAGGAGAAGGAGCAAGATAAAAACCCACCAGACCTAACAAATGAAGAGGTAATAGGCACTCTACCTGAAAATGAATTCAGAATAATGATGGTAAAGATGATCCAAGATTCTATTTCCCAGATCCAAAATCTTGGAAATAGAATAGACAAAATGCAAGAAACAGTTAACAAGGACCTAGAAGAACTAAAGATGAATCAAGCATCGATTAAAAACACAATACATGAAATAAAAAATACTCTAGACGGGATCAATAGCAGAATAACTGAGGCAGAAGAATGGATAAGTGAGGTGGAAGATAAAATAGTGGAAATAACTGCTGCAGAGCAAAATAAAGAAAAAAAGAATGAAAAGAAGAGAGGACAGTCTCAGAGACCTCTGGGACAACATTAAACGCACCAACATTCGAATTATAGGGGTTCCAGAAGAAGAAGAGAAAAAGAAAGGGACTGAGAAAATATTTGAAGAGATTATAGTTGAAAACTTCCCTAATATGGGAAAGGAAATAGTTAATCAAGTCCAGGAGGCACAGAGAGTCCCATACAGAAGAAATCCAAGGAGAAATACGCCAAGACACATATTAATCAAACTGTCAAAAATTAAACACAAAGAAATCATATTAAAAGCAGCAAGGGAAAAACAACAAATAACACACAAGGGAATCCCCATCAGGATAACAGCTGATCTCTCAGCAGAAACTCTACAAGCCAGAAGGGAGTGGCAAGACATAATTAAAGTGATGAAGGAGAAAAACCTGCAACCAAGATTACTCTACCCAGCAAGGATCTCATTCAGATTTGATGGAGAAATTAAAACGTTTACAGACAAGCAAAAGCTGAGAGAGTTCAGCACCACCAAACCAGCTTTACAACAAATGCTAAAGGAACTTCTCTAGGCAAGAAACACAACAGAAGTAAAAGACCTACAATAACGAACCCAAAACAATTAAGAAAATGGGAATAGGAACATACATATCGATAATTACCTTAAATGTAAATGGACTAACTGCTCCCACCAAAAGACACAGAGTGGCTGAATGGATACAAAAACAAGACCCATATATATGCTGTCTACAAGAGACCCACTTCAGACCTAGAGACACATACAGACTGAAAGTAAGGGGATGGAAAAAGATATTCCATGCAAATGGAAACCAAAAGAAAGCTGGAGTAGCAATTCTCATATCAGACAAAATAGACTTTAAAATAAAGACTACTAGAAGAGATAAAGAAGGACATTACATAATGATCAAGGGATCGATCCAAGAAGAAGATATAACAATTGTAAATATTTATGCACCCAACATAGGAGCACCTCAATACATAAGGCAAATACTAACAGCCATAAAAGGAGAAATCGACAGTAACACACTCATAGTAGGGGACTTTAACACCCCACTTTCACCAATGGACAGATCATCCAAAATGAAAATAAATAAGGAAACACAAGCTTTAAATGATACATTAAACAAGATGGACTTAATTGATATTTATAGGACATTCCATCCAAAAACAACAGAATACACATTTTTCTCAAGTGCTCATGGAACATTCTCCAGGATAGATCATATCTTGGGTCACAAATCAAGCCTTGGTAAATTTAAGAAAATTGAAATTGTATCAAGTATCTTTTCCGACCACAATGCTATGAGACTAGATATCAATTACAGGAAAAGAGCTGTAAAAAATACAAACACATGGAGGCTAAACAATACACTACTTAATAACGAAGTGATCACTGAAGAAATCAAAGAGGAAATTAAAAAATACCTAGAAACAAATGACAATGGAGACACGACCACCCAAAACCTATGGGATGCAGCAAAAGCAGTTCTAAGAGGGAAGTTTATAGCAATACAATCCTACCTTAAGAAACAGGAAACATCTCGAATAAACAACCTAACCTTGCACCTAAAGCAATTAGAGAAAGAAGAACAAAAACATCCCAAAGTTAGCAGAAGGAAAGAAATCATAAAAATCAGATCAGAAATAAATGACAAAGAAATGAAGGAAACGATAGCAAAGATCAATAAAACTAAAAGCTGGTTCTTTGAGAAGATAAACAAAATTGATAAACCATTAGCCAGACTCATCAAGAAAAAAAGGGAGAAGACTCAAATCAATAGAATTAGAAATGAAAAAGGAGAAGTAACAACTGACACTGCAGAAATACAAAAGGTCATGAGAGATTACTATAAGCAACTCTATGCCAATAAAATGGACAACCTGGAAGAAATGGACAAATTCTTAGAAATGCACAACCTGCCGAGACTGAACCAGGAAGAAATAGAAAATATGAACAGACCAATCACAAGCACTGAAATTGAAACTGTGATAAAAAATCTTCCAACAAACAAAAGCCCAGGACCAGATGGCTTCACAGGCGAATTCTATCAAGCATTTAGAGAAGAGCTAACACCCATCCTTCTCAAACTCTTCCAAAATATAGCAGAGGGAGGAACACTCCCAAATGCATTCTACGAGGCCACCATCACCTTGATACCAAAACCAGACAAGGATGTCACAAAGAAAGAAAACTACAGGCCAATATCACTGATGAACATAGATGCAAAAATCCTCAACAAAATACTAGCAAACAGAATCCAACAGCACATTAAAAGGATCATACACCATGATCAAGTGGGGTTTATTCCAGGAATGCAAGGATTCTTCAATATACGCAAATCAATCAACGTGATACACCATATTAACAAATTGAAGGAGAAAAACCATATGATCATCTCAATAGATGCAGAGAAAGCTTTCGACAAAATTCAACACCCATTTATGATAAAAACCCTGCAGAAAGTAGGCATAGAGGGAACTTTCCTCAACATAATAAAGGCCATATATGACAAACCCACAGCCAGCATCGTCCTCAATGGTGAAAAACTGAAACCATTTCCACTAAGATCAGGAACAAGACAAGGTTGCCCTCTCTCACCACTCTTATTCAACCTAGTTTTGGAAGTTTTAGCCACAGCAATCAGAGAAGAAAAGGAAATAAAGGGAATCCAAATTGGAAAAACAGAAGTAAAACTGTCACTATTTGCAGATGACATGATACTATACATAGAGAATCCTAAAGATGCTACCAGAAAACTACTAGAGTTAATCAATGAATTTGGTCAAGTTGCAGGATACAAAATTAATGCACAGAAATCTCTGGCATTCCTATATACTGATGATGAAAAATCTGAAAGTGAAATCAAGGAAACACTCCCATTTACCACTGCAACAAAAAGAATAAAATATCTAGGAATAAACCTACCTAAGGAGACAAAAGACCTGTATGCAGAAAATTATAAGACACTGATGAAAGAAATTAAAGATGATACAAATAGATGGAGAGATGTACCATGTTCTTGGATTGGAAGAATCAACATTGTGAAAATGACTCTACTACCCAAAGCGATCTACAGGTTCAATGCAATCCCTGTCAAACTACCACTGGCATTTTTCACAGAACTAGAACAAAAAATTTCACAATTTGTATGGAAACACAAAAGACCCCGAATAGCCAAAGCAATCTTGAGAACGAAAAATGGAGCTGGAGGAATCAGGCTCCCTGACTTCAGACTATACTACAAAGCTACAGTAATCAAGACAGTATGGTACTGGCACAAAAACAGAAAGATAGATCAATGGAACAGGATAGAAAGCCCAGAGTTAAACGCACGGACATATGGTCACCTTATCTTTGATAAAGGAGGCAGGAATGTACAGTGGAGAAAGGACAGTCTCTTCAATAAGTGGTGCTGGGAAAACTGGATAGGGACATGTAAAAGTATGAGATTAGATCACTCCCTAACACCATACACAAAAATAAGCTCAAAATGGATTAAAGACCTAAATGTAAGGCCAGACACTATCAAACTCTTAGAGGAAAACATAGGCAGAACACTGTATGACATAAATCACAGCAAGATCCTTTTTGACCCACCTCCTAGAGAAATGGAAATAAAGACAAAAATAAACACATGGGACCTAATGAAACTTCAAAGCTTTTGCACAGCAAAGGAAACCATAAACAAGACCAAAAGACAACCCTCAGAATGGGAGAAAATATTTGCCAATGAAGCAACTGACAAAGGATTAATCTCCAAAATTTATAAGCAGCTCATGCAGCTCAATAACAAAAAAACAAACAACCCAATCCAAAAATGGGCAGAAGACCTAAATAGACATTTCTCCACAGAAGATATACAGACTGCCAACAAACACATGAAAGGATGCTCAACATCTTTACTCATTAGAGAAATGCAAATCAAAACTACCATGAGATATCATCTCACACCAGTCAGAATGGCCATCATCAAAAAATCTAGAAACAATAAATGCTGGAGAGGGTGTGGAAAAAAGGGAACACTCTTGCACTGCTGGTGGGAATGTGAATTGGTACAGCCGCTATGGAGAACGGTATGGAGGTTCCTTAAAAAACTACAAATAGAACTACCATATGACCCAGCAATCCCACTACTGGGCATATACCCTGAGAAAACCATAATTCAAAAAGAGACATGTACCAAAATGTTCATAGCAGCCCTATTTACAATAGCCCGGAGATGGAAACAACCTAAGTGTCCATCATCGGATGAATGGATAAAGAAGATGTGGCACATATATACAATGGAATATTACTCAGCCATAAAAAGAAATGAAATTGAGCTATTTGTAATGAGGTGGATAGACCTAGAGTCTGTCATACAGAGTGAAGTAAGTCAGAAAGAGAAAGACAAATACTGTATGCTAACACATATATATGGAATTTAAGAAAAAAAAATGTCATGAAGAACATAGGGGTAAGACAGGAATAAAGACACAGACCTACTAGAGAATGGACTTGAGGATATGGGGAGGGGGAAGGGTAAGCTGTGACAAAGTGAAAGAGCGGCATGGACATATATACACTACCAAACGTGAGGTAGATAGCTAGTGGGAAGCAGCCGCATAGCACAGGGAGATCAGCTCGATACTTTGTGACTGCCTGGAGGGGTGGGATAGGGAGGGTGGGAGGGAGACACAAAAGGGAGGGGATATGGAAACATATGTATATGTATAACTGATTAAATTTGTTATAAAGCAAAAAAATTCAATTAAATTAAATTAAAAAAAAAAAAAAAGACCTTAGGGTAAGACCAGAAACTATGAAACTCTTAGAGGAAAACATAGGCAGAACACTATGACATAAGTCACAGCAAGATCCTTTTTGACCCACCTCCTAGAGAAATGGAAATAAAAACAAAAATAAACAAATGGGACCTAATGAAACTTAAAAGCTTTTGCACAGCAAATGAAACCATAAACAAGACCAGAAAATGAAGAAACTGACAAAGGATTAATCTCCAAAATTTACAAACAGCTCATGCAGCTCAATATCAAAAAAACAAACAACCCAATCCAAAAATGGGCAGAAGACCTAAATACACATTTCTCTAAAGAAGATATACAGATAGCCAACAAACACATGAAAGAATGCTCAGCATCATTAATCATTAGATAAATACAGATCAAAACTACAATGAGATATCATCTCACACCAGACAGAATGGCCATCATCAAAACATCTAGAAACAATAAATGCTGGAGAGGTTGTGGAGAAAAGGGAACACTTTTGCCCTGCTGGTGGGAATGTGAATTGGTACAGCCACTATGGGGAACAGTATTGAGTTTCCTTAAAAACTACAAATAGAACTACCATATGACCCAGCAATCCCACTACTGGGCATATACCCTGAGAAAACCTTAATTCAAAAAGAGTCATGAACCAAAAGATTCATTGCAGCTCTATTTACAATTGCCAGGAGATGGAAACAACCTAAGTGTCCATCATCGGATGAATGGATAAAGAAGATGTGGCACATATATACAAAGAAATATTACTCAGCCATAAAAAGAAACAAAATTGAGTTATTTGTGGTGAGGTGGATGGACCTAGAGTCTGTCTTACAGAGTTAAATACATCAGAAAGAGAAAGACAAATATCATATGCTGACACATATATATGGAATCTAAGAAAAAAAAATGTCATGAAGAACCTAGGGTTAAGATGGGAACAAAGATAAAGACCTACTATAGAATGAACTTGAGGATATGGGGAGGGGGAAGGGTAAGCTGTGACAAAGTGAGAGAGTGGCATGGACATCTATACACTACCACGTGTAAAATAGATAGATAGTGGGAAGCAGCCACATAGCACAGGAAGATCAGCTCGGTGCTTTGTGACCACCTAGAGGTGGGGGATAGGGAGGGTGGGAGGGAGGGTGATGCAAGACAGAAGAGATATGGGAACATATGTATCTGTATAACTGATTCACTTTATTATAAAGCAGAAACTAACACACCATTGTAAAGCAGTTATACTCCAATAAAGATTTTAAAAATAAATAAATAAACAAACAAACAAACAAACACAACCCAATCCAATAATGGGCAGAAGCCCTAAATAGACATTTCTCCAAAGAAGACATACATATGGCCAAGAAGCACATGAAAAGCTGCTCAACATCACTATAACTATTAGAGAAATGCAAATCAAAACTTCAATGAGGTATCACCTCACACAAGTTAGAATGGGCATCATCAGAAAATCAACAAACAACAAATGTTGGAGAGGGTGCAGAGAAAAGGGAACCCTCTTGCACTGTTGTTAGTAATGTACATTGATAGAGCCACTATGGAGAACAGTATGGAGGTTTCTTAAAAACTAAAAATAAAATTACCATATCATCGAGCAATCCCACTATCGGGCATATACCCAGAGAAAACCATAACTCAAAAAGACACATGCACCCCAATGTTCATTGCAACACTATTTTCAATAGCCAGGTCATGGAAGCAACCTAAATGCCCATCAACAGACGAATGGATAAAGAAGTTGTACGTATATACAATGGGATATTACTCGGCCATAAAAAGGAACAAAATTGAGTCATTTGTTGAGATGTGGATTGATCTAGAGACTGTCATACAGAGTGAAGTAAGTCAGAAAGAGAGAAACAAATATCGTATATTAACACATGTATGTGTAACCTAGAAAAATGGTACAGATGAACTGGTTTGCAGGGCAGAAGATGAGGCACAGTTGTAGAGAACAAACGTTTGGACACCAAGGGGGGAAAACTGCAGTGGGGTGGGGATGGTGGTGTGCTGAATTGGGTGATTGGGATTGACATGTATACACTGATGTGTATAAAATTGATGACTAATAAGAATCTGCTGTATAAACAAACAAACAAACAAACAAACAAAAAATAATACTAAACTTTCTTTGGGTTATTTGTATGGAAATATGTTAATATAAATGTGTCAGACATTACACGAAATTTCTAAAAATCTTATATGTTCTAGTATAATGTTATAAGTCATAATTCTAGTTATTACTTTAAAATGTATATCTCAGAAATAACTAAATTTCCTTGTCAATTGCATTATTATGAACTTCCATCAAATCTTTAACTGTGGTCATTTTTAAATCTTTTGTCAATTACAGACAGTTCTGGGTGTACTCTGATGCTTTTGCAAATATGTTCCTATAAAAGGGTTTCATCTTCAAGGAATTCATGGAAAAGACTCTGACAAGTACAGGTTTCTGGTAACTGACTATACTGCTGAACTGAATGAATAAGCATTTTCAGAACTCTAATGGAAAACTGATGAATACATAAAAATGCTAACAAAAGATCAAGATGAAAAAAAATTAATTACATGGGACTGAGTGAACTGATTAGGACGATTATAATTTTTGTGACTTTCTGTTTGAATAATAATACCTAAAAAAACTATAATCTTGATGAAGGTGGTTTGAAGCTGCATAGGTCTTATCCCACAGTCTAAGGAACCAATATGGAGGTTCTGCTAATTACCAAATATGTTCATAATAATTATGCCTTTAGAAAGAGGAGAGGGGACAAATAGGCACTGGTGCGCTCTGTGAACCCACTGTTAGCAGAGGATTTTGACAGGACTGGATTTATTACTTCACTCCCATATTCTGGTACTCTAACAGGGGGAACATGAGGATGTTTCAGTGTCAACTCAAAACCCTGTGTCCAAAACCCTTGAAATGTTTGGGTATATTCTTCGTTGACTAAATGGTCTTAGGTCAGGTCCCTTTGGGGAAGGGTTGAGAAAATGGTTAACTTATTCACTTGCCATGGTGATACAGGTCCTTGGGACTCGCTCTTTCAATGGGTGAAACTTGCCAGTTTTCATAATTATATGTTTATATAAGGCTCACCACAATCCCTGTAATTAAAATAGCTGATATTATATAGGTGCCCTGTCTCAACAGATAAGGTTCAGGGAGTTTAGATTACACAAACAGTAAGTTGCAAACCTATGTTTGTACCAATATTTTTTGTTTGTGAAACAGTGTTCTTTTTCTTAAGCCAAATACTATCCTAAAGTGTCTGTGGCTACAATAAATTTACTCAGAGTAAGATTATATTCAGATAATTCTTTGTATCTGAAAAGCAAAGCTGAAAGGCAAAAGAATAGGTGAAAATGTCAGTACTTCCCTGGGTTGTGGTATGTGCTTGTAAATCTGTCATTCTTGTGTCCTATGAGATGAAAAAATCCTGACCTTTTTTCACTTCAGGATATTCCCACTGTTAGGGCAACTACTGAGAAGGGAAAACTTGAATGACTTAGGTATAGTATAACAGTGATTATTTTGGTGACTAAATATCAGCATGCAATTAATAAATACTTTATGAAAAAATGGAAAAAAATAATACAGTAAAGGAATCATACACCATGACCAAGGTCGATATATCCCAGGGATTCAAGGATGATTTAATATCCACAAATTAATCCATATACAACTCAATAACAAATTGAAGAACACAAATCATATGATCATCTCAATAGATGTGGAAAAAGCTTTTGATAAAATTCAACATTTATTTATGACAAAAACTCTCCCCAAAGCAGGTATAGAGGGAATATATCTTAACATAATAAAGGCTGTATATGACAACCCACAGCTAACATCATATGCAACCGTGAAAAGATGAAAGCATTTTCTCTAAGATCAGGAACAAGATAAGGATCCCTACTCTCTCTACTTTTATTCAACATAGTATTGGAATTACTAGACAATTAGAGATGAAAAAGGAATAAAATGAATCCCATTTGGAAAGGAAGAAGTATAACTGTCACAGTTTGCAGATGTTATGTTACTATACATAGAAAATGCTAAAGATGCCATCAAAAAACTTCTAGACCTCATCAATGAATTTGGTAAAGTTTCAGGATACAAAGTTAATATACATAAATCCGTTGCATTTCTATATACTAACAACAAGTGATCAGAAAGAGAAATTTAGAAAACAATCCTAGTTCTATTGCATCAAAAAAATAATATACCTGGAATAAATCTAACTAAGAAGGTAAAAGAACAGGACTTGGAAATCTATCAGACAGTGATGAAAGTAACTGAAGATGACACAAACAGATGGACAGATAAACCATGGTCATAATCAGAAGAATTAATATTGTTAAAATAACAACACTACCCAAGGAAATCTACCAGATCAATGTAATCCTTATCAAAACACCAATGGCATTTTCCACAACACTAGAACAAATAATTTTAAAATCTGTATGGTAACACAAAAGACTGCAGATAGCCAAAACAATATTGAGGAAGAACAGAGTGGAGGTATCATTCACACTTTCTTTAGAATATACTACAAAGCTACACATTAATCAAAACAGTATGTTACTGGCACAAAAAATAGACCCAAAGGTTAATGGAATAGCATAGGGAGTCCAGAAATAAATCTACACACTTATGGTTGATTAATCTACAACAAAGGAGGCAAGAATATAAATGGGAAAATGTCCCTTCAGTAATTGTGCTGGGAAAACTGGACAACCACATGTGAAAGAATAAAATTAGAACATTTTCTCACACAATTTACAAAAATAAGCTCAAAATATATTAAAGACCTAAACGTAAGACCAAAGACCATAAAATGCCTAGAGGAAAACATAGACAGAACACCCTGACATAAATCATAGCAATATTTATTTGGCTCTGTCTCCTCAGGCAAAGGAATCAAAAGCAAAAAATAAAGAAGTGGGACCTAATTAAACTTAAAAGCTTCTGCACAGGAAAGGAAACTTTTGACAAAACAAACAAACAAAATCCTATGTAATGAGAGAAAATATTTGCAAATGATATGACCAATAAGGGGTAAATATCCAAAATATATAAACAGATCATAAATTTGATATCAGAAAAACAAACAAGCCAATTTAATAATGGACAGGAGAACCCGAATAGACATTCTTTCCAAAGAAGACATACAGATGGCTGACAGGTACATGAAAAAATGTTCAACATCTCTAATTATCAGGGAAATGTAAATCAAAACTACAATGAGAGATCACCTCACAATTATCAGAATGACTACTATTAAAAAAACAGCAAATAACAAATGTTGGCAAGAATATGGGAAAAAGCAAACACTTGTACACTGTTGGTGGGAATGTAAATTTGTGCAGCCATTATGGAAAACAGTATGGAGTTTCCTAAAAAAACTAAAACTAGAGCTACCACATGACCCAGCAATTCCACTCCTTGTTATATATCTGAAGAAAACAAAAATACAAATTCAAAAAAATACATGTACCCCAATGTTCATAGCAGCATTATTTACAACAGCCAAGATATGGAAACAACTTAACTGTCCATCAACAGATGAATGGATAAAGAAAATTTGGTGTGTATGTGTGTAACACTACTCGGACATAAAAAAAAATGAAATCTTGCCATTTGAGACAGCATGGATAGACCTAGAGGGTATTATGCTTAGTGAAACAACTCAGACAAAGACAAAAACTCTATATTATCACTTATATGTGGAATCTAAGAAATAAAACTAACATGAATATAACAGAAAAGAAACAGATTCACAGATATAGAAAACAAATGAGTGGTTATCAGTGGGGAGAGGGAAGAGGAGAGGGGGAGGAAATGGGTAGTAGTTACATACAAACTACTATGTATAAAGGGAATAAGCTACAAGGATATATTGTACTGTGCAGGGAATGTAGCCAATATTTTATATGAACTATTTTATAACAATTATAATCTTTAAAAAATTCAAATCACTGTGTTGTATACCTGAAATTTATATAATATTGTAATTCATCTATACATCAATTAAAAAATAATAATTTTTAAAAGGTCAAATAACTATGGAGTAAAAAAGTGAATTTTAGTAGAACATTTCACTTATTAAAGACAGATGCAATTCTCAAGAACAGATGCTGGATTAAAAACAAACAAAATTGAGTGTGAGTATCTTTATGAGATGATTTATTTAAAAACTGACATGAGAGACAGAGGACTTGGCTAAAAGACCTCTCAAAATTCCTTCAATCTCATGACATTCTGTGTACAAAGCCACCCAAGAAGACCCAGAGCATCTGTGCTCCAGTTACCATCAATGTAACTTTTTCCCGTGTTTCCAGTGTGAGTGTAACAGAGAAGAACAAACCTGACTCCATATTGGACCTATTCCTTTAGTGCTAACCTTTATACTCTGATTCCCATGCTTAGTCATGCTGACTCTGTACATTTGTAAAAGAATGTTGCTTATAGCCTGAAATATACATAATAGTTCTTTCTCAATGCTCTGCCTCCAGGCCTGACGTTTTAAGATACACTTTTCCATTCATACAGAGATAAAAATTTGCAGAACAGAAAATAACAATTGTCTTTTTGGAGGTTTATAGGAATATTGTGACCAGATATAGGTGGACAGCTGCAAGAACAAAAGATTACAGCACCAAGAAGTTTGCAACAACAAGCCACACCCTCTCCTCTTTTAGTATTAAAAAAAAGCCTGAATTCTAAACCAGGTAAGATGGTTCTTTGAGACACTAGTCCACCATCTTCTTGTTCTGCTGGCTTTCTGAATAAAGTTGTTATTTTCTTGCCCTAACACATTGTCTCTCCATTTATTGACCTGTCCTATAGTGAGTAGTACAAGCTTGGACTCAGTAATATGAGAAAACACCTTCACTATTTCTTGTTCTTTTCCAGAGTGGAAAAGAGAGGTCCTGGTTGAAGATCTGATGCATTAATTGTAGTGCATCACTGTTATCTCTCTTTACTGTCTAACACATTTAATATAATGCCACCATAACAGCTCCTCATGAGCCTATTAGCACAAAAATAAAAAGTTTTTAATTACATTGGATAAGAAATAAAAAAAGTGAATTCACTGCATTTTCAGCAAAGTGTTACTCTCAAATGAAGTGGACAACAGAAACAAAGACAATTATAAATTATGAATATGACCACATATAATTTTAAAGTGACTTTTGTGTGTATAGAATCCATGTCATGCTTTTTTAGCTGATAAATTCCTGGAAATACAGATCCAGGGAAGGTCATTTTGGGGAGATGGTGGATACAACTTGAGCACAATGAAAAACACTAGTATACACTTTTAAGGCCATAGTAAAGAGTACTTTAAATGTACTTTTGTCTTTTTTTTTTCTTTTCTTTTTGGCTTTTGCTAGTGACAAGTTTGGACAGCAGTGCTGGGAATATTTACCAGGATTGGTCTAATGGAAAATTCTAAAAATCCTCCAAGTATTTTATGTCAAGTTGCCTGATCCCTTCAAGGACAGAAGTCTCCACTGCATGGGCAGATATTTAATAGACCTGGCCAGGAAAGAGCTGAAAAGGGTACAATGCTCAAGTGTTCTGGAATTACAGACCTAATTTACTCAAGTCCTTGAAGACACTAGCTCTAGGTGAAAGGCCCAAAGGCAATGTCCAGCAGTTGTTTGGTTTTTAATTAGAACCACAATTGTTCCTTGAATCACATTTGGTATTAGTTGGTCTTGGGATTTAGTAAAGCAGAATAGAATGTGTTTCCTGATTTTTCACAAAAATTCTCCATCCTCCATGAGCTGTACAAATAGACACATCTTTCTCATCAGCTTGGCATGGGGTGTCTCTCCTTTCCACTCTCTTGCACAATAACTGAGTAAATCAACTTCCACCTCCATGCTGAGGTTCTCTGAACCAAGTAAAAAGAAAGAAAATTGGTGAATTTTACCTTTTCTCTCCCATCTTAAACTCTCTCTGAACCTTAAAAATAAGAAAACATATGCATGAAAATATTTACTTTTAAATTGTTTCAGCAGATATCCAATCCACCTAAAAGAAAAAGGGAACAATAATATTAAATTGCTACTTTGAATAGCAAGGGTATTTTTGAAATTTAAAGATGATGCTACCACCTACCATTTCAGCTGGTGTCCTGAATAAGGATGCAGCCTTCTGAAGTAGCAGAGGTCAGTCACCAGAAATGAAACAGCCAGCATCACTGACTCTTTTGCTACTCACCACGTAGTATCTAAGGCTTGGCTGTGAGTAACATACAGGAGTGAAATTGGTCATTTTCTATAAAATTTTAATAATAATAATAAGCACATCACAAAAGAAAAAGAGTATAGTACTGCCATAAAAACAGACACATAGACCAATGAAATAGAGAGCTCAGATATAAACTGACACTTATGTGGGTAATTAATGTATGACAAAGAAGGCAAGAATATACAATGGGGAAAAGACCACCTCTTCAATAAATGGTGTTGAGAAAACTGGGCAGCTACATGCAAAATAACTGGACTATTCTTTCACATCATGCACAAAAATAAATTCAAAAATTGATTAAAGACTTAAATGTAAGACTGAAACCACAAAACTTCTGGATGAAAACATAGGCAGGATACTCCTTGACATCAGTATTAGAAATAAGATATGTCTTCTCAGGCAAGGGAAACAAAAGCCAAAATAAACAAATGGGACTACTTTGAACTAAAAAGCTTTTTAAAAGTGAAGGAAACTATCAACAAAACTTAATAAATGGGAGAAGATACTTGTAAATGATATATCCGATAAGGAGTTAATATCCAAAATATACAAAAAGCTCATATGAATTCAACATCAAGAAAACAATCTGGGGGGCTTCCCTGGTGGCACAGTGGTTGAGAATCTGCCTGCTAAAGCAGGGGACACGGGTTCGAGCCCTGGTCTGGGAAGATCCCACATGCCACGGAGCAACTAGGCCCGTGAGCCACAACTACTGAGCCTGCGCATCTGGAGCTTGTGCTCCGCAGTAAGAGAGGCCGCGATAGTGAGAGGCCCGTGCACCGCGATGAAGAGTGGCCCCCGCTTGCCACAACTAGAGAAAGCCCTCGCACAGAAACGAAGACCCAACACAGCAAAAATAAATTAATTAATTAAAAAAAAAAAAAGAAAACAATCTGACTGAAAAATGAACATAGATCTGAATAGAACATAGTATTGTAGTTCAATTATACTTCAACAATAAAAAACAAACTCATAGAAAAGAGATACGATTTGTGATTACCAGAAGTGGAAGTTGGGGGTAAGAGGAATTAGATAAAAGCAGTCAAAATGTATAAACTTCCAGTCATTAGACAAATAAGTACTAGGGATGTAATGTACAACATGATAAATATAATTAAAACTATTTGGTTTTTGCTTGTTTGTTTGTTTTTGTTTTGTTTTGTTTTTTTGTGGTACACGGGCCTCTCACTGTTGTGGCCTCTCCCATTGTGGAGCACAGGCTCCGAACGCACAGGCTCAGCAACCATGGCTCACGGGCCTAGCTGCTCTGCGGCATGTGGGATATTCCTGGACCGGGGCACAAACCTGTGTCCCCTGCATCGGCAGGTGGACTCTCAACCACTGTGCCACCAGGGAAGCCCAAAACTGTTGTATTTTATATATGAAAGTTGTTAAGAGAATAAATCCTAAGAGTTCTCATCACAGGGCAAATATTTTTTCTACTTAATTTTGTATCTGTATGAGATGATAGGTGTTCACTAAACTAATTGTGATAGTCATACCATGATGTAAGTGAAATCATTATGCTGTACACCTCTAACCTATTCAGTGCTGTATGTCAATTATATCTCAATAAAACTGCATGAAAACAATGAAGAAATAAAATAGGCTTGACTTTGATGTACTGTTCCCAAACGATCTCCAGAGCAAACTCCAGACAAAGAAAACATATTTAAGTTACCGTGCCTAGCAAAAACAATGTGAGATTCATAGCATTCATTCCCTAATATTTATTATGTTTTTTTCTAATGTATTTGGTTTATTTTTAAAGATAGAATTCAAATTTGTCATCTCTTTGTTGAATCTCATTCTCTTTTTGATTGTTTCAGCTCCTTTTCTCAACAAACTCTTTCATCTTTAAAATATATTTTTGGTCATATTAATCATTCATTCCAAAAACTGCTTATTGAAAATAATTGTTCAAGCAATAATCACTGGATATTGCAAAAAATTGAAAATAAAAGCAGATATAAAAAGAAAATAAGGGGCTTCCCTGGTGGCACAGTGGTTGAGAGTCCGCCTGCTGATGCAGGGGACACGGGTTCGTGCCCCGGTCCGGGAAGATCCCACATGCTGTGGAGCGGCTAGGCCCATGAGCCATGGCCACTGAGCCTGTGTGTCCAAAGCCTGTGCTCCGCAATGGGAGAGGTCACAACAGTGAGAGGCCCGTGTACCACAAAAAAAACAAAAACAAAAACAAAAACAAAAACATGCATCTATAATCCCTAGCAAGAATGATTAACATGCATTTGAAGCTTCTTCCAATATCTGTCTGCAAATATTTTTTCTAACATTTGCTAATAATGTATATAGTTTTTAATCTTTCTTTTCTCATATAACATTACTACATGTCATTGTTTCTTCAAAAACATACTTTGATGTGGGTCTGGAATAGTCTATATAATCAAGGCTTTTTAAAAACTATCCCACCAGGGTAAGCATGTGAATTGTTTTTAATTCTGCACTATTTTAAACAGTGCTGTGGAAGCATCCTTGTACATCAACCTTTGTTAGAATTTCTGTGAAGCTCTTGAATAAGTGTGTCAAATGGCTGTTTTTTAGGTGTTCTAGATACATATTGACAAATGAGTTTCAAGAAAGATTATACCTACTTACCCTTTTAACAAGTAAGAGGGTATGAACATGTTTATTATTAAACTCAAACACACAGACACTTATACACAACATAAAAGTGCATCTTATTATTTTATCCCATTATTTCTTAATATGGATCTCTATGATAACTTAACACTTCTCCTTGTTTAGAAAATCACAGAATTTTACAGTTGAAATAAAAAACCCTTTTGCCTATCAGAACATTGAGAACCAGAGGTGTCAAGTAGCCTGCCAGAAGTCATACCATTAGCAAGGGGGCAGGGTCAAGACATATGATAGCCAGTTTAGTATCCATTCTACTTCACTGTAAAGCTCTCAAGCCCTTCAATGGACTATTAGAAGCAAGGTTCCTATAACAGTCAGCTTAAGTCCTCTCCTAATGAAAAATTCTAAGCCAAAATTAACATTTTAACTACCAATGACATTATGTTTACTCATATGACATGGATAACTAAGTAAAGTACATCAAGTAAAAGAGGTTATCATTGGTTTCCTTATAAGAAATACTTGACTCAAGCAATGAGTTTAGTTTTAGGAATAATTCCCATAATTAATAATTTCCATAATTCACATACATTCAAGAAAGGTGTGTCAGTCAAGAGAATGTAGCACTCAGGTCTCTGGCTGTGAGTATATAATTTTCTAATGGCTCCAGCTGCTGCACATTGAATCTACCACTGTGTTTTACCAAGACCACACTTCCCAGGAGCTACTTCCAGCCAAAGATTGCATGTGGCAGAGAAACAAAGTTTCCTGCAAGATGGGAGACTCTCCTAATAGGTGATGTTGGCTTGAAGATTACATATTTTGCTGGCTGATTCCTTCCTAAAACTCTGCTGCTGTTGTAGACACTTTCTTCTCCAGTCCTCCTTCCACTAGCTCTTCTTTTGTAGGCATCAGTTCTGCAGTATTGTCTAAAGACTCCCTGTATTCTCCTACTCCTTCTCCTTCTATCATACTCAGGTGTTCTTTTTCATGTATAATCCCATCTTAGAGTCTGCTTTTCAGTTAGACCTGAACTAACATAGAAGACGAAGAGTGTAAAGAGCTAATGGATCCATTCATAAGCTGAGGATTTGTTTGCATATAAATAAGTAGGTATCATGTAATTATTTCTTTTAAAAGACCCACAGCTGATAGGATGTCCTCACTGTTGACCCCTGAACTGAGTTTGATGCTCCACAAATGTTTTTTTCAAAGTCTAGGCTAGCTTGTTTTGTTTTGTTTTGCTAATTAGAAGTCTAGTATTCACTTCAGTATATCTATCCTTAGCCTCAAAAGGGACAAGTGGAAGAATATGTGTTATCTTGTCAAAATTTCTTACTTTAAAATACTTCAAAATTCAAAGCAGACATTTATAGTGGTAAAAGGATAACACATCTAGAAGACATGACAATTATAAATTTGTATGTACTTTATAATGGAGCTTCAAAGTACATGATGAAAACGCTGGCAGAATTTAAGAGAGAAATAGAAAATTTCATAAACACAGTCAGAGATTTAACAAACCTCTTCCAGCAGTTGATAAGAAAAAATGTCTCAAAACAATAACTTGAGCTTCCACCCAAGAAACTAGAAAACTAAGAGCGTATTAAATCCAAAGCAAACAGAAAGATAAAACAATAAAGATATAGCAGAAATCTATTAAATTGGCAAAAGTAAATAGAGAAAAAATCAATGAAATTAAAACCTGGTTCTTTGAAAAAATTGACAAAATTTATAAACCTCTAGTTATAATGATAAAAAAAAGAGCAAAAGGAGAAACAAATATCTAGGAATGAAGGAGATATCACTACAAATTGGAAAGGAGGAGGTGAAACTGTCTTTTTTTTCCCACAGATGACATGACTATTTTAGAAAACCTGAAGAATATCCAAAACTTCTACTAGAACTGTTAAGTGATTTAACAAGGTTGTGGAATACATATTCAACATACAAAAATCAATTATGTTTCTGTATATTAACAATAAACAGACATTAAAATTGTTTAAAATAAAATTTGTAATAATGTAAAAAATGTGCAATATTTAAGGAAAAAGCTAACAAATATGTAAAGTGTACACTGAAAACTAAAATTTTGAAGAGAAAAATTAGAGAATATGTAAAATGGAGTGATAAATTTTGTTCATGGATTAAATGACTCAGATATTGTTTAGATTTTAATTTCTCCCCCTATAGATATAGAGATTGCAATCACTTATATTGCATCAGATATTTTGTATAAATTTAACAAACTTATTTTAAAATTTATATGAAAATGCAAAGACTTTAGAAATGTCCCTTTTTAAAAAATAAGGAACACTTACAATTCAATAATAAGACAGCATAACATAAAGTGAACAAAGTGTTTGAACAAACATTTCATAAAAAATGATATATTAATGGCCAATAAGAACACCAAAAGATACTCAACATCATCAGTCATGAGGGAAAGTAAATTAAACTTGAGATACCACTACTGACCCACTGAAATTGTGAAAATTAAAAGATGGGCAGTACAAAGATTTGTAGAGGAAGTTGAGCAATTAGAACTCTCAAGCATTGCTGATGATAATGTACAATATTAAAACAAATTGGGGAAACAATTTGACAGTATCTTATGAAATTAAACATATATTTATATGCAACCCAACTAATTCACTCCTAGGACTTTACCCAAAATAAATGAAAATACATGTCCATACAAAGGATTTCAGATTTTCTTCTGAAAATCTGGATCTAAAGTGGATTAGAATCTTTTTTAAAAAATTAGCACAAGATCTAAAGTGTGTATTTATATGCTGTATTAATATGTTCATAGGTGCTTCATTTATATTAGCCAAAAACTGGAAGTAAATGTTCATCAAGAGATGAATGTGCAGGAAAATTGTGGTATATTCATAAAATGTATTACTACTTAGCTATTGGAAGAAATTGGCTATTGATATATGTAATAAGAATGGGGAAAAATGTATACTGAAGAAAAGAAACCAGGCATAAAAAGTGCACTCTGCTTTATTACATTTATATGAAATTTTATAAAAGGGAAATCTAATCTATAATGACAGAAAACAGATTAGTGATTTCCAGAGACCCAGGGTGGAGAGAAGGGGCTAACTGCAAAAAGGCGTGAGAAAATGTAGTTGAGTGATGTTTCCATGCTTTGTGCTAGCAGATACTCAAGTGCATGCATTTGTCAAATCTCATTAAACTACACTTTAAATGGGTGCATTTGATTGAATGTCAATTATATTTAAAGTTTATTAAAAATAAAATTTTAGAACCAAAGGAATAAGCTTCAAGTAGCTAATGTAATATTCAAGAACTAGGAAAAGCTGATATCATATTGTAATACTGTCTGAACTTCCCTAGTATCCTGTTTTTCCACATCAGTTTTTCTTAACATTTTTATTTTTCAAAAAGGTAAACTGGTAACTGTGGTGATGTAGTCCTAATTCTTACATGAGATGCACTAGAGGACGAGAAGATGTTTCATTTTATAAATACTTAAAGGGGGAAAAAGCCTGTATTAAAATCAGTATGCATTTGATAACGTGACTAAGAAGTGTGGCTGATGTAATTATCTAAGGATTCAAAGCTTTCTATCACAAACACAATGGTCATTCTTTCTGAAAATTCATGGAGGACAAAGGCAGTATCCATTTTTTTAGAAAGAGTTTCAAGCATAGAAGCCATTTACAGATTTTGGCTTTGACTCCAATGATCCCAGCCTTCTCTGGAGTATGGTTTCTCACTTTCCTGAGTTCTAACCCATTTCTGCTCTTTGCTCTTAAAATCAAGTAAAGTTCTAACCAAGAATTTCCAGAAATACAGACACATAAGTATAGGGTAGAAAAAGGTATATTTTTAGAGAGATGAATAAAAAATAATTTTATAGTGCCACACTAGTACTGATCAATAGTAAACATGGGTGTTTAAGAGAATTCCAAATCAGATACATACAATTGCTTTATGTGATAGACATACCTGTGTTCTTATTTATGATGGATAAGTATATACAGAAAAATCAATGCATGATTACATTGGTATAAATGTATGTAAATATCTGGAGGTCTGTGTCCATATTGAAAGGAAATATATCTTCTATTACCCTGAAACAAGAATTGTCTAATCTCTCCTCCAATCACTTGAATAGAGGAATTAAGATACTCTGCAAGGGTTTTTTATTCAACAAAAATTTTAATTAAGTTATAATTAACATACAATGTTATATTAATTTTACGTGTACCACACTGTGATTCAATATTTGTATACATTATTAAATGATCACCACAATAAGACCACTTACCATCTGTCATGATACAAAGTTTTATATTATTGATTATATTCTCTATGTATATATCATATCCCTGTGCCTTATTTATTTTATACCTGGAATTTGTACCTCTTAATTCCCCTTTCCTATGTTATTTGTCCCCTCACACTGCTCTGCTCTGGCAACCACCAGTTCATTCTCTGTGTCTATGAGTCTGTTTCTGGTTTGTTTTATTTGTTTGTTCTAATTTTTGGATTCTACATATAAGTGAGACCATACAGTATTTGTCTTTCTCTGTCTGACTTATTTCACTTAGCACAATAACTTCTAGGTCCATCCATGGTGTCACAAAAGACAAGAGTTCATTCTTTTTTATGGCTGAGTAATATTCCATTGTGTGTGTGTGTGTGTGTGTGTGTGTACCACATCTTCTTTATTCATTCATCTGTCAATGGGCAGCTTCCATATCTTAGCTGTTTGAATAATGCTGCAATGAACATAGGGACACATATATCTTTTCAAATTAGTATTTTCATTTTCTTCAGTTAAATACCCAGGAGTGAAATTACTGGGTCGTATGGTAGTTCTATTTTTAATTTTTTGAGGAACCTGCATACTGTTTTCCATAGTGACTGCACCAATTTACATTCCCACCAACAGCACACAGAGGTTCCATTTTATCCACATCCTCATGAACACTTGTTGTATCTTCTCTTTTTGATAATAGCCATTCTGAAAGGTGTGAGGTGGTGTCACATTATGGTTTTGATTTACATTTCCCTGATGATTGTGATGGTGAGCATATTTTCTTGTGCCTGTTAGCCATCCATATGTCTTTTTTGGAAAAATATCTTTTACTTGTGGAAGTAGTACATTAATTCAAGATTATTAAACAAAAACAGAGAAAGATTTCACAAAAAAATGGATTATTTTGAATGAAACAAAATTAAAGTAGTATTTATAAATTCATGAATTTATTCTCCTATGACAGAAATCACAGCAAGATCCTTTTTGACCCATCTTGTAGAGAAATGGAAATAAAACCAAAAATAAAAAAATGGGATCTAATGAAACTTAAAAGGTTTTGCACAGCAAAGGAAACCATAAACAAAATGAATAGATAACCCTCAGAATGGGAGAAAACATTTGCAAACAAATCAACGGACACAGGATTAACCTCCAAAATATACAGACAGCTTATGTAGCTCAATATAAAAAAAAAAAAAATCCAAAAATGGGCAGAAGATCTAAATAGATATTTCTCCAAGGAAGATATACAGTTTGCCAACAAACACATGGAAGGATGCTCAACATCACTAATCATTAGAGAAATGTAAATCAAAACTACAATGAGGTATCACATCACACCAATCAGAATGGCCATCAACAAAAAATCTACAAACAATAAATGCTGGAGAGAGTATGGGGAAAAGGGAACCCTCTTGCACTGTTGGCGGGAATGTAAGTTGATACAGCCACTATGGAGAACAGTATGTAGGTTCCTTAAAAAATTAAAAATAGAACTCCCATATGACCCAGCAATCCCACTACTGGGCATATACCCTAAGAAAACCATAATTCAAAAAGAGTCATGTAACACAATGTTCATTGCAACTCTATTTACAGCAGCCAGGACATGGAATCAACCTAAGTGTCCATTGACAGATGAATGGAATGTTATACATATATACAATGGAATGTTACTCAGCCATAAAAAGAAATGAAATTGAGTTATTTGTAGTGAGGTGGATGGACCTAGAGTCTGTCATACAGAGTGAAGTAAGCCAAAAAGAGAAAAACAAATACTGTATGCTAACACATAAATATGGAATCTAAAAAAAAAAAAGTTTCTGAAGAACCTAGGGGCAAGGACAAGACAGGAATGGGGGCCAGATGTAGAGAATGGACTTGAGGACACGGGGAGAGGTAAGCTGGGACGAAGTGAGAGAGTGACATGGATATGTATACACTACCAAATGTAAAATAGATAGCTAGTGGGAAGTAGTTACACAGCACAGGGAGATCAGCTTAGTGCTTTGTGACCACCTAGAGGCATGGGATAGGGAGGGTGGGAGGGAGACACAAGAGAGAGGGGATATAAGGATAAATGTATACATATAGCTGATTCACTTTGTTGTACAGCAGAAACCAACACAACCTTGTAAAACAATTATACTACAATAAAAATGTTTAAAAAAAAATGGGTGAGGGCCTTCCCTGTTGGCACAGTGTTTAAGAATCTGCCTCCCAGTGCAGGGGACATGGGTTTGAGCCCTGGTCCGGGAAGAACCCACATGCCACGGAGCAACTAAGCCCATGTGCCATGACTACTGAACCTGCACTCTAGAACCCTCATGACAAAACTACTGAGTCTACATGTCACAGCTACTGAAACTCACATACCCTAGGGCCCGTGCTCTGCAACAGGAGAAACCACCTCATTGAGAAGCCTGTGCACCATAATGAAGATTCGCCCACACTCGCTGCAACTAGAGAAAGCCCACATGCAGCAACAAAGACCCAACTCAGCCAAAAATAATTAAATAAATTAAATAAATAAAAAATAAAAAATAGGTGAATATGCCCAAAAGATATGAAGAAGCTATACAATAAAGAAAAAATTCAATGGTGAATACATATCTTTAAGGAGCCAATCTCCATAGTAATTAAACATAAATTTCCATGGAAATGCCTATCGTTTTGTTTTATTGTTTTTCCTTTGTTGATTAGCGAAGATTAAAAAGAACAATGTTACCCAGTGTTTAAGGCTGTGGGGGAACAACCAATTTTACACTTTGCTTATAAACCTCTTTGGAGGTAACCATATGCATCAAAAGCCTTGAAATTTTAAACACCCTTTGACTCAGTGCTTCCACTTTTGGATGTTTATCCTAATGATAGAATCCAATGTGTGTAAAAGGATATTCTGTGCAGCATTTTAATAAAAGCAATAATATTGAAACTATAGTGTTTGCAACTGGGACTAGAGTAAACAACTTACAGTCGATCCATACTGTTGAATACATGACATTAAAAAGGATGATGTAGATATATTAATACAGAAATGTGTTCATAATTTTAAAGAGAAGGAAATTGAAAAAAACATGTCAAGTATGATCCTATTTTTATATAAATATATTTACATATGCATAAAAAAGTAGAGGGACAGTCTCCAAAATTTGGGTTTTTTTTTTTTTTTTGGAAGAAGGTAGATTATGGATAATTTTTTTTCCTTTTTTTGATTTCTGTATTTTCTAAAGCTTTGACAATAAAAAAATGTATTGCTATTGTAATTACAATTTTCTTAAAAAATATGGTTCTTTAAAATAAGAAAAAGAAACATCAAAAAAACTCAACAAACTATACGTAAGGTGAACTCAAAGAGATCCACACTGAGACACATTACAATCAAAAATTTAAAAACCAAAGACAGAGACTACTATTTAGTAGTTTCCTTTCCTCTTTCTCTCCTCTGTCTCTAACTACAATAAATCCCTTCATAAAACACTCCCCTAAATTCCACCTTGTCATGGTCTGGTATATAAAATTAAGTATACTCTTTCTGTTCTTAATAGAACTTTCTAAGTAATTTCTATCATTGAGAGTTTCTTCACGTCACCAACTCTCTGTGTTTCAGCTATTAACAGAGAAAGGCTCTCTATTGCCTACACTTGTTAATTGTTCTCTCTCTCCCTATGCAGTTATTTAATATTTACCTTGGCAGATGTATTTAACTCAAAAGTTATTCGAGATACAGCATGGCCTTACACTGATAATTAAATTTAAATCATCACACATGACAAGAGCTTAACTCACACGAAAGAGTTTTATTTGTCCCTTTAAAGTATTGCCCATACTCATGTTTCATGGTGGATTTAGGAATATTGCACAGGTGGAACCATGCAATTACAAATGGGATTCTAAAGTCAAGACAAAAGAAAATATTTAAAGCTACTTGAGGTTGAGAGGCAAAGGATGTAACAATTTTCACTAGTTTCTATAGTTTCTATAGTATACAAGGTCTTTTCCAATGTCCAGGAATTAATTTAGGGCCACAAAAGATGTTCACTGGGTTGCAATAGAATATTGGCAAAAAAAACTGCATCAAGATAACAGAAAAAGACTATCATGATGTACTAATGTATATCTAGTTAAGAAAAGATAATTAAATTAGTAAAAGATAATCATAGTTTTACTTATTTATTTTTCTTTTAGATATGGCTGTCCTCAATTTATAGAGTTGTATAGTATCTAATCTTTTTCAAAATGTGTATCTAAAAAAAGAAGAATAAAAAGCAAATATATTATGTTTGTGCAAACTTTTTGAACATATTATTTGAAACTATCCAGAATCAGGAGGCTATACTATATGAGTTATATAAAGATTCAAATAGCTATTGATTAGTGTTTTCCTA
This sequence comes from Mesoplodon mirus, assembly GCF_964341445.2. Lineage (NCBI taxonomy): Eukaryota > Metazoa > Chordata > Mammalia > Artiodactyla > Ziphiidae > Mesoplodon > Mesoplodon mirus. Next base: position 43,214,369 of record NC_138992.1, on the reverse strand, counting down.
CTCTGGAAGTGCTACAGAAAAAGAGTGAAGTGATATATCATCACCTTAAAATATAGACACATGCTCAGATGGCAAAAGATGTCACATACACACAAACACACGCATAACTTAAGAAGTTAATCAATTAAATAAGATAGGAAAACATGTAGAATATAAAGACTTAACTTAAGGCACAGCCTATCTAATTTTTAAAATATCAAAAAAGAAAATTAAATTAATAATCCACAAAGAAATATCCAGTTATCATCCAAAAGCTTGTGTACCACATAATGATAATATTAAGGCAATTACATTTTCACATCCCCGTGGTGCCTTAGAGGAATAGCCATATTCTATGATCTGTGAATAAAAATGTTAGATAACAGATAAAAAATAAAGCATGCCATATGAAATACCTTCTCGAAGAAGAAAATAACAAATAGAGCATGTAGAATATGGATTTTAAAGTGAACTTAAATTTAATATGATTAGTATTTTACAAATCTTCCTTACATCAAATAATAGCTCAGTTTTATTATCCAACTGTATAAACTTTATAGCAAATGATGTTGTAAAGTGAATTAGCTAAAACTTATATTCTACATCTTTTGAAGCAACATGATTAAGCAACTAAGTACAGAATATGTAATTACTCTTATATGACAAAAAAAAAATTACAAAACCTCCCTAGGTAAAATTTTAGGAACATTTGATTGTAAATCTGACTCAATCTGATCATCAAAATAGCATATGGCTCTAAATTGAATAATCTCTATTTAAGTTTTAATAAGAAATGTTAACACCTTTTATAGTATTTGATAGTATAAGACAACAAAACACAAGGCCAAAATAGCTACATGAAAAAAAGGCAATCGATGAACTATATGTTTGAATCCATATGTTAATATCTAGTCAATTAGATATACTACAATACATACAGTATTGTATTTAATACAATGTATATACTGCATCTTGATCTCATGTAGATAACACTTATCTATAAGTTTTAGTGTCATCATCTCTCTTTCTTTTTTTTAATATTTACCCTGGCACATTCCTTGAGGAATAATTTTTGAGTGTATATATTTCTGAACTCTGGCATGAACCTGAGACTGTGCTTCTTAAAACTGATGGCCCATGGAACCACTCCTCATGATAAGCTGTTCTCTTTTCATAGTAATATTTAACATTTTTTCTTTTTATTTATTAATGGGCTTTTACTGACTTGAGGTGGATCAAATCAACTTTTATCTTGACTGGGGGCAATGCTCTTCCAAAATATCTCCCTAATATTCCCTTCTACGTGAAGGGGGTTTCACGCTCCTGTTTCTTTTGGTACTTCCCTCTAATCTCTCTTGAGTGAGAGAGCTGACTTATTTGATGAGTTCAAGAGATGAATCATGTATGATGTCTTAGCCCTTCCTGCTCACTTATTTAGGCAATACCTGACTACAGGGAGCAGGTTTTCTCCTCTAATTCTCCATCCTGTAAGAAACACAATATAGGTCCCCTTTGGAGGAGTCCATGAGTTCTCAATGCTACCTGAGCCTGAGAGACTGTATCTGATCATTTATACTATTGCACCTACTGTTGCCACAAACCTAAATCACATTCTCCAACATTAGCTTTATGAATAATAATGGTTTCTCTTATGAAATGCTTTGTCTTATCTCTCAACTGATTCAAAAAGCTGGTAGGAAAGAAGTGTATTATAATTTAGTTGCCTCTCCCAAATCCAAACATTCTCCACCCCCCCCCCCCCAAATTATTGTTTCAGGGCTGCTTCAGCAGGAGAGAGGGACCCAAGGAGGTATTTTTTCACCAAGTGGATTAAGAAAGGTTTGCAAGTACAAGTGTCATGAGTGGAAAAAGAATAGGAATTGACTTTTAAAATCAAATTCATTGGAATCATAGAATCTGATTTTAACACTTCAGTACCTTTCCTAAATGAACCAATATACAAATAATTATTAAACACTAACTGTACACTGTCCTGTTTGCAAAGTCAGTTAATTTGTTATTTAACTACGTGAATTCCAAACATATTTGGTAGAGCCTATTTCTACTAGGAATTAATTTTATCCTTTAAAAAAATCTGTGAAATAGTTTAACAATTAAATATCCACAGATTATCAATTTTACATTAAAACCCATCAATGAAATCACTATAGTTTTTAAAAAGAAAATTAATTTCAGCTACAGAAGCTAAAAGGTTAGTCCCTTACTCTGATTCAATGAACCCAGGAACTTGACTTGAATGGTCAGAGTCACAGAGGGAGACTGCCAACTACTCTGTGCATATTTATGGACTTGTTGTTGTGGTGAGTACTCTCCTGACAACCAGTGCTAAATCTAATCAATCATCCCTTAAATACATCATAGCGTAAATTCACCTCACTCCTTCATTAGCATTCATTAACAATTAATCAACACAGCAGGAGTCTCTAGAAAGTTCAACAATCCATAAGTTACATTTACATTAAAGATGAGCAAACATGAAGAGAGATAAAAAAAAAGAAACAGGAAATGAGCAGTGTCAAATCTGTGGGAGAAAACTAGTTTGATTTGATCTTCAAAAAATAAAAATCGATAGAATTTAATTTTTCAGCCTAAGACTTAAACTCTTGATTAACAAGCAGTAGCCTGCATAACTCTATTACAGTTGTCACAGACAGAATTACGTTCCCATGAGCCTACTGAGTACGTTTGTTCCACTTCAAGAAAACCTATGTATTGTCATTATATCTTCAAAAGTAATGAAAAGATGTTGTATCCAATTTTTTGGCAATTGTGAGCAATAGCTTAATTCAGTCCTTAACTGTGTTCTTGCTGACAGTTGAGGGTTATAATGGAAACCTATTTCCCTGCAGGATGAAAAGGATTCCTGCTGTGGAGTATAATACCTTGAACCTATAGCTGAGGGCTGTATTGTGCCCACTGAAGTATCTATCTTCAAAATGAGAGAAATAGGGAGGGGGTGTCCGTTACTGGTCAGCACCAGCATAAGATGAGGAATCATGAAGTCCTCTCTTGTCTAACCTCACTGCATTTTTCTGAGTTCTCAGACAGTCTAACTTAGTTTTCCCATCAGGAAAAGACAATCTCAGGAATTATTCCTTGAGGGTGAAAAAATTAATAATGCAAAAAAGAAGTTCTGCATACACATTATTTTAATGCCCTGACTTAATTATTCCAGCTTACCATCTTATTTAAAAGTAATATAGAATCACTGTGATCACATGAGAAATCTAAGTTTCAAAATGATATTAACTCACAGAAATATGTCCAAAGGTGTCATAAAGATAGCAACTACTGCAGCCACCCAAAGCTAGTGTAAATAATACCTACTTGGAATATAAATGCTAAATAAGTGATATATTTTAGCATATGATACATTTAATTTAGACATACATTTACTTGATTATAACAGAGTTATTCAGTTGGTCCACACATGTTGAAGTCTTTGACTCAGGACATGACTTGAAACCATTTATCCCCAAACAAATACCTCAAACCTTAGTATAATCCAAACACCTTGCATTGGTAAACTTATTTCAGCAAGCGTGAGCACCAAATTGTTACCAACAGGATTGTTTTCTTTTGGGACAAGTAAAGGGCCTTCAAAGATTTTGATCTCAAACTGCAGTGGAAAGAAAGACCTAGATTTTTTTCTTCTTTAAATTTAAAGAAAATTTTACAAATGTCACAATTTGTTGAATTGGTCCAGTCTGGTTCTCCATGGTTATATGTCAAAATAAGAGTGAAGTAGCTGGCTGCCCAGCAATGCTCATCACTTGAGTTTCAAAATAGACTTCTGAACTCTCCTGAACCACTGCCACCTCTCTTCTTGTTGAGTTATTCTGGATGCTTTCTAAAAGCAGACTGTATTCTGGATTTATTTTGAAGAAAAATAGTTTTTTAAAATTTTTATCTAAATAATTTATTTTTAATTTTTTTTCAAATACCTTTTGTCAAGGTTTAAGCTCATTTCTAGTGTATATTTCAGAAGCTGGTAGGGTTATACTTAGAAATTTTTTTTTCTTAACTTGCTTCTCCATTTTATCCCATCAATTCACTGATCTGAAAGAAAACAATACAGTCTGGGTAGAAAACTGAATTAGCTGATGAAAGCATTATATTAGAGACATGTTAAGATATCACTCAGGCCATTGAAGACTCTACAGTTCTCTACTTAAGTCCAGCAGTAACTCACATCCTCATCACCAGAACCTCTGACTGCAGTCATTGGCAGTGACTGACAGGCTCACATCAAGAGGCATCAAACCTTCATACATTTTTAAATACCCCAAATGATCCTAATGGAGAATTTAAAACAATTTGGGGATTCAATATTAGGGAAATGCATTCAAATGCAAGATCAGAAAAACATATTAGCCAATACTCAAAGTATTAATGGACCTAAGTACTAAATATGTCCAGTTGAAGATAATTCATAAGGCTTTCCAGACACCAGGGATGGTCTTTAAGGTGGGGGTGGAGAGGACACAGTCAGGAAATGGGAATAAATGATGAACAAGATGAGGAAAGAGGAGGGAGGTCAGTGCTGCTGAGATAGATGCAGACAGAGAAGTGATTAGTTTTGTATCTTCTGTTTTCAGACAAACTGAATCATGCATTAGACCACTTTCCAGCTATTCAGTTAGCTAAGTTAGCATTCTTGGTCTCATAAAGACATGACTTTAAAAATTAACAAAATGGGTGGGGGGAGGAATAAATTGGAAGATTGAGATTGACACATACACACTACTATATATAAAATGGATAACTAATAAGGACTTACTGTATAGCACTGGGAACTCTGCTCAATACTCTGTAATGGCCTGTATGGGAAAAGAATCTAAGAAAGAGTGGATATATGTATATGTATATGTATATGTATATGTATATGTATATGTATATGTATATGTATAACAGACTTACTTTGCTGTACATCTGAAATTAACACAACATTGTAAATCAAATATATCCCAATTTTTTAAAAATAAAAATAAAATAAAAATTAACAAAATAAAAAAGATTTCACATGGTCACTATGTTCACAGTAATATGGCAAGGAGCTGCCATATTACTCCAGAGGTAGCATATTCCTAAAGCACAGAATGGAAATACTGTTCATTCTCTCTTTTTTTTTTTTTTTTTTTTTGCAGTACGCGGGCCTCTCACTCTTGTGGCCTCTCCCGCTGCAGAGCACAGGCTCCGGATGCGCAGGCTCAGTGGCCATGGCCCACGGGCCCAGCCGCTCCACGGCATGTGGGATCCTCCAGGACCAGAGCACGAACCCGTGTCCCCCTCATCGGCAGGTGGACTCCCAACCACTGCACCACCAGGGAAGCCCCTCATTCTCATTTTTAATAAAACTTAGGAAAGAGAGAAAGCCGAACTTCTTATAGCAGTCTGATTTTAAGCACATTACTTACTATCTTTGTTTTGGTTTTCTCATATAAAAATATATATATAGTACCAACCTCTCAAGGTTGTTATGAGGGCTATGTGATTCAATATTTGTAAAAGGCTTGAAAAGAAAGTCTGTTATATAGTAAGCATTATGTATGTATTGCTGTTGTTATTTAAATCAGAATTTCTCAAGTGCAATGTAATAAATATATTTTCTGGAAAAGGTGATTAGTTCACATTGGAAAGTCTAAATTTCCTAGTTCAATTCCTGGCTCATTAAATGGTAGATATTAGTTCATTATCATTATAGTTACTAAAAATACATTAGGCAAAGAGCTCAGGGACAAGATTTAGGAATAAAATTCAGAAATGCCTTGACAAACTCTTATTTAGCTGCAATGTATGTAAGAGTAGTCCCAGTGGTTTATTTGATAATATAAATAAAATATCCTTATATCCATGGTTTGCAATGTTTGCATGTATATGGATAAGTTTATTAAAGCAATGGACCACATGAAATATCTACCCCAAATTTCTGGGTTTTGTAAGAGATTCTCAAGGGGACTTTGGAAAAGAGTAATACATCTAATGAACCTCTGATAAAGTATGTTACAAGTAGAATATGATTGCACAAGTTAAAATTAAAAATATAGACATTGCTGTATTACAAACTTAATGCTACAAGAGTTTACCAATAAGTTTTCTGAATTTCTCTGGGCCACAAATTATGACATAACAGTGAGAAATTTTTCTACCAATATCCATTCATGGAGCAAGTGTTGTATTTTTTCTTATTTCTTGGCCAAGTGTCTTAACTGATACTGAGGAATGATGGAGAAGAGGCCAGAGTTCTCATTCTCCAAAATGAGAACTCTGAAAGCACAAAGTTCAGCTTTTAGGATAGAGCAGTTACACATGGATATGAGTTCAAGTGTAGGCTGTAAAAGGAGAAAAAGAAGGCATAACACCATCAAAAAATGACTCAAATCTAGTGGGAAATACAACTGGGTAAAGAATAGAGAGGCACTTCCCTGGTAGCAGAGTGGTTAAGAATCTGCCTGCCAATGCTGGGGACACAGGTTCGAGCCCTGCTCCAGGAAGATCCCAAATGCCGTGGAGCAAAAAAGCCCATGCACCACAACTACTGAACCTGCGCTCTAGAGCCCATGAGCCACAACTACTGAAGCCCGTGTGCCTAGAACCCGTGCTCCACAAGAAAATCCACCACAATGAGAAGCCCATGCACCACAACAAAGAGTAGCCCTCATTCACTGCAACTAGAGAAAAGCCCACGTGCAGCAACGAAGACCCAACGCAGCCAAAAATAAAATATAAATAAATAAATTTATACAAAAAAAAAAAAAAAACCCAGAATATAAAGGGCTAGGCTGGTGCAAAAAAATCAATGGATGTCTACAAACCAGAAGGAGTACAGGGAGGCAGATGGCCAGTGTCAGATGTCAAAGAATGATATGAAGCCTGAAATTTAGAGACAAGATTCAGTCACTAAAAGAAAGAGATATTGGATACCCTTCAGGTTATCTACCAAGTAAAAGGAGAGAGAAGAATAAGGGAAGAACCAAGTCATTGAAGAACCAGAAAATAGAGTAGGAACCTGCTGCCACAGAGCTGGAGCATAGGATAGGAGGATTTAAAGCATAAGGAAGTCACAGAGGGATTGGAAGGTAAAACAAGGGCTTAATTTCCAGAGAACAGGTTATAAAGTTCATATTAAGAGCAGCAGCCAATCCTGCTCAATCTTTTTTTTTTTTTTTTTTTTTTTGCCCACGCCATGTGGCATGTGAGATCTTAGTTCCTCGACCAGGGATCAAACCCATGCCCACTTCAGTGGAAGCATGGAGTCTTAACCACTAGACCACCAGGGAAGTCTCCCTACTCACTCTTGAATCACTGGATTACCTATCCAAAGCTCCTATGTCTGTGCTCCAGACCAGAGGTACGACTTGTTCTGGAGTCTTATATAGGAAAGATTTTTATGAATGAATAATTAAATGATTCCGACTGTTAAGATGAAAAACAAGGGGCTAGCAGAGGTCTCTGTTCCATGAATGATCCAGCAGCTTCACTTTAGCTTCATTCTTTGTTACTTTGACCTCTTGGTCCATGACATAGCTCCCTTCAAGCTTAAGATACATTTTTTTTTCATGTAAATGTTCCGGATTCAGTGCAACTACTCAGTACACAGTTACTTTTACAGCTAGAGCTATAATAATGTTTAAAATGAAAAATAAGTCAGGAATCCATAACATACATTTTCAAGGAAATGAAAATTAAAACAAGGAGATACCACTACACACCTATTAGAATGACCAAAATCCAGAATACTGACAACACCAAATGCTGGTGAATATGTAGAGCAAAAAGGAACTCTCATTTAATGCAAAATGGTATAACCACCTTGGAAGACAGTTTAGAGTTTTCTCACAAAACTAAACATACACTTACCATATTATCCAGCAACTGTGTTCCTTGGTATTTACCCAAAGGACTTGAAAACTTATGTCCACATGAAAACCTGCACACGGTTGCTATAGCAGCTTTATTCATACTTGCCAAAACTTGGAAGCAACCAAGATGTCCTTCAGAAAGTGAATGGAAAAATAAATTGTGGTACATTGAGACAATGGAATAAAATCCAGCTCTAAAAGGAAATAAGCTTTCAAGCCATGAAAAGACATGTGTGTTACTAAGTAAAAGAAGCCAATCTGAGAAGGCTACATTTTGTACGACTCCAACTGTATGGAAGTCTGGAGAAAGAAATACTAAGACAATTAGAAGATCATTGGTTGCCAGGGTTGGGAAAAGTGGGACGTATAAATAGGCAGAGAATAGAAGTTTTTAAGGCAGTGAAAATACTCTGTGTGTCACCATAATGGTAGATTCATGTCCTTATATATTTTTCTAAGCTCATAGAATGTACAACATCAAGAGAGAACTCCAATGTAGACTATGGTATTTGGGTGATTATGATGGTATTTGGGTGAATATACCTTCATGGATTTTAACAAATGTACCACTCTGGTGCAGGGTGTTGCTACAGGAGAAGACTATGTATGAGAGAGGTAGAAGACATATGGGAAATCTCTGCACCGTCCCCTTAATATTGCTGTGAATTTTAAACTACTCTAAAAAAATAAAGTCTTAGTAATAAATTAAAAGTAAAAAGAATTCCATCATTTTCCAAGAAACAGATGCACTGACTGTTTTAGAGTGAGGTACCATCAATATTGATGGTTCTTAATGCTCAAGTACCATGCAGTTCTCAATGGACATAAGTTATTTGGTTGATCTTCATTCTTAGTGGAAAAAAATCTTTTTAGATAAAATCTTTAAAATTATTTTTTACAGTGAATTCTTTTTTTCCTTTTAACATCTTTATTGGAGAATAATTGCTTTATAATGGTGTGTTAGTTTCTTCTTTATAACAAAGTGAATCAGCTATCCATATACATATATCCCCATATCTCCTCCCTCTTGCATCTCCTTCTCATCCTCCATATCCCACCCCTCTAGCTGGACACAAAGCACCGAGCTGATCTCCCTGTGCTATGCAGCTTCTTCCCACTAACTATCTATTTTACATTTGGTAGTATATATAACTCCATGCCACTCTCTCAATTCGTCCCAGCTTATGCTTCCCCCTCCCTGTGTCCTCAAGTCCATTCTCTACGTCTGTGTCTTTATTCCTGTCCTTCCCCTAGGTTCTTCAGAAGCTTTTTTCTTTTCTTTTCTATTTTTTTTATATTCCATATATATGTGTTAGCATATGGTATTTGTTTTTCTCTTTCTGACTTACCTCAGTCTGTATGACAGACTCTAGGTCCATCCACGTCTCTACAAATAACTCAATTTGTTTCTTTTTGTGGCTGAATAATATTCCATATATGTGCCACATCTTCTTTATCCATTCATCTGTTGATGGACACTCAGGTTGCTTCCATGTCCCGGCTGTTTTAAATACAGTTGCATTGAACATTGTGGTACATGACTCTTTATGAATTATGGTTTACTCAGGGTATATGCCCAGTAGTGGGATTGCTGGGTCATATGGAAGTCCTTTTTTTTTTTTTTTTTTTGCGGTACACGGGTCTCTCACTGTTGTGGCCTCTCCCATTGTAGAGCACAGGCTCCAGACGCGCAGGCTTAGCGTCCATGACTCACAGGCCCAGCCGCTCCACGGCATGTGGGATCTTCCCAGACTGGGGCATGAACCCATGTCCCCTGCATCGGCAGGCAGACTCTCAACCACTGCGCCACCAGGGAAGCCCTATTTTTGTTTTTTAAGGAACATCCATATTGTTCTCCATAGTGGCTGTATCAATTTACATTCCCACCAACAGTGCAAGAGGGTTCCCTTTGCTCCACACCATCTCCAGCATTTATTGTTTGTAGATATTTTGATGATGGCCATTCTGACAGGTGTGAAGTGATACCTCATTGTAGTTTTGATTTGCATTTCTCTAATGATTAGTAATGTTGAGCATCCCTCCATGTGTTTGTTGGCAAGCTGTATATCTTCTTTGGAGAAATGTCTGTTTAGGTCTTCTGCCCATTTTTGGATTGGGTTGTTTGATTTTTTTGATATTGAGCTGCATTAGCTGCTTGTAAATTTTGGCGATTATTCTTCCGTCAGTTGCTTCATTTGCAAATATTTTCTTCCATTCTGAGGGTTGTCTTTTCATCATATTTATGGTTTCCTTGGCTGTGCAAAAGCTTTTCAGTTTCATTAGGTCCCATTTTTTTTATTTTCATTTTTATTTCCATTTCCCTAGGAGGTGGATCAAAAAGGATCTTGATGTTATTTATGTCATAGAGTGTTCTGCCTATGTTTTCCTCTAAGAGTTTGATAGTGTCTGGTGTTACATTTAGGTCTTTAATACATTTTGAGTTTATTTTTGTGTGTGGTGTTAAGGAGTGTTCTAATTTCATTCTTTTATAGGTAGTTGTCCAGGTTTCCCAGCACCACTTATTAAAGAGGCTGTCTTTTCTCCATTGTATATTCTTGTCTCCTTTATCAAAAATAAGGTGACCATATATGTGTGGGTTTAACTCTTGGCTTTCTGTCCTGTTCAATTAATCTATATTTCTGTTTTTGTGCCAGTACCATACTGTCTTGATTATTGTAGTATGGTCTGAAGTCTGGGAGGCTAATTCCTCCAGCTCCGTTTTTCTTTCTCAAGATTGCTTTGGCTATACAGGGTCTTTTCTGTTTCCATACAAATTGTGAAATTTTTTGTTCTAGTTCTGTGAAAAATGCCAGTGGTAGTTTGATAGGGATTGCATTGAATCTGTAGACTGCTTTGGGTAGTATAGTGATTTTCACAATGTTGATTCCTCCAATCCAAGAACATGGTATATCTCTCCATCTGTTTGTATCAACTTTAATTTCTTTCATCAGTGTCTTATAGTTTTCTGCATACAGGTCTTTTGTCTCCTTAGGTAGCTTTATTCCTAGGTATTTTATTCTTTTTGTTGCAATGGTAAATGGGAGTGTTTCCTTAATTTTTCTTTCAGATTTTTCATCATTAATGTATAGGAATGTAGGAGATTTCTGTGCATTATTTTTTTATTCTGCTACTTTTCCAAGTTTGTTGATTAGCTCTAGTAGTTTTCTGGTAGCATTCTTAGGATACTCTATGTATAATATCATGTCATCTGCAAACAGTGACAGATTTACTTCTTCTGTTTCGATATGGATTCTCTTTCTTTCTTTTTCTTCTCTGATTGCTGTGGCTAAAACTTCCAAAACTATGTGGAATAATTGTGGTGAGAGTGGACAACCTTGTCTTTTTCCTGATATTAGAGGAAATGCTTTCAGTTTTTCACCATTGAGAATGATGTTTGCTGTGGGTTTGTCATATATGTCCTTTATTATGTTGAGGTAAGTTCCCTCTCTGCCTACTTTCTGGAGAGTTTTTATCATAAATCGGTGTTGAATTTTGTTGCAAGCTTTTTCTCTATCTATTGAGATGACCATATGTTTTTTCTCCTTCAATTTGTTAATATGATTTATCACATTGATTGATTTGCATATATTGAACAATCCTCGCATGCCAGGATAAACCTCACTAATCATTGTATATGATCATTTTAATGTGCTGTTCAATCCTGTTTGCTAGTATTTTGTTGAGGAATTTTGCATCTCTGTTCATCAGTGATATTGGCCTGTAGTTTTCTTTCTTTCTGACATCTTTGTCTGGTTTTGGTATCAGGGTGGTGGTGGGCTCATAGAATGAGTTTGGGAGTTTTCCTCCCTCTGCTATATTTTGGAAGAGTTTGAGAAGGATAGGTGTTAGCTCTTCTCTAAATGTTTGATAGAATTCGCCTGTGAAACTATTTGGTCCTGGGCCTTTGTTTTTCGGAATATTTTTAATCACAGTCTCAATTTCAGTGCTTGTGATGTTCTGTTTATATTTTCTATTTCTTTCTGGTTCAGTCTTGGAAAGCTGTGCTTTCCTAAGAATCTGTCCATTTCTTCCAGGTTGTCCTTTTTATTGGTATAGAGTTGCTTGTAGTCATCTCTCATGATCCTTGATATTACTGCAGTGTCAGCTGTTAATTCTCCTGTTTCATTTCTAATTCTATTAATTTGAATCTTCTCCCTTTTTTTCTTGATGGGTCTGCCTAATGGTTTATCAATTTTGTTTATCTTCTCAAAGAACCAGCTTTTAGTTTCATTGATCTTTGCTATTGTTTTCTTCATTTCTTTTTCCTTTATTTCTGATCTGATCTTTATGATTTCTTTCCCTCTGCTAAGTTTGTGGGGCGTTTTGTTCTTCTTTCTCTAATTGCTTTAGGTGTAAGGTTTGATTTGAGATCTTTCTTGTTTCTTGAGGTAGAATTGTATTGCTATAGACTACCCTCTTAGAACTGCTTTTGTTGCATCCCATAGGTTTTGGTTCAGAGTGTTTTCATTGTCATTTGTTTCTAGGTATTTTTTGATTTCCTCTTTGATTTCTTCAGTGATCTCTTGGTTATTTAGTAGTGTATTGTTTAGCCTCCATGTGATTGTGGTTTTTATATATTTTTTTCCTGGAATTGATATCTAGTCTCATAGTGTTGTGGTTGGAAAAGATACTTGATATGATTTCAATTTTTTAAATTTACCAAGGCTTGATTTGTGACCCAAGATATGATCTATCCTGGAGAATGTTCCATGAGCACTTGAGAATTGTATTCTGTTGTTTTTGGATGCAATGTCCTATAAATATCAATTAAGTCCATCTTGTTTAGTGTGTCATTTAAAGCTTGTGTTTCCTTATTTATTTTCATTTTGAATGATCTGTCCATTGGTGAGAGTGGAGTGTTATAGTCCCATACTATGATTGTGTTACTGTCAATTTCTCCTTTTATAGCTGTTAGTATTTGCCTTATATATTGAGGTGCTCCTATGTTGGGTACATAATTATTTACATTGTTATATCTTCTTCTTGGATTGATCCCTTGATCATTATGTAGTGTCCTTCTTTGTCTCTTGTAATAATCTTTATTTTAAAGTCCATTTTGTCTGATATGAGAATTGCTACTCAAGCTTTCTTTTGATTTCCATTTGCATGGAATATCTTTTTCCATTCCTTCACTCTCAGTCTTATGTGTCCCTAGGTCTGAAATGGGTGTCTTGTAGACAGCATATATACAGGTATTGTTTTTGTATCCATTAAGCCAGTCTATGTCTTTTGGTTGGAGCATTTAATCCACTTACATTTAAGGTAGTTATCAATATGTATGTTTCTATTACCATGTTCTTAATTGTTTTGGGTTTATTATTGTAGGTCTTTTCCTTCACTTGTGTTTCCTGCCTAGAGAAGTTCCTTTAGCATTTGTTGTGAAGCTGTTTTGCTGGTGCTGAATTCTCTTAGCTTTTGCTTGTCTGTAAAGGTTTTAATTTCTCTGTCAAATCTGAATGATATCCTTGCTGGGTAGAGTAATCTTGGCTGTAATTTTTTTCCCTTTCATCACTTTAAATATGTCCTGCCACTCCATTCTGGCTTGCAGAGTTTCTGCTGAAAGATCAGCTGTTTACCTTATGGGGATTCCCTTGTATGTTATTTGTTGTTTTTCTCTTGCTGCTTGTAATATTTTTTTCCTGAATTATTTTATTAATTGCATGCAAGTTAAAAATGAGTGTAGAAAAGTTAAGATTCAGAAACATAATAGGACCTTGGAAAATAAAAGGAAATGACTCAGAAATCAAATAAAGAAAATAATATAAGAGCTTTCCCATCCCTATTCTTGTTCATTTTCTTTGCTACTTATAGAAGAATAATTTCCAAAAAGGCAAAATCATGACACTCAGGCAAATATAAAATGAACACAAGTCAAATATTATTTAATTTAGTAATTAATAAGGGAACCAATAAGATGTTAAAGCTAGTCCAAAAACTTTTTATTTTGAGAAACTAGTATATAATGGCAATTTAAGAAAGAAATGTTTGGATAAGATTGTTACATTAGACATAAAACAGATTAATACCTAACAGAGAGAAAGCTGAAACATTTGAGTTTATTTCACTGTACAGATATTATTTCCATCTTTCCTGAAAAAAATATACAAGTTAATATCTGCCCTTTCAATGCTGAAAATTGTCCAGCCAATAGAAAGTCGAGCCAAGCACTGCAATGAAAGAACACTCAGCAATCTCATTTGCCTATTTCTAAGTTTTGAATAATTTTTCTGACAGTACTGTCATTATATTACATGTATGCTTTCTTTAAAAAGGAAAATCCACGCACATTTAACCAGATGGTTTTCCTAACAACAGAGGAATAACTTATTTGTTGTCAGTGTGAAGATCTTACTATGATGTTCTGTTCATAGAATATCCATTCTCCCTAAAATTCTCAGTCATTGTTTTCTTGAGAATGCTAGTCTGAGAAGTTTTTCTAAAAATCAAATCAACTTCATGAGTGATATTATTGCAATCACATTTTTCTTATAATCAAAAGTTGTTCTCAACAAAACCAGAGAAAAATGTTAGACATTTCAGAGTGAATAATAATCACAGTTTAGTTTAAGTTAGTTAGAATTTGTTTTAATTGTAGTTCCATTTACCTAAATATTTAAGCTAAGACTGTATCCCTATTTTATAAAGGAAGATATATGAAAATTAAGACACCTGTGGTCATTAATGACTTTGAAATTGTAAGATATAGCATCATGAGAAATGAATATTACATCTGCTGAGAATGTTAATCTTCTCAGTTATTAACATTAGTTACATAGTGGAATTATTAATCAGACAGGTTTAATTCTATTTCTATCTTATGAAGGATAGATAAGGAATTGATTAACTTTTAATTGCAGTGACAAAACTGTTAAAAGTGTTTTTTTTTTTATTTTTGGTTCTTAATGAGACCAGATTAACACAAATGAACATTAGTCAGAGTCATATAACTAATTTTTAGGTAACCCAGTCACAAATACACCTAATTTTAGTGTAGAGAATCCAGGAATAAGGCTTTAATCATTATATCACGTGACAATAATTTGGGAAGGTTGTATCCTAATAGTGACCATAACCATATTGGGCTTTTTGCAAATACAGAAACAAAATTGGCCCTCACTCAGTCACAAAAAGTAGTGCAAAGTCAAAATTAGGGACAATTGCATTCACATGGCCATCTGATATTTATTTGTGTACTTCTCACTACACAGAATATTACAAAAAAATGTGAAGGGGGTGATGATTAGATTCATTAAGAGACTTCTTTGTACAACAAATTTCCCTAAAACTTGTCAATTGTGATTCAATTTACAAAATTCACTTTAGTTGGAATTATCAATTAACACATTTTTTACCCATAGCATCTTTATCAGTATATTCATGTAGATCCCATGTAAAAATGAACTCAATAAACTAGACCTGATGGTATACTGTCTTTTGCTAGGAACACCCCCAATAGTAGTTATATATTTTATTACTGGCTACAAGAAAAATGAAAACCCCAATTTCGATGGTATGCATCTAGTATGCATACTTAAACTCTGTGATGAAGCATGTGTTTTCAACTATGTTAATTCCAGATTTCCTGGTTTGCTGGAAGTTGTGTGAAAATTTAAATTGCATAGTCTCCTGAAACCACTCTACAAATAAATGCCATCTATGCCTTTTGGTCAGAAAAGGAGGGGAAAAACCTCAAACATCTAGATTTTCCATTCCAAGCATCAGCTGTATAACTATCATTAGGTTTGGACTTCTTCCTCAAAAGTCCAGTTAGAATAAATCCCACCCCTTTGAAAGACCTAGAACCATTCACAGTTATTTGAACCATGCATGTGAATGATTCTCAGATAAAGAGTGAGTCCCAAGGCTTTGACTTTCAGAGTGTGGTGCCAACTATAGGCCTCAAAATGGGCAATGGTGTGAGAAAGAATAGTACTCTTGGGAGTCCTTGTGCCTGTTCTTTGGAATATTCTGTCTCAATTAATGATGAGAATCAGCCCAACAACATTGATTGCAGCATACTTGGGCGTTCAGGCATAGCGTATTATAGGGGCACATTAATGTTCTTTACTCTGCATTTGAAATCTTCTTGGTTGATTTCTTCATCAATATATTCCAGGCACCTAGACCACGACCTAGCTCATAAAATCATTACTTAATGAATGAGAAAAGACTTATGAAGCAATTAGGAAACAAGAAAGTTCAGTTTAAAACATTTCTGAGCTGACTATAGAGACTATGAGTTAATAAGCACACACACATAAAACAAGAGAGAAAATCAGCATTTGTTGGAGTTAAAGGAAAAGACTTCATGAAGAAGGCATGATATGCATGGACTTTGATTGGTTGGCAGAATTGATGGGGCAGAAGAAAGGGAAGCTCTTGAGTGTGAGCAGCTCCATGGAGCACACTGCACTCATCTCACTCACCTTAGTGAGCTTCATAACTTGATAAAACTCAGCTATTGTAACATCAGGAATTCAATAAGAAGTCTTAATTTGAAAATGCTCACTTTGCTTTCACTGAAATACTAGTTATTATTATTTCTCATTACACTTTGCTTATGAATTCATTCAATTAAATATTTGTTAAACACCTACAACATAGGAGGCTCTGTGCTAAAGCTAGAGATTCAAATAAAATTCTGTCCTAGTTCTTGCACTTAAATGTCTCACAGTCTCATGAGGATGACTGACAAGTGAGCAGAATGTTACATAGTGCTATCAACACCAAGAGAGTATTCTGAAGCCACAGCTCACAAAGGCCAAAGAGCTCTCATTACCTTTATGAGATCAGTTTCTCTGTGAGCTGATGTGCACTTTATTTCATTAAAGAGAGGATTTTAAGGCAATTAATAAAATTTTGTTTTTTCTCCTTTCCTGGATTTGCAGCTAATACTGTGTTATTAATTCAATAGACTAGAATATTCAAGACACATGAAGAAAAGAGTGAGTATTGAAGGACTTTCATCCACAGACTGCCCTCCTTTTAATAAACTCTTCATCATTTTCCACTGTTTGGCACTAAAGAGACGTAGGAATCTCAACTCATTCAGTCCAAATATCTCTGATTAGGCAAAGCTGTTAAATTATGATTATCATGAGAGAGCCTAACTTTTCAAGAGCATTTAAAACTGTTGCTTTTTCATGTTCTTTAAGTTTCTTAAAGTCTAAATAAAATAGACTTACAGGTCTGTTTCCTATGTTTCTTCTTTGATTAAATTTTTTGTGAATTGGATATAATGAATGCAACACTTTTGCCCAGAGCCAGCCTTCAATTTAAGTTAGGCATTGTTAAGTAATGAAGGTCTCACTCAGAACTTACTTCTCTGTTCCATTAGAGAGGCAGATGTGAGAAGTGGTCATGGACTACCTCCTTCCCCAACCTCTGGAATGGTGGACACGCTATAACTCTGCTGTCAGTTATTGTCATTTATTGAGCAGTTCCTTTGTCCCAAACTCTTTATATACATTATCTCTTTTAATTCCTAAATAACCCTTTAATGTAAGAATTATCCTTATTACACTGTAGAGATCATGAAACAGAGGTTTACAGAGGTTAACTAACTTGCCAAAGACCCCAGAGCTAGTAAAGGGCAGAGCTGTCTGGCTCTATCCCAAGTCCTTCATTCTCCTAAACCCTGAAAAATACTGCTTCCTGAACCTGTGAGGGGTTGGGGTCAAGCTCGGTCCCCTTCTAGATGCTTTTCTGAATAAACAGGGAGGCATAATTCATGGTTTTTGTATTCCTTTCCTAGGCAACTTGAGCCCCATTTACTTTGGTGCATGTAGCTACAAAGGTCTTCTAGGGTTTTCAGTTAGAAAGTCAAGAAAGCTGGTTCAAATTCTATGCAGAAAGAGGTTTGTACTGCCTAGTGAATGAGTTCTTTGTTTCTCAGAATGTAAGTTCAGAAGGATGTTAAAAATATTCACCTCTTGGACTCTCTTGCAGCTAAGGAGGTGTAAACAGAAGTATACTGGGTAGAGCTTTGGGAAAACCTGTTGTTCAGCCTTTTGTTCTTTCCTCTTTCTGTCTAGAATGCAAATTTGATACCTGGAGGAAGAGCAGCTGTCTTGTGACTTTGAGTACCAAACCCTCTCAGTAAAGACGACAGAACCAGAAGTTAGAAGGAAGTTGGGTCCTTATTTAATTACTTGAGCATGAGTCTGGAATTGCCTATTTCCAAGAGTAGAAAAGTTAACCTTTATTTGATTAGTCAGTTTTAGTAATGTTTATGTTACATTAATTTCCAAATTATATAGACCTTATTTTTACCTCAATACCTTTATTTGTTAGTCCTCAGCTAGAGAAAAGTTAGTTAAAATAGCCTTTATCATAGGAAATCTTAGTTATAGACTTTACCCATGAGCAAGCATAACTGTGGATCTCTAGTCTTTTCCTCAGTACATCATAAGCGAGACTTTGAACAAATAAACAGAATTCCTTTTTATTCAATTTTCCTCCCATTTAGAATGGAATTAGTCATTCTTTCATGTAGTCTACCTCAAGGTTCCATATGAAAATGAGTTAAAATATGTACAGTTATACTGAAGAGTGGAAGTATTTGCATATAAAATATAATCATTAGTAATGCATTAATAGTTTGTTCTGATTATTGCCTGCTATTTTAAATTTGTTAAAGGTTGTTCACATTTGTTTGAAAAAATTTTAATGAATTATGAGTAAAACTCCCTCAGAACATGGCACACTTTTTTTGTGAATATGAATCTAATCAGTGGGTTTCTAAGGCTCTAGAATTAAACAGAATTAGGCTCCAAATGATCAATTCTAGAAATGAGATAATACAGAAATACAATAAAAATGAAAAAAAAAGAGACATAGGGCAGGATAGGATTTTTAAAAAGGAAGAAAGCTTGCTCAAATGGGAATCACTGAAGTGATCTCTAAAAATAGATCTCCTTAAAGTGGAAAGAATCACCCTATGAATAATGTTATCATGAATATCGTGCTAACAATTGAATAATTATTCCAATAAAATATTTTAAATCCACTGAATATCTTTTGCAAAGAGAAATTTAAATAAGAGTATGAGTAGGAAAACAATAAAGGTGTATCTTGCAGGTGAATTCAACTAGCACTTTCATCAAATTGCAGTTCTCATTCATCTGAATTCAAGATCCACATATTTTGCACATTGATGTTCAATAAATGTTAATTAATTTTCTTTCCCCAACTAAAAAATAATACACCTGATCCAAATTGGTGGATAATTATAAACTGACTTTCAATGATTTAGAAAGGTTAGGAATAAGAAAATGCTACATAAATGCTTTCTTAGACTTTCACAGAGTTAGAACAGTTTTGATTGTAACTTCTACACAAGAGGTCAGGATGTGCCAAAAACTACATTCTTGCCCTTAAAATAAGAGATACAACTTTAAAATTTTGGTTTTGAATGACCATTAGACATGGAGAAAATGTGATCACATTAAAGTCATTTGGGCAGAATGGTCATAAATAAAAGGTGATAACAAATGGCAACGTTCAGAGCATAAAACTGTCTCTTGTGAGGTCCACAGGGGTCTTCATGAAGCTCCTGTCTTCTCTAACATCCTGATTATTGATGGTTAGCATTAATGATGTGAAAGTAGAACACACAGCATGTTAATAAAATTTGCAGATGTTACAAATTTGGACGCTGTTGCACACACCAGGAGACTAAGAATTAATACAAATGGATCTAATGAGATTATAAATACAAGAAGAAAAGAGGAAAATTAGATTCCATTTAGAAAAATGCAAATAATCAGTCTGGGGGGAGGTAATCTGAAACATTTTCACTCAGCAGGTCTGAAGACAAACCTGGGAAGTAATCAATTTAAGCAAAAATGCAAAGCAAAATAATAAGACTGCTGGGATCAGAGAAGGAGTATAGCTCCAAGATCACTCAACAGTGTCATGCCTGAGTCTTTCTTATCTGGAACTGCCCATGGAATGAGTAGATCTGAAGGAAGAGGCCTGAAAGTAAGGAACTATTAATTTGGAAATTAAGGAATAAGAGCAGTTCCCTGGTACAATGGTAGCACCAACAGCCACTTCCAAGTTCTGGGTTGAGCAGCCACTTGTATCCTGAATTGCCACAGTGTTAAAAGAATGAGTGTTAAAAATGTTATCAGCATAACTCTCCTGGCCTAGGCCTATTTAGGTTTGTGGTCCAGGGCAGTTAAACTTCTGATTCCAAATGAACTGAGGAATTCAGGAAGTGGGATAGGGCTGCAAAATAGGGTCGATCTTTCTCAAGGATATAAATGTAGTCTAGGGGGAAGTAGACCAGCATAAAGGTAAGATAGACCTTTGGTGTCAGCTCTATCAGTTATGAGCTTTGTAAGTTTGGGAAAATAATTTACCTCGCTCTAAGCTATTCCGCTGCTATGTAATATATTTAACTTGTATGAGTCTCTGTTTTCTCATTTGTAAAATAGATATAACAATACCTGCTTTTCAGAGTTGTTGAAGGATAAGCAATAATGTCCATAAAATGCAATACTAATGATTTCACTATGAATTTGGTTGTTTGTTATTCTATGAATCTGTGAAGTGTTTTGAACTCAAAAGGACAATTAGAAATCCTCGATCAGTTATTTTGAGAATAAGTTATAATTTTCATTCTTAGAACCCACATGCAGACAGACTAGAAGTTGTCATAATCAGACTAGATATGATCACAGCAGCACAAGGAACAATGGTGTAATAATTAAATGGCAATTAGAAAACCAAGTTACCCAGGCCAGCATGTCCTTGAAGAGGAAGAAGTGAGATAATGTAAAGAAAGAACACTGAAAAATCAAGGCTAATCAGGCAAAGGGTCTCAACTCCAAAGACTCATATCTAGATAGCAGGAACAGTCATGAGAGTCACCCTTTAAAGATTCAAGGCTGGTGTTTAAAAATCAAATTGGAAATCTAAGGCAAGATGTGCAATAGTGAATCCCTAGAAGATCATCTGTCACCACCAAACAAGTGCTTTTGTAGCAAAGGTTCACTGGGTTGAGTCAGCATAAAGGACAAATGATAGCAGAAGTCCCAAGAATTTGGCAAAGAAGATAAAATGTTGTTTCTAATAGAGTGAGCAGAGACCACCTTGAAAGTCCAGGAGGTAACCCAAGATGAGGACAAAACAAGGAATAGCTTCCAAGGTAGTAAAGATGGTGCCATGGGTGATGGTCTGGGAATGTGGGCAAATGCAGACTCAGGTGAACCAAAGCTCTAGTGATAAAGGCAACAGAAGACCCAAACAAAAGACCACCTGGCCAAATCCCACAAGCCATGAGACCCAGAAATCATATGCAACATATTCCTCCCCATAATTTCTCTACATTGAATTCTTCCTTTGGTCCTGATGATTTTACCTCTGACAGAACTCTCAGTGTGTCTACTTTTTTTCCATTTACATGGTCACTGCTAAAGTTCAAACCAGCCAACCTCTTTTATCAGTACTGTGCCACATGCTCTCAACTGATCCCTCTGAATCCATTTAGTTTCTTCTTGCTGACACACTCTTCCCAATCCATTCACTAAACAGTAGCAAGAATGATCCTTTCAAAAGACAAATATATTCATGTACACATATTCTGTTTCTGACTTCTGTTTAACATGCTTCAGTGATACTCTATTGAGATTAAGAAAAAAGTGAAGTGGTGAATGTAGTGGCCAGGCCCTACCTGGTCTGGGCCTGCCTTTTTCTCTAGCTTCATCATGTACAATGCCATTCACACTCTCCAACCGTCTCCTATTCAATCCTGTGCCTGCCTTGACCAGGGCTGTTACCATCCTCCATCCTCATTTTTTTCTTTTCATCTAATGTAACTCTCCTGTTATATCTAAGCTCAATCAGCATTTCCTCAAAGAAGCCTTTTCTAAATGTACTGCTCCTTCTCTTAGATACCATGTCACTGTAATATTTATCACAATTGAAATTTTACATTTTTTGTGGGATTCTGTGATTAGAGTCTATTCCTACCTACTCCCTTCAGACTCACTGAAGGCAGATTCATGTTTCTTTATACTGCCCCAAGCATCTCTAGCATAGGTCATTATTTGGAAGTCTTTATACTTGGATAGATCATTCAGACAGAATTTCTGATTCTTTTACTAGTTTTCTTGGTGGAAATAATTGCTTCTTTCTCTTCAATGAGACCTATATAGAAAGACTGGTGTGGTATACAAATAAAGGCCACCCAAATATGCCCTCATCCTAATCCCTGGAATCTGTGAATATATTAGATTTCATGGTAAAGGAGAATTAAGGTTTCAGGTAGAGTAATGTCGCTAATTAGCAGACCTTAAGATAGATTATCCTGGATTAAAGAGGTGGCCCAATGTAATCACAAGGGAGTGAAAGAGGGAGGCTGGAGAGTCAGAGAGAGGGAAATATGGCTAACAAAGAAGATCAGAGTGATGTGAAGAGCCTGATCTGATATTTCTGGTTTTGAAGATGGAGGAAGGAATCCAAGAGCCAAGAAATGCAGGTAGCTTCTAGAATTTGGAAAAAAGTATAGATCCTCCTCTAGGGTCTCCAGAAAGAACACAGCCCTGTCAACACCTTGATTTTAGCCAATGAAACCCGAGTCAGCCTGCTAACCTGCAGAACTGGAAGATAATAAATTTGTGTTGTTTTAAACCACTAAATTTGAAGTAATCTGTTTATGGCAGCCATGGATAAAAATGTAATCTTTATCTCTCTTGAAAGTACATAGACCTTGATGGTCATGTGTTCAATTCATCTGGTCATGATGTTAATATGATTACATCTGTCTGATAAGATAGATTTGGTGAAGTACTTAGATTACAACCCACTTCTCTCATCCAGTATGATCACTTTACACACAGAAATATGCACATATTCAAGTACTCAAAGTTACTCCAGAGACCGAAAAGCTTAATATAACATTTCCTACAATGTACTAGATACAGTGTACTTGCTAAAGCCTTAAGTATAATCTAATTCAATCCATTCAGTCAAATAATAATTAAAGCTAGCATTTAATGGGTATTTTCTATGTGACAGGCACCCAGATATGCATCATCTCATCTAATCCTCACCACAATTTTGTGTTAAAGATTTTCATTATCTCTATTTTACAGATGAGGCAATTGAGGCATAGAATATTTAAGCAGCTTGACTGAATTAGTGATTTAAACCAAAAAAAAAGCCAACTGTTTCTTGTTTATCCAAACTTTCCAATTTTCAAATGATTCACATAGATTTCTTTAGCTTATACTGCTCTTCATGCAATTAAGTTAAAAATAATTTCTGTTAATGGCACCTTAAAACAGAATCACTCATTTCATTTTAATCATTTAACTCATAATTTGGGTAGTTAAAAGCAAAACAAAAACTATAACAAACTGAAGACTGCAACAGATATTATCATAATGGTAATGCTTTAAGTGTCTTATATTTTCATATTTATTCCTCTCAATTTTAACTACTATATTTACTTTTTATTTAAACATTGAAATGTGTCAATATAAATCCTTGATATGTGCAATGAACCGGAAGGAGTAATTTAACTTTAAAACATTATAAAAATCATAAGAAAAATAACTATTTTTACATTTTTAGAAACTTTGATGGACTATTTTACCGAGTGACAGTCAATGCGAGCAGACAAGCAACCAACATAATTAGACATCTACCAACATAAAGAGCTGTTGGATTTCTCAACCCCACGGGCAACAGAAATGGCAGAGCAGATTTCTGGGAAATTTTACACATTAGTACATAAACAATCTGTCAAGAAATCACACTTTTCAGATGTCTACCTCCTACAGATTTCAAGACATTACAAACTATCACAAATGTGATTTGCAAGGGAGAAGTTTCCTAGCCTCAATAGAAAGTGATTGTCATCACTGACAAAGTCCAGGAATATCAAGCAAAAAGTAATAAATCCTTTTAAAAATTGATCTGGCAGTGCATTGTGCACCATTACAGCAAAAAAAAAAAAAAAAAAAAAAAAAGAAAGAAAGAAAAAGAAAAAAAAAAGAAAGAAAGAAAAACCAAAACAAACAAAAAAAACCTCAATAAAGCTTTTTTCTAGGATTTAATATGTTGCCAGCAAGAGCAGATTTGAGTTATATTGAGTAGGAAACCAGATTTGAAAAAGGACATACAAAAAAAAAAAAAGTACACTGCAAAACAGCCCTGAAAGTATATTAAAAAAAAAAAAAAAAAAAAAGCTCTTGGCAACAGTTTGTAAAATGGGATGAATCAAAAGCCAATTAAGAGATCAGAATATATGGAGCCAATATCGCAAGAGTAGGGGTGACATATAAGCAGCTTGGAAGCTAATTAGAATGGAGAGGTGATAATTGTATGCACTGGGGGAAGGCAAACTGTAGAGTGTTGAATGGAAATGAGGCAGAGATTGAGAAGGAAAAGATCTCAAACACTTCTGCAGTGTGGTAGTAAATAGTATAAAACAAAAATGTGAGAAATGAGCCCCTTGGTGAGGTGAAGAAAACCTCTTTACTAACCCTGATGTTCATGGTTTAATATGATCTAAAAGGCCATGGTTCCTTGAAAAAAGAAATGGTGGGTTTACTCTTCACCCCCACTGGAAAGAGGATGCCCTCCAGTCATCTGTGTTCTCCCTCTTTTTCTTTTAGAGTGGGCTGAGGGAGTCTGAAGATTGGGGATTAAAGACCAAGTTCCACTTCAATTTTTAAACTGTCTCCCTGGGCTGGTCTGCATGCCAAGTTTTTCTTGTTTTTGTTTGTTTTGTTTGTTTGTTTGTTTTGGCTCTTCCAGTCTCATGGCTATAGGTTGATATTTTTTTTTGAATAAAGTTTGTCCCAGTCTATCTTGTTTGCCTTATTGCTGTTCATCTTTTTTGTATACTATTAGTCTTTCCCAGAATTTCTACAAAATCTTGTTCCATCTCCCTACCTGATGATGACCTATTTGGTCAGAATGCCTATGGTAAATGGAGCAAAACCAAACTTTTCTTTTAATAAAGCTGCTGAAGTGATAACTCTCAGACCATGGCTAAAAAGTACCTTGAAGTTTGGTGAGACCCAGAATTCCTATGTTCTCTTATTCCCAACCCTCTGAGTGTCTCTGCACACAGAAGTTCTGGGCAGTGAGCTTCCCATGGCCT
Source organism: Mesoplodon mirus (assembly GCF_964341445.2). Lineage (NCBI taxonomy): Eukaryota > Metazoa > Chordata > Mammalia > Artiodactyla > Ziphiidae > Mesoplodon > Mesoplodon mirus. The sequence continues at coordinate 43,189,388 of NC_138992.1, read as the reverse complement.
TTGTCAAAGCAACAATATGCTTACATAAACACCCTTGTAGTTCAATCTCTTCTAAACTGCTTCCACAAATGCTATCTCTTGATAAAGTGATTGGAAGGATAGTTGCTTCAAGGCAAAGATAGAATTGCTTTAATTTTGTTGCTTGTTTGATTCTTGCCCAGTAAAATAATATTCTTTAAGGACACCTGAAAGTGTTATTCAAAGAAAAAATACTAAAGCCAGAGTTTGTAATTTTTTAAATTAATGAAGCATCAAAATCTACCAAAAAAAGTACACAGAGGAAAGAAAACAGAATATATATATATATATATATATATATATATATATATATATATATATATATATATATATATATATATATATATATATATATATATATGAGAGAGAGAGAGAGAGAGAAAACACAATGAAATGCTTAGCTTTCTCCAAATAATTAATTCCTTTGGAGAACAGACAACTCTTAACCACCCTAGAAAACTTTAAAATTCTCTAGTCCTCTTAACCATAAGCATTATTCTCCTCTAGAAAATATTTATTATAATTACTGCCTTAGTATAATATTTTTAAAAAGTGAACACAAATGTAAAATAAAACACAAATCAAAACCATATTGCCAATTTCCACTTCCAGTCAAGATGAAATAACAAGAAATAGATTTACCTTCCCATCTGAAACAACTAGAAAAACAGACGAAAATAACCATTTTCAACCTATTGAACATCAGGTAACAAAGGAGAATAACCCATAAAAGACAGGAAATAAAATGGTTGAATTCTATAGTTGTCCCAGTACACTACCCCTTGAGAGAATTTCCAGGACATGACACAGAGAATGAGAACACATATGGATCCAGACACACACCTTTAGTTGAGGAGACAGAGTTGAGAATTCAGAGAAACCAGGAAGGCTAATATTCACAGAGCAGAGTACTGGTGAGTAGAGATCTTTATACAGAGAGAATCATGGAGATCTGTAGAAGTTCCCCTTGGATATTCAGCAGAATGACAATCAGCACATTCACATTAGGAAAGTACCCAAGGCAAGGGAAAGGGCTACCTGAAAGAATTAGAAGAAATAGCACCTAGAGCTCACACAGGGCTGGGGGTATAAATATTTTTAGCTTTGTTGTAGGATATAGTTAAATTACTTGAAATCAGATTTATCTTTTCAGGTTTCTATTTAAGATTTATTAGGTGGGACCAGAGTCATGTTTTATCTAGGACTAATGGCTCCTCCACCATTGAGGTCAGGCCCTTCTGAGAACTCTGTTCAATATACCATGGATTTTCCACTCATTGCACATAACAAGGATTTATAGTGACACATTTCAATGTTATTAAAAGTATATATAGCAGTTAAAAGTAAGAGGAACAAATATAAAACACTTAAATCTTTACCTTGAAAAACTTCCAGGGTGATAAGAGTGTCTTTGTTATTTCTGGTGCACCCATAGTTTATGCTAAGGAGATGACTGAAGATAAGGGCTGGACATGCCAGAAAACTAACCATGTGATTAGAGGATTGGAGATTTGAGACATGTAATATCGGTCTAAGCTGCCAGGAGGAAAGGGGAGTTGGAGGTTGAGTAACATAGCTAATTGTTCAACCAATCATGCCTACATAATGTAACCCTGCTAAAAACTATGGACTTCAAAGATTAGGGGGGAGCATCACTGCTTGACAATACTCTGTGTATTGTCACTCATCATTGTTCCAGGATCCTCCCATACCTTTCCATATATGTCTCTCTCTTTGACTAGTTTAAATTTGTGTCATTTTATAGCACTTTCCTGTGCACTCTGAGTTATTCCAGGGAATTACAAAACCTGACAGGGGTAATGAGAACCCCTGAATTTGTAGCTAGCTGGTCTGAAGTGAGTGTGGCCTGGGGACCTCCAAACTTGCAGCTGGCACCTAAAGCGAAAGCCATCATATGAAAGACTCTGCCCATAACCTGTGAAATTTGGCCTGACTGTAAGTAATCTATGTCCTAGAGTGTTCCTGCCTATGAGCCTTCCTGCACTGAACTATTATGTGAATAAGAGATGCACATTTTTAAAAATTAAGCTGATGAGTTTTGGTGACTTATGTTATATGTTACAGCTATATGTTATAACAACTATAGTCACCCTAATTGCATTACAGTTAGCCCCCTCTTTCCTTAAGGTTTTTTCTCAAAAATTCATCTCCTAGTGAAACTTTCTCCATTCATCCTACCTAAAATTTCACACCCTTCTAATATTTCATATCCCCTTTACTGTTTCATTGTTCCCTTTAAGATTTATTATTCAATACTATAGCAGTCCATATATTTATGTATTTATCTTATTTTCTGCCTCCTCTAATAAAATGTAAGCTCCAGGAAGGCAGAGATTTATGTTTCAGTTGTTCACAGCTTTATCTGCTATGTTGAGAACAGTGCAGCATGTAGTAAATGTTTTCTGAATAAATGTATGAATCAATAGACAGAATGTATTAGATGGAAAAGCAGAATGCAATTAAAGCAACTCATAGAAAGTATTAAATTGCAATTACCTAAAAGAGATAAAATAAAACTTTAAGTAGACTAGTGAAAATAGGAATTGAAGGAAAATTGTAAATGTTCAAATAATTTAGTGATAGAAACCACAGCGCTTGGAACCTGTTGGAGAATAAGGTGATGAGGAAGCCATTAATGAAATCTTCATATTCAACAACCAGGGAGACTGTGGAAATTATGAAGTAGTTAGAATTACAAACATCAGGAAATATATCCAGTTTAGATGAGACAATAACTTCAATTTGGGACAAGGCATTTAAATGACTTCCAAAATCACATGGCCAAACTTTACAGTCAAGAATGTCCAAAGGTTAAAACACAGGAGTTAGAAGTAGAAGAGTTTTGGGGAGGAAATTTCCATATTAAATGGGAATATCACAGGTTTATGCCAATGAGATATATTGTCTCACTCTCTGTAGAATAAAAGCAATTGTTAAACCAAACAGTTTTAATTTAGGTTCAAGTTATTTCTCTAATTTATGTCTTTTACAGACCCACAAATGAACACTTAAAGAGTATTAGAACGTTACTGAAACTATTATATTAGAAAATCTCAGGCATAGCAATTCATTTATTATAGACCAGCAAGGATATTTACTACCTTCAGCATCTTCAAAACTCTTGAGAATTGAATGGACCGTGTCTTTATGGCTGAAAATAAACCTAGAGTACTTCATTACTTCGTCTTATAACAAAGCCCTTTTGCAAACAAGCAGGTCATGAGCAGAACTTAAGATGAGGTAGCACATCCAAAAAGGTTAGATGATCAATCATCTTATACATGCGTAAAATATTAAACATAATGAACACGTTAGAGAGCTATTGATCTATTCCAGTCCAAGTCACAACAAAACACAATGGTTTCTTAGTGACTGAGAGCATTTATTAGACCCTGGGGTTTATACACTTGAATAAGTAGAAGGCCTTCAATGTATGACTTCCAGTAGAGACCAAGCAGCTGAACTCCTAACTCACCCAAGATCACAACAATATCTTTTTATTGAATTAATATAGAAAGGCTGTTCTATAATAAGCCATATATTTACAACTGTCCCCATTTGCAGTGCCAATTTTATAACTTCAAGTTTTATCCCATCCACAAGTCTCCATAATTATGGAATTCCACAATCATGAATTCCAGAAATTAGAAGAAAAGTGTCAGTTTTTATCCAAGATTTTTTATTTTTAACAAACCTCTATACCAGATCTTTTCTGGACATGTCATGATTGGTTCCACTCTGGCACTGTGTTGCAGCAGGTAAGCAATTGCTCATGCCTATGATCTGGTCTCAGATACATACCTGAACTCTGACCACACACATGGGATGCCTAGTAATTGCTACATGCAGATTGTTAGGTCTGACAACAACAGATTCTTCACCTTTATAGTTAATTACCTCTGAATGTGTGTGTGATGGGGGAGGGTGTTACAAATGCCTTGGAATTGTTTGGATCTCCTTGACCTGGTGGCTCCTTGATGCACACGAAAAGCTGACTATTGCTGCTACCTCCATGTGCCTGTATAAGCAGGTAAAGGAAGCACTGGGGAGCCTCCCACTAAACTGGGTTCTTAACTTGGAGTTTATCCTTTGCAGTCTTCAATGCCAAAGTCAAACATAATGAAAATAACTTCATCTGGGACCTAATTATCATTTTTGTCAATACTTGAACCAGGTAAGTCTGGCATATCAGCACCTCTGGTGATTCTTATGCACACAAAAGTGCAAGTGCTTTTTTAGGTCTTGGTACATTGTTACAGTAATGGACCCAATGTATTCATACCTCCCTATAAGCATGTCCCTTTGCCATATGACTTTGCCATTTCTTCTTTCAACAGAGGATTCTATTTCTCTACTTCTTGAATCTGGTCTTGGCTATGTGACTTGCTTTGACCAATGAATCAATCACAAATGTGATAAAAAACAGAGGGCTTGCACATTAGAACTTGCCTTCTCTGGCTTCTGGAAGCCCCTTTCCCCATGCAAATAATTCCAGGCTAGACTGTTGGATGAAAAGTTACAACCTTGGAGAGGTTCCATCCATTCCAGTTGTCTCAACACCACTAGACATCTCAACTAAGGACCCAGACATAAGAGTGAGGCCATTCTATACCATCCATCCCCAGCCAAGTCAGCCCAGACTAGAAGAACCACACAGCTAAACCACAGATTTTTAAGAAATGATAACTGTTCATTATTTTAAGCCACTATGCTTTGAGGCGGTTTGTTTCAGAATAAAAACAAACTGATCCAAAGACTTAGTTCTTCACCTCCCTCTACCCTAGAGCATAGCTACTCTCTCATCTCTGTTCTTCCAGAGAAACCACTGTTTTGGCTGTGTATTAAGTTTTACAACTGAACTAATATTCAACATATCTACAGAAAAGATGATAGTATCCCATTTATAGACATAAAAACTGAGGCTTAAAGAGCCTATATAAGTTGCTTAGTGTCATACAGGTAATACTAATGGTAGATACAGTATTTAAATCCACTGTAGATTCTGGATACCTTGAGATTCAAGACAATTTTGGGTCTTTTTAAGCAAACACTTGGCATAATGCTGGGAATGACATAAGTGCTTAGTAAATATTTATTGAATTAATTGACCTTTAATGTTATACTTATCTTCTCAAGCCTTGTTCCTGGCTTGTCTTTGTTCAATTTTTACCTATCTCTTCACCCAAAACAAACAAACAAACTAGAAGCATGAAAATGACATTTTTATGGTCTCAAGTACTCTGAACTCTAGTTTCTTTTAAAATGTTTTTCATAGATCTATGTCACTTTTAGGTTTCTGACTTTGGTTTTATGCTCTTCCCATAATAGTCACATTGTAATGCATTTGAATGACCTTGTATTTCTGTGGCTTAGGAACTAAGACCTTGATATTTATTAAAAAGGAACATTTCAAGAATAAGATACAGGTAGAAACTGTAACTATTAGTCTCTGTCTTATATAAGAATAGGGCTTACTAAGTTTCTTCTGGTCCATTTTTCTAGGTTCATATCAACAGAATCAATTACTTTGAAACCATCCATGTTTTATTGTCATTCCATTTAAATGAATACTGTGGCATTATGCCTGATTTAATACAAGACTGAGTTTTTTTCTGTACATTCATATTGCTGACAAGCATTATACAGTTAATTCTCAGTGTCTTGTGTGTGTGTGTGTGTGTGTGTGTGTGTGTGTGTTTGAAGGAGAAAGGACACATGACATCACCAATGTGAGAGATGAAGAAACAATGATCTGGAAGGGTTTTCAGCTTTTCCTGATGGAACATGAGCAGCAAAACAGGACAAAAGTCACAACTCTCTTGAATAAAGTCTTATTTTTCCTCCAGGCAGTTCTGGTCTTGATTTAAGATTGTCAAGAACTTCAAACTTTTTTCCCAAGCATTTGGAGTTTTCAAAAAATGGATATTGCTCCCAGGCAGTTTTCCCTTCTTTTTAGGAGAACTTTTTTTTTTAATGCAGCATTTCTCAGTCAATTAAGCTTAAATCACAAAAAAAATAAAATAAAATAAAATAAAACATACTCAATGTCCAAAAGTGTTTAAGAATTTTAATCTATCTTTTATCCCATTCCTTAGAATTACTTTTCAAATGGTTTGGATTTAGCTAAACCTAAAATAGCTTTTTGTTGAGTCTTTTCCCCTCCCTTAATTTTTAAACCCATGTGTATTTTGAGGGAAATTTAATACATATGCTTCTAATTCATGTGCACTTTAGTCATCAGAATGTTGTTTTGTAAGACCTGTTTGATGTTTAAGAAGTCTTTTTGGAGACTCCCTTTAATAAGTCTTTTCAAGCCTTTATTCTTAGAAGCAGGAAGTCACATTTTGCCAGAAGTAAATGGTTTTCAACCACCAAAGGTTCACATTTAGTCTAAAACTGGCAGCCAAGACATTTTGTAACTTGTAAAAATGAGTATTTTACTCATAGGATAAAGTCGTTCAATTTTTAAAGCACCAAACTCAGAAAACATAGGTGTGCTTTCATTCATCTTATTTGAACATATGAAAATTGTCAGTTATGTTTTTGAAATAACATAACTTTAAAGTAATTTTTCTAAATGCATCCTAAAATTCCTAAATATTAGCTAGCAGATTTTGCTTTTAAAATGTGATAAGATTGTTTTCTCAAAATAAAAACACAAAAAGTAGTAGATATTGAGCCAGAAGTAAATGATAATTGAAGGGGGTTGTAAAGTGAGATATGGAGAGATATCATTTATGGAGTAACAGATGACAACAGTTGAGTGTATATAAATACAGCATTACAAGGACTTTGATGCATTTTTATCACAGGTCAGTGTGTCAGAGAATCTGACATATATGAAATATGGGTATTAAAGAAGAAGAATGGGGCTAAGACAAAATGCTGAGCAAAATGCCATTAATGAATTATGAAGACAAGAAAGACAACAGAGAAATCTCAGTGTTTTAAAAAATTACTATTTGGGCTAAGATAATATCCCATTAGATTTATTTTTTATTTCCTGCTGATGGCTGCAGCTGTTCTTTCTGATTTTCTATTTTAGGCAGTCTCCTGTGTCTGGAGCTGATACCCAGGACAGAGGGCCTGTCCTGCATCTGGGCGGCCAAAAGAAGGGCTAGTGAGAATCACAAAGGACAAGGAATCACAGTTACCTTGGTTTCTTTATAATCAATTAATAAAACAAATAATGTTCATGATTATAAGCAGAATAATAAACATGACACTTTTTATTTTGCTTTCTGTTGAACAGAACATGTGTGAAGCCCAGTGACTTAATGAAGAAGCTGAAGTGCTACCTGGCCTGGATGAATAACTAGAGGTTAAGAAATATTTACTCATAAAAAATGATTCTCGTACTAAAAAGATTTTTGCCTGACTTGAAGAAAGTTCTTGTTCCCTCTCTCGCTGAGAAAGCAGACAGAGAGACATGGCTCTACAGTGAACTGGGGTGGCTTGCTGGGACAAAGCCCATCCAGAATAACCTGCATTGTGACATTTTGGAGGGAAGGCCAACACATCAACAGACATTTGCTTCTTACTCTGTCCCCTACTCAAGAAAGAAGGCTCTCAGTGGAAACCGAAATGTTACCTAATAAACTGTTTGTTTCTCCTCTGCTTTGCATTTTCTCTTTATGTTTTACATTAGCTCCCTCTGATTGTATCTCATTCTTTTCTTGGGTCCACATTTTTTTTTCCTTTTCTTCCACTTCAGTCTCCTTACTGTTCCCACTTTGCATTTCCTTCATAGTATTTTTCACAAATCTGTTTCTCTGTACCCTCATCACATTTCATCTGTTCTTTGTCCCCGAGTTCACCTCTACCCCTGCCTTTGACTTGTCTGGACTGTTTTTTCCTGTGCCTAGGAACACAGAAGCAGCTGCTCCTTTTGTTTCATTTTTTTTTCCTTTTCCTAACATCCTTTCCATCCCAAGCCTCAGCTCTACAGAGTAAATTGGCAATGACAGTAAGAAAAATCCACACTAACTCTTGCTTGAAAACAGAGAAGAAAGGAAATATGTATACATCATTAGGAACTGGATCCATGTAGATGCACAGATGTACTTAACAAACTAGTGGGTCAGTTGTGACATTAACCATTAAGTTCTCAACTGTTAATTGTGCTGTAATCTTGCTGAGGCATCACATCATCACATCAAGAACTAAGCTTGATGTAGCAGGTCACCTAACCTAGCTTCCTGTCCAATGCAGGAATCAGGCCAGTCGCAAGCTGACAGTGGTCATGCCACCTCTGACTGAATACTTCCAACAATGACCTTACTATTTCAGACCTCTTCTTCTATGATTAGAAATCACTTATTTTTAGAGTCTCCTCTTATTGGGCTCAAAACTGCCTCACAAAGACTCTACTTATTGGCCACACCTCTTGAGTGCTGGAGTAGAAATCTCTTTACCATAAGAATAGCTCTCTTACCATAGAAGTTTCTAAGTTTTCTCCAGCACAGATATCACTGGCTTTCCCCACCATATCATAAGCCCTGTGAGCACCGTTACTGTGTCTCTTTTTCACCTAGATATTCCCAAATCTCAGTAAGGTGACCAACTTATAGCAGACACTAAATCAGTACCTGTTGAATAAACAAATTAGCCCTTCTTAGAGACGAGACCATTGAACATAGAAAGTTTAAGCAACTAGCTTAAGTTCACCCAGCTGGAAAGTGGGGGAGCAAGATAAATATTTATGAGGGGGCTTCCCTGGTGGCGCAGTGGTTAAGAATCCACCTGCCAATGCTGGGGACACGGGTTTGAGCCCTAGTCCAGGAAGATCCCACATGTCGTGGAGCAACTAAGCACATGCACCACAACAACTGAGCCTGCACTCTAGACCCCGTGAGCCACAACTACTGAGCCCAAGTGCCACAACTACTGTAGTCCATGCACCTAGAGCTGGTGCTCTTCAACAAGAGAAGACACCCAATGAGAAGCCTGTGCGCCACAACAAAGAGTAACCCCCACTCACCGCAACTAGAGAAAAGACCGCACACAGCAACAAAGACCCAACGCAGCCAAAAATAAAAATAAATAAATTTATTTTTAAAAAAGTTATGGGGCTTCCCTGGTGGCACAATGGTTGGGAGTCCGCCTGCCGATGTGGGGGAAGATGGCTCATGCACCGGTCTGGGAGGATCCCACATGCCACAAAGTGGCTGGGTCTGCGGGCCGTGGCCACTGAGCCTGCGCGTCTAGAGCCTGTGCTCTGCAGCAGGAGGGGCCACAGCAGTGGGAGGCCCGTGTACTGCAAAATAAATAAATTAATTAAAATAATAAATAAATAAATAATTTTAAAAAATGTCTGTTACTCTCTCAAAACTGCAGGCCATGCATTTAGCATCCACAATATTTTGCCAGCAATATTTTTTCATATATTTACAACGGCCAAGAGCTGTGTGGATGCTGAAAGAACTGGTGGACAAGAAAAGGCCTGAGTTGGGAGTAATGGCCACAGGAAGCAGACACCTCTCAGGTAAAGACTTCAGCAGAGATGCAGCCAGTTCCACACAGCACACAAAATAATTAGGAGGGAACAGCCCTCCCTAAGGAGCACCAGGGCAGTATTCTCAGAAGCAAGACCCAACCAACCACACCACACCCCATGGGAAACTGCCCATAGCCAAAGGAGAACACGCAAACAGGAGCCCTCTCCTAAAGTCTTTAGCATGTACAAATTTGTTATGAACGGTTGCCAGGTACCTTTTTTTTTTTATTATTATTAGTTTCTGCTTTATAACAAAGTGAATCAGTCATACATATACATCTGTTCCCACATCCCTTCCCTCTTGCATCTCCCTCCCTCACACCCTCCCTATCCCACCCCTCCAGGCGGTCACAAAGCACAGAGCTGATCTCCCTGTGCTATGCGGCTGCTTCCCACTATCTATCTACCTTACGTTTGGTACTGTATATATGTCCATGCCTCTCTTTCACTTTGTCACAGCTTACCCTTCCCCCTCCCCATATCCTCAAGTCCATTCTCAAGTAGGTCTGTGTCTTTATTCCTGTTTTACCCCTAGGTTCTTCATGACTTTTTTTTTTCTTAAATTCCATATATATGTGTTAGCATACGGTATTTGTCTTTCTCTTTCTGACTTACTTCACTCTGTATGACAGACTCTAGGTCTATCCACCTCATTACAAATATCTCAGTTTCGTTTCTTTTTATGGCTGAGTAATATTCCATTGTATATATGTGCCACATCTTCTTTATCCATTCATCCAATGATGGATACTTAGGTTGTTTCCATCTCCGGGCTATTGTGAATAGAGCTGCAACGAACATTTTGGTACATGTCTCTTTTTGAATTATGGTTTTCTCAGGGTGCTCAACATCATTAATCATTAGAGAAATGCAAATCAAAACTACAATGAGATATCATCTCACACCAGTCAGAATGGCCATCATCAAGAAATCTAGAAACAATAAATGCTGGAGAGGGTGTGGAGAAAATGGAACACTCTTGCACTGCTGGTGGGAATGTGAATTGGTACAGCCACTATGGAGAACAGTATGGAGGTTCCTTAAAAAACTACAAATAGAACTACCATATGACCCAGCAATCCCACTACTAGGCATGTACCCTGAGAAAGCCAGGTACCTTCTTGAGAAGGAGGAAAAAAGAAAAACCTTTTCGAGAGGAGACAGACACCTCTAGTGATGAGTTGGAAGTTTGAGTTGATTAAATATTAACCCAATGAGAGTGAGTTAACCTGAAAGATGCTCTTGAGGTTATGTGCTCTCCCATTCTCCTCATATAGGGGATGGGGCTTCCAGAGCAAGACAAGTTCTTTTTATTTTCTTTTGGCACATTTGTGCATTGTTGAAAATTTTCAATCCTTCTGTGAGCTTAACTGACTAGTTATTATATTTCTATAATCCACAGATATTGTTCAATTCCTTGTCAAATATACATTATTATTAGAGTGAAGGAATCATTTATATTTTGTATATAGTATACATTTCTATAATATAAAAATATAGAAGAGTCATTTGAATGCTTGCTCTCTCTCTTTCCCTTTCTTTTTTTTTTTTTTTTTTCTTGAAAAGTTCTCTTTCAGGCTTCCCTGATGGCACAGTGATTAAGAATCTGCTGGCCAAAGCAGGGGACACAGGTTCAAACCCTGGTCCAGGAAGATCCCACATGCCACGGAGCAACTAAATTCATGAGCCCCAACTACGGAGGCTGAACTTAGAGCCCACGAGCCACAACTACTGAATCCCGCATGCCTAGACCCCATGCTCCACAACTAGAGAAGCCACCACAATGAGAAGCCCGTGTACCACATTGAAGAGTAGCCCCCCACTCACTGCAACTAGAGAAAGCCTACGGCAGAGCAGTGAAGACCCAACGCGGCCAAAAATAAATAAATAATTAATTAGTTTTAAAAAAGAAAAATTCTCTCTTGTGAAAGTCTTATGAACTATGTAATATTAACATCTAGATGTTCATCCCCTGCTACATATCTATTTTTATTTGAATGATGAAGTTTCTGAGACCTTCATTTGCCTGCTTCTGAATATTATAGATTATATTAATTATTCAAAAGTGTTAAAACCATGTCTTTACTTTTAGTTTCTCAGGCAATTTCTCTTAGCATAAATTTCAAATTCAAATAAGTGCCATGATATTAACATAAAAATACTACAGATATTTTTTCCACATTGTTGGCTATATAGGAAAATGGGATTATGACCAATTTGCAAATCTTTTCATCTTTATTTCAAAGAAACTGGGAATGAGTCATGATTGCTTGTCACTCATTATGCAGGAAATGTAAGACTCTCCCCTACCCTCTCATCCTCCCCTACCCCTACCACTCCACACCTCAAGGGAAAAAAGTATGACAAAAAAGAATCCTCAATATCTCAAAATGGGATACTGATACGGGGAATAGAGTGTTTAGTGGGAGGACTAAAGGATTATAAGTAGAACTAGGAGGAAAAAGATCTCTTTTTGTGACCTCTCCCTTTGATCTTCTCCTTCTTTTCTCCCATTTAAATGTCTTTGGTAAAATCAGACCAAAAATACCAGCTGAATGAACACACTATCAACCTTGGAAAGCTAATTAGAGTACCTCTATGTAGGTCTTAGAGGAGAAGCCATTTTCTGTTCTTAGATTCTACTCCTTATGTGACTTTCTTCCCTTGTCCATCTCTGTGATAGCTAACTGGGTGGAACAAGCCCTGGAGGTGTCTCCTTGCATTGAAACACTCGTAGCCTGAATGTATCCAAACTCAGGTCCAGAGAAGGAAACATATGGAGGAGGGAGGTAGGCTGGCTCACCTCTAGACTTTAAGGGAGATAGGTTCCCTTTCTGACATCCTACATTATAATAAAGAGGTAAAAAATTATTCCATTTCATAGAAGAGGAAGATCATGATCAGTAAGATTTAGGAATTTGCAGAATGAAATGGCAGAGATTAATCCAGGCAACTTACCAGGGAAAAGAAACAGATAGAGGTTTGAAGCTAAAGACCTGTCTAATAATGTAAAATGATTCTTGCCTATAATACCATCTGCTCTAAAGCCCACGGCAAGTAGTGTGGAATTGTCAGTAAAAGATTCAGAGATTTGATCCAGATCACATAAGTCATTTTAGAGTTACAACTCACCAAGTTATAATGATAATTTGGGGTCTTTCAAACAAAGGATAAAAGTGCCTCTTCCCTTCATGCCTGTCTGCTGTACCTCAGTTATACACAAACACTGGATACCCAAATGTTTCCAAGATAAGTGGAAGCAACCCTCTATTTCTGAATATCTGAGTCTTCTTTTAAATCAAGGGAGGTGTTTAGTGTGTGATTCTTTATCCTCATAGGAGTCTCAGACATTCCTTCAAACATTTTGGACTGTGATTCTTAATTGACCCCATGTAACTTTTTTCAAATACATACTGTTTATATACAGTTTACCAAGTTATAAAAGTACCTGAAGTTCTTTTTACTAACACTATAAGTATATTAGGGGATATTTAACTAACTTACACCCACTCTTACAGCCATGAGATGGTATCTCATGGTAGCTTTGATTTGCAATTCTGTGATGACTAGTGATGTTGAAAATCTTATCATGTGTCTGTATGTCTTCTTTGGAAAAATGTCTGTTCAGATCTTTTGTCCACTTTTAATCAGTTTGTTTTTTGATGTTGAGTTGTATGAGTTATTTGTACATCTTGGATATTAGCCACATATTGGAAACATCATTTGCAAATATCTTCCCCCTTCAGTAAACAACCTTACATTTTGTTGATAGTTTCCTATGCTACACAAAAGCTTTTCAGTTTGATGTAGTCCTATTTGTTTATTTTTGCTTTTGTTTACTTTGACTGAGGACAGATCCAAAAAATTATTTCTAAGGCTGATGTCAAAGAGTATACTGTCTCTGTTTTCTTCTAGGAGTTTTATAGTTTCAGGCCTTACATTTAAGTCTTTAATCCATTTTGAGTTTATTTTTGTACATGGTGTGGAAAAGTAGTCCAGTTTGATTCTTTTGCACATAGCTGTCCGATTTTCCCAACATCGTTTTTTGAAGAAACTGTATTAACTGTATTTCCCTATTGTATATGCTTGTCTCCTTTGTCATAAATTAATTGGCTGTATGTGTGTTGGTTCATTTATGGACTCTGTATTCTGTTCCATTTATCTATGTATATGTTTTTGTGCCAGTACCATACTGTTTGATGACTTAAGCCTTGTAGTACAGTTAAAAATCAAGGAGTGTGATACCTCCAGCTTTGTTTTTCTTTCTCAAGATTGCTTAAGTTATTCAGGGTCTTTTGTGTTCAAAAAGACAACAACTAACAACTGTTGATGAGGATGTGGAGCAAAAGGTCCTCTCATGATTTGTTGGTGGGATTGTAAATTGGTGCAGCCATGATGGAAAACAACATGAAGCTTCCTCAAAAAAAAAAAAAACAAAAAAAAAAAAAAAAAGGAAGAAAAAAAAAACCTGCTAAGTGATCTAGTAATTTAACTTCTGGATGCTTACCCAAAGAAAATAAAAACACTAATTTGAAAATATATGGGGAGGAGTGGCCAAGATGGTGGAGTAAGAAATCCCTGAGCTCATCTTCTCCCATAGGCACATCAACTTTCCAACTATTTATAGAGCAACTACCAATGAGAATGACTTGAAGATTAGCAGAAAACAGCTTGTACAACTAAAGATATAAAGAAGGAACCATAAGATGGGTAAGTGGGGCAGACACACGGTATAGTCAAGACCCACACCCCCAGGTAAGTGATCCACAAATGGGAGGATAATCATAATTGCAGAGGTTCTCCCCAAGAAGCAAGGAGTTCAAGCTTCACATCAGGCTACCCAGCCTGGGGATTTTGTACCAGGAAGACAAGCCCCCAGAACATCTGGCCTTTAAATCCAGCAGGACTTGCTTTTAGGAAAGTCAGAGGGGTGTAGGAGACAAACTCTGCTCATAAAGGGTGCACATAAAATCTCACATGTTCCAAGACCCAGGACAGAAGCAGTAATTTGAAAGGAGCATGGCTCAGACATACTTGATATATGCTGATCTTGGAGAGCTTCCTAGAGTGGCAGGAGGCAACACAGGCTCACCCTGAGAACATAGAAGCTGGTGGAAACCGTTTTGAGGACCTCATTCTACTACAAGGACACTGGTTCTTGTCCTTGTGCAATTTCCAGTTCTCTCTCCAATGTATTAGCCCCAGGACCCAGATACACCCACCAGCTGGTCAGCATTAGTCCTGAGACTTCACCCCAAGGCCAAACAGGCAGCCTAGCAGGACACAGCCCTATGCACTAGCAGGCTAGTAGCAGATGCTGGTTCACATGATTCCTTAAGACACCCAGGAACTACCCCTGACCACAGCAGATGGAAACCAGACCAAGGATCCCCTGGGAACAAGCCTCAACCAACAGTGAGTAGATAGCAACTCTGAGACTCCCACGGGTCCCATAGCCAGCAGTGCTAGGATGCACCCCTGCCCACCAGCAGACCAGCACAGCCCTGAGACCTTCAAACCCACCTGCCACCTCAAGACCAGGCCCCACCCACCAGTGGCTGGCAGCTTCTGCATTAGGCTGGACTTGGCAATCCACCAGGCCAAGGGCCCGCCAGGCTTACCAGTATATCCACAGTAGTCTGTCCTGCAACAATTGAAGGACCTACTCAGCCCATATAAGGGGCATCCCTTAAACATATAGCTTTGGTGAACAGAGGGGAATGTGTTGCTAGGCCCAATAGGATTTCACCTACGTAAAGCCACTTCCTCAAGATTAGGAAACATAACTGACCTACTTAATACATACAAATAAAAACAGATTCAAGTAAAATGAGGTGACAGATAAATATTTTTAAAATGAAGGAACAAGATAAAAACTGAGAAGAGAGTTGACCAAAGTGGAGATAAGCAATATACCCAAATAAAACCCAATGTTAGGGACTTCACTGACAGTCCAGTGGTTAAGACTTCACCTTCCAATGCAGGGGGTGCTGGCTCGATCTGTGGTCAGGGAGCTAAGATTCCACACGCCTCGTGACCAAAAAAAAAAACAAAAGAGAAAACAGAAAACAGAAGCAATAGTGTAACAAATTCAGTAAAGGCTTTAAAAATGGTCCAATCAAAAAAAAATCTTAAAAAAATATCCCAATGTTAGTAGAATGAAAGGGATGAAAAATATCAGAGCAGAAACAAATGAATTAGAGACCAAATTTAAAAAAAAAAGAAAATCAATGAAACTAAGAGCTGGTTCTTTGTAAAGATAAACAAGAGAGAGGGTCCAAAACAATAAAATCAGAAATGAAAGACAAGTTACAATTGACAACATATAAACAAAAATGATCATAAGAGATTGCTACAAACATACAAAAAAATGGACAAACAAAAGAAATGGACAAATTCCCAGAAATGTAAATTTATCAAGACTGAAAGAGGAATAAATAGAAAATATGAACAGAATAGTTGTTACTAGTAATAAAAAACTCACAACAAACAAAAGTTCATTACCAGATGGCTTTGCAGGTGAATTCTATCAAACATTTAGAAAAGAGTTAACACCCATCCTTCTCAAACCATTTCAAAAAGTTGAGGAAGAAGGAAACCTTCCAAACTCATTCTATGAGGCCAGTATCAACCTGATACCAAACCAGACAAAGAAAACACACACACACACAAATGATAGGATAATATCACAGACGAAAAATGATGTAACAATATATAAGCAAAGTGAATGCAACAATATATTAAGAGGATCATACCACATGATAAAGTGGGATTTATCCCAGGATGCAAGGATGGTTCAATATCTGTAAATAAATCAAAGTGATACACCACACTAATAAACTGAAGAATAAAAATCATATGATTATGAGCTTCCCTGTTGGTGCAGTGATTGAGAGTCTGCCTGCTGATGCAGGGGATGTACGTTCATGCCCTGGTCCAGGAGGATCCCACATGCCGTGGAGCAGCTGGACCCGTGAGCCATGGCTGCTGAGCACCTGCACGTCTGGAGCCTGTGTTCTGCAACGGGAGAGGCCACAACAGTGAGAGGCCCGCATACCGCAAAAAAAGAAAAAAAATCATATGATTATCTCAATAGATGCAGAAAAACTTTTGACAAAATTCACATCTGTTTATAATAAACACCATAAACAGTGTGAGTATAGAGCTAACATAACATAATAAAGGCCATATATGACAAACCTACAACAAGTATCAATACTCAATGATGAAAAGCTGCAAGAATTTCCTCTAAGATCAGGAAAGACGAGGATGCCTACTCTCACTGCTTTTATTTAACATAGTATCAGAAGTCCTAGCCACAGCAATCAGACAAGAAAAATAAATAAAAGGAATCCAATTTGGAAAGGAAAAAATAAACCTATTACTGTTTGCAGATGACGTGATACCATACATAGCAAATACTAAGGATGCCACCAAAAAACTGTTAGAACTGTTTAATGAATTCAGTAAAGTTGCAGGATACAAAATTAATATCCAGAAATATGTTGTTTTTTATGTACAAAAAATGAACTATCTGAGAGAGAAATTAAGAAAACAATCTTATTTACAACCACATCAAAATGAATAAAATATCTGGGAATAAATCTAACTAAAAAGGTAAAAGACCTTTCCTCAGAAATCTATAACACATTCATGAAAGAAATGGAAGATAACAAAAACAGATGGAAAAATATACTATGCTTATGGATTGGAAGAATTAATATTGTTAAAATGACCATACCACCCAACACAATCTACAAATGCAATGCAATGCCTATCAAAATACCAATGGCATTTTTCACAGACTAGAAAAAGTAGTTTAAAATTTCTATGGAAACATAAAGACTTCAAATAGCCAAAACAACTTGAGAAAGAACAAAGCTGAAGATATCACACTCCCTGATTCAAAACTATATTACAAAGCTATAGTCATCAAAACAGCATGATAACTGGCACAAAGACAGACACATAGACCAATGGAACAGCATAGAGAGCCCAGATATGAACTTATACTTGTGTGGTCAATTAATCCATGAAATAGGAGGTAACAATATAGAATGGGGAAAAGACTGCCTTTTCAATAAATGGTGTTGGGAAAACTGGACAGCTACATGCAAAAGAATCAACCCAGACAACACTCTCACACTGTGCACAACAATAAACTCAATATTGATTAAAGATGTCAAAGTAAAGACTTGAAACCATGAAACTCCTAGAAGAATCCGTAGACATTATGCTTTTTGACATTAGTCTTAGTAACAGTTTTTTCATGTGTTCTCAGGCAAGGGAACAAAAGCAAAAATAAACAAATGGGGATATATCAAACAAAAGAAGTTTTGCACAGTGAGGAAAATTATCACCAAAACAAAAAGGCAGTCAACTGAATGGAAGAAGATATTTGTAAGTGATATATCTGATAAGGGTTTAATATCCAAAGAACTCAGATGACTCAACATCAAAATAACAACTTAACTATAATATAGGGAGAGGACCCGAATTGACATTTTTCCAATGAAGACATGCAGGAGGCCAACACACATGAAAAAAATGCTGAAAATCACTAATCATCAGGTAAATGAAAATCAAAACCACCATGAGATATTACCTCATACCTGTCAGAACTGCTATTATCAAAAAGACAATAAATAACAAGTGTTGGCTAGGATATGGAGAAAAGGAACCCCTCATAAACTGTTGTTTGGGAATGTAAATTGGTACAGCTTTCTATGGAAAACAGTATGTAGGATCCTCAGAAAATTCAAAATGGAAATACTGTACAATCCAGAAATTCCATTCTTGAGTATTTAAACAAAGAATATGAAAGCACCAATTTGAAAAGATATATGTACCTCTATGTTCATTGAAGAATAATTTATAGCAGCTAAGAAGCAATCTAGGTGCCTATTGATAGTTGAATGGATAAAGAAGATGTGATATGTGTGTGTGTGTGTGTGTGTGTGTGTGTGTGTGTGTGTGTATATATATAATGGAATATTACCCAGCCATAAACAAGAATGAAATATTGCCCTTTGTGACAACATGGATGGATCTGGAGGTTATTACGTTAAGTGAAATAAATCAGACAGAGAAAGATAAATACTGTATGATCTCACTTATATGTGGCATCTAAAAACAAAACAAACAAAACAAAATGGAAACAAACTCATAGATATGAAGAATAAACAGGTGGTTGCCAGAAGGAAGGGTGCTGGGGGGGGGAGGTCAAAATAGTGAAGGGGATTACAGGTACAAACCTCCAGTTATAAAATAAATAAGCTATGTAATATACAGCATATACAGCATAAGGAATATGGTCAATAATACTGTAATAAATTTGTATGGGAACAGATTGTTACCAGATGTATGGTTGTGATCATTTCATAGTGTATGCAAATGTCAAATCACTATGTAGTACACCTAAAATGAACATAATATTGTAGGTCAACTAATTTCAATAAAAATGCATTTTTAAAATAATGTCTGCTTATTATTTTCATTGTTCAAAAAGAGAAGTTCCTCACTTTGTTATCATATCTTCAAGGATTGTTATATATCAGTAGATATCAAGGTTATAAAAGTCAAGGATAAATTTGTTATTAACTTTCAGGAAGGGTTCAAGTATTTCTTCTTTTTTGTGTGTGTGTGGCTGCACTGGGTCTTCATTGCTGCATTGGGTCTTCATTGCTGTGCATGGGCTTTCTCTAGTTGTGGCGAGCAGAGGCTACTCTTCACTGAGGTTCATGGGCTTCTCATTGTGGTGGTTTCTCTTGTTGCAGAGCACAGGCTCTAGGCACACGGGTCTCAGTAGTTGCAACACACAGGCTCAGTAGTTGCGGTACTTGAGCCCTAGAATGTGTGGGCTTCAGTAGTTGTGGCACATGGGCTCAGTAGTTGTGGCTCACGGACTTTAGAGTGCAGCCTCAGTAGTTGCGGTGCACGGGTTTAGTTGCTCCATGGCATGTGGAATCTTCCCAGAACTGGGATTGAACCCATGTCCCTTACATTTACAGATGGGTTATTAACCACTGAGCCACAAAGAAAGTCCCAAGTCTTTTTTTTCTCGAGTAAAGGGGACTCAAGAAGTGTCCTTTTGAGTACTTTTACTAGACTGGGTGTTTCTGATTTTTTTGGTTATCTCAGGATGAAAAGTTGCTTTTGTTTCCCTTCTGAGCCTCATGTGAACCTCAAAACTAACTCATGTGGTGGGTGGATGCATGTTATTGTCTCCATGGAATAGATGATAAAGCTGCACTTAGGAGCTTGGAGGAGAATTGCCCATTATGAAACATTGAACACTGACTGCACTGAGATTTGAACATAAAACTTCTGATGACAATCCCATTATATTTGCATGCCACTACCTCTAACCTGTTGGAGAATGAAAGCATATTGTGTGTGAATTTTCCTTCTTCTCCAGTATACATATTCACCAGATTTTTTAAGGTAGTTTTATTATTTAATTTCTAATGTGGTTTTTGAAATGAGTTTTCATATTCTTAGGGTAACTGTCACAGTGTTTGATATTCTCATTATTGTATTTGAGTATTTGTCACAAAAAATACTCAGCCAGTTTTTAATTTTCATAACAGCCAGATGCAGTCATAGTTGATTTAGCAGATAAGGGAGCATTTAAAAAAATAATTAGGGAAGAGAGTAAAAAACTAGAACAACTGCAAAGAACAGTAAGCAAAAGTTGAGACAAATTTTTTTTTCTCAAAGCTCCCTCTCTTCTGGTTAAATATTTTTTGATGTTCCAGAGCTGTGCTGGAGCCATTCACTACCACCTCCCAAGAGCCAGCTGTTAAATTTTCAGGAATTTCGTGAATTGATAGCTTAAGAATTGGCCATGATGAAAGTATTTATCCCATAGATTTTAGCAAACACCACAAGTCAGCAATTTTTCCCCTCAGAGCAGGTTTACCAACACACTATTTGATGTTGTCCATATTTAATACTAGAGATAATTTTTAAAGTGATGTTTACATGACAAAAGCAATTGAACAAAAACAATAAAGTTAAGAATAAATGTTCCTTGTATATTTTATAGTTTACAGGTTCTCATATACTATCTCATTTAATCTTCACAAAAGTTCTGTGAAAGCAGTAGAGAAGGTATTATCTATCATCCCATTTTATAGATGAGGAAACTGAGGCTCCAGATACTAGAGCTGACAATGATAGTGTTGAAGCTAGAATCAAATATTTCTGTGTCTTTGTCTAATATCTTCTCTACTATGATACATTGTCTTAACCCTGCTCACTGGGTGTGATTTACTAGGGTAACAGTTTGTGCTTTTGAGAGAATAAGGCAGGTTTCTCCCTGTTTTATGCAGGCATAAGTTTTTTGCAGACTTTGCCATACTTGGAAATGGATGGGAATTCTGTTTTTGTTTTTCCAACAAAACTAAAATTAAATGTTAATTTCTAATTTGAAAAACCAGCTCAGAGAATAAACATTAAACTCTTCAGACTATTTTAAAATATCTTCTTGGTTTTGTTGTTAATTGGAGCCTGTATATGCTAGATTGACAGTTGTAATGATTGAATCTAATTATTTATACATAGCTTAGAAATAGTACTGAGATTGTGGGTAGGGGGAAGTGAGGTCATCAAGATGATGGGATAGTCTCAGCCCTCATTCACCCACAGAAACATAGATTTAACAATAATATGAGTAACACAGTACCTTTAGGAAAAGTCCAGAATCAAGTTAAGAAGTAGCTGTATGGCAGATGAGCACAAATATGAGATCAGCCAACTGAAACAGTGAGAGAAGCAATTTCACTTTACCCACATCAGCCCTTCCCTCAAGCTGGTCACCTCAGTTCCGAGAGGGATTGCTACTCCTTTCTGGGGCAGGGGGTGTGGGGCGGGGGTGGAAGAGAGACAAGATCTCTAGACTTTCACTGTGCTTTCTGACTGGGTTGGTTTCTGCCTCAACTCACACAGAGTGCTTAGAGCTGACATGGTCAAGATAACTGGAATAGCTAGGGACCTCCCTGTAGCCAGCAAGACTCTTCAAGTTTTGGGGAAAGCACAAAACTGAGACCTTTCCTGGAGGGAGGAGTGAAGCATGGCTTCATGTCCTTAGCCTTTCAGTGCACTCTCCAAGTGGCTGACACTATAGACAGAATGTTGTGTCCCCCTCAGATTCATATGTTGAGATCATAACCCTCAAGTATATGGAGGTGGGACTTTTAGGAGGTGATTAGGTCATGAGAGCAGAGCTCTCATATATTAGTGCTTTTATAAAAGAGACCTCAAAGAGGTGCCTCACCATTTCCACCAACTGAGAACACAGTGACAAGATGGCTGTCTATGAATCAGGTAGTGGGTTCTCACTAGACACCAAATCTTCTGGCACCTTGACTTTAGACTTCCCAGTCTCCAGACTGTGAGAAATAAATTTTTGTTGTTTATAAGTCACCAGTCTATGGTATTCTGGTATTACAGGCTGAACTTATTTTATGAAGCCAGAATTACCCTGATACCAGAGCCAGAAAAATACAATACAAGAAAACTACAGTCAATATCCCTAAAGAGTATAGATGAAAAAGTCTTCATCAAAGTATTAACAAACTGAATTAAACCACATTAAAAGGATTATATACTATGATTAAGTGGGATTTATTCCTGGGATGCAAGGATGCTTCAACATATAAAAATCAATTAATGTGATGCACCATATTAATAGAATAAAGAATAGAAATCAAACGATCATCTCAATAGTTGCAGAAAAATCGTTTGATAAAATGCAACAGCCTTTCATGATAAAAACTCTCAATAATGTAGGTAAGGGAAGAATTTACCTCAACACAATAAAAGTGATATATAAAACCCACAGCTAACATCATACTCAATGGTGAAAAAATGAAAACTTTTCCCCTAAGATCAAGAATAAGGCAAGGATGCCAACTCTCGCCATTTCTATTCAACTATAACATTGGAGTTTTATTAGTGTGTATATATGCTATATATATTCCAATTATCTTACTAGAAGCTCTAGCAAGTGCAATTAAAAAAGAAAAAACAAAACAAAAAATGTCAGACAAATTGTAAAGAAAGAAGTAAAATTATCTGTTTCCAGATGGCATTATGTTAAGTGTAGAAAATCCTAAAGACTCCACAAACAAATTGAGTTGATAAACAAATTCAGTAAAGTTACAGGACCAAAAATTATCTTATAAAAATCAGTTGCATTTCTGTACAATAATAATAAACTATCCAAAAAGGAAATTAAGAAAACAATCCCGGGGCTTCCCTGGTGGTGCAGTGGTTGGGAGTACGCCTGCCAATGCAGGGGACACGGATTCGTGCCCCGGTCCGGGAAGATCCACATGCCACGGAGTGGCTGGGCCCGTGAGCCATGGCCGCTGAGCCTGCACGTCCGGAGCCTGTGCTCTGCAACGGGAGAGGCCACAACAGTGAGAGGCCCACGTACTGCAAAAAAAAAAAAAAAAAAAAAAAGTATAAAGAAAGCAATCCCATTTATAATAACACCAAAAACAATCAAATTCTAGGAAACAAACTTATCCAAGGAGGTGAAAGACTTGTACACTAAAAACTACAAATGATTGATGAAAGAAATTAAAGAAGACACAAATAAATGAAAATATATCTCATATTCATAGATTGAAAGATTTATATTAAGATGTCCATGCTACATATAACTATCTACAGATTCAATGCAATCCCTAAAAGTACCAATGATATTTTTTATAGAAAAAGAAAAAAAGCTAAAGTTATCTGAAATCACAAAAGACTCCAAATAGCTAAAGCAGTCCTGAGAAAGAACAAAGTTAGAGGTATCACACTTCCAGAAATGAAACTGTATTACAAAGCTATAGTTATCAAAACAGTATGGTGCTGTCATAAATAATGGCCAGCTAATCTTAAACAAGGGTGCCAAGAATACACAACGGGGAAAGGATAGTCTCTTCATTAAAAGGTTGTAAAAACTAAATATCCACATGCACAGGAATGAAATAAAAACCCTTATGTTATGCCATGCATAAAAAACAACAAAAATTAATTAAAGGTTTAAATGTAAGACCTGGAACAGCAAAATTCTTAGAAGAAAATGTAGAAGGTAACTCCTTAAGATTGGTTTTAACAATGATTTCTTGGATATGACACCAAAATCAAAAGCAACAAAAGCCAAAATAAACAGGTAGGACTACATCAAACTAAAAACTTCTGCAGAGCAAAAGAAATAATCAGCAGAGTTAAAGGCAACCTACAGAGTGGGAGAAAATATTTACAAACCATATATTTGATGGGGGATTAATATCCAAAATATATAAGAAACACATACCATTCAATAGCAAAAAAGCAAATAACCCAATTTAAAAATGGGGAAAGGACCTGAATAGATATTTCTCCAAAGAAGAAATACAAATGGTTAACAGATATCTAAAAGATGATCAACATCTCTAATCATTAGGGAAATGCAAATCAAAACCACAATGAGATATCACCTCACACACTTTTGGATGGCTGTGATTAAAAACACAAAAGATAACAAATGTGGGCAACGATGTGGAGAAATTTGAACCTTTGCATATTGTGATGGTAATATAAAATGACATAGCTGCTATGGAAAACAGTATGGCAGTTCCTCAAAAAATTAAAAATATAAGTACCATAAGATCCAGCAATCCCATTTCTGGGTATATATCCAAATGAATTGGGATCATGATTTGGAAGAGATACATGCTTTCCATGTTCATTGCAGCATTATTCACAATAGTCAAGATATGGAAAGAGCCTAAATGTCCATTGACAGGTGAATGGATAAAAACTTGGTATATACATACAAAGTAATAATGTTCATCCTTAAAAATGAAGGAAATCCTGCCGTATGCAACAACATTGTTGAATCTGGGGGAATTCATGTTATGTTATGTGAAATAAGCCAATCACAGAAGGACAAGTACTTCATGATTCCACTTACATGCTGGACCTAAAATAGTTAGATTCAAAGAAACAGAAAGTAGAATAGGGGCTGCCAGGGAGCTAGAAGGAGGAGGAAATAGGGAGTTGCTACAATGGGTGTAAAGTTTCAGTTATGCAAGATAAATAATTCTAGAGATCTGCTGTACAACATTGTGCCTATAGTCTACAATACTGTATTGTGCACTTAAAAATTTGTTGAGGGTAAATCTCAAGTTAAATATTCTTAACATAATTTAAAATCACATAAAAATAGTTTCTGGGGATTCCCTGGTGGCACAGTGGTTGAGAGTCCACCTGCTGATGCAGGGGACACGGGTTCATGCCCCGGTCTGGGAAGATCCCACATGCCACAGAGTGGCAGGGCCCATGAACAATGACCACTGAGCCTGTGCATCCAGAGCCTGTGCTCTACAATGAGAGAGGCCATGGCAGTGACAGGCCCATGTACCGCAAAAAAAAAAAAAAAAAAAAAAAAAAAAGTTTCTGGTACTGTGCTACTGAAGCCCTAGCAAACTAAGACAAACATATAAAAATGTAAACAACACTGTCAGTCAACTTCATCTAATTGACATCTGTGGAACACACCACCCAACAATAACAGAATACACATTTCTTTTAATTGCAAATAGAATATTTACTAAGATCATATTCTGGGCCATAAAACCAATGACACAGGTAATACAAAGTGTGTTCTCTGACCAAAATAGAATTAAACCAGGAATCAGTAACAGCAAGTTACTCTTTTTTTGTTTTCGATACATAAATTGAATATGTTTCAGTACTTGCATATATTGTGGAATGTGACATTCAGATTATCCTCCCACAGATTTAAAATTATTACAATTAAGAATTTGGAAGAGGACAAGAAAGAGTCTTCCATTTTAACCAGGTAGGTACTGGACAAAAACCTTTGTAAAGTGCATACTATTCCAACAAGGAAATTTGGGATTAAATTATACAAATATCCAAAGGCATGTGCATTCAAATATATTTTATTGCTTTATTTAAAACCACAAAACTAGAAACAATGTAAGTATTAATATTAATCATTTTAGTAACAAAAGAAAAATGAAACTGAAAAGGAAAATGTTAGTATATTGCTCAGTTACCAGTACTATTATTTAAGTCCATCAGTGACTTACTTTGTATTTCAGGAAATTCTACATTAATTTAAAAGCAACCCAAAATGTTGAATGTTAAAATCCCAAACCAGTCATTTTAGAGAAAGTATAAAGTCAATAAAGCATTTAATAATCCCTTTAAACCATGATAATGATAAGAAAGCAACTGTCATTTTATATTTACATAGGAATTTCAATTTACAAAGTGGTTTCTTATGTATTACCTCAACAAAGTTTCAACATGTCTATAAAATAAACAGGAGGTGATTATGCTCAGTTTTCAGAGGAAGAAATTAAGGCACAGAAATATTAAGAAAACATAAAATTCTGAGCTAGGAACCAGTTCTTCTAATGCCTAAACTCAACTATGTATGATTTACAAAGAAATTTTTTTTTGCCACACAGCTTGCAGAATCTTAGTTCTGCAACCAGGGACTGAACGAGGGGCATGGCAGTGAAAGTGCCAAGTCCTAACCACTGGACCAGCAAGAACTCCCCACAATCAATATTTTTCATTACCTTGAAGTTTTATATATGAAAGTAGATTCATTTATCAACATATTTTAAACCCATAGTAAAAATGTGTCAAAGAAAAACATTCTTCCAAATTATATATGGAAAACGTATAATCTATGTTGTTTATCATGGTCTCAAAGTAAAAGACTTACAAAGCTCAAAACAAAAATCACAGTGTCTGGGAGGGCTCATGCTAAGGAGTGTTTCCCAGAACTTCTGCTGCAACTGTCCTTTTCCCTACAGTGAGCCACAGTCACCCCCCGCCTCTGCAGGAGACCCTTCAACACTAGCAGAGACTGATGAGATGTATTTAGCTCCTGAGATCATCTCCAGTGAGTATCCAGATAAACCTAGAGATACTCAGCTACTCCAGCTGAAGGAGACAGAAGTTTGTCTAGCAAGACAGCATATTTCTAACAGAATTTCTCAGGAGCACTGATCCACACTAGAACACCGAGGACAATCCATCACAAATTGCAATTTTCAGGATGTCCTTACAGAGAGTTGCTCTGGAAGTTAGTGCATCCATGGGAGGAGGAAGTTGAACAGAAGCAAGAAGAACTAGAATACTGCAGCCTGTGGGATAAAAACCACATTCACAGAAAGATAGACAAGATGAAAAGGCAGAGGGCTACATAGGAGATGAAGGAAAAAGATAAAACCCCAGAAAAACAACTAAATGAAGTTGAGATAGGCAACCTTCCAGAAAAAAATTCAGAATAATGATAGTGAAGATGATCCAGGACCTCAGAAAAAGAATGGAGGCAAAGATTGAGAAGATGCAAGAAATGTTTAACAAAGACCTAGAAGAATTAAAGAGCAAACAAACAGAGATGAACAATACAATAACTGAAATGAAAACTACACTAGAAGGAATCAATAGCAGAATAACTGAGGCAGAAGAATGGATAAGTAACCTGGGAGAGAGAATGGTGGAAATCACTGCTGTGGAACAGAACAAAGAAAAAAGAATGAAAAGAAATGAAGACAGCCTAAGAGACCTCTGGGACTACATTAAACGCAACAACATTCACATTATACGGGTCCCAGAAGGAGAAGACAGAGAGAAAGGACCAGAGAAAATATTTGTAGAGATTATAGTTGAAAACTTCACTAACATGGGAAAGGTCATAGCAACCCAAGGCCAGGAAGAACAGCGAGTCCCATACAGGATAAACCCAAGTAGCAACATGCCGAGACATATAGTAATAACTATCAAAAATTAAATACAAAGAAAAATTACTGAAATCAGCAAGGGAAAATGGCAAATAACATACAAGGGAACTCCATAAGGTTAACAGCTGATTTCTGACCAGAAACTCTAGAAGCCAGAAGGTTGTGTCATTATATAATTAAAGTGATGAAAGGGAAGTACCTACAACCAAGCTTACTCTACCCGGCAGGGATCTCATTCAGATTCAATGCAGGAATCAAAAGCTTTACAAATAAGCAAAAGCAAAGAGAATTCAGCACAACCAAACTAGCTCCACAACAAATGCTAAAGGAACTTCTTTAAGTGGGAAGCACAAGAGAAGAAAAGGACCTTCAAAAACAAACACAAAATAATTAAGAAAATGGTCATAAGAACATACATATCGATAATTACCTTAAACATGAATGGATTAAATGCTCCAACCAAAAGACACAGGCATGCTGAAGGGATACAAAAGCAAGACCCATATATATGCTGTCTACAAGAGACCCACTTCAGACCTAGTGACACATACAGACTGAAAGTGAGTGAATGGAAAAAGATATTCCATACAAATGGAAAATAAAGGAAAGCTGCAGTAACAATACTCATATCAGATAAAATAGACTTTAAAATAAAGAATGTTATAAAAGACAAGGTAGGACACTACATAATGATCAAGGGATCAATCCAAGAAGAACATATAACAATTATAAATATATATGCACCCAACAGAGGAGCACCTCAATACATAAGGCAACTGCTAACAGCTATAAAAGAGGAAATCGACAATTACACAATAATAGTGGGCGACTTTAACACCAAACTTACACCAATGGACAGATCATCCAAAATGAAAATAAATAAGGAAAGAGAAGTTGTAAATGACACAATAGACCAGATAGATTTAATTGTTATTTATAGGACATTCCATTCAAAAACAGCAGATAACACTTTTGTCTCAAATGCACATGGAACATTCTCAAGGATAGATCACATCTGGGTCACAAATCAAGCCTCAGTAAATTTAAGAAAATTGAAATTATATAAGCATCTTTTCTCACCACAATGCTATGAGATTAGAAATGAATTACAGGGAAAAAAACATAAAAAACACTCACACATGGAGGCTAAACAATACGTTACTAAATAACCAAGTGATCACTGAAGAAATCAAAAAATACCTAGAGACAAATGAAAATGAAAACACAAAGATCAAAAACCTATTGGATGTAGCAAAAGCAGTTCTAAGATGGAAGTTTATAGCTACAAAAGCCTACCTCAAGAAACAAGAAAAATCTCAAATAAACAATATAACTTTACACATAAAAGAACTAGAGAAAGAAGAACAAACAAAACTCAAAGTTAGCAGAAGGAAAGAAATCATAAACATCAGAGCAGATATAAAAGAATTAGAAACAAAGAAAACTATAGCAAAGATCAATAAAACTAAAAGCTGGTTCTTTGAGAAGATAAACAAAATTGATAAACCATTAGCCAGACTCATCAAGATAAAGAGGGAGAGGACTCAAATCGATAAAATGAGAAATCAAAAAGGAGAAATTACAACAGACACTGTAGAAATACAAAGCATCCTAAGAGACTGCTACAAGCAACTCTATGCCAACAAAATGAAAAACCTGGAAGAAATGGACAAATTCTTAGAAAGATATAACCTTCCAAGATTGAACCAGGAAGAAATAGAAAATATGAACAGACCAATCACATGTAAAGAAATTGAAACTGTGTTTAAAAATCTTCCAACAAACAAAAGTACAGAACCAGATGGCTTCACAGGTGAATTCTATCAAACATTTAGAGAAAAGTTAACACCCATCCTTCTCAAACTCTTCCAAAAAATTGCAGAGGAAGGAATACTCCCAAACTCATTCTATGAGGCCACCATCACCCTGATACAAAACCAGACAAAGATACTACAAAAAATGAAAATTACAGACCAATATCACTGATGAATATAGATGCAAACATCCTCAACAAAATACAAGCAAACAGAATCCAACAACACATTAAAAGGATCACACACCATGATCAAGTGGAATTCATCCCACAGATGCAAGGATTCTTCAATACATGCCAATCAATCAGTGTGATACACCATATTAACAAATTGAAAAATAAAAACCATATGATCATCACAGTGGATGCAGAAAAAGGTTTTGACAAAATTCATCACTGATTTATGTTAAAAACCCTCCAGAAATTAGCCATAGAAGGAACCTACTTCAACATAATAAAGGCCATATATGACAAACCCAGAGGAAACATCATTCTCAATGGTGAAAAAATTAAGCATTTCCTCTAAGGTCAAGAACAAGACAAGGATTTCCACACTCACCACTATTATTTATCATAATTTAGGAAGTCTTAGCCACAGCAATCAGAGAAGAAATAGAAATAAAAGGAATACAAATTGGAAAAGGAGAAGTAAAACAGTCACTGTTTGCAGATGACATGATACTATACATAGAGAATACTAAAGATGCCTCCAGAAAACTACAAGAGCTAGTCAGTGAATTTGGTAATGTTGCAGGATATAAAATTAATGCACAGAAATATCATGCATTCCTATTCACTAATGAAAAATCTGAAAGAGAAATTAAGGAAACACTCCCATTTACCATTGCAGCAAAAAGAATAAAGTTCTAGGAATAAATTTACCTAGGTAGACAAAAGACCTGTATGCAAAAAACTATAAGACACTGATAAAAGAAATTAAAGATTATACCAAGAGATGGAGAGATATACCATGTTCTTGGATTAGAAGAATCAATATTGTGAAAATGACTATACTACACAAAGCAATTTACAGATTCAATGCATTCCCTATCAAATTACCAATTACATGATTTATGGAACTAGAACAAAAAATCTTAAAGTTTGTATGGAGACAAAAAAGACCCTGAATAGCCAAAGCAGTCTTGAGGGGAAAAAAAAACGGAGCTGGAGGAATCAGACTCCCTGACTTCAGACTATACTACAAAGCTACAGTAATCAAGGCAATATGGTACTGGCACCAAAACAGAAATATAGATCAATGGAACAAGATAGAAAGCCGAGAGATAAACCCACACATCTATGGTCAACTAATCAATGACAAAATAGGCAAGGATATACAATGGAGAAAAGACAGTCTCTTCAATATGTGGTGCCTGGAAAACTGGACAGCTACAGGTAAAAGAATGAAATTAGAACACTCCCTAACACCATACACACACAAAAAAACCTCAAAGTGGATTTGAGACCTAACTGTAAGACCAGACACTATAAAACTCTTAGAGGAAAACCTAGGAAGAACACTCTTTGACATAAATCACAGCAAGATATTTTTGATCCACCTCCTAGAATAATGGAAATAAAAACAAAAATAAACAAATGGGACCTAATGAAACTTCAAAGCTTTTGCACAGCAAAGGAAACCATAAACAAGATGAAAAGACAACCCTCAGAATGGGAGAAAATATTTGCAAATGAATCAATGGGAAAAGGATTAATCTCCAAAATATATAAAGAGCTCATACAGCTCAATATTAAAGAAACAAACAACCCAATCCAAAAATGGGCAGAAGACCTAAATAGACATTTCTCCAATAAAGACATACAAGTTGCCAAGAAACACATGAAAAGCTGCTCAACATCACTAATTATTAGTGAAATGCAAACCAAAACTACAATGAGGTATCACCTCACACCAGTTAGAATGGGCATCATCAGAAAACCTACAAACAACAAATGCTGTAGAGGGTGTGGAGAAAAGGGAACCCTCTTGCACCGTTGGTGGGAATGTAAATTGATACAGCCACTATGGAAAACAGTATGGAGGTTCCTTAAAAAACCAAAAATAGAATTACCATATGATCCAGCAATCCCACTACTGGGTATATACCCAGAGAAAACCATAATTCAAAAAAACACATGCACCACAATGTTCATTGGAGCACTATTTACAATAGCCCAGTCATGGATGCAACCTTCTTGCTTTTCGACAGACGAATGGATAAAGAATATGTGGAACATATATACAATGGAATATTACTCAGCCATGAAAAGGAATGAAATTGAGTCATTTGTTGAGATGTAGATGGATCTAGAGACTGCCATACAGAGTGAAGTAAGTTAGAAAGAGAAAAACAAATATCGTATATTAATGCATGTATGTGGAACGTAGAAAAATGGTACAGATGAACCGGATTGCAAGGCAGAAGTTGAGTCACAGATGTAGAGAACAAAATTATGGAAACCAACGGGGGAAAGCCACGGGGGCTGGGGATGGTGGTTTGCTGAATTGGGCTATTGGGATTGACATGTATACACTGATGTGTATAAAATTGATGACTAATAAGAACCTGCTGTATAAAAAAATAAATTAAGTAAAATTCAAAAATTAAAAAAAAACTAAAACAAACGTTCTTTGGGTCATTTTTATGGAAATATGTTAATATAAATGATTCAGACATTACATGAAATTCCTAAAAATCTTATGTGTTCTGGTATAATGTTATAAGACATAATTCTAGTTATTACTTTACAATATTTATCTCCAAAATAACTAAATTTCCTTGTCAATTGCATCATTATGAAGTTTCCTCAAATCTTTAACTGTGGTCATTTTTAGGTCTTTTGTCCTTTACAAACAGTTCTGGGTGTACTCTGATGTTTTTCCAAAAATGTTCCGATAAAAGGGTTTCATCTTCAAGGAATTCATGGAAAACACTCTGACAAGTTCAGTATTCTGGTAACTAACTAAACTGCTGAACTGAGTGATTAGCATGTTCAGAAGTCTAATGGAAAACTGTTGAATTCATAAAAGTGCTAAAAAATGATCAACATTAAAAAAATGAATTACATGGGACTGAGTGAACTGATGAGGATGATTATAATTTTTGTGAGAAGATGTCAGAAGAGTAAGACACGGAGACCACCTTCCTGCCCACAGATACACCAGAAATACATCCACACGTGGAACTGCTCCTACAGAACACCCACTGAACACTGGCAGAAGACCTCAGACCTCCCAAAAGGCAAGAAACTCCCCACGTACTTCGGTAGAGCAAAAGAAAAAAGAAAAAACAGAGACAAAAGAACAGGATCAGGACCTGCACCAGTGGGAGGGAGCTGTGAAGCAGGAAAGGTTTCCACACACTAGGAAACCCCTTTGTGGGCAGAGACTGTGGGTGGCGGAGGGGGGAAGCTTCAGAGCCATGGAGGAGAGCGCAGCAACAGCGGTGCGGAGGGCAAAGTGGAGAGATTCTGGCACAGAGGATCAGTGCCGACCAGCACTCACCAGCCCGGGAGGTTTGTCTGCTCACCCGCTGGGGTGGGCGGGGCTGGGAGCTGAGGCTCGGGCTTTGGTCGGATCACAGGGAGAGGACTGGCAGCGTGAACACAGCCTGAAGGTGTTAGTGCACCACGGCTAGCTGGGAGGGAGTCTGGGAAAAAGTCTGGACCTGCCAAAGAGGCAAGAGACTTATTCTTCCCTCTTTGTTTCTTGGTATGTGAGGAGAGGGGATTAAAAGCACTGCTTAAAGGAACTCCAGAGACAGGCATGAGCCATGGCTAACAGCGCGGACCCAAGAGACAGGCATTAGATGCTAAGGCTGCTGCTGCAGCCACCAAGAAGAAGGCTGTGTGCGAGCACAGGTCACTATCCACACCTCCCCTCCTGGGAGCCTCTGCAGCCCGCCACTGCCAGGGTCCCATAATCTGGGGACGACTTCCCTGGGAGAATGCACAGCATGCCTCAGATTGGTGCAATGTCATGCTGGCCTCTGCTGCTGAAGGCTCACCCCGCCTCTGTACCCCTCCCTCCCCCTCTGCCTGAGTGAGCCAAAGCCCCCAAATCAGCGACTCCTTTAACCCTGTCCTGTCTGAGTGAAGAACAGACGCCCTCAGGCGACCTACACATAGAGGCGGGTCCAAATCAAAAGCTGAACCCCAGGAGCTGTGCGAACAAAGAAGAGAAATGGAAATTTCTCCCAGCAGCCTCAGGAGCAGCAGATTAAATCTCCACAATCAACTTGATGTACCCTGCATCTGTGGAATACCTGAATAGACAACGAATCATCCCAAGATGAGGAGGTGGACTTTGAGAACAAGATATATTATTTTTTCCACTTTTCCTCTTTTTGTGAGAGTGTATGTGTATGCTTCTGTGAGGGATTTTGTCTGTATAGCTTTGCTTTCAGCATTTGTCCTAGGGTTGTGTCTGTCCATTTTTGTTATTTTTACTTAAAATTTTTTTCTTAATAATTATTTTTTATTTTAATTATTTAATTATTTTATCTTTATTTTATTTTATTTTATGCTCTTTATTTTTTCTTTCTACTTTTTCTCCCTTTTATTCTGAGCCGTGTGGATGAAAGGCAATTGGTGCTCCAGCCAGGAGTCAGTGCTGTGCCTCTGAGGTGAGAGAGCCAACTTCAGGACACTGGTCCACAAGAGACCTCCCAGCTTGCCATAATATAAAATGGTGAAAATCGCTCACAGGTCTCCACCTCAATGCCAAGACCCAGCTTCACTCAACGACCAGAAAGCTACAGTGCTGGACACCCTATGCCAAACAACTAGAAAGACAGGAACACAGCCCCATCCATTAGCAGAGAGGCTGCCTAAAATCATAATAAGGCCACAGAGACCCCAAAACACACCACCAGACGTGGACCTGCCCACCAGAAACACAAGATCCAGCCTCTTTACCAGAACACAGGCACTAATCCCCTCCACGAGGAAGCCTACACAACCCACTGAACAAACCTTAGCCACTGGGGACAGACACCAAAAACAATGGGAACTAAGAATCTGTGGGCTGCAAAAAGAGACCCGAAACACAGTAAGATAAGCAAAATGAGAAGACAGAAAAACACACAGCAGATGAAGGAGCAAGGTAAAAACCCACCAGACATAACAAATGACAAGGAAATAGACAGTCAACCTGAAAAAGAACTCAGAATAATGATAATAAATATGTTCCAAAATCTTGGAAATGGAATAGAGAAAATGCAAGAAGCATTTAACAAGGACATAGAAAAACTAAAGAGAAAATAAGCAATGATGAACAACACAATAAATGAAATTAAAAATATTCTAGAAGGAATCAATAGCAGAATAACTGAGGCAGAAGAACGGATAAGTGACCTGGAAGATAAAATAGTGGAAATAACTACTGCAGATCAGAATAAAGAAAGAAGAATGAAAAGAACTGAGGACAGTCTCAGAGACATCTGGGACAACATTAAATGCACCAACATTCGAATTATAGGGGTCCCAGAAGAAGAAGAGAAAAAGAAAGGGACTGAGAAAATATTTGAAGAGATTATAGTTGAAAACTTCTCTAAAATGGGAAAGGAGATAGTGAATCAAGTACAGGAAGAACAGAGAGTCCCATACAGGTTAAATCCAAGGTGAAGCAAGTCAAGACACATATTGATCAAACTATCAAAAATTAAATACAAAGAAAACACATTAAAAGAGCAAGGGAAAAACAACAAATAACACATAAGGGAATCCCCATAAGGTTCACAGCTGATCTTTCAGCAGAAAATCTGCAAGCCAGAGGGACAGGCAGGACATACTTAAAGTGATGAAGCAGAAAAACCTACAACCAAGATTACTCTAACCAGAAAGGATTTCATTCAGATTTGATGCAGAAATTAAAAACTTTACAAACAAGCAAAAGCTGAGAGAGATCAGCACCACAAAACCAGCTTTACAACAAATGCTAAAGGAACTTCTCTAGACAAGAAACACAGGAGAAGGAAAAGACCTACAATAACAAACCCAAAACAATTAAGAAAGTGGGAATAGGAACATACATATTGATAATCACCTTAAATGTAAATGGATTAAATTCTCCCACCAAAAGACACAGACTGGCTGAATGGATAAAAAACAAGACCCATATATATGCTGTCTACAAGAGACCCATTTCAGACCTAGGGACACATACAGACTGAAAATCAATGGATGGAAAAAGATATTCTATGCAAAAGAAATCAAAAGAAAGCTGGAGTAGCAATTCTCATATCAGACAAAATAGACTTTAAAATAAAGACTATTACAAGAGACAAAGAAGGACACTACACAGTGATCAAGGGATCGATCCAAGAAGAAGATATAAAAATTGTAAATATTTATGAACCCAATATAGGAGCCCCTCAATACATAAGGCAAATACTAACAGCCATAAAAGAGGAAATTGACAGTAACACATTCATAGTAGGGGACTTTAGCACCCCACTTTCACCAATGGACAGATCATCCAAACTGAAAATAAATAAGGAAACACAACCTTTAAATGATACATTAAACAAGATGGACTTAATTGATATTTAAAGGACATTCCATCCAAAAACAACTGAATACACATTTTTCTCAACTGCTCATGGAGCATTCTCCAGGATAGATCATATCTTGGGTCCCAAATCGAGCCTTGGTAAACGTAAGAAAATTGAAATTGTATCAAGTATCTTTTCAGAACACAACGCTATGAAACTAGATATAAATTACAGGAAAAGATCTGTAAAAAATACAAACACATGGAGGCTAAACAATACACTACTTAATAACGAAGTGATCACTGAAGAAATCAAACAGGAAATCAAAAAAAAGAAACATAGAAACACATGACAATGGAGACACGATGACTCAAAAACTATGGGATGCAGCAAAAGCACTTCTAAGAGGGAAGTTTATAGCAATACAATCCTACCTTAAGAAACAGGAAACATCTCGAATAAACAACCTAACCTTGCACCTAAAGCAATTAGAGAAAGAACAACAACAACAAAAAAAAAGTTAGCAGAAGGAAATAAATCATAAAGATCAGATCAGAAATAAATGAAAAAGAAATGAAGGAAATGATAGCAAAGATTAATAAAACTAAAAGCTTATTCTTTGAGAAGATACACAAAATTGATAAACCATTAGCCAGACTCATCAAGAAAATAAGGAAGAAGACTCAAATCAATAAAATTAGAAATGAAAAAGGAGAAGTAACAACTGATGCTGCAGAAATACAAAAGATCATGAGAGATTACTACGAGCAATTCTATGCCAATAAAATGGACAAGAAATGGACAAATTCTTAGAAATGCAGAAGCTGCCAAGACTGAATTAGGAAGAAATAGAAAATATGAACAGACCAATCACAAGCACTGAAATTGAAACTGTGATTAAAAATCTTCCAACAAAATCCCAGGACCAGATGGCTTCACAGCCGAATTCTATCAAACATGTAGAGAAGAGCTAACACCTATCCTTCTCAAACTCTTCCAAAATATACCAGAGGGAGGAACACTCCCAAACTCATTCTACGAGCCCACCATCACCCTGTAGAAAACTACAGGCCAATAACACTGATGAACATAGATGCAAAAATCCTCAACAAAATAATAACAAACAGAATCCAACAGCACTTTAAAAAATCATACACCATGATCAAGTGGGGTTTATTCCAGGAATGCAAGGATTCTTCAATATACACAAATCAATCAACATGATACACCATGTTAACAAATTTAAGGAGAAATACCATATGATCATCTCTATAGGTGCAGAGAAAGCTTCCGACAAAATTCAACACCCATTTATGATAAAAAAAAAAATCCTGCAGAAAGTAGGCATAGAGGGAACTTTCCTCAGCCTAATAAAGGCAATGTATGACAAATCCACAGACAACATCAGCCTCAATGGTGAAAAACTGAAACCTTTTCCACTAAAATCAGGAAGAAGAAAAGGTTGCCACTCTCACCACTCTTATTCAACAGAGCTTTGGAAGTTTTAGCCACAGCAATCAGAGAAGAAAAGGAAATAAAAGGAATCCAAATTGGAAAAGAAGAAGTAAATCTGTCACTGTTTGCAGATGACATGATACTATACATAGAGAATCCTAAAGATGCTACCAGAAAACTACTAGAGCTTATCAATGAATTTCATAAAGTAGCTGGATACAAAATTAATGCACAGAAATCTCTTGAATTTCTATACACCAATGATGAAAAATCTGAAAGTGAAATTAAGAAAACACTCTCATTTACCACAGCAAATATCTAGGAATAAACCTACCTAAGGAGACAAAAGACCTGTATGCAGAAAATTATAAGACACTGATGAAAGAAATTAAAGATGATACAAATAGATTTAGAGATATACCATGTTCTTGAATTGGAAGAATCAACATTGTGAAAATTACTCTACTACCCAAAGCAATTGACAGATTCAATGCAATCCCTATCAAACAACCACTGGCATTTTTTAAAGAACTAGAACAAAAATTTTCACAATTTGTATGGAAACACGGATGATCCCGAATAGCCAAAGCAATCTTGAGAAAGAAAAATGGAGCTGGAGGAATCAGTCTCCTACACTTCAGACTATACTAAAAAGCTAAAGTAATCAAGAAAGTATGGTACTGGCACAAAAACAGAAATAGAGATCAATGGAAGAGGATAGAAAGCCCAGAGATAAACCCACACACATATGGTCAACTTATCTTTGATAAAGCAGACAAGAATATACAGTGGAGAAAAGACAGCCTCTTCAGTAAGTGGTGCTGGGAAAACTGGACTGGTACATGTAGAAGTATGAGATTAGAACATACACTAACACCATACACAAAAATAAGCTCAAAATGGATTAAAGACCTAAATATAAGGCCAGAAACTATGAAACTCTTAGAGGAACCAATGGCAGAACACTCTATGACATAAATCACAGCAAGATCCTTGTTGACCCACCTCCTAGAGAAATGGAAATAAAAACAAAAATAAACAAATGGGACCTAATGAAACCTAAAAGATTTTGCACAGCAAAGGAAACCATAAACAAGACCAGAAGACAACCCTCAGATGGGAGAAAATATTTTCAAATGAAGCAACTTACAAAGGATTAATCTCCAAAATTTATATGCAGCTCATGCAGCTCAATAACAAAAAAAAACAAACAACTTAATCCAAAAATGGGCAGAAGACCTAAATAGACATTTCTCCACAGAAGATATACAGACTGCCAACAAACACATGAAAGGATGCTCAACATCATTATTCATTAGAGAAATGCAAATCAAAACTACAATGAGTTATCATCTCACACCGGTCAGAATGGTCATCATCAAAAACTCTAGAAACGTAAATGCTGGAGAGGGTGTGGAGAAAAGGGAACACTCTTGCACTGCTGGTGGGAATGTGAATTGGTACAGCCACTATGGAGAACAGTATGGAGTTTCCTTAAAAATCTACAAATAGAACTACCATATGACCCAGCAATCCCACTACTGGGCATATACCCTGAGAAAACCATAATTCATAAAAAGTCATGCACCAAAATGTTCATTGCAGCTCTATTTACAATAGCCAGGAGATGGAAGCAACCTAAGTGTCCATCATCGGATGAATGGATAAAGAAGATGTGGCACATATATACAAAGGGATATTACTCAGCCATAAAAAGAAACCAAATTGAGTTATTTGTAGTGAGGTGGACGAACCTAGAGTCTGTCATATAGAGTGAAGTAAGTCAGAAAGAGAAAGACAAATACTGTATGCTAACACATATATATATGGAATCTAAGAAAAAAATGTCATGAAGAACCTAGGGGTGAGATGGGAATAAAGATACAGACCTACCAGAGAATGGACTTGAGGATATGGGGAGGGCAAAGAGTAAGCTGTGACAAAGTGAGATAGTGGCATGGACATATATACACTACCAAACGTAAAACAGATAGTTAGTGGGAAGCAGCCACATAGCACAGGGAGATCAGCTCGGTGCTTTGTGACCACCTAGAGGGGTGGTATCGGGAGGGTGGGAGGGAGGGAGATGCAAGAGGGAAGAGATATGGGAACATATGTATATGTATAACTGATTCACTTTGTAATAAACAGATACTAAAACACCATTGTAAAGCAATTATACTCCAGTAAAGATATTTAAAAAAAAAAGTTTCTGGGACATCCCTGGTGGCACAGTGGTTAAGAGCCCACCTGCCAATGCAGGGGACACAGGTTCTAACCCTTGTCCAGGAAGATCCCACATGCTGCGGAGCAACTAAGCCCGTGTGCTACAACTACTGAGCCCACATGCCACAACTACTGAAGCTTGCATGTCTAGAACCTAGGCTCCACAAGAGAAGCCCCCACAATGAGAAGCCCGTCCACTGCAAGAGTAGCCCGTGCTCACCAAATCTAGAGAAAGCCCGTGGGCAGCAACTGAGACCCAAAGCAGCCAAAAATACATTAATTAATTTATTACTTTAAAAAATGCTTCTGTGAAAAGTTTTATACATGAACATAGCCCACCGAATTGTTTACTGGTAAATAGTATATTCACATGCATGATGTGTGTGTCCCAGTTTTTCACCCATTTTCCTTTTTATTGGGTGATCTGTCTTTTTAGATTGATGAATAGGAGTCCTGAACGTGAGTCCTTCATTAGAACTATACACTGCAAGTAACTTCCCTTATTCCATGGTTTGACAACTTTCTTTTGAAAATCAGGAGATTCCTAGTCCTCCTCTTATGGTTATAGGCTTTGTGATCTTGGGACATTCACCTATTTTCTCTTTCAAAGTTTTCTCATCCATAAAATGACACTATGATTTTCTTGATTTTTAATTTTCTCTTGAGCCTGTATTACATACATCCTTTTGCAAAGGTTGAGTAAAATTCTAAATCAAAACTTTGAGGCTCCCTTCAGCTGGCTCAGACTGGGCGAGGAAAGAGCAAAGGAGCCACAGGCAGCAGCATTGCAGAACATGCCAGCCTGTGCTCCCTCCTCCTCTAAATTTCCAGCCATTTTGGAAGTAACTTTGAGAGTTCTATACTAGCGAAGTAATTCCTGTTAGAGAGAATTTACTTCGTTTCCAAGTTCTGCTCCACTGGAGTCTTGCTTCTTAAACATTTTACTGCGTGGCTTTGGCTATTTCCTGCTTGACTTGAAGAAGTGGACTGCTGCCATCTTGTCGCCAAAATAAGCATCTACAACAGTATTGACACCTGCTTAATATATTATTTTAAAAAGGGCAAAGAAGATCCTGAACAAAAAGTGAAATTTGAGTGGTGATTATGGTAGAATATTTGTGTGGAATTGTGCTTCCTTAATTTCGCTGGTCTCATGTTGACCTTCTGAGGGTATTATTCATGTTTCTTCATGACGATGCCCAAAGAATCAGTATAGGTTGACAAAAATCATATAGAGGCTGGAGTTAGACAGGACTGGTTTTAAATATTAATTCCTGATCAAGTTATATGACTTCTCTGAGACATACTTTTCCTGTCTGTCAAATAGAGATACCTTCAATCTTTTGGGTGGTTTTGAAGATTATGGACCCGTACTGACCAACAGAACAGCCAGTAGCACCTGTGGCTCATCCAAACTGAAATGTGTTGTAAGCTGAACTGATGTATTGGATTATAAAGACTTGGTACAATTGATTTCATGTGGATTACATGTGGAGAAGATACTATTTTGTATATTTTGGGTTAAATAAAATACACTACTAAATTTCATCTCAAAAAAAATAATTTTTGTGACTTTCTGTTTGAATTTTAAAAATGTGATGTAAGAAAAAAAAATAACAATATCTGGCCAAAATGCAAGACAAATGACCCATTAATTTTCTTACATATGTACCTATCCAATTTCTCTTTCATTGTTTAAGTTCCTGGATTCCATTACAGTGCAATCAATGTAATGAATGCAGGAATAAATGAATAAAATAAAGCACAATTTAATATAGAGTTGTGAGCTTTTAAACATCTTTTCCAGTACTGAAAAAAATAATAAATGAACCTATACTACTTGGGAAAAAAATAGAGTGAAAAGAGTTTTCTTCAGACATGACCAGGCAGCCTCGTGTTATCATAGCAGTTACCTCATCATCAAAAGGCAAAAAAAAAAAAAAAAAAAAAAAAAGCACACTTCTCTAGGCACAGGTTTAACTTTTTTAGTTTAGTATCCATAGATGAAATGTTTACAAATAACTTTGATAGCATTCCCTGACTGGTAGGTTTTGTGTCATATGTTGAACACAGGAAGTGTCAGTACCCTAATGAAAACATAGCCTTTGATTTATGAAAATATGAGCAAATTTGCTGATACAATTTCACTCTTTATCATATTTCCTTCCACTGCTATGTTTTCTCACTCAAATGTGACAAACAATGCAATTTATTGAACCTCTAT
This sequence comes from Mesoplodon mirus, assembly GCF_964341445.2. Classification (NCBI taxonomy): domain Eukaryota; kingdom Metazoa; phylum Chordata; class Mammalia; order Artiodactyla; family Ziphiidae; genus Mesoplodon; species Mesoplodon mirus. The sequence goes on along the minus strand of NC_138992.1, from coordinate 43,147,873 downwards.
GAGCTTTTTACAGTCATACTCTGTAACCTCATTTCAGATTCAAACCATATTAAAAGGTAGGTATAGAATCACCAATTCACTTTTGCTATCACAATGTCAATAAAGAGCTGTGACCTAAGAGAACCATCATAGAGTATCCATTGAGAGACTATGTGGTGTGGAAGCATTCATCTTTTAAATATCAGAAGACATGATATAGATCTTGACAGCATTATGCTAAGAGAAAAAAGTCAGAGAAAGACAAAAACGGTATGATCTTATTTATATGAGGAATTTAAAAACAAACTGAAAAACAAAAAAATGTGCCACAGAAAAAGAGATAAGACTTGTGGTTATCAGAGGCAGAGGATCAGGTGAAGGAGAATTGAAAGAAAGTGGTCAAAATGTTAAAACTTCCAGTTACAAGATAAATAAGTACTAGGGATTTAATGTACAACATGGTGACTATATGTTGCATGATACATAGGGAAGTTGTTGAGAGTAAATCCTAAGAATTCTCATCTCAAGGAGAAGTTTTTTTCTTTTCTTCTTTCTTTTACTTGTATTGTATCTATATGAGATGATGAATGTTAGCTGAACCTGATGTGACAAACATTTCACAACAGATGTAAACCAAACCATCATGCTGTATACTTTAAACTTATACAGTGATGCATGTCAATTATTTCTCAATGAAACTTTTAAAAAAATCATTAAAAAGAAGATGTGAATTCTAGCACCTAGAAAAGTATTAATGGGATGAATGAATAAATAAGTAAATGATTTAATTTCTGATCTCATGATTCAATAAGTGAATAATATTATATCAGTCATCTCAAAACTTCAGACATGAATTATAATGGTCTTACTTTACAGGACTGTGGTAAGTTCTAAAGAAAATGAAGTACATGAGAGTGCTTTATAGATAAATATATGTTGTATAAATATAGTATCTTATGGAAGATATGGAAATATGGAACATTTTCATACTAAAATAATAGGATGTTATTTCAACCACTATGGATAAAATTCACAATGTATCCTTTTTCAGATACATTACAGTCCTATTTATTTAACATATGTCCATTTTCCCAAAAAACACAGTACAGTATTAACCATTTGACTATATTTATCAAAAAGAGCCAGTTTTGTGTTCTCTAACAATTGGTGTCTAAACTTGCATATTAAGATGAATTTAAATATAAAGTCATGTCACTAGATATCTAATATATTATACTGGATCATGTGAGTTCTTTTCTTTTTCTTTAGTTCCTTTAATTGGCAATGATTAATTTATAGTGTGTATGTGTTTCTGGCATCTGTGAAGTTCTCCTGTGTGTTACTCCATTGAGAGTAAGGCTTCATAAGCTGAAATTTGAATGAAGTTAAAGCAGTTGATAAGAGATAGAAAATATTATGTCCTTAATTATGTTTCCACACCTGCATTTATGAATTCCATTTTGGGGGAGAGAGGAAGATATGCAGGCAATTAAAGAAGTTGCTGCATGGACCTTATTGGCGATGAGTCATTACAGAGTTCACAGGGGCATAATAGTATTGAAGGAAATCCAAGTGCCTAGAGAGATAGAGCAAAGCACCAAGTACTTAATTACTGGTTGTGGAGGTTGGAGTTAAAAAGAATTCATGGCATTAATAAAATCCACATTAATATTGCCACTGATGGACCCACTCCTATGTTTGAAAAACTACATAAAGAAATGAACACAATTTCATTAGTTTTAAAATAGTAATCTTGGTTTCTGCTAAGTACATTATAAAATGGTGTAAAGACTATAGGAGGTTGTATTTCAAAAGTGAACTTGTTTTATTAGCCTTCACATTTCACCAATATTTTTCTTAGTTCAGGCAGCAAATACTCAAGCAACTCATATTTGCTGAGGGCCTACTGTGTTGTGATCAGTGTGGTGTTGGTTAACACTTTATCCTAGGAAGATAGTTTCTTCAATCAGGCACTTGCTCTACTATTGAAATAACTGAGAAACCAATCTGCCTCTGACTCCTGGCTCCTATTACATGTTCCTAGAGCGGATACCAGCTTGCAGTGTAACACTGTTTGAACAAAGGCTGTTTAGCACTAGGTCTGCTAAGTCCCTAGGGCTCTGGTCCACACAGCAATGAATGAATTTCAGGTAAAATAAAAAGAATGTTGGGATTATTTTGTGAAATAATTATTCTTTCTCTCAGTATTGGTTAAGTACATTTTAGGTAGTGCTTACCAAAACAAGACATGTTGAGAGCAGAGGAAAACAAGACATGTTGAGAGCCGAGGAAAAGACCATCAGCAGTATCCTCCTCCCCACGTGCATTAGACTAAAGACACATGTGAACATGCATATTCTGGACATGGAACCATCCTATTAAAAATGCATGGAATACAAAGATTCTACTTTCCACATCTTAAATATTGTCATATAGGCCATTAAGTTATTTTTCTTTCATTACAAAATTGAGTGATAGGAAATACTATAAGACAGATGGTTAGGTCCAATTTTGATGTCATTAAAAGAAAATAACACATATTTTGCTTGGTGCAATAATATGAGAGATAATTTAGTGCAAAGCACATTTACTAAATAAATATTTTCTGTGGAATGTGTTTGGGAGTAAATACTTTCATTGTAATTGAATTTCTCTGTTATTTATGGTGCTTGTATATATATATATATATAGTGATACGCGGGCCTCTCACCTTTGTGGCTTCTCCCATTGCGGAGCACAGGCTCTGGAAGCACAGGCCCAGCAGCCATGGCTCACAGGCCCAACCGCTCCGTGGCATGCAGGATCTTCCCGGACCAGGGCATAAACCCGTGTCCCCTGCATCGGCAGGCAGACTCCCAACCACTGCACCACGAGGGAAGCCTGGTGCTTGTATTTTTAAAAACCAACTAGCTTACCTTGGACTAGGTGGTTTTCATTTTTGTTAAAATTGCTATAATGCTTAAGATAACAGTTTTACTGGTTCCAATCATCAGCTACAAATTTCTTCTCAATGCACTTGATCCTTTCCATGATCTTAAGAAATTATACCTCATGTTTCTTTTAATGACCATCACTCTCAAATTTGCAAAAACTCATATATGTGGTTATTTTTGCATTAACTCAATTAAAATTTATGGTTTCATTTATTTATGTTTAAGGAAAGGTTAAAATATTCACAATTATTTATAACACTTTAGATCACTGTAAACTGGACAATTATTAGTTGGACTAAACTGGACTTATTAGTGGAGAATTTCTCTTGGAGTTCCTGTTACTATCAGACTGTGACCATGTTGGCTAAATTGGTATCTCTTTCTTTCCCAGTGCACATTCTGGTTGTTTTTGCTTTCGTTTTTAGAACTTACTTCATAAGTTGGTGATAAGAATTAAATGAAATAATCCATATTCAATGCTTAGCAAAGTATCTGACACATTGTAAACTCTCAATAAATGCTATTTTAACACACACACACACACACACACACACATAATATGGTGATGCTGTTTGGCTTCAGATAGACAAGGCCCTCCCAAAGGGATTATAGAAGGCTGTGAATTGTTTACCAGGCAAAGCACACTGACATCAGTTCTTTACTTTTCAGTTCTTCCTGACCCATCAATCAAATATTTGTTGACTCCCTACAATGTGTACAGAACTTAGAAAGATACCAAGTGGTATAAAATTATTTGTTTCTTTCAAGAAGTTACATCCTAACCACAGAAACTACTTCACTGAAGAAAAAGTATTACTTCAGACCAATTTCAATTACTTTCAATTTCTTAAATCCTCAATTATAAGAACTGAAGCCCTATGTTCTCAATCATCACCAAAGAATTTAATCACAGCTCCCAAATTCTGAAAACTTTCATCTATTGATTCTGATTTCAAAAACCTTTGGAGAGGAGTCAAGATAGTGGAGTAGTAGGAGGACATGAAGTTCATCTCTCCCCATAAATGCATCAAAAATACATCTACAAATAAAACAATTCTCACAGAGTACCAGCTGAACATGAGCAGAGGACCTCAGACACCTAAAAGGACAAGAAAGATTCCCACATAGCCAGATAGGACCAAAAAGAAGAAGGGAAAAGGAAGAAGAGAGGAAGTGGGACAGGACCTGTGCCTCTAGTGTGGAGCTGAAGGAGAGGAGAGGTTCTTGCACCTGGGGAAGCCCCCTCACAACCAGCGATATCAGTTGGGACAGAAGGGAAGCTTCAGGGACTATTAGAGGAGAGTTCAGCAACCAGTCTGTGGCAGACAGGACAAAGTGAGACCTACACAATGGTCCGAGCCACAGCCCTGCCTGCCCCAGCCTGAGATGTGTGCCCTCCAGTGCAGACAAGGGCTTTTGGAGACCAAATCCAAGCAGAGGAACACTGTTAGCTGCCTGAAGTGACGGGAGTGAGGAAATCTGCAACTGGGAATGCTTTTGGAGGAAACCTGGACCGCCATAGAAACAAAGCAGCATTGTTGAGTGATGTGCGGGGTGGGGGGTACCATTGCACCTCTCTTCCCTCACACTGACCCCTGCCTCCCTGGGCATTAGGAAGGGCTCTCACCTGGTGGGTGCTCCCATGACACTGGTGCCTGCCACCTCCTCTTCCATGCCTTATCTCCATGGCAGGTGATCTCACGTCCCCAGCCACTGCTGAGTCCACTCCCCCTTCTTAATGGGACAGACTCGTGTGCTCCGGGGCAGCCTCAGGAGCAGACCCCCTGTGGGGGTCCCACACACAGAGATGGAGCTGAAACTGAGCCCTAGGGGCCAAGCAACTAAGGAAGAAAAGATGAAGTCTCTCCTCGCAGCTGGGCAAACTGTAAATTGACATTTCCATGACTGGCTTTATACACTCAGCACCTACAGAACATCTGAACAGACAATGAGTGCTCTCACAGCCAAAATGGGTCTACCTTTAGCAGCTGTAGACTTTGTGTGCATGTACCTGTGGGGATTGGGTCAGGCCAGAGTCTGAGCTGTCCCCACAGCAACTACAGTGGGTTCATTTCCATGATTACTGCAATCCTAGGACCTGACTTCAGTAGATCTATGTTGATGGCCTGTTGAAAACAACTCCTGAGAGACACCAGGGACAATTGCCAGCATAACCACAGTTATGGTGAGGCTGAGAGCAGTGACAAAACAGTGTAATCTGAGAGTTCACACAATGGGTGAAAGGTGACACAACAGAGCATACCCACAGGTGAACACCTCCAGAAGAGGAATACTCAGCAGCTTCTCTCCCAATGGGAGTGCTCCAATCCAGCCTACCTCACATTGCAGATCAGAAACACAACTAAGAAACAGAGCTGGGTGACTCTACTCCAACAGTGAGGGAGCAGACCCCAATCATGACAGGGCAGTCACAACCACAGAGCAAAGCAGAGGCTCTGCTCAATAACCAGAGCAGGCTCTGGTCACCACAACATTAGTTACACCTACTATCAAGGAGAAAATGGCCAGCATACACTGAGGAAAAAGTCAGCAGACATCTATACTAAAAACACTCCTTACACCAAAACATATTAAACCCACTCAGGCTACACAGGGAAGTTTCCACGTAAAAATAGCCCTCCAAGAGAATCTAAGTGTCTGGTATCAGGAAGAACCTCCAGAGCATTTAGCCTTGAAGGTCAGAGGGGCTTGAGTGCAAGAGGTCAATAGGACTGTGGGAAACAGAGACTCCACTGTGGGGGCAAGGGAACTGGTAGCAGAGACCCCAGGGAATACTGAGTGGAGTGAACTCTCCTGGAGGTCCCCATTTCAACACCAAGACCTGGCACCACCCAAAAGCCTGTAGACTCCAGTGTTGTCAAGCCTCAGGCCAAACAACCAACAGGACAGGAACACAGCCCAACCCATCAGAAGACAGGCTGCCTAAAGTTTTACTGAGCTCAGCCACCTCAAAACACATCCCGTGACATGGCCTTGCCCATATCAAGGCTGAGGCCCTGTCCCTGCTAGGGATAAGATGCAGCTCCACCCATCAGAGGGCAGGCACCAGTCCCTCTCACCAAGAAGCTTGCACAAGGCCCTGGATCAATCTCACACATCAGGGGCAGACACCAGAAGCAAGAGGAATTACAATCCAGCAGCCTGTGGAAATGAGACCACAAACACAGAAAGCTGTACAAAATGAGATAACAGAGAAATATGATGCAGATGAAGAAACAAGATAAAAACCCAGATAAAAAAGATAAAATAGAAGATAAAAAAGAAGAACTAAATGAAGCAGAGATAGGTAATCTCCTTGAAAAAGAATTCAGAGTAATGATATTAGAGATGACCAAAAATCTCAGAAAAAAGAATGGAGGCACAGATAAAGAAGATACAAGAAATGTTTAACAAGGAGCTAGAAGATTTAAAGAACAAATAGAGATGAACAATACAATAACTGAAATAAAAAATACACTAGAAGAAATCAATAGAATAACTGAAGCAAAAGAACAGATAAGTGAGCTGGAATACAAAGTGGTGGAAATCACTGCCACAGAACAGAATGAAGAACAAAAATGAAAATAAATGAAGACAGTCTCATAGACATCTGGGACAACATTAAAAGTAACAACATTCACATTATGAGGGTCCCAGAAAGAGAAGAAAAAGAGAAAGGGCCTGAGAAAATATTTGAAGATATTATAGATGAAAACTTTCCTAACATGAGAAAGGAAACACTCACTCAAGTCAAGGAAGCACAGAGAGTCCCATACAGGATGATTCCAGGGAGGAACACACTAAGACACAAGTTCATCAACTAACAAAATTAAAGACAAATAAAAAAATTAAAAGCAATGAGGGAAAAGCAACAAATCACATACAAAGGAATCCCCATGAGGTTATCAGCTGATTTTTCATCAGAAACTTTGCAGGCCAGAAGAGAATGGAAGGACATATTTAAAGTGATGAAAGGGAAAAAACATAAAACCAAGATTACTCTACCCAGCAAGGCTCTCATTCAGATTTGACAGAGAAATCAAAAGTTTTACAGACAAGTAAAAGCGAAGAAAATTCCTGCACCATCAAAACAGCTTTACAATAAATGCTAAAGGAACTTCTCTAAGCAGGAAAGAAACCAGCAAATTAAAACGACCTTGTACATATATGGACTGCTATATCAACCTCATGGGAACAGCAAACACAAAAACTACAACAGATACACACACAATAGAGAAAAAACAACCCAAACACAACACTAAAGATGGTTATCAAACTGCAAGAGAACAAAAGACGAAGGGAAGAAAAAGACCTACAAAACCAAACCCAAAACAATTAAGAAAATGGCAGTGGGAACATACATATCAATAATTACCTTAAATGTTAATGGATTAATGCTCCAACCAAAAGACATAAACTGGCTGAATGGATACAAAAACAAGAGCCATATATGTGCTGTCTACAAGAGACCCACTTCAGACCTAGGGACACATACACACTGAAAATGAGGAGATGAAAAAAGATATTTCAGGCAAATGGAAATCAAAAGAAAGCTAAAGTAGCAATACTCATATCAGACAAAATAGAATTTAAAATACTATTACAAGGGACAAAGAAGGACACTACATAATGATCCAGGGATCAATCCAAGAAGAAGATATAACAACTTTAAATATATATGTACTGAACATAGGAACATCTCAATACATAAGGCAAATGCTAACAACCATAAAAGTGGAAATCAACTGTAACACAAAAATAGTGGTGGATTTTAACACCTGACTCACAGCAATGGACAGATCATCCAGACAGAAAATCAATAAGGAAACACAAGTCTTAAATGACACATTAGACCAGATAAACTTAATTGATATCTATAGGACATTCTATCCTAAAGCAGCAGAACACACTTTATTCTTAAGTGCACATGAAATATTCTCCAGGATACAACACATCTTTGGCCACAAATCAAGCTTGAATAATTTAAGAAAATTGATGTCATATCAAGTATGTTTTCCAATCACAACACTATGAGATTAGAAATCAATTACAAGAAAAACTGTAAAAAACACAAACACATGGAAGCTAAACAATATTTTACTAAATAACCAATGGATCACTGAAGAAATCAGAGAGGAAAACAAAAAATACCTATAAACATGGGCTTCCCTGGTGGCACAGTTGTTGAGAGTCCACCTGCCGATGCAGGGGACACGGGTTCATACCCCAGTCCGGGAAGATCCCACATGCCATGGAGCGGCTGGGCCTGTGAGCCATGGCCACCTAGCCTATGCGTCTGGAACCTGTGCTCTGCAATGGGAGCGGCCACAACAGTGAGAGGCCCACATACTGCAAAAAAAAAAAAAAAAAAAAAAACAACCTAGAAACAAATGACAATGAAACCACAATGATCCAAAACCTATGGGATGCAGCAAAAGCAGTTCTAAGAGGGAAGTTTATAGTAATACAATCTTACCTCAGGAAATAAGAAAAATCTCAAATAGACAAACTAACCTTACATGTAAAGCAGCTAGAGAAAGAAGAACAAACAAAACTCAAAGTTAGTAGAAGGAAATAAATTATAAAGATCAGAGCAGAAATAAATGAAATAGAAACAAAGAAAACAATAGTAAATATCAATGAAACTAAAAGCTGGTTCTTTGAGAAGATAAACAAAATTGTTAAACACTTAGCCAGGCTTATCAAGAAAAAAAGGGAGAGGACTCAAATCAATAAAATTAGAAATGAAAAAGAGAAGTTACAATGGACACCACAGAAATACAAAGGATCATAAGAGATTACTACAAGTAATGATATAAAAATAAAATGGACAACCTTGAAGAACTCGACAAATTCTTAGAAAGGTACATCCTTCCAAGATGTAACCAGGGAAAAACAGAAAATATGAACAGACCAATCACAAGTATTGAAATTGAACTGCAGTTATTAAACTTCCAATAACCAAAAGTCCAGAACCAGATGGCTTCACAGGCGAATTCTATCAAACATTTAGAGAAGAGTTAATGCCTATCATTCTCAAACTATTCCAGCAAATTGCAGAAGAAGGAATTCTCCCAAGCTCATTCTATGAGGCCACCACCACACTGATATCAAAGCTAGACAAAGACAGCACACAAAATAGAAAACTATAGGTCAATATCACTGATGAACATAGACCCAAACATCCTGAACAAAATACTAGGAAATTGAATCCAACAACATATTTAAAAGATCATACACTATGATCAAGTGGAATTTATTACAGGGATGCAAGGATTCTTCATCAATTCTTCATCTTCATTCAATCAATGTGATACACCAAGTTAACAAACTGAAGAATAAGAAGAATACGATCATCTCAGTAGATGCAGACACAGCTTTTGACAAAATTCGACACCCATTTATGATAAAAAATCGCCAAATAATGGGCATAGAAGGAACATACCTCAATGTAATAAAGACCATATATGACAAACCCACTGCAAACATCATCATCAACAATTAAAAGCTGAAAGGCTTCCTCTAAGATCAGGAACAAGACCAGGATGTCCACTCTTGCCACTTTTATTCAACATAGATGTGGAAGTCCTAGCCACAGCAATCAGAGATGAAAAGAAAATAAAAGGAATCCAAATTGGAAAAGAAGAAGTAATCCTGTCACTGCAGATGACATGATACTATACATAGAGAATCCTAAAAATGTTACCAGAAAACTACTAGACCTAATCAATGAATTTGGTAAAGTAGTAGGATACAAAATTAATGCACAGAAATCTCTTGCATTCCTATACACTAATGATGAAAATCTGAAAGAGAAATTAAGGAAACACTTCCATTCACCACTGCAACAAAAAGAACAAAATACCTAGGAATAAACCTACCTAAGGAGGCAAAAGACCTGTATGCAGAAAACTGTAAGATACTGATGAGAGAAGTCAAAGATGACACAAACAGATGGAGAGATATAGCATGTTCTTCTATTGGAAGAATCAGTATTGCAAAAATGACTATTCTACCCAAATTAATCTACAAATTCAGTGCAATACCTATCAAATTAATGATAATATTTTTCACAGAATTAGAAAAAAATATTTGCAGTTTGTATGGAAACACAAAAGATCACAAATAGCTCAAGAAATCCTGTTAAAGAAAAACAGAGCTGGAGGAATCAGGCTCCCTGACTTCAGACTATATTGCAAAGCTACAGTCATGGTACTGGAACAAAAACACAAATATAGATAAATGTAAGAGGATAGAAAGTCCAGAGATAAACCCATGCACCTATGGTCACCTAATCTATGAGAAAGAGGCAAGAATTTACAATGGAGAAAAGACAGCCTCTTCAAATAAGTGGTGCTGGGAAAACTGGGCAGCTACATGTAAAAGAATGAAATTAGAACATTCTCTAACGCCATACACAAAAATAAATTCAAAATGTATTAAAGACCTAAATGTAAGACTGGAGGGGCTTCCCTGGTGGCGCAGTGGTTGAGAGTCCGCCTGCCGATGCAGGGGACACGGGTTCGTGCCCCGGTCTGGGAGGATACCACATGCCGTGGAGCGGCTGGGCCCGTGAGTCATGGCCGCTGAGCCTGCGCGTCCAGAGCCTGTGCTCCGCAACGGGAGAGGTCACAGCAGTGAGAGGCCCGTGTACAGCAAAAAAAAAAAAAAAAAAAAAAAAAAAAAAAAAAAAAAAAAGACTGGATACTTTAGAACTCTTAGAGGAAAACATAGGCAGAACACTCTCTGACATAAATCACAGCAAGATCTTTTTTGATCCACCTGCTAGAGTAATGAAAATAAAACAAAAATAAACAAATGGAACCTAATTAAACTTAAAAGCTTTTTCACAGCAAAGCAAATCACAAACTAAACAAAAAGACAACCTATATGTAATAGGAGAAAATATTTGCAAATAAAGCAACTGACCAGGGATTAAGCTCCAATATATATGTATATTATTTATTCATATATATTAAGCTCCAATATATATTTTCTCATCATAAATCCTATATATTTTAGGCAATTTAGAAGAAACATTTCATGGAGCATGTGGAGAAAACAGAATCCTCTACCCTGTTGGTGGGAATGTAAATTAGTACAGCCACTATGGAGAAGAGTATGGAGGTTCCTTAAAACACTAAAAATAGAGCTATCATATGTTCTAGCAATCTCACTCCTGGGTATATATCCAGAGTAAGCTATAATTCGAGCAGACACACGCACCCCAATGTTCATTGCAGAACTATTTACAATAGGCAGGACATGGAAGCAATCTAAATGTCCATCGATGGATGAATGGATAAAGATGTGGTAGTTATATACAATGGAATATTACTCAACCATTAAAAGAAGAATGAAATAATGTCATTTGCAGCAACATGGATGGACCTAGAGATTACCATACTAAGTGAAGTAAGTCAGACAGAGAAACAAATATCATATGATATCTCCTATGTGTGGAACCTAAAAAAAGGAAAAAAAGGTACAAATGAACTCATTTACAAAACAGAAATAGAGTTACAGATGTAGAAAACAAATTTATGGTTACCAGGGGGGAAAGCGGTGGGAGGGATAAACTGGGAGACTGGGACTGACTCATATTCACACTATTATATACAAAGTAGATAACTAATAAGGGCCTACTGTATAGCACAGGGAACTCTACTTAATACTCTGTAATGGCCTATAAGGGAAAAGAATCTAAAAAAGATTGGACATATGTATATGTATAACTGTTTCACTTTACTGTACATCAGACAATAACACAACATTGTAAATCAACTACACTCCAATGAAAATTAATTTTTAAAAAATTTAAAAAAAACAACAAACAAAAACCTTAATGAATTTTTTCCCTATTAAATAGTGATCAAGTTTCAGAACTCCTCAGTTTCTTATTGTGTTATCATCATATGGAGGAGATAGTGAACTAAACTTGGGAAATCTTGAATCAGTTGTTGCCAGAGCCACTATCTAGCTCTGTGGCCATGAATAATGTATTTCACTTTTCTGAACCTCAGGTCTTACTTTTTAAATTCAAGAGACCACACACACACACACACTCTCACACAGAGACACTCAGCTCTTTAGCAGCTGTAGCTGGTGGTGGCAACTTTGCTGCTTAGGATGGAATGATGCTCCTTGACAAATTTATCTCCATCTTTATTATATGGTCCCCAACCTTTTTGATTTCTCAGCAACATATACCCAAAGACTATCCTTCTAGTTTAAACATAATCTACAGGGGCTTCCCTGGTGGTGCAGTGGTTAAGAATCCGCCTGCTAATGCAAGGGACACAGGTTTGAGCCCTGGTCCAGGAAGATTCCATGTGCCATGGATCAACTAAGCCTGTGTGCCACAACTACTGAACCTGTGCTCTAGAGCCTTTGAGCCACAACTACTTAAGCCCATGCACCTAGAGTCCATGCTCAGCAACAAGGGAAGCCACCACAATTAGAAGCCTGCACACCACAATGAAGAGCAGCTCCCACTCGCTGCAACTAAAGAAAGCCTGTGCACAGTAATGAGGACCCAATGTAGAAAGAAAGAAAGAAAGAAAAAGAAAGAAACAAACAAACAAAGAAACAAAGAAAGAAACAAAGAAACAAAGAAAGAAACAAAGAAAGAAAGAGCATAATCTACAGAAATTTTACTTGGAAATTTCTTGGCTATGTTGCCAAAACAATGAGGTTTTTTTTGTTTATTTGTTTTTTTAATTGAAGCAGACAGTAGGTAGAGCATGGGTAGTGCTTCAGTAGATGTACATATTTTCTATTTTCACCACTGGAGGCTTCCTATGTTTGGGGAAATTGAAACAAATAAATATAACTATATCCTATAAATGTTTAAGTGAAAATATGAGTGTCTCATTCTTAAAAGTTTTCTATATAACCTTATAAATATTAGAAGCGATTTTCTTGAAGAATATAAACATAGGGAAAACTAGCAATATTTAAAGGTCTTGATGAAGAACTAATTTTTTTTTTCTCCATGAGTGCCTTGAAAAGATTATTTGGATCACAAAATAATAAAAGTTTCATCTCCCACTGTGTTAGATTAATTCAATGCAGAGATAATTATACAATATTATCTCAAGAAAAAACAGACAGTTACTTTTATCCATGCATACGTATCTCTAGAACAAATTTAGCCACATTTTTCTATTGATTTTCACTCTATTGGTTGCCTTTGGATTAAATTTTTAAAAGTTTTAAGAAGTGAGCATAAAACCACAAAATAGAAACTATCCCTTTTAATCTTCCAATTTTATTTTCAGGAACTCAGTCCCGAGCCAAGAATCCAGTAACTCTACTAAGGAGAGGAGCTTCATTGTGGAGAGGTGACAATTAGTTTTCTTTCTCAGAAGCTTATCCCATAGATTATCTGAGTTTTTGGAAACAGTAGAGAACAATGACAGAATACCCCAAAACATTGCTTAAGTTTTTCAGGTCACTAATGTGCCATGGACATAGGTCCAGTGTCAGTGTGTGGTGCATGGGAGAGGGTGACCATAAAATATAGCACCTCTAATGTTCAGGTCTCCTTTAAGAGTTACTAGAGCATGCTCTTGAGCAGGATAGTGCCCTTTCCATAACCTCTAGAAGAGGATTCCATCAGTGGTATCTGCCATAATTCAAGTATACTTAAAGCAAATGAGCAATGGGGGTACTTTCATCATGATCCTCAGAGTCTACATCTGGTTCTTGATTTTACCTCATGCTTGCAACTTACTAGCAAGTTTCAGCACCTGACATATCTCTGGGAAATCAAATTACTTCAGTCTTGTTTCCAGCTCTAGTACAATAGTGGTTGAAGTGTTGTGCACTTATCCTTCACCAACAACCCATGTCTCCTGCACCTATGAACTGAAGTCAGGTACACATAGGATAAGACAGTCCCTCATGAAGCCCTTGATCTGCCTTGCATTGAAGGCTTAACTATGCCTTCTTTTGATGTAGCATTAGTGCTCCCTATCTACTTGGGCTCACCTCTGACTTTGGAATAGTGTTGAGCTTTGGATACCTGAGAAGTATATTCAAGCCTATGACGTCCCTGCCTCCTCAGCCACAAGCTTCACAGACCAGTTCATTAGCTCCCTGCCTTTAGTTACTGAGTTAAATGCTTCTGAGAGTAGACTAAGTGGGCTCATATGAGGGGTTTCTTTTATGGGTAAAGGTAGAAAATTTTAAAATATGAAAGTACAAATGCTAAAACAATAAGTAGACTATCACTTAGTTAAGAACAATGACAATAACAGTAAAAGTAATAAAATGGGGGAGGGGGGACCTTCAAGATGACAAAGGAGTAAGACATGGAGATCACCTTCCTCCCCATAAATACATCAAAAATACATCTACATGTGGAACAACTCCAACAGAACACCTACTGAACGTGGGCAGAAGACCTCAAACTTACCAAAAGGCAAGAAATCCCCATGTAACTACATAGGGCAAAAGAAAAAAAGAAAAAACAGAGACAAAAGAATAGGGATGGGACCTGCACCACTGGGAGGGAGCCGTGAAGGAGGAAATGTTTCTACACACTAGGAAACCCCTTCACTGGTGGAGACGTGGAGGTGGGGAGAGGGAAGATTCAGAGCCACAGAGGAGAGTGTAAAGACAAAGTAGAGAGATTCCCACACAGAGGATGGATGTCAACCAGCACTCACCAGCCTGATAGGCTTGTCTGCTAACACACTGGGGCAGGTGGGGGATGGGAGCTGAGGCTCAGGCTTCAGAGGTTAGAATCCAGGGAGAGAACAGTAATTGGCTCTGTGAAAACAACCTGAATGGGGTTGGTGCACCACAGATAGGAGGACGGAGTCCGGGAAAAATCCTGGAACTGCCTAAGAGGCAAGAGACCATTGTTTCAGGGTGTAGGAGCAGAGGAGATTCAGAGCACCAGAAATGAGCTTCAGAAACGGGCACGAGCTGTGACTATCAGTTCTGACAACAGAGAGAGGCATGAAACACTAACACTGCTGCTGCAGCCACCAAGAAGCCTGTGTGCAAGCACAGGTCACTATCCACACCTCCCGTCCTGGGAGCCTGTGAAGCCCAGCACTGCCAGGGTCCCATGATCCAGGGACAACTTCCACGAGAGAACATACGGTGTGCCTCAGGCTGTTGCAATGTCACTCTGGCCTCTGCTGTCACAGGCTCACTCCACATTCTGTACCCCTCCATCCCCCCAGCCAAAGTGAGCCAGAGCCTGCTAATCAGCCACTCCTTTAACCCCCTCCTGTCTGGGTGAAGAACAGAAGGCAGAGAGAGACCTACATGCAGAGGCAGGACCAAATACAAAGCTGAGCTCCAGGCACTGTGCAAACAAAGAAGAGAAAGAGAAATTTCTCTGTGCAGCCTCATGAGGAGCGGATTAAATCTCCACAATCAACTTGATGCACCCTACATCTGTGGAATGCCTAAATAGACAGCAAATCATCACAAAATTGAGGTGGTGGACTTTGGGAGCAACAGTAGACTTGGGGTTTGCTGTATGCAACTGAATAGCATCTGATTTTTAGGTTTATCTTAGCTTAGTTTTTAATGCTTGTTATCATTCATGGATTTGTTTATTGGTTTGGTTACTCTCTTCTTTTTTTATTACTTTCTATTTTAATACATTTTTAAATTTTAATAACTTTATTTTATTTTATTATAATGTTTTTTCTTTCTTTCTTTCTTCTTTCTTTCTTTCTTTCTTTCTTTCTTTCTTTCTTTCCTTTATTTCTGAGCCATGTGGCTGACAGGGTCTTTGTGCTCCAGCTGGGTGTCAGTCTTGACCCACTGAGGTGGAAGAGCCAATTACAGGACATTGGATGACCAGAGACCTCCCAGCCTCATGTAATATCAGTTGGCAAGAGCTCTCCCAGAGACCTCTGTTTCAACGTTAAGACCCAGCTCCACTCAATGACCAGAAAACACTAGTACTGGACAACCCACGCCAAACTAGTAAGACAGGCACACAACCTCACCCATTAGCAGAGAGGCTGCCTAAAACCATAATAAGGTCACAGAAAACCCAAAACACACCACCGGATGCAGTCATGCCCACCAGAAAGACAAGATGCAGCCTCATCCAGCAGAACACAGGCAGCAGTCCCCTCCACCACAAAGCCTAAACAACCCATTGAACCAACCTTACCCACTGGGAACAGACACCAAAATCAACAAGAACTACAAACCTGCAGCCTGTGAAAACGAGACCCCAAACACAGTAATTTAAGCAAAATGAGAAGAAAGAGAAACACACAACAGATGAAAGAGCAAGGTAAAAACCCAACAGACCAAACAATGAAGAGGGAATAGGCAGTCTATCTGAAAAAGAATTCAAAGTAATGATAGTAAAGATGATCCAAAATCTTGGAAATAGAATGGAGAAAATACACAAAATGTTGAACAATGACTTAAAAGAACTAAAAAGCAAACAAAAATGAAGAAAAACACAGTAAATGAAATCGGGGCTTCCCTGGTGTCACAGTGGTTAAGAATCCACCTGCCAAGTCAGAGGACACAGGTTCGTGCCCTGGTCCGGGAACATCCCACATGCCATGGAGCAACTAAACCCGTGCACCACAACTACTGAGCTTTTGCTCTAGAACCCACGAGCCACATCTACTGAGCCCATGTGCTACAACTACTGAAACCCATGTGCCTAGACCCTGTGCTCTGCAATAAGTGATGCCACTGCAATGAGAAGCCTGCACACCGCAACGAACAGTAGCCCCAGCTCACAACAACTAGAGAAAGCCGGCGCACAGCAACAAACACCCAATGCAGCCAAAAATGATAAAATAAATAAATTTATTTTTAAAAATAAATAAATAAATAAATAATGAAGTTAAATATTCTCAGGAAGGAATGAATAGCAGAAGAACCGAGGCAGAAGAATGCATAAGTGACCTGGAAGGAAAAATAGTGGAAATAACTACTGCAGAGCAGAATAAACAAAAAGAATGAAAAGAATTGAGGACAGTGTCAGAGATCTCTGGGACAACATTAAACACACCAACATTCGAATTATAGGGGTCCCAGCAGAAGAAGGGGAAAAGGAAGGGACTGAGAAAATATTTTAAGAGATTACAGTTGAAAACTTACCTAGTATGGGAAAGGAAATAGTCAATCGAGTCCAGGAAGTGCAGAGAGTCCCGTACAGGATAAATCCAATGAGAAACATGCCAAGACACATATTAATTAAACTATCAAAAATAAAATACAAAGAAAAAATATTAAAAGCAGCAAGGGAAAGCAACAAATAACATACAAGGGAATCCCCACAAGGTAAATAGCTGATCTTTCAGCAGAAACTCTGTAAGCCATAAGGGAGTGGCAGGACATGTTGAAAGTGCTGAAAGGGAAAAAACATACAACCAAGATTACTCTACCCAGCAAGGATCTCATTCAGATTCGACAGAGAAATTAAAATTTTTACAGACGAGCAAAATGTAAAAGAATTCAGCACCACCAAACCAGCTTTACAACAAAGGCTAAAGGAAATTCTCTAGGGAGGAAACACGAGAAAAGGAAAAGACCCACAAAAACAAACCCAAAACAATGAAGAAAATGGTAATAGGAGCATACATATTGATAATTACTTTAAATGTAAATGGATTAAATGTTCCAACCAAAAGACAGCGACTGGCTGAATGGATACAATAACAAGATTAGTATACCTGCTGTCTACAAGGGACGCACTGCACACCTAGGGACACATACAGACAGAAAGTGAAGAGATGGAAAAAGATATTTCATGCAAATGGAAATCAAAAGAAAGCTGGAGTAGCAATTCTCATATCAGACAAAATAGACTTTATAATAACGACCATTACAAGAGACAACGAAAGACACTAAATAATGATTAAGGGATCAATTCAAGAAGAAGATATAATGATTGTAAATATTTATGCACCCAACATAGGAGCACCTCAATACATAAGGCAAATACGAACAGCCATAAAAGGGGAAACTGACAGTAACACAATCATACTAGGGGAATTTAACACCCCAATTTCACCAGTGGACAGATCATCCAAAATGAAAATAAAAAAGGAAATACAAACTTTAAATGACAGATAAAACAAGAGGGACTTAATTGATATTTATAAGACATTCCATCCAAAAACAACAGAATACCATTTTCTCAATTCTCATGGAATATTCTCCAGGATATATCATATCTTGGGTCACAAATCAAGCCTTGGTATATTTAAGAAATTAAAATTTATCAAGTATCATTTCCGACTACTATCCTCTGAGACTAGATATCATTTACAGGAAAAAAAATGTAAAAATTAACAATACATGAAGGATAAACAATATGCTACTAAATAACGAGAGTATCACTGAAGAAGTCAAAGAGGAATTCAAAATATACCCAGAAACAAATGACAATGAAAAACATGATGACCCAAAACCGATGGGATGTAGCAAAAGCAGTTCTAAGAGGGAAATTTATAGCAATACAATCCTACCTCAAAAAACAAGAAAAATCTCAAATAAACAAACTAATCTTACACCTAAAGCAACTAGAGAAAGAAGAACAAAATCCCCCAAAGTTAGCAGAAGGAAAGAAATCATAAATATCAGATCAGAAATAAATGAAAAAGAAATGAAGGAAATGATAGCAAAGAGCAGTAAAACTAAAAGCTGCTTCCTTGAGAAGAGAAAATAATAATGATAAACCATTAGCTAGACTCATCAAGAAAAAAGGGAGAAGACACAAATCAACATAATTAAAAATGAACAAGAAGTAACAACTGACACAGCAGAAACACAAAGGATCATGAGAGATTACTACAAGCAACTATATGCCAATAACATGGACAACCTGGAAGAAATGGACAAATTATTAGAAAAATACAACCTTCCAAGACTGAACCAGGAAGGAAATATAAACAGACTAATCACAAGCACTGAAATTGAAACTGTGATTTAAAAACTTCTGACAAACAAAAGCCCAGGACGAGATGGGAAATTCTATCAAACATTTAAAGAAGAACTAACACTTATCTTTCTCAAACTTTTCCAAAGTACAGCAGAGGGAGGAACACTCCAAAACTCATTCTATGAGGCCACCATCACCCTGATTCCAAAACCAGACAAAAATGTCACAAGAAAAGAAAACTAAAGGCCAATATCACTGATGAACATAGATGCAAAAAGCCACAACAAAATACTAGCAAAAAGAATCGAACAGCACATTAAAAGGATCATACACCATGATCAAGTGGGTTTTCTCCCAGGAATGCACAGATTCTTCAATATATGTAAATCAATCGTTTTGATACACCATATTAACAAATTGAAGGATAAAAACCATATGATCATCTCAGTAGATGCAGGAAAACCTTTTAACAAAATTCAACACCCATTTATGATAAAAAACCTTCCAGAAAGTAGGCATAGAGGGAACTTACGTTCACTTAATGAAGGCCATATATGACAAACCCACAGCGAACATCATCCTCAATGGTGAAAAACTGAAAGCATTTCCACTAAGATCAGGAACAAGACAAAGTTGTCCATTCTCACCACTATTATTCAACATTGTTTTGGAAGTTTTAGCCACAGAAATCAGATAAGAAAAAGAAATAAAACGAATCCAAATTGGAAAAGAAGTAAAGCTGTCACTGTTTGAAGATGACATGATACTATACATACAGAATCCTAAAGATGCTACCAGAAAACTACTAGAGCTAATCAATGAATTTGGTAAAGTATCAGGATACAAAATTAATGCACAGAAATCTCTTGCATTCCTATTCACTAATGATGAAAACTCTGAAAGAGAAATTAAGAAAACATTCCCATTTACCATTGCAAGAAAAAGAATAAAATTCCTAGGAATAAAGCTACTTAAGGAAACAAAAAACATGTATGCAGAAAACTATAAGACACTGATGAAAGAAATTAAAGACAAAACAAACAGATGGAGAGATATACCATGTTCTTGGACTGGAAGAATCAATGTTGTGAAAATGACTATACTACCCAAAGCAATTGACAGATTCAATGCAATCCCTATCAAACTACCAATTACATTTTTCACAGAACTAGAACAAAAATTTCCACAATTTGTATGGAAACACAAAAGACCCTGATTAGCCAAAACAATCTTGAGAAAGAAAAACAGAGCTGGAGGAATCAGTCTCCCACACTTCAGACTATACTACAAAGCTACAGTAATCAAGACAGTATGGTACTGACACAAAAACAGAAATATAGATCAATGGAACAGGATAGAAAGCCCAGAGATAAACCCATGCTCATATGGTCACATTATCTTTGATAAAGGAGGCAAGAATATACAATGGAGAAATGACTGCCACTTCAATAAGTGGTGCTGAGAAAACTAGAGAGCTTCATTTAAAAGAATGAAATTAGAGCACTGCTTAACACCATTCACAAAAATAAACTCAATATGGGTTAAAAACCTAAATGTAAGGCCAGACACTATAAAACTCTTAGAGGAAAACATGGGCAGAACATTCTATGATATAAATCACAGCAAGATCCTTTTTGACCCACCTCCTAGATAAATGTAAATAAAAACAAAAATAAACAAATGGGACCTAATGAAACTTAAAAGCTTTCGCACAACAAACGAAACCATAAACAAGACTAAAAGACAACCCTCAGAATGGGAGAAAGTATTTGCAAATGAAGCAACTGACAAAGGATTAATCTCCAAAATTTACAAGCGCTCATGCAGCTCAATATCAAAAAAAACCAAACCACCCAATCCCAAAATGGGCAGAAGACCTAAACAGACATTTCTCCAAGAAGATATACAGATTGCCAACAAACACATGGAAGGATGCTCAACATTACTAATCATTAGAGAAATGCAAATCAAAACTACAATGAGGTATCTCCTCACACCAGTCAGAATGGCCATCATCAAAACATCTACAAACAATAAATGCTGGAGAGGGTGTAGTGAAAAGGGAACTCTCTTGCACTGTTGGAGGGAATGTAAATTGATACAGCCACTATGGAGAACAATATGGAGGTTCATTAAAAACCTAAAAGTAGAACTACCATATGACCCAGCAATCCCACTACTGGGCATATACCCTGAGAAAACCATAATTCAAAAGAAGTCATGTATCACAATGTTCATTGCAGCACTATTTACAATAGCCAGGATATGGAAGCAACCTATATGTCCATCAACAGATAAATGGATAAAGAAGATATGGCACATATATATAATGGAATATTATTCAGCAATGAAAACAAAACTGAGGTATTTTTAGTGAGGTGGATAGATCTAGAGTCTGTTATACAGAGTGAAATAAGTCAGAAAGAGAAAAACAAATACCATCTTCTAACACATATATATGGAATCTACAAAAAAATAAAAAGGTTTTGACAAACCTAGGGGCAGGACAGGAATAAAGATGCAGATGTAGAGAGTGGAGTTCAGGACACAGGGAGGGGGAATGGTAAGCTTGGATGAAGTGAGAGAGTGGCATTGACATATGTAGACTACCAAATGTAAAATAGATAACTAGTGAGAAGCAGCCGCATAGCAGAGGGAGATCAGCTGAGTGCTTTGTAACACCTAGAGGGGTGGGATAGGGACGGTGGGACGGAGACACAAGAGGGAGGTGATATGGAGATATATGTATGCATATAGCTGATTCACTTTGTTGTACAGCAGAAACTAACACATTTTAAAGTAATTATACTCCAATAAAGATTTTAAGAAAAAAATATAAGGTAACGAGTGACTATGTCTTAGACCCTGTGCTTAATATGCCACATACATTAAAGCATTTCAAATTAGAACAATCCTATAGGGAGATATGTTATCCTAAATTTGCCAGTGGTTATATGTCTGGGATAGTGGCATTAGGTAGGTAGGATTAGGGATGAAGAGATTTTAAAAATCCTTCAGGTTAAAACTGAAAGAAAAACTTAGGAGATGAGTTTTGTCTGTCAACTGGCTAAGTCCAAGAGCAATCAGCAAATTAGTAAATCTTTCCCATGTCAACCAACTTAATGTGTGTTCACAGTGGAATGATTTACACATTTCCTTGAGGATGTCTTTATCAGAGCCAACTGCTACACTGTAACACCCTTCACTATACCTTAAAATTGAGGAACCACTCACTGCCAAGTCTGCACAATTGTGACTCCTGGAGGACAGTGACTATGAATTGCTTACATTTATGTTTCTCTTGGTGCTTTAAGTCAAGGCTAATTCAGGGCAACTTCAGTTAGATTTTTGGAACATCCTGTCTCGGGGTTTAACACATGCCATAAAAGACCCTGAACTATCTATTAGCATCAAGGCTGATAAAATCAGGACGGCTGAAGTCCCAAATTTGGAAAGTTGGGGTATCTGTGACTAGGACTTAATGAGATTACACGTTTATGATTCAGTGAACTCAATTTATTTTCACAGTATGGAGAGGTAACTTCCTGCCAAGAAAGATATATTTTATAGATGTGTTATAATAGAAAGTCAAATATGAGTTTTTATGAAGATGAATATTTACTGGAAATTACTAGAGATTATCTTTCACATCACCAGAATTACTGTGACTTCTGGCTTCTGGTTGAAGAAGGTCTATGAAAAGCACCATTAGGAGCACAGTGGTGGAAGAAGAGTGAGGCTTGGTATTTGTTCATTTTCCTCTCTCCCTGAAAGGCTGGCTTGGGCCAACCTATGTCCTGTGACTGAAGGTCTCTGTCCTTCCAGGTTCAGGCCACTGACTCCTCTTCTTCATTTCTTCAGGCCTAGTAATGATAATAGTCATCTCCAAGCTACTACATTTCCCCTTGTGGTAACTCTACATTCATACCCTTTTAAACAACCCATTATAAAGAAACCCACACTGAATTATCTGTTTTGAATGCACTATCCGTTTTCTGTTAGACAGAAACATCAACCCCTCAGGCATAAAACAGCCCTAGATTTATTGTGTCTGCCTTCTCCATCATCCTTTTTTAGAGTTGTTTTTTCTTTAATCCCCATGTTAAACCTCCTGATGTTTACCTTTCTGCCTTCAACTTTCTCTCACCTTTCAAAAGGCTGTGATACCCTCCCTTCTTATCCATTTGTTAGCTTTTTTTATTTTTATTTTTGGTTTGAGCCACATTATTCCTGTTCTGGCCATAATCATAGTTTAGTTTTCTGGAGATAAAAATCTACTGCAGCCAAATGGATTATAAAGACTCAAAATTCCCTGTGAATATAAACTGCAAATGGCATAAATGACTTTTGTTATTTGCAAGTGGCTTGATAACACGTGTAGTGCTATATGCAAATGAGTGCTGATGTGAAAGTGGCTTTGTCACTTGAGAGTAATGTGTTTTAGGTGAAAAAAGTTTCATGGTACAGAGTTTTCTTTTTTTTTAAAACATCTTTATTGGAGTATAATTGCTTTACAATGTTGTGTTAGTTTCTGCTACATAACAATGTGAATCAGCTATATGTATACATATATCCCTACTGAAAACTCTTACTTATATCAGTTCCTTTGAATCTCTTAACTGACCCTGGAATACTTATGGCAATAGCTTTTGCTTCTACATAATATAAAAACAACCCTTCAAAGTTAAACAGAGTCATTTTTCTATTGATTCCCTTGTTAAACACGTAATCAGTGTCTACTCTATGTCAGGCACTATGTTTGGCTTACAGATTTCAAAAAGGAATAGGATACAATCTCTGCCTTCAAGAAACTCACAGCTAGTGGTGGAAGTAGAAACATAAGCAGAGAGCAGAATACAGTGTATAAGAGCAATGGAGAAATAGATAAACAAATAAAATATTGCAGGAGCATAAAGGAGTAACCAAATTACACTGGGCAATTATAGAATATTTTCCAGAGGAGACAATTCCTGAACTAAATCAACAGAAGTGGACATGTACAACTGCCTGTAAACATATCCTACTGAATGTCCTATAGAAACTTCAAACTCAACAAGGGCCAAAGTAACACATCATCACTTACCTTAAATATTCTTCTTCTGTATTTCTCTATTCTTAGGTTCCATTCAGTCACCTACATTACAAACCAGGGCAGCAACTATAACCAATCAATTATTTATAAAGTCTTGTCCATTTAACTCCTTCAAAGGAATGGAAAGAGAGAGCTGACCAAACATGAGTCAGAACTGATAAGAACACTGAGAGCTCAATTGTGGTTGGAAATTATGAGGGGCTAATATTTGTGTTTACAGGTATTTCTCAAAAAATACCCAAATCTTTACTTACAAATGAAAAGCAAACCTAATCATGGAATGATTTAACTCTTCAGAGACAATTTAAGAGACTTTTGTATCAGACTATCTGGGATTTCATTTTCATACTAGTGCCCTTGGAAATTTAGACATACCCCCTTGAGGTGAAAGTGGGGAAAGTAATTATTTCAGACACACCAGAGAATTACTGCTTTTCCTGAATAATGTTACTTATGGAGTATGTTTTACATAAGAATATTTTTGAAACCACACACACAAAAAAATGTCGAGACAGCGAGGCTGAGAGTAAGAGCAAACAGAATGTCTCTGGACATCTATCACTGGTCATGATACTAATCTGCTTCTCAAGACAGAAAGATTATTTCTCTTTAATTTCTAGTTTTATGATAAAGTCCTTCTTAAGATTTGAGTAAACATAGGACATAATATAATTTCATTTAAAATAGGTTGTTATCAAGACAGGATTCATTGAAATGCCTACAAAACATTAAGGGAGCCTATTTGGAAGTACTAGCTATTTTAAAAAAATCAATCCATCAAAAGTATGTCATCAGTAATAGGAAGATAATACAATTTGAAAACTGCATTGGGGTAAAATAAATAAAATTCACAAATTCCTTAGACTACAGCACAGAATTTTGATGTTTAATGCAAACTGAATAGTATTGTTGCTCTTCATTTTTTGGTTCATTTTACAAAGTAACCTTACATGTGAATATTCTAAAATTGCTTGTGTTAAATAAAATGGATTCTGCATTCCTTTCACATCAGCAAGTGCTTACTAATTATTGCTGTCTCTGGGATGTTATACTGCATTGATCCAGGCATTGAAATCTGATGATTTTGATTTGTGCCTAAAGCTCAAATGGGGTTTAGTGAACAGTATCATTTTCCCAAGAGTAAATTCTCCTTGCTGTGTATGTTTCCTTCATCCCCCCAAAATGCTACACAACTTGGAAACTCTGAGTAGATTGTGACCTTATATTTTTTAGTTCAGTATATAATGATGCCTTCTATTTACAATAGCTTTGCCTTAGGACCATTACAGGACTCACTAAAATGTATTATTATTATTATTATTATTATTTTTTGTGGTACACGGGCGTCTCACTGTTGTGGCCTCTCCCGTTACAGAGCACAGGCTCTGGATGCACAAGCTCAGCGGTCATGGCTCACGGGCCCAGCCGCTCCACGGCATGTGGGATCTTCCTGGACCCAGACACGAACCCGTGTCCCCTGCATTGGCAGGTGGACTCTCAACCACTGTGCCATCAGGGAAGCCCTACAATGTATTATCTTAAACATGCCTATGTCCTAGTACAAAAGGAAGATATGCCTAATATTAATTTTTCAGCTGAAGAACTTTGAAGAATAAAAATAATTGTCCTCCCCACTTTCTCTCCTCCTCTCTCTCTCACACACACAGAGTAGAACATCTAAATTTTTTTTTTTTTACTTTAGGCTCAAATTAACACATTGAGTTCCTGTCCTCTTCTTATACCTCAAAAAATATTCACTATATCTCATTTTTTGGCTGTTTACCTTTATATATACTTATAAAACTTTTTCTTTAAAGTTTAGTAACATAAGGCCAAAAGTTTTTAGGTAAGAACACTACACACCACTAAAAAAAATAGCTTCTCCCCAGTAGAGCCACTACTAGAACATCATAATTATAGAAAACTATAAGTTATTCTCCAAGGAAATGTGAAATGCCATTCCATTTGGATATAACTATGCCCAACCTTACTGAAAATAGTAGGTTTTTCTCTAAGATGGAAGACAAAAGTGATCTTCACTTTTGAATCAAAAGATATAAGCTCAGCACATGTAAATCCATCCATGGAGTCCATCAATAAGTCATTACTAAAGTTTCATGAAAATGAAACTTCATAGAGATTTTAAATTCTAATGGATGAGACACTTAGATAAAACATATTTTTCCTCTGTTCTTATTGGGATGCAAAATATGTAATATTTTATGCCATACAAGTTAATCAGAAAACATTTACTCATGATGTTTTTGAGGATTCCAAAATTATCATTAATTTACTGAATTTTGGAACATAAATCCCAATTTCCAATGTTTCTGGAAACTTCTATTGCTTTATAGGATACAGATTTCAAGGATTCTAGGGGTGTTCTGTGTTGAAACTGTTCTCATAATGATATCAGAAAATAAAATGACAGACATATACAAAAACTTTACAGCATTTTGCTATATCGATTCCAATAAACTAAAATAAATGTGTTGTAATTTCCTATTCTGTTCCATGATTACCACATCAATTATTCTTGATAAGCTCCTCAACTATAATAAGATTGGTACACCCTCAGATTTACCTAAATGGAAAACAAAGGAAACCTTGGGGAAACTTAAATTCTGTCAGGTTTTTCTCCTAGTATAGAACACCAGCATTGAGTTATTTCACCTACTGGAAAAAAAGATGGCATTCCACATTACTCCTCTCAAGCCCAAAATGAGGAACCCAGTTATTCTTCTCAGTCCTCAATTCAAATAGCCTTATTTCATATTTCTACACCTGACTTATCAGAGAATAATTTCTGAAATGGCCTGCATTTAGTGGTTTAAAAGTCGTATATGTTGTTTACAAAGAAGAAAACAATTTTTTTACTGGAGAAATCTGGTAGACACCAGGATACAGTGTCATCATGGGCTTCCTGGTATAAGACTCTGAGAAGACACTCATAACTTACATGGCATTCTTGCCTCAAATACATAACCTGAATCTCCTCATGAGAAAACTTCTACAAAATAAATGGCATATTTTTTTAAATGTCATGAAAGAAAAAGAAACAAAAATTAAGTGTAATAAATGCCCCAGAATTGGACCCTGAGCCAAGAAAACCAAACCAAAACAAGCAAAACACACTATAAAGGACATATGTCAACTGAAAATATTTTAATAAGATCTTTAGATAATTGTATTAACATTGTTTCCTGTTTTTGATCAATGTATTGTGGTTATATACATGAATAACCTTAACCTTAGGAAACATACCCCAAAATATTTAACAGTAATGGGGCATGATACCTGTAACTTATTCTCAAATGTTCTGAAGAGAAACACACACACACACACACATATGGGAGGAGGGGACCAGAGATGGAGATATTACAGCAAATGTGGCAAAATGTTAACAATTGGTGAATCTGAGAAGAGTATATAGGAGTTCTTTGTACTATTATTCTGACTTTTCTGTAAGTTTCAAATTATTTCAAAATAAAAAGTTTAAAAAAAAGTATATAAGTTGTTTTCCGGGTTGAAGATGGAGGAGGAGTAGAAGGACATGGAGTTCATATCTCTCCACAGATACATCAGGGATACAACTATAGATGCAACAATTCTCACAGAACACCAGCTAAACACTAGCAGAAGACCTTGGATACCAGAAAGGACTATAAATATCCCTGCATAACTGGCTAGGATGAAAGAAAGAAGAGAGAAGGAGGAAGAGAGGAAGGAGGATGGGACCTGTACCCTGGGATGGGGCAGCTGAAACAGAAGAAAGATTCCTGAATTCAGGGAAACCCTCTCACTGATGGGGAAATTGACTGGGACAGGAGGGAAGCACTTGAGGCTGTCAGAAGAGGGTGAAGAGGTCAATCTGTAGCAGACCTGACAGAGTGAGAAATACACAGATGGTCCGTATTATGGCACTATGTGTCCCAGACTGGGATGTATGTTCATAGGTGTGCAAGGGGCTGGGAACTGGAGAGTGGGGATTGGAGAACAGGCCCAGAGCAAGAACAGCTGTTGGCTGAGGGAAGACGGACTGAGGGGAAGGGAGGGAGGAAACCCACAACAGGGAATGCCTAAGGAGGAAGACCAGATTGCCATGGAAACAGCAGTAGCAGTGCTGAGTCACACACAAGGGGAGGAACCACTATTGTAGCCTCTTTCTCCCCACACACCAACACCTGCAGGCGGACAATAAAAGAAGCCCTCTCAGGGCTGGCTCTCATGTTCCAGCTGCCAAGCAATAGAAAAAGCTCCCACAGGGCTGGGCCTCATAAGCCTGCTGCTGGGTGCCAGAAAAGGCCCTCACTAGGTTCATATATCTTGTGACAATGGCCACCAGCTTCCCTGCACGTTTGGTGCCACTGGGGTTCCTGAGATCCAAGAAGTCATATGACCTCTGTGCCCTGTCCACACTGGGGCAGATCCAAGAGCTCCAAGGAAGCCTCAGGGTGAGACTCCTGTGGGTGAATCACACACTGAGGTGGGGATAAAACCAAAGCTGAACCCCAGATATGGGGCAACTGAGGAAGAAGATCAAAATTCTTCCCATCAGCTGTACAAGCTGCAGATTAAATCCCCAAGACCAGCTAGGTAGACCTTGTGTCTATGGAATAGCTGAGTAGACAATGAGTGTTCCCACAAGTGAAAACGGTCTAGCTCTGGCAGCTGTGGACTTTGGGGGCAAGCACACGCAAGAATTGGGCCAGATCAGAGTCTGAGTGGTCCACACAGGGCCCACAGAAGGTCGAGAGACCAGCCCAGAGGCAGAGGAGAGCTTCTTGGAGAGGTGGAGCTGGGATGTGTCTCACAGCATGTACAAGGACACTTACAGTTGAGACCACATGGAAACCTAATTATTATTATTAATTTTATTATGTTTTGATTCATTCTGTTGGTTCTGGCTTTTTTTTTTTCTTTGTTGTTTTAGGGGTTTTTTTGTTTGTCTTTTGGGGGGGTCTTCATTTTTATAACATATTTTTTTATTTTTTATATATTTCTATTTTTACTTTGCTTTTCTGTTGCTTTGTGTTCTTTTCCCTAATTTTTTTCTTCTTCTTGTTCTTTGGTATATTTTATTTTTTTTAATATTTCCATTTCTACTTTGCTCTTCTGTTGTCTGGTTTTTTTCCCTTTTTATTTTATTTTATTATTATTATTTTTAAATGATTTGTATCACTTTGTTCTGTTTCCTTGCTTTATTCTTCAGTTGGCACACTGTTTTGCTTTTGTTTTCAGGTTTTGTGTTTTGGTTATTTTTGATCCTGTTTAATTTTGTTTTTGAGTTCTTCTATTTGTCTAATTATTCTCTTCTTTTTGTTTTATCTGGTTCTGTTTTTGTTTCTTGTGCATGTGTGTGTGTGTTTCCTTCTTTCTGTTTTATTTGTTTTTTAACATTTCTCTCAGTTTTTGTTTGTCTCTTTTTCCTTAATATATTTTCTATTTTCTTTTTTTTTATATTTCTATTTCTATGTTGCTTCTCTGTTATTCTGTGTTTTTTCCCTTCTCTTTTTCTTTCTTTTTTTAATCATTTTCATCAGTTAGTTTTCTTTTTTTACATAATTCTTCAGTGAGCACTCTGGTTTTGCTTTTGGTTTTGTATATTTGTCAGTTTTCTTTTTCATTGTTCAATTCCATTCTTGGGTTTTTCTGGTTATTCTCCTGCTTTTTGTTTTATTTGGTTCTATATTTGTTTCTTTTGTGTGTGTGCATGTTTCCTTGTTTCTGTTTTTGTTTCTTTGATTTTACTTTTTACCATTTTTCTGGGGTTTTGTTAGTCTTTTTTTTTATCTCCTTTATCTCTAGGAGGAGAAACTTGTGGGGTCTTTGTTCCTCGACCAGAAGTCGAACCCAAGGCCAGGTGTGAGAATAACGAGTTCAGAACACTGGAAAACTAGAGAATTGCTGGCCCCAGGGAAGATTAATCACCAAGAGATTGAACAGAGGTTTCTATCTGAATCCAAGACCTGACTCCACTCAACGGTCAGCAGCTACCAGCACTGGATGTCTAACAACAAACAACAAACAGGACAGGAACACAAACTCACTCATCACACACACTACCTAAGGTCATACTAAGTTCACAAACACACCAAAATACACCACCTGACATGGCCCTACTGATCAGAGGGAAAAGACTCGGCTCCACCTGTGAGAACACAGGCAGAAGTCTCGCCCATTAGGAAGCCTATGCAAGCCACTGGACCAACCTATCCAGCAGGGGCAGAGAACAGAAGAAAGAGGAACTATGACCCTGCAGCCTAGGGAAAGGAGACCTCAAATACTGTAAATTAGACAAACTGAGGAGACAGAGAAATATCTTACAGGCAAAGGAAAAGATAAAAACCCCACAAGAGCAAAAAAATGATGAGTAAATAGGTAAACTACCTGAAAAAGAATTCAGAATAATGATAATAAACATGATGCAAAATCTTGGAAATAGAAGAGAGAAAATACAAGAAACATTTAACAAGGACCTAGAAGAACCAAAGAAAAAAGAAACAGTGATGAACAACACAATAAATGAAATTAAAAATACTCTAGAAGGAAACAATAGCAGAATAATGGAGGCAGAAGAATGAATAAGTTAGCTGGAGATACAACTGTGGAAATAACTGCCACAGAGCAGAATAAAGAAAGAAGAATGAAAAGAATTGAGGACAGTCTCATAGATATCTGGGACAATATTAAACACACATTTGAATTATAGGGTTCCCAGAAGACGAAAGGAAAAAGAAAGGGTATGAGAAAATATTTGAAGAGATTATACTTGAAACCTTCCATAACATGTGAAAAGAAATAGACAATCAAGTACAAGAAGGGCAGAGTCCCATACAGGACAGACCCAAGGAGAAACATGCCAAGGCACATATTAAAGAAATTATCAAAAATAAAATTCAAAGAAAAAACTATTAAAAGCAGCAAAAGAAAAGCAACAAATAACATAAAAAGGAATCCCCGTAATGTATCAGCTGATTTTTCAGCAGAAACTCTGCTGGCCAGAAGGGAGGGGCAGGATATATTTAAAGTGATGAAAGAGAAAAAACTAAAACAAAGCTCACTCTACCCAGTGAGGATCTCATTCAAATGCAATGAAGAAATCAAAAGCTTTACAGAGAAGCAAATATTAAGAGAATTCAGCACCAGCAAACAAACTCTACAACAAATGCTAAAGGAACTTCTCTAAGTGGGAAACACAAGAGAAGAAAAAGACCTACAAAAACAAACCCAAAACCATTAAGAAAATGGTAATAGGAACATACGTATCAATAATTACCTTAAATGTGAATGTATTAAATGTTCCAAATGAAACACACAGACTGGCTAAATGGATACAAAAACAAGACCTGTATGTATGTTGTCTACAAGAGACCCACTTCAGACCTAGGGACACATACACACTGAAGTGAGGGGATGGAAAAATATATTCAATGCAAATGGAAATCAGAAGAAAGCTGGAGTAGCAATTCTAATAAGAGAAAAAACAGAATTTAAAATAAAGATTATTACAAGAGACAAAGAAGGACAAGACATAAAGATCAAGGGATCAAATCAAGAAGAAGATATAACAATTGTAAATATATATGCACCCAACATAGGAGCACCACAATACATAAGGCAAATGCTGACAGCCATAAAAGGGGAAAATGACAGTAACACAATAATGAAAGGGGACGTTAACACCTCACATACACCAATGGACAAATCATCCAAAAAGAAAAAAAAATAAGGAAACACAAGTTTTAAATGACACATTAGACCAGATGTATGTAATTGATATTTACAGGACATTCCATCCAAAAAGAACAGATTACACTTTCTTCTCAAGTGCACATGGAACATTCTCTAGGATAGATCACATCTTGGGTCACAAATTAACCTAGGTAAATTTAAGAAAATTGAAGTCATATAAAGCATCTTTTCTCACAAAAAGTCAATGAAACTAAATATCAATTATTGGAAAAAATTGTAAAAAAAAATACAAATACATGGAGGCTAAACAACACACTACTAAAAAACGAAGAGACAACTGAAGAAATAAAAATGGAAATAAAAAAGTACCTACACACAAATGACAAGAACAACATGATCCAAAACCTATGAGATGCCACAAAAGCAGTTCTAAGAGGGAAGTTCATAGCAATACAACCCTACCTCAAGAAACAACAAAAACCTCAAATACACAACCTAATATTATACCTAAAACAATTAGAGAAAGAAGAAGAAAAACAAAAAAATGCATACAATAATATGTAAAAAATAGATAACTAATAACCACATGCTGTAAAAAATAAATAAATAAAAATTAGAACAATAGGAAAAAAAAACCTCAAAAATATCAGAAGGAAAGATATTATAAAGATCAGATCAGAAATATATGAAAAAGAAATGAAGTAAACAATAGCAAAGATCAATAAAACTAAAAGCGGGTTCTTTGACAGGATAACAAAACTGATAAACCATTAGCCAGGCTCATCAGGCAAAAAAGGAAAAACACTCAAATCAATAGAATTAGAAACAGAAAAGAAGTAACAACTAACAATGCAGAACTACAAAAGATCATGAGAGACTACTACAAACAACTATATGCCAATAAAATGGACAACATGGAAGAAATGGAAAAATTCTTAGAAAGTACAACCTTCCAAGACTAAACCAGGAAGAAATAGACAATATAAACAGACCAATCACAAGCACTGAAATTGAAACTGTGATTAAAAACCTGTCAACAAACAAAACCAAAAGGTCAGATGGCTTCACAAGCAAATTTGATCAAACATTTAAGAAGAGCTAATACCTACACTCTTAAACTCTTCCAAAATATAGCAGAGGGAGGAATACTGCCAAACTCATTCAACAAGGCCACCATCACCCTGATAACAAAACCAGACAAAGGTGTCACAGAATAAGAAAATGACAGGCCCATATCACTGATGAACAGAGATGCACAAATCCTTAACAAAATACTGGCAAACAGAATACAACAGCACATTAAAAGGATCATACACCATGATCAAGTGGGCTTTCTCCAAGGAATGCAAGTGCACTTCAATATATGCAAATCAATCAATTTGATATGCCATATTAACAAATTGAAGGATAAAAACCATATGACAATCTCAATAGATGCAGAAAAACTTTTCAAAAACTTTTTTTTCTTTTTTAACATCTCTTTATTGGAGTATAATTGCCTTACAATGGTGTGTTAGTTTCTGCTTTATAACAAAGTGAATCAGCCATACATATACATATATCCACATATCTCCTCCATCTTGCATCTCCCTCCCATCCTCCCTACCCCACCACTCTAGGTGGTCACAGAGCACTGAGCTGATCTCCCTGTGCTATGTGGCTGCTTCCCACTAGTTATCGATTTTACATCTGATAATATATATAAGTCCAGGCCAATCTCTCACTTCATCCCAGCTTACCCTTCCCTTCCCCATGTCCTAAAGTCCATTCTCTACATCTGAGTCTTTATACCTTTTCTGCCCCTAGGTTCTTCAGAACGTTTTTTTTTTTCTTCAGATTCCATATATATGTGTTAGCATATGGTATTTATTTTTCTATTTCTGACATGCTTCACTCTGTATGACAGTCTCTAGGTCTATCTACCTCACTACAAATAACTCAATCTCGTTTCTTTTTATGGCTGAGTAATATTCCATTGTATATATATGTCACATCTTCTTTATCCATTCATCTCTCAATGGGCACTTAGATTGTTTCCATATCCTGGCTATTGTAAAAAGAGGTGCAATGAACATTGCAGTACACAACCCTTTTTGAATTATTGTTTTCTCAGGGTATATGCCCAGTAGTGAGATTGCAAGGCTGTATGGTAGTTTTCTTTTTAGATTTTTAAAGAACATACATACTGTTCACCAGAGTGGCTCTATCAATTTACATTCCCTCCAACAGTGCAAGACGGTTCCCTTTCCTCCACACCCTCCCAGCATTTATTGTTTGTAGATTTTCTGATGACGGCCATTCTTACTGGGGTGAGGTGATACCTCATTGTAGTTTTTGTTTTTTTTTTTTTTTTTTTTTTTGAGGTACGCGGGCCTCTCACTGCCGCAGCCTCTCCCATTGCAGAGCACAGGCTCCGGACGCGCAGGCCCAGCGGCCATGGCTCACGGGCCCAGCCGCTCCGCGGCATGTGGGATCCTCCCGGACCGGGGCACAAACCCGCGTCCCCTGCATCGGCAGGCGGACTCCCAACCACTGCGCCACCAGGGAAGCCCTCATTGTAGTTTTGATTTGCATTTCTCAAATGATTAGTGACGTTCAACATCCTTTCATGGTTTTTTTTGATAATTTGTATATCTTCTTTGGAGAAATGTCTATTTAAGTGGTCTGCTCATTTTTGGATTGGGTTGTTTGTTTTTTTGTTAATGAGCTGCATGAGCTGCCTATAAATTTTGGAGATTAATCCTTTGTCAGTTGCTTCATTTGCAAATATTTTCTCCCATTTTGAGGGTTGTCTTTTCATCTTGCTTGCAGTTTCCTTTGCAATGCAAAAGCTTTTAAGTTCCATTAGGTCCCATTTGTTTATTTTTGTTTTAATTTCCATTCCTCTAGGAGATGGGTCAAAAAGGGTCTTGCTGTGATTTATGTCACAGAGTGTTCTACCTATGCTTTCCTCTAAGAGGTTTATAGTGTCTGGCCTTACATTTAGGTTTTTAATTTATTTTGAGTTTGTTTTTTTTGAATGGTGTTAAGAAGTATTCTAAATTCATTATTTTACATGTAGCTGTCTGGTTTTTCCACCACTTATTGAAGAGTCTGTCTTTTCTGCATTGTATATTCTTGGCTCTTTTATCAAAAATAAGGTGACCATATGTGCAAGGGTTTATCTCTGGGCTTCATATCCTATTCCATTGATCTATATTTCTGTTTGTGTACTAGTGCCATATTGTTTTGATTACTGTAGCTTTGTAATATAGACTGAAGTCTGGGAGCCTGATTCCTCCAGCTCCATTTTTCTTTCTCAAGATTGCTTTGGCTATTCAGGGTCTTTTGTGTTTCCATACAAACTGAATTTTCTTCTTCTAATTCTGTGAAAAATGCCATTGGTAATTTGCTAGGGATTGCATTGAATCTGTAGATTGCTTTGGGTAGTATAGTCATTTTCACAATGTTGAAGCTTCCAATCCAAGAACATGGTATATCTCTCCATCTGTTTGTATCATCTTTAATTTCTTTCATCCGTGTCTTATACTTTTCTGCATATAGGTCTTTTGTCTCCTTACATAGGTTTATTCTTAGGTATTTTATTCTTATGGTTGCAGTGGTAAATGGGAGTGTTTCCTTAATTTCTCTTCCAGATTTTTCCTCATTAGTGTATAGGAATGAAAGAGAATTCTGTGCATCAATTTTGTACTTACAACTTTACCAAATTCATTGATTAGCTCTAGTAGTGTTCTGGTAGCATCTTTAGGATTCTCTATGTATAATAACATGTCATCTGCAAACAGTGACAGATTTACTTCTTCTTTTCAGATTTGGATTCGTTTTATTTCTTTTTCTTATCTGATTGCTATGGCTAAAACTTCCAAAACTATGTGGAATAATAGTGGTGAGCATGGACAACCTTGTTTTTGTCCTGATCTTAGAGGAAATCTTTGCATTCACCACTGAGAATGATGTTGGCTGTGGATTTTTCATATGTGGACTTTATTATGTGGAGGTAAGTTCCCTCTATGCCTACTTTCTGCAGGGTTTTTTATTGTAAATGAGTGTTGAATTTTGTGGAGAGCTTTTACTGCATTTATTGAGATGATCATATAGTTTTTCTCCCTCAATTTCTTAATATGGTGTATCACATTGATTGATTTGTGTATATTGAAGAACCTTGCATTCCTGGAATAAAACCTACTTGATCATGGTGTATGATTCTTTTAATATGCTTTTGGATTCTGTTTGCTAGTATTTTGTTGAGGATTTTTGCATGTATGTTTATCAGTGATATTGTCCTACAGTTTTCTTTCTTTGTGGCATCTTTGTCTGGTTTTGTTATCAGGGTGATGGTGGCCTCATAGTTTGAGTATGGGAGTGTTCCTCCCTCTGCTGTATTTTGGAAGAGTTTGAGAAGGATAGGTGTTAGCTCTTTTGAAAATGTTTGATAGAGTTCGCCTGTGAAGCCATCTGGTACTGGGCAGGGAGGGGGTTTGTTGGAAGATTTTTAATCACAGTCTCAATTTCAGTGCTTGTGATTGGTCTGTTTATATTTTCTATTTCTTCCTGGTTCAGTCTCAGAAGGTTGTGCTTTTCTAAGAATTTGTCCATTTTTTCCAGGTTGTCCATTTTATTGGCATATAGTTGCTTCTAGTAATCTCTCTTGATCCTTTGTATTTCTGCAATGTCAGTTTTTACTTCTCCTTTTCATTTCTAATTCTATTGATTTGAGTCTTCTTCTCCCATTTTGTCTTGATGAGCCTGGCCAATGGTTTATCAATTTTGTTTATCTTCTGAAAGAACCAGCTTTTAGTTTTATTGATCTTTGTTATCATTTCCTTCATTTCTTTTTCCTTTGTTTCTGATCTGATCTTTATGATTTCCTTCCTTCTGTTAACTTTGGCTTTTTTTGTTTTGTTCTTCTTTCTCTAATTGCATTAGGTGTAAAGTTAGGTTGTTTACCTGAGATGTTTCTTGCTTCTTGAGGCAGGATTTTAGTGCTATAAACTTCCCTCTTAGAACTGCCTTTGCTGCATGCCATTGGTTTTGGGTTGTCATATTTTCATTGTCATTTGTTTCTAGGGGTTTTTTTTTTGTGTGTGTGTGTGTGGTACACAGGCCTCTCACTGTTTTGGCCTCTCCCATTGCGGAGCACAGGCTCCAGACACACAGGCTCAGCAGCCATGGCTCACGGGCCCAGCCACTCCGCAGCATGCTGTATCTTCCTGAACCAGGGCACAAACCCATATCCCCTGCATCAGCAGGTAGACTCTCAACCACTGTGCAACCAAGGAAGCCCTCTAGGTATTTTTTTTAAATTTCCTCTTTGATTTCTTCAGTGATCTTTTAGTTATTAAGTAGTGTATTGTTTAACCTCCTTGTGTTTTTATGTTTTATAGATTTTTTCCTTTAATTGATATCTACTCTCATTGCATGGTGCTCAGAAAAGATACTTGATACAATTTCAATTTTTAAAAATTTACCAAGGCTTGATTTGTGACCCAAGATATGATCTATCATGGAGAATGTTCCATGAGCACTTGAGAAGAAAGTGTATTCTATTGTTTTTGGATGGAATGTCCTGTAAATATCAATTAATTCCCTCTTGTTTAATGTATCATTTAAAGCTTGTGTTCCCTTATTTATTTTCATTTTGGATGATCTGTGCATTGGTGAAAGTAGTGTGGTAAAGTCCCCTTGTATGATTGTGTTAATGTCAATTTCCTCTTTTATGCCTGTTAGCATTTGCCTTATGTGCCCCTTAGGTGCTCCTATGTCGGGTGCATAAATGTTTACAATTGTTATATCTTCTTGGATTGATCCCTTGATCCTTATGTAGACTGCTTCTGTTTTTATTGTAATAGTCTTTATTTTAAAGTCTATTTTGTCTGATATGAGAATTGCTACTCCAGTTTTCTTTTGATTTCCTTTTACATGGAATAACTTTTTCCATCCCCTCACATTCTGTCTGTTTCCCAAGTTGTGCAGTGGGTCTCTTGTAGACAGCATATATACGGGTCTTATTTCTGTACCCATTCAGCCAGTCTATGTCTTTGGTGGGAGCATTTAATCGATACATATTTTATTTTATTTTTTAACACCTTTATTGGAGTATAATTGCTTTACAATGCTGTGTTAGTTTCTGCTATATAACAAAGTGAGTCAGTTATACATATACATATGTTCCCATATTTCTTCTCTCTTGTGTCTCCCTCCATCCCTATCCCACCCCTCTAGGTGGTCACAAAGCACCAAACTGATCTCCCTGTGCTATGTGGCTGCTTCCCACTAGCTATCTATTTTACTTTTGGTTGTGTATATATGTCCATGTCACTCTCTCACTTTGTCACAGCTTACCCTTCCCTCTCCCCATATCCTCAAGTCCATTCTCTTGTAGGTCTGTTTCTTCATTCCCATCTTACCCCTAGGTTCTTCATGACATTTATTTTCTTAGATTCCATATATATGTGATAGCATATGGTATTTGTCTTTCTCTTTCTGACTCACTACACTCTGTATGACAGACTCTAGGTCCATCCACCTCACTACAAATAACTCAATTTCATTTCTTTTTATGGCTGAGTAATATTCCATTGTATATATGTGCCACATCTTCTTTATCCATTCATCTGATGATGGACACTTAGGTTGTTTCCATCTCTGGGCTATTGTAAATAGAGCTGCAATGAATATTTTGGTGCATGACTCTTTTTGGATTATGGTTTTCTCAGGTTATATGCCCAGTAGTAGAATTGCTGGGTCATAGGTTAGTTCTATTTGTAGATTTTTAAGGAACCTCCATACTGTTCTCCATAGAGGCTGTACCAATTCACATTCCCACCAGCAGTGCAATAGTGTTCCCTTTTCTCCACACCCTCTCCAGCATTTATTGTTTCTAGATTTTTTGATGATGGCCATTCTGACCAGATATGTATGTTCCTACTACCATTTCCTTAATTGTTTGGGGTTTGTTATTGTAGGTCTTTTCCTCCTCTTGTGTTTCCTGACTGGAGAAGTTCCTCTAGCATTTGTTGTAAAGCTTGTTTGGTGGTGCTGAATGCTCTTTGCTTTTACTTGTCTGTAAAGATTTTCATTTCTCTGCCAAATCTGAATGAGATCCTTGCTGGGTAGAGTAATCTTGGTTGTAGTTGTTTCCTTTTCATCACTTTAAATATGTCTTGCCACTCCCTTCTGGCTTGTAGAGTTTCTGCTGAAAGATCAGCTGTTTACTTTATGGGGATTCCCTTGTACTTATTTGTTATGTTTCCTTTGCTGCTTTTAATATTTGTTCTTTGTATTTAATTTTTGATAGTTTAATTAATATGTGTCTTGGCATGTTTCTCCTTGGATT
Source organism: Mesoplodon mirus (assembly GCF_964341445.2). Classification (NCBI taxonomy): domain Eukaryota; kingdom Metazoa; phylum Chordata; class Mammalia; order Artiodactyla; family Ziphiidae; genus Mesoplodon; species Mesoplodon mirus. Next base: position 43,108,952 of record NC_138992.1, on the reverse strand, counting down.
TATCCTGTATGGGACTCTCTGCACTTCCTGGACTTGATTGACTATTTCCTTTCCCATACTAAGTAAGTTTTCCACTGTAATCTCTTAAAATATTTTCTCAGTCCCTTCCTTTTTCTCTTCTTCTTCTGAGACCTATATAACTCGGATGTTTGTGTATTTAATGTTGTCCCAGAGGTCTCCGAGACTGTCCTGAATTCTTTCCATTCTTTTTCTTTATTCTGCTCTGCAGTAGTTATTTCCACTATTTTATCTTCCAGGTCACTTATCCGTTCTTCTGCCTCAGTTATTCTGCTATTCATTCCTTCCTGAGAATATTTAATTTCATTTTTTTGTGTTGTTCATCATTGTTTGTTTACTCTTTATTTCTTCTAGGTCCTTGCTAAACATTTCTTGTATTTTCTCCATTCTATTTCCATGATTTTGGATCATCTTTGCTATCATTACTCTGGAAACCTTTTCATATAAACTGCCTATTTTCTCTTCATTTGTTAGGTCTGGTGGGTTTTTACCTTGCTCCTTATCTGCTGTTGTGTTTGCCTTCTCATTTTGCTTAACTTACTGTGTTTTGAATCTCCTTTTCACAGGCTGCAGGTTCATATTTCGCATTGTTTTGGTGTCTGCCCCCAGTTGCTAAGGTTTGTTCAATGGGTTGTGTAGGCTTCCTGGTGGAGGAGACTAGTGCCTGTGTTCTGGTGAATGAGCTGCATCTTGTCTTTCTGGTGGGGACTACCACATCCAGTTGTGTGTTTTGGGGTTTCTGTGACCTTATTATAAATTTAAGTCGCCTCTCTTCTAATGGGTGGAGTTGTGTTCCTGTCTTGCTAGTTTTTTGGCATAGGTTGTGCAGCACTGTAACTTACTGGTCATTGAGTGGAGCTGCGCCTTAGCATTATGATGGAGGTCTCTGGGAGAGCTTACACTGTTTGATATTACATGGAGCTGGTAGGTCTCTGGTGGACCAATATCCTGAACTTGGCTCTCCCACCTTAGAGACAGAGGTCTGACACCTGCCCGAAACACCAAAACCCTGTCAGACACATGGCTCAGAAGAAAAGGGAGAACAAACGAAAGAAAGAAAGAAAGAAAGAAAGAAAGAAAGAAAGAAAGAAAAAGAAATAAAGTTGTTAAAATTAAAATTTATTAAAAATTAAAAATTGAAAAGTAATAAGAAAAGAAAAAAAAAAGAGAGAAGAGAGAAACCAAACCAAAAAAGCAAATTCACCAATGAGAACAAATGCTATATTAAAAAAAAAAATTAAAATACATACAGACAGTACCATAGCACAAATCATAAAATCAAAGCTATACAGACACAATCACGTAAAGAAGTATGCAAATACACACTCACAAAAATTGAAAAAGGAAAAAAATATATATTTGTATTTAAAAAAAAGGAAGAGAGCAAGGAAATCAATAAACAAATCTACCAATGATAATAAACTGTAAATACTAAACTGAGATAAACATAAAACCTGAAACTAGTCAGTCGTATACAGCAAACCCCACGTCTACAGTTCCTCCCAAATTCCACCACTGAAATTTTAAGATGATTCATTGTCTATTCAGTTATTCCTCAGATACATTGTACATCAAGTTGACTGTGGACATTTAATCTGTTGCTTCTCATGCTGCTGGGAGAAATTTCCCTTTCTCTTATTTGTTCGCTCAGGTCCTGGGGTTCATCTTTGGATTGGCCCTGCCTCTATGTGTAGGTCACCTGAGGGAATCTGTTCCTTCCCAGACAGGACAGGGTTAAAGGAGCAACTGATTAAGGGGCTCTGGCTCACTCAGGCCAGGGGAAGGGCGGGATACAGAATGCGGGTTGAGCCTGTGGTGACAGAGGCTGGTGTGATGTTGCAACAGGTGCACATGTATTCTCCTGGGGAAGTTGTTCCTGTATCACTTGACCCTGACAGTGGTGGGCTGCACAGTCTCCCAGGAGGGGAGGTGTGGATAGTGAACTGTGCTTGCACACCATCTTCTTGGTGGCTGCAGCAGCAGCCTTAGTGTTTCATGTACAACTCCGGTGTCCCGTTTGCATAGCCATAGCTCATGCCCATCTCTGGAGCTCATTTAGGTGATGCTGTGAGTCTGCTCTCCTCATGCACACTGAAACAATGGTCTCTTGCCTCTTAGGCAGTTCCAGACATTTTCCCGGACTCCCTTCTTGCTAGCTGTGGTGCACTAGCCCCCTTCAGGCTGTATTCACACAACCAACCCCAGTCCTCTCCATGGGATCTGACCTCCGAAGCCAGAGCCTCAGCTCCCAGCCCCCACCCGTCTCAGCAGGTGAGCAGACAAGCTTCTCAGGCTGTGAGTGCTAGTTGGCAGTATTCCTCTGTGCAGGAATCTCTCCACTTTGTCCTCTGCATTCCTGTTGCATTCTCCTCCTTGGCTCTGAAGCTTCACTCCCATCACCCAACATCTCTGCCAGTGAAGGGGCTTCTAGTGTGTGGAATCTTTTCCTCCTTCACAGTTCCCTCCCTGAAGTGCAGGTCCTGTCCCTATTCTTTTGTCTCTGTTTTTCCTTTTTTCTTTAGCCTACCCAGGTACTCGGGGAGTTTCTTGCCTTCTGGGAAGTCTGAGGTCTTCTGCCAGTGTTCAGTAGGTGTTCTGTAGGAATGTTCCACATGTAGATATGTTTCTGATGTATTTGTGGGGAGGAAGGTGATCTCCACGTCTTACTCCTCCATCACCTTGAATGCCTCCGCTTAACAAATTTCATCACCCATTTATGATAGAAACTCTCCAAACAGTGGGCATTGACATAACATAACATCAATATAACAAAGGCCATTTATGACAAACCCACAGCCAACATCATTCTCAATGGTGAAAAATTGAAAGCGTTTCCTCTAAGATCACGAAAAAGAAAAGAGTGCCCACTCTCACCACAATTATTCAACATAGTTTTGGAAGTTTTAGCCATGGCCATTAGAGAAGAAAAAGGAATAAAAGTAATCCAAATTGGAAAAGAAGTAAAACTGTCACTGTTTGCAGATGACGTGATAGTATACATAGAAAATCCTAAACTTGCTACCAAAAATCTACTAAAGCTATCCAATGAATTTGGTAAATTAGCAGGATACAAAATTAATGTACAGAAATCTCTTACATTCCTATACATTAACAGAGAAAAATCAGGAATCGAAATTAAGGAAACACTCCCATTTATCATTGCAGCAAAAAAAAAAAACAACCCAAAAAAACCTAGGAATGAACCTAACTAAGGAGGCAAAAGACCTGTATACAGAAAACTGTAAGACACTATTGAAAAAAATCAAAGATTATACTAATAGATGGAAAGATATATACCATGTTCTTGGATTGGAAGACTCAACATTGTCAAAATGACTATACTCCCCAAAGCAATCTACAGGTTCGATGCAATCTCTATCAAATTACCAATGGTATTTTTCACAGAAGTAGAACAAAAAAAAAAAAAGTTTACAATTTGTATGGAATCACAAAAGGCTCTGAATAACAAAAGCAATCTAGAGAAAGAAAAATGGAGCTGGAGGAATCAGGCTCCCTGACTTCAGACTATACTACAATGCTACTCTAATCAGACAGTATGATACTGGCACAATAACAAAAATATATAACAATGGAACAGGATAGAAAGCCCTGAAATAAACCCACACACGTACGGTCACTTTATCTTTGACAGATGAGGCAAGAATATACAATGGAGAAAAGAGAGCCGCTTCAGTAAGTGGTGCTAGACAGCTACATGTAAAAGAATAAAATTAGAACACTTCCTAACACCATACACAAAAATAAACTGAAAATGGATTAAAGACCTAATCCATTAAAGGCCAGACACTAAAAAACTCTTAGAGGAAAACATAGGCAGAACACTCTATGACAAAAATCACAGCATGATCTTTTTTAACCTACCTCCTTGAGTAATGGAAATAAAAACAAAAATAAACAAATGGGACCTAATGAAATTTACAAGCTTTTGCACAGCAAAGGAAACCATAAACAAGATGAAAAGACAACCCTCAGAATAGGAGGAAATATTTGTAAATGAAGCAACTTACAAAGGATTAATCTCCAAAATATATAGGCAGCACATGCAGCTCAATATCAAAAAAACAAAGAGCTCAATCTAAAAATGGCCAGAAGACCTAAATAGACATTCTCCAAAGAAGATATACAGATTGCCATCAAACACGTGAAAAGATGCTCAACATCACTAATCATTAGAGAAATGCAAATCAAAACTACCATGAGGTATCACCTCACACGGTCAGAATGGCCATCATCAAAACATCGAGAAACAATAAATGCTGGAGGGGTGTGGAGAAAAGGGAACCATCCTGCACTGTTGGTGAGCATGTAAGTTTATACAACCACTATGGAGAACAGTATGGAGGTTTCTTGAGAAACTAAAAATAGAATTACTATATGACCCAGCAATCCCACTACTGGGCATATACTCTGAGAAAACCATAATTCAAAAGATACATGTACCACAATGTTCCCTGCAGCACTATTTACAATAGCCAAGACATTGAAGCAACCTAAATGTCCATCAGCAGATGAATGGATAAAGAACATGTGGCACATATATACAATGGAATATTACTCAGCCTTAAAAACGAACGAAATTGAGTTATTTGTAATGAGGTGGATGGATATAGTGTCTCTCATACAGAGTGAAGTATGTCAGTAAGAGAAAAACAAACACCATATGTTAATGCATATATATGGCATCTAAAATAATGGTACTGATGATCTAGTGGAAGTCTGGAAATAAAGACACAGATGCAGAGAATGGCCTTGAGGACACAGTGGGAGAGGGGAGGGGAAGCTGGGGTGAAGTGAGAGAGTAACACTGACATGTATACACTATCAAGGGTAAAATCGATGGCTAGCGGGAAGCTATTGCATAGTACAGGGACATCAGCTAGGTGCTTTGTGACAACCTAGAGGGGTGGGATAGGGAGAGTAGGAGGGAGGTTCAAGAGGGAGGGGATATGGGGATATATATATATATATATATATATATATATATATATATATACACACACACATATAGCTGATGCACTTTGTTGTACAGCAGAAACTAACACAACATTGTAAAGCAGTTATACTCCAATAAATATGTAAAAATAATTATATAAGTGTAAAGAGATTTTATTAATGCTTGGAAGTTTTGTGAGATCACTTGTGTCTCTGATGGTTCATACTACCACTGATTTAAGATGGGGTCAGACCAAATCAGCTTTTTGCCCCAGCCAGTGATTATTTTGCTGATAGTTTGATAGTTTCTTCTCCATTTCTTGGTGGCCAACACAACAACTTCCTAGACTTCCTTTGCACTGTGTATAATAAGATGTCCACCACAACAGAATGGTGTTCTTAGTTATTTTCTTAGGGAAATAAAGTGCTCTTAATTGAATTATATCCACATTAAATGGTTGACAGTGATTAGCCATTGGAAAACATCTTTTGATGTAGGCTGAAACAAAAGCATTAACAACTTGTCATTCCCTCCTACATCCTCTGTAGTCACTGTCTCAGAGACACACAAAAAAATATGGGACAAACCAAGCACTAAAGTGGAACAACTGGCCTGCACTTTCTAAGCTGTCAGGAAGTAAGGGATGGAGCTAAAGGCCATGAGACTCTCTGAGCTTTCCCAAACTGGCTCAGGACAATTCTCTGTCATAGACACACAGAACTTTTGGGAAAAGAGAACATTATTTTCTGTATGAAAGTATCTGGCTAAATCTATTGTTCATTTTTTTTTGTTTCCTTTTATAAGAATTGAGAGTCTCTTAATTGCTGTGTATTACAGATAATGCAATATTAAAAATATTTAATGTAACCTAGCTGAGGCTGACGCCAAGCAGTGGTGTCTGCTTATAAAGGGCCCACTATGGATTCCCATTAGGTCTAAGAAAAGTTGTTCAGCTTCTCCATTTACCCCTTATCATGATATGTTCCTTAAGATGAGATAGAAGCAAAATATCAAATATTTTGATAACAAAATATTAGTGTCATTGTAAATTTGTGCTATTGTGTATGTGAAAGGAGGGCTTTGGTTTAAAATGTTCAACATAAGAGATTTATAAGTTTACTCTCAAAGAAAAACCTTGACAATGAGAGCTAAACTGTTTCCAATGCCCAAGTTAAAACCTGCTAAGAAGTCATCCATATTTAACCAATGGGTTACCAGTAACTATGTAATACTTTCATTCAATTATACATAATGTCCTAATAAATTTAAAACTTTGAAGGAGGACAATCTGAGTTCCAAATCTGCCTGTTCCAATTACATAATGTGACATTTACTTGATCTCTCTGTCTCAGTTTTCTCTTCTGTAAATTGGGTATAAAATAGTACATATGTAATAGGACTGTTGAGAAGCTTAACTGAGTCAACAGTTATAACATCTTTAGTTTACCACTATGTGCGGTATTTAATTTGTGTAAAATAAATGTTATTTTTCTACACCTAGGAATATAAATCTTATATAAGTGTTATCCATTTATCCAAGGTCTATAAAATTTAAAGTCTCTTGACTTTGGTTACCAAATTGAGATAAGAGAAAAAAGGAAGACCTAACTCCATTAACTCCTTAATCTATCTGTTTACCTTGATTTTGAAAGCCCTGAGTTCTCTCATGCTTATTCATTCATTTAGACATATAAAACTTTTAAATGGTTTTAACATAATTCAATTAGTTTACACCATTTGCCTCTCCTTCCAGTATCCCACCCTCAGTCCCCTAGTTTTGGGATAAAAGAAAAGGCAGTTAAAATGAGGTGACACCTCAGCAGCTTGCCTTCCCTCTCCAGGATAACAAGACAAATAAAGGTTTTGTTATATGTCTCAAGATAGCATCACTGTCAACACCAGCCCTGCAATGCCAGGGAATTGCAGGGAGTGCCACTGTGCTGTTGCCAATTTGTTGGTTGGGATCCTTCAAAAGCCACATCAAAGTGTTTTCCAGTTTTTAAACTTCTTCCCCAGGTTCATACGAGGGATCCTGGACCTCTGCATGTGATCAGAAGTGTGGTTCTCCATATTCTCCTCTCCACCTCCCCTTGACTGCAAACCTCAGTGAGCCTCTCTTATTCTCTGAGTCTGTAGGACTCTTCAGCTCCCTATATAATGGCATTCATAATAATATTTGAAACCTATGATAGTTTGTAAGAAATATCCAAAAAAATCTATTTATTTATTTAATTTATCTATTACAGAAGATTTGATTTGTATAAATATTTCAAATTTTAATAATAAAATACTCTTCCAAGTATTCAAAAGCACATAGATTCTTTTGGAGGTATTGGAGTAATATAGTGACAAACAGAAAAGAAGGAAGCCAATAAAGGGTGTGTTAAGTCACCATATGGGCAACAAAGGCTACATTTCATGAGAAAATGCTGTCAAACAGTATAAAACACAAGTCACATGGGCTGGCTAATTTTATGTGTAATCTTATCTAGGCTATGGTGTCCAGTCATTTGGTCAAACATTAGTCAAGATGTTGCTGTGAAAGTATTTTTTAGATGTGGTTAACATTTACAATCAGTAGACTTTCAGTAAAGCAGATTGCCCTACAAAATATTCATGAGACTCATCCAATCAGTTGAAGGTCTTAAGAGAAAAGACTGAGGTTTCCTGAAGAAGACAGTGTTCTGCCCCAAGAGTGTGATATAAAAACCCTGCCCAAATTTCTAGCCTGCTGGCCTGTCTTACAGATTTTGGACTCAAGACTGCAGTATCAACTCAAGACTGCAGTAACAACTCACCAGCAATATTTTAAATTTCCAGCCTGATGGCCTATATTATAAACAACACACTTGCCAGCTCCTACATGAACCAATGAACCAACTCCTTAAAATCTCTCTCCCCCCCTCTCTCTCTCCCCTTCTCTCTCTCTCTCCCTCTTCTTCTCCCTCTCTCTTCCCCACTTCCTCCCCTTTTCCTCCATATATATCACCCAATGGGTAAAGATCACTGACACACCAACTCCCTCCGATCATTTTTTCCCTGCTTTACTGAAATATAATTGACTTGACACTGTGTAAGTATAAGGTGTACAGTGTGATGATTTTATACACATGCATATTGTGAACTGTTTTCCACAATAAGTTTAGTTAACACCCCCTTCACCTCACATAATTACCATTTTGTTGTTGATGTAACTGTGAGAACATTAACACTCTACTCTCCTAATAACTTTCAAGTATATAATACAGTTCTGGGAGAAGCTTGAAAGGTCTTTAGGCACAGAAATGAAGATACTGGTGATTGGAAGTGGGCTGGTGCACACCAGAGTGGTGAGATCCAAGGGGTATGAGTGAAGCACAAACTTACCTGCTCAGTCCACTCCTGGTATCTGCTTGCTCAAACTGATAGCTTATCACAATTCTAAAACAAAAACAAGCAAAGACACCCCAGAAGGTTTAGTGGGTTAAATTTCAGTGCATGTGGTTACAATTGGTCCCTTTCCACTACCCCTTCTATATTCTTTCTCCCTCAGCCTGCACTTCTGCTTGTCTTGGTCACTTCTCTGGTGAGGTAGTCTAGACCTTTATGCCTGAGGAGTCTGTGCCCCTAGTTGTCAGGCCCTGGTCAGGTCATTGTTGCTGCAATTACCCATTTATGTTTTTTACTGAATACAGAAGTAGCAAGAAATGCCCCAGTGAATCTCCTGAGTTCCAGACATACTCCACCGTGCTGCCATTATTAGAGGCAGCTGATAGAGTTCCTGATAATCAGGGTTATTTAATCTATTTGCTGATCTACTGGAACGAAGGTCCAAAATGACCACACAGAATCTATAACTTTAAGTTTACTAAAAATCCTTGCTTTTTTTCTTTGCAGACAATATGATTTTTTCACTTAAAAAAACAGCTTTGAGACTTCCCTCATGGCACAGTTGTTAAGAATCCACCTGCCAATGCAGGGGACACAGGTGTGAGCCCTTGTCCAGGAAGATCCCACATGCTGAGGAACAACTAAGCCCGTGCGCCACAACTACTGAGCCTGCACTCTAGAGCCCGTGAGCCACAGCAACTGAGCCTGTGTGCCTAGAGCCTGTGTTCTGCAACAAGAGAAGCCACCACGATAAGAAGCCTGTGCACTACAACAAAGAGTAACTCCCTCTCACCACAACTAGAGAAAATCTTAGTGCAGCAACAAAGACCCAATGCAGCAAAAAAAAATAATTAATTAATTAATTTAAAAAAAAGAATTTGTCTTTGCTATGCAGTCTCTCAGGTTATTAGAAGTATATATATATGAGATTTGGTCCTTAACTTGGACAGCTCATAGCCTAGAGAGATGTAAACAAACAAACAAAAAACCCGACTTTATTGAGGTATAATTTAGGTAAAAATTCACCAATCTTAAGGTAAGAATTTGAAAATTTGGACAAACAGATATAGATGTGTAGCTACAATGCTAATGATATAAAACAGAGGTCAGCAAACTACAACTCACAAGCCACATCTAGCCTGCCACCTATTTTTACAAATAGCATTTTATTTGAACACCCTTTCATTTATGTATTTTCTGTGGCTGTTCCTGCACTACAATGGCAGAGCTGTGTAGAAGCAACAGAGACTATGTGACCAGCAAATGTTAAAATACTTATTATTTGGACCTTTATAGAAGTTTACTGATCTCTGATATAGAATAGTTCTTTCACCCACAAAGTTTCATCATGCCCCTCTGCAATTAGTCTCCTCCTTTTAGCGCCAACACCTAGTTACCACAGATTGACCTACTACCACTATAGTTTTGACTTTTCTAGAATTTTTTTCCAGAGTTATTAAGATAAAATTGACATACAGCACTGTATAAGCTTAAGGTATACAATGTAATGATTTAACTTACATACATCATGAAATAATTATCACAATTGATTTAGTGAACATCCAGCTCTCGTATAGATATAATATTAAAGAAAGAATTTTTTTTCCTTTTGATGAGAAAGCCTAAGTATCACTCTCTTAACAACTTTCATTTTTAACATATAGCATTGTTAATTATCTTTATCATGTTATACCTTACATCTTTACTATTTATTTATCTTATAACTGGTAATTTGTACCTTTGAAATACCTTCATCTAATTCTCCCTCCCACAACCCTCTGCCTCTGGTAATGAAAAATCTGGTCTTTTTCTATGAGTTTGTTTGTTTGTGTTTGAAGTATAGTTGACCTACAACACTATGTTAGTTCCTGGTATACAACATAGTGATTCAGTAATTCTATACATTTCAAAATGATAAACATGATAAGTGTAGTTGTCATTTGTTGCCATATAAACGTATTACATTTTTATTGACTATATTCCCCACACAGTAAATTTAATACCTGTGACTCATTTATTTTGTAACTGAAAGCTTGTACCTTTCAATCTCTTTTACCTATTTCTTTCCTTCCCCCTCCTACCCCCTCTGCTCTGGCAACTACTTGTTTGTTCTTTGTACCTATGACTGTTTCTGTTTCATTGTATTTGTTCATTTGTTTTGTTTTTGAAATTCCACAGAAAAGTTAAATCATATAATATTTGTTTTTCTCTGACTTATTTCACTTAGCATAATACCCTAAAGTCCATCCATTTATCACAAATGACAAGATTTCATTCATTTTTATATTTGAAATATATTCCATTATGTATACATTGTATGTATATATACAACATCTTCTTTATCCATTCTTCTATCAGTGTCAACCCTTGGTGGCTTCCATATCTTGGCTATTGTAAAAAATACTACAATGAACATGGGGTACATACATCTTTTCCATTAAGATTTTTGAATTATCCGTTTTCTTCAGATGAATACCCAGGAGTGGATTTGCTGTATCATATGACAGTTCTATGTGCAATTTTTTGAGGAATCTGCATACTGTTTTCCATTGTGGGTGTATCATTTTACATTCTCACCAACAGTGCATGAGAATGCACTTTTCTCCACATTCTCACCAACACTTCTTATTTGTTGTCTTTTTGATAACAGCAATTTTGACAGATGTGAGATGATATCTCATTGTGGTTTTCATTTGCATTTCCCTGATGAGTAGTGATGTTGAGCATCTTTTCATATGTCTGTTGTCCAACTGCGGGTTTTCTTTGGAAAAATGTCAATTCATGTCTTCTGCCTATTTTATAATTGGATTGCTTGTATTTTTTATGTTGAATTGCATGAGTTCCTTGTATATTTTGGATATTAAACTCTTATCAGATATCTCCACCTATTCAGTAAGTTGCTTTTTGGTTTGGTGATAGTTTCTTTTGCTATGCAAAAGCTAAAAAGCTTGTTGTAGTCCTATTTGTTTATTTTTTCTTTCATTTCATTTGCCTGAGAAGACAGATCCAAAATAATATTGCTAAGACCTATGTCAAAGAGTGTACGGCCTATGTTTTCTTCTAGGAGGTGTATAGTTTTGGGTTTTTAATCCATTTTTAGCTTATTTTCGTATATGGTGTGAGAAATTATTCCAGTGTAGTTCTTTTACATGTAGTTGACCAGTTTTCTCAAGGCCATTTATGGAAAATGTTATCTTTTTCCCATTGTATATTCTTGCATCATTTGTCATATGTTAATTACCCATATAACTATGGGTCTATTTCTGGGCTCTTTATTCAGTTCTGTTGATCTGTGTTTCTGGTTTTGTGCCAGTACCATAATGTTTGATTACCTTTTTTGTAGCTTTGTGGTATAGTTTGAAATCATGGAATGAGATATCACCTGGATTTTTTTTTCTTCTTTCTTAAGATTTTTTTGGCTATTCAGGGTCTTTGGTGGTTCCATACAAATTTTAGAATCATTTGTTCTAGTTCTGTGAAAAATGCCAGGGATATTTTGATAATGATTGCATGGAATCTGTAGATAGACTTGGGTAGTATGGTCATTTTAACAATATTACTTGTTTCAAGCCATGAGCATAGTGTGTCTTCCATTTGTTTGTGCTGTCTTCAATTTCTTTCATCAGTGTCTTATAGTTTTCTGAGTACGGGTCTTTTAAATCCTAGTTAGAATTATTCCCAAGTATTTTATTCTTTTTGATGTAATTGTGAATGGAATTGTTTTCTTAATTTCTCTTTCTGATAGTTTATTGTTAATGGATAGAAAGGCAACACATTTCTGTATGTTAACTTTGTATCCTGCCACCTTACTGAACTCATTGATGAGGCCTAGTAATTTTTTGGTAATGTCTTTAGAACTTTCTATGTACTGTATCATGTCATCTGCAAACAGTGAAAGTTAGACTTCTTTGTTTCCTATTTGGATTTATTTTATTTCTTTTCTTGTTTGATTGCTGTGGCTAGGACTTGCAATACTATGTTGAATGAAAGTGGCAAGAGTGAACATCCTTGTCATGTTCCTGATCTTAGAGGAAATTCTTTCAACGTTTCAGCATTGAATATGATGTTAGCTGTGGGCTTGTCACGTATGACCTTTATTATGTTAAGATTTGTTCTCTCTATACCAACTTTGTTGAGAGTTTTTACTGTGAGTGGATATTGGATTATGTCAAATGTTTTCTCTCCATCTATTGATATGATAATATAATTTTTATCCTTCATTTTGTTAATGTGATCACATTGATTGATTTGTGGATATTGAACCATCCTTAAATCCCTGGGATAAATCCCACTTGATCAAGGTGTATGTTCCTTTTAATGTATTGTTGAAACCGGTCTGATAATATTTTGCTGAGGATTTTTGCATTATTGTTCATCTGTGATATTTGCCTCTAATTTCTGTGTGTGATATCTTCATCTGGTTTTGTTATCTGGGTGATGTTGGCCTCATAGAATGAGTTCAGAAGCATTCCTTCCTCTGCAATGCTTTGTTATAGTTTGAAAAGGATAGACATTAACTGTTCTTAAAATATTTGATAGAATTTACCTGTGAAGCCGTCTGGTCCTAGATTTTTGTTTATTGATTTGTTGTTGTTGTTCTTGTTGTTGTTTACTGCATCAATTTCTTTACTGGTAATTTGATTGTTCATATTTTCTATTTCTTCCTGATACAGTCTTGTGAAAGTGTATAGTGCTGGAAATTTGTCATTTCTTCTAATTTGTGCATTTTATTGGCATATAATTGTTCACAGTAATCTCATATTCCTTTGTATGTATGTGGTGTTGGCTGTAACTTATCTTCTTTCATTTATGATTTTATTGATTTGGGGCCTCTCTCATTTTTTCTTAATGTGTCTCGCTAAAGGTTTATCATTTTTGTTTATATTTTCAAAGAACCAGCTCTTAGTTTCATTGATCTTTTCTATTGGTTATAAAGTCTCTACTTCATATTTATTTCTGCTCAAATCTTTATTATCCCTTTCCTTCTTCTAACTTTGGGTTTTATTTGTTCTTCTTCTAGTTACTTTAGGTGTAAGGTTAGATTGTTTATTTAAAATTTTTCTTGTTTCCTGAGGTAGGCTTGTTTTGTTATAAACTTCCCTATTAGAACTACATTTGTTGCATCCCATAGATTTTGGATCTTTATGCTTTTATTTGTATCCAGGTCTTTTTTTGATTTCCTCTAATTTCTTCAGTGATCCATTGGTTGCTTAGTAGCATATTGTTTAGCATCTAAGTATTTCTACTGTTTTGCAGTTTTTTTCTAGTAGTTGATTTCTAGTCTCATACTGCTGTGGTTGGAAAAGATGCTTGATATGATTTCAATCTTCTTAAATTTACTGATACTTGTTTTGTGGCCTGGCATATGATCTATACCGGAGAATGTTCCATGTGCACTTGAAAGGAATGTGTATTCTGCTGCTTTGCATGGAATGTTCTAAATATACCTATTAAGTCCTTATGGCTTAATGTTTTGGGTTTTTTTTTAAATAAATTTATTTATTTATTTTTGGCTGTGTTGGGTCTTCGTTTCTGTGCAAGGGCTTTCTCTAGTTGTGGCAAGCGGGGGCCACTCTTCATCACAGTGCATGGGCCTCTCACCTTGCGGCCTCTCTTGCTGCCAAACACAGGATCCAGCTGCTCAGGCTCAGTAGTTGTGGCTCACGGGCCTGGTTGCTCTGCGGCATGTGGGATCTTCCCAGACCAGGGCTCAAACCCGTATCCCCTGCATTGGCAGGAAGATTCTCAACCACTGTGCCACCAGGGAAGCCCAATGTTTCTTTTAAAAAACAGTGTTTCCTTATTAATTTTCTGTCTGGATGATCTGTCCATTGATGTAAGTGTGGTGTTAAAGTTCCCTACTGTTATTGTGTTATTGTCAAATTCCTCCTTTATGTTTGTTAATATCTGCTGTATGAATTTAGGTGCTTCTGTGTTGGGTGCATATATTTTTACAACTGTCATATCTTCTTCTTGGATCAATCCCTTGATCATTATGTAATGTCCTTCTTTGTCTCTTGTCAATAGTCTATGTTTTAGAGTCTATTTTGTCTTATATAAATATTGCCTCCCTGGCTTTCTTTTTGTTTTCATTTTCATGGATGCCTTTTCCCATCCCCTCACTTTCAGTCTGTGCATCTTTAGATATGAAATTATTCTTTTGTAGGGAGTATATAATGTGGGTCTTGTTTTTATAATTATTCAGCCACTCTATGTCTTTTGATTGGAGAATTTATCCTTTTCACATTTAAAGTAATTACCGGTACATATGTACTTATTGTCATTTTACTAATTGTTTGGGGGTAGACTTGTTTTGTTTGTTTGTTTTTCAGTTGTCCTTTCTTCTTTTTTTCTCTTCCCTTGTGATTCAATGACTATCTTTAGTTTTATGTGTGGATTTATTTCTCTTTTTTTGTGTGTATGTATCTAGTATAGATTTTTGGCTTGTGGTTACTACAAGGTTCATATATAGAAATCTATATGTATATCTCTCTATCTCTATATATGATTATTTTATGTTGCTCATCTTTTAAGTTGAATGCATTTTAAAAACATTTCATTTTTAATCCCCACCACTATGTTCACTGTTTGTGACATTACATTCTACATCCTTTTGTTTTGTATATCCCTTATCTACTTATTGTGGATATAGATGATTTTACTACTTTTGTCTTTAACTTTCTTACTAGCTTTATAAGTGTTTGATCTACTACATTTGCTGTATATTTGTCTTCACCAGTGACACTTTCCCTTCCATAATTTTACCTTTCTAGTTGCAGCTTTTTCTTTTTCAATTAGAAGTCTCTTTACATTTCTTGTAAAACTGGTTTGGTGGTGCTGAACTCTTTTAGCTTTTGCTTGTTTAAAACTTTTGATGTTTCCATGAAATCTGATTGAAATCTTTGCTAGGTTGGGTGGTCTTTGTTGTAGGTGTTTTTCCTTTCATCACTTTCAATATATCATGCCATTCCCTTCTAGCCTGCAGAGTTTCTGCTGAAAAGTCAGCTGACAGTCTTGAGAGTTACCTTGTATGTAACTTGTTTTTCCCTTTCTGCCTTTAATATTCTCCTTTTATCTTTAATTTTTTCCATTTTAATAACAATGCATCTTGAGGTGATTGATCCTGTTTGGGAGTCTCTGTGCTTCCTGGATCTGGATGTCTGTTTTCTTTCTCAGGTTAGGGATGTTTTCAGCTATTATGTCTTCAAATATACTGCCTGTCCCTTTCTCTCTCTCTTCTCCTTCTGGGATTCCCATAATGCAAATGTTGTATGCTTGATGTTGTCCCAGAATTCTCTTAAACTGACCTAACTTCTTTTCTTTTTCCTCTTTTTCTGTTCAGTTTCTGTCATTTCCACTAGTCTGTCCTCCAGTTTGCTTCTATCATCCTCTGTATTATCTAATCTACTTGTTCATTCCTTCTAGTGTATTTTTAATTTCAGTTTTCATGTTCCTCAAGTTTGTTTGACTCTTTATATTTTCTAGCTCTTGGATAAAAACCTCTAGCTTCTCACTGTAAACATACATTCTTTTCCCAAGTTCTTTGATCATATTTATGGTCATTACCTTAAACTCTTTTGTGCTAGATTGCTTATTTCCACTTCAGTTAGTTCTTCTTCTAGAGTTTTATCTTGTTCATTCATCTGGAACATATTTTTCTGTCACCTCATTTGCTGTTTTTATTTCTAATTAATTATTTAGGTTGGTTATACTTCCTAATCTTCAATAACTGGCCTCATGTAGGAAACATCCCATGGATCCCAGCAGCACACACACCTCTAGTGTCAAGAGCTATATGCTCTAGGTTATGCCCCCTATGTGGGCTGTGTGGGTCCTTCTATTGTGGAAGGCTGACTACTGTGGGCAGTTTGGTAGGTGTGGCCGGCCCCTGGTCCTTTTGTTTGCCACATCCTGCCTAATGAAGAGGCTGCTGACTGTTGGTGGGCAGAGCTGGGTCATGAGGCAGCTGTGGAGCTCTGGAGAATCTTGGGGGTAATTCTGGCCTACCAAGATGGCTTATTATGGGACTGTGGGGGGGGGGCTGGCCCCAGAGTTAGTTTTGGCCTGCTAGTGGCCAGTTCCTGACATGGCTGGCTGTGGGATCTGATGTGTCCCAATGCTGATATTAGCCTGCTAGTGAGTGGGACTGGATCCCATGGTGGCTGGCTGAGGGTCCAAAAGTATCTCAGAGCTAGTGTCAGCCTGTAGGTGGGCAGGACCAGAGCATAGGTACTCCTGAGGCTGGTACCTGTCCCTGGTGGTTGATTCTGTGTCCTCAGGATAGTGCTGGCCTGCTAGTGAGCAGGGCCATGTCTGACAGATTGCTGCAGGAAACCCTGGATGTTCCAGGGTTAATGCAGGCCCTGTGGTGGGCAGGGCTGTGTTCTAGGGTGGCAGAGGTCTTAAGGAGTCCTATGGAAGCCAGCCTGCTAGTGGGTGGGGCTATGTCCCCAGCTATCTAGCTGCCTGGCTGGGGTGTCTCAGTACTGGTTTTGACCAGCTGGTGGCAGGATGAACTCCCCAAAATAGCTGCTGCTAGAGTCTATGTCCCCAGGGTAAGTTTTAACTGCATCCTGCTTTTCCAGTAGGCTCTCCAAGATCAGCAGATGGATCTGACCCAGTTTTCTTTTAAATTGCTGTTTCTGCCCTGGGTCTTGTGTCTCAGGGCATGCGAGATTTGTGTGCACACCTTAAGGGTGTAGTCTCTATTTCCCACAGCCTTCTGGCTCTCCCAAAGTAAATCTAACTGACCTTCCAAGCCAAAAGTACTGGGGGTTCATCTTACTGGTTCAGGATCCCTAGACTAGGGAGGCTGATGTGGCACTTGGACCCCTCACTTCTTGGGGAGAACCTCTGCAATTGTAATTATCCTCTTATGTGTGGGTAGTCTATGGTTATGGTTATGGTTCTTGACTATAGCACAACCCTAACCCTCCTATCAGTCTCATTTTGGCTCCTTCCTTATACCTTTAACTGTAGAAGATCTTTTCTGCTAGTCTTCTGGTTGCTATCATAGATAGTTGCTCTGAAAATTGTTGCAATTTTGGTGTGCCTGTGGAAGGAGGTATGGTCAAAGTCTCCTTACTCTGAAATCTTAACCACTCCTCTAATATGATTTTATAAAAAAGAATTATAAGAAAATCCTAAAGACTCCCCAATAAACCATTAGTACTAATTAACAAATTTAGTGAAGTTGCAGGATATAAAATCAACATATAGAAATCAGTTGTTTATATACAGTAACAACAAAACATCTGAAAAAGCAATAAAGAAAGCAATCTCATTCACAATAGCATCAAAAACAATAAAATACTTAGGAATAAATTTAACCAATGAGGTAGAAGATCTATATATTGTGTTGGCCAAAAATTTCTGTAACAACTTACGGAAAAGGCTGAATGAACTTTTTTGGCCAACCTGATACTTAAAACTACAACACTTTGATGAAAGAAATTGAGAAAGACACAAACAAATATGAAGATATCCCTTACTCATGGATCAGAATAAATGATATTGTTAAAACTTCCATACTAACAAAAGTCACCTATATATTTAATGCAATCTCAATCAAAATTCCAATGGAATTTTTCACAGTAATAGAAAAAAAATCCTAAAATTTGTATGGAACCATAAAAGATCCCAAACAGCCAAAGATCCCAAACAGCCAAACAATTCCTACTATACTACAAATGTATAGTAATGAAACAGGATGAGATTGGCATAAAAATAGACACATAGACCAATGTAACAGAATTGAGAGCCTAGAAATAAACCTGCACAACTAATATTTGACAAGGGAGACAAGAATACTCAACAAGGAAAAAATAATCTTTTCAATATGTGGTGTTGGGTAAATGAGATAACCACAAGCAAGAGAATGAAACTGGACCCTTATCTTACACCATACACAAAAATTAACTCAAAATGCATTAAAGACTTAAAAATATAAGAACTGAAACCATAAAACTCCTAGAAGCAAACAGGAAAAATCTCCTTGACATTGTTCCTAGAAACAACTTTTTGGATATGACACAAAAAACACAAGCAACAAAAGTAAAACTTAATAAATGGGACTACATCAAACTAAAAATCTTCTGCAGAGCAAAAGAAATAATCAATGAAATGGAAAAGCAATGTGTGGAATGGGAGAAAATATTTACAAATCATATATTTCAGAAGGGGCTAATATTTGAAATATATAAAGAACTCATGCAGCTCAATAACAAAAATTTGGACTTCTCTGGAGGCCCAGTGGTTAAGAATCTGTGCTTCCACTGCAGGGGGTGTAGGTTCAATCCCTGGTCAGGGAACTAAGATCCCACATACCACACAGCAAGAAAAAAAAAAGCAAATAATAATAATAATAATAATCCAATTAAAAAATAGGCAGAGAAGTTAAATAGACATTTTTCCAAAGAAGATATACAAATGACCGCTCAACTTCACTAGTTATCAGGAAAATGCAAATCAAAACTGCAATGAGATATAACCTCATATCCTTAGAATGACTATCGTCAAAATGACAAGTGTAGGTGAGGATGTGGAGAAAAGGGAACCTTTGTGCACTGTTTGTGGGAATGTAAATTGGTGCTATGGAAGACGGAATGGAGATTCCTCAAAAACTTAAAAATAGAGTTATCATAAAATCCACCAATCCCACTTCTGGGTATATATCCAAAAGAAATGAAAACAGGATTTCAAAGAGATATATGAACCTTATGTTCATTAAAGCATTATTTACAATAGCCAAGATATGGAAACAACCTAAGTGCCCATTAATAGATGAATAAAGAAGATGTGTACATATGTATAGTGGGATATTATTCAGCTATGAGAAAAAAGAAAATCCTGCCACATGTAACAACATGGAAAAATTTGAGGGCACTATGCTAAGTAAAATAAGTCAAACAGCAAAAGACAATTACTGAACATCATCACTTATACGTGGAATATAGAAAGCCAAATTCAGAGAAACAGAAAGTAGAGTGGTTGTTACCAGGTGCTGGGGGGTGGGGGAAATGGAGAGATGTAGGTTAAAGGGTACAAAATTCCAGTAATAAGATGAGTAAGTTCTTAGGATCTAATGTACAGAATGTTGATTATAGCTAACAATACTGTATTATATTATTGAAAGTTGCTAAGAAAGTAGACCTTAAATATACTCACCACAAAAAAAGAAATGGTAATTATGTGAGGTGACTGAGTTCTCAGCTAAAGTTATAGTGGTAATCATTTTGCAATATATACACAAGTGTATCAAATCAACATGTACACCTTAAACTTACAGAATGTTATATTTCAATTATATCTCAATAAAGTTAAGGGAAAGTTGGAAAAGCTATTTTAAAAAGGAAAATAATGGTCTTAAGTGTTCCCATCATACACCAAAAAATAAATAAATAAATAAATAAAATATTTGCTCTGTCATCTATAGAAGGAATCCTTCCCAAAACTAGTCCAGATGACAATAAACTTAAGGGGACAAGAAACACAAAGTCACTATGAGTGTTACTGACTGAGAGGGGCCACTCTTACCTCTATGCCTTGGTTCTTACTTCCATGTATTCCACCAGTCGGAGATCAATGCTATATAATAACTGTTGCTTAAATATATGTACTACATCTTGATGGACAGCACCCCAAATAACAGGATGTCATCACTGAACTGGTGCTTTAGTCAAGGTTTTATGAGGTCGTTTCAATGTTCTAATAGGCTGACAGTTAAAGGGTTTAGGGTATATGTCTATATGGTACAACTAGTGGATCCTGTGACCATGTGCCTATTGCTGCATCTTCTTCACCATCTTCCTTGGTCTGAAACATCATTCTACAGGATCTCATGACAATAAATCAGATACTCTGTGCACATTTGGAAAGTGCTGCTGGCCAAAGTACCGTGGTTGGCAAGGCAAACCATAAGTCTGACTCACTCCCTGTCTAGGGTAGGACTCTGGTATGAATCTGCCATTGAGTGGCTGGCTTGTGATCTTGAGGGATTGTATCACACCTTCATGGTGATGATGGTTTGACATAATCAACTTGCCATCACTGGATGGCTAGTGTCCTAAAGGGATGGTATTTCAAAGAAAGGACATAAATGTGAGCTGCATAGATGCAACAGAGGTAGGTGACTTGGGCCGTGTGATATCCATGCTTGTGACTTATTTGTGCCCTCCAGGCCTGCTTGGGCTCGATCCCAAAAGTACAATTTCCATTGCACTGTGGATTAATGCTGTACATTATGACTTTTTTGGTATGAAAATACTTAGGGTGTGGTAAGCAGTTCTGATTGCATAGTCACTTGATGTTCCATAGTCAGGCATTCAGCATCCTAACCACAGAAAAAACACATAATGGCTATTATTTCAATGTGCACACCACATTCTTAAAGGACTTGCCCCAAATATGCAGGGTATCTTCTCCAAGATAGTGCTTTAGTTGGGTCTTTATGAGGCCACTGCACTCAGGATACTGTATGGTTTCTGCTGATTCACTTCATATATTGGCTATGGGGGAGAGGACAATTTCAGGGGTCTCCACTTGTTTTTTTCCTTTATTATAGCTCATATTCCACTAGTCTGGGAACCAATGTGAGTGAACTGCTTAATGCTAAGTATGTCCATCCCAATTATGCTTATAATGAACTAGGGAAATGATCATTGGACCAATTATAATGCAAGTATGGAGTCAAGACTCCATACTTGGAACAAGACTTCCACATGCCACATCTTAACAGCATGGTAGGGCTAATTTATCACTGTATATTAAATGAGTGGGGGAAGGGGACATATATTTTAAATTTTATTTTTATTTAGATGTTTCTATATAACATTCTTAAATTTATTTTTATTATTTATTTACTTTTATTTAGATCATAGGAACCATATCTGAATCTGATGAGAAGATTGCCTTGACCTTGAACTAGATGCAGTGGTTGGATGGGATAATGAATGTATTCTTTGTGAGGAAGGAAAAGAGAAACAGACACATTGTGACAAGAAAGGAAAGTTCTGAAGTCAATTCCTAGTGCCAGATAGCCGTTAGTTCCATTTGGTCTTCTTGGACACACAGGAAGATTATGTTTCCCAGCAAACTTTTGGATTAGGCTGGGACCACCAGATTAAGTTCTAACCAAAGAAAAGTGTATCACTTCCTGATCTAGAAATTTAATGTGTCACATGATCCTATCCTCTCTCACTTTGCTCATTAGCTGGTAGAATGCAGAATATCCAAGAAGGTCTCTGAGGAGGCTTTAGGAAATAGTGCTACAACACAGAAGGAGCTGCAATCCCTGTCACAATGTAAACAGAGATATGAACAATAAATAAACTTTTATTTTGTTAAGCCATTGAAACTTAGGGGAGGATATATTGTATTGTAGCAGATAACACTGATTATGTGAATACAAGCCCATTTTTGGAGTATTTCTATTCATTACTTGGCTGACTGAAATCCTCTGTCTAATACTTTTATCAAGGAAGCTTAATTGAAACTATCTTACTTGTTTTCTGGCATATTTTTAAATGCCTGTCTGTGGCTTTTATGCTGAAATAATGGTTTTATTGGGCATAAAATTCTTTGTTTATACTTTCTTTCCCTGAGAAATTCACAAGCAATAGTAAATTCTGTTCTGACGTTTAATGTCACTAGAGAGAAATCTGAGGCCAGTTTGAATTTTTCTGCTTTTTGGGTGAGTTGATTTTTTTTTTAACTCTAGGCAAAGAGAATTCTTTTTTCCAACAGCTTTATTGAGGTATAATTGACATATAAACATTGTTTATGTTTAAGGTCTACAACTTGATGTTTTGATACATGTACATTGTGAAATGGTCACAACCAAGCTAATTAATATATACATCACCTCCACATAGTTACCATTTCTTTTTATTTTCTTTGTGTGTGTGTTTGTGTGTGTGTGTGTGTGATAAGAAAACTTAATTTAAAACTATCCTCTTAGCAAATTCCAGATATACATTACAGAACTGTTAACTATAGACACTATGTTGTATGTTAGATCTCAGGAACTGATTAATCTTGCATAACTGACACTTTCTACACTTTGACGAACATCTCCCCATTTCCCCCTCTCCCCTAGCAACAACCATTCTATTCCCTGCTTCTATGAGTTTGACTGTTTTAGATTGCACCTATAAGTGAAATTATTTTGTACTTGTATTTCTCTCTCTGACTTCTCTCACTTAGAATAATGTCCTCATAGTTTATCTATGCTGTTACAAATGGCAGGATTTACTTCTTTTATGAGGTTTCTTTATCCATTCATCCATCAATGAACGTTTAGGTTGTTTCCATATCTTAGCTATTGTGAATAGTGCTACTCTTTTTTTTTCTTGAAGTCCAGTAATATTTCTAGGCTATGTGTCAATTTTTATTATTCTGCATTTATTTATTTACTTACTATTAAGACGTTTTATGAACAGTTTTAAGTTCACAGCAAAATTTAGGTGAATGTACAGAGATTTTGCATATGCCCCTGTCCCTACACATGTATAGCCCCCTCCATTATCAATAGTCCCACAAGACCAGTACATTTGTTACAACTGATGAACCTATATTGCACATCATTATCATCCAAAGTCCATAGTTTACATTACCATTCTTTTTTGATGTACATTCTATGGGTTTGGACAAATGTATAATGACATGAATCCATCATTACATTATCTGCATTTACTTTTAAGGACAGCTTGCCCTTTGAAACTATAAGTTTAATTCTTCCTTTAGTTTGGAGGATTTTTTTATAGTTATATTTTTGTGTTAGGCAGGATTCTAAATATCACCCCCAGTATTCCCCATTCCAATCTTTGGATCCTGTGATTATGATGAGATATCTCTCCCATGATCATGTGACATTAATGGCACAATTTATCTCATAATAAGGAATTTATCTGGATGAGTCAAATATAATCACATGAGCCCTTTAAAAAGCAGAGTTTTCTCAGGTTAATAGCAGAAGAAAAAGTCAGAGAGATTGGAAGCACAAGAATAATCTGATGTGCTGTTGCTGGCTTTGAAGATAAACGGAGTCACATAATGAGGAAGGCATGCAGCTCTCTAAAAGGTGAGGGTGACCCACAGTTAACAGCCAAGAAACAGGGTCATCAGTCCTATAGTTGCCAAAAACCTGAATTTTGCCATCAACCTGAATAAGCTTGGAAGCAGTTTTATTCCCAGATCATTCAGGTAAGAACTTGGCCAAATTGATTTCAGCTTCGTGAAACCCTAAGCAGAAGAACTCAGTACAACCATGCTGTATTTCTACTCTGCAGAAGCTATGAGATAATAAATGAGTGTTGTTTTAAGCTATTAAGTTTGTGGAATTTGTTATGCAGCAATAGAAAATGAAGACAATTTTAAAATATTTCTCCTATGTTTTATTCTTTTTCAAAACCACCTATTACACTTGGGTTGAATTTTCTTTGTGCCCAGTATATATCTTTCTCTCTATTTTTAATCCTTTGTTCATTACTACTTCATCTCAATCCTGTCCTTATACCTTACATTTTCAATAGTGGCAAGTCCCCCTTGTGCCACTTACAAAATTGTCTTTATATCGAGAATGGTATTTTTTTCTTTTCTTTCATTCCTGAATTATAACTGCTTCTGTTTATCTCCTCTGGTTGTCATCATGTCTCTCTTAAACTCCCAAATATCTACTCTGGATTCATACTTGCAAAATATATTTGTTTTATAAGCATAGCAACATGTTTGGTCTCTTTTTTTTATACACTTTTTAGTAACATTTTTCTAGTGAATGTTCTTCATTTGTCATTTATTTTCCTTATTCCTTTCTTCCGTTTTACTTCTAGTGTTTTTGTATTGATCCTGTGCTTTATCTGGTTTATATCATTTTTGAATGATAATATTTCTTCCTGGATCATCAATCTGGATGAGATCTGTGTAGAGAGAGAGACCAGGTCAGAATTCCAGGCCAGCAGAAATTCTCCCTGGTATACCTTGAGGTTTCTTTAAATAAAAAGTTGTGCATGTGAGTGAACTGTTTTAGTATTTACATTTCTCTCACAACAGGTTGTCAGCATAAGCCTGCTATCACTCAAAGATATCCTCTTGCACTCTGCAAAAATGGCACATCTATTGGTTTCCTCACCATCACCACTGTATCATCCCCATTTCCTTATTCCATCATCCCACCCAAATAGGATGGAAGTTCTGACCCCTGGCCCATATACCCTGTTTTTAATTGTTTGAAATAGGAAATTATTTCATTTTTCTCTCAGATTGTGCTTCTTTCTTTGTAGAGCTGTTCTCAACTAATTTTTCTGAGATCTACACCTTCCAACATGCTCTTTAGGCATTTTTCTAAGCCCTCTTCAATCTTAACTCTACTAAGCATATATTGTGACTTGAACCAAACTTATAAATGGAGAACTTGTGAGCAGGAAGAAACGTTGACCAGCTTAGACAAATTTCAGACTATTAGAGTTTCATTGGGTTTGTTTGTTTATTTGTTTTTAAAATTCTTTTAGGCAGAAGATGCCTAAAGAAAACAGTATTTTTAAGAAGCTAAAAGAGTAATGGATGAGGTATGTATGTGAGTGCATATATCTATAGGGTGAAGAGAAAAAAAAGGAATGATTAGACTGTCTACTTGACTGGTAGAAAGTTTTCTAGAAGACAGACAACCTGGCCACATATGCTTTTCACTACATTACACATTATGATGTACAAAAGCATGAACATCAACATTTTCCAAATACATAATGTGAAGTAGCCATTATTGGATATGTAAAAATAATTCTATCATATAGGATAACAGAATATGAATGAGGATAGGAAAAGCAGTTCAAAAATGTATATAAAACCATCAGAAGAATCATTCAAAATTATTATATTATAGACAGAATTAGTTGGTAAAAATTGTAGGTGTTATCTGAACTATTCTTATGACCCTTAGAATAATTAGTCTTGAATGTTAAATTTCAGATAAATCAATATGAAAGTGGTGGTGGCACTGCTTTCCTAATTATTGGAATCACAAATAGACTTCAAAATATCATTTTAGTCAACAATTCTCACCCAATCAAACATGTGTTATAACAAAGAACCAAATAACTGGTTCCTTTCCCTTCCCTGCATAAAAGTAAATGAATCAATGGAGAGGAAAGGTACAGAAACATGCAGACTCTAAATAACACCAAACTGACTGTCAAATGTGTTGTGTCACTTGGCTACAGGAAAAATCCTGAACTAAATTGGTCAAAAGTAGAGTTGTTATTAAAAACCTAAAGGTTCTGTTTGTCTTCACTATTCAACAAATAAGACCTTCCTTTGGGAACTTTAGAACAAACTGCTTTAAAACCTTGATTAACTGTATTATTTACACAAAAACATCTCCACAGCTTCCTCCAGTACTCACACTGATCCACTCACCAACAGCATGGAAACTAATTGGAAAGTCATTTTTTTTTCTTTTTATTCTTTTTCATCTTGCGATTTTTTTTAAAAGAGTTTAACTATTCACTATAGGCTATCCAGATATTCTTCAAACTATCTATAAACTCATTTTAGGACTATGTCTTAAAATCTTCTTCTTGTTTTCATTTCTTTCTCTAACCAAACAATCTTCTCTTTTCTATGTTACTTTTTGTCTTGAATGAATATATCAGTAATAAACTCATTCTTAGTTGCATGAGCAGAAGAATTTATTAAATAATTCTTTGGAAAATTTCCAGTGGCTTCCCTCAGGCTTAGAAATAGTATTCTCCCTGACACATCTGCTATGGTATGCTTTAATCACTTTTTCTTTTACACCATGAGTGCAATGCAATGTATCTCATTAAGTCAGGAGGTAGTAAAAACTAGAGTAATGTGATGATCTATTTGAACAGGGTGAAGAAAATTTGGGAGAAAAAAGTGAAGGGCAGAGAGTAAGCATGTTTGTTTCAAATATATAAATAAAGATTAACCCACTCCCTCTCTCTTAGGAAGAATCCCCTTTTAGATTATTTAAAAATTAGAATCAAATGAGTCAGGAGAGCATAAACTCAAGCCTGTATGAAAAGACACAGAAAGTTCTAGAATAAGCCCATCTCTTGTTTAATAAAGTGGCTCACTGACTTCACTTCTCTCTCTGCAGAAGCACTTTTGGAATCAACAACAACAGAGTAAGTATAATAGAGAGACCAGAAATGCTCTGTCCAATGGAATTCTCTCCCTAAATAGGTCAGAGGTTAAACAAGATGATCTTTCCAAAGAGGCCTCGTTGGATTTTTGTCCTGCCAGAAGATTAATTACTTTCCAGAAGTATATAATTATTTAATCTCTAAGGCAGATGTAGCACAGATCAAGAAATCAAGGAGGTGACTTTGTCAAATAAATTTTCTCTTTATCAGCCAATTGTAGCAAGAGCATGTTAAGAGAATTTGAAGTAAGAATCACAATAGTGAGATTATTAACTACTTAAAAGGTGGATGGAACTAAAACCACATTAAAATAGCAAAACTACTTAACAACATTACCTTAGTGCAACTAAGTTTCTGCAAGTGTCATCAGTTTATGTATTTTATGTAATTCATTATTATATAATGAACTCTGATACAGAACCAAATCAGATCTCACTGACCCTTGTCACCAAGTACTCCTGTCAGATCTTTGATTTCCTAGGGAGATCCCAACTACCCCAATAAGAGACCCCAGAGTATCATATATGCTTATTCATCAATAAGTTTTTCCTTCCAGATGTTGCTGCTATTTCAACAGGCATTCCAACAGCTGTTTCTAGGTTGACTCTCTTTGAGGTCATTTTCCCATTAGAGGTATTTGGAGTCTGGATAGTACAAACGTCCTCTGTGTAGGAACAGTGCACAGTGGACCTCCACTGGGTGCCACCATGTTCCCAGTCCCTTACAGTGCATTCCATCTGTCCCTCCCAGGTAGAGTGCCGGATTTAAAAAAAGAAAAAAAATATCAACATTCTCCAGAAGATTATAACAAGTCCTAGAGTCTACACAATATGAGTCACAAGGTGATATATGATACCATTAACATACCAATAAATAAATAAACAAAACAAAACAAATGTGACAGATTCTCAAGAGAAAAGACAACCAACAGATACCAACCCTGAGATGACCTGGATGCTGGAGCTGTAGTACAAGGATTTTATAGCAGCTATTACAACTATGTTCATTGAAGTAATAGAAAACACACTTAAATTTAATGAAGATAGAAACTCAGATGAGAAATGGAGACTATAAAAAAGGGATAAGTGCAGGTTTTAGGACAAAAAATACAATATCTGAAAATTTTAAAGAGTCTCACTATGTGGATTTAATAACAGAATAAAAATGTCAGAGGGAATAGTGAGTGAAATTGAAACCAGGTGAATAGAAATTATCTAATCTGTAAAACAGAGAAAAAATATTGAATAAATGGGCAGAGCCTAAATAACATGAAGGACAATATCAAATGTCTAATATGAATGTAATTAGAGTTTCATGTGAAAAAGAGAAAAACTAAGTCAGGAAAAGTATTTGAAAAATAATGGCTGAAATTATCCCAGATTTACTAAAAGACATAAATTTACAGACTCAAGACGTTCAACAAACCCCAAACAAGATGAGTTTAAAGAAAATCACACCTCAACACATCAAAAATAAACTGATAGAAAATAAAGATACAGAAAATAATTAAGCAACTAGAGAGAAATTATAAGGTACTTACAGGGAAACGACAATTCAAATGACCCTGGATTTCTCATTAAAAACCACAGAGGCTATAAGGTAGAACATCTTCAAAGTGAAGAAATAAAGGAAATGTCAAACCATATTTCTATAGCCAGTGAAATTATCTTTCAAAAATAAAAGTAAAGATATTTTCAGATAAAGAAAATTTAAAGACAATTTTCCTATGAATTGATCTACAAAAAATGCAAAAAGAAGTTCTTCAGGATGAATAAAAATGATACTAGAGGAAAATTATATCTTTGGGAATGGAGGAAGAGCAATAGAAGTGGTAAGTATTGGGGTGCTGTGAGTTGAATTATTGTGTGTCCCCCCAATAGTAAAGTCCTAACCTCTGTGAATGTTGGAACTTTTGTCTTTACAAATGTAAGTTAAGATGGGGTCATAATGGTGTTGAGGGAGTGCTTAATCTAATATTGCTGGTGTCCTTATAAGACAAGAAAGGCAAAGAGATCAAGGTGGCAGAGTAAGAGGACGTGGAGCTCACCTCCCCCCATGAACACATCAAAAATGTATCTACATATGGAAAAATTCCCACAGAAAACTAACTGAAAGCTGGTAGAAAGACTCTTAAACAACTGAGGCTATAAAAAAAATTATACACATAATCAAGTAGGATGGGAAGAAAAGCATTGGGTCAGGACCTATACCCCTGAGAGAGGACCAAGCAGAAAAAGATCACACTGGTGTACACTTGCACTAGAGATTAAGTGGGTTGAGCTACATACTGGGCATCCCAGTTCTGGGTCCTATGCATAGGAGACAAGCCACCTTGGCTGCTTGGAAACCCACTGGGACAGATAGAAAGACTGAAGAAGACTAGATTTCACTTGTTAGGAGCGCATAGGTGCTGGCTTGCCTCCAGGCAGGCAGAAAGGGATCTGCCCTAGTAACTGCTGCTTCACCACATTCTCCATTCCAAGCTGAGTGAACATCACTCCATGCCAGAACTTGGCACTGCATCTAGGGTAGATAGAACCTGGCAAAAGACTTGACCTAGGGATGCAGAGGTAACCAGAAGCCGGAGACATAGCCCCAGTGGGGTGGCAGCAGCCATTGTCAGCACTTACTCAAGCAGAGTCCCAGAATTAGCTCACACTTCTGACTGTAGCATATCTGCCAGAATCCCTGCGACTGCCTTGCTATAAGCCTCAGCCCAAACTGAGGCAATGCACCATCCCCACCCACTGCACACCACAGCCTAGCACTAGAGCTGGGGCAGCCATGACAGGGGAAAAGATGCAACCATGGACTGCATCTCAGCAGAGCTGCAGATGTATACACAGTTAGTGCATCAGACTTAGTAAGTTCACAAGCTTCACATTCTTCAGCACTTTCATCCTTTGGGACAGAGGCCCCAGTGCAGGGAGAAGGAAAAACACATACTTAAAGGAAACAGAGCCAACTTCAGCTCAACCATCAGGGCTTCTGCTACAGCAACTTGGGAGCAGACTCCACCCCCTGACAAGGTGGACGTGGCCACTGAGCAGAGAAGAAGTCCTGCCTTACACACTGTGCAGGCTCTAGCTCCTCCATCACCAGCAACAACCCCTACTGAAGTAATAGTGATCAGCACACCCTGAGGAAAGATGTGACTGGTGTCTACATCAAATCCTGCCCTCTTACCAAAGGCATTGGGCAAATGCAGTATACACAGGGGACACTCACACATAAGAAGCCCCCTTCAAGACCACAGTCATTTTCACCTAAATTCATTGAGACAGAGAAAGTTAAATAAAATGAAAAGGCAGAGGAAGTACTCTCAATTGAAATAGCAAGAGAAAACGAATGAAAATAAATTAATAATGAAACAGAAATAAGCAATCTACCTGACAAAGAATTCAAACATTGGTAATAAAAATGAACTGAATTAGGGAAGAGAACTTATTTAAGACAGCTCATTTTAACAAGGAACTAAAAACTACAATGAAGACCCAATCAAAAATAGATAATTCAATAGCCGAGATAAAAAGCACTCTAGAAGCAATGAATAGCAGACTAAATAACAAAGAATGCATAAATGATCAGGAAGACAATAATGAAAATCACCCAATCAGAACAGCAAACAGAAAGTCAGATTAAAAAAAAAAAGAGTGCAACATACAAGATCTATCGGATAACATTAAACATGCCAGCAGTCACATTATAGTGGTTCCAGAGGGAGAATAGACAGAGAGAAGGGTATCAAAATATATGTGAAGAAATTATGGCTGAGAACTTCCAAAACTAAAGAAGGAAACAGATATCCAGGTTTGGTAAGCATGGAGGGTCCCAAACAAGATGAAGCATAACAGACCCACACTAAGACATATCATAATTAAAATGGCAAAAATTAAAGATATAGAGATAACTCTAAAAGCAGAAAGAGAAAAACAAAGAGTCATACATATACAAGGGAATCTCCCTAAGGTTATCAGCTAATTTCTCTGCAGAAACATTGCAGGCTAGAGGGAGTGGCATGATATATTCAAGGTGCTGAAAGGGAAAAACCTGCAATCTATGATACTCCATCCAGCAGGTTTATCATTTAGAATGGAAGGAGAGATAAAGAACTTCTCAAAAAAGCAGAAACTGAAAGAAATCAACAATACTAAACCATCCAAAAGGAAATTTTGGGGCTTCCTTGGTGGCGCAGTGGTTGAGAGTCCGCCTGCCGATGCAGGGGACACGGGTTTGTGCCCCGGTCCGGGAAGATCCCACATGCCACGGAGCGGCTGGGCTCGTGAGGCATAGCCGCTGAGCCTGCAAGTCCAGAGCCTGTGCTCCACAACAGCAGAGGCCACAACAGTGAGAGGCCCATGCACCGCAAAAAAAAAAAAAAAAAAAAAAAAAAGGAATTTTGAAGGATCTTTTCTAAATGGAAAGGAGTAAGAACATATAGGAAAGGGAAATTCACAACAGGAAAGGCAAATATATAGCAAGGATTAAAGATCACATAAATAAGCCAGTACATAGACTAATAGACAAAAAAATTGTAAAAGCAACTATAACTACAATAAACAGCAAAGGAATATACATGAATATGTAAAATATGATATCAAAAATACAAAAATGTGGGCTTCCCTGGTGGTGCAGTGGTTGACAGTCTGACTGCTGAGGCAGGGGACGTGGGTTCGTGCCCCGGTCCGGGAAGATCCCACATGCCATGGAGTGGCTGGGCCCGTGAGCCATGACCGCTGAGCCTGCATACCCAGATCCTGTGCCCCACAATGGGAGAGGCCACAACAGTGAGAGGCCCATGTACCGCAAAAAAAAAAAAAGAAAAAAGTGTGGGAGAGTAGGGTAAAAAATATAGCTTTTAGAATGTATTTGAACTTAAATGACTATCAGTTTAAATTAAATAGATAAAACTATGGGTCAGCATATATGAACCCAATGTAACCACAAATCAAGAATGTAGAATAGATATACAAAAGCCAAAAAGAAAGAAACTCAAACATAATAGAAAAGAAAATCATCAAATCACAACAATAGAAACAAAAACAAGAAATGAATAGAAAAGGACTAAAAAAAAAGCTGGAAAACAAGGAATGAAATGGCAATGAGTACATATCTATCAATAACTACTAATAATTACCAATGGACTAAGTGCCTCAATCAAAAGACATAAGGTGGCTAATTGGATTAAAAAGAAAGACCCTTCAATTTCTGCCTACAGGAGCATCACTTCAGGGTAAAAGAAACACACAGACTGAAAGTGAAAGGACGGAAAAAGATATTTCATGTCAGTGAAAATGACAAGAAAAAGGGCAACAATACTCATATCAGACAAAATAGATTTTAAAATAAAGGCTATTACAAAAGACAAAGCAGAGCATTATATAATGATAAAGGGATCTATATAAGTAGAGGATATTAGACTCACTAACATATATGCACCCAATACAGAATCATCTATATATATAAAGCAAATACTAGCATATATAAAAACAGGAAATCGACAATAATACAATAGTAGTAGGAGACTTTAACACCCAACTGACATCAATGGACAGATCATCCAGACAGAAAAATTAAAAAAGGAAAGAGTGGACTTAAATGACACAATAGACCAGCTGGACTTATTTGATATCTACAGGACATTACATCCAAAAACAGAAAAATACACATTTTTTTCAAGTGCACATGAAATGCTGTTGAGGAAAAGGTCACAATCCTAAGTGACAAAACAAGCCTCAACAAATTTAAGAAGTTAGAAATTATAAAGTGTTTTTTCCAACCGCAAGAATATGAAAATAAAAATCAACTACAGAAAGAAAAACAAGAAAAGAACAAAGACAAGGAGACCAAACTACATACTGCTAAAACACCAATAGGTCAATGATGAAATCAAAGAAAAAAATAATAAAATACCTTGAAACAAATGAAAATGGAAACAAATTGATCCAAAATCTATGGGACACAGAAAAAGTAGTTTTAAGAGGGAAGTTCACAGTGATACAGTTCTTCCTCAAGAAACAAAAAAATCTAAAATAAACAATCTAACTTACCACCTAAAATTAGAAGAAGAATAGCAAACAAAGCCCAAAGTCAGGAGAAGGAAGAAAATAATAAAGATCAGAGAGGAAATAAATAAAATAGAGAAAAAAAAAAGATCAATAAAACCAAGAGCTGGCTTTTTGAAAAGATAAACAAAGTTGATAAACCTTTAGCCAAGGTCACCAAGAAGAAAACAGAAAAGACCCAAATCAACAAAATAAGAAAGGAAAGAGGAGGAAGAGCACCCAAGATGGCATAATAGAAAGACCCTGAGCTCACCTGCTCTCATGAACACACCAAAATCACAACTATCTGCAGAACAACTATTAATGAAAAAGACTGGAACATACCAGATAAGATCCTCTACAACTAAAGACATAAGAAGGAACTACAATGAGATAGGTAGGAGGGGAAGACTCACAATATAATCAAATCCCATACCCCTCAGTGGGAAACCCACAACCTGGAGAATAATTATATTTCAGAGGTTCTCCCACAGGAGTCAGTGTTCTAAGCCTCACATTGGGCTCCCCAGCCCAGGGGTCCTGCACTGGGAAGACAATCCCCAAGAGCGTTTGGCTTAGAAGACTAGCAGGGCTTCATTTCAGAAGCCCCATAGGACTGGGAAAAACAGAGACTTCACTCTTAAGGGGTGCACACAAAATCTCACATGCACCAGGACCCAGAGCAATAGAAATAATTTGATAGGAGCCTGGGCCAGACATAACTGCTCATCTTTGAGAGTCTCTGGAGAGTTAGGGGGAGGAAACAACTCACCCTGGGGACATAGACACTGGTGGCAACCATATTTAAGAACATATTACATTGTGAACACTGCTGCTGGCAGCTGCCATCTTGACCCATTCTCACCAAGCTCTGGCTCCACCCTATAGCCTCAGGCCAAACAATTAACTGGGCAGCCCACTCGTCAGCAGAGACTGCCTAAAGTCTTACTGAGCCCATCTAGACATGCCCGTAGATGCAGCTCTGCCCACCAGAAAGCGAAGACCCAGCCCCACCTACCAGTGGACAGGCACCAGCCCCTCCCTCTAGGAAGCCTGCACTAGCCTCTAGACCAGCCTCATTCACCAGGGAGCAGACACTGGACACAAGAAAACTACAGTCACACAGTGTAGAGACCCAGCCTGCTCACAGCAGGCAAGATTCTACTCTAGAACCAGTGGGGCCCTGTCCTTGTCCAACAGCATGTCAACATAAGCTTCAGGACATCCTGGACCCCATACACAACTGCATCAGGAACTGGCCCCCCTCAACCAGCTATCTGATGCAAGCTCTGGGATCCCTTGTCCCTGCAGCCAGACTCCAAATACTGGCTCTCTCTGCCAGTAGTCCAGCACTAACCCCAGGACCTGACTTGGTTGTCAGTTCGTGGGCAACAGCTCCAGAGACTTCAGGACCTTGACTCCACCCACCAGTGAGCCAACACTAACCCCAGGGTCCCATAGTGTTCTGCAGCCAGCCACCTCATGACCTGGCCCTGCTAAACAGCATCCAGCAGCATCCACACAAGGCAAGGCCTGGCAATCAACCGGGCTAGGAGCCAACCAATCCTACCAGACTGTACACATAGCCCACCACAAGAGAAGGACACACACAGCCCTTTAAGAGATAATCCCTAGAGCAAATAGCTTGTGTGACAAGAGGTGAATGCACTGTTAGAACACAAAGAACATCTACAGAAGGCCACTTCTCTGAGGATGAAAAACACCCAAGCTAAGCTACCACATATGTAAAAATACAAATATCAACTTAAGACAAAATGAGATAGCAGAGGAACATGTTGCAGATAAAGGAATAAAATCAAACCCCAGAAGAAGAAATAAGTGAAATGGAGATAGGAAATCTATCTGAGAAAGAGTTTAGAGTAATGATTGTAAAGACAATCAAAGAACTTGGGAGAAGAATGGATGCACAGAGCAAGAAGTTAGAAGTTTTTAGCAAAGAGTTAGAAAATATAATAACCAAAAAGATGAAAAATACAATAACTGAAATGAAAAATATACTAGAAGGAATCAATAGGAGAGAAAATGATACAGAGGAGTAGATCAGGAAGACAGAATAATGATAATCATTACGACTGAACTGAAAAAAGGGAATGAAAAGACACTAGGACAGTTTATGAGTCCTCTGCAACAAAATGAAGTAAAGTAATATTCACATTATAGGGGTCCCTGAAGGAGAAGAGATAGAGAAAGGGACTGAGAATAGTCTTCCCAAATCTGGGAAATGAAACAGTCACTCAAGTCCAGGAAGTTCAGAGTCCCATACAGTTAGAACCCTAAGAGGACCACACCAAGACACAGTGTAATTAAAATGACAAAAACTAAAGATAAGGAGAGACTATCAAAAACAGTAAGGGAAAAGAAATAAATAACATGCAAGGCTATCAACTGAATTTTCAGCAGAAATTCTGCAGGCCAAAAGGGAGTGACACAATATATTTAAAGTGATTAAAGGGAAAAATCTATGAACAAGAATATGCTACCCAGCAAGGCTTTTGTTCAGATTTGATGGAGAAATCAAGAGGTTTATATAGAAAAGCAAAAGATGTAAGAGTTCAGTACCATCGAGCCAGCTTTATGACAAATGTTAAAGAAACTTCTCTAGGCAAAAAAAAAGAAAAGGCTACAACTAGAAACAAGAAAATTATTAAATGAAAAATCTCACAGGTAAAGGCAAATATACAGCAATGGTAGTAAATCATCGACTCACAAAGCAAGTAGGGAGGTTAAAAGACAAAAGTAGTAAAATTATTTATATCCACAATAAGAAGTTAAGGAATACACAAGACAATTAGGTATAAAATATAATATCAAAAAGAACGATTGTGAGGGGATGAGAGTACAAATATATGGTTTTTGAAATGCATTTGAAATTAAGAAAGCAACAACCTAAAATAATCACATATATAAAACACACTGGTATACAAAAATCTCATGGTGGCCACAAACAAAAATATATAATAGATATACACACAAAAAAGGAAAAGGAATCCAAACATAACACTAAAAATAGTCATAAAATCACAAGAGAATAGAAGAAAAGAAGAAGAAAGAGGGACAAAAGACCTACAAAAACAAATCCAAAACAATTAACAAAATGGCAATAAGAGCATACATATTGATAATTACCTTCAATGTAAATGAACAAAATGCTCCAACCAAAAGACATAGAGTGACTGAATGAATACAAAATCAAGACCTGTATATATGCTGCCTACAAGAGACCCACTTCAGATCTAGAGACACATACAAACTGAAAGGGGTAGAAAAAGGTATTCCATGCAAAGGGAAACCAAAAGAAAGCTAGAGTAGCAATACTTATATAAGACAAAATATACTTTAAAATGAAGACTGTTAGAAGAGACAAAGAAGGACACTACATAATGATCAAGGGATCAGTCCAAGAAGAAGATATACAAATTGTGTACACATATAGAAGCACATCAATATATAAGGCAAATATTAACAGACATAAAAGGAGAACTCAACAGTAACACAATAATAGTAGAGGATTTTAACACCCCACTTACATGCATGGACAGATCATCTAGAGAGAAAATCAATAAGGAAACACAGGCCTTAAATAACACATTAGACCAAATGGACTTAACAGATATAGAGAGAGCATTGCATCTGAAAGTAGTAGAATACACATTTCTTTAAAGTGCCTATGGAACATTCTCTAGGATAGATCACATACCAAGCCGCAAAAGAAGCCTTGGTAAATTTATGAAAATTTAAATCATATCAAGCATCTTTTCTGACCACAACGTTATGAGACTAGAAATCAACCATCAGAAAAAAACTGCAGAAAACACAAACACATGGAGACTAAACAATATGCTACTACATAACTAATGGATCACTGAAGAAAGCAAAGAGGAAATCAAAAAATACCTAGAGGCAAATGAAAACAAAAACAGGATTATCCAAAACCCGTGAGACATGGCAAAAGCAGTTCTAAAAGGGAAGTTTACAGTGAAAAAAGCCTACCTCAGGAAACAAGAAAAATCTCAAATAAAATAAACCTAAACTTACACCTAAAGCAACTAGAGAAAGAAGAACAAACAAAACCCAAAGTTAGTAGAAGGAAAGAAATCATAAAGATCAGAGCAGAAATAAATAAAATAGAGACTAAAAAAAGAAAAAAAGTACAATGAAACTAAAACCTGGTTCTTTGAAAAGAAAAACAAAATTGACAACCCTTTAGCCAGACTTATCAAGAAAAAAGGGAGAGGGCCCAAATCAATAAAATCAGAAATGAAAAAGGAGAAGTTACCACTGCCACGACAGAAATACAAAGAGTCATAAGAGACTACTATGAGCAATTATATACCAATAAAACAGACAACCAAAAAGAAATGGACAAATTCTTAGAAAGGTACAAGCTCCCAAGACTGAACCAGGAT
This sequence comes from Mesoplodon mirus, assembly GCF_964341445.2. Taxonomy (NCBI): domain Eukaryota; kingdom Metazoa; phylum Chordata; class Mammalia; order Artiodactyla; family Ziphiidae; genus Mesoplodon; species Mesoplodon mirus. The sequence goes on along the minus strand of NC_138992.1, from coordinate 43,071,979 downwards.
GAAATAGAAAACATGAACTGATGAATTACCAGTAACAAAATTGAATCAGTAATTTTACAATTCCCAGCAAACAAAAGTCCAGGACAAGATGCCTTCACAGGTGAATTCTACCAAACATTTAGAGAAGAGTTAACACCTAACCTTCTCAAAACATTTCAAAAAATTGCAGAGGAAGGAATATTTCCAAACACATTTTATGAGGCCACCAACACCCTGATACCAAAAACAGACAAAGATATCACAAAAAAAGAAAATTACAGGACAATATCACTGATGAACAATGATGCAAAAATCCTCAACAAAATATTAGCAAACCAAACCCAACAATGCATTAAAAGGATCATATGCCGTGATCAAATGGAATTTATTTATAATGGATTTAAGAATGTTTCAAATAGCCACAAATCAATCAATGTGATACACCATATTAACAAATCAAAGAATAAAAACCATATGATCATCTCAATAGAAGCAGAAAAAGCTTTTGATAAAATTGAATATCAATTTATGATTAAACTCTCCAGAAAGCAGGTATAGAGGGAACATACCTAAATATAATAAAGGCCATATATGAAAAACTCATAGCTAATATCATACTCAATGGTGAAAAGCTGAAAGCATCTTCACTAAGATCAGGAATAAGACAAGGATGTCCATTTTCACCTCTTTTATTTAACATAGTTTTGGAAATCCTTGCCAGAGCAATCAGAGAAGAAAAGGAAATAAAAGAAAGTCAAATTGGAAACAGAGAAGTAAAACTGTCACTGTTGGGAGATGACATGATACTCAACATCAAATATCCTAAAAATGCTACCAAAAAACTAGTAGAGTTCACTGATGAATTTGGTAAAGTTGCAGGATACAAAATTAATATTCATAAATCTTTTGCATTTCTATACACAAACAATGAAATATCAGAAGGAGAAATTGAGGAAACCACCCCTTTTACCATTGCATCAAAAAGAATAAAATACATAGGAATAAATGTATCTAAGGAGGCAAAAGACCTGTACTCTGAAAACTATGAGACACTAATGAAAGAAATTGAAGATGAGACAAACAGATAGAAAGATATACCATGTTCTTGGATTGGGAGAATCAATATTGTTAAAATGACCATACTACCCAAGGCAATCTACAGATTCAATGCAATCCCTAACAAAATACCAATGACATTTTTCACAGAACTAGAACAAATAATTTTAAAATTTGTATGGAAACACAAAAGACCTCAAATAGCCAAAACATTCTTGAGAAAGAAGAACAGATCCGGAGGAATTACACTCCCAGACTTGAGACTATACTACAAAGATACAGTAATCAAAACAATATAGTAATGGTACAAAAACAGACACATAGGTCAATGGAACAGGATAGACAGCCCACTCACTTAAGGTCAATTAATTTATGTCAAAAGAGGCAACAATATACAATGGTTATAAGACAGTCCCTTTCACAAGTAATGCTGGGAAATATGGACAGCAACATGTAAAAGAGGGAAATTAGAATTTCTCTAACATCATACACAAAAATAAACTCAAATTGGTTAAAGACCTAAATGTAAGACTGGATACTATGAAACTACTAGGGAAAAACATAGGAAAACACACTTTGACCTAAATTGCAGCAATATTTTTTTTGATCCATCTCTTAAACTAAAGGAAATAAAAGCAAAAACAAACAAATGGGACATAATCATACTTAAAAGATTTTTCACAGCAAAGGAAACCATAAACAAAATGAAAAGGCAACCTATTGAATGGGAGAAGATATTTGAAAATGGTATGACCAATAAGCGGTTTATATCCAACATATATAAACAGCTCATACAACTCAACACAAAAACACCCAAACAATCCAATTTTAAAAATGGGCATAACTAAATTATACTCCAATAAAAATTTTTAAAAAACAATTTTAAAAAAATGGCAGAACTAAATAGACATTTTCCGGAGGAGATGCAGATGACCAACAGGCACAAGAAAAGATGCTCAACATTGCTAATTGTCAGGGAAATGCAAATCAAAACCACAATGATATATCACCTGACACCTGTCAGAATGGCTATCATCAAAAAGAACACAAATAGCAACTGTTGGTGAGGATGTAGAGAAAAGTGAACACTTGTACACTGTTGGTGGAATGTAAATTGGTGCAGCCACTGTGGAAAACAGTATGGAGGTTTCTCAAAAAACTAAAAATAGAACTACTATATGACTGGCAATTCCACTCCCAGGTACATATCTGAAAAAAACAAAAAAACTAATTGGAAAAGATATATGCACCCCAATGTTCATAGCAGCATTATTTATAATTTCCAAGATATGGAAGCAAACTAAGTGTCCATCAACATATGAACGGATAAAGATTATATTATATACACACACACACATACACACACACATACACACAATAGAATACTGCTCAGTCATAAAAAAAAATGACATTTTGCCATTTGCAGCAATGTGCTATTAAGTAGCAGACCCAGGAGTCAAACCAATGGAGTCCAGCTTCAAAGTCTATATCTTAATTGCCTTACCTAGTCACTGTTGGTTCAGCTATTAAAAAAGATGAGTATCATGGAATTCTAAAAATTCTCTGAAGAAAATACTAGGCCTGAAGCAAATGTTGAAAGTATTACACGTATCTAGGGTCTTTAGCTGAATTCATTCAAGTGTAATGTAAACGGAATTGAAAAGATTATTTCTATCCTGAATATATATATATATATATATATGTATATATATATATATATATATATATATATATATATGTATATATATATATCGAGATCTATTCCTTGATTCTTAGGAAACCATAATTAGAGAATCATTACATTGTCATAAGGTTTCTTGTGCTTTATTATAAGGTAACTATTCTTGAGGGTAAAAAAATCTTGATCTTAAACTTTGTGTTTTGTTACAATTCTATAAAATACTCTCCTGAGTTTGGGGTTTGATTAAGAATGTGAAGAACTGTAGACAGTTTTGATACAGCAGGCATTTGAAGTGGGTTAGGAAAGAGTGAGAATACCATTGGGTAGGAAAATGGAAGAAAAAAATAAGTTGGGGGTTTCCAGAAGTCTTTCCCTATTCAACAAGTTATCCTAGATAGAACCAACTTTGAAGAAGTTATTTTTTTAATTTAAACATGGCAAATTAACTTTTCCTCATAAATATTGCAAATTCAATGCTTGATTAAAAGCAGTGGAAGCTAGATTACAGCCAGGATTACCAGGAGTTGCTAAGGATGCTTGAAATGATGACTACAGTAGGTATACAATTTGTTTCTGAACACTATCTGCTCTCTACGTCCTGCCTTTAACCTATGAGCTATCTCTCGTAAATCTTAGAAGAGTGTACAATATGCACGCAGTATTCATATGGCAGTCATCCTTCAGCCAATCATAGTTTTTCCAAGCTAATCTTTTCTTGAATATTCAAAGATCTTCCCAGGCATTAAGTCACTATTCTCCACAATAACAATGGGTGGGCTAACCTATTGTACAGATGGAAAGATGGAGACTCAGGCTCTGATCTAAATGTTCCTGGCCAGGACCATAATAGGAAATCTTCCTGAAAATAAATTTAACTTTAAAAATTAACTGAAAAACTAGTTTCAGATAGTTGAAAAGAGTTTAGTATATTTAAGAAGCTACCTATAGCTCAGCTCCCCATCTTAACATTTTCACTTGTTATAATAGAAAACCTGAAAAAAAAAAGTATAAGAAAATAATTAGAATCAAGAGCCAACAGTGCAAAGGAAAAAAGAAAATAGAGATTTAAACCTTCCTAGAATCCTGTGGGACAATCAGGTAAAAAATAAATAAATAAATAAATAAATAAATAAATAAATAAATAAGAGAAAATCTTAAAGTGTATATGTCAATAGTTTTAGTACATTAAAGGAATAATAAGCTGTATTGTTTAAAGAGATGTTATCCAAGCAAGTTAGGAAGAGTATTGTTTCTGGCACAACAAATGGCTTATGCAAACCTTAGGGAAAAACTGGAGTTTACAAAGTACAGAATGTTCTTTAAATAGCCAGTTTATTAAAAATTGAGGAAAGCAAGGCTTTCAACACTACCCCTAAAATACATAGGAAAATAAGAAAGATGTATTTTTTTTTCCCAAATGACTTAGAGTTTGGAGGAGTAGTACTTAAGTTTAATTCGGTTCCATTCAACATGCATTTGAGCAACCCAATATACCTAGTAGCATGGGTTAGGCAACTTGGAAATACCTGTGTGATTTGCTCTTTTCCCTAGAAAACACGTATGTGAAAAAATCCAAGGGCGATACATGAAATGTGAAACAATATAGAATGAAATGAGGTACAAAAAGTAGAGGTTCAGAAAACTCTGTGCAGTGACATCAGAAAAGGAAGGAGTAGTTTTGGACTGATACTCTCTGGACTGGCTATGCAGAGAGCAGGAGGTATCTTCCAGGTTCCATTGTGGTTGGAGGCTGCACTGAGGTTAGCCCAAGCCCAGAATGTCAGATGAATAACATGAGACTGGAAAGCCATGTGTAACTTTCTGGGGGGAAACAGAGGTTTGTACAGATTTTGAAATGAATCATGGTAATGAAAGGACAAAACCAAAGGGACATCAGTGAAGTTATGGAAAAAGTGCTGAACTAAGGTTGGGAAAATGTGGGTCCTACCCTTCATGCAGCCACTACTGCACTGCATGATTCTAGTCCAAGGACTTAACCAATTGTGGTGGAGTGGTGTCACTGTTTCCTCGTCTATAACATAAAGGCATAGAGCCAAGTGGGCTTGAGATGTTCCTTCTCACTTCTAAGAGTGCTTGTCCTCAGCTAAATTTAATTCTCAGCTGCAATAATCATTTTATACTAGATTCCTCCTATTTATGTTGATACCTGAACGCCAGATTTATGCAGAGTGGTTAAAAAATAGCTGGTAGTTCTCTGAGTAGATTTCAAACAGATTAAAACAACCATCTCAATGGTTCTACAAAATATAGAAGACTCCTGCTTCTTCAAAAAGTCTATGTTCACTTTATGCATGTCATAGAATAATCTACACTCTTTTATTACTGTCTGGTTATGTCTGTTTTCCAACAGATTATGAAATTCTTGATGGCAGGAGCTGTGCTTTATGCATTTTTGTGTCTTCACTATCTAAGCTTAGAGCTTGGCTCTTAGAAATAGTTAATCATTAAGATGATGGTGATGATTATAATATGGCTAAATATTTTGAGTTATGTTATGGATATTTTTAAAATAATTTTGTTATTTAATCTGCCCCCAAACCATGTAAAATAGGCATTATAATTATCCCCATTTCACAGAGGAGGAAACTGGAGCATACACAGAAGTTAAGCAAATTGCCCAAGTTCACATAACTACTAGATCAGGCAGAAAGCATTCAAACCCAAGGCATATGGCCCCAGAACTCACGCTTTTAAGTACTTGAAGAGGCTTGATTGATGCTTGTTGAATAAATAAATGGAGCATCTTTATTACATAGGGTAAGAGCATCTAACCCAGGGTGGGAAGAGGTGGACTGGGGATGGCAGCCAGTAGAAAAAGCATGTCAGTCAGAGGGGTGGCCATTAAAAAAAAAATGCATGGAGAGAAAAAAAGTCATGGTAGGAAAGAAGCAGCAAGCATTCTGGTGTTGTTGGAGAAGATGGGTACAATGTTGTTGTTAAAGAGATAAACCATGGCCATATCATGGAGGGCCTTATACTTTGTGAGTTGTCTGGGAAACCAGGACTATTGAAGGATCTGACAAGTATAAGAATTCTTATGAGGACAATGAGACAAAGTATTTGAGAAAAGAGATGCTCTGAAAAATCTTAGCTATGCCCAAATAGTTGCCCACAAAACTTTTAAAAATTCTTCCTTTGACTTTGTATCTTTGCTGTTTCCTCTGCCTCTAGCATCCTTCTTCTTCCTATTTTTCCGTACTCGTTACTCCTGGGTTTTTGAAATGCAGCTCAAATGTTGTCTTCTCTAAGAAATTTCCTTTCTCTCCTTTTCCCCAGTTTCTGACCTACATAGCAACTTGTCATAACATTTATGACATTTCATTGTAATTATTTGTTCACTTGCTTTTTCAGTCTTTTCTCCCTGGCTGTGGACACTTTGCAAGCCAGCATCATACTTCATTCTCTTGTCTATAAGTTTTTGGAGCAAGATAAGGAGTAAATAAATGTTGTTTAATGAATCAATTGTTAATCTGAATTTTAATCAATTTTTAATAATTGTTAATCTAATTTCAAATTTACAGTCACTTCACTGTGATATTTGTATATAGCCTTGGTATAAGATATTCAGAATAACTTCCCTACATTATGTCTACCTCAAGACTACCCCTTATGATATCAAAAGGTCTACACAGTACAAAATAAAATTTCAACAGTAAGCAACTATATTGCAAGTGCATGGAACATCCCAATTCAGTTTGAACAATTTAGCACAGGATAAAATAGTCAGCGCAGCCATCTAAGCTTTCCTGACCAATCTCTTCTTTCTCCTTTTCCAATAAAGGCTTATTTCTTGTCAAGGCACTGCAGTTTAAAAAACCACCCTTCTCTTCTCTTTTTATTCAGCTCCCAATTGAGTTTACTCCTCAGTTCTCCTTAGCTCAGTCAGTGAGAAATGTCTCCAAGGATCAGAATGATCTCAACTCATTCCCTGTGGTCCTGATATCTTCCTGTGGTCATTCCCAACCATTTCTCCAGGTTGTTATTTATGTATTGTCCACATCATTTATTCGGTGTTCAACAAATATTTACTCTCACTGTGCCAAGAACTGGAGATATGAAGTGGACAAGATACCTACAGACCCTACCTTCGTAGAATGTACACTCTCTAGGGTAATTACATAGATGGGAGAAATACAGTGCCACAAGGGCAGAGACAAGGGCACTTTGCCCCATATTTATCTGTCAGGGAAAGTTCTAGCATCTGAATCATAAATTCAAACGAGTTAGGAGAAGGGAAGGAATGAGACGATAGGTTTGGGAAGTAAATGTAAGCAAAAGCAACCAATGCTTGAAGGTTTAGAGGTGGATAAGGGTTGGCAAAATGAGAAACTGAGGATAGCTGCAGTATCTAGAGCACAGATGCAGTTAGAATTACAAGAGTAGAGGCTCAAGAGGTAGCCAGGCCAGAATACTCTGAGCTTTCTACACCAGATTAAGGAATTTGGTCTTTACCTTATTGCAACCACAACACAGGATTTAAACTGGATTTGACAGTTCAATTTTTGTTTAAGAAAAATCACTCTGATCTCCCTCCAGAGATAGGATTGGAGAGGGACAAAACTGAGGCAGAGATACCAGTGAAGAGGGTATGGTAGTGATACAAATCGAAAATTTTTATTCACTAAAGTTATGTTCATAAAGATGGACAAAATAGATCAAATGACAGATATTTCATATATAGAACACACTAGAACTGGTAAATAATTGGGAGTGAAGAATGTCAGAGAGGGGCTGGGGATGATGCTCTGGACCCCAATAAAATCTCTCCTGTCCGGTTACCCCAGTCCAATCTGAATCTTCTCACTTCTGGGTTTCTGGGAATACCTCACATGGTCTCCTCATTTGATTTGTGTGCTAAATTCCACGCTTTCACTATAGTTATCTGCTTATGTATATATTGCTAATTCCACCCTTAAAATCATATGAAATATGATAAGGACTATGGTTGGATTTATTGGTTATGCTTATTTTCTCTGTACCAGGATATTTAAAAACCTCTCTTTGTGCTGGTCACTTCCTCTGTGAAGCCAGCCCTCATTCTCCTGACAGACATTCCTCTAACCTCCCTCATTACAACATTTTGCTGCAATTGTCTGAGTCCCCACTAGATTATAAGGTTTTAAGGGATGATTTATTTTTATCTTTACATGGCCAGTGCCTACCAGAGTGCTGGAGAAATTGGTGCAAATTTAATATACATTCGTTGATTTAATATATTACTTTGTTTCACTGGTATTGCCATTGCAGTTTAGAAAAACTTTTTTTCCTGATACTGTGAGGAGCTCTGCTAGAGCAAATAGCTGCCCTATGTCTCTTAAGTCTATTAAGCATTAGTATTAATTTAAAATGAGAAAAACCATCAGGGGAAATCATCCTAAATTGTTTCCCCAGCTATTTATTGTGCATGCTGATGGAACCAATAATATGTAGGGCAATGAGTATGAGTAGGTTATGGTTTCCTAATGTGCACACACCAATCAGATAACTCTCAATATAGACCATTTATAATGCCCTTCACTTTGTGTGCAGGCATTGACAATCAGAAACTAAAGCTGAAAGGCAATGATTCATTCAAAGTAGATCTGATATCCAAACCTTTCCTGAGGTGCTCATCTACATAATTGTATGTGTTATTCGTTTTCTCTCTCAGTCACTCCTCACTCTCTACCATGAAAATGCCACGATAGTCCATCGGTCATCATGGCCCCCAAAGCCTAAAAATCAGAGCTGGGGGGAGAAAGAACAACACAAATAAAAACACCATGATGGCAGCATTCACATCTTCATGTCATTTTCTGCCAGGCTGGCCTTCCACTTATGTTTGGGTGCCAGTTCTATCTAACTTCTGTCTTGTCTCAATTTTTAGCAGCGTGGATAATTTATTGCATCTAGGATGATAGAAAACCAGCTTTATACATCATTCAGCTTGCAAAAGATGTGTAGCTTCAGTTCCTTAATGGTGTCATTTTGGCTGAATGCTATTAACAGATTACCCCTGCCTAGGGCAGTGGAGCATGTGCGGCAGAAAGATAACCTTGTGTTCATAATTTAATATTAACTGTTTTCTCCATAGTACCTCTTTCCAGTACATTAACAACAAACCAATATGGCCCTGTCCCCTGCGGTTATATTCTTCAGCAAAAAAAAAATGGATTACATGATAGCAAGTTCCTGAAGATTTCCAATGAAGTATTACAAATCACTCAACACTCACTCTGCAGAAATGAAAAATAAACAGGCTTAGATTCAATCAAATTTAATTCCTCCAATTTAGCTTTACCACACTTCAAAGGGTGCTCTTATTAATGTCTTGGAGAACAAATTTAACAGTCATTTTTCTTCATTTTATATGAAAGATTTCAGTTGTATTCAACATATAGTGAGATCAAGAAACTATTTTATTTTATTTTTTTAGCAACTACTCTGCCACAGTTTGATATAAAAGTGTAAGCCATTTACAGAAAACTCTTTATGGAATTTCTATCCTATTCCATTCCCGGGAGCTAAATTTATATCCTGCATTAGCTATCATAGCACTAGAGTATTAGTCTTCTCCCTTTGCAAGCAGTTCAGGGCAGTCGGAGGCCCTATCACTCTCCACCACTCACATCCACAGGCATTATGAGTTTATCTCATCTTCTGCAGCAAGTACCAGGCCCAATTCATTCCTTTAGGCTACTTTACTAATAACCTATTCCTTATCAGGGCCTCTCCACCTCAGCTTGTGATCAAAGACCCAATTAATGGAATGGAGAAAGGTGAAGCATTCAAATAATGGAGACAGCTGTTTTTCTCTGTTAGAGAAAATCCATTTGTATTGTTATCACACTCACAAGTTCTGCAGCTCCCATTTAATTCAGTCTCCCTCTATTTCTGCTGATGATAAAAAAAAAGTCACAATGAACTCCGAAGAGAATGGCAGAAACATCATCGTGTTTCAACTCAGTCTGGGAGCTATCAACTTGAAAGTGAAAATACAAGCAGATAAGGGGAAAAAATGTCCAACGAAGACCATATCAAAAAAAATTTTAAGTTTTTTCAAGCAGCATTCTCTATTCATCATTCTGATTTTTTTGTTCATTTTCTGCCCTCTACTGTATTGCCCAACTGTCTACCTCCGTAAAGCAGAGGCTGATAATATCTTGAGTTCCACATCAGTTGAAAAGTAATTAAAGGCAGAGAGTAATCACAATTGGTTGCTGGGGACTTTTTCATGAACTTCATGCACTTATGGGCCCGGGAACTGACTTGAAGTTGTATATTTCTCCACAAGTCACATCATTTTCCCCTAAACTGGATTTTTTTTTTTTTTTTTTTTTTTTTTTTTGCAGTACGCAGGCCTCTCAGTGTTGTGGCCTCTCCCGTTGTGGAGCACAGGCTCTGGACGTGCAGGCTCAGCAGTCATGGATCACGGGTCCAGTTGCTCTGTGGCATGTGGGACCTTGCCATACCGGGGCATGAACCCATGTCCCCTGCATCGGCAGGCAGACTCTCAACAACTGTGCCACCAGGGAAGCCCCCTAAACTGGATTTTTCAACAGTTTATTTTTTTCCCCTGTGCTCAAGGACATGGATACTTTTCTTAACTGAGCCCCAATATGAAAAGATTATACAATTCTTAAACACAAAGTATGACCATGGCCCTATCACACCTCTGGTAAGAAATTTTACTTGTCTGTAATGCTCTGTCCCTTCTACCTGGCAATTAAGCACAAAAGACCTCTTGGTTTTAGAGTTAATGCTATGCTGCCTATATTTTCTCATAATAAAAGTCAATCAGTTTCAAAAGCTAGAAGAGAAACAAAGATAGTCCTTCACTCTTACTTTGTGTGGAACATATTTCCTTGTAAGGGTCTAAATCCAGGATTGTTTTTGGTTTTGTCAAATAAGAAGAGAAACATGTACATTGTTTTTCCCCCCTCAGGGGAATTCTCTTGGAAAGCTAGAATGAGAATCATGTATTTGAATTCCTGCCTGAACACATATAACTAGCAAAATAAACATGTACAAAGCTATAGTATATGCAATGAATAGAGACAGCAAAACCTTAAAGGACTATTTTCCCAGGCTGACAGCACACAGGGGATTCCAGGATGTGTGTGAGACTGAGTGGGAAAAGAAGCATTATGCATTTGCATGTAAGATGAACATATAAAAAAGATTTTATGAAATAAAGAATATGGACTGGGAAACAAGTCAGGTTTTTCCATCGATATTCCTTGACTTCAACCTTTAGGAACAAAATGTTTTAATTGGCTTTTTAATTCTGTATTAGAATAAAGCAAACCTTCTTTTATTTGCATGTCATAGATCCTTATATCCTTTACTTAATGTTGAACCTAGAGCAAAGAAATATGAAATAAAAACAAATTGCAGGAGGACTTTCAAGATGGCAGAGGACTAAGACGTGGAGATCAATTTTCCCCCCACAAATACATCAAAAATACATCTACATGTGGAACAACTCTTACAGAACCCCTACTGAATGCAGGCATAAGACCTCACACTTCCCAAAAGGCAAGAAGTGCCCCCACGTACCTGAGTAAGGCAAAAGAATAAAGAAAAAACAGAGACAAAAGAACAGGGATGGGACCTGCACCACTGGGAGGGAGCTGTGAAGGAGGAAAAGTTTCCACAGACTAGGAAGCCCCTTCACTGGTGGAGACAGAAGATGGATGGTGGGAAGCTTCAGAGGCATGGAGGAGAGCACAGGCATAGGGGTACAGAGGGCAAAGCAGAGAGATTCCTGCACAGAGGATCGGTACCAACCAGCACTCACCAGCCTAAGAGGCTTGGCTGCTCACCCACTAGGGCGGGTGGGGGCCGGGAGCTGAGGCTCAGGGTTCAGAGGTCAGATTCCAGGGAGAGGACTAGGGTTGGCTTCGTGAACATAGACTGAAGGTGGGTAGTACACCACAGCTAGCCAGGAGGGAGTCTGGGAGTCTGGGGAAAACTCTGGACCTGCCTAAGAGTAAAGAGACCATAGTTTTGGGGTGTACGAGGAGAGGAGATTCAGAGCACCACCTAAACGAGCTCCAGAGACTAGTGCAAGCTGCAGCTATCAGTGTGGACAACAGAGACAGGCATGAAATGCTAAAGCTGCTGCTGCAGCCACCAAGAATCCTGTGTGCAAGAACAGGTCACTATCCACACCTCCCCTCCTGGAAGCCTGTGCAGTCCACCACTGCCAGGGTCCCATGATCCAAGGACAACTTCCCTGGGAGAACACATGGCATGCCTCAGACTGTTGCAACGTCATGCCACAGGCTTGCCTCGCATTCTGTACCCCTCTTTTCCCACAGCCTGAGTGAGCCAGAGCCACCTAATCAGCCACTCCTTTAACCCCCTCCTGTCTGGGTGAAGAACAGACACCAGAGGGCAACCTACATGCAGAGGCAGGGCCAAATACAAACCTGAACCTGAGGAGCTGTGTGAACAAAGAAAAGAACGGGAAATTTCTCTGTGCAACCTCAGGAGCAGAGGATTAAATCTCCACCATCAACTTGATGTACCTGCATCTGTGGAATACATGAATAGACAATGAATCAGCCCAAAAATTAGGCAGTGGACTTTGGAAGCAACTGTAGACTTGGGATTTGCTGTATGTGATTGACTAGTTTCTGATTTACATGTTTATCTTAGTTTTTAGTGCTTGTTATCATTGGTGGATTTGTTTATTTGTTTCATTGCTCTCTTCATCTTTTCTATTTTTATAACTTTTTAAATTCTTTGTATTAATATTTTTTTAATTTTAATAACTTTATTTATTTATTTTTTCTTTCTTTCTTTTTTTTTCCTCCCTTTTCTTCTAGGCTGTGTGGCTGAAAGGATCTTGGTCCTCCAGCTCGCCATCAGCCCTGAGTATCTGAGGTGGGAGAGCTGAGTTCAGACATTGGACGGCCAGAGACCTCCCAACCCAACATAATATCAAATGGCGAGAGCCCTCCAAGAGATTTCAGTCTCAATGCTAAGACTCAGCTCCACTTAATGAACACCAAGTTCCAGTGCTGGACACCCCAAGCCAAACAACTAGCAAGACAGGAACACAACCTCACCCATTAGATGAGAGGATGCCTAAAATCATAATAAGTTCACAGATCACAAAACACATCAGGGGATTGGTCCTGCTCACCAGAAAGAGAAGATCAAGCCTCATCCACCAGATTAACAGGCACTAGTGCCTTCCACCTGGAAACCTACAAAACCCACTGAACGAACCTTCCCCAGTGGGGGCAGACACCAGAAACAAGAGAAAATACAAACCTTCAGCCTGCAAAAAGGAGACCCCAAACACAGTAAGTTAAGCAAAATGTGAAGACAGAGAAATATGCAACAGATGAAGGAGCAAGGTAAAAACCCACCAGAACAAACAAATGAATAGGAAATAGGTAATCTACCTAAAAAAGAATTCAGAGTAATGATAGTAAAGATGATCTAAAATTTTGGAAATAGAATGGAGAAAATACAGGAAAAGTTTAACAAGGAGCTAGAAGACCTAAAGAGCAAATAAACAATGATAAAAAACAAAATAAATGAAATTAAAAATTCTCTAGAAGGAATGAATAGCAGAAAAACTGAGGCAGAAGAATGGATAAGTGACATAGAAGATAAAATAGTGGAAATAACTACCACAGAGCAGAATAAAGAAAAAAGAATGAAAAGAAGAGGGGTCCCGGAGGAAGATGGCAGAAGAGTAAGACGCGGAGATCACCTTCCTCCCCAAGATACATCAGAAATTCATCTACACATGGAACAACTCCTACAGAACACCTACTGAACGCTGATAGAAGACCTCAGACCCCCCAAAAGGCAAGAAACTCCCCACATACCTGGGTAGGACAAAAGAAAAAAGAATAAACAGAGACAAAAGGATAGGGACGAGACCTGCACCAGTGGGAGGGAATCGTGAAGGAGGAAAGGTCTCCACACACTAGAAGCCCCTTCATGGGTGGAGACTAGAGGTGGCGGAGGGGGAAAGCTTCAGAGTAGCGGAGGAGAGCACAGCAACAGGGGTGTGGAGGGCAAAGCGGGGAGATTCCCGCATAGAGGATCGGTGCCCTCAGGCACACACCAGCCCGAGAGGCTTGTCTGTGCGGCTGCCGGGGCGGGCGGGGCTGGGAGCTGAGGCTCCGGTATCAGGTTTCAGTCGGAGCGCAGGGAGAGGACTGGGGCTGGCGGCAGGAAGAGAGCCTGAAGGGGTTAGTGCACCACGGCTAGCCCGGAGGGACTCCGGGGAAAAAGTCTGGAGCTGCTGAAGAGGCAAGAGACTTTTTCTTCCCTTTTGTTTCCTGGTGCGCGAGGAGACGGCATTAAGAGAGCTGCTTAAAGAAGCACCAGAGACGGGCGTGAGCCGCAGCTAAAGGCACGGACCCCAGAGATGGGCGTGGGACGCTGGGGATGTGGCTGTCGCCGCCACAAGGCCTGTGTGCGAGTGCAGGTCACTATCCACCCCGCCTTCCGGGGAGCCTGTGCACCCCGCCACTGCCGGGGTCCCGGGACCCAGGGACGGCTTTCCTGGGAAAGCACACGGAGCGCCTCGGTCTGATGCAACGTCACGCCGGCCTCTGCCGCCACAGGCCCACCCCACACTGCACGCCCCTCCCTCCCCTCTGCCTGAGTGAGCCAGAGCCCCCGAAACAGCGGCTCCTTTAAACCCGTCCTGTCTGAGCGAAGAACAGACGCCCTCCAGCGATCTACGTGCAGAGGTGGGGCCAGGTCCAAGGCTGAGACCCGGGAGCTGTGAGAGCAGAGAAGAGACAGGGAAATCTCTCTGTGCAGCCTCAGAGGCAGCAGAATAAAGCTCCACCACTTGATGTGCCCTGCGTCTGTGGAGTGCATGAATGGACAGCAAATCATCCCAAATTGAGGAGGTGGACTTTGAGGACAAGATTTCAGACTTTTCCCCCTTTTCCTCTTTTTACAACGAATTATCCCAAATTAAGGAGGTGGACTTTGAGAGCAACATTTCAGACTTTTCCCCCTTTTCCTCTTTTTACAACGAATTATCCCAAATTGAGGAGGTGGACTTTGAGAGCAAGATTTTCGATTTTTCTGCCTGCTCTCTTTTTCTGAATGTGTATGTGTATGCTTCTGTGTGAGATTTTCTCTGTATAGCTTTGATTCCACCATATGTCCCAGGGTTCTATCTGTCTGCTTTTTTTCAATAGTTACTTTTTAATTTTAATAATGCTACTATATTTTATACTTTATTCTATTTTACTTTACCTGCTCTTTCTTTTTTCCTACCTTCCCTTCCTCCCTCCCTCCCTCTGCCCTTCATTTCCTTCTTTCTCTCTTTCTTTCCTTCCTCCCTAACTCCCTCCCTTCTTCCTTTCACTCTTTCTTTTTCTTTCCTTCCTCCCTCCCTCCCTCCTGTCTTTATTTATTTATTTATTTCCTTCCTCCCTCCCTCCCTCCCATCTTCCTATCACTCTTTCTTTTTCTTTCCTTCCTCACTCGTACCTCCCTCCTTTCTTTCTTTCTTTCTTTCTGTCCTTCCTCCCTCACTCCCTCATTTCTTTCTTTCTTCCTTCCTTCCTTTCTTTCCTTCTTCCTTTCTTTCTCTCTCTCTTTCTTTCTTCTACTAATTCTTTATTTCTACTTTTTCTCCCTTTTATTCTGAGCCCGGTAGATGAAAGGCTCTTGGTGCTGCAGCCAGGAGTCAGGGCCTCGGAAGTGGGAGAGCCAAATTCAGGACATGGGTCCACAAGAGACCTCCCAGCTCCACATAATATCAAACGGCAAAAATCTCCCAGAGATCTCCATCTCAACACCAGCACCCAGCTTCAGTCAACGACCAGCAAGGAACAGTGCTGGTCACCCTATGCCAAGCAACTAGCAAGACAGGAACACAAACCCACCCATTAGCAGAGAGGCTGCCTAAAAACATAATAAGGCCACAGGCACCCCAAAACAAACCACCAGACGAGGACCTGTCCACCAGAAAGACAAGATGGAACCTCAACCACCAGAACACAGGCACTAGTCCCCCCCCACCAGGAAGCTTACACAACCTACTGAAACAACCTTAGCTACAGGGGACAGACACCAAAAACAATGGGAACTATGAATCTGCCGCCTGCAAAAAGGAGACCCCAAACACAGTAACATAAGCAAAATGAGAAAACAGAAAAACACACAGCAGGTGAAGGAGCAAGATAAAAACCCACCAGACCTAACAAATGAAGAGGTAATAGGCAGTCAACCTGAAAAAGAATTCAGAATAATGATAGTAAAGATGATCCAAGATTCTATTTCCAAGATCCAAAATCTTGGAAATAGAATAGAAAAAATGCAAGAAACAGTTAACAAGGACCTAGAAGAACTAAAGATGAATCAAGCATCGATTAAAAACACAACAAATGAAATAAAAAATACTCTAGATGGGATCAATAGCAGAATAACTGAGGCAGAAGAACGGATAAGTGAGGTGGAAGATAAAATAGTGGGAATAACTGATGTAGAGCAAAATAAAGAAAAAAGAATGAAAAGAACAGAGGGCAGTCTCAGAGACCTCTGGGACAACATTAAACGCACCAACATTCGAATTATAGGGGTTCCAGAAGAAGAAGAGGAAAAGAAAGGGACTGAGAAAATATTTGAAGAGATTATAGTTGAAAACTTCCCTAATATGGGAAAGGAAATAGTTAATCAAGTCCAGGAGGCACAGAGAGTCCCATACAGAATAAATCCAAGGAGAAATACGCCAAGACACATATTAATCAAACTGTCAAAAATTAAACACAAAGAAATCATATTAAAAGCAGCAAGGGGAAAACAACAAATAACACACAAGGGAATACCCATCAGGTTAACAGCTGATCTCTCAGCAGAAACTCTACAAGCCAGAAGGGAATGGCAGGACATAATTAAAGTGATGAAGGACAGAAACCTGCAACCAAGATTATTCTACCCAGCAAGGACCTCATTCAGATTTGATGGAGAAATTAAAACCTTTACAGACAAGCAAAAGCTGAGAGAGTTCAGCACCACCAAACCAGCTTTACAACAAATGCTAAAGGAACTCCTCTAGGCAAGAAACACAACAGAAGGAATATACCTACAATAACAAACCCAAAGCAATTAAGGAAATGGGAATAGGAACATACATATCAATAATTACCTTAAATGTAAATGGACTAAATTCTCCCACCAAAAGACACAGACTGGCTGGATGGATACAAAAACAAGACCCATGTATATGCTGTCTACAAGAGACCCACTTCACACTTAGAGACACATACAGATTGAAAGTAAGGGGATGGAAAAAGATATTCCATGCAAATGGAAATCAAAAGAAAGCTGGAGTAGCAATTCTTATATCAGACAAAATAGACTTTAAAATAAAGACTATTAGAAGAGACAAAGAAGGACACTACATAATCATCAAGGGATTGATCCAAGAAGAAGATATAACAATTGTAAATATTTATGCACCCAACATAGGAGCACCTCAATACATAAGGCAAATACTAACAACCATAAAAGGGGAAATTGACAGTAACACACTCATAGTAGGGGACTATAATACCCCACTTTCACCAATGGACAGATCATCCAAAATGAAAATAAATAAGGAAACACAAGCTTTAAATGATACATTAAACAAGATGGACTTAATTGATACTTATATGACATTCCATCCAAAAACAACAGAATACACATTTTTCTCAAGTGCTCATGGAACATTCTCCAGGATAGATCATATCTTGGGTCACAAATCAAGTCTTGGTAAATTTACAAAAATTGAAATTGTATCATGTATCTTTTCTGACCACAATGGTATGAGACTAGATATTAATTACAGGAAAAAATCTGTAAGAAATACAAACACATGGAGGCTAAACAATACACTACTTAATAACGAAGTGATCACTGAAGAAATCAAAGAGGAAATTAAAAAGTACCGAGAAACAAATGACAATGGAAACACGATGACCCAAAACCTATGGGATGCAGCAAAGCAGTTCTAAGGGGGAAGTTTATAGCAATACAATCCCACCTTAAGAAACAGGAAACATCTCGAGTAAACAACCTGACCCTGCACCTAAAGCAATTAGAGAAAGAAGAACAAAAAAACCCCAAAGTTAGCAGAAGGAAAGAAATCATAAAGATCAGATCAGAAATAAATGAAAAAGAAATGAAAGAAACAACAGAAAAGATCAATAAAACTAAAAGCTGGTTCTTTGAGAAGATAAACAAAATTGATAAACCATTAGCCAGACTCATCCCGAAAAAAAGAGAGAAGACTCAAATCAATAGAATTAGAAATGAAAAAGGAGAAGTAACCACTGACACTGCAGAAATACAAAAGAGCATGAAAGATTACTACAAGCAACTGTATGCCAATAAAATGGACAACCTGGAAAAAATGGACAAAGTCTTAGAAATGCACAAGACTGAATGCCAAGACTGAATCAGGAAGAAATAGAAAATATGAATAGACCAATCACAAGCACTGAAATTGAAACTGTGATTAAATATCCTCCAACAAAAAAAAGCCCAGGACCAGAAGGCTTCACAGGCGAATTCTATCAAATATTTAGAGAAGAGCTAACACCCAAACTTCTCAAACTCTTCCAAACAACTTCAGAGGAAGGAACACTGCCAAACTCATTCTACAAGGCCACCATCACCTTGATACCAAAACCAGGCAAGGATGTCACAAAGAAAGAAAACTACAGGCCAATATCACTGATGAACATAGACGCAAAAATCCTCAACAAATTCTACCAAACAGAATCCAACAGCACATTAAAAGGATCATACACCATGATCAAGTGGGGTTTATTCCAGGAATGCAAGGATTCTTCAATATACGCAAATCAATCAATGTGATACACCATATTAACAAGTTGAAGGAGAAAAACCATATGATCATCTCAATAGATGCAGAGAAAGCTTTCGACAAAATTCAACACCCATTTATGATAAAAACCCTGCAGAAAGTAGGCATAGAGGGAACTTTCCTCAACATAATAAAGGCCATATATGACAAACCCACAGCCAACATTGTCCTCAATGGTGAAAAACTGACACCATTTCCACTAAGATCAGGAACAAGACAAGGCTGCCCACTCTCACCACTCATATTCAACATAGTTTTGGAAGTTTTAGCCACAGCAATCAGAGAAGAAAAGGAAATAAATGGAATCCAAATTGGAAAAGAAGAAGTAAAGCTGTCACTGTTTGCAGATGACATGATACTATACATAGAGAATCCTAAAGATGCTACCAGAAAACTACTAGAGCTAATCAATGAATTTGGTAAAGTAGCAGGATACAAAGTTAATGCACAGAAATCTCTGGCATTCCTGTACACTAATGATGAAAAATCTGAAAATGAAATCAAGAAAACACTCCCCTTTACCACTGCAACAAAAAGAATAAAATATCTAGGTATAAACCTACCTAAGGAGACAAAAGACCTGTATGCAGAAAATTATAAGACACTGATGAAAGAAATTAAAGATGATACAAATAGATGGAGAGATATACCATGCTCCTGGATTGGAAGAATCAATATTGTGAAAATGACTCTACTACCCAAAGCAATCTACAGATTCAGTGCAATCCCTATCAAACTACCACTGGCATTTTTCACAGAACTAGAACTAATAATTTCAAAATTTGTTTGGAAAAACAAAAGACCCCGAATAGCCAAAGCAATCTTGAGAAAGAAAAACGGAGCTGGAGGAATCAGGCTCCCTGACTTCAGACTACACTACAAAGCTACAGTAATCAAGACAGTGTGGTACTGGCACAATAACAGAAAGATTGATCAATGGAAGAGGATAGAAAGCCCAGAGATAAACCCACGCACATATGGCTAACTTATCTTTGATAAAGTAGGCAGGAATGCACAGTGGAGAAAGGTCAGCCTCTTCAATAAGTGGTGCTAGGAAAACTGGACAGGGACATGTAAAAGTATGAGATTAGATCATTCCCTAACACCATACACAAAAATAACCTCAAAATGGATTCAAGACCTAAATGTAAGGCCAGACACTATCAAACTCTTAGAGGAAAACATAGGCAGAACACTCTATGACATAAATCACAGCAAGATCCTTTTGGACCCACCTCCTAGAGAAATGGAAATAAAAACAAAGATAAACAAATGGGACCTAATGAAACTGAAAAGCTTTTGCACAGCAAAGGAAACCATAAACAAGACCAAAAGACAACCCTCAGAATGGGAGAAAATATTTGCAAATGAAGCAACTGACAAAGGATTAATCTCCAAAATTTATAAACAGCTCATGCAGCTCAATAGCAAAAAAACAAACAACCCAATCCAAAAATGGGCAGAAGACTTAAATAGGCATTTCTCCAAAGAAGATATACAGACTGCCAACAAACACATGAAAGAATGCTCAACATCGTTAATCATTAGAGAAATGCAAATCAAAACTACAATGAGATATCATCTCACACCAGTCAGAATGGCCATCATCAAGAAATCTAGAAACAATAAATGCTGGAGAGGGTGTGGAGAAAAGGGAACACTCTTGCACTGCTGGTGGGAATGTGAATTGGTACAGCCACTATGGAGAACAGTATGGAGGTTCCTTAAAAAACTACAACTAGAACTACCATATGACCCAGCAATCCCACTCCTAGGCATATACCCTGAGAAAACCATAATTCAAAAAGAGACATGTACCAAAATGTTCATTGCAACTTTATTCACAATAGCCCAGAGATCGAAACAACCTAAGTGTCCATCATCGGATGAATGGATAAAGAAGATATGGCACATATATACAATGGAATATTACTCAGCCATAAATAGAAATGAAACTGAGCTATTTGTAATGAGGTGGATAGACCTAGAGTCTGTCATACAGAGTGAAGTAAGTCAGAAAGAGAAAGACAAATACTGTATGCTAACACATATATATGGAATTAAAAAAAAAATGTCATGAAGAACCTAGGGGTAAAACAGGAATATAGACACAGACCTACTTGAGAATGGACTTGAGGATATGGGGAGGGGAAGGGTAAGCTGTGACAAAACGAAAGAGATTCATGGACATATATACACTACCAAACGTAAGGTAGATAGATAGTGGGAAACAGCCACATAGCACAGGGAGATCAGCTCGGTGCCTTGTGACCGCCTGGAGGGGTGGGATGGGGAGGGTGGGAGGGAGGGAGATGCATGAGGGAAGGGATGTGGGAACAGATGTATATGTATGACTGATTCACTTTGTTATAAAGCAGAAACTAATAAAAAATGTAGAAATAAAAAAAAAGTAATGAGATCCTACCAAAGTACAACTTAGGTTGTAATAAAAAAAAAGTCTTGCAGCTCTTCTATCCACCAGTCCCTCCCAACAGGAAACTTCCACAAGTGTCTTAGATAGCCTCATCCACCAGAGGGCAGACAGCAAAAGCAAGAAGAACTACAACCCTGCAGTCTGTGGAACAAAAACCACATTCACAGAAAGATAGACAAGATGAAAAGGCAGATGGCTAGGTACCAGGTGAAGAAACAAGATGAAACCCAGAAAAACAACTAAAAGAAATGCAGATAGGCAATCTTCCAGAAAAAAAATTCACAATAATGATAGTGAAGATGATCCAGGACCTCGGAAAAAAAAAAATGGAGGCAATGATTGAGAAGATGCAAGAAATGGTTAACAAAGACCTAGAAGAATTAAAGAACAAAAAAAAACCAGAGATGATCAATACAATAACTGACATGAAAAATACACTAGAAGGAATCAATAGCAGAATAACTGAGGCAGAAGAACACATAAGTGACCTGGAAGACAGAATGGTGGAATTCATGGCTGCAGACCAGAATAAAGAAAAAAGAATGAAAAAAAAAATGAAGAAAGCCTAAGAGACCTCTGGGATAACATTAAAAGCAACAATATTCGCATTATATGGGTCCCAGAAGGAGAAGAGAGAGAGAAAAGACCCATGAAAATATTTGAAGAGATTATAGTCAAAAACTTCCCTAACATGAGAAAGGAAATAGCCACCCAAGTCCAGGAAGTGCAGAGAGTCCCATACAGGATAAACCCAATGAGAAACACGCTGACACACAGAGTAA
Source organism: Mesoplodon mirus (assembly GCF_964341445.2). Lineage (NCBI taxonomy): Eukaryota > Metazoa > Chordata > Mammalia > Artiodactyla > Ziphiidae > Mesoplodon > Mesoplodon mirus. Next base: position 43,050,179 of record NC_138992.1, on the reverse strand, counting down.
TCAAACTGGCAAAAATTAAAGACAAAGGAAAATTATTGAAAGAGCAAGAGAAAAATGACAAATAACATACAAGGGAACTCCCATAAGGTTAACAGCTGATTTCTCAGCAGAAACTCTACAAGCCAAAAGGGAGTGGCACGACATATTTACAGTGATGAAAGGGAAGAAATGACAACCAAGATTATGCTACCCGGCAAGAATCTCTTTCAGATTTGAAGGAGAAATCAAAAACTAAGAAAATTCAGTACCACTAAACGAACTCTACAACAAATGCTAAAGGAATTTCTCTAAGTGGGAAACACAAGAGAAGAAAAGGATCTACAAAAACAAAACCCCCAAAAGTTGAGAAAATGGGAATAGGAACATACATATCAATAATTACCTTAAGTGTGAATGGATTAAATGCTCCAACCAAAAGACACAGGCTTGCTGAATGGATACAAAAACAAGACCCATATATATGCTGTCTACTAGAGACTCACTTCAGACCTAGGAACACATACAGACTGAAGGTGAGGGGATGGAAAAAGATATTCCATGCAAGTGGAAATCAAAAGAAAGCTGGAGTAGCAATTCTCATATCAGATAAAATAGACTTTAAAATAAAGAAGCTTACAAGAGACAAGGAAGGACACTACATAATAATCAAGGGATCAATCCAAGAAGAACATATAACAATTATAAATATATACACACTCAACATAGGAGCACCTCAATATGTAAGGCAACTGCTAACAGCTCTAAAAAGAGGAAATTGACAGTAACATGCACCCCAGTGTTCATTGCAGCACTATTTACAATAGCCAGGTCATGGAAGCAAACTAAATGCCCATCGACAGACGAATGGATAAAGAAGGTGTGGTACATATATACAATGGAATATTACTCAGCCATAAAAAGGAACGAACTTGGGTCATTTGTAGAGATGTTGATGCATCTAAAGACTGTCATACAGCGTGAAGTAAGTCAGAAAGAGAAAAACAATATCGTATATTAACACATATATGTGGAACCTAGAAAATGGTACAGATGAACTGCTTTGCAGAGTAGAAATTGAGACACAGAAGTAGAGAACAAACATAAGGACACCAAGGGGGAAAGCGGCAGGTGGGGGGGTTGTGGTGTGATGAATTGGGCAATTGGGATTGACCTGTATACACCTATATGTATAAAATGGATGATTAACAAGAAAAAAATAAATAATTAATTAATTACAAGTCTTTATGCTGGAGTTTCACCTCATTTTATAATATAAAGTTCTTGAGGGCATACATGTAGAAATTTCCTGATTCAAATCTAGCTTTGCTGAATAAAAGCACTTTTATGCCCTCTCCGATTTGTAGTTAGATTACAGTTGATCCTTGAATAACATGAGTTTGAACCATGTGTCCACTTATATGCACAGTTTTTTTTAATAAATACAGTACTACCTGATCCATGGTGGATATGGAAGCTCAGATAGGAACAAGGGACTCAGCTGGCTGAATGTGGGATTTGAGCATCCACAGATTTTGTTATCCCCAGAGAGTCCTGGAAACAACCCCTCACAGATACTGAGGGAAGACTGTATGTCATCTTGCTGAATAGTTTCTAGGATAGAGTATTCTTGTATAGAATATTTAAATCTGTATTATTTTCCTCCCTCCTTTCTGCCCTTCATACATTTATCGGTTTGTTCATATTTATTCCATAAATATGATTGATAACCAGATACTTATTAGTTTTTCATATCCAAGGATCAGAAAGAAAACAGGTTCTTTAGTCCTCAAGAAACCCAGTTTAGGTAAGGAATCAGAATATAAACTACACCTATATCATATGAGGAGAAAAGAAGGGAGCCATTAATTTTTTTTAATAACTTACTAGTACTAATAGCTAAAAATTGTAAACATTTAATGTCAGGCACTGCTTTGTGCTACTTACTATATTTGTATTAAAAAGTGGATAGCAACTTGATTACCTTGAGAAAATATGGGTAGCCACCTCTTCCAACTAAGGTCTATTTGTTCTTCTTCCTGATTCTCTGAGTTGCTCTACAACAAAGCACTTATCTAATGTTCCCTCACTTACTGCCAGCACCACTGCTCACAGGATTTGCCTTCAGTGCTTGTCTTCCTTTGACTTTGTAAATATCCTCTGTTTCTCTACTTCTTCAGTACTCTACTCTAGAATCCCCTCTCTTCAGTCCCATTATGAGCTCTGAGCTCTAAAGTTTATTAAAATTTTGCTATTTGACTATTATATACATAAAAAAAGTCTCTATGTACTGACCAGACGTTATAATAATCTTGATTGTCTGGGAGGCCAAAAGTCCTTTGCCTCTTATTCACACCATGGCATAACACTTAATCACGGCCTCATTCCCAAGTTGTATATTGTGCCTCATGTTGTCTATATCTGAGCTTGAATATATGAAATTCCTCAAAATTGTAGTCTTCCCTCAAAATTCTCATTTTTGCTAATGCTACATCCAGGGCATAAAACTTTTGACTCACTTCTTTACCTCCAAGTCAATCACCAAATACTTTGAGATCCTTCCTATAAAATACACCCTTGACTTTTATTACTTAACTTCTATAGCCCTGCAAGAGCATGTTAACAGTGTGTTAACTTTGCTTCTCATCTGTCTTGCCTCTAACCACTTAACCCACTATTACAGCTCAATATTTCTAAAGGGAAGTTTTTTTTTTTTTAATATGTTATATTGTTCCTATTCAACAACTGCGATGATTAGTTTTATGTGTTGACCTGACTGGGCCACAGGCTGTCCAGATATCTGGTTAAATATACTTTCTGAGTGTGTCTGTGAGAATGTTTCTGGAAGAGATTAGCATTTGAATCAGTAAACTGAATAAGGCAGATAGCTCTCCCCAGTGTGGTGGGCAACATCCGATCTGTTGAGGGTCTGAATAGAACAAAAAGGTGGAGGAAGGTTAAATTGGCTCTCTCTGCCTGACTTTGAGCTGAGACATTTGTCTGCTCTTGACCTCGGACTAAAACTTACACCATCAGCACTTTCGGTTCTCAGGCCTTTGGACTTGGACTGGAATTTACACCACCAACTTTCCTGGGTCTCTAGGTTTCAGACAACAGATTATGGGACTCCTCAGCCCCCATAATCACATAAGCCAATTCCTTATAATAAATCTCATTATATTTTATTTATATATGTAATATTATGGATATAGATTAGATATAGATATAGATAGGTTCTGTTTCTCTAGATAACCCTGACTAATACAACAAATGACAAAAATTTCTCATTGTCTGCAGTTAAGATCAACGCCTATAGCCAGATTTTAAGGCATTCCATAGTCTGGCACCTCTAATTCTCCCTCCATCCTCTCCCTCCCAGCTATCCAAACTTTACAATACACAAATCCTCTGCTCCATTTGAGTTCTCAGCTTGTTATAGAAATGGACTCCATGCTTATTTCAGTTTACAAGTCACTGCTCACGATGTTTAATGAATTGAAAAATCCTACCTAGTCTAAAATATAGCTCAAAGAGGGAGGGGATATGGGGATATATGTATACATATAGCTGATTCACTTTGTTATACAGCAGAAACTAACACAACAGTGTAAAACAATTATACTCCAATAAAGATGTTAAAAAAAATCTGAACACAAAAAAATAAATAAAATAAAATATAGCTCAAATTCTATTTCCTCCAAGAAATCTTCTCTACACTTCAATTCATATTTGTTTCTTCTGTACAACTTGTAGACTATACTACTCACTGTGGCCCAGGCAATACGTTGGTGCTTTGTTATTTAACTCCTCATTCTCCTGTTATTTCCATGTAAGCATGCCTCATCTTTCCTATTGATCTACATGTTTCAAGTGAACTTTTGGGTCACACATTCATTTTTTCCTAACTTTTATAATAGCTCACAAAATGCTTCACATATGAGGTACTTAATAAGACCCTGTTGAATAGATGAGTAAAAAAATCTAAGATCTTTTTCAGCACTTGACCCATATTCTCTTAAGTCATAATAACTTCTGTTATTTTCAGTTTTAGCCCAAGATCATGTCTTTAAATCATTTTACAATCCTCTTGCATATTTTTCCTAAATATCACTTACAACACCATTTTTTAATGTTAGTTGAGCACATTAATTTAGAATAACAAATAAGGGATACAACTACAGTGTGGTTTTGGAGGTTCTTGTAGACAGTGCTAGTATCACTTATAACATATTTAGGCAGGGAAATGCATTCCAAAGCACATATTAATAAGGGAACCAGTCTGTTCTAGATATAGCCAAAAGCTGAGTAAGTTTTTCCTGTGGGATTGGCTCCAATTATTTGGATGTTTAGAGCTTCAAAAGTACCTCTCCGTTCCAATGGTGACAAGAGGAACCTTCTTCTCACACTGGAATAGCATCAATCAGGCATTTGTTTATACAGAAAGTTGACAAGCCAGGGGACTTGGGTATGTGGACATTAAGGCCCACTTTGATCTAAAAAATAAGAATTTGTGCACTCCAGTAATTATGTTCATCTTGGTTCCAATCTGACCCAATTTTCCTTTTTTTGTCTAGTTATTACATATAGTTATTTTGTTTCTTCTATTTCTAAGCAAAGTCTTTTTCTTTTGAAGAACCTGAATTTGTTCCAGAGAATTCTATACCTGGCTTACATTTCCACACGCTTATCCAGAGCCACATGTAATAAAGATACCATGAACTTATAAATCGCTTGAATTTATCAAACAATATTGTATCACATGTACACAGACGTATGTCCATTTTATCTCAGCTGATAACAGGTGCTGGAAGAGTTCCTTCCCATGTCTTTGGTGTCAAGGATCCCACTTTCTGTTTTTCTGTTTGAAGATGCTTTACTATGCTCTGGGGAGGTAAAGTGATAGATTTCAACAAATCTCAGAGTCTGGACACGTCTCACTTCTGCCAGATGATCTTCGCCTGTCAATTGACAGGCAGCTGTCAGTGGCTGGTCCTCACTAGATTGCAATGAGAAAACCGATCTTGTGGCTTGTCAACCCAGACCACGTACAGAACTCACTCTAATGGCAATGGATAATCTGTTGCTTCTTTGGCTCCATTCAGCTCCTGACATAGTGGATGGGCTGAGCTGGGTCATCTTTCGATGTTGTCTTTCAGAACCACTAGCCCATTTTGTACCTTTGAGCAAATTAGAATAAGTGCTCTTCCTCAAAACAGTTTCCTTTCATCTGTCAGAAAATTGTCATAATATCCTGATTTTGTTGGAACAAGATGGTTTCCTGCTATCTCCAGAAAATTGTCATATCAAATACACAAATCTGTACTGTCTATCATGTGAATGGCACTCTGTTAAATGTGCCCCCTTGTGCACTCCATGCCTGCACATCTGTATGTGGAATGCCCTGTTGACCCTGATCATTCAACCCATCATCCCATGCCTCATCAACCATCTCCAAAGTCCTGCTCCATCCAACTCTTTTGTCTTCAATGAGCACCTTTGCCTTGTTCTTAATATAAATGGAAATTCTTCTAGTGTTCATCAAGCCTGAGGCTGGCTTTTCATTTGAACTACGTGTATTTCATCATGAATTTGAAATATCCATCTAAGCCTATTTGTTAACAAGTCATTTGAAAAACTCAGAAATAGGATTTTTTAAATCAGTAAAAGAATACAAATCTGTATAACTACTTTTGGGGGCAACTTGGTGATATATATACAAAAAATTTAAGTATATATTCTTTAACCCAGCAATTCTAGTTCTAGATATTTAACCTACAGATATGCAGGTGTACAAAGATGTACACATAAGGATATTCAATACAGGAAGATACACCTAATAGAAGATTGATTTAAAAAATTGTGGTATATACCTATGAAAAAATATTAAGCAGGCCTTAAGAAGAATAAATTATAGCAATATGTGTAAATTAGAATAGATTTTTGTTTCACTCACACATTCATTTATTCATCCATTTATTATTTCAACAAATATTTATTGAGTACCTACTAAATGATAGGCACTATTCTCGGTATGGCCATTCCACAGTGAATGAGATAAACATGACCCCTGCCCCATGGAGCTTATATAATAGGAAAAAACAGAAAATAAATTAATAAATAATATAATATTATATAGTGATAAGTGCTAAAAGGAAAAATAATGCAGAGCAAGAGAATAGAGTGATGGAGGCAGTACTGGTTTGAATAGGGTCAGCAAGTTGTTTTCTATGAAATTTACACTGATTTAAACATCTACCTGTAAGTATCCCCATGACAGTGTAAACTCACTGACATGAAGGATTACAATTTTTGAAGTAATTGATAACTTTACATGGGATGCTTTTTGTTGACTTAATTTGCATCTTTAAATTTAAAACAAAAAAAGCTAAATTTTGACATTCCCTCCTCCCTTTTACATATTTTTCATGTCTTAAACCATAATGAGACCATATTTATGTTATATACTGTCTCACAAGATCCAATTATAAAATTTTCAGGAGTTTTGAAAGCCAGTTGTTAAACCATTGGTATCATGAAACTGACCATGGTGGAAATATTTACATCATGTAAATTGACAAATGCTACAAATCAGGACTTTTTTAAAATAGAGACAGCTTACCAGCACACCATTGGTTTAAATAATCTCTTAAGTTACAAAATAAGTAAGACAGAATTATTGTCTCTCAGAATTATTTGAGGCATTTAAACTTTCACAAAGAGTTCAATTCTTCCCTCTAATTGCTCTGAAAGGGATTCAGCCCATAATTAGCCATGATGATAGTGGTACTCTCCACAGAGTAGCAAAGAGGTTAAAAGATCATGATGCAGTATATAATTCCCTTTAGAGGAATTCATTCCCTCTCTCTCTCTGTCTCTGTCTCTCTCTCTCTCCCCATCGTTGCTATTTATGTATATGTTGCCTCTTTTGATTTTGTCTCTCAGTCTCTTTTAGAACCAGAATGGGACTCAATGCAAAAAAAATTAAAAAATGTATAATGGGCAAGACACTGAGTCTGCCTCTAATCTAAGCCAAAGGATCACTCAAGCCCCCAACCAGGTCACCAGAATAGGAGAGCAATCACATATTGAATCCCTCTGCCCAGATTATACTTATTATGGAATGTGTCTTCCAAAATTCATATGTTGAAATCCTAAACCCCAGTGTATGAACCCCTCATGAATGGGATTAGTGTCATTATAAAAGAGATACCAGAGAACTTTCTAGTCCTCTTTTTGCTATGTGAGGACACAGAGTGAAGACGATCATCTAAGAATCAGGAAGTGGGCTCTCAGCAGACACTGAATCTTCCAGTGCCTTGATATTAGTCTTCCCAGCCTCCAGAACTGTGAGAAAGAGATGTCTGTTGTTTGAGCCACCCAGTCTGTGGTATTCTATTATAGCAGGCCAAATGGTCTAAGACAACCTTTCTGGTGTATTTTCAACACAGTAACTGGCCAAAGATTCAGAGGTTTGGGAACTTGGATGTCATGAATGGAATTGTGCTCTCCATAAAGATATGTTTAAGTCCTAACCCCTAGTACCTGTGAATATATGACTTTATTATTACTATCATAAGGTCTTTGCAGAGGTAATCAAGTTCAGATGAGGTCATACTGGATTAAGGTAGGACTGAAATCCAATGACTGATTTATTTATAAAAGAAGGGAGAGGGATATTTGAATAGAGAGATGCAGAGGAGACACAGGGAAGGTCACAGAACAATACAGACAGAGAACAGAGTGAAGCAGCTATAAGACAAGGATTGTCAGTAACCACCACAAACTAGGACAAGGCAAGAAAGGATTCTTTCATAGAGCCTTCAGAGGGAGGCTGGCCTGTGAACACCTTGATTTTGAGCTTCGGGCATCCAAAACTATGAAAGAATAAATTTATGTTTTTTTAAGACACCTAATTTGTGGTACTTTGTTATGGTAGCCTAGGAAACTAATACATTGACCATCTCTCTATGTCTTTTTTTTTTTTTTTTTTTTTTTTGCGGTACGCGGGCCTCTCACTGTTGTGGCCTCTCCCGTTGCAGAGCACAGGCTCCGGACGCACAGGCTCAGTGGCCATGGCTCACGGGCCCAGCCACTCCGCGGCATATGGGATCTTCCCAGACCGGGGCATGAACCCGTGTCCCGTGCATCAGCAGGCGGACTCTCAACCACTGCACCACCAGGGAAGCCCTCTCTGTCTTTTCTTCATGATGAAACTAGTAAATTCATAGCCATTCTCTTGCTTGTACTTCATAAACCAGAGCACTGTCTTCTAGGGGAGTGCTTCTGTGATATTATATTTTTATGAATAAATTTATTTGGAAAACTTCATATATTATAAGTAACTAATAGTGTAGATACACATACATTTGTCAGATGAACTGCTTAATCATTTCATATTAAATGTCATTTTTAAATCAGTAAGAACTGAGATAGAACCAAGAAATACAAAAATAGTATTAACTTCTTGAAAAACAAACTGTGATCAAGGTTTAGTAATAATCTACTGAAATAGTGGAAACATACTGAAAAGTATTTCTGTAAAATGCAGAGCAGAGGAACATAAAATAAGCAATAAGCAGCATGAGTTTATAACAACCAACCCATGCCAAAGGAACTTGATTGATTTCCTTTCAGTTTCATTATAAAATTAGAGCACAAAGGGAATCCTGTAGTAGACACTGTGTATTTGAGCATTAGAAAAATGCTTAATTGGATCTCAAGAAATCCTACTTTAAAACTGAAGTAAAATTGGCCTGCACACAACCATATTCACATAAATGGAAAATGAATGAGGAATATGAACAAGGAATAATGATAAAGAGCAACAGACTGAGTGTGTGAAAGAGGTATCCAGTGGTGAGTCAAAAGAATCAGGCTTAGACTGAGTTCCACTTAACATCAACAGTAATAATCTAAAAGAATGGATTGCATTCCATGTGGTCATTAAAATAGTAGAGGATACCGATTAGTGGAGTCCTTGAACCCTGTGGAGACTAGTAATCCAGTGGGGCCACCAGAGCACAAAAATGAGAACAAAATGTAAAATGAATTTTGCTATGAAAGGAATGAAAGATGGAGTGCTGAGAAGTAGGGATGATGGTAGGAGGGTTTAGAATATCTAGAGACTAACTACACAATTATGAGCAAAATATAACACAATGGTGATAAAACCTAAGCAAAAGACATCATATTGATTTAGAGATTGGAGTTTGCTCTATTGTAGAAAAGCTCATTTGAGTCCAAGACTTTGTAAATAAATGAAGTCAATTAAAAATAAGGAAGTTCTTCCCCCTAGCCCCCACTGATTTGTGTCATGAAATTTAAAATCAGTGAGAACATTTATCATCTCCCCGGTAGAGATTCTTCAGCAGATTATAGAAGTAATTCTTACTGACATATGTCTAAAAGTAATAGATCTCCCTCCTGGCATACAAGGGTACTGTTTACAATAAGTGAGATTGTGTGGAATGAATGAAATGCAAGTAAATATTTATTCATTCCAAAAACATTTACTGAGCACTTAATATGTGATAGACACTTATCTTAGATGCATGTCATTTATTAGAGAACAAAAGTGAGGTCTGCTCTCATAAAGCTTACCTTCTTATGGAAATAAACAGAAAATAAACACAATGCAGAAAAAAAAAGGAGAGTACAATGGAGTATGATGGAGCAGGGAATGTGCTATTTTGGATAGAGTGGTCAGAGTGGCAACTCTGACATGGAACTCTTGAAGGAAAACCAAATTGAGGGAGCAAACCATACAGATAAATATATGGTAAAAATTTTCCAGGTAGATGAAGTAATTATTGCAATGGCCATGAGGCAGGAGAATATTCATTGTGTTCAGGAAGTGGCAAGGAGGTCAGCAGGACACGAGCAGATAAGCTAGCGGGACTGTGGTTGGTGATATGGCACAGAAGTAGCCAGAGACTAGATCTTATATGGTCTTAAGGCTGCAGCAGTCATGGAAAGACACTGCTTAGATCTCCTGCTGCCTGGAGCATGGCTGCCTGGCAGATCCAGCTGCTGTCCCTCTGGATTCATCTCTACATTTGTGCCAAGACCATTCTTCCCCTAGGCTGCCCCCAGTCAGTGTCTGAACACAGCAGGGGTACCAGTACAGTCCCATTCCTGCCCAGTGCAGGCCTCCTCTGAAAGTTGTCTTTGGCTTCGAGACTTATGAACCTGTCACTACACTGTCTAAAGCTGTTTTCCATCTGTGGCCACCACCACCACTGCCATCCTCCTAACCTCCAGGGAGAAGACACTACTCACCTCTCGTCAACTTTTTCCCAAGTATGGGATGGGTCCTTCCCATGAAATCATCAAAACCCCTCATAAAATAAACTGGACAGTAGAATCATATGTGCAGTTAACTTTCATGAATTATGAATCAAATGCTATCACCCAGCAACAAGAAAAGAGGGAGAGAGTGGGTAGAGGGAGAGAGAGAGATAATTGAAATAATGAAGTGTGAGGCATTCTGCCCACAATTATTTTCAGTGCAACTATTCACCAGAGGTTGATCTCAGGCCCTTATGCCACCTATTGTGAGAAGATTTTGCAGCTCAAAGTATAATTTAAAGACAGACATTTTTGGTACATGTTATGCAAGCAGATCATGGATACACATCAATAGTGCCACATAATACAAGCATAATATAGGGTTTATTGGGGACAAAACTTAGAAAGAGAAAAGCAAAAGAACATATGCATTGCACTGACATTATTCACAGCATAGGCCAGTCATAGGCAGTCATAACACACTATGGCCAAGATACCAGGAGAGAGGAGCCTGCACAGGCCAGTGGACTACACATGTGACAGTGAGCAGGCCAAGAGAGCATGAGCCCTGCCACACATCTCAGTACTTAATTATGGGTTAAGCCTAAGAGGGGCTAGGGAACACCTAGTTTCTCTGAGTACCAAAAAATATTTTGATAGATCTTCAGGTCCAGGAACAATGCTGTTGGTTTCACGTACTTAAGGGCAAAGTCTATACATGAGGGCCCTAGGAAGATCCTTAATCGGCAGTAATACTGACTACCTGGGTCAGTCCAGCTGAGCCAGCTGTCTACTAAGCCACCAGAAGGAGGGAGAAACCGTCAGAGTCATTTAAATGTGTCTCTCATCAATACACATGACCCCTAAATATAAGTCAAGTACTATACCTGATAAAGAATCAAAGAATTTCTGTCCTACTCATTTCTTTGTCTTTCTTGAATTGAAATAACCTTCTTAGCTACTTTAATACTATGTATATAAATACTATAACTTCCATAAGTCTTGATATATATAGCAGAAAATTGAAACTCAGAGATAAATTGGGTTTTCCTAAATTACTGCACTAACAAGTGGTAATATGTTAACAGCCACCATTTTAGTCCCTAGTCTATGACAAGTTTTGTCATAAAAAATAATTCATTTAATTATAGGAGTTATTTTTCTCATTTCTCCAATAAGAATTGAGAATAAAGTTATTAAATGGTTTGTTCAAGATCTGAAAGACAGAGGCAGGATTTGAATCCAGGAATGTTTGAACACCAAAATCAAGCTCGTTTTATAAAACCCAAGACAGTTACCCCAGCCCTTCTCATCCCAAGGCACTCCTCCCTTGTCACCACCAAGAACCTCAGTATTCCACCTGAGATGAAACATGTTTTAGAACTAGGAGGCATTCTTAAGCAAAGCCATTTGTGATTAACTCTCCCAAAGAAGAATTTCTGCTGATATTTTTGGTATTATAACTTTTTCAAATTTATTTATTTAATACTTGTGCAGTGTGTGCTAAGTGTAAATGTTTTACAGAGATAAACTCATTTAATTCAGTTCCCATAATGAACCTATGAGGTAGAAATCTTTACCTCCATTTTATATAATCTTGCCTAAGTTTGCATAGCTCCAAAGCTGTGAGCGAAGGTTTCACCCTAGCAATCTCCATGTCAATGCTCTTTACCACAGGGCTGTGCAGCCTCTCATGGGAAGCCCAGCAAAAATTTTCTTCTAGACTTCCCTTGGTGGAAAAATGAGATTTATCCCATTGGGAGAGAAAAGAATAGGTAGTCCCTAGCTAGTCATTTTCTCACGGAAGAATTTCCCCTTTTCCTCAGCAAGGCCAGACCTGGGCCCCAGGCCTGTGTTCCTTATCTGCCCTCCTTTCCCCCAGACAGTGTAACAGAGAACTTAAATCACAGTCTCTGGGGCTTCCCTGGTGGCGCACTGGTTGAGAGTTGGCCTGCTGATGCAGGGAACACGGGTTCGTGCCCCAGTCCGGGAAGATCCCACATGCCGCGGAGCAGCTGGGCCCATGAGCCATGGCTGCTGAGTCTGCGCGTCCGGAGCCTGTGCTCCGCAACAGGAGAGGCCACAACAGTGAGAGGCCCCCGTACCGCAAAAAAAAAAAAAAAAGAAAAGAAAAAAAAAAGAAAAAAAAATAAATTCACAGTCTCTGGAGCCACACAAAGCTGAGTTTGCATCTCCACCCTTCCACTTACCAGATGATTAAACTGAGGGATATATATAGACTGCTTGGGCCTCAGTTTCTTCATCTGCAAAATGAGGCAACAATAGTAATTTTTTTAATAGTTATAGTAATAGAAATAGTAAACTTTACAAAAAATGTCCTAGGTTTTTATGAAGTTTAAATTAAATAAGATAGAAATGCATTTAACATGCTAGTAAATGATCAATAAATATTAACACTTTTATTATTGCTATCACATATTTCATAATTACATCTTTACTGTCTATATCTCCCCAATATACAGGAAACTTCTTATAGCCTCAGTGTTTGACACAGAGTAAACATTCAGAAAATGTTCATTAAATGATGTCCTCATTCCTCTTTCTGAGAAATTCCTTCTTTTAGAAGTTCATGTCTCCCTCTGGGCTCACAATGCCACTCTTAATTATCCCAGTGGAAACATCAACACAAAGATGTCCCCAGTATGCATTGTGCCATGACCGATCACATACCATGCTGTGTCTACACATTTGTGAACTCCAGACTTGCTTTCTCCACAATTTCTCTCTAACTGCTGATGTTTCCTGCACAATGTGCCTGTTGAGTACAGTCTGAAAATGGAGAGTGAATAGAGATAATTTGGTATATTATTTTGTGGAATATAAAAGATAATTCCTGCACTCCATTCCAGATGTCTACACAAAGTGAAGTTCTTTCTTTTTTTCTTTTTCTTTCTTTTTTTTCATGATCTGCTTGTCAATAAATGTAATTTTAGGGAGAAAATGCTATTTTTCACTGCATATATATTTAAATGTTTTCAAAGTTGTTTTTCAAAGAGAAGTGATATTACCCCGGGGAAAATCATGTGAGCTACTAGGTCTAGAGCTTTTTATAACAAGTTGAGAACAGTTAAAGTCACCATCATAATGTAGTATCTTATGCTAGTTTTAAACCAAGTGGGACAGGAAGATATAAAAAAAGAGTCCTTTTAGCCACTCACCGTTTCATTTCTCTTCATTGACTCAATGTCCTTTGCCATGGTTCAGTTACTCACCTCTCCTTGGCCTCTGATGACCTCTAAAGAATGAAAAAGGCAATCCTCTTAAACTCTACTCATGTGTTGATTGACCTGCTCTCATTCTGTATCTCAAACAAGCATTGAAGGACAAGGTGTTTGTTAGAGCACAGGTGATTAACCTACCAGTGACTTCACCTGGAGAAAGCAGAAAAGCTTCCAGTCTACATTCCAATTTGCTCACTAGACTTACTGTTTCTATCTATGTGTATCCTTAGCTTTATGGTGAAAAATAATTTTTAAGAAATATTTATACACTGTTGTGTATAAAATTGATGACTAATAAGAACCTTCAGTATAAAAACAAACAAACAAACAAAAAACAACTAAGACTAAACTTTCTTTGGGTTATTTGTATGGAAATGTTAATATAAATGTTTCAGACACATGGAATTCCTAAAAATCTTATATGTTCTGGTATAATGTTATAAGTCATAATTCTAGTTATTACTTTAAAATGTATATCTCAGAAATAACTAAATTTCCTTGTCAATTGCATTATTATGAACTTTCATCAAGTCTTTAACTGTTGTCATTTTTAAGTCTTTTGTCATTTACAGACAGTTCTGGGTGTACTCTGATGCTTTCACAAAAATGTTCCTATAAAAGTGTTTCATCTTCAAGGAATTCATGGAAAAGACTGACAAGTACAGGTTTCTGGTAACTGACTATACTGCTGAACTGAATGAATAAGCATTTTCAGAACTCTAATGGAAAACTGATGAATTCATAAAAGTGCTAACAAAACATCAAGATGAAAAAAGAAATTAATTACATGGGACTGAGTGAACTGATGAGGATGATCATAATTTTTGTGACTTTTTGTTTGAATTAAAAAAAAATTCCACAAGGACTCAGAGGCAAAAAATATACACATCAATTTTCACTGCAAAGTAAAGGAGCTGTTACAGTGGAGGATTACTGGACTGAATGTCAATATTATGACATAGTATGAGTGTGTTTCGTGTTTGGTAATTGCAATCATTGTTGCTTTTGTTGTGGTCATCCATTTACATTGCTTCGTGTCAGTTTATTTATCTCTTGTAAAAATAAAATACACTGTGTCTGTGTGTGAGTTGTGAAAAAAAAGAGAAAAGAAAAAGAAAATCATCTGTCAAGTTCAAAAAAAAAAAAACCCTATTCCTGCTAATCATCATAGTATTCCTTTTTAACAATTTTAATAGGTAGTATTTGTAAGGTCTCCTTTAAAATTGCATTGTTTCTGTCATGCTGTCCTTATTTACAAAGTTGGTATAAACCTTAGGCTTGATATAACCTGATTTAATTATTTCAAACTTTTGGACCTCTTTTATAGCAAATGGATACTTAATTATTGGGTTGTTTGTCACACTTTTGATAGGTAATTTGGCTGTAACTCTCTCATCTCTACTGGGACTGGTTCCAAAGGAAGTTTTGATGCTTATAGGACACTAAAATTCAAAGACAGAAATAACTTGTGGCAATAATAAACCAGTATATATATATTATATATATATTATATATAATATTATATAATATTATATATATAATATATATATAATATATATATAATATATATATATAAAATATATATATACTTTAGAAAATTAGATTCCAGAAAGACTGTAAAAGGCACTAAACATTTAGCACATGAATGTAAAGAAGAACACAAGAGGCACAAAGAAATTTGGCAAAACAAATCCAAACATGTTCAAAAGGGGAAATCTCTGTTTTCTCCTTACATATTCAACTTATTTAGATATACAGTTATATCTACTATATAGACAGTAAAGAAAAAGTCAATTTCTACTGCTGCTAGTAATTAAAGATGAAGCTAAAATCCTAAGTCACTCTAGGAAAATTTACCTATATCTTAAGATTTTCATTATGACTCTAGATCTAAAAGTCAGTACTAGATTATGTCAACTCAGGCAACATACCATCCAAAGCTGCTCCAGCCAAGAAGACCAAGAGTTTCTGAAAGAGTAGGAGTCAAAACATTGAACTGAAGTGGCAGCAATCTGTTTAAGCAGTTAGAAACCTGCTGAAAAGTGATTAGTTTAATAGATTCCTTGACTTTACTGACTTGAAATCACCTGAGGGCATCTATTCGTATTGCTTCCTCTTCTTCAGACTACACTGTGGCACCTACATGGTTCTTTATTTCATCTCATATCAGAAACAGACCTCATACCTTCCTCTCCAAACTCGTCTGGGTCTTTCTTTCCAGCCCTTCAGTGTCAGCTGTTGTGGCCTTCTTTCAATTCCTTGAACACATCAAGTACTTTCCTTCAGTACAGGTTGTATACATGCTCTTTCCTCTTCTTAGAACACTCCCCTACCTATCCCCAAACACACAACTGCACCCGGCAACCAGAGTCCACCTAATCATAGATTTTTTTACAATCATTCTTTAGTTTTCAGCTTAAATATCACCGTTTTAGACTTTCCCTAAATAAAGTAGGTCCACTGGATTCTTCATCACAGTATTTGATTTGTTTCCTTTAGAGCATTTATTATCATTTATAATTACATATGTATTTACTTTCTTCCGTTCACTATTTTATTGTCTGCCCCTCCCCCGACTTAAAGACTGTGATTTTCATTATATCTCCAAAGCTGAGTACAGCACATGGCATATAATACGCACTAAATGAATGCTGAAAGTACAACTAAATGAACAAATGTGAAATAGGATCTAAAAAATAAAAGCAAAAAGAATGCTATAAGAATGTCTGTTAGTAACCATCTCCTAAACACTTCAGTATCTCCTAAACACTTCAGTATCTTACATTCAATGTTGTCCTATACCAGGATGCCTCAGTCTTCTCAGCTCATTAGAATCACATGGGAAAGTACCAGGTGCATCTCAAAGCAATTAAATCTCTGGGAGATGCAGCTCATGTTTTGGTAGTTTTTAAAGTTCTCCAGGTAATTCTAATGTGCAACTAAGACTAGCCTATTCCTATGGTTCTCAAATGTGAACTGCATAGGAATCCTTAAGAGATTATTAAAACATAGATTTTTGTTTCTCCCAAAGCTTCTAGTGAGTCTGCATTTCTAATGAGTTCCCAGGTGATGCTGATGCTGCTAGACTGGGAACCACACTTATACTTTCATGTAGATTGCATTGGACTTAAGTTTGAGAGCAGAGGGAATGCTAGAAGGGATATTTTATAGAGGGAAACAAAAAGACTTGAAATGAAAACAACAGGATGCTTTAGGCATAGTTTCCAAGTTAATCACTTCCATGTTGCTCACAATTGAATAGAGATGCCAGAAATCACAGAATGCCATTCAGCTGAGAGATGGAGACAACGGGAGAGCCAATACATTGGCAACACATTCTGTACTAATTGTATATAAAGAGTCATGAGAAGAAAAAACCCAAGGCATGCTAATGAAGAGAGATTATGCCATGTGTCTCCAAATAGCCTATAACTTCTCCACCAATGCAATAAAAAAATTCTATTCCGGTAATAATGCTATCTTTGAATAGACTTATTTCTACATGTGATTTTAAGAAATATCTTTATATCTGCATGCAGCATGCAGCCTGTTGGTGTTTAGTAAGTTAACATGCACTTGTAGTAGCAATTAACTGTGCCATTGCTTTACCACTTTTCCTTAACACTTAATATTTATGCTCCTTCCTAAGTGTTCCAGCACTCTGAGGGTCAGTTTTCTGGGTAAAGACAGGGGATCAATGCATCTTTAAATGCAGCTAGTCTGCTCTGCACACTTAAGAGCCTCAGTACATCATTTTGTAATCACGTATCTCAGAATAATATATACAATCAATTAAAGAGCATTATCAAGGGATGATTTGACAACTGTTGCCATGCCAACCAGTGAAGCAGACAGTGCCTCCATATTTAAAGGCTGCACCTGGTGATGGATGTAGCAGATTTTGAGGACTCAGAATCACAGATGTCCAAAAGGTATGGAGAAAACATGATTTAAAGCTTTGATGTTGTGCCATTTTTACTGGCAAAAGGGTGTTGATGGCATGTTGTTCACTTTCTCATTAAAATTCTGTCATTTTTCACAGTGTTCTGCATCCAGAGCTGAAAACTGAAGTGAGAATGCACTTTACAGACTGATAAAATATGATAGCAAAATGGATGATGTTCATTTGCAGGCTGAATTAATTTTTTTAAAAAGGTTATGTCAGTGTATTTATGAAAAGCCCATTAATCAGACACTGCTTTATCAGCCTTAATGCATATATTTTAAACACTTATACATTAATAATTAAAGTTTGGGATGGCAAATGGCTTCCAGTACATTGAGCTAAAAATATTTGAAATGGGTCACTATAGGACATAACAGAAGCAGAAAATACACTTTCCAATGTCCATATGCTGCCTGATTTCTTGATGTCAATGACCATGTTAAAATCAATAAACCTTAAAAACTTTGCAAAACAGATTGGTCTTTTACCTCACTGAGTTATGCCAGAAACCAAGGAGGTTTCCAAGGGCATTCCCAATTATAGATCCTATATTAGTAAGCAAGAGAGATGAGATTAGATCTATGGGATCAGCAAGCCAGTCCTCTTTCCAGCATGCAATAATTCTTTGCTCTATTAAATCATGCCTTTATAAACCAATTGATTATATGCTAATATGTGTGATAGATGCAATACCCACAATATTTTTTTAATAGTGTGACAGTTATAAACTTAGACTCTACAGCCAGACTGTTTGAATCTCAACTCTCCTTCTTGCTAGCTACTAGGCAAATTATTTGATCTCTTTTTGCCTCCGTGTCTTCATCTGTAAAATGAGAATAGTGTCCACATCTTGCAATTGTTGTGAGAATTAAATGAGTTATAGTATATAAAGCACTTAGAATGGTGCTTGAGGTGTTTATCCTCAAGGCTGTTATTATTACCAATATCATTGTTGTTACTATTTTATCTTTTAAGGCTCTTAGCCTTTCTATAAACAGCTGTTGCAGCAATTACTCATTTTTGCTTTCCATTCAGAACATGAGTTGATGTAACACGCTGAGTAAATTACAAAGTCCAACCAATGATTTACTAATTTGGGCTATCACAGGAAAAGTAACATTGACATGAAAAAACTTAATAGAAATAAAGTGAAATAAAAGGTGGAAGATAAAGGCACAAGAGGCAGAAAAATGTGATGGTATCATCTAATGTTCTATAGCAAAATTTGGTTTCCTTCCACCATCAGCTACTTTCTGAGGTGCAACAAATACCAAGCTAGGATAATAGGAGGGAGTTTTTGCAGAACAAAAAAAGAAGCAGAGATTCTTTAAAGCAAAATAACATCCAAAACTGTGTTCAGAGGACAGTTTGACAATAAAAAGATGATCTTTTAGAGGTTTCTATTTGAGACTGGATCCTGAAAGCCTGCTGTCCTTTATCCTCTATTCTCAGAGTAGTTCCTTGAGGGAAACCAGATGAAACCAAAGGATTGATGCGATGGCTTGAGGTTCAGAGAAAAAAGAAATGGAACCCTACTAGTCTGGGCAAAAGGAGAGGGCAAATTGTGACAACAACACACACAGTAGATACTCCCACATGCCAATCCAAGGAGGACTTATATGAACTTACAGGTGATTTAGGGGAAATGCAAAATGTTTTAAATTAATTATCTGGTTTCTTGGTATGTACTTGACCTTCTATAAAAAGATTTTTTTTTCTATGATGGACTATGTCTTCCCATCCTCCCAACATTAAATGGACAAAAAGGGGTCAATTTATATAACTAAGAAATATTAGAAGCTAAATTATTACTAATGATTACCTTGGCTGATGTGTGAAACAATAATAATGAATTTCAGAGCAAACACTAGGTGCTCAGTAAACTTTAATTTCAGTAGCCTCAGCTCTTAAAATCAAAAGCTGGTGTCCAAATCCAAAAAATAATCTAAGTACATACTGTTGTTAGTTGGAAAGACCAGTTCATAAGTGCCTTAGAAAGGATTTGGAACTGTCTTTCAAAGTATGTTAATACTATGGTTGATTTTGAATGTCACTAAATAACTCTCTAAAGTTGGACACAGACAATCATCACTTGGAGGTAGATGCGCCCATCTGCAAGTGGACAGGTTTCCATATGTGGCCAGTTATGTACAACTAGTTAAGACATAAAGCACTATAAATATGTGTGAACATGCAAGTAAATACCATTGATTTGTATAAGTGATTATGCCAGCTGAAGAATTTACTTGCAGAATTAGTTCTTGGCTCTTCCTCTTGGTGTTCACCTTTCCTAAAATATGATTAAAAAAATATGAGAATCTCTGTATACACACACACAGAAACATACACAGACACACACACGCTGTGTAAAAAAGTGCTACATATGTGATAAACATACAGTAGTCTCTGTTTTAAGGAACTTACACTACAGTCAGAAAGAGAAAAATAAATGTATGAAAAGTTAAATAGGAATAGAAGACACCAAATTAAAAAGTATCACAAGGTGGTTTACATGTACTTGCCAAATAATTCGTATGAAAGATGTGTAGAATAAAGCTACTATTTCTCTAGACACAAGAGCTTTTTCTCTTGGGCTTTCCACTTATTTCATTTCCCTTTTCTCTTCACCTTGATTTTGAGAAGTTTCTTTATTTTCAAATTTATTTAAGTTACCCAAGATTCATTCTTGGTCTTGATATAATTTTTAAAAATGTCAATATCTGACTATTTACACAGTCCTTCAGCATCTTGGAAATAGTATAAGGTTTCTATGTTTACAGCACTTGGAAAGAAAGTTTGCTTTCTAGATACTGGGTTTAGTTCTTTCTATGATAATTGTCAATATCTTTTGATATGGAAAAAGAAAGTTTGTTCATTCATTTAACAAGCAAGCATTTACTGAAAGCCTACTATGTACCAGGCACCAATTACAAAGAAAGAAATATAAGCCATGGTTTCTGTTCCTAAAGAAAGGTTGTTTTAATAAAAGTAAACAATGAAAGCTAATTATCAATCATCAATTAATAATTATTAATAATTTATCGATCCCCAGGTGCCACTGAACAGCTCAAAAGTTTTGAAGGTTTAAGAGTTTCCAAAAATCTCCCAAATTGATTGATCTCTATGTTGGTCAGACTTTGTCTTTTTTTAAGAGGTAATTTTTCTGGCTGTTGTTTATTTAGCAATAGCTCCCCGGATATCTTGGTAACAGACCAAAGGTCTGGAGCATCCTGAGAACTGGAGACAGGGCCCTCTGTGCATATTTCCGCACTCCTATCTTTCTGTCTCTTTCCTACTCTCTTATTGCCTTTATCTCTGTCCTTTCCTGGAGCCATTAAACTCACCTCTTTGGAAAAAGAGGGAGAAAAAAGGAGTAGTAAAGAGTCATAGAGTAAGATGCACAGGCTTACAAGGCCTATACCATGAGAAAGACCATGGATGCATTGTGGCAAAGAACTGAATAGTTCTGAGATGAATCTTTTAACTTGCATTAATTACCAGTCAATGTTCAAGACACTGTGTACATATCCCTGGCTAAAAGACAATTTAGAGGGTATGTGTAGGAAGCTCCTCCAAACAGACGTGAAAGCTTTAGGCAAAGGGATTTCAAAACCAGTGGTTAAAGGAAATGAAATACACATGGAAAGACAGAGAGAGATAAAATGTGAATTTAGTTCAAAGTTACTTTACAACATACAGATGAATTGACTTAAAAATAGCTGAAACACAAAGTAATTATGAATTTGCTCATAAGACAAAAATATGCTGAAAACACTGCTAAGATTAGCCTTATGTAAACACCTTTATCTCCCCATCTCTTGGATCTGTCTCCTTCAGACTTCAAGTACAAACACTTTGAAAAGAAAGATTGCATATGTTGATTCACGGTCAACCTACAGAACTTTTGTTACGTTTTTCCCTTCAGATTTTCTTGCCCCCAGTGATACCAGGGCAAGAAAAATTAATCCATTTTAAATCCTACAGTATGGATTCCACTAAATAAGTGAATTTTATTTTAAAAATAAAATAAAGGCACTAAATAAGTGATTTTTATTTTTAAAATGGCTCTTAAACATTATGAGTAGAAATCATGACTTTTTAAATTTGAATCTTATTTTCTTTTTTTTTTTTAATAAATTTATTTATTTAATTTATTTATTTTTGGCTGCATTGGGTCTTCGTTGCTGTGCGCAGGCTTTCTCTAGTTGCGAAGAGCGGGGGCTACTCTTTGTTGCTGTGGGCGTGCTTCTCATTGCGGTGGTTTCTCTTGTTGCAGAGCACGGGCTCTAGGCGTGTGGCCTTTAGTAGTTGTGGCACGAGGGCTCAGTAGTCGTGGCTCACAGGCTCTAGAGCTCAGGCTCAGTAGTTGTGGTGCATGGGCTTAGTTGCTCTGCAGCATGTGGGATCTTCCCAGACCAGGGATTGAACCCATGTCCCCTGCATTGGCCAGCAGATCCTTAACCACTGTGCCACCAGGGAAGTCCCTGAATCTTATTTTCAAAATGAATTTTGTATTCTTCATTCTGCTGTTGTAAAACTAGAGTTCCCAGTCATAGGTCTTAGGTCTGATGGCTGATTAATGAGTAATAGTAACAATAATTTTAATTAATTTAAATACAAAATTTTTTTCAGTTTCAAAACTCTGTCTCCTCCATTGTTTTATTTGATCTCTTCAACAAGTCTTCTGAGCTTTACAAATGAATTAGATGGGCAAGATGAAGGAAAGAAACTAACATATATTGACAATTTTTTAAAAGTGTGCCAGGCCCTATGCTGGGTATTTTACCTATAGTGCCTTATTAAATCCTTGCATTAAATCTGTGAAGTAACTTTAATCAGGTCACTTACTTGCTCTGTAACTTTATTTGTCTGAAAAATGAAGATAATGATAATATCTGACAAAAGATTTTAATGAGGATCAAATGAGTAAATACACATAAAGTTTCAAAAGGAGTGGGAACAAAATTGCAGAGTGGAAAGACTCTGAGCTCATGACTTCCCACAAACACATCAAAACTACAGCTACATATAGAGCAACTCTTGCTGATAACAACCTGAAGACTTGCAGAACTGCTATTCTGCAACCAAGGCTGTAAAGAAAGAACCACACGAAGTTTGGTAGGAGGGGGCAAGTATCAATCTAATAGAGACTCATACCACTAGTGGGTGACTCAGAAGAGGAGGGGGATATAACAGGTTTGGGAATCCTCTTTAAGGAGTGAGGGGTTAAAGCCACATATTAGGCACCTCAGCCCTAGGGTATGACACCAGGAAGAGAAGATGGTTGAAACCAGTGGGGCTTACCAGTTCATCAGAAGGCTCTTGAAGAGTGCATGCACAGACTTGCTTGCTCCCAGTCTCAGCACAGAGACAGCAGAGAAAAAACAACCTGGTGCTCTGGCCAGCCTGCTAGGATGCCCCAACATGCCCTGCCCACACTAGGCTCTTGCTCCAGCCTCTCCTGCCTTGACACTGATTTCCACTAAGGCCAAGACTACCACCACTGTTTCATGCAGCAGGGAAAGGCAGAGCCAGCTCAGGCCCAGCACTGCCTCTAGCCTGGGTGGAGACCACCATTATCAGGTGTGCTCCCAAGAATCATGCACACCTGGGAAAAAACAGCCAGCTCAGAGTTGCAGCTCCAACTCCTTGAGCCCTGACCCCATCTCTAAGACAGAGCCTGCCATTGCAATTGCATTGCACTGCCCTGTACAAACAACAGGAAAGGAGCAAAGCCAGCTCAGTGGCCACTTCAACCTCTCAGGCCCTGGCCCCACCCCCAAAAAAGGTAGAGATTGCCATCACCCCAGGGAGAAGCCCAATTCCCTCAGAGCTCCTGTTTCAGCTCCCCTAGCCCCAGCATTCCCTTAATAGTTCAACTGCCATTAAACTTAAGAAAAAGCCTGGCTCTGGTTCTAGCCCCTCCAACTCCAGCCCTACCTCCCAAAGTGGCAATGGCTCCTGGCACACACTGGAAGAAGAAGCTCACTTCAGATTTAGCTCTGCCACCAAAGCCACTGGGCACACACAGCCAGCATAGGGATGTCCCCACTAAAGTACACGTCCTCAAAACCTGGATAGACAACTATTTCACCTAATTTCCTAGAGAGGAACAGAGAAAATAAAACAAAATAAGAAGATAAATGAATATGGTCTAAATGAAAGAACAAGATGAAACCCCAGAAAAAAACCTAATGCAACAGAGATAAATAATTTACCTGATAAAAAGTTTGAAACAATAGTAACAAAAATGTTAACTGAACCCAGGAAAAGAATAGACAGACACAGTGAGAACTTCAACAAA
This sequence comes from Mesoplodon mirus, assembly GCF_964341445.2. Classification (NCBI taxonomy): domain Eukaryota; kingdom Metazoa; phylum Chordata; class Mammalia; order Artiodactyla; family Ziphiidae; genus Mesoplodon; species Mesoplodon mirus. Next base: position 43,026,424 of record NC_138992.1, on the reverse strand, counting down.
GAACTAGAAAATATAAAAAAGAACGAATTGGAGCTGAAGATTACAATAGCTGAAATGAAAAATACACTAGAAGGAATAAACAGTATATTAGGTGTTACAGAAGAATGTGTAAGCGACCTGGAAGATAGCATAGTGGAAATTACCCAGTCAGAATAGCAAAAAGAAAAAAAAAATTTAAATCAGGATAGTTTAAGAAACCTCTGGATGACATCAAGCATACTAACATTTGCATTATAGGGGTCCCAGAAGAAGAGAGAGAGAAAAGGGCAGAAAAAGTATTTCACAAATTATGGTTGAAAACTTCCTTAACTTGAAGAAGGAAACAGATATACAGGTCCAGGAAGGATAGAGAATCCCAAACAAGATGAATGGATAGAGAATCCCAAACAAGATGAATCGAAAGAGACCCACACCAAGACCTAATTAAGATGGCAAAAGTTAAGGATAAAGAGAGAATTTTAAAGGCAAAAAGAGGAAAACAATGAGTCATATACAAGGAAACTTCCATAAGGATATCATCCAATTTTACAGCAGGACAGAATGGAGTGGCATAATATTTTTAAAGTACTGAAACAAAAAACGCTACAACCTAGGACATTCCACCCAGCAAATTTATCATTCATAATTGAAGGAGAGACAAAGTATTTCCCAGCCAAGCAAAAACTAAGAGTTCATCATCACTAAACCAAACTTATAAGAAATGTTAAAGGGTCTTCTTTAAATGAAAAAGAAAAGGCTATAATGAGAAATAAGAAAAATATAGGAAGGGGGAAATTCCACTGGTAAAGGCAAACATATAGTTAAGGCAGTGGATAAAACACTTAAATATGTTAGTACAAAGTTTAAAAGACAAAAATTGTAAAATCAACTATAACTACAACAAACTGTTAAGGCACAGACATGAAGATGTAAAGTATGACTTCAAAAACACAAGATGTGGTGGGAGGGTGTAAAAAAATGTAGATCTTTTAGAATGTGTTTGAATTTAAATGAGTATCATTTAAAATAAGTAGATATAGGTCAACATATAAAAACTTCATGATGACCACATTAACAAAACAAAGGATAAAATCACACGATCTTCTCAATAAATGCAGAAAAGGCATTTGACAAAATCCAACATCGATTCATGATAAAAACTCTCAACAAAGTTGGTATAGAGGGACCGCACCTTATTTATGACAAACCCACAGCTAATATTATACTCAATGGTAAAAAGCTGAAAGCTTTTCCTCTAAGATCAGGAATAAGACAAGGATGTCCACTCATGCCATTTCTACTTAACATAGTATTGGAGGTCATAGCCACAGCAATAAGACAAGAAAAAGAGATAAATGGTATCCAAATTGGAAAGGAAGAAGTAAAACTGTCATTATCTATAGATGACAATAGTATATAGGAAACCCTAAAGACTTCACCAAAAAACTATTAGAACTAATAAATAATTTAGTAAAGTTGCAGGATATAAGATTCATATACAGAAATCTGTTGCATTTATATACACTAATAACAAACTATCAGAAAGAGAAGTCAAGAAAATAATCCTATTTACAATTTCATTAAAAAGAATAAAACACCTAGGAATAAATTTAACCAAAGAGGTGAAAAATGTATAATCTAAAAACTGTAAGGCTTTAATGAAGGAAATTGAAGATGATACAAATAAATGGAAAGATATTCTGTGTTCATAGATTGTAAGAATTAATATTGTTAAAATGACCATACTACCCAAAACAATTTATAGATTTAATGCAATCCTTATCAAAATACTCATATGACATTTTTCACAGAAGTAGAACAAATAATCCTAAAATTCACATGGAACCACAAAAGATCCTAAATAGCCAAAGCAATCTTGAGGAAAAAAAAAAAAAAAGCTGGAGGTATCATTCTCCCTGACTTCAGACTGTACTACAAAGATACAATAATCAAAATAGTATGGTACTGGCACAAAAACAGACATAGATCAATGGAGCAAAATAGAGAGCACAGAAATAAACACACACACATTTGGTCAATTAATCTCTGATAAAAGAGGCAAGAATATACAGTGGGGAAAAGATAGTCTCTTCAATAAATGGGCTGGGAAAACTGGACAGCTACATGTAAAAGAATGAATTTGGAACATTTTCTCACATGACATGCAAAATTAGACTCAAAATAGCTTAAACCTGAATGTAAGATCTGAAACCATAAAACTCCTAGAAGAAAATATAAGCCATACATTCTTTGACATACATTCTTAGTAATATTTTTTGGATTTGTCTCCTCAGGCAAAGGAAACAAAAGCAAAAATAAATAGGACAACATCAACTAAAAAACCATAAAATCTAAAAAGCTTTTGCACAGTGAAGGAAACTATCAACAAAGCAAAAGGCAGTCAACTGAATGGGAGAATATAGTTGCAAATTATGTGTCTGATAAGGGGTTAATATCTAAAATATATAAAGAACTCGGACAACTCAATATCAATAAACAAACAACCTAATTAAAAACTGGGTAGAGGGCGTCCCTGGTGGTGCAGTGGTTGAGAGTCTCTGCCTGCTGATGCAGGGGACACGGGTTTGTGCCCCGGTCCGGGAAGATCCCACATGCTGCGGAGTGGCTAGACCCGTGAGCCATGGCCGCTGAGCCTGCGCATTCATAGCCTGTGCTCCGCAATGGGAGAGGCCACAACAGTGAGAGGCCCGTGTACTGAAAAAAAAAAAAAAAAAAAAAGCTGGGTAGAGAACCTGAATAGGCATTTTTCCAAAAAAACATACAGATTGCCAACAGACACATGAAATGATGCCCAACATCACTAATCATCAGGGAAATGCAAATCAAACCTACAATATGATACCACCTCACACATGTCAGAATGGCTATCTTTTTTTTTTTTTTTAGAATGGCTATCTTAAAAAGGTAAGAAATAGAAGTGTTGATGAGGATGTGGAGAAAAGGGAATACTTTGTGTACATGGATGTCTCACAGGCACCTCAAATTCACCATATTTTAAATAGAATTCATCATCCTTTTTCCACACTTCCCATACTTCCATATTTTCTCCTCCTTGGAGGGTGGTAATCCTACAACACTCACTTCCCTTCATCTTGCCCTGTTTCCTTCAATAGACAACTAATTTTGTCAATTCTGCTTCCTTAATGTTTTTCCTCCCTATTCCCTTTCTCTCTATCTTTGTGGATGCTGCCTTTAATTCAGATACCAATCACTTCTCACCCACATTTTTAGGTAAGTATTTTAGATATATAAACTTTCCTCTATTCTTTTTCTCCACTTACCTCCCAATCAATCTTTCATAAAGCCACAAGAATAGTTTTTCTAAAAGGCAAACATCATGTAATCATCTCCACTGTCTCTGGAATAAAGTTCTAAGCCCTTAACACGGCCTACAATGTCCTTCATTGGGCCACTCTAGATTCATCTCTCACTTACAACACCAGTCATGCCAAATGCTTGGCCTTTATCCAAATGAGTCAGGAGTTTTCATTTTCATGCCTTCATTACTATGGCTCCCTCAGCCTAGACTTTCCTGCTCCTGTCTGTATGGTGAAGAGCTATTTGTTTTATAAGACCCTGGCCTGTCAGCTACTCTTACAACTCTTTCTTTGTTGTCCCTAGACAGCTGAAAACACCAACTTTCAGTCTTCAATATACTCCTATTGTTATGCTTTATTATACATTTTATTAACTTATTTTCTCAACTACTGTGCTTTGAACTTTTTGAAATTAGAATTTTTGTCTTTTTCAAATTTGCACCCCTGATATCTTGGACAGTTCCTGTGTTATTGTAAGTTATAATGTAATAAACATCTGCTGAAAGACTGAATGAGTGAGAAAATTAGAATTAGAAAGTTAACTATACTAATTAACTATTAGTGTAGTTCCTGGCCTATACTCACACACATACATGCATACATACATAAATGTATATTTTTGTATATTTTGTTGTTGAGAAGTATATATTCTCTTGTTGAGCAGATAAACCTCCTCTTTCAGAAGTATTCAAAAAAAAAAGGAGAAAAATAATGGAACATTGGGAAAAAGTGAATATTGAAAAACATATGTGGAGTGATCAGCCACAGGAAACTGCCCATTTTAGAAGACTATCTGAAAAGCTTAGCATATTATTATTACCAACGTTAACCACAACCACAAACAGGAATATACACAGACTAATTGAAGTTCAGAAAAAGTCAGAATACTGCCTGAGAAACACAGGAGGGCATTGAGACCTTTTCAAAGATAATGGGAACAATTTAAGGCCCAATAACTATCTACAGGACAGAAACACTTCTGGTCACTAGAATGATATATGGGTACTATCAGCAGGTCTGGAATGGTTTTTGCTACTTTCCATCATGACACATAATGAAAGAAGTCCCCTTCAAATGAGACAGTGTTTCCAGAAAAGTACTTGACTTCAGGGAGTTAAGTCTCACCGGGAGAAAATGGATCAGGGTTGATCCTGTCTTGTCAGGGAAAAACTTGTAGGACTTACTTGTCCTTTTCCGGTTCTGGTTTCTCTTCTAAGAAATAAAGTTTTTTTAAAGGTTTATAAAAAAAGACATAAGGATTTTTAGTCATTGAATAGCTCTTATGAAACAGTATCATGATGAGTTAAGTGAAAATTAGAGCCACATGCCTAAAATTTCCCTGAAAAATACACATATCCTTTAAAATGAAGGAAGATAGTGCCAGGAAAAAAATATGTTTTTAATTTGTTTGAGTTTAAAACATTTGAAACATATTTTTAGACATTTGCCAAGTATTTTCCAAAAACCACTCGATTTCTCATACCCCTAAAAGATGTCTTTCTTTTGAGGAATAACGGGGAACCACTGGCTCATTTACCAACTCAAAATCCTAGCTTCCATTGCTTTTGACCATTGCTATCTTTTTTCACATTTGTAAGTGTTTTGAGTCAAAAATAAAATATTCATGATCATGGCTTTGGGGAAAGAAGGGAAAACATTTACTTTCCTATCTTTTCATTTTTAAGAAAAAAAAAATGTTCATGTCCCTAAGGAATTTGGCTTGAATGTTGGAGCTCAAATAGGAAAATCGGGGGACCAACTTTATAATTTATATAATCGAGAGTTAGTGACAGATCAGATCGCTGTCAGAGAGCTCCACAGTGGTCCCCACAATGGTTTTCCATTGTTTCCTATATGATTTGAAATTCATATCAGAACAACTAACATGATGAGTAATGATTCAAAGAATATTTTCTCTAGAGAATTTGCTCTTATGATAACTGTTAATGGGCCCTCATCTTCTCAGTTAGTTATCAGAGCAGATTCATTTATCAAACCTACTGCTTGACCCCTTGGCCCTGAGAGGAAAGTTATATAATCTTAAAGTTACAAATCTACATGTTTCCACCATGCCAGAGAATGTAGGACTCTAGGCATGAACTATTCTAAGCTGTGGCCTAGAGTGTGTGTATGTGTGTGCATGTGTGTGTGAGTGTATGAGAGAGAGTGAGAGAGAGAGAGAGAGAGAACAAAAGAGGAAGAGGGAGGGAATGAGAGGGAGACACTGTGCTTGTGTGAGTGTACATGAGTATATGCATGCATATGTGGGTTAACTAAGGGATAACTAAATTTTTTTACCTCAGAGGAAGCTGTGATGTAATGAAGAGCTCTGTGTTTAAACCCAGGGGGTTAGAATTCAAATTCCATTTCTATCTAACTATGAGGTCTTGGGAAAGTGCTGGATGTGTCAATCATAATTCCTACCCCACTCACATTCTCCTCAAAGGAAACCTGCCCCTCACCAAAGATCTGGTAGCTAAGCAGCGACACTGGACTTTGTAAAATTTCTCTCCCTGAATGCAGATGATTGGGCCAGAAGTCTACATCTGATTCCAGGACAATGAATCACTAAGAAATCCAGTGACCTGTGAGCCTGCCTCAAAGAAATGATGGGTGCTAATTAAACTTTCTCTCTCTCTCATTGTCTTGAAAATCAGCCACTCAGTGCTACGAGCCATTACTAGAAGTTACGATATGTAGCTGGAGCTAAAAAGAACATGATGGTTTTAAATATATGAAATCATGATTTTAAAGGAAAGCACCTGATAGCAGGACAGAAAGAAGGATACAAACAAAGGGTAATTGTATCATGTTAGTGACAATGCGCTAGGGGTGTTCCATGCCTCTAACTTACCTAGATATTCAGAATGATGCCTTGGTTTCAGCTTCATGACTCAACCTTTTGAGTCTTATGTTCTTGGCTCTTCTCAAGATTTTTCTTTTCACTCCATGTAGATCCCAACAATAACACTCTTTAATTGAGTTTTCTTGGAGGAGGGTTGGAATCACTTCACCACTCAAAACCATGTGCTTAAATGGGTCTTTTGGTGACTATGTATCTCATTATGGAAACTCGTTAGGTGACAAAAATGTGGTTGAGTTTTGATAACATTCCTTCTAAGCAATTAGATAACGTTCCATCTTCTATTGTTATATCAGTCTTGGTTGCAGGAGGGGTTTCTTTTATACAAAACATTGAACCAGGCTAACCAGAACAGGCAGATTTTGGATGGTGTCCTGGAATCTTAAACCCAGTTTGGATATTTCATTAGTGGTCTCACATTTTGTTTCTTTACATTGTCTCATCTCCCATATTTTTCTCTTTGGGACCCCTTGTGGGCTCATCTTCTTCTGAGGTTACTGCCAAACACAGAATCTCTGGCTTTTCTTTTATGTTCATAATCCCTTTTCAACCAAGCCTGAGCACACTGGCCTTTCTGGATCTGTCTCATACCTGCTCTTTCCATGCAAAGGTCCTTTTTCAAGAAAACTGGTAAAGGAGAGGAGATGGTCATAAGAACTAAGTACCTTTTCAGATATTGCATAAAAAGAAACATAACTACACCTGTTTAAAAATTAGAATTTGGGATAAAAGATTATTATCTCCTGCCTCTTTGTGCTAGGCATGGAGTCCACAGCCTGGATTTGTGAGTAAAGATCAGAAAAAAACAAAATATTTTTACTGCAAAAACTTCAACAGCGACTGCAACAACCATTTTTAATTATTTTTAAGTGTTAATATGCATAAGCCACTTGACAGATCATTTAGTTTTCACTTACATTCAATTAGGAAAGTATTCTTTCCATACTAATCTTATTGTAAAATAAGAGAGGTAAAAATACTTAACGTCACAAAGCTAGAATGTGGCAATCCTGGACTACTAAACATGGTCTAGTTCCAAATTCCTTGCTTTTTTGCCCTACACATAATTGTTTTCTTTTACCTTACTTCCTGTTTTAAAAATGATCAAACCCACTTCTTCAAGCTTTGTTGCCACCAGCTGCTGGTGACAGAAGTCCTCATAAACACTCAGTTCATTCACTAAAGCAGGACCCACTGACTCGACTCCCAGGGTCTGTATGCAGGAATGAATTTACCTTTCCCTTGTGCCTCTGGCATTCTGACAAAACCCGACTAATTTTTCTAATAACCAACCCCTGAGCTAAGCTTGAGTTATCTGCCCTGTGACTAGTAATGATAGCTGATTAATCAATCAGAGACTGGCTCAACAAACACTGTACTAAGCCCATATATGATACAAACAAGACTAAGCTAACTGAAATTAGGTATCCACACGTCTTCTGACTTTGAGCTTTTAGAAACTGAGCTCTTTAAAAAGATTGGGATAAGGGAAAAGAAATCTTACATTGGTATAGACTTTATAATTTGTAACTGTGGTCCCCAACTTTACTGTGCATTGGAATCACTTGGACATATGCTTTAAAATACTGATGCCTAGCTCCCACTCACAGAATTGTGATTTCATTGTCACCCAAACACTGGGATTTTTAAAAGCTTCCCAGGTGATTTTACAATGTGGAAATTTGGGAGCCAGTGGTTTATATTGTCTCCACTCCAGTGACTGAGATGTGAATGCAAGCAGATACTACTCCATATTATGTTAGAATTAGCCAAACAAAATACACATCCTCCATAGTCAGGCAGTCTGCACTTGCTAGATTTATAGGCCATTGCAAGATTTCTTATCTGTAAAACGGGAGTAGTATCTATCTATTGAGAATGTTAGGAAGTTTAAATAAAATCTGACTTTAAAAGCACTTGGAATACTGTTTTATAAAGTTCCACCATTATTTATTTATTTATCTATCTATCTATTTATTTATTATGTAACTCAATTATATCACAAATCTCATTGGGTCATATTTACTTAACTGCTATTTATTTACTGTTTTCCTCATTAGCTTTACAAACTCCAGGCAGATGGAATCATGGTTTTTGTCTTTCTTTCCTAGTGTCTAGTGTAGAGTTTTGTTCACTGAAAACAACCAATCAGAATTTGTTGAGTAGATAAGTGTAGAGATGAACCTAAACAAGTAGCATAGTGGTGTGGAAAGGACAGTGAAAATGAAAACCAAAAACTACCGTTTGAATTGCACTGCTGTCATTCATTAGCTTATCGACATAAAAAGTCCCTAGGTATTTGAGGATTTGATTTCTCCATCTGTAGCCCTTAGGCAAAGATTTTGCTCACTCACTGTGTTCTGGTACTATGGAGATGAATAAGACACAAGCCCCTCTCTGGAGCTGCTTCCAGCATCATGGAAAAGAAAGATGATTTCCCTCCTCTCTTCCTTTCCTGGGCTGAGAATTGTCTCAATAGTCATTAAATAATAGTAATTATAGTAAGACAATAGGATCTTATTATTTCAAGAGTTCCCATTGTCATACCCTTACTACTCATCTCTTTTTTTCCCTTTAAATAATAGTATAAGGTGCTAAAATTGGCAAAATCAGAAGCTTAGTAAGATGCAAATAACTGCTAAATCAAGCCTGTGAATAAATAATGGGTTTTGAGAGCATTTATCACCTTCATTTCATCTGAAAAAAAAAATTCAGTTTTTATTAACATTCTCTGATGGATAAGACAAGAATAAGACAAATAAAATCTTTACAGTGGTTTCACAGGAAGACTTTCTTTGAGTTTATAGACAGTCTATGTATTCAAAGTGAAGATTTTTAAATGTCTAAATCTTCACCTCCAAAACACTTTTCGTCTGAAATGAATAGGTATCTGGTAGGACTTATACTGTCATCTGGTATGACAGATAACTGTCTAAATTACTGAAGGGGGAAAAAGAGTTACCCATGTCTTAACTATCTCACATAGAATAGTAAATATTTTAAAATCTTTTCCTGCACATGTTCTTTGTTTGCCATCAAGAGGATCAAGGCACATACAAAACTTTTTTTCCTCCTTTGTTTACCTAACATACTCTCAAAAGGGTGTTTTAGAAAAAACACGAAGAGATCCAGTTCAAATCCAGCCTCTACTACCTACTAGCTGTGTCTTGGGCATGTTAAATAAATAAGCAGTGTCATCTTCAGTTTATAAACCCATTAAAGAGAGATACTAGGACTTATCACATAGGGATATTGTGAGAATTAACTACTTAATTAATTTAATTAATTGTATATCATAACATTTATTTAATTGTATAATTAATTTAATTGCATATCATGTGAAAACATTTGAAACAATACAGATGCTCCATAAATATAGACGTTCCCTTCAAGAATATTTTTCTTCCATTCTTACCCACAAAACAAACTTTGCAATGTCAGATGATCTTCCCACATTAATGTCCCTTCCTGAGAGCAGTGTTCTTGGAAGTGAAGGGATCCAAAATACACCACTACAGAGTTTTTTGTTTTGTTTTTGTTTTTTCTGAGCTCCCCTTATCTGCCTAAAATCAAAGCCATGAAAATAATTTATCTGGGGACTTCCCTGGTGGTGCAGTGGTTAAGAATCTGCCTGCTAATGCAGGGGACACAGGTTCGAGCCCTGGTCCAGGAAGATCCCACATGCCACGGAACAACTAAGCCCGTGGCCACAACTACTGAGCCTGTGCTCTAGAGCCTGTGAGCCACAACTACTGAGCCCGCAAGCCACAACTACGGAGCCCTTGTGCCACAACTACTGAAGCCCATGTGCCTAGAGCTTGTGCTCCACAATGAGAGAAGCCACCACAATGAGAAGCTCGCCCACTGCAAAGAAGAGTGACCCCCACTCGTCACAACTAGAGAAAGACCATGCATAGCAACAAAGACCCAATGCAGCCAAATTAATTAATTAATTAATTAAAAATAATTTATCTGTCATAAATTTCCTCCCTGGGAGCTCCAAAACCAGGGAAGATTGACTCTTAACACTGGAGACAAGAAATTGGCACCAGGATAAGAAACTGCCTAACAAACCTTATTACAAAACTCTCCTACTTCCCTTCTATTCCTCAAAGGGGCCATTTATCATTCCTAAAAGTTATTGGTTTTCCCGTAAGGGCCCTTCTCTCCTCCCTTTCTATTAAGATGATATATGAGCCCCAAATTCTAACTGGCTCCTTGAGTCACATTTTTCTGTGAGCACCCATAGACACATATGAATAAAAAGTCTCTTTTCTCTTGCTAAAAAAATAAAATAAAAATAATAAATAAAAAAATAAAACAAGCTCCTTAAACAGTTCTTACTATGTCAACCACTGATTAAGAAAATAAATAAATAAATAAATAAATAAATAAATAAATAAATAAATAAATAAATAAATAACATGGCTTGCTAACCCATTACCTACATAATGAATTCCACACTGGTTAGTAGGTAGACCTTCCCACATTTGGTCCCAAACCACAAACTTTCCCAGCTGCAACTGCCACAGCCTTCTCCTCCTCAGTTATCTGCCCTCTGCACCAGGAGTACTGGATATCTGCACCATTCCCAAACACAGCCCCACTTTCCCCCATCTGTGCTTATGCTCACTCTTTTCCCCTCACCTCCCACAACATTTTTTTTACTACTTATATAACACTAAAATGATTCTACCTAATACCAAAAATTTTTGTATAAACATCTATCTTCCTAAGAGTATTATAGGTTTACTGAAGGCAAAGATCATGTCTTACTTCTCTTTGTATTCTTTCCAGGTCTTAGCAGACGGCCTCACTCATAATGAATGCATTCTAGGAGCTTGCAGACTTGAAATTACTTATTTGACATTAAGTAGACACAGCATAAATGAAATACAGTTTTCCATTTTTCAACTGGTTGTGATGAGAGATATTAAAATGGGCTCCCAAGTGATTGCACTCAAAGTTAACGGAACTCAAACGGTTTGCCCACTTGCAAAGCAGCTAAGGTAATAGACCCAGATGTGAAAAGAAAGATAAAGAGCGTCCTGAAAGAATTTCCACAAACTGAGCTCTTTGAGCTGACTTGTTTTCTGAGGAGGCATGAAAACATCAGGGATGGGAGGCTACGTAGACTAGTAGTTGGGTGCAAGAGTTCTGGAACCACACTGCAAGGGTTTGATTATGATTCTATTAATTACTGCCTCAGGGCCCTTGGGAAAGTAACTGGACCTCTCTACACATCATGTGCAAGTTAAGGATGGGCTTTGTGTGAAGACTAAATGAGTTGATATATGTGAAGCACATAGGATAGTGCCAGGCACAATGTAAATGCTATATATAAGTGATTATAAACAAATAAGGAAGATGTGTCTTACAGAAAATCCTTAGGAAAAGGAAAAGTCAAAATACAGACAAAAGAGGTGATAAGTGATAAAGCAACGATCTAGAACAGTGTCTTTTTATAGTGTGACTCCCAAACAATCTGTAACAGAATCTCTACAGGTTTAGTAAATGCAAATGTCTGAGCCTTATACCAAAATCATTGATTAGACTTTAAAAGAGGGACTGAGGAATCCAGAGCTTGCAGTTTAGACATTCCCAGGTGGTTCTGATGTAATTTAAGAACTACTTGTCTAGAACCCTGATGCTCAAAGTGCAGCCCAAGGTGTGGCACCAGAGTCCCCTGGAAGCCTGTTAGAAATGCAGAATCTCAGTCACCACACCAGACCCACCAAATCTGAATCTGCATTTTCACAAACTCCAGGTGATTCATAGGCATATTAAAGTTTGAGAAGCCTTGGTTTTAGAAGATAGATACTTGAGGAATATAATCTGTCCATTAAGAGTGGATTTATTTTATACAAGAGAAGGGGACCTCTTCCTTTAAGACTAGAGAGAAATAAGTGATAGAAATTGTACATATATATTCATTTATTGATGCAACAAGTGTGTGTTTGGTGCCTACCACATGCCAGGCACTGCTCTGGTACTGAAGAACAAGATACACATGGTCTCTACCCTATGGAGTATGTCGTCTAAGGCTATGATGTGACATAAACTCTGAAGTCCCACAGGCTTAATCCCGTTGAAGTTTATTTCTCAATAAAAATCAACAAGGACATTCTTGTTTGGCAAGTGGAGCTCCATAGGATCATTCAGGAACCCAGGCCCCATCTGTGACTCTGTCCTCCTGGGGTGCAAGAGTCCTCTCTTTATCCTCTGCATATGGATGATTGTGGAAGAACAGAGTTCAGAGGATCTCATAGGAGGTGTCCACAGGCCCTGCCTGGAAGCAGGATGTATGTCTTCTGTCCACATACTGTTGGCTGCAGCTTAGACACTGCCCACCCTAGAAATAAGTCTAAAATGAGCTAGATGTGTGGCCAGCAGTAAGATGACAGTGGGATTTTGGTGAACACATGACAGCCTCTAGCATGATCATCTAAAAGCTGAGGGTGCAGACTACAAGGGAGAGAAATAAAGAATTAGAAAATATAAAGATAGTATTGAGAGTCAAGCAAGAAACCTCAGTTAGAAGAGATGTTTGGTGCACAATTCATGATCAGGCAGACTCCTTCTAGAATAAGAGTAAGATTTTACTAAATTTTTTAGAAGTAAGTTATATGTTAATTTATCTAATCTTGACAATAAACTTCCTCCACTTTACAGATGGGAAAAATGAGACATAGAGATATTAAGTAACTTGCCCAAGTTTGTAAGTAGCAGAGTCAGGATTCAAATTTAGGAGCCCATGTACTTAACCATTAGTCAGCATTGCCTTGTCCTGGCTGACCTCACAGGTGCTGGGCTCTAAGAGTCTGAGAAGCCATGTGGAATCTGAAAGAGCATTATTTTTACACAGAACTTACAATGAAGTATGGTGTTTAAATCAATAGTCAGAGAATTACAAATTATTACCTTGGAAAAATATATATTTGCTTTGGTTAGTTCTTTGGTTAGTCCTATCCAGGAGATTTCTTTAGCTTGTAAGCAACAAAAAGTAATTCCAATTAATTGAGACAGATAATAGATTTTTTAAAATGATGTCAGGTAGCTCATGGAATAACAGGAAGGCTAGAGATAATAGAACCTTCTTCTTAGTACTCTTGTGAATCTTGTTTTATGTCATTCTTGTGTCTTAGCCTAGATTCTCCTGAAGACAGAGCCTGGACAAAGGCAAATGAACAAGTAGAATATTCTGGAAGTGATCTCAGGGAAACAGGGAAATAGGGAGAGCCAACACTAGAATGAGTTATGGAGTTGGCCACCACCATGGACAAATCTGAGGAATCTTATAAAATTCTCTCAAAGGTATCTTCCCAATAGATACAAAGGTAACACGTCATCTTTCACCTTCTGTTGGTCAAGAGTGGTCCCACAGGTATTAACTTCTCTTTCACTTTGTAGTGAAAATCCCACATCAGAGAAACCCCAGGTCAGGCCCTGCAGGTCTGAGGGGAGGTGATATCTTGTTGCATCTGGTAAGGAAGGTGGATGCCACAAAACTGTCACTGAGGTAGTGACAGGAGGAAGAAATGAGCCTGAGAGGATCCAAAGTGGTTTATACTGTACACAGCATGCTCAGCATCCTATTTCTTGACCTGTAGTGAGTACTGAGTAAGCAACATCACACCATAAGACTGGATCTGGCTATGCAGAGGGAAGAAAAGAAGATGTCCAGGTTATTCTTCCATGGCTGGGGGCAGGGAGCATTTTCAGTGACACTGAAGAGCAAGCTAAGTGGTCTTGTCCTTAGAGATGAACCATGATTTCTTATTACTAAATGTCCTCTCTTTCCAATTTCAACTTATGTGAATGTTAATTACTAAAAATTTAGTCCTAAAATTATGTAATCAAATAGGCAGTCCCCTGTTCTGAGTAGATAAAATGAATTGCCCTTCTTTCAAAATCACTTATATCCAATCTCTACATTTTTCCCTTGATTGGAAGACTCACATGGACAAGTGCAAATCATAACGCAAAGCCATACACATGCACAATGCATCTACTGTAGTCTCTTTAAATGAAAGGTGCTTGATTAAAGGAAGATATTGAGAAAGATTAAAATGGGGCAGGATAATCTCTGGAGCATCTTTTTAAAGTCTGCTGGTCAGAGATAATCACCCTGCAACTTTGCATTTCAGAGTAGCAAGACCTTACAAACTGAAATCATGTTGAAAATATATGCTCTTCTTGTTAAACCATCATTGAGTACATCTGGAAATCAAAACTTAGGAAGGAGACCAGGCATTCTCTCTTCACAGGGACCGTTGAAAATATTCTTCAAGCAAACTAGAGAAGAAAAGCAGAGAGTAAAATATTTTGATCAGTTTTTGTGGTCTTTCCTCTGGATAGTTTGAAACAGGTCACATTACAGAGCTTTCTTGCTCTCCTCATCTTTCTCAAATTGGTATGTATGACTATAAGAAGCACTGTTTCTGGACCTGGGAGTCCACATTTCAAAAGATTTGTTTTGCAGCCAGAGATAATACTGAGAAATAACCATTTCAATGTCCGATATGGATTTATTTTTGCCATGAAAAATCTTGGTAAGGAAAAACAGTTATGAAATACAAATGGTTTCAACAAATTTGAATTAGGATGCCTTACTTTGGAAAACTAGACACTACCTATCTTCTGTAAAGAGTCAATTGGGTGGGAAACAGATGTGTGCTTCAACTCTCACTGGGCTGCCAAAGAAAGGACTGTTTCAATAGATGCTTGCTGTATTAACTACAGAAACATAAAACTATAACAATTTCAAACTACTTGTCTCAGGGATTAAAATGGTTTAAAGATGTAATTTTATTAGATTCTTGAATGGAAAGGCAACCTCCTCACAAAGAATATATGTGCCCTGCCATTGGGAAGAGTATAAGGAGGTACAAAGAATAAAACTGTCCACTGATCTGTAAGTCTTCTTCAACTGGATAATTTTAGACACTGGCTGTTCCTAATTTTAGCCTTTTACCCCAGCATTTGGTCTAGCATGAAATACGAATAAAGTAATAGATCTAAAAAATGACTACATCGATAGAAACCACTATATAGATATAGGCAGTGGCCATTTACCACATTTTTGTGCCCCAACCCCAAATAGAAATGATAAATCTTAGCCTTAGAAAGATTAGCAGTCAACTAGAAATAGTTGTTCCTATTTCCCTGAACTAATGTGGGTGGGATCCCCTGGTGATATAACACAAACAGCCTGCTTGGTCTTTTGCAGCAGCCTTGGAATATGAGATGAGGTCAGAGAGGCAGAGAGGAGCCAGATGTAGCAAAAGAAAAGCATCCCAGAGCCAGACCTGTAGGCCTTGTAGGGCTTCCATGATTTTTTTTCTAATTGCTATAGAAAAAACACTCAAATTTTAAGTAGAGGAGTAACTTGACCTAGCTAATCTTCTTTAAGACCTTGTTCTGTTTACTGTGTGGAGAATGGATTTTAGGGAGAAAGATTGGAAACTGAGTACTCTCTAGACTGATCATGATGGTGGACTTCATTGAAACCTGTGTGTTACTTTGCTTAACATTTTGCTTAAAGGGATTTCATTTGTCTGGAATTAGTGAATCAAGTTACAAATGCACTTATATCTGTTGTTTTATATATATATATATATATATATATATATATATATATATATATAATACAATTGTTGAGTAGCTTAAAGAAAAGGAAGTTTATTTGCCTCATATTGCAAAAAGTCCATGTGTACCTCACAATTGCTCAATGTATGCTGTACTTCCAGTTCTCTCGATCACATTCCAGTCAGGAGTAAGGACAGAGAGGAAAGAGGAGAAGGACTTTCTCCTAATGAGGGTTTTACCTTTAATGCAGAAAGGTCAGGAAAGCATTTCTAAAAATAATCATTTGCCAGAACTCTCACATGACCAACCCTAACTATAAGGAAGGCTGAGAGATTAAGTATTTTTATTCAGACACTTGGCCATCCTCAACAAAACCAGAAATCTCTTAGTGCAAAAAAAGGAGTAGTGGGGAGATTGGTTCAAGATAGTGGAGTAGAAGGTGGTGCTCTCACTCCCTCTTGCAAGAGCACCAGAATCACAACTAACTGCTGAAAAATCATTTACAGGAAGACACTGGAACTCACCAAAACAGATACCCCACAACCAAATATGAAGGACAAGCCACAATGAAATGGTAAGAGGGGCACAATCATAAGAAAATCAAACCCCATAACTACTGGGTGCATGACTCACAAACTGGAGAACACTTATACCACAGAAGTCCACACACTGGACTGAAGGTTCTAAGCCCCACATCAGCTTCCCACCCTGGGGGTCTGGCAACAGGAGGAGGAAATCCTAGAGAAGCAGACTTTGAATTCTAGTGGAATTTGATTGCATGACTTTGACAGGACTGGGGGAAACAGAGACTCCACTCTTGGAGGGCACACACAAAGTAGTGTGCACATTGGGACCCAGACGAAGGAGAAGTGACCCCATAGGACACTAAAGCAGACCTACCTACTAGTGTTGGAGGGTCTCCTGCAGGGGCGGGGTGTGGCTGTGTGTGAGACACACACAGTGAGTGTGAGGACAAAGACAGTGGCAGCAGAAGTTCTGGGAAGTACTCCTTGGTGTGAGCTCTCCCAGAGTCCACCATTAGCCTCACCAAAGAGCCCACGAGGCTCCAGTGTTGGGTTGCCTCAGGCCAAACAACCAACAGGGAGGGAACCCAGACCCACCCATCAGCGGACAAGGAATTAAAGTTTTAATGAGCTCTGTGAACCAGAGCAACAGTCACCTCTACCCACCACCAGTCCCTCCCATCAGGAAACTTACACAAGCTTCTTAGATAGCCTCATCCACCAGAGGGCACACAGCAAAAGCAAGAAGAAGTACAATCCTGCAGCCTGTGGGGGGAAAAAAACACATTCACAGAAAGATAGACAAGATGACAAGGTAGAGGGCTATGTACTAGATGAAGGAATAAGGTAAAACCACAGAAAAACAACTAAATGAAGTGGAGATAGGTGACCTCCAGAAAAGGAATTCAGAATAATGATAGTGAAGATGATCTAGGACCTCGGAAAAAGAATGGAGGCAAAGATCAAGAAGATGCAAGAAATGTTTAACAAAGACCTAGAATAATTAAAGAACAAACAAACAAACAGAGATGAACAATACAATGACTGAAATGAAAAATACACTAGAAGGAATCAATACTAAAATAACTGAGACAGAAGAATGGATAAGTGACCTGTAAGACAGAATGGTGGAATTCATGGCTGCAGACCAGAATAAAGAAAAAAAAAAAAAAAAGAAAGAAATGAAGACAGCCTAAGAGACCTCTGGGGCAACATTAAAAGCAACAACATTCACATTATAGGGGCCCCAGAAGGAGAAGCGAGAGAGAAAGGACCCAAGAAAAAATTTGAAGAGATTATAGTCAAAAACTTCCCTAACATGGGTAAGGAAATAGCCACCCAAGTCCAGGAAGTGCAGAGTCCCATACAGGATAAAACCAAGGAGAAACACACTGACACACATAGTAATCAAATTGGCAAAAATTAAAGAGAAAGAAAAATTATTGAAAGCAGCAAGAGAAACATGACAAATAACATACAAGGGAACTCCCATAAGGTTAACAGCTGATTTCTCAGCAGAAACTCTACAAGCCAGAAGGGAGTGGCATGACATATTTAAAGTGATGAAAGGGAAGAAACTACAAGCAAGATTACTCTACCTGGCAAGGATCTCATTCAGATTTGAAGGAGAAATCAAAAACTAAGAAAATTCAGTACCACTAAACCAACTCTACAACAAATGCTTAAGGAATTTCTCTAAGTGGGAAACACAAGAGAAGAAAAGGACCTACAAAAAAAATTAAGAAAATAGTAATAGGAAAATACATATCAATAATTACCTTAAATGTGAATGGATTAAATGCTCTAACCAAAAGACACAGGCTCACTGAATGGATACAAAAACAAGACCCATATATATGCTGTCTACTAGAGACTCACTTCAGACCTAGGGACACATACAGACTGAAGGTGAGGGGATGGAAAAAGATATTCCATTCAAATGGAAATCAAAAGAAAACTGGAGTAGCAATACTCATATCAGATAAAATAGACTTTAAAATAAAGAAGCTTACAAGAGACAAGGAAGGACACTACATAACGATCAAGGGATCAATCCAAGAAGAACATATAACAATTATAAATATATATGCACTCAACATCGGAGCACCTCAATACATAAGGCAACTGCTAACAGCTCTAAAAGAGGAAATCAACAGTAACATAATAATAGTGGGGGACTTTAACACCAAACTTACACCAATTGGCAGATCATCCAAAATGAAAATAAATAAGGAAACAGAAGCTTTAAATGACACAATACACCACATAGATTTAATTGATATTTATAGGACATTCCATCCAAAAACAGCAGATTACAATTTCTTCTCAAGTGCGCATGGAACATTCTCTAAGACAGATCACATATTGGTTCACAAATCAAGCCTCAGTAAATTTAAGAAAATTGTAATCATACCAAGCATCTTTTCTGACCACAATGCTATGAGAGTAGAAATCAATAACAGGGAAAAAAATGTAAAACATAAAAACAAATGGAGGCTAAACAATGCCTTAATAAATAACCAAGAGATCACTGAGGAAATCAAAAAATGCCTAGAGACAAATGACAATGAAAACACGATGATCCAAAACCTATTGGATGCAGCAAAAGCAGTCCTAAGAGGGAAGTTTATAGCAATATAATCCTATCTCAAGAAACAAGAAAAATCTCAAATAAACAATCTAACAATACATCTAAAGGAACTAGAGAAAGAAGAACAAACAGAACCCAAATTTAGAAGAAGAAAAGAAATCATAATGATCAGAGCAGAAATAAATGAAATAGAAAAAAAGAAACCATAGAAAATATCAACAAAACTAAAGCTGGTTCCTTAAGAAGAAAAACAGTATTGATAAACTATTAGCCAGACTCATGAAGAAATAGAGGGAGAGGACTCAAATCAATAAAATTAGAAATGAAAATGGAGAGGTAATAACAGACACTGCAGATATGCAAAGCATCCTAAGAGACTACTAAAAGGAACTCTATACCAATAAAATGGACAACCGAGAAGAAATGGACAAATTCTTACAAAGGTATAATCTTCCAGGACTGAACCAGGAAGAAATAGAAAATGTGAACAGACCAATCACAAGTAATGAAATTGAAACTGCAATTTAAAATCTTCCAACAGGGCTTCCCTGGTGGTGTAATGGTTGAGAGTCCGCCTGCTGATGCAGGGGACACGGGTTTGTGCCCCAGTCCAGGAGGATCCCACATGAAATGGAGTGGCTGGGTCCGTGAGCCATGGCCACTAAGCCTGCACATCTGGAGCCTGTGCTCCACAATGGGAGAGGTCACAACAGTGAGAGGCCCGTGTAACATAAAAAAAAAAAAAAATCTTCCAACAAACAAAACTCCTGGACCAGATGGCTTCACAGGTGAATTCTATCAAACATTTAGAGAAGAGCTAACACCCATCCTTCTCCAACTCTTCCAAAAAATTGCAGAGGAATGAACACTCACAAGCTCATTTTATGAGGGCACCATCAACCTGATACCAAAAGCAGACAAAGATACTCCAAAAAAAGAAAATTAGAGACCAATATCACTGATGAATATAGATGCAAAATCTTCAACAAAATATTAGCAAACAGATCCAACAACACATTAAAAGGATCACACACCATGATCAAGTGGGATTTATCCCAGGGATGCAAGGATTCTTCAATATACACAAACCAATGTGATACACCATATTAACAAACTGAAGAATAAAAACCATATGATCATCTCAATAGATGCAGAAAAAGCTTTTGACAAAATTCAACACTGATTTATGATAAAAACTCTCCAGAAAGTGGGCATAGGGGGAACCTACCTCAACATAATAAAGGCCATATATGACAAACTCACAGCAAACGTCATTCTCAATGGTGAAAAACTGAAAGCCTTTCCCCTACGATCAGGAACAAGGCAAGGATAACCACTCTCATCACTATTATTCAACCCAGTTTTGGAAGTCCTAGCCACAGCAGTTGGAGAAGAAAAAGAAATAAAAGGAATACAGATTGGAAAAGGAGAAGTAAAACTGTCATTATTTTCAAATGACAAGATACTATACATAGAGAATCCTAAAGATGCCACTAGAAAACTCTAGAGCTAATCAATGAATTTGGTAAAGTTGCAGGATACAAAATTAATGTACAGAAATCTCTGGCATTCCTATACACTAATGATGAAAAATCTTAAAGAGTAATTAAGAAAACACTCCCATTTACCACTGCAACAAAAGGATAGAATATTTAGGAATATACCTATCTATGTGGAAAAAAGACCTGTATACTGAAAACTATAAGACACTGATGAAAGAAATCAAAGATGATACAAACAGATGGAGAGATATACCATGTTCTTGGATTGGAAGAATCAATATTGTGAAATGACTATACTACTTAAATCTATCTAAATATTCAATGTAATCCCTATGAAATTACCATTGGCATCTTTTACAGAACTAGAAGAAAAAATCTTAAAATTTGTAGAGAAACAAAAAAAATCCCGAATAGCCAAAGAGGTCTTGAGGGAAAAAAACGGAGCTGGAAGAATCAGACTCCCTAACTTCAGATTATACTACAAAGCTATAGTAATCAAGACAATATGGTACTGACACAAAAACAGAAATATAGACCAGTGGAACAGCATAGGAAGCCCAGAGATAAACCCATGGACCTATGGTCAACTAATCTATGATAAAGGAGGCAAGGATATACAATAGAGAAATGACAGTCTCTTCAATAAGTGGTTCTGGGAAAACTGGACAGCTACAGGTAAAAGAATGAAATTAGAACACTGCATACACAAAAATAAACTCAAAATGGATCAGAGGCCTAAATGTAAGCCCAGACCCTATAAAACTCTTAGAGGAAAACATAGGAAGAATACTCTTTATGTAAATCACAGCAAGATCTTTTTTGATCCACCTCCTAGAGTAATGGAAATAAAAATAAAAATAAACAAATGGGACCTAATGAAACTTCAAAGCTTTTGCAAAGCAAAGGTAAGTACAAACAAGATGAAAAGGCAATCCTCAGAATGGGAGAAAATATTTTCCAAAGAATCAATGGACAAAGGATTAACCTCCAAAATATATAAATAGCTCATGAAGCTCAATATTAATAAAACAAACAATCCAATCCAAAAATGAGCAGAAGACCTAAATAGACATTTCTCCAAAGAAGACATACAGATGCCCAAGAATCACATGAAAACTGCTCAACATCACTAATTATTAGAGAAATGCAAATCAAAACTACAATGAGGTATCACCTCACACCAGTTAGAATTGGCATCATCAGAAAATCTACAAACAACAAATGCTGGAAAAGGTGTGGAGAAAAGGGAACACTCTTGCACTGTTGGTGGGAATGTAAATTCTCCCTATGGAGAACAGCATGGAGGTTCTTTAAAAAAATAAAAATAGATTTACTATATTACCCAGCAATCCCATTGCTGGGCATATACCTAGAGAAAACCATAATTCAAAAAGACGCATGCACCCCAATGTTCATTGCAGCACTATTTACAATAGCCAGGACATGGAAACAACCTAAATGCCCATCAACAGATGAATCAAAAAAGAAGATGTGGTATATATATACAATGGAATATTACTCAGTCATAAAAAGGAACAAAATTGGATCTTTTTTAGGGACGTGGATGGATCTAGAGACTGTCATACAGAGTGAAGTAAGTCAGAAAGGCAAAAACAAATATTGTATATTAATGCATATATGTGGACCCTGAAAAATGGTACAGATGAACTGGTTTCCAGGGAAGAAATTGAGACACAGATGTACGGAACAAACATATGCACACCAAGGGGGGAAAGTGGTGGGGGATGGAGGTGGTGTGATGAATTGGAAGATTGGGACTCACATGTATATACTAATATGTATAAAACAGATAACTAATAAGAACCTGCTGTATGAAAAAATAAATAAAATAAAATTCAGAAGAATAAAAAAGGAATAGTGGATAAAGATAGGAACAAGCAGAGTCTGCTGATCTACTCGTGGTACTCTCTACCCTATATGCTTACCTAAAACATAGCAATCAGCTACAATATGAAAGCCATTAACACCTTGGCTGATAGCACTTTAAAATCCTGACAGTGAAGACATGTCATCACTGTACATCATAAGTAAAATGATGTACTTAGTGAATCATTACAGTAAATAATCTGTAATATATATATTTAATTTGAGAAAAGAATCTTCAAAATAATAAACTACTGATTTTGTATTTGGGGTGTACTTTACTCTTCCCAGGCAGTGTAGTATCTCAGCAGCCATTATGTTGTGTTTTTTAGTCAACTGGCAAATGGGATCACCATTGCTAATCCAGATGTTGACATTTTGGTTCCTTGCTTTTGGTAGTATTATTTCTTTCTATCCTAGAATTCTATTATTAACAACAAGGCTATACTAAGTAAAGCCATCCAGAAAGATACTAGTAGGCTCAAATTATAAGAAAAGATTTACAAAAGTTAAAATGACAAACTAAAATGTAAAGTTAGGTTTAAGTTTGTTTAGAACTGTTGAAAAACAGTCACTTTTCTAAGTCTAAAAGATTGCTACAATAAGCAAAATGAGTGAGGTTTATTTGGAGGTCTAGATTAGTTCTTAAGTGTTACAATTTGATGTTATTGTTAAGTGTTCTGTAAGAAGTTATAATATACACATATATAATATGACATGTATATGTATGTATGTGTGTTTTATGATTCCATATTCTCTATTATGATTTCTTCACTTTTATGGAAAGTATTTTCCAATTAAATTACTCTGCAGTTTTACAATAAAGTCAGTAGGAAAAAAGCACTCAATTTACTTCAATGTCATTATTCCATAAAAGGTTTCTTCTTTTTTAAAAATTTTTGTTAGAGTACTACTAAAAGGAACTCTATTCCAATAAAATGGACAGCCCAGAAGAAATGGACGAATTCTTAGAAAGGTATAATCTTCCAAGACTGAACCAGGAAGAAATAGAAAATGTGAACAGACCAATCACAAGTAATGAAATTGAAATTGTGATTAAAAATCTTCCAACAGGGTTTCTCTGGTGGCGCAGTGGTTGAGAGTCCACCTGCTGATGCAGGGGACATGGGTTCGTGTTGATTTACAATGTTGTGTTAGTTTCAGGTGAATCAGTTATACATATAAATATATACACACTCTTTTTTAGATTATTTTCCCATATAGGTCATTGCAGAGTATTGAGTTGAATTCCCTGTGCTATACAGCAGGTACTATTAGTTATCCATTTTATATATAGTAATGTGTATGTGTCGATCCTAATCTCCCAATTTATCCTTACCCCTCTTCTCCCCTTGGTAACCATAAGTTTGTTTTCTACACCTGTGACTCTATTTCTGTTTTGTAAATAAGTTCATTTGTACCATTATTTTAGATTACATATATAAGCAATATGGTATTTGTCTTTCTCTGTCTGACTTACTTCACTCAGTGTGACAATCTCTAGGTCCATCCATGTTGCTGAAAATGGCATTATTTTATTCTTTTTGATAGTTGAGAAATATTCCATTGTACATATGTACCACATCTTCTTTATCCATTTATCTGTGGATAGACATTTAGGTTGCTTCTGTGTCCTGGCTATTGTAAATAGTGCTGCAATGAATATTGAGGTGCATCTGTCTGTTCAAATTATGGTTTTCTCTGGATATGTGCCCAGGAGTGGATTTGCTGAATCATATGGTAGCTCTATGTTTCGTTTTTTAAGGAACCTCCTTACTGTTATCCACTGTAGCAGTACCAATTTACATTCCCATCAACTGTGTAGGAGGGTTCCCTTATCTCCACACCTTCCATGAAAGGTTTCTTCTAAATTGCCTAAAAAGTATAGGATTGATCTATGTGAGTTCTAGGATTCTAGCTCTATAGGCTTTTAAGATTCTAGCTCTAGGATTCCACATTTCCATTATCTAGAGGTATTCCTAGATTTATGAAAGCACAAGAACTTAATCGTGTCTAATCTGAAATATGTATGTATTTTACTTGGATAAAACTGAGGAGGAAAGAAGAGAAGTTGACTGTTTCAGTAACTCTTAGTGAGGATACCACTGTGATAGCTAGTCTCTGATGATGGTTACACTGATGAACCACACCTCCTGGTATGCAAATCTATGCATGGTCCCCTCCCCTTGAGTCCAGGCTGACCCTATGACTCATCAGGTTCACCCTTTGACTGACCAATAGAGCACAGTAAAGGTGACACTGCATGACATCTGAGGCCAGTACTTAAAAAGTCTTGCAGCTTCTACTAGGGTCTCTTTGGAACATATTTTTTAATGGAAGACACTTGCCATGTGAGAAGAGTGACTACCCTAAGATTTCCATGCTCTGAGGAAGCTAAGATAGCCATGTGAGAGACCACATGGTGGGAGAGAGGCTGAACAGCCTGAGCTGTTCCAGCCCGTACAAGTGAAGAAGCCATCTGGGATGTCCAGCCCAGTCGAGCTTTCATATGACTTCAGCCCAGCCACCATCTGACTGCAAGCAGATGGTGAAATCCAAATGATCACTGATCATCAGAACAAAAAAAAGAAATTGAAACCAGAGAAATTTATTGTCCCACAGTTCTGGAAGCTAGAAGTCCAAAATCAATGTGTCAGCAGGGTCAGGCTCTCTCTGAAAGCTCTAA
Organism: Mesoplodon mirus; assembly: GCF_964341445.2. Classification (NCBI taxonomy): domain Eukaryota; kingdom Metazoa; phylum Chordata; class Mammalia; order Artiodactyla; family Ziphiidae; genus Mesoplodon; species Mesoplodon mirus. The sequence goes on along the minus strand of NC_138992.1, from coordinate 43,001,470 downwards.
GAGAGGATCCTTCCTTACCTCTTCCTAGTTTCTGGTGGTTGCTGGCAATCCTTGGCATTCCTTGACTTGTTGATACTTTGCTCCAATCTCTGCTCCTATCTTCACATGGTGTTTCCCTCTCTATGTATTTGTGTCCAAATTTCCCTCTTCTTATAAGGACATCAGTCATTGAATTAAGGCACACCTTAATCCAGTATGACCTCATTCGATTACATCTGCAAGGATCCTGTTTTCAAATAAGATCATATTCACATTCCTACTGGTGGGTAGGACTTCAACTGGTGGGGGACACAATTCAACCCATAGCACGGTCCAATGACTTCCTTGCTCAAAGTCACTATAATGGCCTCACACACTTTTCTTCCACACTATGTGAATTCATCTCACACTGCTCACTATGCTTCTCTGTCTTACAGGACATGCTCTTTCCTCAGGGCCCTTTAACCTTCTATGATCCTTTTGCCTGGTACCCTCTTTCCTGAGACACCTCCTCTTCACCCTCCATCCCCTTTCTGCTCTTAATCACTTCCTCGGTAAGGCCTTCCTTAACCACATTATTTAAAATTCTCTTACTACCCCTCACCATCTGACACTCTCATCCCTCTTCTTGGCACCATTCTTCTTCTCTGATGAGGCTATAGCTGTTACCATCCCCATTTCACAGTAAAATGAAATATCTTGCTCAAGATCACGGAACTAACTAAGAGAAGGAAATAGAGAAGCTGACTCCTTACAAACTTACTCCAGAACTTGTTCTCTTAGTGTTCTATGAAGTCTCTTAATGACTATTTTCTATATTTAATTCATTATCTGCCTGGTTAGGATGTAAAAGGCCCAGGCTTAGTGACAATCAATAGATTTCCAATGAAGGATAAATTGTACCTTGTCTCATTTAAACAATTTTTTTTCAACATTCATAAAAGTCTGGTTTTCCATGAAATACACAGGGTGGAAATTCTGAGCATGAGGGTACAAACTAATATTTTTATTTTCTTGACTAGTGATCCAGAGGCTGACTGAGCAATAAATCAAGGAGAGTTTATATTTTATTGAGTTCCCATCATGTCTATAATACTGGGGGTCCTAGTGCCTAAAGAATAGTATGGGCCCATAGTTAAATGATTTATTTCACCAAACAATTTTGTTTATACAAATCAATCAAGAATAATTGTCAATGGTGCCATTTCTAAACAAAGTCTTATTTATTGGTATGATGTCACATAGACACAATTGTTTATTTGCATTATGTCACATGAACACACATATGTTTGTTTATTTGCCTGATGTCAGACCAAGAAAAGGGTCACCCATGGCTGAAGACATTTCTGGGAATTACACAAATGTCAGTCACTGCAGAAAGTGCTTTTGATGTATTGCTAATTAACTTTCCATAACTACGCTGAGGAAGGTGTTTTATCTCTGCTTTCCAGATGAAGAAACTGAGTATCTGGGAGATTCAATAATCCAGTCCAAAGTTACCCAGAAAGTCAGGATATGAAAATAGATCTATAAAACTACAAAGCAATACTATACAAAGACTGCAGTACATTTTTTTTAATTTGCAGTGAAAATATGCACAGGAGCAAGCAAGAATATATTCACATTAGCTAGCTGTACACACTACTTCCCGTTTAATAATGCCTACACTAGTAACCATGTTACTATCACACAGTGTTTATTAGTCTCAGGATGCTCTATCTTGGGCAGTTCTCAAAAGGCACACAAAATTTTCTGTTTATTATTTTCTGTATTTCATGAAAATCATATTTTAGTTATTTTGCAATTTGCCTCAGATTGTGAAGACAATCTTTCTATCAGTTGCAATACAGTAATATTTTTCAGGAAGACACTAACCATCTTGCTTGATTTGAGAGCACCAGGCCTCTTGCTAAGCCACTTGTGAAATATCCTTCCCTGACTCAGGTTTACAAATTGATGTGGCCACAACTGACTGGTGCAGGTGGCTAACTCGTCAGATTTGTATTGATTCTGATTAGCAGCAATGAAGATCATTTAATTTATAATACTTGTGTCCCAAATACCTGAGGGTTCATTTCTTTAGAGACTAGAGGTTTCATGTACTCATCATATGTCTCAAAAAAGTCATAAATTTGATATATGAATAAATTAATCAAGATATGTTAACAGGTTTGAATTTTGCTGGGCACTTTTTCATAGTAAGTATTTAAAAATAGTTTTTTCTTTTGCTGAAGGAAGAGAAAATAAACCTCTTCAAAGACCAGAGAGAGCTAGGATTTGAACCCTGGCTCCAAAATCCATATTCTTGAATGTACATTAGAGTGTTTTTGCATTCTTAGTAGTTAGCTACTACTCTTAACTAGATCATCATATTCTGTTCTTATTTGCAATCTTTGCCTTCTCCCCAGAGAAAGACATACATGAGTGTTTTGAGAGCATTTATCTCGTCACGTTCTCAAACTCTTAATAAGTTCTTCATTTATTTGTTCAATAAACACTTCTGAGAATGTGGCATACTCCTGGGTAGATTCTGAGGATATAAAATGGATTGGACATTGCCCTTTGCCTAAAAAAATCACATAATCCACAGGCAGGTAAAACAGAGAAATGTTGTTAATACAGGGTGATAGTGTGCTTTGGTACTAAGGAAGCACACAGGAGATTTATGAACTGCAGAGTAAGTGAAGAAGAAGAAGTCAGGATTCAGAATAAGGGAGCATCTGAGCTGAGTATGAAATACCATAGTTTTATGGATGAAAATACTTTATAAAGACTATCCAAGCAGAGGAGAAATTTATGAAAAAGCAGCTCCAGAATTTAAAAATTTGGCATATGTATGGACTGATCCATAATTGAGAGTTTACAGGGCATCTGAGGGAAAAATGTAGGGGATCTAGTGTGCTGGTCATGAAACGGGAAAAGTGGTAGAATGACTGAACCATCAAGGCCACTAGAGAATGAAGTGGGAAGAAAGGGAGAAAGGAGAGGGCCTGAGGGACCGGATGTCTCTAGAAACACAGCAAAACAAAGCATGTGTACTTGTACTTGTGAGTAAAGCACTGAGAAGTCTTGAAAAGACTTTGTTTGTAGATTGGTACTTTGTGATTTTAGATTTCTAGAGCTGTAGAAGTGATGGCAACTTTTTTAGTGGAGAAAGATTATGACATTACCAAATATACCTCTCTTGGTTCATTCTGTTAGTTGGCAAAGGCTGAGTGCTCTTCAGAGAAAGGTACATGAAATCCATGTTTCCTACAAGGATATCCTAAAAAGTGGCATCTGTGATCAATTGACAAGTGCAATTTCTGTTGATTCCAACTTTTTGATACAGAACTGTATATTAGTAACCTTCTCTAGAAGTACTGAACAGATAAAAATCCATCTATGAAATACGTTAATCAATAATGTAATTTGTTCTTTCACTCGCCAAATGGAAAGTACAGTAGAGTATATCATTTTCAGATGTATTAGAGATTTTTATCTCTTTTATTTTTCTTTTCTTGAAGGGTATTCTGACAAATACTTTAAAGACATCATCTCTCAGGTTTTGGCCTGTTGAGTCAGGCCCTCATATCCCTAAGGACACAACTTGTGCAAGACATAGTCCCCTCTTGAGACTGCTCTGAGGAGAATCAGAATGTGAGAGCTTTGCCAAACAGTTGCTGAAAGGCAAACAGTTGATCTACACCAACATTTATCTTTTTTGTTGTTGTTGTTAATTTTCCTTTTTCTTTCTTTCTTTCTTTCTTTCTCTCTTTCTTTCTTTCTTTCTTTCTTTCTTTCTTTCTTTCTTTCTTTCTTTCTTTCTTTCTTTCCAGCTGCATTGAGTCTTCATTGCTGCATGTAGGCTTTCTCTAGTTGCAGTGAGCAGGGACTACTCTTTGTTGTGGCACACAGGCTTCTCATTGTGGTGGCTTCTCTTGTTGCAGAGCACAGGCTCTAGGCACGTGGGCTTCAGTAGTTGTGGCTTGTGGGCTCTAGAGCATAGGCTTACTAGTTGTGGCGCACAGGCTTACTTGCTCCGTGGCATGTGGGATCTTCCTGTCCCAGAGCTCGAACCCATGTCCCCTGCATTGGCAGGAAGACTCTTAATCACTGTACCACCAGGTAAGCCCTACACCAACATTTTTAATCCAAAGCAATTTTCTCTGAGACACCAGATTTTGATGAAAATCAACTCATTGAAAACTCATGTAATAATTGCATTGGGAGCAAGTTCAAGGAAAATACTGATTATGAAATAAGAGATCAAGATGTATCATAGGAAATATGAAACCAGTTCTTGGTTGCAATGAGAAGAATAAAATACCTAGGAATAAAACCTACCTAAGGAGGCAAAAGACTGTATGTAGAAAACTATAACATACTGATGAAAGAAATCAAAGACAACACAAACAGATAGAGAGATATACCATGTACTTGGATTGGAAGAATCAATATTTTGAAATGACTATATTACCTAAAGCAATCTACAATCTACTACCTAATGTAATCCCTATGAAATTACCAATGACATTTTTTACAGAAGTAGAACAAAAAAATTTAAAATTTGTATGGAGACAAAAAAGACACTGAATAGCCAAAGAGGTCTTGAGGGGGAAAAAATGAGCTGGAGGAATCAGACTCCTGACTTCAGACTATACTACAAAGCTACAGTAATCAAGACAATATGATGCTGGCACAAAAACAGAAATATAGATCAATGGAACAGGATAGGAAGCCCAGAGATAAACTCATGCACCTGTGGTCAACTAATCTATGACAAAGGAGGCAAGGATATACAATGGAGAAAAGACAGTCTCTTCAATAAGTGGTGCTGGGAAAACTGGACAGCTACATGTAAAAGAATGAAATTAGAATACTCCTTAACACCATACACAAAAATAAATTCAAAATGGATTAAAAACCTAAATGTAAGGCCAGACACTATAAAATTCTTGGAGAAAAACATAGGCAGAACACCCTTTGACATATATCACAGCAACATCTTTTTTGACCCACCTTCTAGAGTAATGGAAATAAAAACAAAAATAAATAAACAAATGGGACCTAATGAAACTTCAAAGCTTTTGCACAGCAAAGGAAACAATAAACAACACGAAGAGCAATCCTCAGAATGGGAGCAAATATTTGCAAATGAAGCAACTGACAAAGGCTTAATTTCCAAAATATACAAACAACTCATGCAGCTCAATATCAAAAAAACAAACAACTCAGTCAAAAAATGGGCAGAAGACCTAAACAGACATTTCTCAAAAGAAGACATACAGATTGCCAACAAACACATTAAAAGGTGCTCAACATCACTAATTACTAGAGAAATGCTAATCAAAACTACAATGAGGTATCACCACACACTGGTCAGAATGGCCATCATCAAAAAGAAATCTACAAATAATAAGTGATGGAGACGGTGTGGAGAAAAGTGAACCCTCTTGCACTGTTGGTGGGAATGTAAATTGATATAGCCACTATGGAAAACAGTATGGAATTTCCTTAAAAAACTAAAAATACAATGATCATATGACCCAGCAATCCTGCTACTGGGCATATACCCAGAGAAAAACATAATTCAAAAAGACAGTTGCATTTGGAGTATATAGCAGCACTATTTACAATATCCAGGACATGGAAGCAACCTAAATGTCCATTGACAGATGAATGGATAAAGAAGATGTGATACATATATACAGTGGAATATACTCAGCCATAAAAAGGAACAAAATTGGGTCATGTAGAGATGTGGATGGACCTAGAGAGTGTCATACAGAGTGAAGTAAGTCAGAAAGAGAAAAACAAATATCATATATTAACGCATATATGTGGAATCTAGAAAAATTGTATAGATGATCTTTTTGCAAAGCAGAAATAGAGACACAGATGTAGACATCAGACATATGGATACCAAAGGGGAAAAGGGGGTGAGTGGGATGAATTGGAAAATTGGGATTGACATATATACACTACCAATACCAAGTAGGAAATAGATAACAAATGAGAACATATGTATAGCTCAGGGAAATCTACTCAATGCTCTGTGGTGACCTAAATGGGAAGGAAATCCAAAAAGAGGGGATATATGTGTACATATAGCTGATTCACTTTGCTGTACAGTAGAAAGTAACACAACATTGTAAAGGAACTATATTCCAATAAAAGTTAATTAACAAAAAAAAACTAGTTCTTGGTACATTGTACTTGGAATTTTTGGTAAAATTATTACAGTTATATCTTAGAAGTAGGTAATCATTTCAACCAACCAAATACCAATACTAATTGTCACTACTGAAAAGAGAAAACATATGTAGTTTAACTTACTTTTTCTTTAAATGTCTATAATCCAATCTACCTTGTTTAAATTTATTACTTGAAGATTGTTACAAACCATAAACTACTAAGACAGCAACAGCTTTAACATTAACTTTTAATGAAATAATTATTAAGAAATGCTTTCTTATTTTGAGGAGACTACATCAGACAAGACTCATATGTACTAAATATGGTAAATATTATTCCTATTCTCCTATCCTCAGTTTCCTCATCTGTAAAATAAGCTTATGAAATGATAATTAAATGTGATAATATATGTGAAATATCCTATGCAAATATCCTAAATGGTAAAACATAAAATAACTCTGGGTGTACCTATCTTTGCATCACTTCCTGGTGGGCCAACGTTACAGGCTGTATTATGTTTATCCTCTTTGCTTACCAACACATTTAGTAAGGTTTTTGAGACCAAGTAGAACACAATAGCAGCCCCTTCCCTAATCCTTGAGAAAGTTATACCATACTGTTTTGTTCATAAGACTGGAATGGTAAGTCTTCAGTTTTTTAGAAAAACAGAATAAATTTTTTTTTCAATATCCATTAGTGACCTTTTAAGCCTAGGAACTTTTTTAAACTTCCATCATTGATGTCTCAGTGTCTTAGTCCATTCAGGCTGCTATAACAAAATACCATAAACTAGGTTACTTATAAACAACAGGAATTAATGTCCATTTTGCGGGCTGAAAAATTCCAAGATTGAGGGGCTGGTAGATTCAGTGTCTGATGAGAGTCCATTTCCTGGTTCATAGAAGGCTTTTTGCTGTGTCCTCACATGGCAGAAGAGGCAAGGGAGTTCTCTGAGGTCTCTTTTAAATGGCACTAATCCCATTCATGTGGGCTCCACCCTCATGACCTAATCATCTCCCAAATGCCTCACCCTCTAACACCATTGCACTGGGGATTAGGTTTCAACATATAAATTTGGTGGGGAGGAGGGGAGAAACACAAATATTCAGTCTATATCACTCAGTATATAAAACTAAAACTGGTGCATGTACTATGCGTGTTTTTAGTCATGGGGCTCACCCTCTTAGTCCTTTGTTTGAAGAAGACCACCAAGGAGCTAAACTAACTCTTGACCAGGTTGGAGGGGTAACGGGGGAGACAGAATTTGGAAATAGCCACATAGGTGCTTGTGTCATTTAAACTGTACTAGGCTCTTTACAGCCCTTATAAAATTTAAATGTAATAATCCTGATAGTAAGACATGATTTTGGCAATTAGAAAAGAATGAGGTCAGATTTGATGATATATTTTCTCTTGTCATGAATTTGGCAAACAATAAATACAATTATAGAAGTACCAATCTTGGTTGGCATTTACAGAGGCTGTTTTTTAACAGAAAAGTAACGACAGAGTTTTATAGAATCTCTGTCTTTTTACCACTGGAATTTTATTATATTAATTCTTTTTTGTGAGTCCTGATCATTGACTCCTCATTTTCTGTTGTTAACTCTATGAGTATGACCCCCAATTTTACACTGAAAGGGCCCAAAGTAGAAATTATCAGTTTTCTAAAAGAAAGAAAATCTATCCAGCAATTCCACTTCAGGGTATATATCTGAAAAAAATTAAATTATGTCAAAAAGATATCTGCACCCCCATGTTCATTGCAGCATTATTCACAATAGCCATGACATGGGAACAACCTACGTGTCCATCAGTAGATGAATGGATAAAGAGAATGTGATGTGTGTGTGTGTATGTGTATATATATATATGTATATATATATATACATATACATATATATATATATATATATAACATATACAGTGTCTTCTACATATTTCAAGTTGCGAACTTTCAAATATGTAAACGTGCATTCACATGTCCAATCATGTAAGTTAGTTCATGTACGTGTCTGGTGTACATTGTCACGTGTGTGTATCCTCTACAAGTGGTTGTGCTTTTTGTACTTTACAGTACTGCATACAGTACGGTAGTACAGTCTCTTTATTTCAAGCCCAGGGTATCCAGAAGCAAGTGTAAAAGCAACAGTGATATAGCTGGTACTGCTAAGAAGCACCAAGAGATAATGATGGGAACAAAAGTGAAAATAATTGAGAGAGTAGAGAAAGGCAAAAGTTGGTAGACATTGCTCATTCTTATAACATGAATCGTTCAACCATCAGCAGGATTCTAAACAAAGGCAAGATCATGGAACATGTGAAGTCTGCTGTGCCAATGATGTCAACAATAATGTGGAAAAGTGAGGGAGGAGATGGAGAAACTTCTCAGTGTGTGGATGCAGGATCAGCATCAGTGTCGAGTCCTGCTTAGCTTAATGCTGTTTCAAGAGAAAGTTAAAAACCTTTATGAAGACTTGAAGAAGAAACATGAAGAAGAATCAGAGGGAACATCTTTTAATGTCAGCCATGGCTGATTTCATCAGTTCAAGGCTAGAGCCAACCTTCACAACGTAAAAGTAAGTGGCGAGGCAGCAAGTGCAGATATGGTAGCTGCCCGGAAATTTCCTGAAACCCTTCGATAAATTCTTGGTGAAGGCGTGTATTTACCCAAGCAAGTTTTTAATGTGGATGAGACAGGACTGTACTGGAAGAGGATGCCAGACCGAAGTTACATCACTAAGGAGGAAAAGTTGATGTCAGGCTATAACGTAGCAAAGGATAGGCTAACTGTATTGTTTGGTGGCAATGCTTCCAGCGATATGAAGCTGAAGCCTCTCTTAGTTTATTATTCAGAGAAACCAAGAGCCCTTAAAAAACATAGTCAAGGGCTCTCTTCCTGTTGTGTGGAAGAGTAACCTCAAAGCCTGTGTTACACAGGCCCTTTTCCAAGGCTGGTTTTTCCACCATTTTATCCTGGAGGTAGAGAAATATTGCTTGGAGGAGGAAGTCTCATTCAACATTATTTTGCTGCTCAACAGTGCTCTGGGCCACCCTCCATTCATGGACAACTTTCATCCCAACATCAAAGTAGTGCATCTGCCACCAAATACTATGTCGCTCATCCAACCTATGGGCCAGGGAGTTATAGCGACTTTCAAGAAATATTATTTATGTCACACTTTTTGTCAAGCAGTAAAGGTGAGTGACAAATCAGGAACAACCTTGCAAAAATTTTGTAAGGACTATAACATCTATGAGGCCATAAAAAACATTGACTTTGCTTGGCATGAGGTTACAGCTGTCACCATGAATGTGGCTTGGAAGAACCTTTGCCTGCAATTTGTTCATGATTTTTGTGGATTTGAGAAGGTGGATGAGGAGTCCAAAGAGGTCTTCTGCAACTTATTGATCCTCAGAGAGAAGCTGGAGCTAGATCTGCAAGAGGACGACTTCATTGAACTCCTTGCTGCGTAACACGAGGAGCTTACTAGTGAAGACCTGATGGAATTGGAGGCCCAGAGAAAGGACAAAGAGAGACAAGAGGAAAAAGAACTGAAGAACTGAAGAGATTCATGATGCAGGAAATGGCAAGGGGATTTTCTTTATTTGAGGAGGCACTGTTAGTTTTTGAGACACAGGACCCAAATGTAGAACAGTATGTGAAGCTTACAGAGCTACTACCCAGATATCACTGGATCATTTTTTCAAGAGGGTAGATAGAATCGAATCCAGCAAGGAACTAGAACCTGTGCCTTCAACGTCAGGCATAAGTGAAATTGCACCTTTCCCTCCATTTCCTATTGCTAATAATCCTTCAGCTCTACCATTTCCCACCTCCTCTCTCTCCTCCAGTCAGTAACTCTTCTTTCTTGTTCACTTGATGCCAGCCCCTGTATGTCAGCTGTTGTACTGTACTACTGTACTTCTCAAGATATTGTACTGTAAGATTAAAAATGTTTTCTTTATTTTTTATTATTTGTTTTTCATGTATCATTTGTGAGAAAATTATTATAAACCTATTACAGTACAGTACTATACAGCCGATTGTGTTGGTTGGGTACCTACACTAACTTTGTTTGACTTATGAACAAATTAGACTTACGAACATGCTCTCAGAACTCATTCATATGTAGGGGACTTACTGTATGTATGTATGTATGTATATATATATATATATATATATATATATATATATATATATATATGGATATGGATATATGGATAATATATGGCCCTAAGAAAAGAAGGAAATCCTGCCATTTGCAACAACATGGATGGATCTTGAGGACACTATGCTAAATGAAATAAGCCAGACAGATAGACAAATACTGTTTGATCTCACTTATACATAAAATCTAAAAAAACAAACAAACAAAACTCATAGAAAAAGAGATATATTTGTTCTTACCAAAGGCTGGGGGTGGAGAGAGGAGGAATTGAATGAAGGTAGTTGAGAGGTACAAACTTTCAGTTGTAAGATAAATTAATATTAGGGATGTAAAGTACACCATGATGACTATAGTTAATGCTGCTGTATGGTATATTTGAAAGTTGCTAAGGGTAAATCCTAAAAGTTCTTAACACAAGGGGAAAAAATTTGTAACTATATAAGGAGATGGATGTTTACTAAACTTACTGTGGTAATCATTTTGCAGTATTTATAATTCAGGTCATTATGTTGTACCCCTTAAACTTTTACTGTGCTATATGTAATAATATCTCAATAAAACTAAAGAAAAAGAAAAGAAAACCCTATAGCCTCAGCAAATTATGAACATGTTGGTTAGTTAAACACTTTTTTCTAACTTCATGCCAGTTTTTTTTTCCACAAATTGTTAAGTTTTGGCCAATATTCCACACAAGGAGCAGGTGAGCTCTTCCAACAATTGATGATTGTAACACACTCCATCATATTTTGAGAAATTCAGAGGTGTAGCAGAAGACTGACTATTCTTCAGCTGGTATCTACTTAGGGTTTGACTGTGGGCAGAAACCGATCATGTATGAATTTACCTAGATTCATTGTTATTAATGTACAGACTGGATATCAATTTTTTTAATTTAATTTAATTTATTATATTGAATTATAGTTTATTTACAATGTTGTTTAGTTTGTAAAGTGATCCAGTTATACATATACACATAACCATTCTTTTTTAGATTCTTTTCCCATATAGGTTATTACAAAATATTGAGTAGATTTCCCAGTGCTATACAGTAGGTCCTTATTGATTATTTTATATATAGTAGTGTGTATATGTTAACCCCACACTCCTAGTTTATCCCTCCCCCAACCTTTCCCCTTTGGAAAGGTTGTTTTCAAAGCCTGTGAGTCTATTTCTGTTTTGTAAATAAGTTCATTTGTATCATTTTTTTAGATTGAGATATGTAAAATGGTGATGGGTTTTGGCCTCCTTCTCTTTGCCTTGCACCTTAATGATTTGAAGGCAGTACTTAAGAAGTAGGAGCTATAGCCATGTACTACCATATATAAAGAGCTAAACATTCTTCTCTATTTCACTGTTTTCAGATGGATAATCGAGTGATCTTGTACCACAATCTGTCATTTCAATTCTCATCAGGTTTGTTCTGATCAACTAGACAAATGTCTCCTTCATTGTACCTGTAGTTATATGCTGGCTCAAAGACAATGACGATCCTAGGTAGCTAAGAATAGTGATAAAAAGAGTAGTTGTTGGAGGAGGTCATCGACAGGACATGACCATCAGGTTGACCGGCAAACTGGACCCAGGCAATTAGTCTCCTCACTCCCTTTCCGCCCTTGGGATGTGTGTTCCACTTGCCTTCCCCACACTAGAAGCTGCCCCAAGGACACAGTTCAGAGAGTAAAGTGTTGTTGAGGCCATATGAACAGTATAGGTGACTGAACCCAGATAAGGCTTCCATATAAACTTTAAGATTCTGGTGCACATGTGCGGGAATCTACTCAACCACCCAAGACACCCTCCTAAGTAAGTTCCCTTGCTTATTAAACATGCTACCTACCAACCTGGAGTGGTCTGCATCTTTCTTTGATGTCTCCTTGCCCTCTGTGTACAAGTACAAAGGCCAATTTACAAACAGTAGTTGGATTTTCATGTGATTTTCATAAAAAAGAGTGAGACAAAATCAATTATTCTAAGACCAAAATAATCATTTTTGACAGTGGCCTCTAATATTTAATTAGCAAGTACCTGTCAGTTCTACACATGGAATCAAATCATTCCATGTTCCAGGGTTACGTTTTACTCACTAATCTTTATCTGATTTTTATAAGAAGCTGAATTGTTTTAAATTAGTTAACCTGTGTGTATTTCACTGAAACTTTTTAGCTACCACAGACATTTGGCAATGGTTCATTTGAAAATACTTCAAAATAAACTGGTATAGTTGTGTTCTATAGAATTGGACTTTGGGAACTCAGTCACCCATGGGCATAAAAGTTCAAGTGGACCAAGAACTTTTTCTGCATAAAAACTTGTCTTACCTTTAGCCAGTACTTCAGACCACCTTAATATCAATATTAGTGGCAGGGCACTAATCTTTATTTTAACTATTCTACTCTTCCTTTGACCCATTTATCTACTTATTGTATCTAGTTGAAACTTGTCTGTTTTTTCAAGCCATGACCTCAAACACTTTTTGTACAAAGTGGGTTATAATAAAAATGATAATAATAATAATAAGAGCTACTAACAATAACAGTAAATTTATAGCTTAGACTTTTGAAAGAGGCCCCCAGAGCTTACCCAGTTTAATAGCTGAGATCCAGGATAGGCAACTTAAGGCAGGCTCAGTGAAAATCTATAATTTTGATTCTCTGTTTAATACTCTCTCCACCAATCCAGGATACCTCTTGGGTCAGGTGTCTCTGATTTTTCAGGGCAATGGTTCCTGCTATCATCCCAAAAGCTAGAACCCTTCTATCCTCTGCCAGCATATCACTGGAAACCATGAAATTAGGGATTCCCTTTCTCTCTCCCTGAAACTTTCACAAACCTGAAAATTTTCTAAACAAAATTTCTTGTTTGACATTATTCAGATAAACACTGAAGTCCACATTTGGATTTTCAAGACAATATTGGTAAAAATATTTTATAATGTAGTGAAATGTTCACACCTTATTCAGTGTTTGCAGTTGCACTTACATAGACATTAGGAATCTTGGAGTTGTTTTAAGTATTTGTAGCTGGCACGAGACAACAGGGGGAATCCAAAATTGAAGGATTAACTCTAAGAGGCCATTATCAAAAGGAAACTCCTCTTATTCTTTGATAAAGACTTCCAAAGTGGACAACAGCCAAGAAAGCTTTTGTTCCCCCACCTCCTATCAAAGATTGCATCCCTCATTTTAAAAGTCTAATGATGCTGGCCTTTTTCGGGATCCATCTGTGCTATATCTGGACTCTCTCTGCCAAAGAGACTCAGGGTCTGGTTTTGTTCAATTGTACTTTGCTCTGTGCTCTCTTTTTCTGTATCCTTTAAATGGTTATTTTGACCATAGTTCTCATCAAACAAAAGATGCCTATCTTTTATCATTTGGAGATATTGAAAGGAATGTTCCTTCTCTCCCTGCCTCTCAAAGAATTTACAGTCATTATACAACGAGAAGAGAAATTCCACAGAGACCAACTACCATAAACATGTGCAGGTTAAAGATATGTGAATGTATTTTATATTTGATATATTTAGTTTCAATATCTGAAAGGGCTCAAGTAAATTTATGATGTTCTATTGCAAGCTATGTGAATTTTATAGACTCCAGGGGAAATATATTCTAACTCTTGCTTCTTCATATCAAATATATTTTGAACAAAAGATAGCTTGCCTTCTAAAGGTACCTAGTCAGACTGAAAGTCATAGTATTTAAGCTCTATTTTGAAGTATATTTTGATGTTTCAAAATGCATTCTTTTTGCATAGGTATTTTCTGTCACAAGGGCAAACATAGATAGAAATACCATCCACAGTTTTAATATCAGTCCTAAAGTATAATGATTATGTGTTTTGAAAATGCAGCCTGCCATGACCTGGAGCTTAGGAATGGCGAAATGAGTGACCCCGGAGCTGGTGTAGTCAATTATGTTCACATGAGCTCATCCTAGGACAGGGGTGGAGATGGCAATGCCGAAGGCAAAGGGAGGAGGTAAGCAGAAGACCACAGAGATGCAGTCTCTGCTGACTGTGGTTGATCAGAAACATTGGGCATATTGCAAGGATGTTAAGGGAGCTGTCTCTGGTCAACCTGTGTGAGTTTGGACCTCATCTCCAGAAGTGTACAGATGTGTTTTCTTAAGCAAGTTGTTTAACCTCTCCAGACGTCGGTAGCTTAATCTGTAAAGTAGGAAAACAACAGTAGTCACTTCATAGCATTGTTGAGATTTAATAAGCTGATGTACATAAAGTGCTTATTCAAAGACATCCCTATAAAATAATGGTTAATAATGCAGACTCTGACTTCCGGGTAAGATGGCGGAAGAGTAAGACGCGGAGATCGCCTTCCTCCCCACGGATACACCAGAAATACAGCTACACGTGGAACAACTCCTACAGAACACCTACTGAACGCTGGCAGAAGACCCCAGACCTCCCAAAAGGCAAGAAACTCCCCACATACCTGGGTAGGGCAAAGCAGAGAGATTCCCGCACAGAGGATCGGTGCCAACCGGCACTCACCAGCCCGAGAGGCTTGTCTGGTCGCCCGCTGGGGCGCTCAGCACTGGAAGCTGAGGCTCGGGCTTCGGTCAGAGCGCAGGGAGAGGACTGGGGCTGGCGGCGAGAACTCAGCCTGAAGGGGGCTAATGCGCCACAGCTAGCCGGCAGGGAGTCCGGGAAAACTCTGGAGCTGCTGAAGAGGCAAGAGACTTTTTCTTCCCTCTTGGTTTCCTGGTGCGCGAGGAGAGGGGATTAAGAGCGCTGCTTGAAGGGGCTCCACAGACGGGCGTGAGTCTCGACTGAAAGCGCAGAGCCCAGTGACGGACGTGGGACGCTGGGGCTGCTGCTGCCACCGCCAAGAAGCCTGTGTGCGAGCGCAGGTCACTGTCCACACTGCCCTTCCGGGAGCCTGTGCAGCCCACCACTGCCGGGGTCCCGGGATCCAGGGGCGGCTTCCCTGGGAGAACGCACGGCGCGCCTCGGGCTGGTGCAACGTCACGCCGACCTCTGTCGCTGCAGACTCGCCCCGCACTCCGTGCCCCCCCTCCCGCCCGGCCTGAGTGAGCCAGAGTCCCCGAAGCGGCTGCTCCTTTAACCCTGTCCTGTCTGAGTGAAAAACAGACTCCCTCCGGCGACCTACACGCAGAGGCGGGGCCAAATCCAAAGCTGAGACCCAGGAGCTGTGAGAACATACAAGAGAAAGGGAAACCTCTCCCAGCAGCCTCAGAAGCAGCGGATTAAAGCTCCACAATCAACTTGATGTACCCTGCATCTGTGGAATACATGAATAGACAACACATCATCCCAAATTGAGGAGCCCAGAGTCAGTGCTGTGCCTCTGAGGTGGGGGAGCCAACTTCAGGACACTGGTCCACAAGAGACCTCCCAGCTCCACATAATATCAAACGGCAAAAATCTTCCAGAGATCTCCATCTCAACACCAGCACCCAGCTTCACTCAACGACCAGCAAGCTACAGTGCTGGACACCCTAAGCCAAACAACTAGCAAGACAAGAACACAATGCCACCCGTTAGCAGAGAGGCGGCCTAAAATCATAAGAAGTCCACAGACACCCCAAAACACACCACCAGACGTGGACCTGCCCACCAGAAAGACAAGATCCAGCCTCATCCACCAGAACACAGGCACTAGTCCCCTCCACCAGGAAGCCTACACAACACACTAAACCAACCTTAGCCACTGGGGACATACACAGAAAACAACGGGAACTACGAACCTGCAGCCTGCAAAAAGGAGACCCCAAACACAGTAACATAAGCAAAATGAGAAGACAGAAAAACACACAGCAGGAGAAGGAGCAAGATAAAAACACACCAGATCTAACAAATGAAGAGGTAATAGGCAGTCTACCTGAAAAAGAATTCAGAATAATTATGGTAAAGATGATCCAAGATTCTATTTCCCAGATCCAAAATCTTGGAAATAGAATAGACAAAATGCAAGAAACAGTTAACAAGGACCTAGAAGAACTAAAGATGAATCAAGCATCGATTAAAAACACAATACATGAAATAAAAAATACTCTAGATGGGATCAATAGCAGAATAACTGAGGCAGAAGAACGGATAAGTGAGGTGGAAGATAAAATAGTGGGAATAACTGATGTAGAGCAAAATAAAGAAAAAAGAATGAAAAGAACAGAGGACAGTCTTAGAGACCTCTGGGACAACATTAAACGCACCAACATTCGAATTATAGGGGTTCCAGAAGAAGAAGAGGAAAAGAAAGGGACTGAGAAAATATTTGAAGAGATTATAGTTGAAAACTTCCCCAATATGGGAAAGGAAATAGTTAATCAAGTCCAGGAGACACAGAGAGTCCCATACAGAATAAATCCAAGGAGAAATACGCCAAGACACATATTAATCAAACTGTCAAAAATTAAACACAAAGAAATCATATTAAAAGCAGCAAGGCAAAAACAACAAATAACACACAAGGGAATCCCCAACAGGATAACAGCTGATCTCTCAGCAGAAACTCTACAAGCCAGAAGGGAGTGGCAGGACATAATTAAAGTGATGAAGGAGAGAAACCTGCAACCAAGATTACTCTACCCAGCAAGGATCTCATTCAGATGTGATGGAGAAATTAAAACGTTTACAGACAAGCAAAAGCTGAGAGAGTTCAGCACCACCAAACCAGCTTTACAACAAATGCTAAAGGAACTTCTCTAGGCAAGAAACACAACAGAAGGAAAAGACCTACAATAACGAACCCAAAACAATTAAGAAAATGGGAATAGGAACATACATATCAATAATTACCTTAAATGTAAATGGACTAAATGCTCCCACCAAAAGATACAGATTGGCTGAATGGATACAAAAACAAGACCCATATATCTGCTGTCTACAAGAGACCCACTTCAGACCTAGAGACACATACAGACTGAAAGTAAGGGGATGGAAAAAGATATTCCATGCAAATGGAAACCAAAAGAAAGCTGGAGTAGCAATTCTCATATCAGACAAAATAGACTTTAAAATAAAGACTACTAGAAGAGACAAAGAAGGACACTACATAATGATCAAGGGATCGATCCAAGAAGAAGATATAGCAATTGTAAATATTTATGCACCCAACATAGGAGCACCTCAATACATAAGGCAAATACTAACAGCCATAAAAGGAGAAATCGACAGTAACACAATCATACTAGGGGACTTTAACACCCCACTTTCACCAATGGACAGATCATCCAAAATGAAAATAAATAAGGAAACACAAGCTTTAAATGATACATTAAACAAGATGGACTTAGTTGATATTTCTAGGACATTCCATCCAAAAACAACAGAATACACAGTTTTCTCAAGTGCTCATGGAACATTCTCCAGGATAGATCATATCTTGGGTCACAAATCAAGCCTTGGTAAATTTAAGAAAATTGAAATTGTATCAAGTATCTTTTCCGACCACAATGCTATGAGACTAGATATCAATTACAGGAAAAGAGCTGTAAAAAATACAAACACATGGAGGCTAAACAATACACTACTTAATAACAAAGTGATGACTGAAGAAATCAAAGAGGAAATTAAAAAATACCTAGAAACAAATGACAATGGAGACACGACGACCCAAAACCTATGGGATGCAGCAAAAGCAGTTCTAAGAGGGAAGTTTATAGCAATACAATCCCACCTTAAGAAACAGGAAACATCTCGAATAAACAACCTAACCTTGCACCTAAAGCAATTAGAGAAAGAAGAACAAAAACATCCCAAAGTTAGCAGAAGGAAAGAAATCATAAAAATCAGATCAGAAATAAATGAAAAAGAAATGAAGGAAATGATAGCAAAGATCAATAAAACTAAAAGCTGGTTCTTTGTGAAGATAAACAAAATTGATAAACCATTAGCCAGACTCATCAAGAAAAAAAGGGAGAAGACTCAAATCAATAGAATTAGAAATGAAAAAGGAGAAGTAACAACTGACGCTGCAGAAATACAAAAGATCATGAGAGATTACTATAAGCAACTCTATGCCAATAAAATGGAGAACCTGGAAGAAATGGACAAATTCTTAGAAATGCACAACCTGCCGAGACTGAATCAGGAAGAAATAGAAAATATGAACAGACCAATCACAAGCACTGAAATTGAAACTGTGATAAAAAATCTTCCAACAAACAAAAGCCCAGGACCAGATGGCTTCACAGGCGAATTCTATCGAGCATTTAGAGAAGAGCTAACACCTATCCTTCTGAAACTCTTCCAAAATATAGCAGAGGGAGGAACACTCCCAAACTCATTCTACGAGGCCACCATCACCTTGATACCAAAACCAGGCAAGGATGTCACAAAGAAAGAAAACTACAGGCCAATATCACTGATGAACATAGATGCAAAAATCCTCAACAAAATACTAGCAAACAGAATCCAACAGCACATTAAAAGGATCATACACCATGAGCAAGTGGGGTTTATTCCAGGAATGCAAGGATTCTTCAATATACGCAAATCAATCAACGTGATACACCATATTAACAAATTGAAGGAGAAACACCATATGATCATCTCAATAGATGCAGAGAAAGCTTTCGACAAAATTCAACACCCATTTATGATAAAAACCCTGCAGAAAGTAGGCATAGAGGGAACTTTCCTCAACATAATAAAGGCCATATATGACAAACCCACAGCCAGCATTGTCCTCAATGGTGAAAAACTGAAACCATTTCCACTAAGATCAGGAACAAGACAAGGTTGCCCACTCTCACCACTCTTATTCAACCTAGTTTTGGAAGTTTTAGCCACAGCAATCAGAGAAGAAAAGGAAATAAAGGGAATCCAAATTGGAAAAGAAGAAGTAAAGCTGTCACTGTTTGCAGATGACATGATACTATACATAGAGAATCCTAAAGATGCTACCAGAAAACTACTAGAGCTAATCAATGAATTTGGTAAAGTTGCAGGATACAAAATTAATGCACAGAAATCTCTGGCATTCCTATATACTGATGATGAAAAATCTGAAAGTGAAATCAAGGAAACACTCCCATTTACCATTGCAAGAAAAAGAATAAAATATCTAGGAATAAACCTACCTAAGGACACAAAAGACCTGTATGCAGAAAATTATAAGACACTGATGAAAGAAATTAAAGATGATACAAATAGATGGAGAGATGTACCATGTTCTTGGATTGGAAGAATCAACATTGTGAAAATGACTCTACTACCCAAAGCAATCTACAGATTCAATGCAATCCCTATCAAACTACCACTGGCATTTTTCACAGAACTAAAACAAAAACTTTCACAATTTGTATGGAAACACAAAAGACCCCGAATAGCCAAAGCTATCTTGAGAACGAAAAGTGGAACTGGAGAAATCAGGCTCCCTGACTTCAGACTATACTACAAAGCTACAGTAATCAAGACAGTATGGTACTGGCACAAAAACAGAAAGATAGATCAATGGAACAGGATAGAAAGCCCAGAGTTAAACCCACGGACATATGGTCACCTTATCTTTGATAAAGGAGGCAGGAATGTACAGTGGAGAAAGGACAGTCTCTTCAATAAGTGGTGCTGGGAAAACTGGATAGGGACATGTAAAAGTATGAGATTAGATCACTCCCTAACACCATACACAAAAATAAGCTCAAAGTGGATTAAAGACCTAAATGTAAGGCCAGACACTATCAAACTCTTAGAGGAAAACATAGGCAGAACACTGTATGACATAAATCACAGCAAGATCCTTTTTGACCCACCTCCTAGAGAAATGGAAATAAAGACAAAAATAAACACATGGGACCTAATGAAACTTCAAAGCTTTTGCACAGCAAAGGAAACCATAAACAAGACCAAAAGACAACCCTCAGAATGGGAGAAAATATTTGCAAATGAAGCAACTGACAAAGGATTAATCTCCAAAATTTATAAGCAGCACATGCAGCTCAATAACAAAAAAACAAGCAACCCAATCCCAAAATGGGCAGAAGACCTAAATAGACATTTCTCCACAGAAGATATACAGACTGCCAACAAACACATGAAAGGATGCTCAACATCTTTACTCATTAGAGAAATGCAAATCAAAACCACGATTAGATATCATCTCACACCAGTCAGAATGGCCATCATCAAAAAATCTAGAAACAATAAATGCTGGAGAGGGTGTGGAAAAAAGAGAACACTCTTGCACTGCTGGTGGGAATGTGAATTGGTACAGCTGCTATGGAGAACGGTATGGAGGTTCCTTAAAAAACTACAAATAGAACTACCATATGACCCAGCAATCCCACTACTAGGCATATACCCTGAGAAAACCATAATTCAAAAAGAGACATGTACCAAAATGTTCATAGCAGCCCTATTTACAATAGCCCGGAGATGGAAACAACCTAAGTGTCCATCATCGGATGAATGGATAAAGAAGATGTGGCACATATATACAATGGAATATTACTCAGCCATAAAAAGAAATGAAATTGAGCTATTTGTAATGAGGTGGATAGACCTAGAGTCTTACTTCACAGAGTGAAGTAAGTCAGAAAGAGAAAGACAAATACCGTATGCTAACACATATATATGGAATTTAAGAAAAAAAGTCATGAAGAACATAGGGGTAAGACAGGAATAAAGACACAGACCTACTAGAGAATGGACTTGAGGATATGGGGAGGGGGAAGGGTAAGCTGTGACAAAGTGAAAGAGCGGCATGGACATATATACACTACCAAATGTAAGGTAGATAGCTAGTGGGAAGCAACCGCATAGCACAGGGAGGTCAGCTCGGTGCTTTGTGACCGCCTGGAGGGGTGGGATAGGGAGGGTGGGAGGGAGACGCAAAAGGGAGGGGATATGGAAACATATGTATATGTATAACTGATTAAATTTGTTATAAAGCAAAAAATAAAAAATAAATAAATAAATAAATAAATTTAAATAAATAAATAAATAAATAAAAGAGGAAACACTAAGGAACATATCAAAGAAACTTCCCTGTTGCCTAGGGTACTCTAAGCCCTGAATAAGAATTCAGTCTGAGAGAGAGATCAGCTCAGTGCTTTGTAACCACCTAGAGGGGTGGCATAGGGAGGGTGGGACGGAGGGAGATGCAAGAGGGAAGAGATATGGGAACATATGTATATGTATAACTGATTCACTTTGTTATAAAGCAGAAACTAACACACCATTGTAAAGCAATTACACTCCAATAAAGATGTTTAAAAAATTAATAAAGTAAATTAAAAATAGATTAAAAAAAATAATGCAGACTCTAACCTCAGTGTAAAGTTTAAACATAAACACGTCACATACTTTCTGTGTAATTCTCTTTTAGTCTCAGTTTCCTCTTCGGGAATATGGAGATAATAAATACTAGGAGCATTGTTGTGCGGATTACATTAGTTAATTCATACGCTTATAGAAGTGCCTAATGCATGATAAATGCTCAAAAATATTAGCTGTTATTATTAGAGTTCCTAAAAATGTTACTTGGAAACATCCAGGGCCAAAGAAACAGTATTTACTTTCAATTTTTTCCTTATCTAGTTCCCCCAGCAAAAGGAGAGAAATATTCTCCCCTTATTTCTCTTCTGTTCTAAACCCATTTGTTTTTCTCCCAGGAGAAAGGAGGTGTACTTGTTTGGCTGTGGAAAATGGGGAGGGGTGCACATTAGGCTTGCATCTCGACTCATCCTGACCCATCTATCAATACCTCCAGGATGGGGTGTGCATTGCCCTGCAATCTGTGAAATCAGATGGCTTCAGGCACATGCTTTTTCCTGAGTGGAATCATGAAGGACTCTCCTTTGCCTGGCCTGAATTTAAGAGGTCTTAGACTTGCATCTTTATTCATGGACTCAACAGGTGTGGCCTCCACTGCTAGTGAGCAGTCATCTGTGGCTCGGCACTTGACAAAGGTGATTTTACTGGAGGATGAATCTTATTGAATATTACAACTAAGAACTCTATTGTCTGTCAGTGGATAGGGTTTGAGGTACAGCCAGGTGTACCAGTCCTGAGATGAAACAATGCTGCATTGTATGTTATCAGTTTCATAAGGCATATGCTTGCTGTCAATAATGTTTATTCTTTAAAAAATACATATGTTTGACAATACAGTTCTTTGATTTGTGGCATATTAAGCCCATGAACTCACAGATTCAGTTTTATCAACATGATGATCATCTTACACGAATGTTAGCCTTTCTCACTCATCACCCAAGGACATCCTGAAACAGCAAGTCTGAATATGTGTAAGGAGGGACTGAGGTGGATCAAATCAGGAGAGAGGGAGGGGTGCAGAAAGTGACGTAGAGCTAGATTTAGGTAGAAAATAATTTCCTAAAAAACTTTTACTCTTATTGAGGCTCATAATCCATAAAATTTGACCCTATTTCCAGAGAAAAAGTATCCATGATCTTGTGAATTTGGGTGTCTGTAAAATTTTTCCCAAGCTTCTCAGCAGCAAAATTTGTTCTTTGGCCAATTGTAACTGCTATTTTGCCAGGGTAAGAGAACTTTCCATTATCTACTTTACTGCATGTCTTTCCAGGGTAGGAATGCAGCACAGGACTCTTTACATTAACTGAGAAATCAGATGGTAAAAGAATCACTTTGGCCATTCTCTGTGTGAATATTTTTTGATGATAAAATAAGTAATTCCATATGTAGATGAATTGTTAGTATTCAATTCCTATTTCTCTTGTAATGTCCTTGGTCTTTTGTCTTTTGAATCAATTAGGTCAGTCTCAGGAGAATAAAAAAAGAAAAAGAAAGAAAGAGAAACAGACCACAGTTTAAGTCAAAACACGATAATACTGTCCCCTCAACATATGGTGTTTACAGATCTTAAAAACAGAATCAGAATGAATGTTTCAGATTAGAAGGGATTTTTCCACATCAGGAGTGGTTTTAATTTGTAAGCTTTTTAAATCTTTGGTCTTGGAGTAGTTCTTACTACAGTCAATAAACTGGTTAGTGAAATGAAGGTAAAATATTATAATTATTTCATTAAATAAGATTTGTATGTCCTTATTATAGGCAAATAATTGTTTACATGTAATAATTGCATATAACAATTGTTTGGCTGTGGAAAATAATTCAAATAATTGCATATAATTGTTTTTTATTTCATAAGTACATAAATATCCTCCATATATATATTCCACACCTCTTTTAAGACACAATGTGATGTGAGAAGTTGTGAAATAGAGCCAGCTAGAAAATATTTGCTCTGAGCCACAGCAACATGGCTTTTTTTTTAACATCTTTATTGCAGTATAATTGATTTACATAGTGTGTTAGTTTCTGCTTTATAGAAAAAGAATCAGTTATACACACACACACACACACATATATATATATATGTATATATATATATATCCTCATATCTCTTCCCTCTTGCGTCTCCCTCCTTCCACCATCCCTATCCCATCCTTCTAGGTGGTCACAAAGAACCGAGTTGATCTCCCTGTGCTATGCGGCTGTTTCCCACTAGCTATCTATTTTACGTTTGGTCGTGTATATATGTCCATGCCACTCTCTCACTTTGTCCCAGTTTACTCTTCCCCCTCCCCATATCCTCAAGTCCATTCTCTAGTAGGTCTGTGTCTTTATTCCTGTCTTGCACCTAGGTTCTTCATGACCTTTTTTTTTTTTTAGATTCCATATATCTGTGTTAGCATATGGAATTTGTTTCTCTCTTTCTGACTTGACTTACTTCACTGTGTATGACAGACTCTACATCCATCCACCTCACTACAAATAACTCAATTTTGTTTCTTTTTATGGTTGAGTAACATTCCATTGTATATATGTGCCACATCTTCTTTATCCATTCATCTGTCGATGGACACTTAGGTGGCTTCCATGTCATGGCTACTGTAAATAGAGTTGCAATGAACATATTGGTACATGATACTTTTTGAATTATGATTTTCTCAGAGTATATGCCCAGTAGTGGGATCGCTGGGTCGTATGGTAGTTCTATTTTTCGTTTTCTAAGGAACAACCATAGTGTTTTCCATAGTAGCTTTATCAATTTACATTCCCACCAACACTGCAGGAGGGTTCCCTTTTTTCCACACCCTCTCCAGCATTTATTGTTTGTAGATTTTTTGATGATGGCCATTCTGACCGGTGTGAGATGATATCTCATTGTAGTTTTGATTTACATTTCTCTAATGATTAATGATGTTGAGCATGCTTTCATGTGTTTGTTGGCGATCAGTATATCTTCTTTGGAGAAATGTCTATTTAGGTCTTCTGTCCATTTTTGGATTGGGTTGTTGGTTTTTTTTTTTTTTGATATTGAACTGCATGAGCTGCTTGTAATTTTGGAGATTAATCCTTTGTCAGTTGCTTCATTTGCAAATATTTTCTCCCATTCTGAGGGTTGTCTCTTCATCTTGTTTATGGTTTCCTTTGCTGTGCAAAAGCTTTTAAGTTTCATTAGCTCTCATTTGGTTATTTTTGTTTTTATTTCCATTACTCTACAAGGTGGATCAAAAAAGACCTTGCTGTGATTTATGTCATAGAGTGTTCTGCCTATGTTTTCCTCTAAGAGTTTGATAGTGTCTGGACTTACATTTAGGTCTTTAATCCATTTTGAGTTTATTTTTGTGTATGGTGTTAGGGAGTGTTCTAATTTCATTCTTTTACATGTAGCTGTCTACTTTTCCCAGCACCACTTGTTGAAGAGGCTGTCTTTTCTCCACTGTATGTTCTTGACTCCTTTATCAAAGATAAGGTGACCATATGTGTGTGGGTTTATCTCTGGGCTCTCTAACCTCTTCCATTGATCTATATTTCCGTTTTTGTCCCAGAACTATACTCTCTTGATTACTGTAGCTGTGTAGTAGAGTCTGAAGTCAGGG
Organism: Mesoplodon mirus; assembly: GCF_964341445.2. NCBI lineage: Eukaryota > Metazoa > Chordata > Mammalia > Artiodactyla > Ziphiidae > Mesoplodon > Mesoplodon mirus. The sequence continues at coordinate 42,976,296 of NC_138992.1, read as the reverse complement.
AGTCTGATTCCTCCAGTTCTGTTTTTCATTCTTAACATTGCTTTGGCTATTCGGTGTCTTGTGTTTCCATACAAATTGTGAATTTTTTTGTTCTAGTCCTGTGAAAAATGCCAGTGGTAGTTTGATAGGGATTGCATTGAATCTGTAGATTGCTTTGCATAGTATAATCATTTTCACAATATTGATTCTTCCAATCCAAGATCATGGTATATCTCTCCATCTATTTGTATCATCTTTAATTTCTTTCATCAGTGTCTTATAGTTTTCTGCATACAGGTCTTTTGTCTCCATAGGTAGGTATATTCCTAGATATTTTACTTCTTTTTGTTGCAGTGGTAAATGGGACTGTTTCCTTAATTTCTCTTTCAGATTTTTCATCATTAGTGAATAGGGATGCAGGAGATTTCTGTGCATTAATTTTGTATCCTGCTACTTTACCAAATTCATTGATTAGCTCTAGTAGTTTTCTGGTAGCATCATTAGGATTCTCTATGTATATTATCATGTCACATGCAAAAAGTGACAGCTTTACTTCCTCTTTTCCCATTTGGATTCCTTTTATTTCTTTTTCTTCATGATTGCTGTGGCTCAAGCTTCCAAAAGTATGTTGAGTAATAGTGTTGAGAATGGGCAGCCTTGTCTTGTTCCTGATCATAGTGGAAATAGTTTCAGTTTTTCACCATTGAGGATGATGTTGGCTGTGGGTTTGTCATATGTGGCCTTTATTATGTTGAGGAAAGTTCCCTCTATGCCTACTTTCTGCAGGGTTTTTATCATAAATGGGTGTTGAATTTTGTCAAAAGCTTTCTCTGCATCAATTGAGATGATCATATGGTCTTTCTCCTTCAGTTTGTTAATATGGTGTATCACATTGATTGATTTGCATATATTGAAGAATCCTTGCATTCCTGGGATAAACCTCACTTGATCATGGTGTATGATCTTTTTAATGTGGTGTTGGATTCTGTTTGGTAGTATTTTGTTGAGGATTTTTGCATCTATGTTCATCGGTGATATTGGCCTGTAGTTTTCTTTCTTTGTGACATCTTTGGCTGGTTTTGATATCAGAGTGATGGTGGCCTTCTAGAATGCGTTTGGCAGTGTTCCTCCCTCTGCTATATTTTGGAAGAGTTTGAGAAGGATAGGTGTTAGTGCTTCTCTAAATATTTGATAGAATACACCTGTGAAGCCATCTGGTTGCAGGCTTTTATTTGTTGGAATATTTTTAATCACAGTTTCAATTTCAGTGCTTGTGATTCGTCTGTTCGTATTTTCTATTTCTTCCTGGTTCAGTCTCAGAACGTTGTGCATTTCTAAGAATTTGTCCATTTCTTCCAGTATGTCCATTTTATTGGCATATAGTTGCTTACAGTAATCTCTCATGATCCTTGGTATTTCCGCAGTGTCAGTTGGTACTCCTCCTTTTTCGTCTCTAATTCTATTGACATGAGTCTTCTCCCTTTTTTTTGTGATGAGTCTGGCTAATGGTTTATCAATTTTGTTTATCTTCTCAAAGAACCAGCTTTTAGTTTTATTGATATTTGTTATCATTTCCTTCATTTCGTTTTCATTCATTTCTGATCTGATTGTTATGATTTCTTTCCTTCTGCTAACTTTGGGGTTTTTTGGTTCTTCTTTCTCTAATTACTTTAGGTATAAGTTTAGGTTGTTTCCTTGAGATGTTTCTTGTTTCTTAAGGTAGGATTGTATTGCTATAAACTTCCCTCTTAGAACTACTTTTTCTGCATCACATAGGTTTTGGGTCATTCTGTTTTCATTTTCATTTGTTTCTAGGTATTATTTAATTTCCTCTTTGATTTCTTCAGTGATCACTTCGTTATTAAGTAGTGTATTGTTTAGCCTCCATGTGTTTGCATTTTTTACAGATTTTTTTCCTGTAATTCATAGTGTTGTGGTTCAGAAAGATACTTGATACAATTTTAATTTTCTTAAATTTACCAAGGTTTGATTTGTGACCCAAGGTATGATTTATCCTAGAGAATGATCCATGAGCACTTGAGAAGAATGGGTATTCTGTTGTTTTGGGATGGTATGTCCTATAAATATCAATTAAGTCCATCTTGTTTAATGTATCCTTTAAAGCTGTGTTTCCTTATTTATTTTCATTTTGGATGATCTGTCCATTGGTGAATGTGGGCTGTTAAAATCTCCTACTATGATTTTGTTACTGTCGATTTCCCCTTTTATGGCTGTTAATATTTTCCTTATGTATTGAGGTGCTTCTATGTTGGGTGCTTAAATATTTACAGTTTTTATGTCTTCCTCTTGGATTGATCCCTTGATCAGTATGTAGTGTCCTTCTTTGTCTCTTGTAATGGTCTTTGTTTTAAAGTCAGTTTTGTCTGATATGAGAATTGCTGTTCCAGCTTTCTTTTGATTTCCATTTACATGGAATATCTTTTTCCATGTCCTCACTTTCAGTCTGTATGTGTCCCTAGGTGTGCTGTGGGTCTCTTCTAGACAGCATATATAGTGGTCTTGTTTTTCTATCCATTCAGCAAGTCTATATCTTTTGGTTGGAGCATTTAATGCATTTATATTTAAGGTAATTATCAATATTTATGTTCCTATTACCATTTTCTTTCATTGTTTTGGCTTTGTTATTGTAGGCCTATTCCTTCTCTTGTGTTTCCTGACTAGAGAATTTCCTTTACCATTTGTTGTAAACCTCGTTTGATGGTGTTGAATTCTCTTAGGTTTTGCTTGTCTGTATAGATTTTAATTTCTCTGTCAAATCTGAATGAAATCCTTCCTGGGTAGAGTAATCTTGGTTTTAGATTTTTCTCCTTCATCACTTTAAATATGTCTTCCCACTCCCTTTTGGCTTGCAGGGTTTCTGCTGAAAGATCAGCTGTTTACCGTATGGGGATTCCATTGTGTGTTATTTGTTGTATTTCCCTTGCTGCTTTTAATATTTTTTCTTTGTATTTAATTTTTAATAGTTTGATTAATATGTGTCTTGACGTGTTTCTCCTCTGATTTATCCTGTATTGGACTCTCTGTGCTTCCTGGACTTGATTAACTCTTTCTTTTCCCATATTAGGGAAGTTTTCAACTATAATCTCTTCAAATATTTTCTCAGTCCCTTTCTTTTTCTCTTCTTCTTCTGGGACTCCTATAATTCGAATGTTGGTGCATTTAGTGCTGTCCTAGAAGTTGCTGAGACTGTCCTCAATTCTTTTCTCTTTATTCTGCTCTGCAGTATTTATTTCCACTATTTTATCTTCCAGGTCACTTATCCGTTCTTCTGTCTCAGTTATTCTGTTATTGATCCTTTCTAGAGAAGTTTTAATTGCATTTATTGTGTTGTTCCTCACTGTTTTCTCTTGAGTTCTTCTAAGTCTTTGTTAAACGTTTCTTGTATTTTCTCCATTCTATTTTGAAGATTTTGGATCATCTTTACTGTCATTATTCTGAATTCTTTTTCAGGTAGACTGCCTATTTCCTCTTCATTTGTTAGGTTGGTGGCATTTTGCCTTGCTCCTTCATCTGCTGTGAGTTTCTCTGTCTTCTCGTTTTGCTTAACTTACTGTGTTTGGGGTCTCCTTTTCGTAGGCTGCAGGTTCATAGTTCCCATTGTTTTTGGTGTCTGTCCCCAGTGTCTAAGGTTGGTTCAGTGGATTTTGTAGGCTTCCTGGTGGAGGGGACTAGTGTACATGGCTGACTTTTGTCTCCCTGGAAAGTCTGCCCTCTGTTCACACCCTCTTGGTCCAGACAGCCCAGGACAGATGGCATGAGCAGTTCTGCCAAGCCAGCCAGTGAGAACAGGCAAGCAGACATCTGCAGGTGGAGGCCAGATGGGAATCAATGTTGGATGATCACTGAAAGTTGATTGCACAGAAAGGCTGTTTCCCCAGCAGCAGAAATTACCCTCTAAGAGCTCTTTATGTCTATATAGGCAGTAGGCCAAGGGTGATATACACCAAACACTTAAGCTGTCCAAAGAAGGGCCTGGTGTATATTAATATCCCAAACTCCTGAATCACATCTGATTCTAAGGTTATAACAAGTTTCCACCTAAAGCTTCTGAGCACTTAGGAAGGACAATATTACCACAATAAAATCACATGGGGAGTTGTTAAAAGTCCCAATGGCTAGGCTATACCCCAGACCAATTAAGTCAGAATCTTTGGTGGTGGATCCAAGCATCAATACTTATCTATAAACTGCCCCTGCAGAGGGCAGGATGCAGACAGAAAGGACCACTTCTCAAAGTGCAAAGCTGCAGTGTTTTTTTATGTGGTGTGTTGAGGGTGTGGAGACTGAGCTCTGGACACCTAAAATTAAAACTTAAATCAATGGCTATGGAGATGTCATCATTTCTTAAGAAATTATCTTTCAAGGGAAAGAGAATGTGGCTAAGAGTCTCAAGATCTGATTATTATACTAAAATTTGCCAGTCACTTCAACTTAGATCATCAGTATCACAGTCTGTATAATAAGAGAGTTGGATAGAGTGATCCCCTATATCCTCCCATTCCTCCTATTTCTGTTGTCAAATGCTGGTGTAAAACTTTGTACAATCTATTATTTTCTCTTTAAAATTGTTAATTGATTTTTTTCTGATGATTACAAAATAAGTATATCATAATTTTATATCTTAAAGCCTTTCTCCCACATTTCCACATAACATGTAATGGTAGATAAAACATTTTGAAATGCTTTATGCTCTGATCACCCCTTGTTAACATCATATGGGAAATCATAACCAGTGCAACAAGGGAAGAAAAATAATTTTAAAAATTGGGAAAGAGAAATAAAACTTTTTTTTTTTTTTTTTTTTTTTTTTTGCTGTACGCAGGCCTCTCACTGTTGTGGCCTCTCCCGTTGCGGAGCACAGGCTCTGGACGCGCAGGCTCAGCGGCCATGGCTCACGGGCCCAGCCGCTCCGCGGCATATGGGATCCTCCCAGACCGGGGCACGAACCCGTATCCCCTGCATCGGCAGGCGGACTCTCAACCACTGCGCCACCAGGGAGGCCCGAAATAAAACTTTTTAAAGAAAAATTTAAGAAGAATGATTGTCTATGTAGAAAATACCAAAGATTTACAAAAAAAAAAAAAAAGAAAAAAAAAAAAGAAAGAAAGAAAGAAAGAAAGACCACTGGATCTAATGAGAAGTTTAGCAAGCTCTCAAGATATAAGGTCAATCTTCAAATATCAGTTGTATTTTTATATTCAATCACTGAAAAATTGCATGTTGAAATGTTTAAAGTACTATTTAAAATAGCATCCAAAAAATAAACTAGAAATAAATCTAAAAAATTTGTATGTTAAATCTAACAAGATTTGTATGTTAAAACTATAAAACATTGGTGAGAGGAATTAAAAAATATATGGTGTCCATGGTTTAGAAGGATCAATGTTTATAAAGATGCCAATTCTCCCCAAACTGATCGATAGAGTCAATGAAATTCCAATCAAAAACCCAGAAGGCTTTTGTAGAAACTGAAATATGATCCTACTATTTATATGAAAAAGCAGAGGACATAGAATAACCAAAATAATTGTTTATAACCCCAAAGTTTAATGATTCACACTACCTGAGTCCAAGACTTAACTATAAAGCTTCAGTAATCAGTGCAGTATGACAAGACACATTTAACATTCAGGGTTAGGTGGGAGCAGGAAGAGATGGATTAAAGAAGGCCACACCACATGTGCTCATTAATATGGGCAGGGACTCCATCCATGCACTGTACATATATTTGTAAACAAAGTTTTATTGGAATACCACAATGTATGCCCATTTGCTTACATACTGTCTATGGCTGTTTGCACACCATAGTGTCAAAGTTGAGTAGTTGCAACAGAGTCAGAGACCAAATGGATAACGTTGCCAGATTTGTATTTTAGTAAATAAAAATACAAGAAGCTCAGTCAAATTTGAATTTCAAATAAACCACAAATAATTTTATTATAAGTATGATCTGTGCAGTAATGTGGATATATTTATACAAAAATTATTTGTGGTTCATTTGAAATTCAAATTTAACTGGGTGCCATTTATTTTATCTTATGTATAAATTTAAAGACTAAAATATTTACTATTTGGACCTTTATAGAAAAAGGTTACCAACCCCTGATTTCAGGTAAGGAGGAAAACGTTTTGCAACAATTAATTAAATTGTCAACAAAATTATTTGAAATAGTTTTTCATTAAAAGAAGTTACAAAATTAACAAGATCTAAATATATTTAGCTTTTTTCAGTTACCAAGATTAAAATATGATACCTAAAATTATAACAAGTTCACTATTTTTTTTTTCACCAGCTTCAGAACTTCCAGGAAACCCTTCTAAATATGAGGGTATACCATTATTTGAAGCAGTGGATCACAAACCTGCACATCAGATTTACTTAGGGTGCATTTTAAAAATATAGATTCTTAGGCCCCAACCCCCAAAATTCTGATTCATTATATCTGAAATGGAAACCAGGAATTTTTTTTTTTTAAGTTTTTCAGATGATTTTTATGTACAGACTAAAGAAAGGGTGACTTGTGCAGTGGCTTTCAAACTTTAATATGCATCAGGGCCTGTTGAAACACAGACTGCTGGGCCCTAACTAACCCCAGAGCTTTTGATTCAGTAAGTCTGAAGTGGGACACAAGAGTGTCTAACAATTTTCCAAGTGATGCTAGTACATTCTGCTGGTCTGGAGACTTCATTTTGAGAAAGAATGATTTAAAATTTTTCATGCACCTAACTTATTATTTTCTTAAGTTCATATCTAGACTTTTTTTGTGTGTGGTATGTGGGCATCTCACTGTTGTGGCCTCTCCCATTGTGGAGCACAGGCTCTGCACACGCAGGTTCAGTGGCTATGGCTCACAGGCCTAGCCACTCTGCGGCATGTACGATCTTCCCGGACCAGGGCACGAACCAGTGTCCCCTGTGTCGGCAGGTGGACTCTCAATCACTGTGCCACCAGAGAAGCCCCAGATCTAGATTTTAAACGTAGTATACAAAATAATGGAAATTTAGTGCCACAAAGTGAATTGCATTGTTTGCTATTCCACCATAGTATTAATTTACTTAAGAAAGAAATGATAAAGTTTTTGTGTTTCAGACCATGTTTTGCTGTAAGTCAGGAAGTCTCTAATCTTGTCAAAAAGTATTGAGAATGTGACTCAAACTTAAGTCTTAAATATGCCATTGAAAGCTTATTGTAAAAATAGAACTAACTACTAATAAACCAATTCAGCAAAGTAATGAAATACTTAGGAATAAATTCAACCAAATAAGTGAAGAAGTTATACACTGAAAACTACAAATGTGGAAAGAAATTAAAGATCTAAATCAATAGAAAGACATACCATGCTCATGGATTGGAAAGCTTAATATTGTTAAGATGGCAATACTCCACAAATTGATAAACTAGCAAATTTATTCTAAAATTTATGTGTAAATGCAAAAGAACCAGAATAGCCAAAAAATCTTGAAAAGGAAGAACAGTGTTAGAGGGTTTACATTTCCCTCCCAGTTTCAAAACTTACTAGAAAGCTATGGTAAGCAAAAAAAAAAAAAAAAAAAAAGGTACTAGCTTAAGAATAGACATATAGAACAATGGAATATAATTGAGAGTCCAGAAGTACACCTTCACATTTACAGCCAATTGATTTCTGACAAATATGACAAGACAATAGTTTTTTCAACAAATTGTGCTAGGACTGCTAGATATTCACATGAAGAACAATGAAGTTGGACCCTTACCTTATACCATATATAAAAATTAACTCAATCTGGATTGAAGAACTAAGCCTAAGAGGTAAATGCTATAAAAATATTAGAATGAAATTTAGGTGTAAATCTTTGTAAACTTGGATTAAGCAATGGTTTCTTAGATGTCATGCCAAGAGCACAAACAACAAGAAAAAAAATAAACTGTAAATCATCAAAATTAAAAACTTCTGTGCTCCAAAGGACACTATTAAGAAAGTGAAAAAAGGGGGCAGAGTCAAGATGGTGGACTAGGAGGACGCAGAGTTCACTTCTCTGCACAACTAAGCCACCTACCAGGCACTAGTGGAGGACCACAGACACCTGAGGGTATGGAAGGAATCCCCAAACAACTGGGTAGGATGTGGCGGGAGATAGGGGATGAGAAGTAGAGGTAAGACAGGACCAGCACCCCTGAGGTGTTGCTGAGGGAGGAGAGGGGTTCCCACACCTGGAGGGTCCCACCCATGGTTAGGGGATCAACAGGTCAATGGAGATGGAAGGTCCCTTGGGAGGGTGGAGGATCAGAAGGGAATGAGGCCAGTGTTCCTCTGCCTAATTGGGCCCAAGGGAGCCTGATGAGGTCCTGGACCTGATTCTCTGCCCAGAGAGGCCCCCTCCAGCCACGTGGGTCCTGAAGGAGTAATGGGGGAGGAAAAGTAAAGGCTGACAAGATGGGACTGGCGCCTCTGGGGGGCAGCTGAGGGAAGTGATGGGTTTTCATGCCCAGAGGGGCCCACCCATGGTTAGGGGATCAACAGGGATGGGTTAGGCCCTCGGGAGAGGGGAGAATTGGAAGGGAATGAAGCCATTGTTTCCCCTACCCACTTGGGCCCCAGGGAGCCTACTGAGGTCCCAGGCCTAATCCTCTGCCCTCCAATGCTCCCTCCTGCTGAACTGAGCCTAAGCCTTGTCTCCACAGTCCAACCCAGGTGCTTACCTCCAAGCTCCACACTCCAGGCCCCCCTCCAGCCTTGCTGCCTTTCCCAGCTGCACTATGTTTAATGTCACCCCCGCTTAGGCCCTGCTCCCAAGGCCTTTTCTGGCCACGTGGGTCCTGAGTCTAGGCCCCGCCTCCACCCTAAACCCCACCCAACCTTAGACCCACCACCGCCTAAGTCCTGGCCCCACAGCCAAAGCCTTTCTGACCTTTCTGGGGTTTTTTAGGTGTGGTTCTGTTTTACTTTGTCGTTTTTGATTCATTTATATCTTTATTTTTTCTAATAAATTTATATTTTTCTAATTTTATTTTATTGATATTTTATTATTGTTCTCCTCCTTTTGGCTTGTTCTCCCCCTTTTTTTCTTTTTTCTTTTTTCTGTTATTGTTCTGTTTTACCTTGTTGTAGTTGTTTCACCTATATTTTTATTTTTCCTAAGATATTTTCTATTTTTATTTCATGTTTTATTCTTTGTTATTGTACTCTCCTTTTTTTTTTCTTTTGTCACACTGCACAACTTGTGGAATCTTGGTTCCCAGGCCAGGGGTCAGGCCTGAGCTCTTGTGGTGGGAGTGCCAAGTCCAAACCACTGGACTAACAGAGAAACTCAGACCCCAGGGAATATTAAACAGAGTGAGGTCTCCCAGAGGTTCTCAACTCAGCACCAAGGCCCAGCTCTACCCAACTGCCTGAAAACTCCAGTGCTGGACAACTCAGGACAAACAACCAGTAAGACAGCAACAGAGCAACACCCAAGTAAAAAAAATATGTTACAAAGGAGCAAAGTAAAACCTACAAGACCAAATAAAAAAAGAGAAAATAGGCAACCTACCAGAAAAAGAATTCAGACTAATGATAGTAAACATGATCCAAAATTTTGGAAATAGAATGGAGGCACGGATCGAGTAAATAAAAGAAAAGTTTAACAAACACCTACAAGAACTAAAGAATAAACAAAGAGTGATGAACAACACAATAACTGAAATGAAAAATACACTAGAAGGAATCAATAGTAGAATAACTGAGGCAGAACAGCAAATAAGTGAGCTGGAAGATAGAATGGTGGAAATAATTGCTGAGGAGGAGAATAAAGAAAAAAGAATGAAAAGAATTGAAGACAGTCTTGGAGACCTCTGAGACATTAAATGCACTAACATTTGAATTTTTGGGGTCCTAGAATAAGAAGAGAAAGAAAAAGGGCCTGAGAAAATATTTGAAAAATATTTTTAAATATCTGAAAATATTATATTCAAAAACTTCCCTAACATGTGAAAGGAAATAACCACCCAAGTCCAGGAAGTCCAGAGAGTCCCATACAGGATAAACCCTAGGAGAAATACACCAAGACACATATTAATCAAACTAACAAAATTTAAGTCAAAGAAAAAATATTAAAAGCAGCAAGGGAAAAGCAAATAATATACAAGGGAATCCCCATAAGGTTATCAGCTGATTTTTCAGCAGAAACTCTGCAGGCCAGAAGGGAGTGGAAGGATATATTTAAAGTGATGAAAGGGAAAAACCTACAACCAAGTTTACTCTACCCAGTGAGGATCTCATTCAGATTCAATGGAAAAATCAAAAGCTTTACAGACAAGCAAAAGCTAAGGGAATTCAGCAACACCAAACCAGCTTTACAACAAATACTACAGGAAATTCTCAAGGCAGGAAACACAACAGAAGAAAAGGACCCCCCAAAACAAACACAAATCAATTAAGAAAATGGTAATAGGAACATACATATCAATAATTACATTGAATGTAAATGGATTAAATGCTCCAACAAAAATACACAGACTGCCTCAATGGATACAAAAACAAGACCCATACATATGTTGTCTACAAGAGACCCACATCAGACCAAAGGAAACATACAGGCTGAAAGTGAAGGGTTGGAAAAAGATATTCCATGCAAATGGAAATCAAAAGAAAGCTGGAGTAGCAATATTCATATCAGATAAAATACACTTTTAAATAAAGACTGTTAAAAGAGATAAGGAAAGAGACTTCCTTGGTGGTGCAGTGGTTAGGAATCCACCTGCCAATGCAGGGAACATGTGTTCAGACCCTGGTCTGGGAAGATCCCACATGCCATGGAGCAACTAAGCCTGTACACCACAACTACTGAGCCTGTTCTCTAGAGTGCACAAGCCACAACTACTGAAGCCCACGTGCCTATAGCCCATGCTCCACAACGAAAGAAGCCCCCACACAGCAACGAAGAGTAGCCCCTACTCACCGCAACTAAAGAAAACCTGTGCACAACAACAAAGACCAACACAGACAAAAATTAAAAAAAAAAATTAGTTAAAAAGGAGAGATATAAGGAATGACTCTACATAATGATCACGGGATTAATCCAAGAAGAAAACATAACAATTATAAATATTTATGCACCCAACATAGGAACACCTCAATACATAAGGCAAATGCAAACAGCCATAAAAGGAGAAATCAACAGTAACACAATAATAGTGGGGGACTTTAACACTCCACTTACACCAATGGATAGATCATCCAGATAGAAAATAAATAAGGAAACACAAGCTTTAAATGACACAGTAGACCAGATTGACTTAATTGATATTTATAGGATATTACACTCGAAGGAAAAAGAGTACACTTTATTCTCAAGTGCACATGGAACATTCTCCACAGTAGATCACATTTTGGGTCACAAAATAAGACTTGGAAAGTTTAAGAAAATTTCAAGCATATTTTCCAACCACAAGACTATGAGATTAGAAATAAATTACAGGGGAAAAATGTGAAAAACACAAACACATGGAAGCTAAACAGTGTGCTGCTAAATAACCAAGAGATCACTGAAGAAATCAAAGAAGAAATAAAAGAATACCTAGAAACAAATGACAACAAAAACACAACAATCCAAAGTCTATGGGATGCAGCAGAAGCAGTTCTAAGAGGGAAGTTCATAACAATTCAATCTCACCTCAAAAAAACAAGAAAAATCACAAACAACCTAACTTTACACCTAACTCACCTACAAAAAGAAGAACAAAGAAATCCCAAAGTTAGTATATGGAAAGAAATCATAAAGATCAGAGCAGAAATAAATGAATTCAAAATGAAGAAAACAATATGAAAGATCAATAAAACTAAAAGTTGGTTCTTTGAGAAGATAAACAAAACTGACAAAGCTTTAACCAGACTCAACAAGAAAAAAAGGGAGAGGACTTAAATCAATAAAATTAGAAATGAAAAAGGAGAAATTACAACTGATAATGAGGAAATACAAAGGCTCATAAGAGACTACTACAAGCAACTATATGCCAAAAAAAATGGACAGTCTAAAAGAAATGGACAAATTCTTGGAAAGGTACAACTTTCCAAGACTGAACCAGGAAGAATTAGAAAATATAAACAGAAAAATCACAAGTAATGAAATTGATAGTGTACTTAAAATCTTCAAACAAACAAAAGTCCAGGACCAGGTGGCTTCACCAGCAAATTCTGACAAACATTTAAAGAAGAGCTAACACCTCTCCTTCTCAAAATCTTCAAAAAAATTGCAGATGGAGGAACACTCCCAAACTCATTCTGTGAAGCCACCATCACCCTAATACCAAAACCAGACAAAGATATCAGAAGAAAATTATAGACCAATATCACTGATGAACATAGATGTAAAATTCTCAACAAAATACTAGCAAACAGAATCCAACAACACATTAAAAAGATCATACACCATGATCAAGGGGGATTTATCCCAGGGATGCAAGGATTCTTCAATATATGGAAATCAATCAATGTGATACATCATATTAACAAATTAAAGAATAAAAACCATATGATCATCTCAATAGAGGCAAAAAAGCTTTTGACAAAATTCAACACCCATTTATGATAAAAACTCTCAAGAAAGTGGGCATAGAGGGAACATACCTCAACATAATAAAGGCCAGATATGACAAACCCACAGCCAACATCATTCTCAATGGTGAAAAACTGAAAGAATTTCCTCAGATCCGGAACAAAACAAGGATGTCCATTCTCACCATTATTATTCAACATAGTATTAGAAGTCCTAGCCATGGCAATCAGAAAATAAAAAGAAATAAAAGGAACCCAATTGGAAAAGAAGAATTAAAACTGTCACTGTTTGCAGATGACATGATACCATACATAGAAAACCCTAAAGATGCTACCAGAAAACTCCTAGAACTAATCAATGAATTTGGTAAGGTTTCAGGTTACAAAATCAATGCACAGAGATCTCTTGCATTCCTATACAAAAACAACAAAAAAATCAGAAAGAGAAATTAAGGAAACAATCCCATTTACCACTGCAACAAAAAGAATAAAATACCTAGGAATAAACCTACCTTAGGAGGCAAAAGACCTGTACTCAGAAAACTATAAAACACTGATGAAAGAAATCAAAGATGATGCAAACAGTTGGAAAGATATTCAATGCTCTTGGGTTGGAAGAATCAATTTTGTAAAAATGACTATAGTCAGACTCTAGGTCCATCTACCTCACTACAAATAAATCAATTTCATTTCTTTTTATGGCTGAGTAATATTCCATTGTATATATGTGCCACATCTTCTTTATCCATTCTTCTGTCGATGGACACTTAGGTTGCTTCCATATCCTGGCTATTGTAAAGAGTGTTGCAATGAACATTGTGATACATGACTCTTTTTGAATTATGGTTTTCTCAGGGTATATGCCCAGTAGTGGTATTGCTTGGTCATATGGTAGTTCTATTTTTAGTTTTTTAAGGAACCTTCATACTGTTCGCCATAGTGGCTGTATCAATTTACATTCCCACCAACAGTGCAGGAGGGTTCCCTTTTTTCCACACCCTCTCCAGCATTTATTGTTTGTAGATCTACAGATCTACAATCTACAGATTCAGTGCAATCCCTATCAAATTATCAATGGCATTTTGCACAGAATTAGAACAAAAAATTTTACCATTTTTATGGAAACACAAAAGACCCCAAATAGCCAAAGCCATCTTGAGAAAGAAGAATGCAGCTGGAGGAATCAGGACTCCCCAACTTCAAACAATACTAGAAAGCTACAGTAATCAAGACAGTATGGTACTGGTACAAAAACAGAAATATAGATCAATGGTACAGGATAGAAAGCCCAGAGATTAACCCATGCAAATGTGGTTACCTTATCTTTGATAAAGAGGCAAGAATATACAATGGATATAAGACAGACTCTTTATTAAATGGTGCTAGGGAAACTGGACAACTACATGTAAAAGAATGAAATTAGAACACTCCCTCACACCATACACAAAAATAATCACAAAGTGGATTAAAGACCTAAATGTAAGACTGGACGCCATAAAACTCTTACAGGAAAACATAGGAAAAACACTTTGACATAAATCACTGCAAGATCTTTTATAACTCGCCTTCTAGAGTAATGAAAATAAAAACAAAAATAAACAAATGGCACCTAATGAAATTTAAAAGCATTTGCACAGCCTAGGAAACCATAACCAGGACGAAAAGACAACATTCAGAATGGGAGAAAATATTTGCAAATGAAGCAACTGACAAAGGATTAATCTCCAAAATATACAAGCAGCTCATGAAGTTCAATATCAGAAAAACAAAAAACCCAATACAAAAATGGGTAGAAGAGCTAAACAGACATTCTCCATAGAAGACCTACAGGTAGCCAACAAACACATGAAAGGATGCTCAACGTCACTAATCATTAGAGAAATGCAAATCAGAACTACAATGAGGTACCACCTCACACCAGTCAGAATGGGCTTCATCAAAAAATCTACAAACAATAAATGCTGGAGAGGGTGTGGAAAAAAGGGAACCCTCCTGCACTGTTGGTGGGAATGTAAATTGATACAGCCACTATGGCGAACAGTATGAAGGTTCCTTAAAAAACTAAAAATAGAACTACCATATGACCAAGCAATACCACTACTGGGCATATACTCTGAGAAAACCATAATTCAAAAAGAGTCATGTATCACAATGTTCATTGCAACACTATTTACAATAGCCAGGATATGGAAGCAACCTAAGTGTCCATCGACAGAAGAATGGATAAAGAAGATGTGGCACATATATACAATGGAATATTACTCAGCCATAAAAAGAAATGAAATTGATTTATTTGTAGTGAGGTGGATGGACCTAGAGTCTGTCATACAGAGTGAAATAAATCACAAAGAGAAAATCAAATACTGTATGCAAACCAATATATATGGAATCTAAAAAAAAAAGTTTCTGATGAACCTAGGGACAGGACAGGAATAAAGACACAGACGTGGAGAATGGACTTGAGGACACAGGGAGAGGGAAGGGTAAGCTGGGACGAAGTGAAAGAATAGCACTGACATATATACACTACCAAATGTAAAATAGATAGCTAGTGGGAAGCAGTTGTGTAACACAGGGAGATCATAAAAGGAAATGAAATTGAGTCATTTGTAGAAATGGACCTAGAGTCTAAATATCATATATTAATGCATATATGTGGAATCTAGAAAAATGGTACAGATGAAACTATTTGTAGGGCAGGAATAGAAATGCAGACATAGAGAACGGACGTGTGGACACAGTGGGGAAAGCGGAGCATGGGATGAATTGAGAGATAAGGTTTGACAAAAATACACTACCATGTGTAAAATAGATAGCTAGTGGGAACCTGCTGTATAGCACAGGGAACTCAGTTCAGTGCTCTCTGATGACCTAGATGGGTGGGATGATGGGAGAGGGAGGTCTAAGAAGAAGGAGATATATGTATACATATAGCTGATTCACTTCATTGTACAGCAGAAACTAACACAACATTATAAAGCAATTATACTGCAATAAAATTTAAAAAACAGTGAAAAGACAACTCACAGGAGAAATTTTTGCAAATCATAAATCTGATAAGTGATTTGTATCTAGACTACATAAAGAGCTATAAAACTCAATAATAAAAAGACAACTCAATTAAAAATAGGCAAAGGATCTGAATAGATAGCTCTCCAAAGAAGATATACAAATGTCTAAGATAGTGTAATTAACCAACATGGAAATAAAGATGAAAACCACAAGGAGATACCACCTCACAGCCACTAGGATGGCTATCATTACACACACACACATACACACATACAACACACATAGAGAAAATAATAAGTACCAGAGAGGATATAGAGAAATTGGAACACTTATGCATTGTTGATGGGAATGTAAAATGTTGCAGCCACTTTGGGAAACAGTCTGGTTGTTCCTTAAAAATGTTAAACATAGAGTTACTATATGATCCAGCAATTCCACTCCTATGTATACACCCAAGAGAAATTAAAATATATGTGCACACAAAAACTTGTACTCAAGTGTTCTTAACAGCATTCTTCATAATAGTGAAAAGGTGGAAACAGCCCAAATGTCTATCAACTAATGAATGCAGTATACCTCTACAATAGAACATTATTCATCAATAAAAATAAATTATTGATATATGCTACAACATGGTTGAACCTTGAAAACATTAGACTAAGTTAAATAATCAGTGTTAAAGGATCACATATTGTACAATTCCATTTATATAAAATGTACAGAATTGGAAAATCTATAGAAGCAGAAAATCAATCAGAGATTGCCTAAGGTTGTTAGGAGTATGGGAGGATTAGAGAATGGTAGCTAAGGGATCCAGGGTTTCTTTTTAGGCAATGAACATGTTCTAAAATTGATTGTGGTGATGGATGCACAACTATGAATATACTGAAAGGTGCTGAATTTTACACTCAAAGAATGAATTGTATAGTATACTAATTATATTTCAATGAAGCTTTTAAAAGAAAATAGAACTAACTATGTTAAGGACACTCTTCTGAAATAAAATCTATTAGGCATTTTGAGGTTTAGTTCCCAAGTTCTATTTCTAATTCTCTTTGAAAACATGTTTTTAAATTTACATTGAGCTGAGTATTTCTTGCTTAATTTTGCAGTCTTCATAGCAAAACTACAGCACCACATATTTCCTCTGTTTGTGCAAATAGCCAGCCTTTGCTTCAAATGAATGTTTCTATTAACACTATGCCTAATTATTGAAATTAAACATGTGCAATTATGAGCTTCTTCTCACTGCCTCTCAACCTATTTTTTCCTCCTGCTGGTTCACTCTGAGGGGCCTTGGCTTACTGAAGCTTGCCAGGGACCCTGATTTGTATGAACATGGCCTTAACTGGAAGTAGTGTATCTAGTCTATCCTAAAAATTAAAATTTAAAATTTCTTTTCATCATCTTGATAAAAATCATAAACATATACATGTAATAAAACAGATAAGGAAAATTCAATTTAAAATAAAAAGCTCAGCTCCTGAAGGACTGCATTTTTAAGATAATCTTTTTTATTTGATAAATACAAGCAAAATCCCAGAATCCCAAATCAATGTCCCAACACCAAAGTCATGGACTAAGGTGAGACTGTGTCTCCATGATAGAACATTTAAATTAAAAAAAAAAAGCTAGATAACTAATAATTTGAACTAACAAAATTGACACTTTCTGAAGTGTTGTGAGAGCATGTTTTCTCCTTTTTGTTTTCCTTTTAATCTTTCAATGCATTAATCGAATTCCTTTTCAATACTTTATACTTCACACCATTTTTCAGTGTGCCACAAATTCCCAACCCTTACTCTCAAACATTGTATCAAGACTGTTGTAATACTAGGGAGATTACCCATCATGACTAACTGGAAAATTGTTCTGACAGACACACTACATAATCTTTGGAGGTTTCTACCAGATAAAGCACACACCTCCCTTTGTAATAGGAAAGATTGAGGTCAGTATATGGAAACCAGTACATGAGACAAAATATATTTTACATATTGAATTCTATAGGTATTCTACAATAAACATGTAAGAATTTAGCGAGATAATACATGTGAAGTGACACTATAAATTACAAAGCATTAAATGAAGTTTAGGTAGTACTGGCAGTAGTAACAGTAATAATTTCTAAGAACACATTCATTGTTACTTATTTGCAAAACTTCATGGTTTGAGGAACTCAAGACTAAAATGGCAATCTGTAAATGTCCAGGGATAAAAATCAAATCAAATTTACTCATATTGACATTTTCCTAGAAAAGAAAATATATTGTATTTTTCAGCACAATTTAGTGTAAAAATATTCTGTTATTATTGAACCTATTAGACCTAGGAGATCATCATTAAACAGTGCTAAGTAGGTTCAATCCCAAGGAAAACAGCCCAGCCTCTGCTAATGAGATTTCCATGCAATACCAGGCCAAATTTGATTTTATTTCATTCAGTTACTTCACAGCCTCTGAATAAGAGGTTCCTGTGAACTTTTGCAGTTTAATAACTGCAGAAGTTCTGAAGTTTAATAAAAGTTGATCAAAATGGGGTTTTTAAGTAAATGCTTCAAGCAAATTGAGAATGGATATCCTTTCTCTGTAATAATTGTTTTGTGGGAAAAGGTTTAGTATCTTAAGATTCAATTCTTTGGAGGAAGGAGAATCATTAATGGTAAGAAATAAGCCCTCCTGGATTTCAACTGATCCCTCTTTCTTCCCTATGAAATCATAGTTATGGATGATAGAGAATATTTTTAAAACTTCCTATTTTATACAAAAATAAAAGTAGAGCTGATTAAGAGCAATCTTGAGCCCCAAACTAAGTATTAGTTTCAAAATACTTTGAGGCCCATATACCCATATTTGTCTAGTATTTGCTAAAGAAAGAGTAGGTTGAGTAATTACCTGGCCAGAAATCTGTTCCTGTTTCTATTTTTTTAACCAATTTTATAATTTGTTAAATGAAAATTTAAGTACTTATAATTTTTCTGAATTTTATAATGAATCTCCAATGCTTTAGCTTTTAGAATTAATGGTTTAATTTTTATATTAAAGATCTTGAAAATATTTGATCTACCACAGATCTGTAAGAAAAACTCAAAATATAAAACTTTCTCTTGGGGACCTTCAAGATGGTGGAGGAGTAAGACATGGAGATCACCTTCCTCCCCACAGATACATCAAAAATACATCTACATGTGGAACAACTCTTATAGAACACCTACTGAATGTAGGCAGAAGACCTCAGACTTTCCAAAAGGTAATAAACTCCCCAATGTAACAGTGTAGGGCAAAAGAAAGAGGGAAAAACAGACAAAAGAATAGGGACTGGACCTGCACCTCTGTGAGGGAGCTGTGAAGGAGGGAAAGTTTCCACAGACTAGGAAGCCCCTTCACTGGTGGAGACAGGGAGTGGTCAGGGTGAAACTTCAGAGCCACAGAGGAGAAAGCAGCAACAAGGGTGCAGAGGGCAAAGTGGAGAGATTCCCACACAGAGTATCAGTGCCAACCAGCATTCACCAGCCTGAGACGCTTGTCTGCTCACCCACCAGGGTGGGTGGGGGCTGGGAGCTGAGGCTTGGGCTTTGGAGGTCAGACCCCAGGGAGAAGACTGGGGTTGACTGTGTGAAGGGGGCCAGTGCACCACAGCTAGCCAAGAGGGAGTCCAGGAAAAAGTCTGGATCTTCCTAAGAGGCAAGAGACCATTGTTTCGGGGTGCACAAGGAGAGGGGATTCCTTCCCTGTCTGCCCACAGAAGGCAGAGCACCACCTAAATTAGCTCCAGAGATGGGCGTGAGCCACAGCTGTCAGCTCAGACCACAGAGATGGGCATGAAATGCTCATGCTGCTGCTACAGACACCAGGAATCCTGTATGCAAGCACAGGTCACTATCCATGCACACAACCACCAGGAGCCTGCACAGAATTCCACTGACAGGGTCGTGTGACCCAGGGACAAGTTCCCTGGGAGAACACACGGTGCTCCTCGGGCTATTGCAACATCACGTTGGCCTCTGCCACAGCAGGCTCACTCCATATTCCAATTATAACTACCATACCCCTCCCTTACTCTGGCGTGAATGAGCAAGAGCCTCCTAATCAGCCCTGCTTTAACCCCATCCTGTCTGGGCAGAAACAGGTGCCTGAGGGTGACCTACATGCAGAGGTGAGGCCAAAACCAAAGCTGAACCCCAGGAGCTGTGCGAACAGAGAAGAGAAAGGGAAATTTCTCCATGAAGCCTCAGAAGGAGCACATTAAATTCCCACAATCAACTTGATGTACCCTGCATCTGTGGAATACCTGAATAGACAACAAATCATCCCAAAACAGAGGCGGTGGACTTTACAAGCAACTGTACACTTGGGGTTTGCTGTCTGTGACTGATTTGTTTCAGATTTTTATGTTTCTCTTAGTACACTTTTTAGCGCTTGTTATCTTAGGTGAATTAGTATATTCATTTGATTGCTCTCTACTTTTTTATTATTATTATTATTTTAATGTTTTTATTTTAATAATTTTTATTGGTTTTTTTCTTTCTTTTTTCCCTTTTCTTCTGAGCCGTGTGGCTGACCGGGTCTTGGTGTTACAGCCTGGTGTTAGGCCTGAGCCTCTGAGGTGGGAGAGCCGAGTTCAGGGCATTGAACCACCAGAGACCTCCTGACCCCAAGTAATATCAATTGGTGAGAACTCTCCCAGACACCTTCATCTCAATGCTAAGACCCAGCTCCAATGGCCCACAAGCTCCAGTGCTGGACATCCCATGTCAAACAACTAGCAAGACAGGAATACAACCCCACCCGTTAGCAGAGAGGCTGCCTAAAATTATAATAAGTTCATAGACACCTCAAAACACACCACCGGACACAGTCATGCACACTAGAAAGAAAATATCCAGTCCCACCCACCAGAGCACAGGCACCAGCTCCTCCACCAGGAAGCCTACACAAGCCACTGAACCAACCTCACCCATTGGGGGCAGAAAAAAAACAACAGGAAATATGAACCACCAGATTGGAGACCCCAAACACAGTAAGTTAAACAAGGTGACAAGACAGAGAAATATGCAGTAGATGAAGGAGCAAAGTACAAACCCACCAGACTAAACAAATGAAGATGAAACAAGCAGTCCACCTGAAAAAGAATTCAGAATAATGATAGTAAAGGTGACTAAAATCATAGAAATAAAATGGAGAAAATACAAAAATTGGTTTAACAAGGACCTAGAATAGCAAAAGAGCAAACAATGATGAACAACAAAATAAATGAAATTAAAAATTCCCTAGAAGGAATCAATAGCAGAATAACTGAGGCAGAACAACGGATAAGTGACCTGAAAGATAAAATAGTGGAAACAACTACTGCAGAGCAGAATAAAGAAAAAAGAATGAAAACACTTGAGGACAGTCTCAGAGACTTCTGGGACAACATCAAACACACCAGTATTCAAATTAAAGGGCTCCCAGAAGAAAAACAGAAAAAGAGAAGGTTTGAGAAAACATTTAAAGAGATTATAGTTGAAAACTTCCCTAACATGGGAAAGGAAATAGTAAATCAAGTCCAGGAAGCACAGACAGTCCTATACAAGATAAATCCAAGAAGGAATATGCAAAGACACATATTAATCAATCAAAAATTAATAACAAACAAAAAATATTAGAAGCAGCAAGGGAAAAGCAACAAATAACATACAAGGGAATCCCCATAAGGTTAACAGCTGATCTTTCAGCAGAAACTCTGCAAGTCAGAAGGGAGTTGCAGGACATATTTAAAGAGGTGAAAGGGAAAAACCTACAACCAAGATTACTTTACCCAGCAAGGATCTCATTCAGATTCACGGAGAAATGAAAACCTTTACAGACAAGCAAAAGCTAAGAGAATTCAGTACCACCAAACCAGCTTTACAACAAATGCTAAAGGAATTTCTTTAGTCAGGAAAGACAAGAGAAGGAAAAGCCCTACAACACAAAACAATGAAGAAAATGGTAGTAGGAACATATATATCAATAATTACCTTAAATGTAAATGGATTAAAAGCTCCAATGAAAAGACATTGACTGGCTGAATGGATACAAATACAAGACCTCTATATAGGCCGTCTACAAGAGACCAATTTCAGACCTAGGGACATATACAGATTGAAAGTGAGGAGATGGAAAAAGATATTCCATGCAAATGGAAATCAAAAGAAAGCTGGAGTAGCAATACTCATATCAGATAAAATAGATTTTAAAATAAAGACTCTTACAAGAGACAAAGACATGCAGTATTTGATGATCAAGGGATCAATCCAAGAAGAAAATATAACAATTGTAAATATTTATGCACCCAACATAGGAGCACTTCAATGCATAAGGAAAATGCTAACAGCCGTAAAAGGGGTAATTGACAGGAACACAATAATAGTAGGGAACTTTAACACTCCACTTTCACCAATAGACAGATCATCCGAAATGAAAATAAATAAGGAAACACAAGCTTTAAATGATGCATTAAACAACATGGTCTTAATGGATATTTATAGGACATTTCATCCAAAAACAGCAGAATGCACTTTCTTCTCAAGTGCTCATGGAACATTATCCAGGATAGATCATATCTTGGGTCACAAATCAAGCCTTGGTAAATTTAAGAAAATTGAAATCATATCAAGTATCTTTTCCAACCACAACACTATGAGACTAGATATCAATTGCAGGGAAGAAAAACTGTAAAAAATACAAACACATGGAGGCTAATCAGTACACTACTAAATAACAAAGAGATCACTGAAGAAATCAAAGAGGAAATCAAAAAATACATAGCAACAAATGACAATGAAAACACGATGACCCAAAACCTATTTGATGCATCAAAAGCAGTTCTAAGAGGGAAGTTTATAGCAATACAATCCTACTTCAAGAAACAAGAAAAATCTCAAATAAACAACCTAACCTTACACCTACAGCAACTAGAGAAAGAATTAAAAAAAAAACAAAGTTAGCAGAAGGAAAGATATCATAAAGATCAGATCAGAAATAAGTGAAAGGGAAATGAAGGAAATGATTGCAAATATCAATAAAACTAAAATCTGGTTCTTTGAGAAGATAAACAAAAGTGATAAACCATTACCCAGACTCACGAAGAAAAAAAGGGAGAAGACTGAAATGAGCAAAATTAAAAATGAAAACGGAGAACTAACAACTGACACTGCAGAAATACAAAGAATCATGAGAGATTACAACTATATGCCAATAAATTGAACAACCTGTAAGAAATAGACAAATTCTTAGAAAAGCACAACCTTCTTAGACTGAACCAGGAAGAAATAGAAAATATAAGCAGAGGAAACACAAGCACTGAAGTTGAAACTGTGATTAAAAATCTTCCAACAGGGCTTTCCTGGTGGTGCAGTGGTTGAGAGTCCACCTGCCGATGCAGGGGATACGGGTTCGTGCCCCGGTCCAGGAAGATCCCACATGCCACGGAGCAGCTGGGCCCGTGAGTCATGGCCACTGAGCCTGCGCATCCAGAGCCTGTGCTCCACAATGGAAGAGGCCACAACAGTGAGAGGCCGGCGTACCGCAAAAAAAAAAAAAAAAAAAATCTTCCAACAAACAAAAGCCCAGGACCAAATGGCTTCACAGGGGAATTCTATCAAACGTTTAGAGAAGAGCTAACACATATCCTTTGCAAACTCTTCCAAAATATAGCAGAGGGAGGAACACTCCCAAATTCATTCTACGAGGCCAACTTACCCCTGATCCAAAACCAGACAAAGATGCCACAAAAAAAGAAAACTATAGGCCAATATCACTGATGAACATAGATGCAAAAATCCTCAACAAGATACTAGCAAACAGAATCCAACAGCACATTAAAAGGATAAAACACCATGATAGGGCTTCCCTGGTGGCACAGTTGTTGAGAGTCTGCCTGCTGATGCAGGGGACACAGGTTCATGCCCCAGTCTGGGAAGATCTCACATGCCGTGGAGCATCTGGGCCCGTGAGCCATGGCCGCTGAGCCTGCGCATCCAGAGCCTGTGCTCCACAACGGGAGAGGCCACAACAGTGAGAGGCCCATGTACCACAAAAAAAAAAAAAAAAAATGATAAAGTGGAGTTTAACGCAGGAATGCAAGGATTCTTCGATATATGCAAATCAATCAATGTGTTACACCATATTAACAAATTGAAGAATAAAAAACATGTGATAATGTCAATAGATACAGAAAAAGCTTTTAACAAAATTCAACACCTATTTATGATAAAAACTCTCCAGAACGTAGGCATAGAGGGAACCTACCTCAATATAATAAAGGCCATATATGACCAACCCACAGCCAACGTCATCCTCAATGGTGAAAAATTGAAACCATTTCCTCTAAGATCAGGAACAAGACAAGGTTGCCCACACTCACCACTATTATGCAACATAGTTTTGGAAGTTTTAGCCACAACAATCAGAGAAGAAAAAGAAATAAAAGGAATCCAAATCAGAAAAGAAGAAGTAAAACTGTCACTGTTTGCAGATGACATGATAAAATACATAGAGAATCTTAAAGATGCTACCAGAAAACTACTAGAGCTAATCAATGAATTTGGTAAAGTAGCAGGATACAAAATTAATGCACAGAAATCTCTGGCATTCCTA
This sequence comes from Mesoplodon mirus, assembly GCF_964341445.2. NCBI lineage: Eukaryota > Metazoa > Chordata > Mammalia > Artiodactyla > Ziphiidae > Mesoplodon > Mesoplodon mirus. The sequence continues at coordinate 42,952,148 of NC_138992.1, read as the reverse complement.
TACACTAATGATGAAAACTCTGTAAGAGAACTTAAGGAAACACTCCCATTTACCATTTCAATAAAAAGAATAAAATACCTAGGAATAAACCTACCTAAGGAGACAAAAGACCTGTATGCAGAAAAGTATGACACTGTTGAAAGAAATCAAAGATGATACTAATAGATGGAGAGATATACCATGTTCTTGGTTAGGATGAATCAACACTGTGAAAATGACTATACTACCCAAAGCAATTTACAGATTAATTGCAATCCCTATCAAATTACCAATGGCATTTTCACAGAAGTAGAACAAAAAATGTCACAATTTCTATGGAAACAGAAAAGACCCTGAATAGCCAAAGCAATCTTGAGAAAGAAAAATGGAGCTGGAAGAATCAGGCTCCCTAACTTCAGACTATACTATAAAGCTGCAGTATTCAAGACAGTATGCTACTAGTACAAAAATAGAAATAGAGATGAATCGAACAGGATAGAAAGCACATAGATAAACCCACACATATATGGTTACCTTATCTTTGATAAAGAGGCAAGAATATACAATGGAGATAAGACAGGCTCTTTATTAAATGGTGCTGGGGAAACTGGACAGCTACATGTAAAAGAATGGAATTAGAACACTCTCAAACACAGTATACAAAAGTAAACACAAAATGGATTAAAGACCTACATGTAAGGCCAGACACTATAAAACTCATAGAGGAAAACATAGGCAGAACACTCTATGACATACATCACAGCAAGATCCCTTTTTTTTTTTTTTTTTTTTGTGGTATGCAGGCCTCTCACTGTTGTGGTCTCTCCCATTTTGGAGCACAGTCTCCAGACGAGCAGTCTCAGTGGCCATGGCTCATGGGCCCAGCCACTCCACAGCATGTGTGATCTTCCCGGACAGGGACACGAACCCGCATCCCCTGCATTGGCAGGTGGACTCTCAACCACTGCGCCACCAGGGAAGCCACACAAGATCCCTTTTGACCCACTTCCTAGAGAAATGGAAATAAAAACAAAAATAAACAAATGGAATCTAATGAAACTTAAAAGCTTTTGCACAGCAAAGGAAACCATAAACAAGATCAAAAGACAACTCTCAGAATGGGAGAAAATATTTGCAAATGAAGCAACTGACAAAGGATTAATGTCCAAAATATACAAACAGCTCATGCAGCTCAATAACCAAAAAACAAACAACCCAATACAAAAATGGACAGAGTACCTAAACAGACATTTCTCCTAAGAAGATATACAGATTGCCAACAAACACATGAAAGGTTGCTCAACATCACTAATCATTAGAAAACTGCAAATTAGAACTACAGTGAAGTATCACCTCACACCAGTCAAAATGGCCATCATCAAAAAATCTACAAGCAATAAATGCTGGAGAGGGTGTGGAGAAATGGGAACTCTCTTGTACTGTTGGTGGGAATGTAAATTGATATAGCCACTATGGAGAACAGTATGGAGGTTCCTTAAAAAACTAATAATAAAACTATATATAACCCAGCAATACCACTACTGAGCATATACCCTGAGAAAACCATAACTCAAAAAGAGACATGTATCACAATGTTCATTGCAGCACTATTTACAATAGCCAGGACATGGAAGCAACCTAAGTGTCCATCGACTGAAGAATGGATAAAGAAGATGTGGCACATATATACAATGGAATATTACTCAACCATAAAAAAAATGAAATTGATTTATTTGTAGTGAGGTGAATGGACCTAGAGTCTCTGATACAGAGTGAAGTAAGTCACAAAGAGAAAAACAAATACCATATGCTAACATATATATATATGGAATCTAAAAAAAAAAAAAAAGATTCTTATGAACCTAGTGGCAGGGCAGGAATAAAGATGTAGATGTAGAGAATGGACTTGAGGACACGGGGAGGGAGAAGGGTGAACTGGGACAAAGTGAGAGAGTAGCATTGACATATATATACTACCTAATGTAAAATAGATAGCTAGTGGGAAGCAGCTGCATAGCACAGGGAGATCAGCTTGGTGCTTTGTGACCACTTAGTTGTATGGGATAGGGAGTGTGGAAGGGAGGCTCAAGAGGGAGGGTATATGGGGATATAGGTATATGTATAGCTGATTCACTTTTTTATACAGCAGAAACTAACACAACATTGTAAAGCGATTATACTCCAATAAAGATGTTTAACAAAAAACCTTTCTCTTATTTCTACATTACAATAATGTCATATTTTATAGAATTTAAGACTCTATAAACTGTAAGAAACACAAATGTTTTATACACATTAAAATGGAAGACCAATGTCAATTAAACTATGGCACAAAGCTTCTTGTCACTTAACATTGTGTTCTATATTTTAAAAAAGAGATCTTTGTGACTTACTTGGACATAGATATTTATCATCTTATTCCTACATAGAAAGCAAAATATAAGCAAAATAAATTCATTATTGCTTTGGTAAATGTTGTCATTTGACAGGCAGTCCTTTAGCACATATATCAGTAGAAAACATAAGGTAGCTTCTACTTTTGGGAATCCTCCTTTCTAAGATCCCATAAAGCATGTGGTCATTGCCTTATAAGAAAGTGTGAAACTGGCTATTCCTCTGGTGATGGATATTACTTCACTGTATCACATTTAGGCTTCATTGCTCTGTTTCTGCATCTTTCTATTAAATAAATTTCTATTTCAATGCCAAATCATAATGTAATATTTTAATATTTGTATAGCATTTAAACTCAACACATGTAGCAGACTCAATTGAAATAACAATAAGACTAGTGGTAACCAAGTTACACATAAGCAGGCAACAACTACTACGTCATGATTGTCCTCTTACCATCAGTTGTAAGACACATACTGATTTTTTTAAATGCTGAAATGTGAAAACATGTGAGTCTTACAATTGAAGAATCCAATGACAATCCCCTATATCTGCATCATGGTGGCTATTAGCATGAACTTGGTAGCCAGATAGACATGAGTACTGACTCAGTCATTTAACTGCTGTGTGATTGATACTGGGCAAGTTACTTAACCTCTGTAAGCCTTGGGTCATTTAAAAATAAGTATTATAGTAGTAGTATCTACTGTACAGAATGATTATAGGGATGTAACAATGTAATTTCTAGACAAACTGCTCATTAAATATTAGATATTATGATTTTCATTAGAAGCATTAACTGTTTGAGTCTTCACAACCACCTGTGAGGTAGTATAAAAGCAATATTATCCCCATTTGCTGCTGAGGAGAACAAGGATCAAAGATATTTTGATCCACGCAAGATAATAAAGTCAGTAAGTGACTGGCTCCTTCCATATATATTCTCCCTAGATTGAGACTGATAAATATACATATATTTCCCATTCTCATTTAAAAAATATTGAATTAGCCTAAAGAAAATAAAAATGACCTGAGCATTGTGAATATTTTTTGTTCTCCAGCAGCCCACTCCTCTTTATTCTAAAAACAATACCCATTCCCAACTTTCAATCCATGTGCTTTGAATCCAACCTCAATTCCTGGTTCCAGGGATGGAACATAAGGCCCAAGTTCAGCTAATCAGAACTATGAATTCCCCTGGCTACAAAGATTGATCCAGGAATAGGCACTTAACTCAAGCCAAGTTAGTCAGAATAAATCAGAGCTAATCTCAGGACTTTTACTTGAATAACCAGAAAGAGATATTTCAACAGAAAGGACATTTCCCCCTTCAGTTTGGCTTTGACTTGAGGAGAGGTGAGGCTGGTGCAGCTGCTACCATCTTGTGACCTCACTGATCCTGAAAATGAAGCCAAAACATGGCCAATCTGAGCAACAGGTAGAAACCAGCTACTAAATCCAATAAGTGGGTTTCTGAATCCAGCCATGCTTGAATTTACCCTATTTTTTCCTTCTCAGTTATTTGAGACAACAAATTCCCTTTCTCTGCACAAATTATAGCTTTCACCTCCTGAGCAAGGGACTCGAGGTAGGGCAGTATAAGCCTAAAAGAGCTATGTGTTTAACAAGCACCAAGACTGCCATATCCAATACATAATTATTTATCTTTGTTCTGAAAAAGCAAAATTGGCCAAATGGTAATGATTAAACACCACTGATCTGCAGTGTACACAATTCCCAGAACAGGAAACAAATATTTACTGTGTCAATTTCCATATCACTGGCCAAGCATTCTAAGGGCTTTCTATATTAATTTATAGTAGGCAACACTATGGAAAGAGTTGGTTTAGATAAATTTAAATATCTTATGGTGTCAGTGACATACACATAGAATTGTTTATTTCACTATATCTAAGTCCACTCTGCTTGGTATCATCATGCATTTGGAAATGGTTGACACTAGGCAATTAAATTTTCTGTCTTTTAATCCTCTAAAATCTGACTAGTTAGAAACTCAAATATAATTAACACAACTAGCTAGTTACAATAATTTATTCAGACTTATAAAATTTAAATACAGTACAGAGTAAAATCTAGGCTCTTCAAAACAGCACTAGTGGGGCTTCCCTGGTGGCGCAGTGGTTGAGGGTCCACCTGCCGATGCAGGGGACACGGGTTCGTGCCCGGTCCGGGAGGATCCCATATGCCATGGAGCGGCTGGGCCCGTGAGCCATGGCCGCTGAGCCTGTGCGTCCGGAGCCTGTGCTCCACAAGGGGAGAGGCCACAACAGTGAGAGGCCCGTGTAACGCAAAAAAACAAACAAACAAACAAAAAACAGCACTAGCACTAATATTTGAATATAAAAAGGGAAAAGAGGAAAATGGCAAATTTAAAACCTTGTTTACTAGGTAAGTAGTTAAGTTTCTTTGCTAAAATGTAAAATAATATTTATTGAGAAATTTAGTGTATCTAAGGTTCTTCCAGGAGAAATTAACAACTGCTGGGACATTTGTAAACATACAGAGAAATCTATATATTCCCCTCATCCTAGGATTCCCCTCTTATTTCCACCAGTAAAGGAACTACAGTACTATTTTGATTTTCTCATTCTTTCAACATGCTGACTTAAGGTGTTGCTTTAACATAACGTTTTTAAACCATCTACTCCTACTACTAATCTACATGTTTTGTAAAAATGTTTGTACACAGAATGGGATTCCAAAGAGAAACATTGTAACTTAACACCACACACAGAGTTTAGTTGGATTTTATATATAATTCTATACAGTATAAATAATAAATCTGCAAAAGCACATGTGTTCAATAAGTATGAAATATTAGCATACACATACGCTTCAATTTTAAATGTTATTCCTCTTTCTCTTTCATTACAGGTAAAAAATCCAGAGGGAGGTGGGAGGCAGGAGGTGGGGAACCCCCCTCAGTTTATCACCTCAATAAATGACCCACACACATACATTTTCCTTTAAACAGTAATTACTACTATCTTCCCTTGATATGGCAGGTGAAGGGTTAAATTAAAGAAGTCTTGTAGTTTGCCATGACTGAAATGAAGGTCCACTGTCCTCCTTCAGCCCTCATGAAGTTTTCTGCTTCTCATTCCTACTCTACCCTTGCTGTGAGGTGTGGTGTCCTGTCGGTTACCTACGAACATTCAACTTCATAGGAGGAAATAAGAAATGAGTTAACGTAGTAGCTGTGATATGATCTTTATTTCACTAGATGAGTTTTTCAAACTTTTTAAAACTCAGCCAATTGTAAGAAGTATATTTCCCATCACAACTCAGGACACACTAGTATTTATGTTTATACATGTGTATGTCTAACTGAAGCACGAATTTCAACCAGTGTTGACCCTTACTATGTGTAGTATACTCTGATATCCTCTATTTTATTTTATTCTAGTCTTCGTATTTTTTTCAAATGCTGTTTAAGAACCACTAAATTGATTCCATTATCCTTTAAGTCTTGACCTAAAGGGTTGAAAAACACTGTCTCAAGGGATGAAAGCAGCTTAAGCTAGAAAGAGCTTGTGTCTTGAAATAGGTTTAAAATCTGACTTTGCTATTGACGGCCATGTGACATTTGGCAAGATCCTTAGCTCATATGCTCAGTTTCCTCAACCCTAGAATGGAGGTAATATTCCTACTTTGCAGGAAGATTGTGAGGATCATTGAGTTGACATGTGAAAATCCAAGCCCATTCTCTGATATATGGTAGAATGAAAATAAATATTAGTTCATGGATCATCCCTTAAATCTCAAAAAGCCTAAGAGGGAGCAAGCTCTCTGTAGAAACACTGCTTTTCAAACCCTTTTAAACCTTCTCCCTCTCCTTCATTCTCAGTCTTTTTCACAAACTCATAGACAAAACAATTGTTTAAATTCTCTAGTCTATTAGGGGCCAAGTGAGCCATGACCACAGCCACGGCCACATCGGCAAACACTGGAAGCACCCAGAAGTCCAGGGTAATGCTGGTGGCATACATCGCCACAGGATCAACTTCAACAAATACCACCCAGGCTACCTTGGGAAAGTTGGTATGAGGCATTACCACTTAAAGAGGAACCAGAACTTCTGCCCATCTGTCAACCTTGATAAATTATGGACCTTTGTCAGTGAGGAGACTTGGGTAAATGCTGCAAAGAACAAGACTGGAGCTGCTCCTATCATTTATATGGTGCTCTCGGGCTACTACAAAGTTCTGGGGAAGGGGAAGCTCCCAAAGCAGCCTGTCATTGTGAAGGCCAAATTCTTCAGCAGAAGAGCTGAGGAGAAGATTAAGGATGTAGGTGGGGCTTGTGTCCTGGTAGCTTGAAGCAACATGGTAGAAGGTTCATTAAATGTTAACAAGTGCTTTTCAAAAAATATAAATCAATAAATCAATAAATTCACTAGTCTAAAGAATAAGAAATTACTAAATAAGGAACGTTTAATATCTCAAACTTTTCCACCAATTTCTGTGCAAACCTAATTAACAATTCTTTGGAATATTGGGTCAAAACCAGTATAAACTTTAAAATTCTTGGAGTGATCCTTGTCCATTATGATCTGGCTCTGTTTTCATCTGCAACATTAGATCAAATTATTGCTACTTCCCTCAGCTTCCAAAGAATACCTGATTCAGTCCCATTAGTTCCTGCCTTGTCATGTTCTGTTACACCCAACTTTCTGTTTTGACACTGAACTGCCTATGTAATCTTGGGCAAATTACTAATTCAGTATTTCTAAACATACTTTCCTCTTCTGTAATATAAGAATAATAATATTTACCACATGAAGATTCTTGAAAGGATATAATGTCATCAGGGTTGTAAATTGTCTGACATATAATAAACACTCAATGAATGATGATTGTTAATATTTTTATTATGTTTATCAGTCAATGCTGAGTTAAAGTAGCATCTATTCTAGCAAATCTTTGCTGACACTCCTGTTCTAGATTACATGCCCTACTTCTGGACTCTCTTCACACTTTGTGCAAATGTCATTGCATCATGTTCTAAGTGTTTGTTTTCTTGCTGCCTCCTCTACAGGACTGGAAAACCTCTTAAGGACAAGGACATGTTCTTTACTTTCAAATCTAGAGCATCTAATAGGGTGCCTGGAACATTATAAGGTTTTTAATATGTTTGTTTGCTTAACTTGTTTTATGGATGACTAAAATACAAAAGTACATAATTACCACCTCTACCATACCTTTTAGAACTGGAGAACTATAAGAAAAGAACAGGTAGTCACTGGAAGAAATACTACTTAAAATAAAAATGCTGTTCTGTAATTTCAAAGACAAAGTAATGCTAAGGAATTATTTCTTCATTTTTAGCTTCCTTGGATTGCTTTAGAAGCCTGAAAAGTGAGGGTTCCTTTTTACAGTGACTCCAGTAGTTATTTTCTTTCATTTAACAACAGTTTATTGTGTAACAGCAGGGTACACTACTCTATATGTTGGGGATATAGCAAAGAAAAAATAAAAGTCCACACCCTAGAGGAATTTATATCCCAATGGAAAAAGAACCAAATAACTTAAATAAATATATTATATAAAGTATAATATATAATAGGTAGTAATAGATGCTATAGAAAAAAATAAAGCACAATAAGGAAATGGACGGGATTTCCTGTTTTAGGAAACCTGAATCTGTTTTGAGACAATATTTGAGGAAAAAACATGAATGAAGCAAAGAAATAAATAATGTGTTTAAGTCTCTGTAACACTTCTACACTTAATTCTAAAATTTTCCAGGATTGAAGTTGATAATAAACTAGGAAAGCAACTTTGTCACCCTAAGCAGTTGAAGGGGAGACCACCTCAGATGCTTAAAGTGGCATAACGAGCAGACATTTCAACTCAAGCACTAATAGAATTTCAGCCATGACCTTGCAGAAACACACTGAACTCTATTTAAAATTGCTATGGCAGTGACTCCGTGACTTGAAAGAAGTGTTCATGTGACCTGCAACCCTTTTATGCCACCAACTTCTTTTATCAGTTCAAAAAAGCCTGAACACTGACCCATATCTGCTAGGTTACTTGACTTAGTATTTCATTTATTTGGCCACTAAAATTAGTAAAAGTTCACTCCATCTAACTTTAAATAACTTAAACTTGACCAATTCCTGCATCTTTTTCAATACTGCCTATATCGTAAGCCTGCATGGCTCCAATGTTAGTAAAATTATATCCTAGACTAACGTTTCTCACTCCTTCGACCAATTGGTTACAACATCCAAGGTTTTTCTATTGACCTAAATTAGTTTTTGACAACAAATCTCAAGCTCATATTAACATAGTCATTTCAAAGTATCTAAATTAACTCTCTTGCTTTTTAAAATGTCTATACTGAAGCACCATAAGCTGTAAAACCAGTATAATTTCTCTAAGGGATATTTCTAGCCATGTTCAAGTTATATAGACATACTTGCAGTACTATAAGAAATCGAACTTGAATAAGAGAAAGGGACTCTTTAACTTCTTTCTGACAATAGTTGAAATAAACCTGTGTTACCCAGATAGTTAAGTAGCATTGCAAACAAATTAGTAAATAAGGAGGGGGAAAAAACTACATCAGTTGAATTTATGGCTTATTTCGCATATTAGTGAAAATGTCTGATGTGTAGGTAAAACAATAAGATCCCACCTGCAATGGATACTGCAACTTATATTCCTAAATTTTGGGGGAAGCTTGTCTGTCAGTACTATAACAGACTTTATAATAGACTCACATCTTAAAATAGATGTAATTGATTAGTTATTACTGTAGCTAAAAGTTGGATATACATTAGTTATTTCATACAACCTTAGAAATACATGCAAACTCATTTAATTTAACATGCAACAGTATTGATTGCAAATATCTCAAATGTATATATGTTCAACCAGAGAGACCCAAAACTCCATGTGCACATAGATGACATAAAATTATTCAGTTAAATTGTTTAAAGAAGTTCTTCTCTTCATTATTCACCAGTCATCTTTCTACTATCTTTTCATCTTCCAAAACCAACAAATCATTTAAGGATATATTTATGTGTTAATGGATTGAGGAGGTGGGAGGGGAGTGATGGTGGCCTAAATTATAAAAGTAATTGCCTTAATTCTTCAATTGGATATGTATGTGCAACACAGCTTCATCTGAGCTGAAAACTTTGTCTAATATTAAAATAATATGCAAAGTCAGTATCATTTTTCTACTATATTTAGTGATTTGTAGGGCTGTTTTAATTGTTAATTGGCTCTCCTGTGATGTAATAATAACCAGATCACTATTTCCCAAACTTGTCTTGTCAGAAGAATCACTAGACCACAGTCCAGACCTACTAATTCAGGGTTTCCAGAGGTGAGGTCTGAATTTCTAACAAGAAAGTGAGAGGCTGCTTCTTACCTTTAGGCAAATCTGGGAAAAGCTGAACTAAGTAATTGTTGAATTGTAAATAAAGGCTGAGAATCATCATCTTTTACATGTGCAAATAACTTCTTATAGGTCTTTCCTCTGACTCAAAGCCAGAATCAAGAGTAAATATTATGGTTACCAGGGGGGAGAGGGAGGGAGGGATAAATTGTGGGATTGGGGTTGACATACACACAGTATTATATATAAAATACGTAACTAATAAGGACCTACTGTATAGCACAGAGAACTCTACTCAGTACTCTGTAATGATCCATATGGGAAAAGAATCTAGAAAAGAGTGGATATATGTATATGTATAACTGATTATCTTTTCTGTCAAGCAGAAAGTAACACAACATTGTAAATCAACTATACTCCAACAAAAACTTATTATAAAAAGAGTAAATGTGATAACAAAATTGATTCAAGACTTGAATGTAAGAACTGAAACAATAAAACTAGAAGAAAACATAGGCAGTACACTCTTCGACATCAGTATTAGAAGTATCTTTCTAGATATGTTTCCTCAGGCGAGGGAAACAAAAACAAAAATAAACAAATGGGATTACATCAAACTAAAAAACTGTGCAGCAAAGGAAACAATCAATAAAGTGAAAAGACAACCTACCAAATGGGAGAAGATATTTGCAAATTATATATCTGATAAGGGGTTAACATCCAAAATATATAAAGAACTTATACTATTCAACAACAGCAAACCTAATTTTTTTCTTTTTTTTTTTTTTTTTGCCTTATGCGGGCCTCTCACTGTTGTGGCCTCTCCCGTTGCAGAGCACAGGCTCCAGATGCACAGGCTCAGTGGCCATGGCTCACGGGCCCAGACACTCTGCGGCATGTGGGATCTTCCCAGACTGGGGCATGAACCCGTGTCCCCTGCATTGGCAGGTGGACTCTCAACCACTGTGCCACCAAGGAAGCCCAAAAAAACCTAATTTAAAAATGGACAAAGGAGTTGATATTTTTCCAAAGTAGATGTACATATGGCACAGGAAAAGACGTTCAGCATCACCAGTTATTGTGGAAATGCAAATCAAAACCACGATGAGATATCACCTCACACTTGTCAGAATGGCTGTTATCAAAAAGACAAGGAATAACAAGTGTTGGCAAGGATGTGGATAAAAGAGAAGCCTCACAGTCTGTTTGTGGGAATGTAAATTGGTGCAGCCCCTGTGGAAGACAGTATGGAGATTCTTCATAAAATTAAAAATAGAACTACTTTATGATCCAACTATTCCACTTCTTGGTATTTATCCAAAGAATACAAAACCTGATCTGCACCCCATGTTCATTGCAGCATTATTTACAATAGCCAAGAAATGGAAACAACCCTAAGTGCTCATCAACAGATAAGTGGATAAAGAAGATGTGGTGGAGTACTACTAAGCCATAAAGAAGAATGAAATTTTGCCATTTGCAGGAACATGGATGAACTTGGAGGGTATTTTGCAAAGTGAAATAACTCAGAAGGAGAAAAACAAATACCATATTATTTCACTCATGTGGAATATAAAACAAAAACTAATAAACAAACAAAAACAAAATAAATGAACAAACCAAACCAAATAAAACAAACACATAGATACAGAGAATAGACCAGTGGTTACCAGAGGGGAAAGGGCAGGGGGGAGAGCAAAATGGGTAAAGGGGGTCAACTGTATGGTGACAAATGGAAACTAAATTTTTGGTGGTGAACACATCATAAGGTATACAGAGTAGATATAGAATGTCATCCTCATGAGACATATAATGTTATTTTAAAACCTCAAGAAATTAAAATTTTAAAACAGTAAATATAATTATCATTGACTTTACAGTGGGGGCAAGAAAAAACATATTATTCCAACAAATGACATCACAGTTCCTAAAAAATTTATCTTTGTTTGGAAGTAATAATATGTTGAGGATTCACTTTGAGTGGTAAAGTTGAGATTAGGAGAGCATGGAAAGAAGACAAAAGAAGCCTTTCTTTTCTGTGAGTCATGAGTCTATCAGAATAAGGTAAGAAAGAAAAATGACATTTTCTTTTAATAAAGTAATATTGCAATGTTTTATTTACTCTTTGTTCAAAGACAGAATATCTTTGACCTGGTTAGTATAATGGGGATCTTTTGAACAGGTAAAAAAAAACACAATTACTAAATAGAGTAAGAATGTTCCTAAAGCTAGATAAAATGTATATATTTTTCAAAAATATGCATAAAGGCATAGAAGAGCTAACAAGGCAGTGACAACTTGACATCTCAGAGGGGAGAAAAGAACAGAGAAGGGAGTCCAATAATCAGCACCCCTCAAGAGATTTGCTGATTCTCAAGTAGAAAATGAGAAGTTGAAAATAATTTCTGGATGTCTTATAAGGCTAAGGCATAAAAATGGAGTTCAGGATACATTTACACCAATGTAAACACCCTAGCTTTTAGTTGAGACCCCTGAAGGTCATACCCTAGAAATAAAGACAAACTAAAAGAAGCTGAGCCCTAAAAATATTGAAAACTGTCTTCAAGTCAGCTCAGTTCCTTGTTTGATTGAGATGATCTTCTTGACTCTTAATTGCCTGACACAAGTAGCATAAATCTTCTGGAGGATGCTAATATATCCAAAGACCCAAATTGCCTTTACAAATGTTCATATACAAGGTTCATCATTAAGTTACAAGGGATACCAGGAGACAAGACCAAATGATCAAACACAAACAAGCAATAAAAATCATACAAACAAAATAGATAGTAGAAATAGACTAACAGGTGATTCAGATATTGAGATATTAAAAGTACCAGACACCAACTCTTAAGTTGTATGATTTTATACACAATATATTAGACGACAAAATGAAAATTTTCATCAGAAAAGTAAAAATTCTTTTAAAAAAACGAATGCTAATTTCAGAATTGAGAAATACAACTGAAAATAAGAACACAATAAGTGGAAGTAACAGGACCCAGGAGAGAAAACCACTACCAGTAATTTGAACAGAGGAGTTTAATGTAGAGAATGGTTAGCTAGGCATAAATTTATTAACTAAGTAACTAAAAGAGTAGGATAAGAACTCTAATATATCATGAAATTAGCAACTTCAAGGAGTTAATACCACACCTACAACAGAAATAGGGAAACAAAGTGAAGACATTGACATTATTAAAACTTAGAAACTTAGAGGAAGAGTCCTGTGAAGATGAAACTTGGGCCCCTGAGAAGGAGGCCCTGGCCAGCTGGTGTTGGTGTTTCTGAGTCTGGGACTTAAATCTCTGAGATTCTGTGGCCTTAGAGGGAAGAACAATGAAGCTATCTCTGCTAGCTTCATATGGAAAAACTGCAAACAGTATTCAGCTGATGCAACAGGAAGGCATTTCAAGAAGCATGGAGGTAATGCTCAAAGGATCTGGTAGGAGAAAGAAATCTCATAGGAAACTCACAGGACACAGAGTAAGAAACAAGTTCCTTTTTCCTTCTCCAATCTTGCACTCTCCCTCTAGTGTTTCCTCTGGTCAGATCCTAATGTAGAACCAGACGACCTAATTTGGATCCTAGTGACGAAGCAGAAATGTGGTTTGCAGAGTCCCAGTTCAACATCCCAAAGCAGAGTACAGAAGAGTAGGTTTGGAGCTGAGAGGCAATAATGTAATTACTGACACAGTAGGTTTAACAGCAGATTAAACTCAGTGAAGAGAGCATTTGTTATGCGGAAGGGGACAGAAAAAAATATCTAGACTGAAGCTGTAGAGAAAAAAGAGAGGATACAGAAAAGAGAATAAATTAAGAGTTCTACCATATATATAATTGGAGTCCCAGAAAGGAAAGACAGAGAAGGGAAACTGAAGCAATATTTGAAGGATAATGACTTTCCAAAAATTTGACAAAAGATATCAAGGCACAGATTTAAGAAGCCTGATAAACACTGAGAAAAACTCACCTAAGGCTAGTATAGTGAAACTGAAAATCAAAGACAAGAAAAAATGTTTTTTAGCGTTCTTAAAGAGGGGGAAAAAATCAGACTATTTTCTGTGTTGTTTTTCTTTCTAGAACTAATAAGTGATTCTCATTTTAGTGATTGTCACCACTAGTCACTCTGTTACATGTGCCTAAAATGTGCTTTATATTTCCTTTTCACTTATTTCTATACCCAACTTATCAAAAGTCCATTTCTTTATGGCTCCACTGTATATTTCAAATATAGTCTTCTTTCTATGTTCGTCACTATTACCCTACTCTCAGCTACCATTATCTCTAACTCGTAGTACAGGCAGACCTTGGAGATATTGCAGGTTCAGTTCCAGAACACCACAATAAAGTGAATATCACAATAAAGTAAGTCACATGAATTTTTCTTGTTTCCCAGTGCATATTAAAGTTATGTTTATACTATACTATAGTCTGTTAAGTGTGAAATAGCATTATGTCTAGAAAAACAATGTGCATAACTTAATCAAAAATACTTTATTGCTAAAAAATGCTAACCATCATCTGACAACACAGGATTGCCACAAACCCTCAATTTGTAAAAAAAAAAAAAAAAATGCAGTATCTGAGAAACACAATAAAGTGAATATAATAAAATGAGGTGTGCCTGTACTGAGATAGTTTCCACACTGTTTTCTCTGCCCTCATTTCACCTCTTTCAATCTATTCTTCATACCATAGCCAGAGAAATCCTTTTTAAGTGATAATATGATCTTGTCATTTTCCTGATGAATACCTACCAGTGGGCTCTGAATTCTTTTAGGACAAAAGCCAATGTCTCACCATGGTCTACAAATTCAATCTGACACCTACCTGACCCAACAGTCTGAGGTAGCTCCACTTTTCCCAGGTCTCCATACTCTGGACCTTCTTTTAGATATGCAAACATTAAATGCTTCTTTCCCCTTCAAAGCCTGCATAGAAGGACCAGATAGCATAGGAGTTAAGACTATGAGCTGTGGAGTCACACGAGATTTGTACACATTGCCTGCAAGTTGTAAGTTGCTTAAGGTCTCTATGCCTCAGTTTCTCCATGAGTTAACTGGAGACTGTTAGGGTTAATATATATATATAGTATATATGGAGCTTAGCACAGTTCAGTTTTTGGTACATAATAAGTAATAAGTAATCAGTGTTAGCTCTTAGTTATTCTTTTCCTTATATCTGGAATTCTTGTTGTCCCACCCTTAAACCTTCACCACCAAATTAACACATAGTTATCCTCCAAAACTCAGGTTTTGGTCCTTATAAAAGGAAGTCTTCTTAGACACCCCAGATGTAAATCAAGTGTCTCTGTTATGTTTTCTCATGACACCCTGCGGATCTTTATTCTATTAGTTATCACTTTTGAAATTTAGTTTTTCAATTAGTCTCTTAAAATCTATCTCTCACACTAGGATATAAACTCCTCAAAGGCTAAGTTCTGTGTTGGACTTGTTTGTTGATATATATTCGTGCTTAGTGCAGGGCCACTCAAATGGTTGGAACCAAGTGAGTAGCTGATGATGTAATGAGTGAAAATGATTACTGCATGTACTTCAAAAAAAACTATAAAGCATTGTCTATATTCTTTAAAAGTGATTAATTTAGGGGGCTTCCCTGGTGGTGCAGTGGTTGAGAGTCCGCCTGCCGATGCAGGGGACACGGGTTTGTGCCCCGGTCCGGGAAGATCTCACATGCCGCGGAGCGGCTGGACCCGTGAGCCATGGCCACTGAGCCTGTGCGTCCAGAGCCTGTGCTCCACAACGGGAGAGGCCACAACAGTGAGAGCTCCACGTACTGAAAAAAAAAAAAGTGATTAATTTTGTTAAGGAATAACAGCTTAAGCTACATGAAATAATCAGAAAAAAATAAATGAGGATGTAACCATGAGGTAAGTAAGTGGAAGACGAGAATACCAGTGGCCAAAATTGTAGAAAATTTTAAGGCGTTTGAAGAGTAAGAAGTGCTTTTACTAGATATTAAAGAATGAACTGTTTGTCGTTTTTAGAACTAGGACTTTATAGAGACCCATATGAAGAACACTGCTAAACTCCACCAAGGGACATATAAAAAGTTATGAATAAAAGAAAAGGCACGTAATTATCCTGAATGAGATGACCAAATACCTTAATACGTTTAACATTTTTCAATCAAAATCTAAAATGATTTTATGTTCGATAATATTATTCTAAAATTCATCAAAAATATATAATAAAAAGGAGATTAATCAAAGGGATTTGTCTTAACAGACACTAAAACATATTTATAAAGTTCTGAAGATTCTTCCAAAAAATTGCAGAGGAAGGAACACTCCCAAACACATTCTATGAGGCCATCATCACCCTGATACCAAAACCAGGCAAAGATACTACAAAAAAAGAAAATTACAGACCAATATCACTGATGAATATACATGCAAAAATCCTCAACAAAATACTAGCAAACAGAAACCAACAACACATTAAAAGGATCATACACCATGATGAAGTGGGATTTATCCCAGGGATGCAAGGATTCTTCAATATATGCAAATCAATATTAACAAATTGAAGAATAAAAACCATATGATCATCTCAATAGATGCAGAAAAAGCTTTTGACAAAATTCAACACCCGTTTATGATAAAAACTCTCCACAAAGTGGCATAGAGGGATCCTACCTCAACATAATAAAGGCCATATAGGACAAACCCACAGCAAACATCATTCTCAATGGTGAAAAACTGATAGCATTTCCTCTAACATCAGGAACAAAACAAGGATGTCCACTCTCACCACTATTATTCAACATAGTTTTGGAAGTTCTAGCCACGGCAATCAGAGAAGAAAAGGAAATAAAAGGAATACAAGTTGGAAAAGAAGAAATAAAGCTCTCACTGTTTGCAGATGACATAAGACTATACATAGAGTCTCCTAAAGATGCCACCAGAAAACTAGTAGAGCTAATCAATGAATTTGGTAAAGTTGCAGGATACATAATTAATGCACAGAAATCTCTTGCATTCCTATACACTAATGATGAAACATCTGAAAGAGAAATTAAGGATACATTTACTATTTACAACCATTTACTATTGCAACAAAAAGAATAAAATGCCTAGGAATAAAGCTATATAAGGAGACAAAAGACCTGTATACAGAAAACTATAAGACACTGATGAAAGAAATTAAAGATGATACCAACAGATGGAGAGATATACCATGTTCTTGGATTGGAAGAATTGATATTGTGAAAATGATTATATTACCCAAAGCAATCTACAGCTTCAATGCAATCCCTATCAAATTACCAATGGCATTTTTTACAGAACTAGAACAAAATATCTTAAAATTTGTAGGGAGAAACAAAAGACTCCAAAGAGCCAAAGCAGTCTTGAGGGAAAAATACGGAGCTGGAGGAATCAGACTCCTTGACTTCATACTAAACTACAAAGCTACAGTAATCAAAGTACTGGCACAAAAACAGAGTTATAGATCAATGGAACAGGATAGAAAACCCAGAGATAAACCCACGCACCTATGGTCAACTACCCTATGATAAAGGAGGCAAGGATATATAATGGAGAAAAGACAGTCTCTTCAATAAGTGGTGCTGGGAAAACTGGACAGCTACATGTAAAAGAATGAAATTAGAACACTTCCTAACACCATACACAAAAATACACTCAAAATGGATTAGAGACCTAAATGTAAGACCAGACACTATAAAACTCTTAGAGGAAAACATAGGAAGAACACTCTGACATATATCACAGCAAGATCTTTTTTGATCCACTTCCTAGAGTAATGGAAATAAAAACAAAAATAAACAAATGGGACCTAAAGCAACTTAAAACCTTTTGCAAAGCAAAGGAAACTACAAACAAGATGAAAAGACAACCCTCAGAATGGGAGAAAATATTTGCAAATGAATCAATGGACAAAGGATTAACTTCTAAAATATATAAATATCTCATGCAGCTCAATATTAAAAAAAAAAAAAAACCTACCCAAAAATGGGCAGAAGACCTAAACAGACATTTCTCCAAAGAAGACATACCGATGGCCAAGAAGCACATGAAAAACTGCTCAACATCACTAATTATTAGAGAAATGCAAATCAAAACTACAATGAGGTATCACCTCACGCCAGTTAGAATGGGCATCATCAGAAACTCTACAAACAAATGCTGGAGAGAGTGTGGAGAAAAGGGAACCCTTTTGCACTGTTGGTGGGAATGTAAATTGATACAGCCACTATGGAGCACAGTATGGAAGTTCCTTAAAAAACTAAAACTAGAATTACCATATGACACAGAAATCCCACTACTGGGCATATACCCAGAGAAAACCATAATTCAAAAAAACACATGCAAAGCAATTATACTCCAATGAAGATTTAAAATATAAAATAAAATAAAAATAATATTAAAAATATTAAAAATAATAAAATAAAAATAATATTCAAAAAAAGAAAAGAAAAGAAAAAAACAGACACATGCATCCCAATGTTCATTGCATCACTATTTACAATAGCCAGGTCATAGAATCAACCTAAATGCCCATTGACAGATGAATGGATAAAGAAGATGTGGTACATATATACAATGGAATATTACTCAGCCATAAAAAGGAATGAAGCTGGGTCATTTGTAGAGATGTGGATGAATCTAGAGATTGCCATACAGAGTGAAGTAAGTCAGAAAGAGAAAAACAAGTATCGTATATTGATGCATATATGTGGAACCTAGAAAAATGGTACAGATGAACTGCTTTGCAGAGCAGAAATTGAGTCACAGATGTAGAGAACAAATGTATGGACATCAAGGGGTGAAAGTGGTGGAGGGAGGTGGTGGTGCTGTGATGAATTGGGGGATTGGGATTGACATATATACACTAGTATGTATAAAATAGATAACTAATAAGAACTTGCTGCATAAAAAAATAAATTAAATTAAATTAAAAAAAAAACTCTGAAGATTAAAACAACATTATATTATCTCTAGAATCTACAGATGACTAGAATGGGAGAGCCCTAAATCAGATATGTCATGTATGTATGTAAGAATTTAATATATGATAAAAGAGAGATCAGAAGCCCATAGGAAGAAATGGATTGTTTAACAAATTATGTTGGAAAATTCAGCTATTTGTGGAAAAAACTCAATATAGATTCTCAACAAAATAAATTCCAGATGGATAGCAGGGTTAAATATAAAACTGTTAAACCATAAGAAAACAAGATTATGTGCTCATTTTAGCAGCAAATATACTAAAATTGAAACAGCACAGAGAAGATTTGATGTACAATTATTTTAATCCCACCCCTTAAAATAAAAAAAATAATTTAAAAGAAGTAAATATAAATCAATAGGAAACTCAGCACAGTGAATAAAAGCAAAGAAAAAAATGAAAATGGCAAGTACCAATGAATTTCATTGCATAAAAATTTTAAATTTCTGTATGTGTTAAAATACGTAAATAAAGTTAAAATTGGAAAATTTTGCAAAAATAAATTTAATTAGGATTTAACACCTTTAATATATAAAGAGATTGTAAAAATTGATTAAAAATACCCAATAGGAAAGTAGACAAAGAATATGAAAAGACAACTCTAAGGAGGTATTAAAAGTATCTAGCAGTATAACAATCAAATAAATTAAAACAATATTGAAATACCATTCTCAACATATTAAATTGGTAAGATTTATAAACCAATAATACCCACTGCTGGTAAGAATATGTAGTAAGGCAATTACTCTCACAGGTTAGTGGTAAGATTTCTAATTAATACAATCTTTCCCAGAGGTAGTTAGACAATATGCATTAAAAACTGAAATAGGGACTTCTCTAGTGGCACAGTGGTTAAAAATCTGCCTGCCAGTGCAGGGTACGATTGCTGGTCCAGGAAGATCTCACATGTCAAGGAGCAACTAAGCCTGTGCACCACAACAACTGAGCCTGCACTCTGGAGCCAGCAAGCCACAAATACTGACCCTGCATACCACAACTACTGAAGTCCACACACGTAGAGCACGTGCTACACAACAAGAGAAGCCACTGCAATGAGAAGCCCAGGTACTGCAATGAAAAATAGGCCCCACTCGTTGCAAATAGAGAAAGCCCGTGCGCAGCAATGAACACACAGTGCAGCCAAAAATAAATAAATAAATAATAAATAAATAAATAAATAAATAAATAAATAAATTAAATAATTTTAAAAAAGAATGGAAATAGGCTTTTGACTTATGGGTCATTTAAAAAATTCTATTTGTGAATACTAATTCAGGACATAAAAATTACACACATAATTAAAATACAAACGTTAAATATTAATAACTGAGAATAAATTTGTATATATATTATAGCTGCAAATTTATAAATATGCAGGAAAAATACTACAAAGAAATACACCAAAATGTTAACAGTAGTAGTTATTCCTAGTTTATGTGATTAAGGTAATTTGCTTTTCCACTGTTTTGTTTTTTTTAATTTTTATTGAAGTATGTTTTTTTTTTACTTTATTATTATTTTTTTATTATTAGTTTCTGCTTTATACCAAAGTGAATCAGTCATATATATACATCTGTTCCCACATCCCTTCCCTCTTGTGTCTCCCTCCCTCCCACCCTCCCCATCCCACACCTCCAGGTGGTCACAAAGCACCGAGCTGATCTCCTTGTGCTATGCAGCTGCTTCCCACTATCTATCTACCTTACGTTTGGTATTGTATATATGTCCATGCCTCTCTCTCGCTTTGTCACAGCTTACCCTTCTCCCTCCCCATATCCTCAAGTCCATTCTCAAGTAGGTCTGTGTCTTTATTCCTGTTTTACGCCTAGGTTCTTCATGACTTTTTTTTTCTTAAATTCCATATATATGTGTTAGCATACGGTATTTGTCTTTCTCTTTCTGACTTACTTCACTCTGTATGACAGACTCTAGGTCTATCCACCTCATTACAAATAGCTCAGTTTTGTTTCTTTTTATGGCTGAGTAATATTCCATTGTATATATGTGCCACATCTTCTTTATCCATTCATCCGATGATGGACACTTAGGTTGTTTCCATCTCCGGGCTATTGTGAATAGAGCTGCAATGAACATTTTGGTACATGTCTCTTTGAATTATGGTTTTCTCAGGGTATATGCCTAGTAGTGGGATTGCTGGGTCATATGGTAGTTCTAATTTTAGTTTTTTAAGGAACCTCCATACTGTTCTCCATAGTGGCTGTACCAATTCACATTCCCACCAGCAGTGCAAGAGTGTTCCCTTTTCTCCACACCCTCTCCAGCATTTATTGTTTCTAGATTTCTTGATGATGGCCATTCTGACTGGTGTGAGATGATATCTCATTGTAGTTTTGATTTGCATTTCTCTAATGATTAACGATGTTGAGCATTCTTTCATGTGTTTGTTGGCAGTCTGTATATCTTCTTTGGAGAAATGCCTATTTAGGTCTTCTGCCCATTTTTGGATTGGGTTGTTTGTTTTTTTGCTATTGAGCTGCATGAGCTGTTTATAAATTTTGGAGATTAATCCTTTGTCAGTTGCTTCATTTGCAAATATTTTCTCCCATTCTGAGGGTTGTCCTTTGGTCTTGTTTATGGTTTCCTTTGCTGTGCAAAAGCTTTTCAGTTTCATTAGGTCCCATTTGTTTATCTTTGTTTTTATTTCCATTTCTCTAGGAGGTGGATCCAAAAGGATCTTGCTGTGATTTATGTCATAGAGTGTTCTGCCTATGTTTTCCTCTAAGAGTTTGATAGTTTCTAGCCTTACATTTAGGTCTTGAATCCATTTTGAGCTTATTTTTGTGTATGGTTTTAGAGAATGATCTAATCTCATACTTTTAAATGTCCCTGTCCAGTTTTCCCAGCACCACTTATTGAAGAGGCTGTCCTTTCTCCACTGTACATTCCTGCCTCCTTTATCAAATATAAGTTGACCATATGTGCATGGGTTTATCTCTGGGCTTTCTATCCTGTTCCATTGATCTATCTTCCTGTTTTTGTGCCAGTACCACACTGTCTTGATTACTGTAGCTTTGTAGTATAGTCTGAAGTCAGGGAGCCTGATTCCTCCAGCTCCGTTTTTCGTTCTCAAGATTGCTTTGGCTATTCGGGGTCTTTTGATTTTCCAAACAAATTTTGAAATTTTTTGTTCTAGTTCTGTGAAAAATGCCAGTGGTAGTCTGATAGGGATTGCATTGAATCTGTAGATTGCTTTGTAGTAGAGTCATTTTCATAATATTGATTCTTCGAATCCAGGAGCATGGTATATCTCTCCATCTATTTGTATCATCTTTAATTTCTTTCATCAGTGTCTTATAATTTTCTGCATACAGGTCTTTTGTCTCCTTAGGTAGGTTTATTCCTAGATATTTTATTCTTTTTGTTGCAATGGTAAATGAGAGTGTTTTCTAGATTTCACTTTCAGATTTTTCATCATTAGTGTACAGGAATGCCAGAGATTTCTGTGCATTAATTTTGTATCCTGCTACTTTACCAAATTGATTGATTAGTTCTAGTAGTTTTCTGGTAGCATCTTTAGGATTCTCTATGTATAGTATCATCTCATCTGCAAATAGTGACAGCTTTACTTCTTCTTTTCCAATTTGGATTCCTTTTATTTCCTTATCTTCTCTGATTGCTGTGGCTAAAACTTCCAAAACTAAGTTAAATAAGAGTGGTGAGAGAGAGCAGCCTTGTCTTGTTCCTGATCTTAGTGGAAATGGTTTCAGTTTTTCACCATTGAGGATGATGCTGGCTGTGAGTTTGT
Organism: Mesoplodon mirus; assembly: GCF_964341445.2. NCBI lineage: Eukaryota > Metazoa > Chordata > Mammalia > Artiodactyla > Ziphiidae > Mesoplodon > Mesoplodon mirus. The sequence continues at coordinate 42,929,642 of NC_138992.1, read as the reverse complement.
CATATATGGCCTTTATTATGTTGAGGAAAGTTCCCTCTATGCCTACTTTCTGCAGGGTTTTTATCATAAATGGGTGTTGAATTTTGTCAAAAGCTTTCTCTGCATCTATTGAGATGATCATATGGTTTTCCTACTTCAATTTTTTAATATGGTGTATCACATTGATTGATTTATGTATATTGAAGAATCCTTGCATTCCTGGAATAAACCCCACTTGATCATGGTGTGTGATCCTTTTATTGTGCTGTTGGATTCTGTTTGCTAGTATTTTGTTGAGGATTTTTGCATCTATGTTCATCAGTGATATTGGCCTGTAGTTTTCTTTCTTTGTGACATCCTTGCCTGGTTTTGGTATCAAGGTGATGGTGGCCTCATAGAATGAGTTTGGGAGCGTTCCTCCTTCTGCTGTATTTTGGAAGAGTTTGACAAGATAGGTGTTAGCTCTTCTCTAAATGTTTGATAGAATTCGCCTGTGATGCCATCTGGTCTTGGGCTTTTGTTTGTTGGAAGATTTTTTATCACAGTTTCAATTTCAGTGCTTGTGATTGGTCTATTCATATTTTCTATTTCTTCCTGAGTCAGTCTTGGCAGGTTGTGCATTTTTAAGAATTTTCCCATTTCTTCCAGGTTGTCCATTTTATTGGCATAGAGTTTCTTGTAGTAATCTCTCATGATCTTTTGTATTTCTGCAGCGTCAGTTGTTACTTCTCTTTTTTCACTTCTAATTCTATTGATTTGAGTCTTCTCCCGTTTTTTCTTGATGAGTCTGGCTAATGGTTTATCAATTTTGTTTATCTTCTCAAAGAACTAGCTTTTAGTTTTATTGATCTTTGCTATCGTTTCTTTCATTTCTTTTTCTTTTATTTCTGATCTGATCTTTATGATTTCTTTCCTTCTGCTCACTTTGGGGGTTTTTTGTTCTTCTTTCTCTAATTGCTTTACGTGCAGGGTCAGGTTGCTTACTCGAGATGTTTCCTGTTTCTTAAGGTGGGATTGTATTGCTATAAACTTCCCCCTTAGAACTGCTTTTGCTGCATCCCATAGGTTTGGGGTCGTCGTGTCTCCATTGTCATTTGTTTCTAGGTTTTTTTTAATTTCCTCTTTGATTTCTTCAGTGATCACTTCGTTATTAAGTAGTGTATTGTTTAGCTTCCATGTGTTTGTATTTTTTACAGATCTTTTCCTGTAATTGATGTCTAGTCTCATAGCATTGTGGTCAGAAAAGACACTTGATACAATTTCAATGTTCTTAAATTTACCAAGGCTTGTTTTGTGACCCAAGATATGATCTATCCTGGAGAATGTTCCATGAGCACTTGAGAAAAATGTGTATTCTGTTGTTTTTGGATGGAATGTCCTATAAATATCAATTAAGTCCATTTTGTTTAAGGTATCATTTAAAGCTTGGGTTTCCTTATTTATTTTCATTCTTGATGATCTGTCCATTGGTGAAAGTGGGATGTTGAAGTCCCCTACTATGAGTGTGTTACTGTCAATTTCCCCTTTTATGGCTTTTAGTGTTTCCCTTATGTACTGAGGTGCTCCTATGTTGGGTGCATAAATATTTACAATTGTTATATCTTCTTCTTGGATCGATCCCTTGATCATTAGGTAGTGTCCTTCTCTGTCTTTTCTAATAGTCTTTATTTTAAAGTCTATTTTGTCTGATATAAGAATTGCTACTCCAGCTTTCTTTTGATTTCCATTTGCATGGAATATCTTTTTCCATCCCCTTACTTTCAATCTGTATGTGTCTCTAGGTCTGAAGTGGGTGTCTTGTAGACAGCATATATATGGGTCTTGTTTTTGTATCCATTCAGCCAATCTGTGTCTTTTGGTGGGAGAATTTGGTCGATTTACATTTAAGGTAATTATTGATATGTATGTTCCTATTCCCATTTCCTTAATTGTTTTGGGTTGTTTATTGTAGGTCTTTTCCTTCTGTTGTGTTTCTTGCCTAGAGAAGTTCCTTTAGAATTTGTTGTAAAGCTGGTTTGGTGGTGCTGAACTCTCTCAGCTTTTGCTTGTCTGTAAAGGTTTTAATTTCTCCATCAAATCTGAATGAGATCCTTGCTGGGTAGAGTAATCTTGGTTGCAGGTTTTTCTCCTTCATCACTTTAAATATGTCCTGCCACTCCCTTCTGGCTTGTAGAGTTTCTGCTGAGAGATCAGCTGTTAACCTGATGGGGATTCCCTTGTGTGTTATTTGTTGTTTTTCCCTTGCTGCTTTTAATATGCTTTCTTTGTGTATAATTTTTGACAGTTTGATTAATATGTGTCTTGGTGTATTTCTCCTTGGATTTATTCTGTATGGGACTCTCTGTGCCTCCTGGACTTGTCTGACTATTTCCTTTCCCATATTAGGGAAGTTTTCAACTATAATCTCTTCAAATATTTTCTCAGTCCCTTTCTTTTTCTCTTCTTCTTCTGGAACCCCTATAATTCGAATGTTAGTGCATTTAATGTTGTCCCAGAGGTCTCTGAGACTGTCCTCTCTTCTTTTCATTCTTTTTTCTTTATTCTGCTCTGCAGAAGTTATTTCCACTATTTTATCTTCCACCTCACTTATCCGTTCTTCTGCCTCAGTTATTCTGCTATTGATCCCATCTAGAGTATTTTTCATTTCATCTATTGTGTTTATAATTGATGCTTGATTCATCTTTAGTTCTTCTAGGTCCTTGTTAACTGTTTCTTGCATTTTGTCTATTCTATTTCCACGATTTTGGATCATCTTTACTATCATTATTCTGAATTCTTTTTCAGGTAGACTGCCTATTACCTCTTCATTTGTTAGGTCTGGTGGGTTTTTATCTTGCTTCTTCACCTGCTGTGTTTTTTTCTGTCTTCTCATTTTGCTTTTCTTACTGTGTTTGGGGTCTCCTTTTTGCAGGCTGCAGATTCGTAGTTCCCGTTGTTTTTGGTGTCTCTCCCCAGTGGCTAAGGTTGTTTCAGTGGGTTGTTTAGGCTTCCTGGTGGAGGGGACTAGTGCCTGTGTTCTGGTGGATGAGGCTCCATCTTGTCTTTCTGGTGGACAGGTCCACGTCTGGTGGTGTGTTTTGGGGTGTCTGCAGACTTTTTATGATTTTAGGCAGCCTCTCTGCTAATGGGTGGCGTTGTGTTCCTGTCTTGCTAGTTGCTTGGCATAGGGTGACCAGCACTGTAGCTTGTTGGTCATTGAGTGAAGCTGGGTGGTGGTGTTGAGATGGAGATCTCTGGGAGATTTTCACCACTTGATATTATGTGGAGCTGGGAGGTCTCTTGTGGACCCGTGTCCTGAAGTTGGCTCTCCCACTTCAGAGGCACAGCACTGACTCCTGGCTGCAGCACCAAGAGCCTTTCATCTACCTGGCTCAGAATAAAAGGGAGAAAATGTAGAAAGAAAGAATTAGTAGAAGAAAGAAAGAGAGAAAGAAAGAGGGAAGGAATGAAGAAGGAAAGAAAAAAAGAAAGGAGGGAGGGCTGGAGGGAGGAAAGAAAGAAAGAAAGAAAGAGAGAAAGAACGAAAGACAGGAGGGAGGAAGGAAGGAAAGACAGAAAGAAAGAAAGAAAAAGAAAGAAAGAAAGAAAGAAAGAAAGAAAGAAAGAAAGAAAGAAAGAAAGAAAGAAAGAAAGAAAGAAAGAAAGGCGGGAGGGTGGGAGGGTGGGAGGGAGGAAGTGAAGGTAGGAAAAAGAGAAAGAAGATAAAGTAAAATAGAATAAAGTATGATAAAATATAGTAGCATTATTAAAATAAAAAAGTAATTATTAAAAAAAAAAACGTACGGATAGAACCCTGGGACAGTTGGTGGAAGCAAAGCTATACAGAGAAAATCTCACACAGAATCATACACATACACATACTCATTCGCAAAAAGAGAATGAGTGGGGGGGCTTCCCTGGTGGTGCAGTGGTTGAGAATCTGCCTGCTAATGCAGGGGACACGGTTTCGAGCCCTGGTCTGGGAGGATCCCACATGCCACGGAGCAACTAGGCCCGTGAGCCACAGCTACTGAGCCTGCGCGTCTGGAGCCTGTGCTCCGCAACGAGAGGCCGCGATAGTGAAAGGCCCGCGCACCGTGATGAAGAGTGGCCCCCGCTTGCCACAACTAGAGAAAGCCCTCGCACAGAAATGAAGACCCAACACAGCAGAAATAAATAAATAAATTACTAAAAAAAAAAAAAAAGAGAGAGAACAAGGGGAAAAGTATCATAAATCTTGCTCTTAATGTCCACCTCCTCAATTTGGGATAATTTGTTGTAAAAAGAGTAAAAGGGGAAAAAGTCTTAAATCTTGCTCTCAAAGTCCACCTCCTCAATTTGGGACGATTTGTTGTCTATTCATGTATTCCACAGATGCAGGGTACATCAAGTTGATTGTGGAGCTTTAATCCGCTGCTTCTGAGGCTGCACAGAGAGATTTCCCTGTCTCTTCTTTGTTCTCACAGCTCCTGGGTCTCAGCTTTGGATTTGGCCCCGCCTCTCCGTGTAGGTCTCCGGAGGGCGTCTGTTCTTCACTCAGACTGGACGGGTTTAAAGAAGCCGCTGATTCAGGGGCTCTGGCTCACTCAGGCAGAGGGGAGTGAGGGGCACAGAGTGTGGGGCGAGCCTGCGGCGGCAGAGGCCGGCGTGACATTGAACCAGCCCGAGGTGCTCCGTGCGCTTTCCTGGGGTAGCTGTCCCTGGATCCCTGGACCCTGGCAGTGGCGGCCTGCAAAGGCTCCCTGGAAAGGGGGCGTGGACAGTGACCTGCACTCGCACACAGGCCTCTTGGCGGCAGCAGCAGCCCCAGCGTCCCACTCCCGTCTCCGGGGTCCGCGCCTTTAGCCACGGTTAGCGCCCGTCTCTGGAGCTCCTTTAAGCAGCGCTCTTAATCCCCTCTCCTCGTGCACCAGGAAACAAAGAGGAAAGAAAAAGTCTCTTGCCTCTTCGGCAGCTCCAGACTTTTTCCCGGACTCCCTCCGGGCTAGCCATGGTGCACTAACCCCTTCAGGCTCTCTTCCTGCCTCCAGCCCCAGTCCTCTCCCTGTGCTCTGACTGAAACCCGATGCCCGAGCCTCAGCTCCCAGCCCTGCCCGCCCCGGCGGCAGAGCAGACAAGACTCTCGGGCTGGTGAGTGCCTGAGGGCACCGATCCTCTGTGCGGGAATCTCTCCGCTTTGCCCTATGCACCCTTGTTGCTCTGCTCTCCTCCGCTACTCCGAAGCTTTCCCCATCTGCCACCTGCAGTCTCTGCCCGCGAAGGGGCTTCCTAGTGTGTGGAAACCTTTCCTCCTTCACGGCTCCCTCCCACTGGTGCAGGTCCCGTCCCTATCCTTTTGTCTCTGTTTATTCTTTTTTCTTTTGCCCTACCCAGGTATGTGGGGAGTTTCTTGCCTTTTGGGGGGGTCTGAGGTCTTCTATCAGCATTCAGTAGGTGTTCTGTAGGAGTTGTTCCACGTGTAGATGAATTTCTGATGTACCTGTGGGGAGGAAGGTGATCTCCGCATCTTACTATTCTGACATCTTCCCCTGGAACCTGAAGTATGGTTGATTTACAATGTTATGTTAGTTTCAGGTGTACAGCAAAGTGAATCATTTATATATGTATATGTATATGTATATGTATATATATATATATATATATATATATATATATATATATATATATATATATATCCCCTCTTGTTTAGATTCTTTTCCCATATAAGACATTACAGAGTACTGAGTAGAGTTCCCTGTGCTATAAAGTAGGTCTTTATTACTTATCTACCAAAAATTATCTATTTTATATATAGTAGTGTGTATATGTCAATCCCCAATCTCCCAATTTATCCCTCCCCCCCACTTTCCTCCCTGGTAACCATAAGTTTGTTTTCTATATTTGTGACTCTTTTCTGTTTTGTAAATAAGTTCACTTTTATCACTTTTTTTAGATTCCACATAAAAGTGATATCATATGACATTTGTCTTTGTCTGACTTGCTTCACTTAGTATAATAATATCTATGTCCATCCATGTTGCTGCAAATGGCATTATTTCATTCTTTTTATGACTAATATTCCACTGTATATAAGTGTCACATCTTCTGTATCCATTCATCTGTTGATGAATATTTAGGTTGCTTTCAAGTCTTGGCTATTGTAAAGAGTTCTGCTATGAATATTGGGGTGCACGTATCTTTTAAAATTAGATTTTTCCCTGGGTATATGCCCATGAGGGGAATTGCTGGATCATATGGTAGTTCTATTTTTAGTTTTTTTAAGGAACCTCCATATTGTTCTCCATAATGGTTGTACCAATTTACATTCCCAACAACAGTATACAAGGGTTCTCTTTTCTGCCCACCCTCAATGCCATTGGTAACCTTTTATTTAGAACTTTTGCCTATTTTTGATTCAGTTGTCTGTTTTTTTTTTTTTTTTTTTTTGACACAGAGCTACTTGAGCTGTTTGTATATTTTGGAGATTAATTCCTTGTTGGTCACATCATTTGCAAATATTTTCTCCCATTCTGTTGTCTTTTTGTTTTATTTATGGTTTGATTTGTTGTGAAGAGGCTTTTAATTTTAACTAGGTCAATTTGTTTAATTTTGTTTTTATTTTCATTAACCTAGAAGGTACATCATAAAAGATATTGCTGTGATTTATGTCAGAGAGTGTTCTATGTTTTCCTCTAAGAGTTTTATAGTGCCTGGCATTACATTTAGGTCTTTGATTCATTTTGACTTTATTTTTGTGTATGGTGTTAGAGGGTGTTCTAATTTCATTTCTTTTTACATGTAGCTCTCCAGTTTTCCTAGCACCATTTATTGAAGAGACTGTCTTTTCTCCATTGTATAGTCTTGCCTCCTTTGTCATATATTAGGTGACCATAGATGCATGGGTTTATCTCTGGGTTTTCTATCCTGTTCCATTGATCTATATTTCTGTTTTTGTAACTGACTGTCTTGATAACTGTAGCTTTATAATATGGTCTGAAGTCAGGGAGGATTGCTTTGGCTATTCAAGGTCTTTTGTGTTTCCATATAAATTTTAGAATTTTTTGTTCTAGTTTCATGAAAGATGCCATTGGTAACTTTATAGGGATTGCACTGAATCTGTAGATTGCCTTGGGTAGTATATTAATTTTGACAGTACTTATTCTTCCAATCCAAGAATATGATATATCTTTCCACTTGTCTGTGTTGTTCTTGATTTCTTTCATCAGTGTCTTACAGTTTTCAGCATAGAGCTCTTTTGTCTCCTGAGTTAGGTTTATTCCTAGGTATTTTATTCTTCTTGATAAGATGGTAAATGGGATTGTTTCACAGATTTTTCTTTCTGATCTTTTGTTGTTAGTGTAAAGGAATACAAGAGATTTCTCTTTTTTTTAATTTTTGAATTTTATTTTATTTATTTTTTATACAGCAGGTCCTTATTAGTCATCAATTTTATATGTGTCACTGTATACATGTCAATCCCAATAGACCAATTCATCACACCACAATGCCCCCATTCCCCCACCATGTTCCCCCCTTGGTGTCCATACTTTTGTTCTCTACACCTGTGACTCAATTTCTGCCCTTCAAACTGGTTCATCTGTACCATTTTCCTAGGTTCCACATATATGTGTTAACATATTTGTTTTTCGCTTTCTGACTTACTTCACTCTACGTGACAGTCTCTAGATCCATCCACGTCTCTACAAATGACCCAATTTCTTTCCTTTTTAAGACTAATATTCCATTGTATATATGTAGCATAATTCTTTATCCATTTGTCTGTCAATGGGCATGTAGGTTGCTTCCATGACCTGGCTATTGCAAATAGTGCTGCAATGAATATTGGGGTACAGGTGTCTTTTTAAAATATGGTTTTCTCTGGGTATATGCCCAGTAGTGGGATTGCTGGGTCATATGGTAGTTCTATTTTTAGTTTTTTTAAGGAACCTTCATACTGTTCTCCATAGTGGCTGTATCAATTTACATTCCCACTAACAGTGTAAAAGGGTTTCCTTTTCTCCACATCCTCTCCAGCATTCATTGTTGTAGATTTTCTGATGATGCCCATTCTAACTGGTATAAGGTGATACCTCATTGTAGTTTTGATTTGCATGTCTCTAATAATTAGTGATGTTGAGCAGCTTTTCATGTGCTTCTTGGACATCTGTATATGTTCTTTGGAGAAATGTCTATTTAGGTGTTCTACCCATTTTTGGATTGGGTTGTTTCGTTTTTTTTTAATATTGAGCTGCATGAGCTGTTCATATATTTTGGAGATTAACCCTTTATCCATTGATTCATTGGCAAATATTTTTGCTCATTCAGAGGATTGTCTTTTCATCTTGTTTGTAGTTTCCTTTGCTTTGTGAAAGCTTTTAAGTTTCGTTAGGTCTCATTTGTTTATTTTTGTTTTTATTTCCATTATTCTAGGAAGTGGATCAAAAGAGATCTTGCTGTGATTTATGTCAAAGAGTATTCTTCCTATGTTTTCCTCTAAGAGTTTTATAATGTCTGGTCTTACATTTAGGTCTCTAATCCATTTTGAGTTTATTTTTGTGTATGGTGTTAGGGAATGTTCTAATTTCATTCTTTTACATGCAGCTGTCCAGTTTTCCAGGCACCACTTATTGAAGAGACTGTCTTTTCTCCATTATATATCCTTGCCTCCTTTGTCATAGATTAGTTGACCATAGGTGCATGGGTATATCTCTGGGCTTTCTATCTTCCTCCATTATCGATGTTTCTGTTTGTGTGCCAGTAGCATATTGTCTTCATTACTGTAGCTTTGTAGTATAGTCTGAAGTCAGGGAGTCTGATTCCTCCAGCTCCATTTTTTTTTCCCCTCAAGACTGCTTTGGCTATTTGGGGTCTTTTGTATGTCAGTACAAATTTTAAGAGTTTTTGTTCTAGTTCCATAAAAAATGCCATTGGTAATATGATAGGGATTGCATTGAATCTGTGGGTTGCTTTGGGTAGTATAGTCATTTTCACAATATTGATTCTTTCAATCCAAGTACATGGTATATCTCTCCATATGTTGGTATCATCTTTAATTTCTTTCATCAGTGTCTTATAGTTTTCTGTATACAGGTCTTTTGTCTTCTTTGGTAGGTTTATTCCTAGGTATTTTATTCTTTTTGTTGCAGTGGTAAATGGGAGTGTATCCTTAATTTCTCTTTCAGATGTTTCATCATTAGTGTATAGGAATGCAAGAGATTTCTGTGCATTAATTATGTATCCTGCAACTTTACCAAATTCATTGATTAGCTCTACTAGCTTTCTGGTGGCATCTTTAGGATACTCTATGTATAGTAACATGTCATCTGCAAACAGTGACAGTTTTACTGCTTCTTTTCCAATTTGTATTACTTTTATTTCTTTTTCTTCTCTGTTTGCATGGCTAGAACTTCCAAAACTATGTTGAATAATAGTGGTGAGAGTGGACATCCTTGTCTGGTTCCTGATGTTAGAGGAAATGCTATCAGTTTTTCACCATTGAGAATGATGTTTGTTGTGGGTTTGTCCTATATGGCCTTTATTATGTTGAGGTAGGATCCCTCTATGCCCACTTTCTGGAGAGTTTTTATCATAAACGGGTGTTGAATTTTGTCAAAAGCTTTTTCTGCATCTATTGAGATGATCATATGGTTTTTATTCTTCAGTTTGCTAATATGGTTTATCACATTGATTGGCTTATGTACCTTGAAGAATCCTTGCATCTCTGGGATAAATCCCACTTGATCATGGTGTATGATCCTTTTAATGTGTTGTTGGATTCTGTTTGCCAGTATTTTGTTGAGGATTTTTTCATCTATATTCATCAGTGATATTGGTCTGTAATTTTCTTTTTTTGGAGTATCTTTGTCTGCTTTTGGTATCTGGGTGATGGTGGCCTCATAGAATCACTTTGGGAGTATTCCTTCCTCCACAAATTTTTGGAAGATTTTGAGAAGAATGGGTGTTAGCTCTTCTCTAAATGTTTGATAGAATTCACCTGTGAAGCCATCTGGTCCTGGACTCTGTTTGTTAGAAGATTTTTAATCACAGTTTCAATTTCATTACTTGTGATTGGTCTGTTCATATTTTCTATTTCTTCCTGGTTCAGTCTTGGAAGTTTCTAACTTTCTAAGAATTTGTCCATTTCTTCCAGGTTGCCCATTTTATTGGTATGGAGTTGCTTGTAATAGTCTCAGGATGATTTGTATTTCTGCAGTGTCTGTTGTAACTTCTTTTTCATTTCTAATTTTATTTATTTGAGTCCTCTTCCTCTTTTTCTTGATGAGTCTGGCTAATGGTTTATCAATTTCATTTATCTTCTCAAAGAACCAGCTTTTAGTTTTATTGATCTTTGCTATTGTTTTCTTTGTTTCTATTTCATTTATTTCTGCTCTGATCTTTATGATTCTTTCCTTCTACTAACTTTGGGTTTTGTTTGTTCTTCTTTCTCTAGTTCCTTTAGGTGTAAGGTTAGATTGTTTATGTGAAATTGTTCTTGTTTCTTGAGGTAGGCTTGTGTAGCTATAAACTTCCCTCTTACAACTGTTTTTGCTGCATCCCATTGGTTTTGGATCAACATGTTTTCATTGTCATTTTTCTCTAGGTATTTTTTTATTTCCTCCTTGATATCTTCAGTGATCTTTTGGTTATTTAGTAACGTATTGTTTAGCCTCCATGTGTTTGTGCTTTTTACCCTTTTTTCCCTGTAATTCACTTCTAATCTCATAGTATTGTGGTCAGAAAGGATGCTTCATATGATTTCAATTTTCTTTAAATTACTGAGGCTTGATTTGTGACCCAAGATGTGATCTATCCTGGAGAATGTTCCGTGCGCACTTGAGAAGAAAGTGTAATCTGCTGTTTCTGGCTGGAATGTCCTGTAAATATCAGTTAAATCTATCTGGTCTATTCTGTCATTTAAACCTTCTCTTTCCTTATTTATTTTCATTTTGGATGATCTGTCCATTGGTGTAAGTGAGGTGTTAAAGTCCCCCATTATTATTGTGTTACTGTTGATTTCCTCTTTTAGAGCTGTTTTCAGTTGCCTTATGTATTGAGGTTCTCCTATGTTGGGTGCATATATATTTATACTTGTTATATCTTCTTCTAGGATTGACCCCTTCATCATTATGTAGTGTCCTACCATGTCTCTTGTAATATTCTTTATTTTAAAATCTATTTTATCTGATTTGAGTATTGCTACTCCAGCTTTCTTTTGATTTCCATTTGCATGGAATATCTTTTTCCATCCCCTCAATTTCAGTCTGTATGTGTCCCTAGGTCTGAAGTGGTTCTCTTGTAGACAGCCTATAGGTGGGTCTTGTTTTTGTATCCATTCAGCGAACCTGTGTCTTTTGGTTGGAGCATTTAATCCATTCATGTTTAAGGTAATTATCAATATGTATGTTCCTACTACCATTTTCTTAATTGTTATGGGCTTGTTTTTGTAGGTCATTTTCTTCTCTTGTGTTTCCCACTTAGAGAAGTTACTTTAGCATTTGTTGTAGAGCTGCATTGGTGGTGCTGAATTCTCTTAGCTTTTGCTTATCTGTAAAGCTTTTGATTTCTCCATCGAATCTGAATGAGATCCTTGCTGGGTAGAGTAATCTTGGTTGTAGGTTCTTCCCTTTCATCACTTTAAGTATATCATGCCACTGCCTTTTGTCTTGTAGAGTTTCTGGTCAGAAATCAGTTGTTAACCTTATAGGAGTTCCCTTGTATGTTATTTGTCATTTTTCTCTTGTCGCTTTCAATAATTTTTCTTTGTCTTTAATTTCTGCCAGTTTGATTACTACGTGTCTCGGCTTGTTTCTCCTGGGGTTTATCCTGAGTGGGACTCTTTGCACTTCCTGGAGTTGGGTGGCTATTCCCTTTCCCATGTTAGGGAAGTTTTCAACTATAATCTCTTCAAATATTTTATCGGGTCCTTTCTCGCTCTGTTCTCCTTCTGAGACCCCTATTATGAGAAAGTTGTTGTGTTTGATGTTGTCCCAGGGGTCTCTTAGGCTGTCTTCATTTCTTTTCATTCTTTTTTCTTTATTCTGTTCCACAGCAGTGAATTCCACCATTCTGTCTTCCAGGTGACTTATCTGTTCTTCTGCCTCAGTTATTCTGCTATTGATTCTTTCTAGTGTATTTTTCATTTCAGTTATTGTATTGCTCATCTCTGTTTGTTTGTTCTTTAATTCTTCTATGTCTTTGTTAAACATTTCGTGCATCTTCTCGATCTTTGCCTCCATTCTTTTTCTGAGGTCCTGGATCATCTTCACTATCATTATTCTGAATTCTTTTTCTGGAAGGTTGCCTATCTCCACTTCATTTAGTTGTTTTTCTGTGGTTTTACCTTATTCCTTCATCTAGTACATAGCCCTCTGCCTTTTCATTTTGTCTATCTTTCTGTGAATGTGGTTTTTTTTCCCACAGGCTGCAGCAATATGATTCTTCTCACTTCTACTGTCTGCCCTCTGGTGGATGAGGCTATCTAAGAGGCTTGTGCAAGTTCCCTGATGGGAGGGACTGGTGGTGTGTAGAGCTTGCTGTTGCTCTGTTGGGCAGAGCTCAGTAAAACTTTAATCTGTTTGACTGCTGATGGGTGGGGCTGGTTTCCCTCCCTGTTGGTTGTTTGGTCTGAAGCAACCCAACACTGGAGCCTACCTGGGCTTTTTGGTGGGCCTAATGTGGACTCTGGGGCAGAGCTCACACCAAGAAGTACTTCCCAGAACTTCTGCTGCCAGTGTCCTTGTCCCCCTGGTGAGCCACAGCCACCACCCTCTTCTGCAGGAGACCCTCCCTCCAACAGTAGCAGGTAGGTCTGGTTCAGTCTCCCCTGACATTACTGCTCCTTCCCCTGGTTCCTGATGCACACACTACTTTGTGTGTCCCCTCCAGGAGTGTATTCTCTGTCTCCCCCAGTCCTGTCAAAGTCCTGCAGTCGAATCCAACTAGGCTTCAAAGTCTGATTCTCTAGGAATTCCTCCTCCCTTTGCCAGACTCCCAGTTTGGGAACCTGACGTGGGGCTCAGAACTTTCACTCCAGTGGGTGGACTTCTGTGGTATAAGTGTTCTTCTGTCTGTGAGTCACCCACCCAGCAGTTATGGGATTTGATTTTACTGTGATTGTGCCCCTCCTACCATCTCATTGTGGCTTCTCCTTTGTCTTTGGATATGGGGTATCTTTTTTAGTGAGTTCCAGCATCTTCCTCCTGAAGATTGTCCAGCAGCTATGTGTGATTCTGGTGTTCTCAGAATAGGGAGTGAGAGCACATCCTTCTACTCTGCCATCGAGGTTTCTGTGTATTAATTTTTTATCCTGAAACTTTCCAAATTCATTGATGAGCTCTGGTAGTTTTCTGGTAGCATCTTTAGAATTTTCTATGTATAGTATTATGTCATCTGCAAACAGTGACAATTTTACTGCTTCTTTTCCAATTTGAATTCCTTTTATTTAGTTTTATTCTATGATTGCTATGGCTCAGGCTTCCAAAACTATGTTGAATAAAGGTGGTGCAAATGGACATCCTTCAGCTTTTCACCATTGAGAATGATGTCAGCCATGGGTTTTTCATATATGGCCTTTATTATGTTGATGTAAGTTCCCTCTATTCCCACTTTCTGGAGAGTTTTCATCATGAATGTTGTTGGATATTGGCAAAAGCTTTTCCTGCATCTGTTGAGATGATTGTATGGTTTTTATTCTTCAGTTTGTTAATGTGGTGTCTCACACTGATTGATTTGCAGATATTGAAGAATCCTTGCATCCCTGGGATAAATCTCACTTGATTAGGGTGCATGATCCTTTTAATGTTGTTGCTGGATTCGGTTTGATAGTATTTTGTTGAGTATTTTTGCATGTATGTTCATCAGTGATATTGGTCTGCAATTTTCTTTTTTGTGATATCTTTGTCTGGTTTTGGTATCAGAGTGATTGTAGCCTCTTAGAATGAGCTGGGAGTGATCTTTCTTTTGCAATTTGTTGAAAGAGTTTTAGAAGGATAGGTATTAACTCTTCTCTAAATGATAGAATTTGCCTGTGAAGCTATCTGGTCCTGGACTTTTGTTAGTTAGACGTTTTTTAATCACTGTTTCAATTTCAGTACTTTTTAATTGTCTGTTCATATTTTTGAGTCTGGCTAAAGGCTTATGTATTTTGTTTATCTTCTCAAAGAACCAACTTTTAGTTTCATTGACCTTTGCTATTGTTTTCTTTGTTTCTATTTCATTTATATCTTCTCTGATCTTTCTGATTTCTTTCCTTCTAGTAACTTTGGGTTTTGTTTGTTCCTCTTTCTCTACTTGCTTTAAGTGTAATGTTAGGTTATTTATTTGAGATTTTTCTTGTTTCCTGATGTAAGATTGTATTGCTATAAACTTCCCTCTTAGAACTGCTTTGGCTGTGTCCCAAAAGTTTTGGACCGTCGTTTATTCATTGTCATTTGTCTCTAGATATTTTTTTGATTTCCTCTTTCATTTCTTCAGTGATCCACAGTTGTTTAGTAACATATTGTTTAGCCTCCATGTGTTTGTGTTTTTTACACTTTTTTTTTCCTGTAATTTATTTCTAATCCCATAGCTTTGTGGTTGGAAAAGATGTTTCATATGATTTCAATTTTCTTAAATTTACCAAGGCTTGATTTTTGGCCAAAGATGTGATCTATCCTGGAGAATGATCTGTGTGTGAGTGAGAAGAAAGTGTATTTGACTGCTTTCAGATGTAATGTTCTATAAATATTAATTAAGTGCATCTGGTTTAATGTGTCATTTAAGCTTGCGTTTCCTTATTGATTTTCTGTCTGGATGATCTGTCCATTGATGAGAGTAAGGTACTAAAGTTCCCCACTGTTACTGTATTACTGTCAGTTTCTCCTTTTATAGCTGTTAGCATTTGGCTTGTATACTGAGGTGCTCCTATGTTGGGTGTATGTATATTTACAGTTGTTTTATTTTCTTCTTGGATTGATCCTTTGATCATTATGTAGTGTCCTTCTTTGTCTCTTGTAACATTCCTTATTTTAAAGTGTATTTTGTCTGATATGAGTATTGCTACTCCAGCTTTCTTTTGATATTCGTTTGCATGGAATATCTTTTTCCATCCCCTCACTTTCAGTCTGTATGTGTCCCTAAGTCTGAAGTGGGTCTCATATATAACATATATATGGGTTTTGTTTTTGTATCCATTCAGCTAGTCTATGTCTTTTGGTTGGAACATTTAATCCATTTATATTTAAGGTAATTATTGATATGAATATTCTTATTGCCATTTTGTTAATTGTTTTGGATTTGTTTTTGAAGGTCTTTTTTCTTCCTTTTCTCTTTTATTCTCTTCTCTTGTGATTTGATGTCTATCTTTAGTGATGTGCTTGGATTGCTTTTCTTTTGTTTGTGTGTATCTATTATAAATTTTGGTTTGTTGTTTCCATGAGGTTTTGATATAGTAGTCTATAGGTAAAGATTTTTTTTTTTTTTTTTTTTTTTTTTTGCAGTACATGGACCTCTCACTGTTGTGGCCTCTCCCGTTGTGGAGCACAGGTCCTGGATGCACAGGCTCAGCAGCCATGGCTCACAGGTCCAGCCGCTCTGTGGCATGTGGGATCCTCCCAGACCGGGGCATGACCCTGCATCCCCTGCATCGGCAGGCAGACTCTCAACCACTGCGCCACCAGGGAAGCCCCAAGAAGATTGTTTTAAGTTGCTAATCTCTTAATTTCAAATGCATTTCCAATATCCTGCTTTTATACTCTCCTCTTCTCATGATTGCTGGTTTTGATATCATATTTGTGTGTGTGGATGAGTTCGTATTTTTACTTTATGTTTCCCTTTACCAGTGATCTTTCCAATTTGTAATTTTCTTGATTTTAGTTGTGGCCTCTTCTTTTCTGCCTAGAGAAGTTCCTTTAGGATTTATTGTAACACTGATTTGGTGGTGCTGAATTCTTTTAGCTTTTGCTTGTCTGTAAAACTTTTGAATCCTCCATCCAATCTGAATGATAGCCTTGCTTTTTATAGTATTCTTGGTTGTAGGTTTTTCCCTTTCATCACTTTAAATATATCATGCTACTCCTTTCTGGCCTACAGAGTTTCTGCTGAAAAATCAGCTGATAACCTTGGGGGGGGTTCCCTTGTATGTTCTTTGTTGTTTTTCCCTTGTTGCTTTTGACATTTTTTCTTTGTCTTTAATTTTTGTCAGTTTGATTAATACGTGTCTCAGTGTGTTCCTCCTTGGGTTTATGTTGTATCGGACTCTCTGTGCTTCTTGGACTTGAATGAGTGTTTCCTTTCTCATGTTAGGGAAGTTTTCAGATATAATCTCTTCAAATATTTTCTCAGGCCCTTTCTCTCTCTCTTCTCCTTCTGGTACCCCTATAATGTGAATGTTGGTGCATTTAATGTAGTCCCAGAGACTGTTCTCATTTCTTTTCATATTCTTTTCCTTTGTTATGTTCCATAGCAGTGATTTTCACCATTCTGTCTGACAACTCACTTAGTTGTTCTGCCTCACTATACTGTATTGATTCTTTCTGTGTATTTTTCACTCCAGTTATTGTATTGTTCATCTGTGTTTGTTTGTTCTTTAAATCTCCTAGCTCTTTGTTAAACATTTATTGTAACATCTTGGTCTGTGTCTCCATTCTTTTTCCAAGATCTTGGATAATCTTTATTATCATTACTCTAAATTCTTTTTCATGTAGGTTGCCTATCTCCTCTTCATTTAGCTGTTCTTGTGGTTTTTATCTTATTCCTTCGTCTGATGCATATTTCTCTGCCATCTCATTTTATCTAACTTTCTGTGTTTGTGGACTCCTTTCCAGCTGGAGGATCATAGCTCTCCCTGTTTCTGGTGTCTGCCCTCTGGTGGGTGAGTTTGGTCCTGAGGCTTCTTGTGGAGGCTTTCTGGTGGGAGGGGCTGGTGCCTGCCCACTGGTGGTTGGAGCTGGGTCTTGTCCCTCTGGTGGGCAGTGCTGTGTCTAGGGGTGTGTTTATAGGTGGCTGTGAGCTTAGTATGGCTTTAAGCAGCCTGTCTGCTGATGGGTGGGTCTGTGTTCCCATCCTGCTGGTTGTTTGGCCTGAGGCATTCCAGCATTGGAGCCTGTAGGTTATTGGTGGGGCCAGGTCTTGATGCCAAAATGGGGACCTCTGGGTGAGCTTACGCCAATCAATATTCTCTGGGGCCTCTGCCACCAGTGTCCTTGCCCACCCCCAGTGAGCCGCAGCTGATGCCCACCTCCCCAGGAAACCCTCCATCTCATAGGTAGGTTCAGCCCCAGCTCCTATTGGGTTATTGCTTTGTGCTGGGTCCCAGTGTATGTGAAATCTTGTGTGCGACCTCCAGGAATGGAGTTTCTGTTTCTCCCATTCCTGTGGAGCTCCTGCACTCAAGTTCTGCTGGCCTTCAAAGGCAAATGCTTTGGGGATCTTCCTCCTGATGCCAGACCCTCAGCCTGAGGAGACTGATGGGCTCAGGACTCACTCTTGTGGGAGAACCTCTGCAATATAATTATTTTCCAGTTTTGGGTTGTCCACCTGGCAGGTATGTGATATGATTATGTCATGAAAGCACCCTTCTTGCCATCTCACTGTGGCTTCTTTTTGTCTTTGAATGTCAAATATCTTTCTTGGTGGGTTCCAGTCTTTTTTATTGATCGATTTTCAGCAGTTAGTTGTGATTTTGGTGTTTCTGTGAGAGGAGGTGAGCTCAAGTCCTTCTAGTCCACCCTCTTTTCTGGAATCAAAGGGCTACTTTTAGATTGGATACTTGCTGTCTCCTCAGTGTGTGCTGGCCGTTATCCCCCTGATATGGGGTGTGCAGTTACAGCGGCCCTTGCACGCTCCCAGGGGGCAAGTGGGGCAGGGCCTGGCACCTACTTGAGGGTCTTCGGTGGACAGTTCCTCTCTACTTCCTCCTGGGACAGTAGGGGCAGGGCCCAGTGCCTGGTCATGGCAGAGACAGGTGCTATCTATGCTGTCCTGGGACAGCAGGCACAGGGCCTGATGCCTGCTCACAGATTTGCTAGAGATGGGCATTATCTGCATCCTCATGGGACAGCAGGTGCAGGTTCTGGTGCCTGCTTGCAGAATTCCTAGGGGCTGGTGCTCTCCACACCCTCCCAGGACAGCAGATGCAGGGTCCAGCACCTGCTCGTGGATTTCCTACAGGCTGATGCTCTCCATGCCCTCCCGGGACAGTGGGGACAGGACCCAGTGCCTGCTCATGGATTTTCTAGGGGTGGGTGTTATCCATGCCCTCCCAGGACAGTGGAGGAAAGGCCTGCCACCTGCTTATGGGTCTCATAGCAGCAGCCAGTGCCCACCTCTGGAGCCCATGATGGCAGCAGTGACTTGCACCTGCCCCCAGAGCTCCACTAGGAGATGTCCTGTTGTCTGGGAGCACTCACAGGGAAAGATGCATTTATGGTGGTCCCACTCCTCTCCTCATGTGCTCCCAAATAATGGCACCTTGCCTCTTTGGTGGGTCCAGGCTTCTTCTGAGTACACCCTCAGCTGCCACAGCTCAGCCTCTTCAGGCTGCTTCCATGCAGCCAACTCTGGTCCTCTCCCTGGGTCTGACCTCTGAAGTCTGAGCTTCAGCACCCAGCCCCCACCCACACCAACAGACAAGTGTCTCAGGTTGGGCACCACAGGGTGGCAGTTCTGACTTCTGTGCAGTTTACTCTCTGTTTTGCCTTCCACAAACTGGTTGCTTTGCTCTCCTCCTAGGCTTTGAGGGTCCCCCTCTGTCCAGTCTGATCTCCCACCAGTGGAGAGACTTCCCTGGGTTCAGGAATCTTTCCTCCTTCACAGCTCCCTCCTTGGGCCACAGGCCCCACCCCAATTCCTTCTTTTTCTTTTTCCTTTTGTTCTACCTGGTTACGTGGAGGTTTCTTGTCTTTTCAGAAGTCTGAGGTCTTCTGTCAGCATTCAGTATCAATTATGTGTGGATCGTTCCACTTGTAGATGTATTTTTAATGTTTTTGTGGGAGAAGGTGTGCTTCATGTCTTAATCCTCCACCATCTTGATTCCCCCTTCCATTCTTTATATTTCTTTCTATTCTCACTTTTTTTTGCCATTCTTTTCTAATCAGGAAAAATTACATCATAAAATAACAAAAGCAAAGTAGTGTTAACATAAACCTAATCACTGCTTACTTGTGAGTGTCTGGCATGTCTCATTTTTGTCTAATTTATCTGCTGAGTTTTAGTTATACAGTAAAGGACAGAATCTAAGCCTATACCCTGTATAGCATCAAACACACAATATGCTATTAATACATTTTAAATAATTATTTGAGGTGAGGGATTATAACCAGCAGGTGAGAGCCTGAAATTATTGATTCAAAAGCAGAAATAATTATAGGAGGTTTCAAGTGCCTCTCAACTCTGTACACATATTCACTGCATCATCATGAAACTCTCAACTACTTCATTTATAAGGCAGAGAAAAACAATATCTAATAATGTGACTCACTAACTGAATAAATATATTAATTCTTGGTTTAAAGATTTGCAAACATTTTCTGAAGTAATTTAAATAATTAACTCCATCATTATCTAATTACACTTGTGAGACATTAAAAATAAAACATTGCCAAGTAATTTTAATGAAATTACAATAACTTAGCTATAGAGTTGTGTTTCCTAACTTCAGATATACTACCTCAAGAATATGGTGCAACTGCATTGATAAAGAAGAAGAGCAAATTCCCTCAGCTTTACCAAAATCTAGATGAGTCCCCCTAATTCCATGTGTTTTTCTTTCTGATACAATTATTTGTCTTACTTTAAAAATATCATGTTTATATTAAAGAAATGACTGTGCAGTGAACCATCACACAAAACGAAACAATGGGATTTGTATTTTTCAATTCTCCAATTGTTCTTTCTTGGAATTTCAGGATAATTCGATCCAATACTGTAGAGGGTAATTAATACCTAGCAAAATACAGCAAGGTGTATATTTTCCATTTTCTAGGTAATGTTTGTTTTTCATAGGCCCTCAGTCTTTACTTTCTACTCTCCTTTGGATTTTTTCAGTTTTCTCTTCTACCTCCTAAAGACTCCAGAATTCACAGATGTAGAAAACAAACTTATGACTATCAGGGGGGAAAGTGGGGAGAAGGATAAATTGGGATATTGGAATTGACATATACACACTACTATATATAAAATAACTAGTAAGGATCTACTGTAGAGTACAAGGAACTCTACTCAATACTCTATAATTGCCTATATGGGAAAAGAATCTAAAAAAGAGTGGATATATGTATATGTATAACTGAATCACTTTGCTGTACACCTGAAACTAACACAACATTGTAAATCAACTATACGCCAATAAAAATTTTTAATTGAAAAAAATAAAGACTCCAGAATTATTTTTGGCCTCTGTTTTAATGCTAGAGCTAGGGGAAAAACAAAGAAAAAATAACTTAACTGAAGTTAGAAAAAAATCAACGATATTTCTGACCCTACTTGGTAAGGACTCCTAGTTTTATATTCTGATTATTTTGTGGCTTTCACTAGGCCTTTCCCATTGTCTAAAGATGCTGAGGGGAGAAACTGATGTTAAACCATTGTCTTATAACTTAATGTTGATACAAAATCTAACAAAAGAGAAAAAAGAGAGTGTAAATAGTAGTGCCATAAAGAACATGAGGAGGAAAGAAATGGCTGCCAATATCAGGCCACCCATATAGAATCTTGCTTGTCTGAACAACACAGTGATGAGACCACTAAAAGTGCTTATGAAATTGAAGTCCTAATTTCAGTACAGTCAGTCCTCATATTGCCCATTTACCCATATGAGTCTGACTTGTTTCACTTCTATAGTGTCTGATGATGCTCACCCATATGGACATAGCTGCCTTTGAAAATGTGAGCAGAAGGTAACAAGTGGGTTTGAATAATGAAATATGACTAGCCTGCCAAGAAGTCATCTCTACTATCAGAAACCCACAGAGGAGGCCCACATTTTTTCTTCCTCTTTCTAAATGCCTGTTGATCACCCATGCCCATCTTAATGATGTGTGGGCAATAACATTATGCCAATTAGAAGATGTTAAATAAAGTATTTCAATTAGAAATGCCATTCTCTTGATTACATGCAGTAGTAATTTTTGATGGGAAGTTAGGTGCAAATTATTTTTTGAAGTATATTTTGTCCCAAGAGTGCAACTTAACTAATGCTAGCAAAACTAAGATTTCAACAAATTTAATTCAACAAAGGTTGGCTTTGAGGAACTTAGGTAAATAGATGAAAATATTTGCCATGTAAGTTATCTTGAAAAATCAGGGATAGCAGATGGGAGGGACAGAATGGTTAATTTTAATGGTAAATTTGAACTCCAGTTAGAAACTAAATATTTTCTACTTTGCCACAATACTAACAGTATTAGAAAGTATAACCTGGTAATTATTAGAGTTGCAGAAAAATGTAGGCTCATATACTATTGTACCTAGCATTCCAATATCAATTATTTCCCACCTGGATTAATCAGTTGACTATAAAAACCAGATAGTTTCATTAATTCAGAGCTTTATAGTTTCAAAACATTCTCATTTTCATTCTGTCAAATCACTTGAAGAAATATTGTGTGTGTGTGTGTGTGTTTTGCGTGTGTGTGTGTGGTGAGGTGTTAAGAACAAATGAGACTGAGAGAATTTTATTCCTCCACGCATTTTCCTTCATTGAAGTGACCACAGACGAATATAGAATCCAAAGACCATGATACATTTAACACTTACAAAACTAAAATATATCAGGATGTTTATCTGAGGCTCAAGGAAGATAACAAATGTGAGTATTCATTGAAAAGTGCTATAAATTCTTGCCATGTAATTCTCTGTGATTACACTACATAGATTGCAACTATGAAGTTTTTATGCTATTTGTTGCCTAAGGAAGTCATGAAGAGATTTTTGTTATTTTGTCATTTTTTCTTTGTCTGAAAAATAAAATTTCATCTGTTTTAAAAAAGTACGAGAATACCAGAAGGGACTGTTTTGCCCTTAAGTGATTTAACCTTTTGGCCAAGCCTGTGTTCATATGTAACAGTGTCTGATGTCTTCCAATTTCCCAATTTCTGTCTCAATTTCTTCATAAATTCATACTTGAGGGACAAAGTCAACCCTATGAACATCTTTCAGCTCACATCTTCACAGTGGCTAAAAGGGGTATACAAATGAAGGAAAAATTAGCCCTCATTGACTGCCAAAAGTCTCTTCTGTATTGTAAAAGAAAAAAAAAATTTAATTGCATTCACTGATGACAAGTGTGGGTGCATTTGGCAGACAAGGGGAAAGGACTTTGCTGTGTGTCTGCTGTTCAAAAATTCTTCTCATTCTGCTAACACTTTTCCTCTTCATGTCATCAAAAATAATTTTTTACTGATTATGTTGACACCTTCACAGTGCCAGAATTTTTCTTACATCTCAGATGTAACTGTCTATCATGATCTGCATTCAAGTGTGTTGTCTTTTTTTTA
This sequence comes from Mesoplodon mirus, assembly GCF_964341445.2. Classification (NCBI taxonomy): domain Eukaryota; kingdom Metazoa; phylum Chordata; class Mammalia; order Artiodactyla; family Ziphiidae; genus Mesoplodon; species Mesoplodon mirus. The sequence goes on along the minus strand of NC_138992.1, from coordinate 42,907,233 downwards.
ATATAGCATATATGTAAAAAAAAAATACTTTTTGAAACTAACAAGTTCAAGTTTTACTTTGCTTAAAGAAGATGAGTTCATATCTACACTGGATTGAACAGGCAACACATTCATTCTCAACCTTCAGAAACTAATTTTGTCTTTCTGAGTAGCTGAGGCTTTAAAGCATATTAATCCATATTTGTTAGCTTACAGCACAAAGTGGTGTAAAATGAGACAGTTTTAGAAGGTGAATTAATTGTGCCATTTCACTAGTGAAAGGGTTTCTTTCAGGATATTTTTAATTTAAAAGAGATATAATCTGCCAACAATAAAAATGGAAAAAATAAAGATTCACCACATGTTGCTTTATGTAATAGTTTTGTTCCTGAAAGTGTAATTGCAAACTAAGTCATATTTTCCCATTGAATTGTTTTATACTTGAAATTTGTGTTCAGGACTCTTTTGCAAATGATGTATTCAATACCATCTTCCTGGAATAACTCTTGCTTCTGCAATGTTTCTTATATCTGTATCTTTCACCAACTGGCCTTTTCATAAACCTTTTATTACAAGTGGTGAAACGGTATAATTTCTTTAGATCGCAGCATATGGTTTTTGCAGCTTCTGCAAATAATCCCTCACATTTTCCTTCCTCAATTCCTAATGGAATTAAATGGATGATTTTCTTGCTGATAATCTCATGGATAAATTGGAAATAGAGGTTAATAATTTCAGGGGCTTTGTGCCTTTTGAACCACATTCAACTAAAGATCGTTCTGCATAGAAAAATCACTTATCAGAAAAAACTGATCAATAAGATGGAAAAAAAAGTTTAAAAAATAAAAGAGAACAAAAGCAGAGCATCAAGGAATAGATTAAATTCATATAAAGCCTGAAGGGGAAATATATATATTTTCCATCCCTGTTAAAGGAAAATTACTAGAACAACATGGTGCCTCATGGAACCCATTTAATATGTGCCTATTGAATCATTAAATCTGTAGGTTGAGTCACAGATATATCTAGTAACCATCACTACAAATAACACACAAATCAAACAAAGGCTGAATAGATTTTCCCTGTCACTGACATGCTGCTAGATCAGTTTTCTTATCAAGAATTTCAGAAACACAAGTACTCTAGTTTGCTAGTAGAATTTTCCAAAGCTGTTTACATGTGGTTGGATACAACCAAGGGAAACATTGAAGACCAAAGGAATAATAGAGAGTTTCATTGTAAGAGATTTGATTAAAATACTACAACAGGGGACTTCCCTGGTGGTCCAGTGGTTAAGACTCCATGCTCCCAATGCAGGGGGCCAGGGTTCGATCCCTGGTTGGGGAACTAAGATCCCACATACTGCAACTAAGCCTGTGCATCGCAACTACCAAGCCCATGCAACCTAGAGCTCCCACACCGCAACTAGAGAGCCTGCGCACTGCACTTAGAGAGCCCACATGCTGGAACAGCTGAGCCTGCACTCTCTAGAGCCTGCATGCCACAGCTAGAGAAGCCTGCATGCCGCAACGAAGACACAGAGCAGCCAAAATTAATTAATTAATTAATTAATTTTAAAATAAACAAAAGGCTACAACACTTCTCTGCCCTAGAGACACAGTCTAGACAGGCAGCATAATCATACTCAGATTAAATTTAAGAAAATATATTGCTCATCAAAAATGTACAGTTACAAGGTACAAAGTAAATACTGATTATAAGGTTCATGATAGAAAGAATTTCAATTCACTCACACCAACAGAACTATCAAAATATGATGGCTCTCTATTCATACTTTAACTTACCAAATAGTGTGGCTCAAAGCTGATACTAATTTAAATACTTTTTCTAATATATTAATATTAATTTATATTACAGTTAATTAATATTAGAGTTTTAACTCATATTCTTGATTTACAATGTTAAGTATTTTTTCACTCGTTGAAACACTGTTTCCTCATAATCTGTTAATATGTTGAACAAGTCTGAAATCAGTGGGTTGACCTTATAAATGTGTATCAATTTTTTGTGTCGGGTGGGGGGAATTGTTGGTAAAACCACATATATATGTATATATATATATATATATATATATGTATATATATATATATATATATATATATATATATATATATATATATACACATATATATATGCAATAGCTCGAGCCTACCTATTTCATTTCAAGAAATAAAGCTCCCCTTGCTCCCTCCTTCCAATTAACTATGGGAATCATAAAAGAATGCTCAAAAGTCATCTTTGGGCTGCTGTCACCACATGATGTTTACTACACTTTTTTCTCTATTTTGGTTTCCACTTGGTTGTGTTCACTGTAGGAAAAGTGGCCTGAATTAGTCCCAGTGTTGGTAAGGCAGACTGGTGTTCCTGTGTAAAGACCAATACCCATGCCAAGGATATTGGAAGGGAGAAATCTAGCAAAATGGCAGTGGGGAGAGGTAAGAAGGACATACCCAGGAAGACTGGAGAAGAGGCAGAAAATGAAAGCAAACCTCTCATATGAGGAGAGAGGTTTCTGGGGTTGAGAGAGCAATGACAATGTTTGTAGAGAACTGTGTGGTGCAGAGGAAACTAAGAGTAACTGAAAACCAACTCAATTTTTTGGTTGTAATTTCTAAAAGAATGTCAAAAAGGGCCTATTTTGTAACACACATGCTTAATTTTTTTCCCTTTTTAAGCATCTCTTTATTTATTGAGGATAACAAGACTTTGTCATATATGCTGCAAATGTTTTCCCATTTGTCTTTTTCCTTTTGATTCTATTGTATAGAATTTTTAAATAAACATACATTTTAACATTTTAGATAGTCAAACTTTTTCATGTATGATTATATCTTAATGTTAAGCTTATAAATGCCTTCCTTTATTCAAATTTATACATTCATCAATATTTTTCTAGTTCCATTATTTTATTTTTACATTTAATTCTTTAATAACTTAATTTTATCCACCAATTATCAAGTAATCATTTGTAAAATATTTGAAATTTCCTCCAGTTTTAAAGACTCTTTATTACATTCCAAATATTTAAACACTTCGAACTTATTTTGGAGGATTTATATTCTACTCCCTTAATCTATCATTTATTCCAGCACATGTACAATAGTCAGTTAATTTTTGTAGCTTTGGTGATATAAACCCTCCCCAATAATTACTATTCCTCTCAGCTTTTACTTGGCTTTTTAAAATATTGAGGTTAAATAAACATAATATAAAGTTAGTCATTTTAACCATTTTGAAGTGTGAAATTCAGAGGCATTAAGTACATTCAAATGTTGTGCAACCATCGCCATTATCTAGTTCCAAAACATTTTCTTCACTTCAGAAGGAAACCCTGTACCCTTTAGGCAGTCATTCCTTTTTGCTCCCTCCCCCTAGTTCCTGGCAGCCACAAATCTGCTTTCTGTCTCTAATGGATTTCATGTAAGTGGAATCACACATATTTGTCCTCTGTATCTGGCTTATTTCACTTAGCATAATGGTCTCAAGTTTCATCCATGTTGTGTCGTATATCAGTATCTCATTCCTCCCTATGGCTGAATAATGTTTCATTATATGGATATACATTTAGTTTATTCATTCAGCAGCTGATGAAAATTTGGGTTGTTTCCACCTTTTGACCAGTGTGAATAGTGTTGCTGTAAACAGTTGCACACAAGTTTTTATTTTAACACCTATTTTCAGTTCTTTTGGTAGTGGAATTGCTGGGTCATATGGTAATTCTATGTTTAACTTACTGAGGAACTGCCAAACTGTTTTCCACAGTAACTGCACCATTTAAGATTCCCACTAACACTGCATAAGTGTTCTGATTTCTTCCACTCTCCTTCTTTCCCTCACTCACTTCTTTTCTCCTTCCTTCCTTCCTTTCCTGTTATGATTTGAATCTCTTTTTTCTGTTAAATTTTCTAAATGATTATTGCTGATAAATAGGACATAGTAGACCATTTTGCTAGTGACCCATTTTGTCTTCCATCTCTGAATTTTATATTACTGTATAGATCCCAGTAAAATTTAGCACCTGGTTCTAAACTGCTTTTTATTACTATCAAGTTGTTTTATGTAGGAAAGTGCTTTCTTCTCAATAATATTTCAAACTCCTCAAGAATATCTATATTGGCTTTTGTATTACCCCCAATTATTTAAGAAGTACCTGTGGACTTTATTATAGATAATCTTGTAAGTTGTATGACAGATATTTTGAAGATAGCCTATGATATAGAATTCTAGGTAACTATACGTTATTGAAGAATTTCTAGAATCACATCTAGTTTAGATCTGGGAAGTAAATAGGCTACTGTAATTGGTTTGGAAGTGCAATTAAGAGAGAAAAATCCAAGAGAAAATGAGGAGAAGAATCAATAGAACTTGATCAAAGTGTATCTTTGTTTTAGTACATATTCACTAATGCACATAGGAAATCATGTATTGAACAAGACTGAAATAGTCTGAGATAATTATGTGTCTTCCCAAATTCTTCTAGTGTCATTAGAATCTGCAAACTACATGGGGCTTTGGTTTTTCATAAGGCTTAAAAAAAAAAAAAAACCCAAACCGTGTTAACCATAGAAATAACCAAACATCAACATTTTAATATCAACATTACAGAGCTCTTGAATTTTATTCTAACATGCTCTATCTTATTGACAAAAATAAATCTTTATATTTAGAAAAAAGCATTTTAAAATTCTGAATCTAACATTTCACCTAATTGTAATAAACCTAAGCATAAACCCTTAGAAGAAGCATAGAATTTTGGTCATGCTGTGTAATTGTGTCCAAAATTATTATTATTTATTATGAATAATATACAACAGGTACAACTGTAAAAACTTACTAACCAACTCACTGCACTAAAGCAAACAGAAATGTTCTTAAATTTAGAACTAAAATTCTATCTTCTTCACTCAAATGAAATAGAACAGAAAGTAGATCTAAAACAAAAAGAATTCCTCTTTACTCTCTTTCTTTCTCTTGCTTACTTCCTCTTTTCTCCTCTCTCCCTCTCTCTCTGTCTCTGTCTCTCTCTCTGTCTCTCTCTCTCTCTCTCTCTCTCTCTCTCTCACACACACACACACACACACACTTCTTATTTGAAGGTGCATCTGTTGATTGTGTTATATATTCTTTTTAAACTATATCTCATATATATTAGTTTTTCTAAGGTAGTATTTCATTGGGAAATCTTCGTAGGAAAAAAACAAAAAATGCTGGAGTCACATAAGTTTGAGAAGCACTACTTGCTATATTACATTCTCAAAAATTCACAGTTCATATTAGTATAGTGAAGTCTTCCAAAAGTCCTACAGAAAAAAAAAAATTAGATTGGTATATCCCCAATGTATTTGACCATGGTGCCATTTTACACCCAACACCTAACAATACTCACAATATCATAGTAATTAGGATGTGCTTTGTCACCCCATGGTAACAAACTACCCCAAAATATCAGTGACATAACATGAGAAAATTTATTTATCACTCAGACCACTTATGTAATGTAGTTCAGGAGGAAGTTCCACTTACTGTGTTCACGTGGTGAAGAGTGTGAGTTGGATTTTTTTTTTCACGGTCACTACAACAATGGTAAAGAAGTTTAGCAAATCATTCACTACTTTAAAAAAATTCCTCCAGGAAATGACATTCCTCTCTTTCTGTCAAATCTCATTTACTAAGGCAAATATTATTGCTATGTCCAACTGCTGTATCAAAGGTGAATCTTAATTCTACCATGTGCTACAAAGGCGGAGAGCCAAATTCTTTGGTAAACAGCAGGACTACCACAAACACACTTTGGGAAATGCTGGTCTGAAGAAACAGCTTTGATGCCTGTTATTCAGTAACTCAGCAAACAAAACACACTTACAAAATACATAATCCCTGTTAAGTGAATGATCCTGGGGTTCGCCCAGTCTGTAAGCAATGCCAACTTGGCTTCTTTGCTTTACCAGGTGCATAGTGTGGTCTATTCCAGTTGAGTTGCCCCATCTGTAACTCAAACACTGATCTGGGCCCTTTGTTGATGTTAGTTCCTGGCGATTGGTGACCATGCTAATAACATAAAGCAGTCATTCACCATCCTGCTTTGAAAGCTACCAGCATCTCAATGTATTTTATCTTCTCTAAACCTTTCTGGTTCTGTCCTTATCCCACAGTCTCTGATGTTATCAACAGAAAGGGCCTATCATATTTGTCAGTGACCACTGTGTTATAGTGATTTCCATTCATTATAAATTAGCCACATGAAAACTAACATTAAAAACCCTAATGGTCTTTTTCCCTATCTCTAAATTTATAGTTGTGTGCAGGGGGACTTGTGCTGTGCAAGGGGTTCAGACCTGCCATGTGCCTCAGAACTCCAGTTCCATTTGCTCTGCCCCACCCAAGTCTGACTTAATGTCTGAGGATCCAGTATCCTGGGGTCAACCCCCTGCTGAGGGTTGGAGACTTAAGTCCACCCAGTTTCAACAATGAAGCTTGCCATTTAAATGTTTTTAACTTCCCATCCTTTTTTTTTTTTTTTTTTCGGTACGTGGGCCTCTCACTGTTGTGGCCTCTCCCATTGCAGAGCACAGGCTCCGGACGTGCAGGCCCAGTGGCCATGGCCCACAGGTCCAGCCGCTCTGCGGCATGTGGGATCCTCCCGGACTGGGGCACGAACCCGTGTCCTCTGCATCGGCAGGCGGACTCTCAACCACTGCACCACCAGGGAAGCCCTCCCATCCTTTTTAATATTTTTTATGAAACCACCAAAGTTTAGCCCAAGGATCATAAAAGAGTTTCATCACAAGTGATAATTCTGATATATTGAGAATGCTACTTGAGATGGAATAAGAATTCTGAGGTCAAGAATAGATTCAGCAGAAATGAGTACCATCATTCATTAGTGATGTATGCATGGCAGTTTTCATGCCACAGATTTGTCATCCTGAGGCCTTTCCAATCTTATGATAAACTTCCATCATCAACATAGTTATCCTGGAACTGGTCCTTTTGTGTTTTCTATACGTGGAAATGACTGATGTCCCATGTGTCAAAACTCAAAATCCAGAGCAGTAGCAATGGGTGCTCAATAAGGCATCATAAATTGGATCTGAGTACCTTTGAATGGGGAGTACATTATCTGTGATTGGCACTTTCACTAACAAGAGATAACTGCTATTATTTATGTTGATTTAATGAGAATTCACACTTAGTCCTTCAAAGTTAAGTAGCTATGTATTGGTGTTCACTTCCCATTAAAAATTTTCTTTAAACATTTTTTTTTATTCCTCAGAATAAAAATTTACATGCTGACATTTCAGGCCTTGTTGGTATAGTTAGAGATAAAAATTACAACCACTTATAAGTACAATTTATTACAAGGCCAAAAAGTAATCCCAACTCAGAGAGCTGAGGTAGATTCTTTTTTAAACCCACTTGCTTCTATTAGATTAATCAATCAACCAATCTAAAAATGAAGTTTAACCTTTCAGATTTAAATTTCTGGTAATTAATATTCTTTACATATAAATAAATAGAATCTGGGTCCCTTTCAGTTTATTTTAAAGCAAGGTCATCTTCAGTGTATGAAAACAGCCAAATCCAGTTATCATATTTTTCAGAATGAGCAAGAACTATGAATTATCTAGTTGCTCTTCTCATATATATCTTTGGGCTGGGATTTACACTCATTGTTCTAAATGAAACACACAAAGAATATCACAGTAGATTTAGATGGCAAAATTCTAAGCAAAATGTTGGATGCTGCTCTATCCCAATTTTGGAGCTCTGCTCTATTTGTCAAAACCAAAAGAGTGAAATAGCATGGTGAAAACCAGCTAGTTGTTCACCAAATTGTTATCCTCTTGCTCCCTGGGCACACAGTTATATGACATATTCAAGCCTTCCTTGAACTTAGATACTGCTATATGAAACTGAGTTCCATTCAATAGGATATGGGCAGCAGTGATGCCTGACATTTCCACGCCTGTCCTTTAAAAGATCTCTCCTGTGTACAACCATCCATTCTCTTTTCCCATCCACTGGCTAAATGTGGGGACTCCAAGAACTCAGAGAAGGGAAGAGGTGAAAGAGGCAGAATGATCTAGGTCCCTGAGTTGACATTTGGATGAGAAGTGACCAACAATGAGTTGACTATTGACTATTAAATAAACTGTAAATGTGTTAAGGCTCTGAAATTATAGGGTTGTTTTCTTGTGCCAGTTAGTCTATTGTGACTAATTCAGCTAGTATGAATGACGGTCTTGATCATATTGTCTCTATTAAAATTCCTGGACAATAAACAAATAAATAATTATCCTTATCAACATATCACAAAAATAAAAGTGAATACCTACATATGACATTGTAAGAACTGAGCACTTTTCATATGCCAAGCAAAATATAATTTTGTAGTTCCTATGTACAGATTATAAAAATGAAAATCCAGGTGATTGAATAACTGGATCAAGATCAGTCAGTTAATAAATAATAGAGCTAAGACTCAAATCTAACTTTGATTGCAAGATCTACACTGTTAAGCACCAAGATATACTGACTCAGTTCTCACACTCATTCTGTCTCTTTCCTGACAATTATAGAATCAGTTTAACCTGTCTATTTTATCACTTCAGAGTATGCCTACTGCTTGATATGACTCATTGTACTTGATATTCCAGAATTCTGAACCTGTCGAAAATTGTCGCTTTGAAGTTTACATCTATCATCAAAGATCTTGCTTACAAGCAACATAAACCCCTTGAGTTAAAGTAGAAAAATAGTTTATTGTAAGCTATTAGAAAACTAATGGAAAGCTTCAGGAGGCTTAAAGACTCACGTACAAGAACAATCTCCAGGGGCTTCCCTGGTGGCGCAGTGGTTGGGAGTCCGCCTGCTGATGCACAGGACGCGGGTTCGTGCCCCGGTCCGGGAGGATCCCGCATGCTGCGGAGCGGCTGGGCCCGTGAGTCGTGGCCCCTGGGCCTGTGTGTCCGGACCCTGTGCTCCGCGGCGGGGGAGGCCACAGCAGTGAGGGGCCCGCATACCGCAAAAAAAAAAAAAAGAACAATCTCCAAATTGCACACCTCTCCAGTAGAGGTCCTTCTGAGCATAGACATAGCTGTTAACACAGTGGACACTGCATACGTGCATATCATCACTATCCCTGTGACATCATCATTACTGCCTCTGGAATGCCTGTTATCTCTTCTCCACGTTCTGCTATTCTCATAGAATATGGATTCTATGCAACAGCTCCACCTGTTTCTTCCTGATGTTCCCTTCTGAATAAGACTATCTCAGGAGAGTGGCTCCATTTGGGAGAGCCTACTCCTGAGCTGGAGGCTGGAAAATGAGTTTTGATTTAACATTAAGTAGGTAGGATTGGCTACATCATGTGGCAAATTCCCCAAACATAAAAAGTCTGTTCAAAAGGTGCTCAGTGGTCACAAACATGACAGAGGTCCACTAAAATGGCAACCCAAAGTCACATAGAAGCCGAGATTACAGGGGAATAGAAATTATAGACCTTTCAGAAGCAGCTCATTCACAGAAAGCACAGACCAGAGGTCCAGAAAAAAAGCAGCCCAAGGAAAGACAGAGCTGCTCTATGATTGCGTCTACATTTTGGTGAAGCCTGGCTCTCCTTGCTCAAATTGGTTTCCGTGTATTTTCATAATACCAAGCTCTCTGCACACTTAAATAGCAAGTTGATACAGACATGCCAGGCAGTGTACGCCTTCAAAATGTTGACATGAAGAAATTAGACTCTCAGAGAACAGAGGGAAACTTCTGTTTCTAATAGATTTAGGAAGTACTCTTTGATGGTGTTTAAGGCGATTGAGCTTTGACAGCTCACACACTTGGTTAGAATCCTGGCTGTACCGGTTGCTTTATCACCTCACTATCTTGTAAATTCCATGAAACTATGGGTCATGTCTCATTCAAATTGTTGCCAATTATAGCCCCTCTCTTAACACAGAACTTAGAAATTCATATTTGTTGAACTAATTCTTTCAACTAGTAGTAGCAAAAAATGAATTTTACTTATTTTGATTAAACAGAATGTACAAGCAACTACTTAGTAATTGGGAAGAATAATGCATTGGACAGCTTGATTTTCAACAACCCATGCTTGAATGTATCATTTCTAGAAGGTTTGCTTTAGATAATCAATTTTATATCACTTTTAATTGCCACACATGCACAGATTGGCCTCAAAAACACCATATCATGATTACGGCAGCTATAGATCATATTGACTGTGGCATTGCTTCCTCTAAGTCCAGAAGCTAGTTACCATATAATATTCACTATCCCTCTCTCTTTCCAATGTTTGTATCCAAACATTGTTTCTTAAGTAGTCAGATTGATCATATTGATTAATCTCCTGGTAGAAAGGATGAAAAAATATTGATTTGCTCTGTAAATCTCAGCTCTAGCTAAAATATCTGGAGTGCTGCTTCCTTGAACTCCATAAGAGCTCTCTTCTCAAACCCCTCCTTCTTGCTGATTACATCTGCAGATGGAAATCAGGTGTGAAAATCAGTTCAGACGCCAAACAACAGGACAGACACTGACTCTTATTGAACCCTAATGTTCTCTCTTCCTTAATTAAGGCACAAGAACATTTTACCATAAAGAGAGTGACTTAGATTATGGATCGTATTCCTTCTAATGGCATGCATTTCACCCAATTGGGGGATAATACATTTCTTACTGCTTTGCTTTGCAAAGAGCCACTTACTCAGTTCTTCCAAGGGAAGAATAAAGAGCATGATTGTACTTATAAAGAGCACTCCATTATCCATGCTACAAAAGAAAGATGAAGTATACAGCTGTTTCCCCCAAATTATAGCATGTTTTTTTCACTAAACATTTAAAACCCAAATAAAGAATAGCATTTAAATGTGTTAATGACATAGAATCTTATTTTAGAACTAGAATAATCCTTAACATTTGCAACACAAAAAAAGCAGTTACAAGCACAGGCTTTGGAGTCAGATGACCTGGATTAAGACCCTGACTTTAAATTTATTAGCTGTGTGACCTTAGGCAATTACAAAACCTCCTGCACCTCAATGTTTTCTTCTGAATAAGGATAATTGTACAAATAAATATTTTAATAATACTACAGACAGCAAAAATAAGCAAGTGGGACTATATTAAACTAAAAACCTTCTGCACAGCAACAGAAGTCATCAATAAAATAAAAAGACAACCTACTGACTGGGAGAAAATATTTGCAAATCATATATCTGATAAGGGGTTAATATCCAAAATATATAAAGAACTAATACAAAGCAATAGCAAAACAAACAAACAGTATGATTAAAAAATGGGCAGAGGATCTGAATAGATTTTTTCCAAAGATTGTCAACAGGCATATGAAAAGATGTTCAGTGTCATTAATTATCAGGGAAGTGCGAGTCAAAACCATGATGAGATATCACCTCACACCTGTTAGAATGTCTATTATCAAAAAGACAAGAAATAACAAGTGCTGGGGAAGTTGTGGCAAAAAAGGAACACTTGTGCACTGTTATAGGAAAGTAAACTGATGCATCCACTACCTTGTCTATCCTGGAGCTTCGAGTTCTGTGACCGTACTGGGACTGGCACCAGCTGGGGGTCCAGATGTGTGGATGGACTGACTCTGTTCTTTTCCATACACTCCTTCCCCATTGCCAGATGTGCACCTGGGGTTACGTATCTATTCCTGTCCTATGCTTTTCTTAACCACTCTCTTAACTTTCCAACTACAGTAGTGAAAGAAGCAGAAGAAGCCTAAGTGTGAAGAGTTCACAAATGAAACGGGAATGATTTTGTTTTTGTTACAGAAGAGAATGAAGTGGGGTCAGGGAGCCAGCAGGGACTGTTTCCACTAGAAAGGGCCATTGACAGCTCTCTCGTGGTAAGAGGGTGTGGACAAAGGCACAGAGGCAGGAAGAAGATAGCTAATTTATCCATAAATAAATAAACATGGCTGGCAAGGAGATCTGTCAAAGATAGTAGTGCAATCTAGAGGTACGAAGGAGGGAGAAAGACTAGTTATTGAAGGGCCTTAACTCCAGACCATGGCGTTCAGCCTTTATTCTGAAGACAACTGAACTGCCAATAAAGGTTTCTGTTAAAAGTTGAGTTTAAAAAAGATTGGTCATTTAGGTGTGCAGTTAGGGATGATAAAGAGCTGAACTTTGTAAGAAAAATATAATGGGAGAGAATGATAAGATTTATATCCATTTGAGGTACTGTTTATGATAAATGTGATAAATGAGAGGGAAAAATGTATTACAGAAACTTATATGAGTAAGTGCCTTATGAAAGCATTCAGTTAAGTTTGGGAAATATCAAAGTACACAGAAATACCTGATAATTCCAATACTAGACTTTTCAGATCCCTTAGGGCATATAAATTATAACATTATCCACGTGTTGATCACTGAACACATTTTACATTTTTCCCATGAGTCGCCTATTACTGACTTCTGGAGCCACAGTTCCAAAGAACATGATTTGAGAAATGCTGAGTTATTTGTTGACCAAGCTTCAGCTTTTTTATTAGTAGTTTCTAGTCCAGCCTTGGGTTATCAATCTCAGACCTTGTATAAGCATATTTGAATTCAACTTAATATTTTTGTTTCAGAACCATAAATTACTAGGTTACTGAAATTAACTTAGATGATAATGTTGTAAGAACATTTCATAAAAGTAGGTAGTAATCACAACTGACATGAACACATGTATACAGTATATGCATGTACACATGTGTACATGTGTGCATTTATGTATATGTGTATATGTGTGTTTGTATTCTTTATAATCCATTTAATTCCACAAAAAGCGATAGTTATTACTTTATGCCTATTTTATGGGGAATGTATTAAATAGAACAGTAGGAAAAAAGTATCTTGCTAACAGTTTTCAAAGTCTTTGCTAACAGAACAAAAAGAATGTACTACTCGCCATCAAAAGGGGTGGTTTGTACTTGCCTTAATTTTACTGTCTGTGACTTTGTCAGCAAAATGCACAATTGTAATAAGCAGAATTGTAAAAGTCTGCCATTAGTTTTTTTGCAGACACTCTATCCTTCATCACACCTCCAGAAGATGGGTTTTAAATAGCAGTATACACCATCTAAAACAAGGGTTTGCAACAAGTTTAATTCAGAATACAAAAATGTTTTTCTTTGCCAGAGAAAATATTGACCTCATTTTCAAGTAAGCAAAGAATTGATAATTTATTTATTTACAAGAAAGTCAAGCCATCATCAGTTTCCTGAGAAAGCCTATTATTATAAAACTTTCCCTCCCTCTGAAAACAAAAACAAAAACAAAAACAAAAACCCAACACTGCCTTATTTCTTATGTTTCAGCAAAATTCAGGGCTGTTTCTTCACAGGCACGCGATGTTGCTTTTTTGGCATCTGTGCTTATACTCATGGAGTCACCTCTGCCAGGAATGTTCTCTCCTTCTGTCTTAGTTCATTTGGGTTGCTGCAACAAAACACCACAGACTGGGTGGCTTATGAACAGAAACTTATTGCTCATGGCTCTGGAGCCTGGAAGGCTGAGAGCAGGATGCCACCATGGTTGGGGGATGGTCCTCTTCTGGGGTGCAGACTTCTCGTGTCCTCACATGGTGGATCTCTGTGGGGTCTCTTTTATAAGAGCACTAATCCCATTCATGAGGGCTTCATCCTCTTGATCTAATCACCTCTCACCCACCCACCCCCCAACCTCCTAACCTTGGAGGTTAGGTTTCAACATATGAATGTGGGGGGGACATATTCTGATCATAGCACCATCACACCCTCTTTTTTGTGGCACCTCTTTGTCCTCATTCTTGTGTAGCTCATCTTGAGAACATTCCCTAAAGCAAATGCAGGGGCCCCCAAAATGAGTTATTAATTGAACTGGTTTGGAAAACTTTGCTCCCTCTGCCTGTTACTCCAAGATGACCACCTTCTTGCCCAACCCTTTGGTCAGATAGGCTTAGTTCTCTGATAAACACAAAGAGCACTAGGGCTTCATTATCACCATCAGTAGCCCCTAAATGCGGCTGCATATCCTGTTATAAGATTCTGATTCTGTAAGTCAGCAGTGGGGCGCAGGAACAAAAATGTCACCTGTGGCCCGTGAGGCATTGTAAACCTGTTTCCTGCTTAACTTGACCTCATGTGGGAATCCAGAACCTGGGCAAGCCCTAAATGGTCAGAAGCGAGACCATGAGGTCCCAGCTACGCCAGTTGTCACTGTGGGCTGTTAGATCTCTAAAATTCCAAAATATTTTCTAATGTTTCAGAACGTTAGAAACATGTGGTATTCTACATGAATAAATTAATAGAGAACTGTAACAATTACCCTGCAAATAGTAACCTGAACAGTTCCCTCACACCTTTGGCATTTATACTCTCGGATGTTTGTCAACAGTGGTCACGCTGCCTCTTCAATGCCATCTGATCAAGCTGCATGTAGGTTAATCTCCCCTCTTCAAACTATTCCTCCAGCCAGTTAAATCATTTCCCTTACTTTCTGTTCCTTTGGCCAATTTGTTCATTTCTGGGAAAACTGGCACCACATTATTCTAGCTGTATTTTAATTAGTATTTATTGAGTGCTAACTGGGTGCTTGGCCCCACATGAGGCACTGAAAAGGACTCCAGGTGCCATTGATTTATGTGGGGACCCACGTGGCCTCCAGCAGCCATGTTCTCCCCAGTCTCAAATTCCCACTGTGTTATTTATCCCTTTCTTTTTTCTTTTTTTTGAATTTTATTTTATTTATATTTTTATACAGCAGGTTCTTATTAGCTATCCATTTTATACATATTAGTATATATGTGTGAACCCCAATCTCCCAATTCATCACACCACCACTCACCACCCCCAGCCGCTTTCCCTCCTTGATGTCTATACATTTGTTCTCTACATCTGTGTCTCAATTTCTGCCCTGCAAACTGGTTCATATGTACCATTTTTCTAGGTTCCATATACATGTTTTAATATACGATATTTGTTTTCCTCTTCTGACTTACTTCACCCTGTATTAGACTCTCTAGATCCATCCACATCTCTACAAATGACCCAATTTCGTTCCTTTTTATGGCTGAGTAATATTCCATTGTATAAATGTACCACATCGTCTTTATCCATTTGTCTGTCGATGGGCATTTAGGTTGCTTCCATGACCTGGCTATTGTAAATAGTGCTGAAATGAACATTGGGCTGCAGGGGTCTTTTTGAAATATGGTTTTCTCTGGGTATATGCCCAGTAGTGGGATTGCTGGATCATATGGTAATTCTATTTTTAGTTTTTTAAGGAACTTCCATACTGTTCTCCACAGTGGCTATATCAATTTACATTCCCACCAACAGTGCAAGAGGTTTCCCTTATCTCCACACCCTCTTCAGCATTTGTTGTTTGTAGATTTTCTGATGATGCCCATTCTAACTGTTGTGAGGTAATACCTCATTGTAGTTTTGATTTGCATTTCTCTAATAATTAGTGACGTTGAGCAGCTTTTCATGTGCTTCTTGGCCATCTGTATGTCTTTGGAGAAATGTCTATTTAGGTCTTCTGCCCATTTTTGAATTGGGTTGTCGGTTTTTATAATATTGAGCTACATGAGCTGTTTATATATGTTGGAGATTAATCCTTTGTCTGTTGATTCATTTGCAAATATTTTCTCCCATTCTGAGGGTTGTTTTTTCGCCTTGTTTGTAGTTTCCTTTGTTTTGCAAAAGCTTTTAACTTTCATTAGGTCCCATTTGTTTATCCCATTTGTAATTTCCATTACTCTAGGAGTTGGATCAAAAAAGATATTGCTGTGGTTTATGTCAAAGAGTGTTCTTCTTATGCTTTCCTCTAAGAGTTTTATAGTGTCCGGTCTTACATTTAGGTCTCTAATCCATTTTGAGCTTATTTTTGTGTATGGTGTTAGGGAGTGTTCTAATTTCATTCTTTTACATGTAGCTGTCCAGTTTTCCCAGAACCACTTATTGAAGAGACTGTCTTTTCTCCATTGTATATCCTTGCCTCCTTTGTCATAGATTAGTTGACCATAGGTGCGTGGGTTTATCTCTGGGCTTCCTATCCTGTTCCATTGATCTATATTTCTGTTTTTGTGTCAGTACCATATTGTCTTGATTACTGTAGCTACTGTAGCTTCGTAGTGTAGTCTGAAGTCAGAGTCTGATTCCTCCAGCTCCATTTTTTTTCCCTCAAGACTGTTCTGGTTATTCGGGGTCTTTTGTGTCTCCATACAAATTTTAAGATATTTTGTTCTAGTTCTGTAAAAAATGCCATTGGTAACTTGATAGGGATTGCATTGAATCTGTAGATTGCCTTGGGTAGTATAGTCATTTTCACAATATTGCTTCTTCCAATCCAAGAACATGGTATATCCCTCCATCTGTTTGTATCATCTTTAATTTCTTTCATCAGTGTCTTATAGTGTTCTGCATGTAGTTCTTTTGTCTCCCTAGGTAGGTTTATTCCTAGGCATTTTATTCTCTTTCTTGAAATGGCAAATGGGAGTGCTTCCTTAATTTCTCTTTCAGATTTTTCATCATTAGTATATAGGAATGCAAGAGATTTCTGTGCATTAATTTTGTATACTGCAATGTTACCAAATTCATTGATTAGTTCTAGTAGTTTTCTGGTGGCATCTTTAAGGATTCTCCATGTATAGTATCATGTCATCTGCAAAGAGTAACAAGTTTACTTCTTCTTTTCCAATTTGGCTTTCTTTTATTTCTTTTTATTCTCTGATTGCCATGGCTAGGACTTCCAAAACTATGTTGAATAATAGTGGTGAGAGTGGACATCGTTGTCTTGTTCCTGATCTTAGCGGAAAAGTTGTCAGTTTTTCACCATTGAGAATGATGTTTGCTGTGGGTTTCTCGTATATGGCCTTTATTATGCTGAGGTAGGATCCCACTATGTCCACTTTCTGGAGAGTTTTTTTTTATAAATGGGTGTTGAATTTGTCAGAGGTTTTACTGCATCTATTGAGATGATCATATGGTTTTTATTCTTCAGTTTGTTAATATAGTGTATCACATTAATTTTTAGCATATATTGAAGAATCCTTGCATCCTTGGGATAAATCCCACTTGATCATGGTGTATGATCCTTTTAATGTGTAGTTGGATTCTGTTTGCTAGTATTTTGTTGAGGAATTTTGCATCTACATTCAGTGATATTGGTCTGTAATTTTCTTTTTTTATAGTATCTTTGTCTGATTTTGGTATCATTATGGCCTCATAGAATCGCTTTGGGAGTGTTCCTTCCTATGGAAAATTTTGGAAGAGTTTGAGAAGGATGGATGTTAGCTCTTCTCTAAATGTTTGATAGAATTCACCTGTGAAGCCATCTGGTCCTGGACTTTTGTTTGTTGGAAGATTTTTTTTTTTTTTTTTTTTTTTTCCGGTATGCGGGCCTCCCACTGCTGTGGCCTCTCCCGTTGCGGAGCACAGGCTCCAGACACGTAGGCTCAGCAGCCATGGCCCACGGGCCCAGCCACTCCACAGCATGTGGGATCCCCCCATACCGGGGCACGAACACGTGTCCCCTGCATTGGCAGGCGGACTCCCAACCACTGCGCCACCAGGGAAGCCCATGTTGGAAGATTTTTAATCACAGTTTCAATTTCATTACTTGTAATTGGTCTGTTCATATTTTCCATTTCTTTCTGGTTCAGTCTTGGAAGGTTATACCTTTCTAAGAATTTGTCCATTTCTTCCAGTTGTCCATGTTATTGGCATAGAGTTGCTTGTAGTAGTGTCTTAGGATGATTTGTATTTTTGTGGTGTCTATTGTAACTTCTTTTTTATTTCTAATTTTATTGATTTGAGTTCTCTACCTCTTTTTCTTGATGAGTCTGGCTAACGGTTTATCAATTTTGTTTATCTTCTCAAAGAACCAGCTTTTAGTTTTATTGATCTTTGCTATTGTTTTCTTTGTTTTTATTTCATTTATTTCTGCTCTGATCATTATGATTTATTTGAGATTTCTGCTAAATTTGGGTTCTGTTTGTTCTTCTTTCTCTAGTTCCTTTAGGTGTAAGGTTAGATTTTTTATTTGAGATTTTTCTTGTTTCTTGAGGTGGCTTGTATTGCTATAAACTTCCCTCTTAGAACTGTTTTTGTTTCATCCCATAGGTTTTGGATCATCATGTTTTCATTGTCATTTATCTCTAGGTGTTTTTTTGATTTCCTTTTTGATTTCTTCAGTGATCTCTTGGTTATTTAGTAATGTATTGTTTAGCCTCCACGTGTTTGCATTTTTTACATTTTTTTCCCTGTAATTGATTTCTAATCTTGTAGTGTTGTGGTCTGAAAAGATGCTTGATATGACTTCAATTTTCCTTAATTTACTGAGGCTTGATTTGTGAACCAAGATGTGATCTATCCTGGAGAATGTTCCATTTGCACTTGAGAAGGAAGTGTAATCAGCTGTTTTTGGATGGAATGTCCTATAAATAACAACTAAATCTATCTGGTCTATTGTTTCATTTAAAGCTTGTGTTTCCTTATTAATATTCTGTTTGGATGATCTGTCCATTGGTGTAAGTGAGGTGTTAAAATCCCCCACTATTATTGTGTTACTGTTGATTTCCTCTTTTATAGCTGTTAGCAACTGCCTTATGTATTGAGGTGCTCCTATGTTGGGTGCATATATATTTATAATTATTATATGTTCTTCTTGGATTGATCGCTTGATCATTATGTAGTGTCCTTCCTTGTCTGTTGTAATGTTCTTTATTTTAAAGTCTATTTTATCTGATATGAGTATTGCTACTCCAGTTTTCTTTTGATTTCCATTTGCATGGAATATCTTTTTCCATCTCCTCACTTTCAGTCTGTATGTATCCCTAGGTCTGAAGTGGGTCTCTTGTAGACAGCATATAGATAGGCCTTGTTTTTGTATCCATTCAGCGAGCCTGTATCTTTTGCTTGGAGCATTTAATCCATTCATGTTTAAGGTAATTATCGATATGTATGTTCCTAGTACCATTTTTTAAATTGTTTTGGGTTTGTTTTTGTAGGTCCTTTTCTTCTCTTGTATTTCCCACTTAGCATTTGCTGTAGAGCTGGTTTGGTGGTACTGAATTCTCTTAGCTTTTGCTTCTCCCTAAAGTTTTTGATTTCTCCATCAAATCTGAATGAGATCCTTGCCGGGTAGAGTAATCTTTGTTGTAGTTTCTTCCCTTTTGTCACTTTAAATATGTCATGCCACTCCCTTCTGGCTTGTAGAGTTTCTCATGAGAAATCAGTTGTTAACCTTATGGGACCTCCCTTGTGTCTTATTTGTCATTCTTCTCTTACTGCTTTCAAAAATATTTCTTTGTCTTTAATTTTTACCAATTTGATTACTATGTGTCTCAGTGTGTTTCTCCTTGGGTTTATCCTGTATGGGACTCTTTGCACTTCCTGGAGTTGTGTGGCTATTTCCTTTCCCATGTTAGGGAAGTTTTCGACTATAATCTCTTCAAATATTTTCTTGGGTCCTTTCTCTCTCTCTTCTCCTTCTGGGACCCCTATAATGAGAATGCTGTTGCCTTTAATATTGTCCCATAGGTCTCTTAGGCTGTCGTGATTTCTTTTCATTCTTTCTTGTTTATTCTGTTCTGCAGCATTGAACTCTACCATTCTGTCTTCCAGGTCACTTATCCATTCTTCTGCCACAGTTATTCAGGTATTGATTCCTTCTAGCGTATTTTTCATTTCAGTTATTGTATTGTTCATCTCAGTTTGTTTGTTCTTTAATTCTTCTAGGTCTTTGTTAAACATTTCTTGCATCTTCTTGTTCTTTACATCCATTCTTTTTCCGAGGTCTTGGATCATCTTCAGTATCATTATTCTGAATTCTTTTTCTGGAAGGTTGCCTATCTCCACTTCATTTAGCTGTTTTGGGGGTTTTTATCTTGTTCCTTCATCTGGTACATAGCCCTCTGCCTTTTCCTCTTGTCTATCTTTCTGTGAATGTGTTTTTTTTTTTTTTTCCACAGGCTGCAGGATTATGATTCTTCTCATCTCTGCTGTCTGCCCTCTGGTGGATGAGGCTATCTAAGAGGCTTGTGGAATTTTCCTTATGGGAGGGACTGGTGGTAGGTTTAGCTGGCTGTTGCTCTGGTGGGCAAAGCTCAGCAAAACTTTAATCCTCTTGTCTCCTGATGGGTGGGGCTGGGTTCCCTCCCTGTTGGTTGTTTGACCTGATGGGACCCAACACTGGAGCCTACCCGGACTCTTTGTTGGGGCTAATGGTAGACTCTGGGAGGGCTCATGCCAAGGAGTACTTCCCAGAACTTCTGCTGCCAGTGTCCTTGTCCTCACAGTGAGACACAGCCACCCACTGCCTCTGCAGGAGACCCTCCAACACTAGTAGATAGGTCTGGTTCAAGCTCCTATGGGGTCACTGCTCCTTCCCCTGGGTCCTGACATGCACACTGCTTTTGGAGTCTCTGTTTTCCCCAGTCCTGTCAGAGCCCTGCAATCACATCTGACTAGCCTTCAAAGTGTGATTCTCTAGGAATTCCTCCTCCCATTGTTGGACCCCCAGTTCGGGAAGCCTGACGTGTGGCTCAGGACCTTCACTGCAGTGGATGTACTTCTGTTTTATGTGTTCTCCAGTTTGTGCATCATCCACCTAGCAGGTATGGGGTTCGATTGTATTGTGATTGCGTCCCTCCTACCATCTCACTGTGGCTTCTCCTTCGTCTTTGGATGTGAGGTATCTTTTTTGGTGAGTTCCAGTGTCTTCCTGTCGATGATTGTTCAGCAGTTAGTTGATTCCAGTGCCCTTGCAAGAGGGAGTGAGAGCATATCCTTCTACTCCGACATCTTGAACCAATCTCAATTTATCCTTTTCTTGACAGTGGAATACAGAACTCCAACACAAGAACATTAAGAACTAAGAGCAGATAATCCTTCTCTTATTCATCTGAGGTTTTCTCCACATTCAATTATTATTTTTATTATAGTAAAATAGACAATTGTCTTGATGTTGAGGAGTTCTCATAGACTGCCCATGTATAATCTTGAAGAATTTTCAAAAATGTTATCTGAATCTGAAAATTCCAAAAGCAAATGACCACAGTATCTTGGTCCTACATCTGTTCTTCTATGGATGGAAGAAACAGTTTCTATATTAGTCTGACTCAGTTTCCCCAGTATGACTGAGAACAGACTGACCAGGGACAGCTTTGAGCAAACACAACTTTATTTTTTCACTTTGGACTAAGGGTATAGACACCCATACGCAACAAAGCCCCTTTGCTCATTCCATCCCCTCCCATTACATAAAAATGGCTGTAATGTTCTTTCATGGCAGACACATTCTTTTATAATATTATCAAATACATCATTAACACTTCTAAAAAATATGGTGTCTACCACCTAGAAGTCTCCAGATTTTGCTCATGTCTTTCATATAAACTACAAAGCATTCCCCATTTGTCCAATATATCTACTTGCATGAAAACATCACAGACGTGTTTTCAAGAATTACTTATAAGGGAACTACTTCAATGAGTCTCATTTCTATCCTTGTCTGCTGTCTTCTGGCCTGTTCCACTTTGAAGAGGAAAAAAAAGATACATTAACACATTAAAGGGTAGGCACCTTAGGTCAGGCTGGCCTGTCTTTTGCCAAAATAAATCATTAACTACTAAGGTAAGTATCCAACCCTATCACAATTGCAGGGGTAAGGAGGTGTCCACCATTAATTTTTTAAAGTTTTGTATTTTTTTTTCTGTGTGTTTCTAGAGTAAGAAATGTGAAAATAGGCATACTTCCCAGGAAGACAAGTTAGAGAAGCCAGGCCATGGGACAAGGACCCAGCTGATACAAGGAGGAAGCTGAATGGCCAGTCTCAAGCCTCCACTTAACCAGCTCTCACTCTCTCCAGATACAGGCCCTTGTATATGCTTTGTCCTCCTGTTCTTTGCAACTATTCTTCAACCCACAAAGTTGAGAACACTCAGAGGGAAGAGAAATTTCTGCTATAATACAGTACATACGTTACTTCAAAAAACAAAACAAAACCAAAACCAAAATCCTGTGTTTTGAAAATTACACATAAAAATTAATAGGATTCATGGGCCAGTGGGAGAAGGGTTGGGGCGTCAAAACCTTAATCAAGTTTATAACTAGAGCATGAAAAATTGTATGTCAGAGGGAGTACTTCCGACCTCCCAGCAAAGGCGGAGATTGTCACAGGGGATGTCTAACAATATACAAAAAAGAAGAGTGGAGATGCTGGCGACTTTTAGAGGATGGTGGACAAGGCAAATGGAAGCAAGCCCTGCAGCAGTGGGTCTGCCATTCAGGTGTGCCTGGGTGAGCTGAGCACTGGAAGAGCCAGTGCTCAAGGTTGGGATGAACCTTTCTGGCACAGTCGACCCAGAAGCAGGAAACTCATTTCTAATTTTATCAAAATACAGCCAAAAAGGCCTCTGCTGCCCTGCCTATGCAGCAGCTAAACTAAGCAAACCAAGCACTCCTTTCCTCTGGAAGGTTGTAGCTCTCTTCCCATTTTTTCTGGCTCCTCTTGCCTGGTAACAGCCCCCTGAACTAACTTGACTTTGGCACTCTTCTGACATCATTCCCTATTCATCAATCATGGATGAGCCAATTCCTGTTACAGAGGCATGCTTTGTAGTTGAATAAACTCTACAGACATGGGACTTCCTTGGTGGTCCAGTGGTTACGAATCTGCCTTCCAATGCAGGGGATGCAGGTTCGATCCCTGGTCGGGGAACTAAGATCCCCCATGCCGCGGGGCAACCAAGCCCAAGCGCCACAACGAAAGATGCCACATGCCACAGCTAAGACCTGACACAGTCAAAAAAATAATTAATTAATTAAAAACTCTACAAACGTGCTTCAGCACCATGGAGGATGAGGATGGACACCCAGATCAGGGCCACTGTGTGGACAGCCGTGGCACACACTGAGGATAAGGGAGGCAGGAGAATACAGATTTTTTTTTTAACTTTTTTATTACACAGTAAAGAATACAACAATACCTGAATCATACTTTAAAGATTCACAGGTTGACAGACCATACATTACAGTCCAACTAAGGAAAAAAAAAGATAAACAAGAAACCACAGTTCAGACATAGTAGACTTAAAAGCTCAAGAGTATGCTGACAAAAGCATGATGCCTAGACCCCGCCCCCCAGTGTTAGTCTACCGTTAACTTGTGGTACATGTCTGAATTAAGTATTGCACAACAACTTTAATTTTTCACAATAATGTCGCAGAACCCAAAATAATATTTTAAAAAATTACTTCAAATCTGCATTTCAACAGTCTCCAATTTTTTTCTGTCCCTTGAGGAATTCGGACAACATGGAGTCGCTTTCTTTCCCTAAGTATTCCAGACGTAGGCATGCTTTGCATAAGTAAACCAGCCTTGAAATTTTTAAATCCCCAAGACATGCACCTACACATTAAAAAAAAAAAAAAAAAAGTTAAGGAAAAAAAAAAAAAAAAGACAGGTGGCCCTGTCACACACAGTCTCCTGACAGAGAAAAAAAGAGTCAGAGACAGAGATAAGAGATAGAGGACGCCCTATTCCTATCAGCGACCACCATTCAATTCTATCCAATGAAGATAACTTTTTTTTTTAAATGTGTTATACCTACAAATTATACTCTCACATAGCCTGTATATAAGTGACAAGCAAAAAAGGAAAGTAACAAAAGTTTTCTTTTCTTTCTCTTCTTTAGGTTTATGAGGTCTGCATTGTTACCAAGAAGTGATATGGTTTGCAGCTGTATGAGCTTAACTTTTGGTATCCTGGTTCTTTTGTGCCCATTTGGTTTGACTAGACCAGTTTTTGTTAGCTACTGGTGCAATATACATGCTGTCAGAGGTAGAGTGAAACTTTTTGCCACTGAGGAGAATGTAGCAAAACAGGAGGAGAGGAAGAGGAGGAGGAAGAGGGCAAGGAGGAAGAGGAATCAGAGATAGAGCTCAGAGTTAGGGATTTTTTTGTATTTGTTTTCACTCAGGGTGCCCTGAATTAAAAGTAATGAGACGTACTGTACTAATCCTTATTTTACACACTAGTGTTAAGAATAACAGTGCTGTTTCACATACATCACAGCTTCTAGAGATAAAGACGTGTGGGTATGACATACCTCATTTTTGGGATTATTTAACCCTTCGTAGCCTAGAACATATAATAGCTCTGTAAGAAAGGACTGTCCAGTGTCACAAGCAGACTAGAAAGCAGAGTGAGGTCAAAGGATTCTGGGAGCACCATGATAAAATATAACCCATTCAGAGCCTGGTTATGTGCTTTCATCTCACTTTAAGCAGGTGTGCTGGCAGATGGACTTCCAACATGCAGATAGATGTATTTGCTCAACAGAAGTTTCTAAACTAAAAAGCCATTTAAAAATAAACATACCACCCAAACAAAATTAAAGTCAACTTGTATGTGAAAATACAGGGGAAAATGCAAAAAATGTTAGGTTTAAGAGATTTAGGATTACCTATATGCAGATACTTAAAAGCCATTTAAAACTGTATCCAAGGCTATATTTAAAAACAAAACCAAACCAAAGCTAATGGACCATTTTAGATTTTTAAATCAATGCCTGGTATGTGTATGTATGTGGAGAAGTGTCTTCCCAGCCTTGAAAACTTTGGTTGTCTACACAGCCTGAAGCCCTGCTGACTTTCCCTAAAGCACATAACCACATTCTGGGCTACTGTTTTCAAAACTAACAAGTAGTTCTGGTCTGGACCCTGGACGACGAAGGGTTAATGGATTCACACTATACCTTGCTGAACATGTTTAACCTGCTGATCATTTTGGAAAGTAGTACTGGTGCTTTTCAAAATTCCGATTTTGGTCCATCAGATCAGTCTTTGGCTGACTTCCCTTTTTGTAAGAATACTGTATAACCTGGCATTCAGCAGTGTTAAAGCTGTCAGTCTACACCTCAGCATTTGGAGCTCTAATGATTTATCTTTTTTTTTTTTTTTTTGTAAAATTAGAAATACTTAAACAACCTTACAGCAATACGCATGCACTGTCTTTTTTTTTTTAAAGTAGGATATCTTGTTATTTTTTTTAAGTCCCTAATAATGATTTTTCAACAAAAAAAAGAAAAAAGAAAAATTCCACTACTACTCTATGCTACAGCTAAACTTGGTGAAATGGCTCTAGCATATTTAAAAAGTTTGCTCAAAAAAAAAAAAAGCATGCCTAGGGAGTCATTGTGACAGTGCAAAATACATTTATGTACATCCCTCTTACAAAAACACCAATATGTTAGCATTCCGTGAAGCATGCTGGTTTTCAGGAAAAAAAAAATTCTATAAGAGAATGAAATAGCAGCTCCGAAAGATAGCCTTTTTCTTTCTTTTCTTGAGGACAACCAAAAAAAGTCTTTTTTTCCTTTTTTTTTTTTTTTTTGAACTACTAGAGAAATACCACTAATACATACAGATATAAAAGCAGCATAGAAAGATACAGGTTTCTCACCAACTAGGAATAAAGAGACTAAATGTGGGCACGTGGTTAAACTACAACGCGTCTTCACAGTCGTCCAGCACGTTTACAAGAAAAACACCATTGGGAAACCTCACAGGACAGAAGTGTTTTAACACCAAGAGAACTACTAGTTTTTAATTAAAAATCCAAACAGGGTGGGGTTGAAAAAATTTAGAAAGGGGCTGGAGCTGGAGCCATCATTTTTAAAAATTATTTTTCAATATAAAATGAATGAGCTGGAATAGACCCAATGTCTTGCTCTGTGGAACCTTGCAAAAGTGAAGAAACGTTGAGGGCTGTTTAGGGCAGCTGGCTGGTGTCAAAGCTGCCAGGATGCTAATAACTGCAGGCTGAGTCTCTTACTTCTGTGTGTGTGTGTATATATATATAAAGGAGCCTTTTGTGTTATGGCATTTTTTTCTTGCTGCTGTATTCACGTATCCCACTGCAAATCATCTTTCATTTTTCCTTCTGTTGACCTGGATATTATTTCTTTTCAGAAACAGGAAAAAAACCGAACATCTGTGTCTCCTTCCAATATGCTACACATCTGCGCGTTTTGTGGCGGGTCTTCAAAGTTCAGTTAGTAACCCACGGACGCCATTCATCTTCTTGTTAAAATGTCTACTGCTGTAGCCAATGCTCATGCCCTTGAGGGTTTTCCTCTTTTTTTCCATTATTGTATATAAAGAACATTGTGACTTTTAATGTTAGCATTTTTGCTTTCAACAGCAATTAGCAATCTCTTGGTTTGCTGTTTGGTAAAGCATCGGTTAATGAGGTCATCTAGTTTAAAATCCCAGCTACTGGAAAATAACAAGGAGGAGGTCAAATCTATCATTTCATGTTATATTTTCTGCTCTCTTTTCAGTTCTCTAAGGAAAAGAAATCTTTGTTATCCACAATAAGTCATTACGACCCGTTACTGGCCCTCTGTTTTACTAACACCTCAAGATACAGTTAGGTTCTCTCTTGCTGAAGTACTGAACCAGGATAGTTCACCTATAAACAAACAAACAAACAAAAAACAACTTTGAGCATCTGAGGATGAGGAATTGGTTTCACGTTGGTTGTGTTGTCTTTCCTCTGACAGTTCTGAGTGCACATCTAGCGAGGGGTTGTCTCTATGGTGGAAGGGGTCCCCGGGGTGGTCGACCTCGGGGTGGCTGCTGGTGGTGTGTCCATCGGGCTCCCGGCCCCACTGTTAGGCGTGACGGAGGAGCTGACAGCAGGCGTATCCCCCTGCTGCTGGGCTTGCAGGGTCTGTCCACAGATGTGGTGGTGCTTCTCCCAGTCTTTGTGCTGGCAAAACGAGCCACAGTATCGGGCTGTGTTACAGCCGCTGCAGGTTTCACTCGCTTTACGGCCACAATTCCAGCAACTCTATTGGAGAAGGCAGAAGAAAGTGAAATCCCAAATTATTACATTGACCAGGCTAAAGTCTAAGGAAATATGCTAGGCAGCACTACCCCCTTATTTTTCAGAACTATAAGAATGAAAAATCCAGGTGTGTATGTGTACACACACTCAACACCCTGAAGATGCAGGTTTTGGTGTAACTGCCCAGACTTTTCTGCCAAAAACTATTATGACATCTAAACAAACTGGTTGAAGCTCTTTTCCATTTTTACTATAAAAGCCCTTCCCTTTAGGTTTAGTTATCTTCACATCTAAATTCTCTGTTCACCCATACGAACAACTGCCTACATCTAAATTTTCTCCTTTCTAATACGACTACCACCATGGAAAGACTCAAAGATAGCACTCCTGGCAGAAGCTTCTTCCTTCTAGACACTAACAGGAATCACAAAGGGACTATGCGGATGCTCTATTAGACTCAAAGGAAAATAATGGACTAGATAGAGGATTCTATCCTCTGCTCTACCACAGACCAGAAAAAGTAGGGCATGTGTTTAGTTCTTCCCACTGCAATCAGTTATTCACTGTACCTGACAACCAAATGGTAGGAAAGTCTCGAAACAATCCCCTTTACTTCAGCTCCCTGGAGATTGGATCCTTGGTTTGTTTTTTCTCTGATATATTCTAAGCACCCACAACAGTGCCTGATATATATAGTAGGTGCTCAGTAAATATTTGTGAAGTTTTAGGACCCTAGCAAGCCTACTGCCAATCTCCACTGGTGCTTTCCAAGAAGTGAGAAAAGCAGGCAGTGAGGCTGCCTCTGAGATAAAACGCATTGTGAATCTGGGGACAGACATACTAGAGATGGAAGAGCCCCTAAGTGGGACAGATCCTGGGGAATGAGGGAGTGTCAGGGAGGAGACTAACAATGACAGTGCCCTAAGGACCCTTCCAGGAGGAGGGGGAACCTCAGGAAGCCAACTTGAAACGTTTGTGCTTCCTTTGGCAAGACCATCCCCATTGTGAAATGTTATAGCAAGTGATCTTAGCTTTTACCATTTATCCTGTATCTTCCTTGGTTTTATTTTCTTGCAAAACAAACTTCCGACTGTAATCTGGTAACCCCAACCAGCTGACAGTATGTAGCTGTGTCACAGTTAAAATACATTTTTTAAAGCCCTGATGTATATGGATATTAAAAATCTCCCCACTATGTTCCCTGCAATTATTTTGCTTTCAGCATGTTGGTTGTGTGGCTTAAGGTGGGCTCATAAGCCTATTAAAAATGCCCCAGTGGAATGTCAGCCCATCACCCTGGTCTGTGTATGGCTTTACCACTGTGCAAAAATATGCAAAGCAATTTTTAGCACTCATTCTAATTTGGCTAAAAACTAAAGGAGCTCCTAGAGTCTTTCAAGTGCTGGAAGCCTAAAAACTCAAGAACTACAGCTTAAAACTTTTAGAAAGAGCTCAGCCCTATGTTCATATTTCTTTACCATTCAGAAAGTATGGCCCAATGAAGGGAAAAAAATTAAAACTTTAAGATCTCAAATTCTGGCCAATGGAAGGTGTTTTAAGTGAACATAGCTGAAGAAATCTAGAAGCTTGATTTATATGTTAATATCATAAATAAAAATGGAATTAAAATTAATAGTACCAGAACAAAGTAATTTTTTTTCCTACTTCCATTTAATTTAGCCAGGAAAATAGCTCAAAAAATATGTACCTCTGATCAGAGGCCTCATTACCAAAATTAGAAGCCCTTCTTTCTCAAAATTAATTCAATCTTATTTCAAGGACAATGGTTCCACAAAGGCCTGAACAAACAAGGGCCTGGCCCAGCCTCCAGAGCAGCGAGGTACGACACTCATCACTCAAGGAAGTTTACTTCCTTGAGCTTTAGGCATTTAGAATAATGCCAGCTGGATCCTGGAACAAACTCAGAAATAAGTGAAATTCCTAAATTACATCAGAAAATCCCAATTAGAGAACACAGACCCAGATCCAAAACAATATTTTAAGGAAATTAAACATCTAATCTGAGTTAAGTGGCTTCTTTAGGAAATACCCTGGTGTGAGTCCTATCCGCTTTCTGGCAGAGGCACATCTTGGCAGACACAAGGCAGTAACTGCCCAGTTCTCAATGGCTCCTTCAGATTGAAATCAGATGTAGGCAACCTTCTCAATTTAAGTTGATTAAACACACAGACTAAACCAGGTAATTACAAATGCATGTGTTGGGGAATGGAAAGAGGAGACAGAATGGGGACTTCTTTATTTTTTAAAGTGTTTTCAAAGATGGGAACAATTTTACAAATAAAAAAGTGGAATTGTGCCAAATATAGAAACAGATGTTTTGGATTATGAAGCTGCTGGGAATGGAGCCTTTTTGCCTAGCATCTCTGGATTCTGACCCAGGATTCAAGGGCTCTGGCTAGCTTTACCTCCAGTCCCACTCCAAAGTTGTTCAATCCCATTCATTCACCACCCACCACTGAGACAAAAACAACCTTTGACTTTAGGAAGGTGCAACAAAGAGCGAGTCAAATGAGCTGGTGGGAAAAAACCTGCATATTTTTATTGCTGTTGACATTGCATTGCCATGAATATATAGGGAACTTTAGCTCAAGTGTTCAACCAATGGAAATTCTCAAAGTGCATATTCCTCTTTAAAAGTTCATTAGAAGACAGACACAGCAATTTCTTTTAATTTCTCCTGGGTGGCTCTACCAAATTTCCTGTTAACTAATCCATACCTGTAAGACTGATGCCTGACCACTGGCACTCGGCCTCTCAACCATCACTTCTGGGAACTGTGCAATGTGCAGAATCTTATGAGTACTCTAATTTTAACCATTTTAAGTTTCTAAGCTTTCTGCCATTCACAAAGGTGGAAACTGCAAATTGTGTACGATACCCAGGGGTGTATCTGTAGGGCAGAGATTAAGGTGGTCAATGGCTTAATCTAATTTTACATTTTTCAATTTGTGCTTTTCATATTCAGGCTTGTATTACCTGATAGTTGCTTATTTCTTTCATTCATTCAATCATTCATTTTTCATATAACTGAGCTTCCCTTTCAGTCCTCTAAGCAATGATGCTGGTGACTGAATTACTAAAATAGTACAGAAGTCTTGAGAATACCATTTCATAGCAAATTTCATTCCCAAAGCCCATGGCACTTTATAGTCTCCCTTTATTTGTGATAATATTATTCCCTTTTCAGCATAAGGAATGTTTTCCTCCCTATTATGGGAATCAGCAATTGGCCAAAATTAGGCTAGGACTCATATGAAAAATAGGAGGCAGAACACAACCCTCCCTTTTCTAAATGTACTGGTACTACATAGGGAAATGGAAATGATGAGTTGAAGCTTTTGGTGCCAAAGCTGCATGTCAAAGATTGTTGACACTTGTTTCATATCAGCAATTCTTTTTTGTCCCTAAGAACAAAATTATTTCCTTCATCTTGTTATTTTAGATACAGAGAGAATGGTCTTTCTGTCCTACCAGCAAAATAATATCCTTTCTGGTTCTTACTGTTGGAAATTCCTTTTACCAGAAACAAAACATTTTCTCCTAAAAAGTTTCTCCAGGTCTCACACACCTATAATTCTCCAGAAAAACCCTTGCACGCAAGTGATGTTCAATGAATAAAGTAGAATGATTAGAATTAAAATTCCCAAAATGTAAATAACTTTTATAGTAAATGATTTGCCTAGATATGAAATTACATAGGCAAGGTTTGATTCACTCAGGTCTTTGCACTGCAAACCAAATACTCTTTCCAAAATGCCAAGCTTTACCTATTTCAGATCTTTCTTAGAGACTGTTTTGGCAGGAATAAGGTTAGGAGGGCACTTCAACCCTGAAAGTAGACAGAGGTTGGACCAGGAAGTTGGAACACCAAAGACAAGGTATCATGGTGTGTAATGGAAATGGCTTCCAATTTTGAGTGGCTTCAGTCACCCTTTCTTGGTTTTTCACTTCCAACTATATCACTTAGTGGCTTCAGAACTACAGGCAAGTTACTTAACCTCGTAGAGTGAGAGTACCTATAAAGTAGGAATCATAATGATAGGGTTATTCAGGATTATGTCAGTGCTAACTGAAGTGTCCTGATGTTCGGTGGGTCCTGAATAAATGGCAGGAACTAACACCACCTCCTCCTCTTGGCACTGGCTGAAAGCAAATGAGACTACATACCATCTCTGCATGGCACAACCTTTACAATTAGAAAGCTCGTGGCCCTGTGCCTCCCCTGATAGGCATTGACAGCTACACAGACAGAACATGAGCTTACTTCCACTTATACGTCATTAGTGGCCAGTTACTTTTTCTCCTTCCTCGCTGTCCTCCGACCTTCTGAAGATTTACCACTACTGACTTTTTCCCCATTCCTCCTTTTTAAAAAAAACTTCCCTTATTGAAAGTCCCTCTAACTTTGGTTTCAAGATAATAAAACTCTGTTTCTTATACTATAACCTCTTCCTCTTCTTGTTTTTCATTTTCCCCTAAATACTTGGCAAGGAGGGAAGTTGGCATAAAGAAAAGAAATATCCTTTCCTTCCTACACTCTCCCTTGGCAGTCATGGTCTTAAACCATTAGCTGTAAGAAAATGACTCTCAAACCTTCCTCCAGCCTTCATTTCCTTCCTGAGCTGCTGTCTCTTATTTTCAACTGCCTGTTCTATAGCGCCACCAGGATGCTCCTCTGTCACCCAAGTCAGTCATCCCTAAACCTGACTCTGGTGTGGTCCTTTTCGGTCACTGGCAATACTCAGGCCAACGACTTTGTCATCTCATTGGAAACTCCCCTGAAACCTCTCAGTGCCAAACCCTACAGACCCTGCTTCCCCCATGGCCTCCCTTCCTTTCCAATCTCACGGTTACTATTCCTTCCCTGCCCTTCCTGTTAGAATAGCTTCTTAATTGTTTTCATTTTTTTCTCTCTCTTACATACTCACACTGCTCTTTATAAGGTGACTTGTTTATAAAATACTTCTACTCATCTTATTTGTACCTCTCAACCACCTTGCAAAGTGAGTTATAAACATTATCCCAGTTTTACAGATGAGAAAACCAAAGTTCCAAGAGGTGAACCACTCCATATCATTCCAGGCCCAACAGACCATCCAATACACCATGAACATCTATGGATTCAGACAGCTGGTCTTCTAATAAATGAAACAAATAAGCAAAAATCTTAGGTAACATAGAATCAGCTCATACTGTGAGAGCTCCAAATTCTTCTGGGGATCGATAGGTCTGATCAGATTGTGAGGCTTTAATGGGAGCCATGCTGGGAGACTGTGTAGTAACTGTGTGGTGACTACCTCCTACTGAGCCCACTTAGTCCATCCCCAGAGTCTGGGCCGCACTGCACAGGATCCAATGGGGATGGCTCTATTAATTCTAGAGGGGGTAATGAAGATGAACCTCCCAGAGTGACCTGTTCACACTATTAGGGCTCAGCAGGTTCTGGAAACAAAGTTTAAAGGTTCAGTCAGTGTTTCTGCTTAAGTGCCACAAAACCACCCAATATAAGCGTGTGCACTTCTGCACTTATCTAGGAATAATGAATAAAGACTGTTTCAATCTGGGGGAAAATATCACGTTAGTGGCTTAAACTTGAAACTAACGATTGGAACAGCACAATTATTTGCTCTCTGTTCGAGGCTCAATTCCAGCCATGTGCTTTGATCCCCTAAGCCAGAACAAGTTACGGATCTCAAAGAAAAGCTGTGGCAGGTTCCTTTTGAAATAGTCCAAATCTAACAATATTCACTGGAAAAAAAGACTCTATATGTTTACAGATAGGAAACAGAAATGAATACAGAAAAAAATGAAACGGTTGAAGATGGCCAGATTCACTGAATTTCCTTTCTTTTGATTTATGCTAATGCTAGCATTACAGTCTTGATGAAATATGTAATACATGTTAAAAGAGAAAGTACAGAAAATGTCATTTGCCTGTGTCTGCCTAAGCAGTCCAGTGTCATTCTAACAGTTAGTAATAATGATTATTAGTCTATAAACCAAAGTGAATTTAGAGAACTGGATGGGAATACCCTGAAGGAGTCGAGTGTACTGCCGTGTGGCTACTAAAGAAGTGGCCTGAGAGGCAGGCACCTGGGCTGAGGATCAACATGCACTCTCCTGGTTTTCACATTAGACAGCATAAACTATTTAGGCCTTTGTGCTCTATCTGCCCTTTCCAATCTACAGAGGAAATCTGTCTGTCTAGTTGAATTAAATAACTGATTTGAACTTCTTTAAATGTTTTAACTTTTGTTGTTTATTCACAAAAAAAAAAAATGAAGAAAGGTTACCTTTCACAAAAAAACCGCTGGGCAGATCAAAGCCAGTAAGTTTTTAAAGGTTTAATGCTTAAGGAAGATCACCTGATGTGTACACTCCAAACTCTGCATGTCTACTGAAAAACCACAACTCTCTCCCTTCCTTGTCAGCTGACCAATCATCAAATCCTGTCCATTTTATCTCACAGGTTCAATTTTCTCCACCCCCAGCACCACTGCCAACCATCTTCATCCAACCATCTTCCTCCTCATCTGTCTCCTAAAACAGATTGGTCCCTCCTTTTCATTTCCTCTCATCTCTCTCCACACTGCAGACTGCGTGATCCTTCCAAAACACTCATCAGCCACATAGTCATCCTGTTTTCAAAGCCTAGCAAAGCTTGCCTTCCCATCTTCTCTGTACGAAGGCACTGACGTGCGCATGGCCCAAAAAAGCAGTGATGAGGCAATGTGGGGGTGGGGTGGGAGGTGGGTGGAAGGTGGCTGCTGAACAGCTCCTGATTATCCTTAAGTATCAGATGAAACAAAAATTTTTCCCAGAAGCCTTTACACTAAACTCTACTAAGACTCATAATTTAGTGATCTGACCCTTCTAATGAATTATAGTGAACAAGAAGGTAGGAACCACTGTATCTTCAGTGCCTAGCGCTGTCCCCGACATAGAATAATTTGCTATTGACAGAATAAATAAATAAATGGATATAATTTAGAGTAATATGTATCAAATAACAAACTGCCCTGGGCAGGTTGCAAACCTGATTTTTTTAAAAAATGTCCATAGGGTACAGTTTTAAAATCTGTATCCAAAAATGACCTTCATGATGCTTATTTCATTGTTCTGGAACAATGTAAGGACTGACAGCATGCTGAGAGCTCCAGCGTGGATCCTGCCAACCCCTAGCTGCATGACTAGCCATGTGAGCTTCCTCACCTGCAACATGATAAAATGATTACATCTCAAGGTTCTAGCCACCATATGAGATGAGAAAACCAAAGCTTTTAGAGGTTTAGTGGTTTTCTTGAAATCACAGAATTATAAGAGATGGAGCCAGGAATTAAATGTGGCTCTCTGGCTCCCAAACCTTTCCTCCTAGCATAGTCTACTTTAAAATCCTTGAGAAATGTCACCGAAGACAAGGGTAGTGCTATTAAAGATCAGTTTCTCAAGATACCCAAAAAGAAAGAAAGAAAAGAGTTACTTTAGAAGATCACTCATATCTAGGTTATTTCATCCTATCTACTATTTCTAGTTACTGCTCGATACACCATATTTTTATAATGCTCAATACCAGTGTCAAGCTCATATATTTTTCTGGATAAATATTAGAAATAAAGGTACACAGCTTATAGATACTAAAGAAATACAGCATTATTAGCCAAATATAAAGACTTAATTCTCAATTTCTCCAAGATATTTATCTTTAGAATTTAGTGACCTATAAAATACTCTTAACATGCATAACAGCCCTAAAACGTTCATATGAAAGTGATAATGTTTTAATGATGGTAACAACTGTGCCTCACAGTATTACTAACTTGAATAGAGCAGGACAAATTCTGTCCAAAAGATGCTAATAAAATTTGTGTTTTCTTTCAAAAACACAATACAAAGTCTTTAAATATCTTAGCCATAAGATGTCAGTAAAATTGAATTTATGTCTAGTTTAATTCAACAATGGAAAAGTCTGCAGTTAAAGGGTAGATACACTTCCCTTTGTCCCTCTTTTCCCGAGAAACTTTCGAATGTTGAAAATCAATTGCTTTTGTCCCCTTGTTATTCATCTGCTACACATTAAATAGAAACTCTGGGTATCGAATAATTCCCACAGGGTCTTTCATCTACAGACAAGCCTGGTACAAATTAAATTCTTACTCTCCTTCACAAATTGTAGATATGTGTTTTAGTGGACCGTTGATTTATCAGCTTATGCTGTTGCTAGTTCAGCATGGTGTGACTAGCTAACTGTAGTCCTTATCTAAGGGTCCTTTGGGCTGGGGATTGTGGTGCTGTGTTAATTAATGCAGAGCGTTACCATGTTGCTCTGACTTTAGTCTCTGTTGAAAAGGCATTCTGTTAGACACTGTGCTTTAGTTACTTCCCAGATCCTTCTGCCATTTAGGCTACGTGTGTATGTGTTTTAAATATACTGTAATAACACTAAATAATATTACCTCTGGCAGTGATGTTATGCTATGAAATGACCATCATAATGGTTATTACAAATAATGTGCAAAAACAGACTGTGCAGAAGATCTCTTAGAAATGTTTGATGCAAGCATTGGTTTAGCATTGGACTTCAGAACCAATAGTTAAGAAAATGACTTTGATCCCTGGCCTGCAATATGTCTTCAGACTACACAGCTTACACAGGGTCTCTCTCCTAAATCCCAGCTGTTAGAAGGAAACCACACACATATGCTAACACACACACACAACAGAGTTCTGAATCTAAATAGTGCTAGGAAGTTCTAAGAATTTCACTTTAATCTGTTACCCACCAAATATATTAAAAACCTTTTATGGCAGTTGTTCCTTTAGGCCTTTAATAAAAACAAAATTTGATCAGCTCTTGGTCAACTCCACAAGTGCCAAGCCTCTCCGAATTACTCCAATTCCCCACCCCCCCCCAAAGATTCGTTTGTCTCAACTCCAATATCCGCCTTTACTTGTGATCTCCTGAAATCGAAAAGGCCCGCCCTCATTAACGGAAGCATCTCCCCAGGGAGTCTTCCATCAGGCCCCTCACCTCGCTCGAATCTTCCTGCTGGTTGATGACAGCGAGAGCGTCCTCCGCCGCCTGCCGCTTGGCCTCGGCCACCGTGCGCTCCATCTTGGCGCGCTCCGAGGTGATCATATCGTGCGCCTTCCGCTCGGCCTCGGACACGGCCTTCTGCAGCTCGGTCATCGCCTGCCGCTTCACCTCGTTGACCGCCTCCTCTGCGTGCCAGGCGGGCCGGACCGGACAAGAGAACAGCTCTCTGTTAGCGCGGGACCTGGGCTACTGATCGCTGTTACACAGAATGCTAGACAACACGCATGACTTTCATCCCAATTACTGGGCAGTTCTTCCGGCTGTCTAAAGAACCACATTTTGGAAATTCATTTTAAGAGAGCAAAGGGTGAGATTTTTTCCTTTAATTTACACTCCTGGGAATATCTTTTAAACTACTGTAGCATCACTACAACTTTTCTACCAAACTAGTACCCCAGAAAGGATTCTGAGACCAGACTAAGTAGACAAAAGGCGAAAATAACCACAAGAAACCTGCCTGGATAATTCAGACACATGAAGAAGGTGTTTTGCTACAATGCAATAGGTTAATATGAACACAGGGAGTACAGGGGTAAAGCTTTCAGGGAAAGAGAGGAAGGGAATAGATTTTACACAGACACATATGTAAATGCAAAGTTATTTTGCTAGTAAAAGATACAACACAATAACGAGAAGGTATCTCATAACAATTAATTCAATGGAGACCTTTTAAAGAAAATTGAAGATGAAACATACAGAAGATCCAGCTTTTCTTTTTCTTGTCATTTCCTGAGTAATGTGGACATATGACTCTATAGACTAAATGGTAGGGATTAAAAAAAGATCATTTTCTCATTTCCAGACTTTCAGCTGTTGTCCATCTACTGAATCAAATATAAACAGTCTTGCATAACCAACTGCTGCACTGGACAAATATAATTGAATCATACTGCAGGCCAAAACAATCAGGCCTGACTACAAACCTGCAAGGTGTCAAATTAGCTCTTTATTTTTGGCTGTGGAAAGGGTGCAAAGATTTGACTAATGTACAACATAAGATTGACAACTAAAACAAGTAATTTCCATTTTAAAAAATTAACTGTTCTAATTAACAAGGGAAAATATCCTCCCCCTGAATTAGTTTATCTAATTTTCATCTTTATTCAAAGCAAAATGACAATGATTAATTGAAAATTTAATAAGCAGTAATTATTAACTTGGCAAACCTACTACCAATTAACACTCTATTAAAACTAATTATGGCATGTTTCATTCAAGTGTTTGCACTTAATTGTTTCACTCACTTGAAAAGCACCTTAATTAAATGTTCTGTTTAATTAAAAACATAGATTCCTAATAAAAATGTTTTATTGTAGATTAAAAATGTTAAGAGATGCAAATACTCCTATAGTTCCTTAAATTTCTATAGTTATATTTCACACATCCATAGTTCATGACTTGAGGATCATGAAAAGCCCTCCACTAATAATTAACCATGGTGACTTTTGTAGCCTCCACCATTTTCCCAGAATTATTTCTGAAGTTTGTTCATTCATTTGTAATTACTGTCTGCTAGATTTTATAAACTAAATTATAGGGAAAGATCCAGACTGGAAATATTAACTAAAATATGTTAAGCCTTTGTTGGTTGCTTTAAGATATGTATTTAAAATCTGAAAACAGAGCACTGCACAGAGCTGGCAGCACCTTCTTCACCAGGAGGTGAAAAGATGCCTTTATTATCCTATCATAAATGACTTGGGGCACCAGGGAAGCACTGCCCTTCTAACTATACAGTCAGGGTCTAATTTGGTTTGAATATTCAAGGTGAATTAAAATTCTATCTAAGTGGTAATACAGGACAATAATTTTTGCTTACGATCAAAGCTGTAGCTTGACTAATTGTATATGCAAATCAGGCAATTTATATTTAAATTATGCATTCCTATTCTAATCCCACAGGCACATACAGATCAGCAAAGAGAATTGGTAGGACATGTGCAAGGTGCTTGAATATTTATTACCAACTGCAAACATTCACTGATCGTTTGAAAAAGAAATATACTGAAGAAAACAGTTGCAATTTAAAAACTATATTTATGGTAGACTTTTTCCAATTTTATAAAGACCTTTAAACTTCAGAGTGTATTTTGTTATCTTTGCGGTTGCTTTTAAAAATACTACTTTTAGGGGAAAACTGATATGGCCTTCGACATTTGTTAGGACTCCAAATATTTAATATGTATATCATTATATTATTATATTGTATTATTAGGATTACATGCAAACTTTGAATAGGGTCTGTAGGTTAAATAATTGTGTTGTATGAATGTTAATATCCTGACTGTGGTAACTGTACTGTGGTTACATAAGAAAATGTCCTTGTTCTTAGGAAATACACACTAAAATGTTTACGGTAAAGGGACATCATGTCTGCAACTTACTCTGAAGTACTTAGGTGAAAACTATAACGCACAACAGAAAAAGAGGGAAGGAAAGAGGAAGAGAGAAACAGAAGACATCAAAGCAAATATGGTGAAATAGGGAAAATTGGGAGAAAGGTATATGGGATTTTTTAATACTATTTTTTGCAACGTTTTCTGCAAGTTCGAAATCATTTCAAAATAAAATGGTGCAAAATATTACATGATGTACTTTCAAGCACAGGATATACTTTTTGCAATTATAATTTTCTCTGAAAAGAAGATGCATGGGTTAGAGTACATTCAATTTTAGAGCTCTGCCCCTTTGATATATTTCAAATGCTTTAAACTTGATTTTATTTACTTATCTTTTGTCACAAAGGTAGTGTATAATAGTTTCATTGCAAAGACACACTTTATAGGTTTTTTCCTAGGGAAAAAAAAATGCCCACAGCCAATTTTAGACTCCTGGGGGAAAAAGCTTTCAAATTTTAACAGGCTGAGTGTAGATGTCCCGTTCTGCCTTTGGTGTTTTCCTCATGTTGGAATGCCTTGACACTTCGGACACTAGAAATGCTTTCTAAGAAGCCTGTAAAGATGAATATTATAAGCAGTTACTTGAGACTTCCAGATGAAACTGTCATCTATACTTTAGAGATTCAATATACTCCTTAAAATTTAGCATCTATCCATAGAAAACTGTTCCCAAACTGTTTTTATGCAGCAGATTAGGGATATCACTATCCCTAAGATAGTGATAAGAATACGAATTTAATGGACACTACTTCCAAGTCAGATTTTAGACTGAAGACCTAATGCCGATGGATAGGCACATATTAAAAATATTTGAAACATGGTTTGATAAGGTTTAACCCTTCTTAGAAAATGCATGGACACCACATAAACAAGTATCGTTCTTCCCCTCCTCTGAGTCCCCACGATGCAAAGTACACCCAGAACTGGTTTCAGAAACCCACAAAACAGACAAGTGAAGAAAAATAATAGTGGACTCAATAGATTACAACATGTCAAGTTAAAAAAAAAAAAAAACTGATTAAGTGGAAAGTACATAGTGAAGTTTTGAATCTGCTTCCAATTGCTTACCACTTATGGTAGGATTTCCTTTGTGCACAGCTATTCAAGTTGACTTTCCAACAAAGGTGGTATATGCAGAAAAATCTGCTCTCACTTCACAGCAGTCAAACAAAGGCTTGAGTAGATAATAGCACAGAAGGAATTTGGACTGCACGACTTCACTGTCAATTTTTCTTTATGAACTATCAAGATTTAACTTAAATACACATAAATAGGGAAATGCAGAGATTCTATCCCTCAACATAAAAAGTCATCCTTGTGCTATCCAAAATGGCAACTCTTTGTACCTATTATTGGAACAAATTGAACTGACAGCTTAAAATTGGGGAAGAAAAATGGTCAGAAGAAAGATGTAGCAATTCCTTCTCCAGGTAGGTGGCACCCAGCACATTTTAACATCTTACGAGTATCCCATGACTATTATCCTGGTAGAAAATCTTCTTCTTAGAGGCAATGCTCTAAATCTGGTAAGACTATACAGATTATATATATATATATATATATATATATATATATATATATATATATATATATACACACACACACACACACACACACACACATATACATATACACATATATAAACCTTAACCTTTAGGCTGAATGGATCTACCTGATTTGTATACTGGACATGCAAGAGATCTTTCTCTGGTTCTTAATCTACGCTGCTATACTATCAGATTTTGAAACTCCTTGTCACACTTACAAAAGGAGTTATTTCTTAGAAAATTAAAAAAAAAAAAAAAACAACCACAAAACTCGAACAAGAGTCAAGGGACCAGAGTCACCAAGTTGCACAGAACTATAGACATAGCTGTGTCAAATCAAAACCCAAATAGAAATCTTCTGTGGGGAAATAACCCTTTCCTCCTTGATTGGGGTTCTCAGCCTTATACTCATCTGATCGTCTGCAGAAACAGCATTTTCCAGTTTCTCAACTCAGACAAACTATTTTAACAGTTGGGAGTTATAGTAGCTCAAAGCCACATTATGTGTTTGCAATGTCATTTTTAACTCTTGAGACAGGTTTGTGCTTTATCTCCTGAGTTGGTTTCTTTTTAAAAATAAGGTTTTGGCTCAACTTTTACAGGGCTGGTGTTCTACCAAGATTCTGCCAGATCTGAACTTCTTTAAGCCCAATAAGTCAATGAGTCATCAGAAACTTAAATCTACTTCAAAATGCAGAACAATATCCCTTAATGAAAATCAGATAGTATAGATGGAAAGGAAAAGTTGAAATTTAGCAACTTTGTCATTTAACTTAATTTAGTTCTGGTCATTGAATATTAATTAGCACAAAAGATCAACTTTAAAAACTGGTTGTAACCATAAAATTTCTGAGTGCCTCAGCAAGTGAACTAGATTTGCTGTGATACTTTTAAAAAGAATTCAGGAGATATATGTCAATTATACCCCAATTAAAAAAAAATTAGAAGAGAAGGCTGAAGTAAAACACCAGACGTTGTTTTCATGAAGGAAAAATTGCATGCAATCTGAGACCTCAGGCTTCCAGCCTGAAACCATTATAGCCCCTGAAAAATGGGGTTTATAACAGAAGCATCACCAGACTCTCATTACAGTAGCACTAGCAGATGCTACTAAAATAAAAACTATTTCATTTTCTAATCAGGCCTGGTTTAAGAATATTCATCAGGATTTTTAAATTTTGTGTGTGGGGGTTTGTTTTGTTGTTGTTAGCAGTAAAGTCCCTTCTTGTCATTCTTCACGTCACTTCATTAACAACTGCACACAGCTGCCAGAACACTAAATTCGTGTTTTTAAACAATTCTTACCAGCTTTCTTCCAGATCTCCTCTGGCACATATCCAGAAGCAGGCCTGTGAAGGAATTCCCGATGTGCATCTATGAAAAGGATAAAAATCGGTGGAGAGAGGAGGAAAGCACCATAAGCACTGTTATGCCATTACACAGGGTAGAAGCAAGCAATGCCCACTATCTCGGCTTCTCTACAAAAACATAGTTTTAAAAGGCTGGGCATTTCACTTCTAAAAAATAAACAAAAATAGCAAGACCAGTCATCAGAGTGCAAGGAAAACAGGTCATTGGTCTAAATGCCTTGTATGCTCAAAGCCAAAACAACTCTAAATATTTCATTATACAATATGATATTTGGGAACACTGTTCCCAACACTCCTTAAGTATGGGAATTTATATGGGTATATTTTATTTTATTAAAGAAAATAAACTGTATCTGGTAATTTTCTTTTTTTTTCAAAGTCAAATTGGTAGTTAGAAAGTCAAATGTTAGGGTAACATAATTTTCACACGGCTCTGATTCTACCACCTTTCAATAAATAGTGAGCCTGACTCCATGGCTAACCGGATCTAACACTTAGTTACTTTAAAAAATCTTGATGAGCATTAAAAATTCTCACAAAAGTAGATCATATGGATTTGACACGGATGCAAGCAAGCAAGAATCATTAGAATGGATTCACAGATAGCCAGTTGACCAAATATAACTACTACATGACATGCTTTCTGGAAAAAAAAAAAAAATGAAGTTCCACTTTAAGTGAAATGCTGTGCTTCTATGCTGGCCAAATTTTAAAAGTTTGAGGAAACGGATCATAATAAAGCTGATGTAGAAATGCTCACCTCCAAAATAACATCTTCATGAGAATGACATGAAACATTTTATATATCTTTTTATATATGCTTGAAAGTAAAGTGTACAGTCTTTCAGAGATAAAATATGCACTAAACTTCTTCCATACTGGATTTTCAATTGAAAGTCTATGTATTTAGAAGTTTGAGGGGAAGAAAAAAAAATCATTTTAACTTTTATAAATACAGCAATCTTTCAACCCATGATAAATTTCAAATAATTGAAGTTTTCTCTACATGTATAAGAAATGTTAAGTAGCAGACTTTTTAAAGAATACTTTATCTAATGTATGATAAAGATCAAAATAAATTCAGTCCTGTCTTCTATATTTCATGGAGCTACAGAATGAGAAAAGCACAATCGATTTATCTAACTATATATCATTTTATATTTGAATGCCTTAGACACATTTGAATATTGTGAATCCTTTGAGGGTACATAGATTATCAGTTGGCCAGAACATAAAATTTCCACAACTATTCTGAATTAGCAAAACCTTATTATAGCTTAGTGAAGGGCATATGGAAACTCTCCGTACTATCTTTGCAATGTTTCCTTAAGTCTAAAATTATTCCAAATATAAAAAAAAATTTTAAGTTTACATTATAATTTTATGACTACTTGATAATCAAATGGACTGGAAATACCCATGCATTCTCATGTACACATTCATTTCTATACAGTAAATGATGAAAAGCAAAATGTCTTTATTTAAGTAATTTTCATTTGCTAAAGAGCTTGATAAAACCGTTTGATGCATATACGACTTCAAAGAAATATCACGTGGCTAATTAGATTTGTCAAAATTACCTTTCACATCATTATAAAGTGCAGTCAAGTTCAAGTTCACATTTAGCCACATGACACAGTGAAACAGAGATTTACTTAAGACAACTTTTAGATATTTATTTTTAGGAGAAAAGGCTTTGGCTTAAGAATAATTTACTGGATAAGAATAGATTTGTAAAGTCTGAAAACAAACAAAAAAAATGCTTTCTCCACAGTAGAAAAAAAAAAAAAAAAAGAAAAAAAGTTTTTTCCATTTACTGGGTTAAGGAAAGAGTTATAACTTTATAAAAATTATTTTTTAATGGGGCATTATTATTACAGGGAACAGGAAAAGTGATGTTAAGTTATCCAAATACTAATTACCAGCCCTAGGCAGCACAGGCAGAAGAGTTAGTTCTAAAGCCCAGAGAAGGTGAATCTTGGCTTTGCCACCTGCTCTCCCTGTGACACTGGGCAAGTTAGTTTCTCCATGTCTCAGTCACCACATCTGTAAAGTGGGGACAATACTACCACATTTGAGATTGCTGCTGTGAGGACTCAGTGAGGTACTTCCTACTACATGCTTGGCATGGCACATCCTAAACTCTGATTAGATGTTAGTGCTACTCCCATCATTATTAT
Organism: Mesoplodon mirus; assembly: GCF_964341445.2. Lineage (NCBI taxonomy): Eukaryota > Metazoa > Chordata > Mammalia > Artiodactyla > Ziphiidae > Mesoplodon > Mesoplodon mirus. Next base: position 42,863,750 of record NC_138992.1, on the reverse strand, counting down.
TTAGCAGATTGCCCAGTAAGAATGGATATACAGTCATCCTTTGGTATCTGACGGGGACCAAGATCCGAGGATGTTCAAGTCCCTTCTATAAAATGGCATAGTGAATAGTGCTGCTCTGAACATAGAGGTGCATGTATCTTTTTGAATTGCAGTTTTATCCAGATATGTATATTCCCAGGATTGAAACAGAAACAGACTCACAGACATAGAGAATAGACTTGTGGTAGTCAGGGGCAGGTTGGGTGGGGGAGGGATGGATTGGGAGCTTGGGGTTAGCAGATGCAGACTATTATATATAGAATGGATAAACAACAAGGTCCTACTGTATAGCACAGGGAACTATATTCAATAACCTGTGATAAACCATAATGGAAAATAATTTTAAAAAGAATGTGTATATATATATGTATAACTGAATCACTGTGCTGTACCACAGAAATTAACAACACTATAAATCAACTACACTTTAATTAAAAAAAGAAAAAAGCATGGTATTTGCTTTGGATGCTAATTTGTTTGCTACACACATCCTTTCCTATACTTTAAATCATCTCTAGATTACTTATAATTTATAACACAATGTAAATGCTATGTAAATAGCTGCCAGCACATGGCAAATTCAAGTTTTGCTTTTTGGAACTTTCTGGAATTTTTTTTCCCAAATACTTTTTTTTTTTTTTTTTTTTTTTGGTGGTACGTGGGCCTCTTACTGCTGTGGCCTCTCCCGTTGTGGAGCACAGGCTCCGGACGCGCAGGATCAGCAGCCATGGCTCACAGGCCCAGCCGCTCCGTGGCATGTGGGATCCTCCCGGACTGGGGCACGAACCCGTGTCCCCTGCATCGGCAGGCGGACTCTCAACAACTGCGCCACCAGGGAAGCCCTTTCCCAAATACTTTTGATGTGTGGTAGATTGAATCCATGGATGTGGAACCTGCAGATATGGAGGGCCGACTGTATACTTATTTTCTTATTTAAAAAAACTAAGGTGAGAAGAGCACCGTAAAGTTTCTTTTTTCACCCAGCACTGACATCCAAAGGGCACAAAACTTCAGACAAAACCATTGAAAAGGTTTGGATTAAGTAATATACACCAGTGAATTTTTACTCCCTCAGTACATGTCACTTGGGGAGAGAAGTTATGTCTATAGTTAGCAATTCACTGTCTGAACCCTTGATGGGAAGTCCTCAAACTTCTTAGATGATAACTTTTATAAATTTTATTCAAACCTCATGAATAGCCCCCAAATTTGCTCAAAGATAGATAATGTACTGGAGTCAACTGTGCACCCACCGTCCCATGTGCTATACAGTCGGTATAGATCGTGAGGATCCATATGCCATATGGGAAAGTTGTGCTGTATTTCACCTTCTTGGCTACATTTCCCTAGAATTCTCAATGACACAATGTCATATTTGCATAGAGTCAAACTCCACCTAACCTAGAACCCTGATAGAAATACCAACTCCAATCAAGCAAAAGTTTTCTTAATCCTATCCTGCTTTATAAAAGAAAGTGTTTTTTTCTCAAAATAGCTGCAGAATATAAAGGCAAATAAATTTTTTATATAATACACACCTAATTACATATATATATATATATATACATATTTTACAATATCCCCTCCAGTTCTAAGTTACTGTGTCCTAGCTAAGCATTGGGTGTACCAACAGAAAGAATGAAGTGATGACAGTAGAGGTACTGCTCAGAAACTATTTTGATTCACTGACAAATACTACTTTAATAGCTACAGAAACTGAATGACTAATTTAATATTTTCTCTTCTGATTAAGTAGCAGCAATAACAGAGTCCACACAATTGAGTTTAAAAAACCAAAACAGGGCTTCCCTGGTGGCACAGTGGTTGAGAGTCTGCCTGCTGATGCAGGGGACATGGGTTCGTACCCCGGTCCGGGAAGATCCCACATGCCGCGGAGCGGCTAGGCCCGTGAGCCATGGCCGCTGGGCCTGTGCGTCCGGAGCCTGTGCTCCGCAACGGGAGAGGCCACAACAGTGAGAGGTCCGCGTACCGCAAAAAAAAAAAAAAAAAAGTGAAAAACCAAAACAAATCCTGAAATTGATCAATATTACAAGAGATAACTTCTCTCTTAAGACTTTCTTATTTTAGATTATGGTGAATCTAGACAAACTTATGCAAAACATTCTAAGGGTCAGATTGTGAAGAAGCTAATTTTTAACCATTAAATCTTGACCACCTATAAAATATCAGTTGCTGTAAAATAGACGGTTGTTCTAAAATGTAGTGGTGAAACAAAAACAGAAGAGTCTGTATGAGATGGTTTAAAATGTGAAATGTATACATATGTAACTATTGAAAGATGGAAAACTTATAGAAAAGACCTTATAAATTAAGTTTAGCTTACTTTGGGATGCAAACTGCTTGGGGATGAAAGAAGAGGAGGAGGGGAGCCCCCAGAAGATACATCTATGAAATGAGGAGCCCAAGTCGAAGTGGGGGAAATGTTTTAAGAAATGTGAAAAGACAGAAAAAGCAATCTATGATGTATGGAAGAGATGGAAGATGCACTACACTTACGACAGATGGAGACCATTGGATACTAGATACAGCAAGGGCCGCCATCAATATACATGAAGGGATGAGCTGATGGCCTTTGGAGAACCAATGTGACCTCATATGACCCAGGACAGCAATGCTCAAAGCTTGGCAGCACCTATGTTATGGCCTTCATCCTGTAGTGGGCAGAATGAGGCTGTGATCATGACAGTATCTATTACAAAAACCATCAAAACAAAGGAAGGGTTAAATGAGTTTATCTTTAGAAATGTTACTTATTTTTGTTTTAAAGGATAATAAATCCAGAAATCTCAACTTTATGTTCAGCAGCCCAACCCAACCTAGAAGCCAAGAACTACATTAGGATTTTCATCTTTAACAATTAAAATACCTAATGCTGTAGGAGGCAACCATCTCTTCTTGTTTTTCAAGGATGGACATATTTAACTAGTAGTCACGTCTTTTTTAACCCAGTATACTAAATACAGTAGACTCTTTAAAATACAGTAGGCACTTTACATTAGGAGCTCAGATGCATCGTCTTGAAATGAATTTCATGATGTAATTTAAAAGGAATCAATACAAGTACATAAAATCTAAACTTTTATATGCAGATATACTCTGAATAACTTGTTTGTGGTTTTTATAATCTGATAGTACAGAAGTAGAAAAATATATTCCTTTGGATGGGAGTAAACTATTTTTCTATAGCCCTGTATGATGAATTAGGGTCCCAAAGGTACAATAGATTTACTGTATTTAAGACGGAATTCCCCTTTTCTTGTTTCTGTGCCTATTAAATAAATTAGCCACCTAAACATTACTGCTTGGAAATACTTTTGGAATGAAAAAATACCTAAGAATCTACTATAATTTCATAAACTTGTGTGCCAAGCAATAACACTAAATTTATGTACCGCTCGCTACTCTCTAAACTGTGAGATTGCATGTTAGAAATCATAATAATAGCTATTACTTATAGCACATCTACTATGTGTCAGGCACTGTCCCATGTGCTGTATAACTATTAACTCATTTAATAAAGAAACACCTATGAAATATGTATTGTTACCATCCCCACTTAACAGATGAAGAAACTGAGGCAGAGAGTTACTTGCCAAAGGTCACAAAACTAGTAAGAACCAGGGATTCAGATCCAGACATCTGCTCAAACCCTGTGCCTTTAACTTTCATGCTAGATTTCCTGAGCATTGAGATAGTAATGAGAAACTCTATAATTCAATCATGTGACAGTGATAAAACTTGTCAGCCAAAGGAATTTTAAAATATTAATTTCTCTACCAATTACTTGAGGCAGGAGGTGGTATTAATTCAACAAACTTATGAATTTCTAAGCCTTCTGTGAATGATCAAGTTGATGTATCATTTCATTTAAAACAAAAACCTCTTTCTGAGGTTTAAAAAATAGTTTTTAAATTGTTTAAAAAAATTTAAAAATTGTTTAAAAAATAGTTTTCTAATTTTCTTAAGACTTGGATATTTGGAGTTTTTTCCTGGAAAGCAAGTGAGTTATAATAATAATACAAATAATTAAAATCTATTATTTCAAGGAAAAGTGTATTATTTCGAAAGTCCTTCAAGATAACAACCTGTTTTTGACTTAAAGAGTAGAAATAACATTATGGACTTAGTGTGTACTCAACTTTAAAACTGCTTAAGAGGCTACTCATTTAAAATAGTCTTTACTTAATATCTGGGGGGAACTCCCAAAATTCAATTAGTAATAGATTAATCATGTTATCTTACCAATCCCTCAAACTGACTTAATACTATGGATATATTTCAAAAGCGAGAATGAGAATGAGTTTAACAAACACAACACAACAGTCATGGAAGTTACATTTTTCTCTGTACAGTCACCAAATACAATTTAAAATGCTAAAAATGAGTGTATGACTAAATGTTGTCATTGCTTCTAAGATAGGAATGTGACTAGGGCAATATTTTGAACTAAAGATATCTTCTACAACATTATTCTGAAGGTCTCATTTGAGACCAGACAGCAGCTTAAGAATTAAGAGAATCCAGCTAAAGGAAACACATGCAGAATAATCATAGGATATGGAGCTCTTAGGCATATCCATATGCCTATATCCATAAATCCATATCCATAAATTTATCAGTCAACATCCTTAATCCTTTAATTACACACACTAATACGTTCGACTCCAAAGCCTAAGAGAAAACCTCAGAAAGCACTTAATGTAAATGATTGTGCCCCATGATTACAAACTACCTGCCTTATTTATAGCCATAGCCCAGCTCACAAGATGGATGGAACTCGAAGACTTCAGGAATCTACTAGCAAAAGACACCAGTGAAATATAACTGTTGGATGCTAAAACTTGCATACTGTGTGGCTCTTGACAGGTTCTCCCTATGGCTGTGGTAAGTTTCTTTAAAACACAATCTAGGGTTCTGTGTCCCTAAAGAAGAGGACTGTTTTAACAGAGTCTCAACAAAGAAATGAACTACTTGTAGTCTTTGAAAAATACAATCTATAAAAGCTTAAAACCAAAGTGATCTCTCTTTTACCAAAAATATGAATTCATTAAGCATCATTAAAAGTAATGCAATTTGTGGGGCTTCCCTGGTGGCGCAGTTGTTGAGAGTCCGCCTGCCGATGCAGGGGACACGGGTTCGTGCCCCGGTCCGGGAGTTTCTCACATGCTGCAGAGCAGCTGGGCCTGTGAGCCACGGCCGCTGAGCCTGCGTGTCCGGAGCCTGTGCTCCGCAGCGGGAGAGGCCACGACAGTGAGAGACCCGCATACCGCAGAAAAAAAAAAAAAAAAAAAAAAAAAAAGTAATGCAATTTGTGTACTCTTAAGGAGTTTTTAAAACCAAGTTTATTCTTTTGATTACATAACAGGGAAACTAAACCTAGCTTCCCGGAGAACAATGAACACTTGCATCACTAGAATGCGTGACTATAGGTGATTATATGATAACGGTCCTATGTTCAGTGTGCTGAATATAACTCACATAGGTTTGAAATCCTATCCATTTCTGAAATTTTTCTTTTACAATAGACAGAAGATAATATTAATCCTGTCAGTGCAGAGGACTGAATTGAGTGGCCTGCTGGTATGGCCACTAGCTATCTCCTTGCCTATCTCTTCCACTAGCTTAAAAGTTCCTCAAAGGAAGGAATTAAGAACATTGTTCCTTTATTACAGTGCCTAGCATGATGCCAGGCACACAGTAAGCCAGGTTCAACAAATAAGCACTGACTCGATGAATTTGTTCAATAGAGCCAGCTAAAATGGATATTTTTACTCCCAAAGTTTTAATTTAAGGCTCTCAATTTTTGCCTAGATTGGATGATTACAAATATTCTCTTTATTATTATTATTAGCCAATTTTGGTTCACAATACAGAAGTAAAAAGCAAGATGCTTATTCTATTCTAAACAGTTTGGTTTAATTTGGTTCAAATTAAACTTAAACCTATTTTCACTGCTTGCCTTAACATAAGCTAACAAATAACACTTTTCTCTTTAAAATATCCTTTAGAATAATGTCTGTTGGGTAAATTAAGTGACCTGGAATCTTCCTTTATTTAATGCTTATTATGGCAACAGACATTCAGCATTCAGGGATTAGCAGGAACCTAAGTGCAAAGGAAACTTTATTGACTAGGAATCATTTTAATAAAAAAGATAATGTGATCAATAGCCAGATAATATACTTCAAGTTTTAAATATTTGATAATCAGCCATGGATGATAATGAGGCCAAAGTCACCAGCTTAATCTGCACACAGGTAATTAGTTTTGTTTTTACAGCATGGACTGTACCCTAACCTAAGCTAGGTAGCAGGTGTGGGGCTAAACACATAAGAAAAATGAGATGAGAGAACAGGGGTCAACACAAATCCATCTCCATTAAGTTGACTCAGACTGTATATACAAGTAGTGGCCAGCAACGTAAATGACAGTAGCTTATTATTAATTTAGGAAAAAGTCCACAGGCCACTCAAAAATTATTTCAGGTTCAAATTTTCTTTCCATATACTTGGGATTACATTCTATTTATAACCCCAACAATTCCCAAATCTCAATACTAAATACGGCTACATGTATGCATTCAATTTCTAAAGCATTGCTATATTAATAGTCCTGTAAGTTACTAGAATTAATAAAATCACAGTTAAGCAATCTAAGTTAAGGTCATGGAAGAGCTACATCTCTATCACTAATTTTCAAGTGGCAGTGGGCAAACTATAGAGCCCTTAGGTCTCTTCCTGGAAGGGTTTTGAGATAAATTACTCTCAAACACTAGGGTGCAGCAGAATTCCCCGGACAGCTTGCTAGAAGCTCCAAGCCCACTCCCAGAGATTTTGTCTTTGCAGGTTGGAGACAGGGTCCAAAGAGCTGTTTTATGAAGGAGAACGCATTTTAGTGATTCATGTGAAATTCTGGTCCAGCTTTGAAGCTGTGTCATAAGCCCAAAACATTAACCTAGAAAAGGAGTTTAATTTTTGTAACTACCTCTTTCTATGCCAATCTGCCTAACAGACAAGACATATTTGAGGATATAAAGTGTTTATTGTTCTACAATTCCCTGTATAGCCTTTATTTTTGAAAAGACGAGTTAAAAATAAAATCAGCATTAATAGCATAAGAAGTATCTGTTCAATATGTCCATCTGAAGAAAAGATACCTAACGCCACTGGGTCTGGATTGACAGGACTCTGCTGCCTGGAGTGGCTGCTGCTACCGCTGCTGCCCTTTTTTAAGTCCTCGGCATCGCTGTACCGCCGGATCCAGTAATTCAATTCCTCCCGGTCCGCTTCCTGACATCGCCTTAATACAGTGAGAGATCGCCTTGTTTTTTCTACCATGTCCATTATGCAGTTTAACAGCTATGGGAGAAATGGGCAGGGGGAGAAAGGAAGGATATATCAATCACCACAACTCGAAGACTTTGGTGGGTAGTGAAACAAACTATTTTAGGACAATGAAGAATGCTATTTTATTCTGAAGGCTTCTGTCTAATATTTTCAAAGGTTAGATTTGAAACAGAGATCCAATAGATGAGTTAACTCAATAGGAATGAGAATAAAATGTGGGAGGCATGACAGGGAGATTTCAGCTGAAGTAAACCCATCTTTCCAAATACTAATCTCATTACTGGATAAACTAAATAACTCTCTACAAATAAAACAGCAGCCCACTGATCTGGCTTTAGGGAATCCTTTCCATGATCTAAACACTTCTCTTATATAAGTGGCCTTGATATCAATTTAGAAATCAAATCCTATATTCTACTTTAAACATTCTCATTTATTACTTTTTCAAGGATGGCAGGAAATACCTTCAAAGCATCCCCACACTTTTATCATGTCACCTCGCTCCAGCTGTTTTCAAAACATTTTTTGAAATGATTACCAACATCTTACATGGTCAAGGTGTTTCCATTCCTCTGCCCATTCTCTGTCTGTCAGTCTGTGATCAATCATTTCTTCTTGACGTGTGCCATGCAACCCTATAAATATAAAGAAGGTTGAATCACCCTAAAACATTAAGGACATAATCCATATGCGCATAGGCATTTAGCAAAGACTATGTGGGCAAACTAAACGATGTGAAAATATATTCGATTTTTGAACGGAGGCATGAGTCATATTCAGATTCAGAATTACCTCATGGGTCTCTCATAGGATGATAAAATGTTAGAAAACTAGAAGGAATTTTAGAGGTCATCTGGTCAGAACCATTTCTTTTACACATGAGGAGATACCAAGCCCTGAGCCAGTTATCCATATAATGTTCCCTAAGTGAAAATATAAATATATCCTGAATCTTAATAAATACAAGCAACCACAAGTATACATTAAGTGGTTTCAAAGTGTGGCTTTCCTGCATTAAAAACGAAGACAGCATAAATTGTTTTATATGAATAGGGATATGCTTTTCTAAAACAATCATGGTAAAACTATTCCACATTTCAGCATCGTATAAATGAACACAATCCTATTACATGCACCTTCATGATAAAATTAGGCCATGAAGAGAGGGCTTACATAACATAAAAGCAAAATATACTATTCAACTTATCAAAAAGTAAAAAATAAAAATAAATTGGACATCCTCTATGAAAACAAAATCAACATACCAGATATAATTTTGGACAAATACCATAAATCCAAGCTAAGAAACTAAAAATCCTAATTTATAGTCCACAGCATAAATATTAATGCTCTTTAGCATCACAGTTAAGATGCTACCATGAAAAGGTAATAAGGAAACACTTACCAAGTGAGAACAATAGTAACGAACATGAGCAATTAGCCAGGATGCTTATCAAAATAAAAAATAAATGTCTTCCTAAAGGGACAGGGTGAAAGAAAGGGTCTAATCAGAGATACCTAGAAACGTGTGGCTCTTCTGACAAATTGTGTAGAACACCTCATGTTCTACTATCAAGGAAAGGCACTAGGCTATGGCAAGATTTTCCATTTTAAACAATTAAAACTATTTATTTTGGTTGCCAGTTCTCACTGTTACTCTGAATAGCAAATTAAGCTTGACATGGTTTAGGCTTCTATAGACACCTAGGCTCTTTTTCTGAGGGAGTTATGTAGGAGTTAAATGACAATAAAAGTTATGAGACACTGCATTCCACTTTTTGTGAAATCTGAATGGTTAGAAATCCCCTTGTAGCTGATTTAGTGAAATAAAGATAATGAGTCATATGACTTTTTTCAGCCAACCATGAAAATACAATTTAATTTATAGCTGATGGAAGTGAACACATACATGTCAGCTTTCTCAGACTAAATTAAAAGCTAAATATAAAACACTGCACCATTCCTCTCCAATTAGAATATATTCTGAAATACATTTTTAAAGCTAAAATTGTCAATGCCACCTATTGGTAAAAAAGTAAAATTGCAAATAAGCTTTAATAATTTGCATAATAGAAAAGACATTGGAGAAGAGTAATATTTAGTTATTTCTCTGTTGTGACAATTTCAAGTTGAAATGTTTGCAAATATGTTATTTTTGTTGACTTATTCTTTGCCTGTGTTTTAGGGAAAAAAACACTACCACTGAAATGAGTCATCACAGAAAACAACTGGAGAGTGAAAAAGATATAAATGTGGTGTTAAGATTCATGATGGAGTCCTTCTTACTATATTGGCCTATATAAAGACCAAGAACTTCAGAGGTCTTAAAAGTTTCAAAAATCCAGCAGATTAAATCAATAGTGACATGAGCTCTACCACCGGGAATAATATTATCGAGCAATAGGATGTCTGTGGCTAATGGGATAACAGCATTTGTGGAACAGTGCTAAGCATCATCTCATTTAACAACAACAGAAAAATAATAAGTACATTAAAAACATGTTTGAGCCCAAGTACTTGGTGAAAAAATACAGGTCTCATATGTTTGCTGCTTTTGAACTCTGAAGGTCATTTGTTGGATACAGCCAAATCTTTAAAAATAAAAAAATAAAACAACTCAAATTTTTACATTTATTAATTTTTCTATTTCAGATACTTAAATATTCATCACCACACAATTTTTATTTATATCCATAATACCAGAGGGATGTACTAGGGGAAAGCAGTTCAGACTCATTAAAACACATTTTCATTTGTGGGCAATCTGACACTAATGTTGAGTCTTACCCAATTCCTAACTAGGCTGAAACTCTAAGTTTATTTATAAACTAATGCTGCCTGTAAAATTATTTTATTAAAAGATTCTAGTGAGTACACGTCTCTGCAAATATGTCTCTACATATAATAGACATTTATAAATCGTACCAGACTAAGTATACATTTATGACCATTTTTATATTCTCAAAATGGCAGCCTGATGTAACACCATGATGTGTTTACTCATACGTCAAGGTTTTACTTTACTTTAACACATACTAAACTATGCCAGACTTCAGGGATGGCTAAGTAGTTGCGTATATTTATAAAGATTACCACTATTAGTTTTATAAGCTAATATAATTAAAAGGTAAGGAACATGGTCTGATAAAAAAATCACATGAAACCAGTGGGTACAGATATAACCCATAAAGGAATATTTTATATTACTAGATGAAAACATAATCATTGAATATAAGCATAATTAGTTCCTTGTTGATTACTCTGTAGTGTACTGGAACTAATATTTCATAAAACATAATCTGCTGCCTAAGAAATAGGCCATTTCCTAGCACTTACAAAGTGGGGTATCTTGAGTTGGTCTTACAATGACCTGGTAACTCCACTTCTATTTGAAAACAAGCAATCATGGTTTGAGGGCATTAGTCATAAATAAATGGCAAGGCTTTTGCTTTGAAGGGAGCTGTTATCGCATTTGATTTCAGGGTCAAAATATCAGTCCAGACTGAGAAATAACATAGCCATTTTTGAGAGCTCTTCTAAATGGTACCTGAGAGAACATTAGACAGATTGGTTATTAAGAAAGCACAAATTATATGCTTAGTCACTTGTCTGACACACTATATAAATGTAGAAATGATGTTGTGGGGAAGTGAAACTACTGTTTTACTATCTCACATCCAGGGCCTCCATCGCCCCTCCCCTCAACCTGACTCTCCCTTTCTGTTTTCTAAACATTTGGAGGGTTGTGTTTTCAAGCAAAAGACCCTACATATGGAAGCCCCTATGTCCTACTAACCTAGCTAGAAGTCTAACATAAATCTCTGCTCACCATACGCTCTCTGCCTGTGGCTAAAAAAACCATTGTCCTACTACTCAGGCAGGGAACTAGCCGTGCTCCCCAAGTTCTGTGCCCTCAGCTCTGTGTTCTGCTTTTCTACTTGGACTTCGTCCTGTGCTGCTTCCAGTATCTTGCCCACCAAACGGTTCCATGTCAGGGAAGTTTGTCAGCAGCTAGCTAAGAGGTAAAGGCAGTCCTGCTGCTGGACAGCATGGATTCAGGGGACAGAAAAAGACAAGAAAGAGGGCTGACTATTGCTCTCAGTTTATCACTAGGTTGACTCACCAAAAATCAAGAATTCAAGAAGCCCCAGGAACAGGAACAGTGCTCTAATGCTATCACCTTAAACACTGATCATGTATCAAAACTTACCTATTCGTCTTCCTTCTCATTTTTCATGGTGAGCACCTGTTCTTTAGAAGACAGTATCTCCTAAATGCTTCACTTCCAACAGTTTTATGCAAAGAAGGAATGAACACAGGCAAACAGAACACGTATTTACCCAAACTCATTCCCTTCTTTGGTATTCTGATCTTTGACACTAAATTGTCAACACTAAATTGAATCACTGACACTTCTAAGTTGGAAAAAAAAAAAAAAAAAGTACTAAATCTTTCCTCAAAGAACATCTGTTGACTTAAACCACAGACATAATAATACCATATTGTAGTTTTCAAATACAAACTATCACAGAGACTGGAAAACTCCAAATGAACTTTGAGACTATCTGAAATAAAAGATACAATGAAAGAAACTAATTTTTTAAAAATACTTGTGGCAGACTAACTACATACGAAATCCCTCATATTAAAAAAAAAATTAAAAACTTGTTTTGCGTATGTTAATACAGTTCAGGAGGTTGTATTTAGATGCCCCCCAAAAAAATAATAACCTGCTGTCACAAAGAACATAAGTAATTAAGAGAGAGAAAGCACAGCTGTTAAAGGACACAGTAATACCAACAAAGTTTTCTCATAAAGGAGACACTACATAAAGAAAGGGAATTTTTACCCCATCACAGATATCAAGCCTCAAGTTTAGCTGAGAAGTAATGATGCAAGTCTTGAAGCATACAGTCCCATAAGAAGTGAAGAGATCCTTCAGTCTTACCCATAGGTCTGTTTCTGTCCCTGAGGTCCCTGTGGCTGGGGTGTCGATAGGAGTCCCTGTAGTGGTGGGCAATGGCCATATCATCCAAACGGTAATGCTGAGGTGGAGGAGGGGTGGGGTGAGGCAGGCCATTGGGCTGGTAGGATAAGCCATTATTTGGACTGTACCGCTGGCCTGGGCTAATAGTGCATGGTCGCTTGCTTGGATGTTCTGAGTGCAAAGGCTCTCTGTCAAAGCCATTTTCTTTGGTTCTGAGGGAGGAAGAAAAAGAGTTTGTTTCATAATGTACTCAGAAACCAGCATAGTTTGGACACTCACATTTGAACTTGTAATATAAACAGAATATTCTTTTACTGGCCAGAAACTTTCTAAACTCAGCTTCCTAGACCTGTGGGAATTCACTAAAACCCACGCTGAGGCCTAAATGATCACATGACTGCACAGGAGAAAATGTTCCATTTCTCATCCAATTAGCAAACATCTTTCAGTTGAAGTTCATGTGGTTCTGTCACAAATAAGAGGAAGCCTGATCTCCACCCTGCAGATAACATTTTCATTCAAAAGCAAACACTTGATTTCTAACAAATTACCCTTGGATCAACTGTATTTGGTGAAGATTCATCAAGGTACAACAGCATCACTCTTTTGGTGAATTCTTCAGGTATACCTATTGCACCGATCCAAGCTGTGTCTGACTTCCGTGTCAGAGGACATCTATGAGCTGTGTTGTTCAATACAGTAGCCACACGTGGCTGCTTAAATTAAAAGTGAATTAGCAGGGCTTCCCTGGTGGCGCAGTGGTGAAGAATCCGCCTGCCAATTCAGGGGACACGGGTTCGAGTCCTGGTCCGGGAAGATCCCACGTGCCGCGGAGCAACTAAGCCCGTGAGCCACAGCTACTGAGCCTGTGCTCTAGAGCCCGCGAGCCACAACTACTGAGCCCGCGTGCCACAACTACTGAAGCCCGTGCGCCTAGAGCCCGTGCTCCGCAACAAGAGAAGCCACCACAATGAGAAGCCCACGCACCGCAACCAAGAGTAGCCCCCGCTCGCCTCAACTAGAGAGAGCCCGCACACAGCAACGAAGAAGACCCAATGCAGCCAAAAATTAAATAAATGAATAAATAAATTTATATTTAAAAAAGTGAATTAACATTAAATAAAGTTTAAAAGCCAGTTCTTCAGTAGCAATAGCCACATTGCAAGTGTAATCGCCACCATGGCTAGTGGCTATGGTACTGGACAGCACAGATACAGATCATTTCCATGATATCAGAAAGTTCTATTAGAAAGCACCGATCAAACTGAATTAATTAATGCAATAAAACAATGTAATGTCTGGGACTGACATTACCTTGGGCTACCAAGATAACCAATCAGCAGTCATACAGAGCTAGCTGGGATTAGAAGAAAGATTGGGGCGAACCCCTTTCTTTCAAAGTTGAGGAAACACATGCCCAGAGAGCACAAGTGACCTGTCTGAAGTCATGAGATCTTCAGGCAGGGTACGCACACCCTGACTGCATTTCATCATGTGATACACAAAACTGTACTTGTCTTTCAGAAGGAACACATTCTATAAATGAGACCTGATAACTGCTCCTAGATTCTCAAACAGAAGTAGGGTTAAAGAAATATTTTCTGACTGAACGTATCTCTAAGAGATGAACTCAGTGTAGTCTGTAAGATAGGAATGCATCACCTCCACTTTGACTGCAAGCACAGCTCCCAAACTAATTTTTTACCTAGTAGCTGGCTCTCCTCACAAGACCAGCTCTCTATCCTTAGACCAGTGGCAGCATCTATTTTCCCTGGGAAATTTCCCCATAAGAATTCTACTAAATCACAGTAGCTACAGATTTCTGCGTGCTTTTTTTTTTTTTTGGCCTTGCCGTGTGGCTTGTGAGATCTTAGTTCCCCGACCAGGGACCGAACACAGGCCATGGCAGTGCCTAACCACTGGACTGCCAGGGAATTTCCATCTGCACACCTTTTTTTTGATTTTAGGTTGGTTTGGTTTAGATACTTTAGACACTTTTCCCACTTTCCTAGTGCCCAGGGATAGTCTTTGTCTGATAAAACTGGAGGGATTTGAATGGAAACTGACTTGACAACAGAGATCATTAGGGGCTAGAGGATTCTACAATGAATCGCCCTTTATGTCCCTTTAGGGTAGAGCCCCAGTGACAATTTGCATACATACGTACATCAGATTATAAAGGACAGAGGAGTTAGAGATAGAAGGTACAGGCACACTAAGAACTGAGGGAAACTGCAGAGTTCAATGGGAAATGAATACATGTCCAATACATGCTGGTGAAAGATGTTCTGGAGCCAGGAGACTGTCCAACACTGGAAATGCCAGCAGGGCATGGTCCCCATGGGGGTGTCAAACAGAAGTCTCAATGCTGCTCCTGTCAAAGTGTCTACAGTAAAATATTCTGACTCCGTACGTATTGATCATTGACCAGACTAAAATGTCTCAAACGTTACAATGCACTGCTTCAAAATAATTTTTAAAAGTGAATGGAAACATTCTAGATATATATCTTCTAAGAGGATATTTATGTGATTCTAATCTGTATTTCCATATCCTGCACATTTCTGAATAATACACTTGAACATTCAATGCATAAACATTTTCAGCATAAATCAGTTGGAAAATACTGAAGACTATTAGTAGCTATGAATATAATGTCAACACAGCACCTACCTTACTGGCAGTGTGGTGTAGTGGAAAGAGCACTGGACTGGGAATCAAGAGACCTGAGATTTAGTCCTGGCTCTTCCACGACTAGCTGTGTGACCTTGGGCAAGTCACTTAACCTCTCTGGACCTCAGTTTGCTCATCTGTAAAATGAAAGGGTTGGACTAGATCAGTGGTTTTCAAACTGTGCCACTTGAGGTGCTTAGGGATTCTGCGGGCAATAAAGAGCTTTTACCCCAAACAATCAAGATGTAAAGGGCCAGAGGAACCCCCTTATCATTCTTATCTATTTTAAAAGTTGAGGTTCCACCTAAGGTTTCATTTTTGAAGGAAAAAGCTGCTAAAATCAAGTTTGAAAACCACTGGACTAGGATAATTTCTGAGGTCCCTTTTAGTTTGAAAACTCTGCAATTCAGTTATTCTATATTTATTTCTAAATGTCATTTGTACAGCACAGGGAATATAGCCAATATTTTATAATAATTATAAGTGGAGTATAACTTTTTTGTGCAAAAATAGAAAATATTCTCTAAATACCTTATAGCAGCCTAAATATATAAACATCAAAACATTTCTAAATATCAAAACATCTTTGATCCAATTGTGTCAAACCAACTCAACTTACTGGTTTTGTGTCTCCTTGTTCAAAGATAACAAGAACATTCAACACTGGAAGAATTCTTACTATTTTCAAAGTAGTTAGATACGTTATTTATCTTTGCTGTCAGATCAATCCTCTGATCAGTGCTATTACTTCAATGAGCCTGTATTGAAGCTTTTTTCCCTCCTAAAGCAAGGACAGTAATGTCCTAAAAAGCAGGGCTAGCTCCTGAGTCTGTCCTGTCATTTCTATCACGTCCTTGCAGTGACAGTCCCTATTCTGGGTCTTATCACTCTTGCAGCTATTGAAACAATAAAGCTCATCACCTCACAGAGGTAGGTATATTTCAGCAGCAAAGCATTCAAACGGCCCACATAAATAGTTATGAGAAGTCTCCCTGTGCTTCCTCCAAGCACTCATGTCTACCTATAAAGCCAACCCTATTCAAAGGATGTATGTCTGGAAAGCTAACCAAAACAACTTAATTGCTATTTGTTTGTCTGCTTCTTAGAAATGCCTAAAACTATCTAAAACCTCATTTGCTTGGGGGCAAATTCCAAATCTGAATGTTTCTTGCCTTCTCAAAATGTATTAGGCAAAACTAACAAATACTTTTCATTGTCCCATACCAGCATACTCTCAAAATAACTCAAATTCTAGTGGGAAGTCTGTCATGTTTCATGGGTTTCTAGAAGGCATTTTTTGGTTTGTTTTTTATATTCTATCTCCCTTCCAGGAGAAATTTTCCTGAATATAACCTAACTACTTCAAAAATTAGATCCCAATTACTTCTCTCTCAGGGTCTGAAGTCCTAAGAGTAGAAGACTGCTCAGGACTCAGTTGTGTGACCCTGAGATAAGCTGGCTTCAGTTTCCTGCCCAGTAAAATGAAACTGATAGGAAACAATACATGTTTAAAAAAAAAAAAAAAAACACTTAAGAGACAACCTAATTTACACCTTACCCCACTTCAGGCTGTTCTCTCTCAGCTCCTCAAAACAGAGGTTGTAAACTGACTTACTTGAGAAAGGAAACAAACTTTTTAAAAAACTTTCCTCTATCTAAAATATTTTAAATGTCATAATAGGCTAGTATGCACTGACAATTCCTTAGTAACATGAAAATGGGGAAGAATGAAGAAAGAAATTATTAAGATCGTGGCAATAATTAGAATAAAAGGACCAATCAATTTCTTACATGACAGGAACAGACATAAGTTTTTTTTCTCGATTAAAATGTATTTTAAGTGGGGAAAACAGCACTAATAGATTGTTCTAGGGAAAGGCAAATTGGTACAGCATAATAAACCTGAGAATGGCAAGGAAGAAACTTAAAAATTCTGATATTAGTCCTGTTACAAATAAATACATGCCTTAGGTGCTGACTTCTCCGACTGACCACATGTATTTCAAACGGCACATGTCTAAACGGACCTTGTCTTTCTCTGGTACTTCCTACATCAATTATGCCAACTTCTACTTAGCCACCAAAGTAGAAACTTGGAAGTCACTCTATAACTTTCTTCTCCCAAAAAAAAGTCCTGCTGATGGTCTCATAAGCTTCTCTGGCATAGGTCCTTCTGCCGTACCCCAGGACACATTATCTTGGCCTTATCATGCCCTTGTCTTACTCTGCAGGCATCTCAGCCAGAACCAGGGCTGAAATGCTGGCTGAGTCTTTAAAAAAAAAAAACAATTCTTTACTTTTTATTTTAGAAAGAAGCATATATCTAAATCTCAGGAGGTGACAGTTCTGTTAAAGTAAAGCCCAAAGACATTAATAACTTAATCTTAAACAAAGCTTCCTTCCCTTTTCTAACACATGCAGTTTGTTAAGGCTTCCACAGAAAGACTAGACACTGAATTAAAGGGCGGGGGAGTGGTCATTTAGGGCATCGTATTTTCAAAACACAACTCAGTAAAAGGTCTCTTCAGGAATTTTTAGGAAATAGGTGAGTTTAGATAAGAATTTTATATAACACCCTATACTGGTATTGAATAATGTATCTGAAACTAAATACATTACAAATTCCCCTGCTTCCTTAAAAAGAAAATCAAACCTAATTCTTCATGGACAACCTGTGGGGATTTCTATGTTTGCAGAAATATCACCCTGCAGGAAGTGGGATGTTCAGATGGTGAAAAACAAAGCACTGAGTGACACAGGACCAACACTACTGGGCCACATGGAAAGAAGTGCCTTCCATCTCTCTATTGCTAAACCACCACCTAGGAGATAACTTCCTGAGAGGCAGGCTAACACCTTCTGGAGTAAATAAGATAGATGCAGGTAGATGTTGGCCCCTCCAGACAAAAACAAGATACCTGGACCCTTAAGGATTACAATATGTGGGTTCCCAGAGCCTTCCTCCTGCAAGGAGAAGGTGGAAACCTTCAGGCACATGTCCCTGTAGCTCTCCATCTGCTGAACACTCAGACTGACTGGGAGCGGCTGTCCCCTTGTCTTCACTAATTTCTGACCACTGCTGAAGTATTCAGTTGCTACTGCTCCTGCTGTCTGGAACCACATTTTTTTTTTTAATACATCTTTACTGGAGTATAATTGCTTTACAATGTTGTGTTAGTTTCTGCTGTACAACAAAGTGAATCAGCTATATGCATACATATATCTCCATATCCCCCCCCTTGAGCCTCCCTCCCACTGTTCTTATCCCACCCCTCTAGGTTGTCACAAAGCACCAAGCTGATCTCCCTGTGCTATGCAGCAGCTTCCCACTAGCTATCTATTTTACATTTGGTAGTGTACGTACCTCAATGTTACTCTCTTATTACGTCCCAGCCTCTTCTTCCCTTGTCCTCAAGTCCATTCTCCACATCTGCGTATTTATTCCTACCCTGCCACTAAGTTAGTCAGTACCATTTTTCTAGATTCCATATATATACGTTAGCATATGGTATTTGTTTTTCTCTTTCTGACTTACTTCACTCTGTATGACAGACCCTAGGTCCATCCACCTCACTACAAATAACTCAATTTTGTTCCTCTTTATGTCTGAGTACTATCCCATTGTATATATGTGCCACATCTTCTTTATCCATTCACCTGTTGATGGACATTTAGGTTGCTTCCATGTCCTTGTTACCGTAAATAGTGCTGCAATGAACATTGCGGTACATGTATCTTTTTGAATTATGATTTTCTCAGTGTATATGCCCAGTAGTGGGATTGCTGGGTCATATGGTAATTCTATTCCTGGTTTTTTAAGGAACCTCCATACTGTTCTCCATAGTGGCTGTATCAATTTACATTCCCACCGACAGTGCAGGAGGGTTCCCTTTTCTCCACACCCTCTCCAGTATTCATTGTTTGTAGATTTTTTTTTAACATCTTTATTGGAGTATAATTGCTTTACAATGGTGTGTTAGTTTCTGCTTTATAACAAAGTGAATCAGCTTTATGTATACAAATATCCCCATATCACCTCCTCTTGTGTCTCCCTCCCACCCTCCCTATCCCATCCCTCTATGTGGTCACAAAGCACCGAGCTGATCCCCCTGTGCTATGCGGCTGCTTCCCACTATCTATTTTACATTTGGTAATATATATAAGTCCATGTCACTCTCTCACTTCGTCCCAGCTTACCCTTCCCCCTCTCTGTGTCCTCAAGTCCATTCTCTACATCTGCGTCTTTATTCCTGTCCTGCCCCTAGGTTCTTCATAACCATTTATTTTTTTAGATTCCATATGAATGTGTAAGCATATGGCATTTGTTTTCCTCTTTCTGACTTACTTCACTCTGTATGACAGACTCTAGGTCCATCCACCTCACTACAAATAAATCAATTTCATTTCTTTTTATGGTTGAGTAATATTCCATTGTATATATGTGCCACATCTTCTTTGTCCATTCATCGGTGGATGGACACTTAGGTTGCTTCCATGTCCTGGCTATTGTAAATAGTGCTGCAATGAACATTGTGGTGCATGTCTCTTTTTGAATTATGGTTTTCTCAGGGTATATGCCCAGTAGTGGGACTGCTGGGTCATACGGTAGTTCTATTTTTGGGCCCATTTTTGGATTGTTTGTTTTTTGGATATTGAGCTTATGGGCTGCTTGCAAATTTTGGAGATTAATCCTTTGTCAGTTGCTGCATTTGCAAATATCTTCTCCTATTCTGAGGGTTGTCTTTTCGTTTTGTTTATGGTTTCCTTTGCTGTGTAAAGCTTTTAAGTTTCATTACGTCCCATTGGTTTATTTTTGTTTTTATTTCCATTTCCCTAGGAGGTGGGTCAAAAAGGAATTTGCTATGATTTATGTCATAGAGTGTTCTGCCTATGTTTTCCTCTAAGAGTTTTATAGTGTCTGGCCTTACATTTAGGTCTTTAATCCATTTTGAGCTTATTTTTGTGTATGGTGTTAGGAAGTGTTCTAATTTCATTCTTTTACATGTAGCTGTCCAGTTTCCCCAGCACCACTTATTGAAGAGGCTGTCTTTTCTCCATTGTATATTCTTGCCTCCTTTGTCAAAGATAAGGTGACCACATGTGTGTGGGTTTATTTCTGGGCTTTCTAGCCTGTGGAACTACGCTTTCTTATTCTAATCTGTCATCTACACATTTCAACTGGAGACCTCTAATTTTTTCTTTTTAGTGAATCAATCATGGCACTTTGTTCCTGGCTGCTTTCACGGCTGTAGGTGTTTCAGAGACACATCTTTTAAAATGATAGAAAGAAAGTAAACAAGAAAGCAAAAAAACTCTTAGGGGAGAGGGCCATTTGCTATCCTACTAAAAACGATTGTATTAAGTTTAATTTTGATTATTTATTTGTTCAACTAGTGTTTTGTTGTTGTTGTTTTGTGTTTGTGGTGTTTTGCTTTGTTTTGTTTTAGATAGCTGGTATGTGTAACATGCACTATCCTGAGCTTTACTGGACATACAAAAGTAAGCAAGACATGATCCCCAACACCCTCCTAAGATTATGGTTTAGTAGTAGACTTAAATGCTTTTTGGAAGTGTGTTAGCGAGAAATTTTTTACCATAAACCCAGTTTAATTAGTGGTACAAGACTTCTATACTGTTATGCAGGACCTGAACCCAGCAACTACCAAAAAAAAGAGTAAAAAGTGCTATGGGAGATCAGAAGGAGAAAAGATCACTACATTTGAAAGAGCAGGGGCTATGGAGTTGGCTTCAAATTTTGGCTCTGCTATTTGCTGGCCATATGAACTGAGGAGGCTGAATCTCTATGAGTCACAGAATAGGGGCAATTATTTCTGAGCTACTGAGAGGTCTATATGAGAGACTCTACATAAAGAGCCTAACACATATTTGGCATTCAACAACTTAACCAAAGCACTTATTTTTCAAGCTGAGGCGTTCAGAGGCTGGGGTATTACAAACATAGTTATAAGAGCGCGGGCATTCAAGTCAGAGAACCTAGGGTTTAGAATCCCATCAGTGCCTCTTACAAGCCATGTGACCTCAGACATATTATCCATCCAGCCTGAACCTATGCAATAGGACTGTCAGGAAATAAGTGCTGTGTGTTCATATGTAAATTATTTAGCATGGGCCTGGCACATCTTAAGTGCTCAGTAAATAGTAACCATTATTATAATATTCATGATTGGGAAGCCTTCATTCAAATAGTAGAACCTGTCTTGAGTTAGCCTGCCAAGTATGAATAGAATTATTATATACAAGAACTAGGGCAAAGAACAGAAACCATCAGTCAGAATACAGACTAAGGCATGAACAATGTTCAGCAGAGCCAGACCCTAGTAGAGCAGCAAAAATAAGGCTAGCAAGTTTACGCTGAGGCTGGAGTATGGAGACCAAAATGTTCTCTACAGCCACACAATCTTTCTTATCATGTAAATGCAACTTAATGCAATTTCACTAGAAGCCTCCACAATTGATATGACTAATACAAAAAAAAAATCATTTCTACAGGGATGATTACTCTCTTCTTGAAACTGATGAATGCATTAAAAAATGCAACACAAAACAAGAATGTGTGAATATAATGTAAATCTCTTATATTTTTTCACAGAAAACTGAATGCAGCAGATAATAAAAATTTAATTCTTATTTGCATAGTCAATTAATTCTACAATTACTTATAACTTTTCTTTTTTCTTTTGGCCGTGCCGCGCGACATGTGGGATTGTAGTTCCCAGATCGGGGACTGAACCCGCACCCCCTGCATCGGAAGTGCTGAGTCTTAACCACTGGACTGCCAGGGAAGTCCCTACAATTCCTTATAAAGTGCACCTATCTTTTCTCTTTAGAAAGACAAAAATATTGAAATCTCATTCATTTTGCAGAAAAGGAAAAATGGACTTAATAGGTTCAGCTGGTGTGTGCTTTGCTGACAAATCTTATACATTCAACCAACACGGTTTCAAAATGACTGCCTTAAGACCCTCCAACATTCAGTGTTTTCTAGTTTACTCATTAAGCCAGGAAATCTGGCTTACTGTGAATCCTCTATCAGTATAAAAATTTATGAAACCTCAGATTATTATACTGTTGCATTTGCCCACATGAGCAATTACAGAGAAAAAATAAATGAGGGAAAGTAAGGAGGGAAAAAGACACAATTCTCAGTTAAGCTTTCCTTGTTTACATTCTGCACATTAAATCATATTTTGTGCAACTGGAAGATTTCAGGTAGGTAAATTTCTCCACTAAGAAGCTCTGTAACTTTAAGCAAGTTCTTTCGTCCTTAGTTTTCTCAAGATAAAGGACTGGCCTCGTAAATCTATAAGATTGCTCCCAGCTAACAAATTACATACTTCTAAAGCTCAAGAAAATCTTTTTAGAAAATAATCTTTAATAATTGGGGGTGGAGGAAATACATATTAATGCAACCATGTGGCCTTCATAATAAAAACCAAGATGCGTTAAACTGAGAGTAATTTAAAGCATAATTACAATAAAATGATTATATAAAATATAGAGATATAGAGATAGATAGATAGATGAAGGGGATTAATATTTAACATAAATCACTTGAAACAGGGAGGAAGGCACTGTAGACAGTGTTACACATACAAAACCAATGATCATTCAATTTGATTTAAGCCAGGAAGATTCTGAGTCAGAAAATCGGCATGACAGGAGAGAGCACAATGTTAAAGACAAATATAACAAAAGCCGCAACATCAAAGCTGTGAGAAAAGACATCAAATGATAATTAACAACAAAAAAGTATCCTTTTAAACGTAGTAATTTTTAAGTATTTTGTAGTCTCAAAAAAATGCAGCCTTTGTCTAACTGCTCTTTCCCTCCTCACTCCATTTGAAACTGTGTTTTCATGACCATCATGGTGAGCAGTTTTAAAGAGGACTCTCAACTTCTAGTCTCTGTTTGGAAGTGGTCTCTTCATTTAATCAGCTCCAAAAACGGTTTGTATTCCCTTCCTCAGCTTTTCCCATCATAAAATGGCAAGATAAACAATAACCTTTTAAATATGAACAAAGAATAGAAATCAGAACTTTCTATTAACTTTCTCTAATATTTTAGGGGAAAAAAAGCACGATTTTTAAATGAAAATTGTCTCTTTCTAATTTGGGTTCTAAGTTATTCTACCACAGACCTACAAATCTAGTAGAGTTGTTCAGGGACTCACCCTAGATCTCTTTTTAAAAAGAAGTAGAATAAATTTTACTGTTCCATACAGGAAAAAAAAAAGAAAAGAAAAATCCATAGACTTTCCCAGAGTATTCATTTCTCTGTAAATAAAAGTAATGCTTAAAAAAAGAAAAAATATAACCAGTGACAATCACATTTAAGGATGAGAAGTTACATTTGCCAAAACCCATCCCTGAAATACGTGAGGACTGTTTAGTAGATTAAATCAGCAATCATAACAGAATTTAAGCCCCAAAGTTGTAAACAAAATATAGAGCGCTCTTTTGTTCGTGACATGTCATGAACAAATTATCAAAATGTGTTTTCTCCTCAGGTGTCAGTTTTTCCCTCTTTTAGTGACTGATGGTTCCCAGTGTTATTACAGAAACAGATTGATCTTTTTAATGAGCCAGTTTAATAGACTCCAAAATCTCACCGTGGCTGCTCATCCATGTCAGACCATATGCACCAACAAAACATTCAGTAAAACAACAAAAAAAAGCTCTGCTGTCAAACAGCTCCATACTCTATAAAATTTCATATAGTAGATCTGGATATACAGATAAATAACCAGAGAAGAGGAAAATGCACATGCAAACAAGATGCAGAAAATATATGCAAAGAAATAGTAGAGGCCCATATTTTCTTGGCTCTGATCAAATTCCCACAAGATACAAATGTATTTACACAACATATTCTCATTACCCTTCCTCCTAACTCTAAGGAAATCCATTTGCCATCTTTCCATTATAACGCACACTTCAGGGTTCCACTTGAAAAAGAATGTTCCACCCAAAGAGCAACTGTGTGAATTCTGACTCCAGCAACTGTCTATGGATAACCAGAGGGAGAAGAACACTGAAGGCTCTTTTAAGAAAGTTCTACCTGACTGAATGTAAACATGCATGCACACACAGCTACAGATCATCAAAACAAAAATGCTGATTTTCTGTGGAATTTATATGAAGTTTCCATATCAGTGTTAGCACATTGCCAAGGGCTTACCTCAGCACTGTTCAAGGGAGGTCTAAAGTCACAGTATATTCACGTATAAAACACTGGGAAAGAACCAGTGGAGAAAGTGCTGGGAATATAAAGTGGATAAAGCAAGTTTTCATTCTGCCTGTTACGGTTACTTAGCAGTTAGAGTTTCTAGAATAGATTGTGTCCATTTCCAATTTTGCCTTTAGGATTACCTTTACATTTATCACAGCTATCTAAACCTTTCCCTGTTACCCTCTCCTCCACACAAGTAAATGTTCTTCTTCCCAATTTTCTATCTAGTCTCTCCTTAATTTCCTTTACCACACTATCTTGGAAAAATGGACCTGAAACATCTCAATACCAGCAGGTAGTGCTGATTCCCTGCAGGATAAATGGTTAGGATCAGACAGGAATACACATGTGAATCATCTACCTTTGGGCTGCTTCTTGGTTTTTAGTATCATGTGGACACACCACTCAGACACCTGGATTAGGCAGCTGCCTTTAAAAGCTAAAGTACTAAATGCTTAAATATGACTATGGAAATACAACTTGCGAAAATAAGAAAGTAGCACTGTTGGTAGGTCATGTATGGAGGTGGGTCTACAGTACGTCAGAAGTAAACTAATGTTCCATCTTTTATTTTAGGCATTTTAAACTATTAAGAGATCCTATGTCAAGAGGAGAAAAATTCCAGAGATTGTAGCATAAAAACTGCTTAACAGAGGATTATGTAATAACTGTATGTAAACTGGCTGGCTTTTAATAACATTCTGATTTGCAAAGCAACTATACATTTAAGGGTAGCTAAGTTGGTCACAGATAGATGTCTCTGAGCAGCTCCAAGGATCATAAGTTCCTAGGAATCTGTGTGGGTGTTAACCTCTCAAAGGCTGGTCTACACTTCCCTGATAAAATGCAGAAAGAGTGAATGGATAAGTAGAAAAAGGAAACAAAGCATATGACAAATAAGTTTCTGAATATAGTTTCATTTTAAGATTCTCCATATTTTACAAATACTATGCAAGATGCTGATAAGACTTTATATTCCTGGATTATAAAATATTTATATATGAGGCTGAGGTATTCAGGAAAATTATTTTAGTAAGGTACACTGGAAGTTTCATGTGTATGCCTTATTCAACAACTAATTTGTAAGGTTTAATGGAGAAGGGGTTTTATTTTACATTTCTTAGAATTCTCAGTTATTAGAGCAGAGTACCTGATAGAATGAATATTGACTGATAAAGTTTTTCAGCAAAAATGTCATCTATAAGTTCTATTACTTAACTCTTATCTTCACTCAGTCCATCTAGCTTCCCAGAAGTTTTCTCTTCGTTCATATAAAACCCAAATTAAATAGCTACTGCATTGTGCTTAGGCCAGATTTCAAAACCACCATGTTTTGAGAAAACTTAGAGTAACAAATTTCCTAACACTGAAGGGTAAAATATGTGGTTGGGATGAATTACATAGTAAACGATAATTTTAATACAGAGATACCCTTGGAGATAATGTATGTTCAGTTGCAGACCACCATAGTAAAGCAAATATCACAATAAAGCCAGTCACACAATTTTTTTTTAGTTTCCCTGTGCATATAAAAGTTATGTTTACACTATACTGTAGTCTCTTAAGTGTGCAGTAGCACTGTCTTAAAAAAATGTATATACCTTAATTTAAAAAATATTTTATTTGTAAAAATGCCAAAACAATTACAATGGTTAATATTAAAGATTACTGACCACAGATTACCATAACAAATATAATAATGAAGAAGTCTGAAATATTGTGAGAATTACCAAATTCTCACAGAATTACACAGAGACACAAAATGAGCAAATGCTATTGGAAAAATGGTGCCAACAGAGTAATTCCATGCAGAGTGCCACAAACCT